>NC_066629.1:17388722-18710236 GCF_025201925.1 Gopherus flavomarginatus
CTGAGAAGCATCTTTCCAGCTCTTAGCCCCAGGTGACAGGATATGAAAACTCCAACCCCCTGCTTTGAGAGTTGTGCTTCGCATAGAGTCCAGAGGAGAGGAGATTAGGGAGGAAGAATCTAAAGGAAGAGAGAGTTGTTTTTTATTTATTTATTCTTTTAAAAGCCTTTTTAGTGGCAATTGCATCTCTTCTCCTCTCCCCACCTTCCCACCACTCCTCTGGTGTCTCTGTGCTTTATAGCAAATGAGTTTTGATTTGGAAGCAAATTGACCTTGAAATAAGTTCCAAGATCTGCACCCCTTCTAGCCCAGATGCATCTGAAATGCACTTTGCTCATTTAGCAAGGCAAGACCACAGGGTAAAAACGCCTGTCCCCCCTTCCCCACACACAATGCACAGTGTTTTCAGGGGAGGGAACAAGGATGTCCGTGACTGATAGGACCCCCAGGAAGCAGGGCTAGGTGGAAGGAAAGTGTTGGCATGTGATGGAGTGTGGACAGGGGAGTTGTGTTGGCAGGGAGGAAATGTCTGTTGGTGTCATGTGTGTGTTTTGTGCAATGCACAGTACCTGTGTCTCCAGGGATGTGCAGATGTGTTGTGCTCAGGATGTAATGTTGGGTGGTTTCTCTGTTGTGCAGTGGCTGCTGATGTTGTGCAATTGCCAGTGTGTTGTGTTTGTGGAGTGCTGTGGGTGTGTGGTAACACAGATGGAGAACAGGTGCGGTCACTAAGGGGAGAGTGTGTGAATCCCCTTTGGGACCATGCTCAGTGAGTGAGAAGCGCAGTGCGTATTTGCGTTGAGGGGTGTAATGTGTGTGGGTAGGTTGTGGGGAGGAGCTGGCATTTTCTTTGGCATGTGTAGGGGGAGAGAGGCATAGGAGTGGGTTTAGAGAAGTATGTGTGTGCAGATGCAGTCCTAGCCAGTCCTGCCTGCACGTGTTAACCAAAGCACTGTGCTATGTAAGTTAAAGATCCTGCAGAGGGGCTTAATCCTCCACCTTCTATTGTGCTTCCTCAACATAAACTATTATTGCAGAATGTATGTTTTCAGTGGGGTTCTGAAATGAAGGGCAGGGAGCTGGCAGCTGCAGATATGGCCATCCCTTTCCTCTGCACCAGGTTGGTACAACTAGCATGGGTGACAGCTACACCTGAGTGTCATCACATAACTAACTTCCAACTTGACCTTGAGAAAGGAAGAAAGGCATCTGCAAAGGCATGGAAGAGGGGGAGGAGGGAAGGTGGGGGAAGGAGATACATTCAGCCCACCCTGATCCCTCTGTCTCCAAAGGCCCCAAACCTTCAGATGTTCTGCACTGATTTGTCCCTTGGAGCAGGAGCCAGATAGAGTGATGGAAAGTTCTGCTTCCGCCTTGTGTCAAGGGAGAGAAGTGGTGGCAGGAGTGGGAATTCTCGAAGCAGAGCAGGAGGCTGGGCAATGCTTAACGTGTCTGCCATTCTCCAGAATGCCGTTCCAGCCCTCGGCTGTTTTCTTGGGTTGCTGGTGTCGGAACTGTGGGAAGAGCTGTAGTCACACGCGTGCAGTGTATGTAATAAGTGTGAATGGCTGGAAAGCTTCCCCGCTGTCAGCTTTCAGCCTGTGTGTCGGGGAGCAGAAATGCTAAAGAGTGTGTGATTAGGCAAGAGGTACATGGTCGCAGGCTCAACTGGAGTAATTAGAAGTAGTTACCATGTGATAGTGGCTTGCATGAAATGAATTGGTGGGTTCTCAATCCAGTTCCTGATGGACAGATGCCCACAGCACAGAAAGGACCTCCGCTGCTGGCACTCGGAGCCTCTGCAGGGAGAGTAAGGCCTGAATGTGTCTGGAAAAGGAGCTACTTTCCCAGCCCTATAGCTTGTCTGTCTAGGTTAAGGTTGAACCTAGGGGCACTGTTTGGGAAGCACACTGTGCCACTGTCCATTCTGTGTGGGGAGAAAGTTAGCGAGCTTCAGTCTCCAAGGGTATCAGGTTGGCACATTGCACCTGGATTTAATTTTTACAAGGAGGGGGGAGGGGGAAATTCATAGATTTCAAGGACAGAAAGGTCTATTGTGATCATCTAGTCTGACCTCTGCCAGAGCATCCTAGAGCAGATCTTTTAGGAAAAAAACATCCACTCTTCATTCTTAAATGGTTCCCAATTATCAGTCATGTTTTTTTAGATTAAATTCTTCCTCCCAGCTGATTTGGCTTACAATTGTTTTCAGCTTTGTAAAATTAATCCCTTTAAATCCCCAATTATGGATATCACTGGTCTGGGCATTATTCTGTTTGTACATTATAAATGTGATCAAGTCATGACCATTTGCACCTAAGTTACCACTAGTTTTTAGTTCTGTGATCAGTTCCTTTTTTGTCAGTCAAGATAGTCTTGTAGAGAATCCCCTCATGTTGGATGCAGTACTGTTTGAATGAGGAAATTGTCATCTATACTATTTAGAAATTCCAAAGATGTCCTGGCAGCATGAATCTCCAGCATATGTCACTCAAATTGAAGTCCGCTGCGATCACACAGCCTCTTTTCCTTCATATTATAGATAGGTGCATAAGGAGCCAGTCATCGTGTTTCTTTGTGTGATTTTATGGTCTCTAGCAGACACCAACTGATACCTCATCTTGTGCTTTATCTGTTAGGATATTGATCCATAAGCATTCAAGATCATTTTCTTCTGTGTTGTCAGTGACTCAGAAACAGGCAATGCCATTTTTAAAGTAGAGTGCCACTCCCTGATCCCTTTTGTCCCCTCCATGCTTCCTAAGTAAGTGGTAAGCATTGATTTTAACATGCCAGTCATGGAATGAGACCACTTTAAGGAGTTAAGGAGCAGTTCCCACTAGTAACTGCACTAGGACTTTGGTCTTAGAAAAGGACAGGCAGGCACAGACTTCCCAATGTCCCTGGCTATTATCCAGGAGAGGGGAGTTTAACGCTCTGTGTGGTGGATCAGCCAGTCTGCGGTCCCAGGAATTCCTAATAGCCTCCCTGCCTGCTCCCTTCTCTCCTGGAGTCAGCCAGCCATGGGCCTATCAGAGAAACTGCGTTGTTCCTGGCTGGGTAATGGACTGAAGCCACAGGCACATCTGTCATATTGAGTTGGCTCAGGAGCTCATCTCTCAATTCCTCTCTGGTTTAAATTCCAACCAAGCATGGCAGTGACATGGGTAAACTGCTCTGCTGCCTGTCATGGTGCCACCTCGTGACTGTGCTTTGCGGGAGTTAAGCACAGCCTGGGTTCACAGCCACATGAGTGCCCAGCTCATTTTAGGTATGGGAGGGAGACAGGGTCTTTGATTCCAAGAGGAAGAAGCTTCTGGCAACAGAATTGGTTGATAGGGGTCCTCCCCTGCAGTATGAGAGCAGCTGGCTGGACTGAGCTAGCAGGAAAACAGTGGGAACTGTCCAAACACAAGTGCTGCACCAGTTTTGACAGAGGAGGAAAGGGGTGTGGGGGGGGGAGATATAGGAAGGGGTGCGGGATGAGGAAAGGACAATGGAGTGATGTTCCCCTGGTGTTATCCGGACCAATGTTCTGCTAGATCACTCGAATCCTTGACTCTGGGAGCCAGCCTTACCCTGATCTGCTGTGAGAAGCCCCCACTCCTGGGCTGTTTACACACAGCCTCTGGCATGTAAGCTGCTCCTTGGATTGTGCAACTGAATGACACTAGCCAATATCTCCAGTCCCAGACACAAACCTAGGAACCTCCATCTTGCCGGGTCCAGTTATGCCCGCTGGACGCTGTAAGCTTATCTGAGTTCGTCAATTTAACCAAGAAACTGACATGTACCAGGCTTGTTATCCCAAGGAGAGTCTCTGACGCACTTCAAACCAAACACACGGCTTCAGATAGAATAAACAGACAGATTTATTAACTACAAAGATAGATCTTAAGTGATATTAAGTGATAGACAAAAAGTCAGAGTGGTTACCAAAATAAAATAAAATATAAGCACGCAGTCTAAACTCTCAACCCTAGTAGACTGGGCAACATCTAGATGAAGCAGTTTTTCTCACCCCACTGGATACTGCAGTCCTTAATATACAGGTTTGTTCCTTAAACCTGAACCAGTCTCCACTGTTGGGGTCTTGTCTTCTTCGCAGCGTCCTAGTTGCTTGCAGCAAAGGTAGGGGCAGAAGAAGGACCCAGTATGTGTCCACTCTGTCTGTTTTATACTCTCAGTCCATGTGCTTGGGGAATGCAAGTCCAGGCACATCTGAGGGGCATTACTGAGTCTCGCCGAGCAAGGTTGAGCAATTCCCCGGTGGAGCCTCATGCAGGTGAGTCATTGCTCCCTTGCTGGACATTGGCTATTGATGGTTATTTGACACCTGCCTGGGCGTTGGTTATTTTCCTTGCTGTTGCCTCTGGGAAGCTAATATCTTACTGATTCCCCAATTTACAGCATGTTTTAGTGACAACTATACAACACAATTCTCATAACTTCCTATGCATCAATAATGCACATATATGGGTAGAGAAATGACTTTCAGCAGATCATCACCTTTCCCCTGATACCTTACAAGGCATGATTCCTATGTAAGATTGCAATTATAAGAGAATGAAGAATATGGGGGGGTTACAGTTTGCTCCCTCAAGGTACAGAATGTCACTGAAGTCCCTCATGCTGATTCTGGAGGTGAGCTGCCAAAAGAACTCCTCACCCAGGATCAGTGGCCTGATGGCTGAGCTCTGTGCCATCCTGGGAACCTTCAGTTTCTGATCTCACTCTGCAGACATGCACCTAAGAGCAGGATCAGGCACTCAATTTGGCTAAGGGTTTGTCTATGCTGCAGATGCCCCAGTGGCATAGCTGTGGTGCTGCAGTTATGCCGCTGCCATTCAGACACTTGCTATGGCTTGCTGTGGTTAATCCACCCCCTCGAGAGGTGGTAGCTAGGTCAACAGAAGACGTCTTAAGTCAACCCAGCAGGGTCTACAACCAGGCTTAGGTCGGCTTAACTAACTCTCAAAGGTGTTAATTTTTCACACGCTTGAGCAACATAGCTAGGTCAATCTAAGTTTTCGGTATAGACCAGGCCTGTGTCTCTTCTCCTTCCTTGGGTACCTTTAACGCCTTCGACGTGCACGCTCCCTGCCTCCCCCAGAACCCCTTCTCCTCCGCTGAATATGAAACCACCGTAATGAACTCAGCATTAATCGCTTGTGTCAAATCCTTGTGCTAACAAGCTAACGAAATCAAACAGGCTGCCCCCAGGGAGAGGCGGCGAGTCAACACTCATCCATTAAAATGGTAATTTTGTATTTTTCATAGAAGTGTTCCTCGCCTTTTGCCCTTGTGCTCCCCCTTAGTGCTGTGGCCTTTAAATTATAGCTTTAAAAAAATCACCTTCCCCGCTCCTCTTCCTTCTCCTTATTTCATGAGAAGGCAAACACAAGCTCTATACAGGGGCAGCTAGGCTTGGAACCGAATTGGAGATGATTGTTTTTCTCTTTTTGGGAGAGCGATTAGAGCTAGTAAAATAAAGCCCTTCCAAAAAGTGATTTGTGCACAGTCTCCTGAACCAGAGAGTCAAGTTCTGGTCACCGTTATTCATGAGGTTGTAATTATTTTTTATTTATGAGCCTTCAGGCGGCCATGGGCTTTGTAGGAAAATATTTGCAAATCCTGAGAGCTTTGTCAAGTTCACCACGAATAATGAGCCAGGCCAGAAAATTGTGGTGCTGGCTATTTGTCATTTGCCATTCTCCCCATTTTAAAGTTCGTCATGAAAGAGCAGAACAAACACTGTCATGTGACTACAGGCACCGGAAACACAGCCAGGACCAAGGAATGGTGCAAGAGCAGACTTGACAGTGCAGTCTAGTGAGCAGGGTACCTGCCTGGGTTCTATTCACAGCTCTGCCGCTGACCGGCTGTAAGCAGGGCCGGCTCCAGGCACCAGCTCAGCAAGAAGGTGCTTGGGGCAGCCGAGGGGAAGGGGAGGCAGGTCGGGCTCTCAGGCGGCAATTTGGTGGCAGGTCCCTCCGTCCCTCTCGGAGGGAAGGACCAGCCACCGAATTGCAGCCGAAGAAGAAAGCTGCGTGGTGGAGTTGCCGCCTATTGTGATCGTGGCTTTTTTCCCTCCCCCCCTCGCCGGTTGGGGCGGCAAAAACCCTGTAGCTGGCCCTGGCTGCAAGTCACTTTGCTGCTCTGTGCCTCAGTTTCCCCTCCCACTTTTTGCATGTGTTGGCTATGTCTTTTGTGCTAACAATAAGGATTCTTTTTTACTTCATGATAGTTCTCTCCTTGCAAAATCTTAGGAGCATAAGGCACAGGAACCCATTCTCTTGATGCAGCTAGTCAAGGGGAGATATAAGATTTCAATGCGTGTTAGGCACCTAAATACCTTTGAAAATCTAAGCCTTTGCCTCTCTCTCTGCCTCAGTTTCCCATTAGCGCAATGGGGATAATAGCACTGTCATACCTCACAGGCATATAGTGAGGATAAATATATTACAGACTGTGAGGCATTCAGATATTACTGTCATGGGTTATAAGTACCTTAGATAGATAGATTATCATTAATTAAGCCCTGTCAGTGAGCCAGACACTGTACAGACATGAGTATCAAAGCAATTCTTCCCTGGGGAGCCTGCTGTCTAGAATACAAACAAACAAACAAACAGAGCTGGTCCAAAAAGAAAAAAAGCTACCATAAACAAATAAATATAAAAAGCTTCATTAAATGTTTCATTTCATTACATTTTCATTAATTTGTTTTTCCATTTTTCATCGGAGATTGTTCTGCTAAGCGTCTTCCAGCCGGCTTGGCGCTGGAAGCCTCACAGGGAAGGAGTTGCCGTAGTTCGTGTGGTGAAGTGGTTGGTTTTTATCCTGTTTTTTATGGGGCAGATTGGACTGGCTTCCCCCAAACGGCACCTGCCCTCACTTGCCTGGCCCAGGACTACGCTCTGATCTGGGTACGCTGGTGGGAATCGGGAGAGCTACTTCGGGTGTGGTTGAGTTCTGAACCGTGGCCCCGAAATGGGGAGAGGAAAGAAACCAAGGGAAACTTCTCTACTGTTGTTTCATCTTCCTTCTCCTCTCCCTGTTCCACTTGCTCTTACTTCATCTCCTGCCATTATGGCCTCTTGGGTAAAACATAGGAATTTGCAAGATGCTTTGGGGCCTTCACAATCTTGGAGCTGCTCTGGGCAGGCGCCAAGTGCAAGTCAGGGGACGGATGTCTACCCGATCTGTTAGTTGGCAGCAAGCTAGAGTGTGACTCCATCCCGTGCTAACCTGCCATATACTAAGTGTCCATGTGGCCCCTGCTGATGTGCATTACCAGCTCACTAATACACTTCAATCTTGTCCTCTTTGAAACAGGACTGGTAGGTCAAGGTTAGTTATTGTGCGTCCACACACAGTCCACAGTAGGTTAGCATGGGGTAACTTGCCACTAGGTAAATGTTAGTGTAGACAAGCTCTTAAACCAATGTGCAGACCTGACTAGGTCACAGTAGCCTTCCTGGGCTGTCCTGTGATCCACAGTTCTACCCAGAGTCTGGGGAGCACTTTGTGCTGAGACTCTGCCCTGATGATGATGATGATATTGGTTATTTGTATTGCTGTAGCTTCTAGGATCCCCTGCCATGGACCACAACCCCACCGTGCTAAGTGCTGTAAACGCCAGAACAAAACGATGGTTCCTGCCCCCAAAATGTACATTCTAAGTATCAGGCGAGGCAATTGGTGGCTATAACAGGCAGAAGGGGAATGCAAGGAAACAATGAGATATTGCAGGCCAGCATGCTGGACAGTGGTCTCTATGTGCCAACAGCGTAGCTGTTGTGAAGTTCATTTGTAGGCATCATGGCTGTACTGAGAGATCCCCCTGCAGAAGCCATGTGTGGGCACCATGCCCTAGAAGGTCGCTGCCGGGCGTCTCCCTGCCCTTTCACAGCCTGAGCATTGACTCCTCTTCAGAACTCATTTTGCCCTGTTGGAAGCTGACTGAGGGCGAAACGATCCCTTTCTCTTCTCAGCATTTTATGTTGCGGCTACTTTGGGGACTGATGTGTATCCCTTCACATCTTGTGATGCCTGCGAAAGTGAGGGATTAATAGCACTGGCTAAGACCAGCTTCTCAGAGGAATTGTTGCTTATTATTTGTCCCACATGAGATCGGGGCCCTATTGTGCTGGGTGCTGTACATACACATGCTTAAGAGACAGGCCTTTAACCAAAGAGCTTGCCCTCTAAACAGACAGGACAAAGGGAACAGAAGCGCAGAGCGGGGAAGTGACGTGCCCAAGGTCATCCAATGAGTCTGTGCCAGAGTTAGGAAGCTGAACCTGCATCACCTGGGTCCCAGGGTCCGAATGGGTTCCTATTAGATAAATGTCCCCATCCGAGTGATCTGTATGTTTCAAGTGGGGAAACTGAGACAGACAAGTTGGGGCTTGTCCAAGACCACAGAAGCAGTTGGGGTTAGAACATAAGGTTCCTGGCTCCTACTTGTGTGTTAAAACCAGGGGGAAGCACCTGTGCACAGTGAGTGTATGTTGAACATTACTGTCTTCAGGAGCAGCTGAATCTCTAGGGCTTGATTCACCCGATCACCCAGTTTGACACTGAAGACGTGAAAAAACTGGAGTCATGCAGTGGTGAAACAGGCTCGAAGACTTAGCAGTGTGTGCATGCACATAGATACCTGAATATCTATGTAATTATCATTATCCATCTAAAATTGGGGGAAGCATGAGGTGTGCAGCTGTGTTCTCTCAGTGTCGGTACATGCTATGAACGCAGTCTGCATATTAAAGCACCCACAATGGCCACTGGAGTCAATGGGAGTTGTATGCAAGGCAGGGCTGCAGAATCAGGATTAATGGGCACAGCGTCTTTCCGGCAAACTGTATCTCAAAACGCTTTCCAGAGCTAAATGACACAAGGCGGGGGATAATATATGGTGTAAATTGTAGAAAAACAGTGCTGTGAAGATAAGGCATGGTGAATAAATTAAAGCCTTCAGTCGCAAAGCCAATAACGGGGAAGGAAAAGTGAAGAGCTAGAGACGAGGGAGTGGGTTTTCTTTTCTAGATGAAATTCGAAAGGAAGTGTGTCATAACATTTTTCCCAGATCTGGACCTTAGCGTCCAAAATATGGGTGTTAGCATGAAAACCTCCAAGCTTAGTTACCAGCTTGGACCTGGTAAAGCTGCCACCAGCCAGGAATTATACAGTGCCTAGCTCACTGTGGTCTCCCCAAAACCTTCCCTGGGGGACCCCAAGACTCAGATTCCTTGAGTCTCACAATAAAGGGGAATAAACCATTTCCCTTCCCCCTCCTCCCCTCCCTGGGTTCCTGGAGAGATATACAGAAGCAAGCTTCGTGAATCTAAACAGAGGGACTCCACCCTCCCTGTTTCCAGTCCTGGAAAACACAAGTACCGAGAGAGCTAATCTCTCCCCCACCCCACTTCACCCAGAGGGTATGCAAAGTCAGGCTTAGTAAATCTAGCACAAAGAGATTTTCCCCCTGACTTTTTCCTCCCACCAATTCCCTGGTGAGCTGCAGACTTAATTCCCTGGAGTCCCCACTAAAGAAAAACTTCAACAGGTCTTAAAAAGAAAGCTTTATATAAAAAGAAAGAAAAGGACATAAAAATGGTCTCTCTGTATTAAGGTGACAAATACAGGGTCATTTGCTTAAAAGAAAAAAATGAATAAACAGCCTTATCCAAAAAGAATACAATTCAAAACATTCCAGCAACTACACACATGTAAATACAAAAGAAAACAATATAAACCTTATTGTCTTACTATTTTTGTACTTACAACTTGGAAACAGAAGATTAGAAAGCCCGGAGATAGAAAAATTACTCTCATAGCCGAGAGGGTCAGACACAAGACAAAGGACAAAGAACTCACACCCAAAACTTCCCTCCACCCAGATTTGAAAAAGTCTTGTTTCCTGATTGGTCCTCTGGTCAGGTGTTTCAGGTTACTCCTTTCCAGGTGAAAGAGACATTAACCCTTAGCTATCTGTTTATGACAAAGTGGAGAATCGATAAATAGAACATTTGGATTCCCATTTATGCTGGCATTATATACATCCCTGCCTGTCACCCGTGGGCCTGATCCTGGAAAGTGCAGAATTGTCAGTTGTACAGGGGACTCACTGCCCACTTTAATGGGTCCCAAGCTGGTTATCCCCAAATAACTTGCTACTTTAAAAAAAAATCTTGCTGGAGGTTTGTATATCTATGCCTCCCCTGCACAGTAATAACGGAGCGCCTCCTGTGTGTTAATGGATTACGCTCACACCACTGTTCTGTGGTAGGGAAGTGCTATGATCTCCATGTTACAGATTGGGGAAACTGAGGCACAGATCGGCAAAAGGGTAATCTTTTCAAGCATCCCTAAGTGACTTAGGAACCGAAGTCTCTGACAGTCAATAAGACTTCATCCCCTAGGTGCCTACCTCACTTTTGAAAGTGAAGCGGGCTCCTAAATCTCCTATGCACTTTTTCGAAAATTTTGCCCTAAGGTCGCACAGGGAGTCTGGGAAAGAAGAGCCAGGAATTGAACCCCGAGGTCCAGAATCTCTTGTTGGTGTAAGACAATTCTCATGAAGGAAGGAATATTTTTAACATCTATACCTCTTGGCTGGGCGGGGACAGGAGAGCTCTTAATACTCATTTCACTAGCCTGGACTTTGTTCTATAGGTTTGTAAAGCAGCGAGTGAATTTACAGGCAGCACCTCACATCAATGCACTGAGGAATCTGCTCCTGCTTTCCCCACTCGCCCCCTCTGATAAGATAATGAGATGCACAGCTTTGGTGTGTTTGACAAGCTGCTGTCCTACAGTGGGAGAGCTCAGAGTGCTCCGAGGCTGGCAGAGGAGATTAATTAATGCTAAAAAACAGTTTGATGTGGCAATGAAATTTCAATTATAATAATCTCTAATTATCTTGTAGCACAAGTGCCTCGGCTCTCCCAGGTGTCTTTCCCCCAGTTTGAAATGGTTATTTGGGGCCTTCCAACACAAGGTGGAGGAGGAGAGGGGCAAATCCAGGGGGTCACGTGAGTTGCCCCCACCACTTTGGAGTAGACGCTGCAGTACAGGGAGGGAGGATGGATGACTGTCTAGGGACACAACTCGTTTTCCCCATGGGGAGGCAGTGGGTGGAGATGGAGATTTTGCTCCTCTCTGTCATTGGACCCCAGCAGGATGGCCACAGCTGTGGAGCATCTGGGTGCTTGAGTGACAGCCCCTGCCTCATGTAGAGATTATCTCCAAAGAAGCGTAGCATGGGCGCCCTGTCGGGCAGCACCTGTCCTTTGGAACAGGAGGAGGCAGTTCAGTTTCCACCACCCATTCTGTCCTTGGCGTTCGTGCAGAGTGCGGCTCGGCATCAGGTCGGATGTGAATGTCGTTCTGCCTGGAGCTGGAGTGATTGAAACCAACGCCCTATTTCCCTATACACCATAACAGATGGAGACATGAATGGGGCCTGGTCCTGATGCCACTGGCAACTGCTACAAGCAGCGCTAACACAGCTGCTGGCTTTGTTCCTCTCTCTGCCACCTGCGGCCGAACCACAAAAAAGGGAAATACCCCAAACTTACCTAGAAACAAACTGCTCCCCCGTCAGCATCCCCCTCCTATAAAGCCCCTTTTACAAAGATGGGCTCTGCCTGGAGCCCTGAAGGCCGATACATTAGGGCTATTTCACACCCTGGGTGGAGAGCGAGCTCCAGAACTAAGAGGCCACGAACCATCAACAGGGTTTTGATGGAGCACGCCAAGCTTGGGGCCTCGTCCCTTCCTTAAATCATGAATGCTGGCTGCCTTCTTGGCCTCTGATCTGTTGTAAAAGATCATGAACCCAGGATCCTTCTCTCTCAGCCTCTGAGAAATAGGTACCCAGGACACCACAAGGAAGCATCATGGGCACCATTTTCACCACTTCCTTAACCTGCCCTCTGCCAGAGGAATTACAGGACCTGAAGTCCATCAGATCTCACTATTTTATGAAGACCTGTCTGGGTCAACGAAAAAATCAATGCATTCAAGAGGCTAGGACCCTAAAAATGCAAGGTTCTATTCCCAGCTATGCCACTGATCTTCTTGTATGACCTTCAACAAATCACTTGCCCCCGTGCCTCAGTTTCCGCTCCCACTCTTTGTCTGTCTTGTGTTTTTAGACTATAAGCTGTGTGGCAGGAAGTGTCTGTCGCTATGTGCTTGTATTGTACCTAGCACAATGAGGCCCCAGTCTTGTTTGTTGACCTGACGTGCTAATGTATTGCAAATAAACTAATACTAGAGCCATTCCAAGCTCAGAATTTCCATTCATTAGGAGATTCTGACATTTCTAAGGTTCGTTCCTGTTCTGAAAGGAAAAGAAAATTCAAAATTTCCAGCAGCCTGAAATGTTTGCAAAAAAAAAAAATGGCCTCCCAGTCAATTGAAATATTTCATTCTAATTTCTACTTTTTGCTGATTTGAGATTAGAATTTATAATAAACTATAAAAGACAAGACTTCTCAAAGTGAAGAGAATTGTATTGAAATGAACTATCAAAATGTTCGGTTCCCATAAGGTCAAAACCAAACATTTCGACCTTATCAACATGCTTCCTTTCATTTTCCCCCATTAAACAAAATATTGACAAAAATCAACAAATTCCCACAGAACATTTGTTTCATTGAAGTGGCATTTTGTAACGGAAGAACATCCCATCAGAAAATGTATAATACTCTCAAAGTTTGACTGAAGGAAGGTGTGGGCCTAGACTATAATAATAATACCAATCTCTTAATCTTTTGATCTCAAAGCACTTTACAAGGGAGGTCAGTGTTACTGTCTCCATTTTACAGATGAGAAAATTGAGGCACAGAGAAGTGACTTGCCCAAGCTGGCCAGTGGCAGAGCTGGGAATAGAATCGACTTTCCTGAGTTACACTGGGGTGCTAAAACCTCTACACCAGTGGTCCCCAACCTTTTTTGTCTGGTGGGCGCCAGATGATGAGCCACAGAGGACCGTGGCAACAGAAGAGCATCCACTGAAATTCCACCGACAAGTGGCAACGTCAATAGGCGTCGCCGCTGAAATGCTGCCGACAAGTAGCATCATTCAGAGGCATTGCCGCTGAAATACTGCTGAAAATTGGCAGCATTTCAGCGGCGATGCCTCTGGATGATGCAGCTTGTTGGCGGCATTTCAGAGGATGCTCATTCGCCGGCCAGTACGCAGGAACACTTAGACACCCCGGCAGACGCCATGGTGCCCGCGGGCACTGCATTGAGGACCCCTGCTCTAGGCTATACTGCCAGCCAAGAAATGAAGACAAGATCCCTGTGGGAGTCTGTGACAAAGCCAGGAATTGAAATTAGACCTCCTGAGTCCTTGCTCAGTGCCTTAACCCCAAGGCCAACCTGTCTAAAACTCAGGCTACGTCTTCACTACCCACCGTATCGGCGGGTAGCAATCAATTTCTCGGGGATCGATATATTGCATCTCATCTAGACGCGATATATCGATCCCTGAACGCTCTTATATCAATTCTGGAACTCTACCAACCCCAACGGAGTTGCGGAGTCGACATAGGGAGCCGCGGACATCGATCCCGCGCTGTGAGGACGGTGAGTAATTCGATCTTAGATACTTCGACTTCTGCTATGTTACGCACGTAGCTGAAGTTGCGTATCTGAGATCGATTTCCCCCCGTAGAGTAGACCAGCCCTCAGCATCCCATTTAAGCCACCTGAATCATCCAGTTCCTATGCACTCACAGTGAAACTTACCAGTCCCTTCTCAAAGGGTTGTCTTGTCTTCCGGCAGATGGCCCTCAGCAAGCCTGTGTGCGTGATTGTATATTGTAGATGTGCACTGAATAGAAGATGCATATGCATGCATCTGTATGAAGAGGAGTAATTGGCTTCTCATCTCAGTGGTGACCCAGAGGGAGTCTCCACTGTTTTAAATCACAGGTATGTATTTACTGTAGCCCACGGACCCCCAGGGAGAAGCCCCTAATTTTTAGAGACTGTGCCCTACTCCACTGCCCCCATTCCCTCCGGTGTGGCCATCACCACGTGCTTGCAATACAGAGGCATGATTTGGATTCTGCTCACTCAGGCTGGAAGTGGAGGAGGCATCCTTTGTTTTCTGCCTTGATCTGCAAGCCCTGGTCATTTCCTTGTGTCTGCAAGAGGCTGCACCCAGGTGAGGTGGGAGGGACGACGGGGGGTTACATTACTGAGAGGTCTTGCTGGGTTGGGACTGTGTATGGAGGTCTGTGCACCCAGGGATGCTCCAATGGTTGTATTGACTTGTTGCCTTTGTCCTCTCCTCTAACCTCATAGTCACACCCCGCAGATGTCGTTGTTGTCATTCTTGTTTATATTACAGTCGAGTTTAGAGGCCTCAGCCTACCTAGGCTCTGCACATACACGGGGTGAGCCCATCCATGCCCCAAAAGCAGGCACCAAGGTGGGAGGGGAAACTGAGGCACAGAGCACAGCAGCGACTTGCCCAAGCCTCACAGCAAGTCAGTGGCAGAGATGGGTCTTCTGACTCCCAGTTCTGTACCTTAGCCACTAGACTATGCTACTCTTTGTAAACCCTTTTTGCTGATAAAATCCAAGCTATAGAACAGGTTCTTCTACAGAGCCAGTAACTCTTTCTTTAGAAAGAATTCTCCAGGTTTGTCCCAAATCTGGAGCTCCCTGGTCTATCTTGTGTCTCTTACAGTGGTCTTTTGCAAGGCCTTTATTTAACAGGACCTTGTGATCCGTTCACCTTAAGCTGCCATTCCATCATCACTCACAGCCTACTCGACCCTGGAAGGGTCAGTGCTTGCTTGGGAGACCTCTGGAGAACACATGTTGGTAGTTTTGCCAGAAGGGGTGTTGGTGACTCAGCAGGTATGGTAAGTTGGTTCTGGGCTGCTGAGGGGGGGCAACTTTGGGGTGAGGCATAGGAAGGAGAGAGAAGGGCTTTTCGTGGTTGAGAATAAGGGGAACTTTTCTGTGAATAGAGGGCTGCAAGGCTGAGAACGGGAAGAGCAGTTAGTGATACACAGAGTCAGAGAATAGACCTGGAGAGTAGGGAAAACAATAACAGAGCATAGGACAGTAGGGCATTGGGCTAGATTCTGATCTTGGTGTAAATCAACAGCAGCACTAAGGAAATCAGTGGTGTCACTCTGGATTTGCAGCTCTGCAGCTGAGCTTGGCGTCTGGCCCTCTATGCTCCATTCTAACTCCTGACCCAGAGAATGACAGATAAGAGCACATCAAGTTAACACAGAATGTGTTAATCATTCCTGCATTCTTAAAATAATCCCCAAATACATTTGCAACAAGAGGAGGCAGCTGATGGGCAGAAGGCAGAATAAAGGCTTCTGAAGTCATAAGTAACCAACCTGGCCAGGATCCACCTTTGCAATTCTGTGCCTTGAAAAGGGGGAATGAAAACAACCCAACCCCCAACCCCTTGTGTGCTGTTTTGAATTGCAGAACTCTCTGCAAATGAGCATGGGGGTTCATTGGCTAAATGAGGATGCTTGATAAATCCTATTTCACTTCACCCGTGAGCTGAGAAAGTAGTGCATAATGGGTTATGAGTTGTAGATCTGTTTGATTGCATTGTTGCAAAGTGGGAATTGTTTTGCAACATAGATCCTTAATCACTCAGGCATCTATGATTGAATGCCTCGAAAATTGGTTGGAATTGAAAGTTAACTATACCACAGACGGCTTATTCTTGTGTATAATTGAAACTAAATTCTAATAACTCTTCTTGAAAAGAGCTGCCAGGAGGAAATTTCAAACACCGTCTTCTCCTCCCCACCTACTTTCCAAAAAAGAGTCAGCTCCTGCTAGACACTTTTCTTCTGCAGACTGTAGTGATGGGAAATGAAATCCAATCTCCTCCTGCAGGTCCCTGAGTAGGTGGCACAAAAGCTCCAGGTGTAAATTCTGACCTGCTGTACCTACCTTTGCGGCGCAAGGAGATGGGTTGTTGGAAGGGTGGATAGTCTGATCAGAGGGGATGGGGTTGTTAAGGCACTAGGCTTGGGAGCGGAGCTAGTCAGAAAAAATCCAATAATTTGTTTTATCAAAATCAGCCAATTCATCCAAATTGAAACATTTGGTGGAGACGGGTCGATTTTGACAAAGTTACGACAGAACCCAGGGGGAAGCCTGATGGAATCCTGCCTGCATCCAGATTTTCCAGGACTTTGGCACCAGGCTGCCTGCTAAGCAGATAAACTCAGTCAAGGAGCTCAGGACTCCCAGGGTCTGTGACTCTGGGACAGCACACCAGGTGGACCACCTCACAGCTGGGGCTCCATTCCCTTCCACGGAGAACTTTAAAATGTTGAAGTGTCATTCTGAACCAGTTCTAATTCCTGTTTGCTCCCAAACTGCCTGTGGCACATTAGGCAAGTCACTTAGGGGAAGACTTTTCAAGAGCTCAGGGTCAAATTTTGAAGCACTCATTACCCCCAGTTAGGGCCAGCTTTTTCTAAAGAGCTCTGATCCCATCTGGGCATCTAAATCTAGGACAGCCTTTCAGAAGTGCTTTTGAACACATAACCCAGGAGCTGCTCAGTTATGATACATGCACCGTTATGAAACGTTCCTTACCTCTGTGTAGCACCTTTTATCCAAGGAAGCACTCGGCAAACTATCTGCATGCAGCCCCTTCTCCGGTGGAAGAGTGCCAGTGCAGCGGAGCACAATGCAACAGTGAGAAAGGCCAAGGGCAAAATCTGGGGTCTTTAATGTCCGTACAGACCAGAGAGGTCGTCGATTTTAACAGGCTCACCTGCAGAATCCAGCCCGTGGTGTGGGCAGTGTGGCATCTCGGGAGGAAGCTGGGCCCAGGTGACGTTGCTGGAAATGGTAGTGGTGGGTAGGCTTCTAAACCATCTCACCCAGTGATGACGGAGCTGTCAGAGGTCACAGCATTGAATCTGTGTGAGCTTCATTGGATACTCTGGGATGCTCGATAATAAAATAGAGCTGGTCTGGTAAGAAGCAGGTTTGCTTTTGTAAAACCAGAAGCTGTCTGAATCTGGGGCCTGGGCGCAACCGGAGTGGGTGGATGGATGTGTTATAGGAGGGAAGAAGGAGGATGTTCCCTAACTCACCCCCAATGTTTTCTGCCCCACTTAGGCCTTTAGTTCTGTATCTACCCTCATCAAACATCACTGCGGGAATCTATTAATTTCAATGGTCTTTGGATTGAGCTCCAAATGCATTGTCCTACGTCTTCTCCTCGGAAGGCGTGTCCACACTTAAAAGGCTGCACCTGTACCACTGTAGTGATTCAGTGAATACACTACCTGGGCTGATGAGAAGGGTTCTCCCATCAGCATAGGTAATCCACCTCCCCAAGCAGTAACAGCTAGATCAACAGGAGAATTCTCTCACTGAATAGTGCTGTCTACAGAGGGGGTTAGATAGATTTAACTGCATTGCTCAGGGGTGTAGGCCAGGCCTAACTCTTCCTACTCCTACATTGGTTGCCCCAATGATCTGGGTGCCTTATCTCCGAACTCCCAAGATTTTGGATTGGGCAAAAGGTTTGAATTCAGTTTTGTTTTTTTTTAGAACCGTTGTGGGGTGACTTTTATCACCACTTGCTCTTGGCAGGGGTTCTGTGCCCCCTAGACCTCGTCTGTCCCTTCTTTGTGATTCAGGGTGGAAAAGAGTAATGTTCCAACCAGAAATTGACAGCCCAGGAGACCGAGTCTCTAGGTCTGATGTTCCCCTGTACATATCAGACCATTGACTTTGTTGGTGTTCCGAACTGATGTGACATAGCAGAGACTCAGCCTTCTGCAAGAAATACCTGACCCAATACATTACAATCACACTGCGTTAATCCCCTCTAATAAAGTTAGCCTTGAGAATTCTGCATTCCCTTTTCCTCCAATGATTTCTCCAGCCTGGTCTGCAGTTCATGGGCATGACTTACATCTACTGCTGACTGTGGAAGTTTGTTCCATGTTCCTTCCAACAAATGTTGGTCTAAAATCATTTCCCTTGACTTGGAGCCAAGCAACTGCAGGCGCTGGAGGTAACAGCAACGACACATACCTTGGGTGCCAATGAATTACTACTCTGTTTGCCCAGGAAGGCAGCCAAAAAGGCTGGGGTCTTAGTTGCTGAATATTTCAACTCTCCTCTGGAGCATTTTGCGCCATTTATGTGACAGTAGATGATACAGAGGGGTCAGTCAGGAACTGCTATTTGGTAGAGCTAGTTGGCAATTTTTCAATGAAACATTTATTCATTGGAAAATGCTGATCTGTTGAAACCTGATCTTTTTATACATACAAGCCAGTTTCATTGGGAAGTTGTCTCCAGTTCAGGATGGAATTTCAGGTTGTAATGAGAGAGGGAGAACGCCCTCAAAATAACCAGGATTCTAGCAATTAGGGCATTTCCCTGGGATGTGGGACACCCAGGTTTAAGTCCTTATTCTGCTCGCTTCAGAGCAAAGACTTGAACCTGAGTTTCCCACATCCCAAGAGACTGCTTTCAGCACCAGGGAACAGAGTCAATGGGATTTTTATACTGCTACAGAATGAAAGCAAAATTTGAAACCTCACAACTGTTCATGAAACAGAATTCTTGTTTTCCAGTCAGTCCTGCTATATAAGACAAGATCCAGGGGATGCCCAGTGAACTTAAAAGGTCACAAAATTAAAATTGAGACAAGTAAATATTTAAAACAAACAAACAAAGGGCATATTTACCCTGTGGAACTCTCTGCCACAAGGTATCTCTGATGCCAAGAGCTTAGCAGGAGTCAGAAAGGGCGTTTTGCAAAAAGTGCCCTATGGTTTTTGTGAAGAATGTGCAGATGAAAATAAAATGTTTGGAGGTTTTGTTTATTTTTGTTTTATTTTGTTTTTTTTTTCTGTTTTTGTGAGCTTGTATATTTATGTTAGGGAGGAAAGAGTATGATTCTTGAAGGGAGCAGAGGTCAATTGTGCTTAGCAGTGAGACATGTTTTTCCACATGTCTGTATTGTGCTGGAGAGAATTGCATTCTTTTGTCACTCTGATAGCAAGGCAAGGCTGGTCAACAGAATGCTCTAAGGGCTGGCTTTCGAAGAAAACTCTGCAGAGGATGAATAGCTGAATTATTATTAAGCATTTATTTGTGGTGTCACCTGTGATGTGCTAAGTGCTTTCCAGACACACTAAAAGGGCTATATCATAGTCTAAAGATAAACAGATAAACAAGAAGATAGACAGAGATCAGAGACGGGGACTATCTAAAGGATTCTTCTCTGCAAATCCAAAAGGTTCACTCTAAGCAACCCAGCAGAAGGGTAGAAATTCACTAGGTGTACCTCAGAGGAAAAGCAGGGAGTTTATCTTGTAATTTGGAGAGAGGCGAATGGTGGCAGCTCTGAGATGGGATGGAATTAGCTCTGAGTCTGATTACAGATGGATTGGAAATGACAGTTTTGTCCAGAATTTTATTGTCTTAAAAAAATCCATTTTTTAAAATCAAAATCTGGAATTTCAATGACATTTTGAAAACACCAGCAATCAGATAAGGGAAGAACTGACCCCAGAATTGCATGGATTCAATTAGCTTGATTTTAACTCACTGTAGTTAATGCAGTGCAAACACAGTCACATGTGAATCACTTTAACCCTTGCTTAAATCGATCTAGCTTGCATCGAGAAATTACTGCGTTAAACTGAACTGATTTAATTCAGGCTTAAACTTGTTTAAATGTGTCCAGATTACGGGGTTGTGCTAGTTTAGAGAGACAGGATGGTTCAGTGAATAAGGTGCCAGCTCAGGAGCTGGATTCAATTCCCTGCTCTGCCACAGTCTCCTTGGACAAGTAACATAGCCTCTCTGTGCCTCAGCTTCCCCTCTGGAAAAATAGGATGATTACCCTGCCCTACCTCATAGGGTGGCTGTGAGCATAAATACATTATAGACAGTGAGATGCTCGGATATCAAGGTAATGTGGGCCAGATAAGCCCCTCAAATAGATAAACCAGTGCAACTTTTCTAGTACAGACAAAAATGTGATCTAAAGTGAGAATGTTCTCACACTCATATGATTCAGTCTGCAAAAGCATCCCATGTAATGCAGGCTTTATCCCTTAAATGCTGCAATTTGGGGCACATCAAATATTTCCTCCAGGCAGGGGGAAGCATTATTGCTCAGTACTGGGGTGCTTCATGCAATATGATACCATGAAATATGCTTCTTCATTACCGCTTGTGTGGGTTCCCGAGCTCAAGACTACTTTGCTTTTGTCTGCCTTTGTCTTCTTTTTCTCAATGGGCCAGTGAGGAATAATGTACCAGTGGGAATCTCCTGATAGTGTAATGAACTGGGTATGCTTAACACTGACGTTTCCTGGATGGAATCAGAACTGCTGAACTGTGTTGTAGGACCTAGTCTGCTAACGGGGCTTCTGGGTTAGCTGACGTGGCAGGGACCTGGGCCCAGATTGTATCCTCAGAGTAGCTAGGCACCTAATTCTCATTGACTTCAGGGAGAGTTGGGTTCCTAACTATCTCTGAGGATCTGGGACTTTTGGAGCTGAGTTCAATTCCTGCTCTTGCAAATGGTTCTCTGAGTGGCTGCGTTGTGCAGCACTGAATTCCTAGGCAGACTCAACTGGATTAGAAGGTCTGAATTCAGGTGGATCTGTCCTGAGCAGATGCCCTAGAAAAGGCAAAAGAAAAGCCCATGGGGGACAGGTGTGTTCTGAGCCGTCAATACAATCCTGCTCTTAGGGAGGTGGGGAAGAGAGGGACTAATGGCATTTGACTAATAACTCATGGATTAACCAAGTGGAATCAGAGCCCAAGTAAAACCAGGTATCATTGTGGAATTAATGGAGGACAATTTGAATCTGCTATTAACTTAAATACCCATCTGCTCGCATCCCAGGAGCATATACATTTCAGGGGATAATTAGTAGCTGCCATACAGAAAGCAGCAGGGCAGTAACCACATTTGCTAGAGTTGTGGGGTCTCGTCAGTCTCTCTACGATTCTGTCTGGATGGCTGAGTTCCAGAAAGAAAGGAGCTGGGTTGTTCCTCCGTCTCATAAAGGGATGGAGACAGAGGCAGTTCTGTTTATACAGGGGTCACCAAGAGAGAGGGTTGGAACCTGGAGAAGGAACGGAGGAATCTTTGGGATGGGAAAGTGCCATATAGATTAATTTTGAGCCAGAGTAATACTATAGTTATATATTATTAGATTATAATTATAGTAGAGACCAAAGATACCATAGGTGAGTGAGTAATTTAATAATAATTATATTAGATCTTGCTGTATGTCTCACTTTTCATTCCTAGGTCTCAAGGCATTTTACTAAAGCAGGGAAATATTTTATCCCCATTTTACAGATGGGCAAACTGAGTCACAGAGCAGTGAAGTGACTTGCCCAGGGTCAGTGCCAGAGCTGGGAACAGAACTTAGATCTCCTGATTACCGCTACTTCCATTGTCTGCTCTGGCCATTAGTCCACACTGCAGGATCAGCCGGTGTGCACATTTTATCTTTGAATTTCTCCCAGTCCATCTTCATGCCCTCTTCCTGCTTTTCTGAAAGATGGATGGTAAAGGATGGGCAGCCTGGTGATTACAGCAGGGAGATAGTATTCCTGGGTTCCATTCCTGGCTCTGTCACTTATCTGTGGTGAAACCTGAGGCAAGTCATGTCTCTGTGTGCATTGGTATAGCTGTCTCTAAAATGGGCGTATATAATATCTGCCTCACAGTAGGGTTGTGAAGCTTAATTGTTTCACATTTCTAAAGCGCTTTTGGCTCCTCTGTTGAAAGTTGCTCTCCAGGAGAAGTGCAAAGCATGCTTATTTGCATTCCTATTGCCAGCACTATCCATAGGGAGACAATGTCAGAACAGCTGTTATGTCAAATTACCTTCTTCCAGTAACTAGGGATTTTGTCTGTCATCTTATGGATGGCTGACCCGCTTCCACCTCTGGGGGGAGCCCTGTTTTGCATATTCTTTGCATCTAGTGCTTTGTGATATTAGCCAGACAGCCCAAGTACAATGCAACAGAAGCACTCGGCTAACATCTGAAAGAGATTAGCAGATCCTTTCAGACAGCACATTACAGGCCTGTTAGCAGAGATGAACCATAAGGAGCTGAAGATGTGTCAAGATGGAATGGAGGGACATCTGCAGGACTATATGGGGGGGCCTAAGACTGAAAGAATGTGGGATGCTTCATGGGATCCATTTCCAAAAGTATGGGCAGAGGTGGATTGGAATAGCTGGCTGTGTTGTGGGTCAGGGTTGAGGGGCACCATTAGAATTATTTTGGGGAGTGGGGCACAGGATGGAATAGCAAGAGGCACAGACAAATTACTGAGAAGCAAGTGCACCAGAAACAAAAGCATCCTTGTTTCATGGGAATGTGGCCACAAGCATGATTCCGCAGAATAGCGCTGAGATAATTAAACCAATGGGGGTTACAACATAGTCACTCAGAGAGGACCACCTAACAAGAGCTGGGCAAAATTTTTTGTCTCAAACTTTTTTCATTAAAATCTGTAGGTTTGGGTGGACTGAAACCATTCACCATTTCAGGTCGATTTTACAAAATTGTTTCAGCTGAAAAAGATCATATAGAGCAAAAAGTCAGAAAAATTCAAAATGTCTCATTTGACATTTTCTACGTGAAGCATTTTTTTTTATTTGAAACAACATGATTTTAAAATCTCCTTCTGTCTTTAATTGAAAACCATTGATAACGCCTGAAATTAAACTCAGTTTTTTGGACCCAAAACTAATGTTCTTTCAACATTTTGGTTTGCCAGTTGTTTTTTTTTCTTATTTTTTGGGATGGGGGGAAGTACCACTGAACTGAAAAACCAGCTATTTGTCCAGCTCTGATTGTAAACCAGGTCCCTTGGGAAGGTTCTATTTGCAAGGTGGAAAGGATCCAGGCAGTTCTGTGTGAAACCCTCAACTGGTGCTAGTCAATATAGCTCCACTGGTTTGTTCCTTGGAATGTGAATGGGAAGCTTCGTAATCTATTCCATTCTGTTCAGAGGCCCTGACTCCAGAGTTCCCTAGTCTCTCCTCCTTCAGTTGATTTCATACTTGCATATCAGTGTGTCCTACTATTTGAAACCCTTATTACAGAGTTTGAGTATAATTGCTTCTTAATTAACTCAAGTGATGGCTTTATTTCCTTGAACTCATTTCCAGGGGCTTCATTTTATTTCTACACAAAATTAATATTTTACACTTACACTTAGGAGAAGAATAGACACAATATAGAGAGAGGATGAGAGATGAGTGGGACCTGGCTCCTATCTCTGCTTACATTAAAGAAATGTTTTATTTCTGGGAGCGGCACTCGATTTCCAATGCTCGTTTTCAGGGGAAGAAAACAAACAAAGCATGAATCAAGATAATTAAACAGCTTGGTTTTAGGGCAAATTAAGGAATGGTTCTGTCAGCAGAATCCCCTTTCTTGGACTTCTTTATATCCATTTCAGCCTCGAGGACCCAGAAAGTGCAAAGAGTCTGTGTGTATATATGTGACTGCCTTATGGGTGGGGTGATCTGAGCACAGGGCTGGAATCCAGAACCCCCTGAGTTCAAATTCTGTTGTGAACCCTGAATCCCTCTGTGACTGTAAGCTAGTCAAGAAGCGTAAGCTAGTGGGTGAAGCTCAGGGGATATGCGTTCAACCTTTGGCTCTACCACAAGAATCCCTGTGTGACCTTAGACAAGTAACTTCGCTCAGTGCCTCAGTTTCCCTGTATAATTGAGATGATAATATGAACACTTGAACTTTGGATGCCTATGTGTGGGTCTAGGTTGGGGAGCCCAACACTGCCTTCTCTCTCTTCCCTGCTGTGGCTGCTGGAGAATGTTTGAGGACTCTCCTCTAGAGGCCCCTATGCCGTTTAGTTGCCATAAAATGTAGAAAGCAGCTCTTCCCATTATGTCACCTCATTCCTTCTGACCGAGAGCCAATCTGGAGAGCCGTGTGGCATAGATCAAGATGTAGAATGTGTGTCTGGCTCACAGACACCCAAGAGCCAGGGGATGCTAGAATATGAGCTTTGGCTTGGACCAGATGGAGCATCATGTCTGTGCCATCTGGGTGGTTAGGCTCTGGACTAGGCTCCCAAGGGAGGTTGTGAAATCCCTGTCCCTGGAGGGTTTTAAGGACTGATTGGACGGACATCTGTCAGGGATGATCTAGGTTTGCTTGGTCCTGCCTCCATGTGGGGGAGCAAGGGGGATAGACTAGATGACCCCTTGAAGTCCCTTCCAGCCCTACATTTCTATGATTAGGATGATGAAGTAGTAGACTCTTATCTTACCAGCTTGGGCACTACAGGAAGTGTGTGATCACATACTGGGCCAATCAGTATTATATTGGCACGATACTTGGAACAAAATCCCTGCCTGTGTTGGTCATGTCACTTTATAGCACCAGCTGTGTTCACACTACCTATGTTGTGCTGAGTAGCAGAGGTCTTGGCCCCAGGATGGCCGGGTATCATTAACCTGTGTTGCAGAACTGGGTGATAAAACAGTACTTCTCAACCTGGCTAAGCCATTTCTGTCTTGCAATATAAATAGGACTGAACAAAGCGCCCATATCCGTGCACCATGTCTGCAAAGTTCACAGCTGCAGCGTGATTCAGGATAGAAGAACTTCTGGGAGATGATTTGGTTCCATCTACTCTGCCAGACTGAGCTATGATTTACCTGTGTCCGGTACTGCCATTCTGTCACTGTGCCCCGCAACACAGCAGCTTTCAGTAGCATTGACAGTAGGAGCACTTATGTCCCATCTGCCCTGGTTTGTGACCTGTGTCCCTTGAGCTGATTTTAAACATGGTGACAGTGTTGCCTAGTGGATAGAGCACTGGACTGGGACTCAGAAGACCTAGGTTCTAGTACTAGCCCTGCCTCAGTGTGCCTCACTTTTCCCTTCTGTAAAATGGGGCTAATTATACTGACCTCCTTTGTAACGTGCTCTGAGATCTATAGATGAGAAGGGCTAGGCATTATATCATATAAGGGCTTAAGTCAATTCATGAGGGGTCCAAGCAGCCATGCGGACTTGGCCTTGAACTAGCTTTAATCTGTCTTTAAAAGCAGTTTGCAGCATGTGTTTGCCAGCACGGTGTGGATGGAGCCATGTTTATCCAGCCCAACCTGACCAAGTCTGTGAATGGAGACTTCATCCCAGCTCCTCCAACAGTGATCTGCTCTGGGCTAGAATAGGTTGCGTAATGCTGGTATGGGTTGATCCCATGAGCCGAACAGGATTCTGTAGTAACTGTCCATTCACTTTCTGAGTAATCCCAGACATGTGGTTAGAACTAAGCTGCTCAGTGGCATTAGACCTATAAATAAACGCTGGATTTGATGGGAGATCCTGGAGGGAGGGACATAAATAGCACTGACCAGCACTGGCTGAGACACCTCACGAGGCCAAAAATAGCACCGATCCATGCTGGATGGCACCCAGAGAGGCTGAGCAGTGGCACTGTTGCCCAGATGGATAATCTGTTTCTTGCCAGAAGGGTTAGGAGTCCCTGCTGCTTTCACAGTTAAAGATGGCCCTGTTTGAGAGATTACTCAGTAAACTCCCATCCAGCAGCCCCAGCTTCAAAGTCACCCAGAGAGCATAGAGGAGGGATGAAGGGGAATGGCTGTGAACTTGTTGCCTGAAACAAGCTTAGCGGGCCCTTGGCTCTAGCAGATAAGGACATCAAACAGGCTCCTGTCAGGAGGAATTTGCTGGGACTGAGGACTTCTGCTGCAGGGGTGGGGGGAATTCTGAATCCCAGCTCAACTCCATCCAGGGCTGATGGAATCCTGCCCTCCCGGGGGACTAGCTCCCCAAACCTAAATGCCTGCACTTCAGGCATGGCTTAGTTAAACCCTCTCCTGCCATCCCAGCCTGGAGCCAAGCCCGGGGTGCCAGCAGCAGTAACACAGCTGCAGGTCTGGTGTCGAGGTTGTGAAGCACGCGGATTTCAGCTGAGAACACGTGGCTACAGAACACGTGGATGGGGTCGGGGTGGTTGGGGGGGAACAGGGGGTTGGATGGGGCAGGGGTCCTGGGGGTATGGTCAGGAATGAGAGGAGGGGTTGGATGGGGTGGTGGGGGGCAGTCAGGGGCAGGGGTTCTGGGGGCAGTCAAGGGACAGGGGGAAGGGGTGGTTGGATGGGGCAAGAGTCCTGGGGAGACAGTCAGGAATGAGAGGAGGGGTTGGATAGGGCATCTGGGGTCCAGGGGCAGTCAGGGGACAGGGAGCTGGTGTATGTGGATGGGGCAGGGGTCCCAAAGGGGCTGTCAGGAAAAAGGGATGGTGGTGGATGGGACAGGAGTCCCGGGGGCGGGTAGATAAGAGGTGGAGGCCGGGCCACAACCCCCTCCGCTAACCGACCCTCCATACAAGTTGCCAAACTCGATGTGGCCCTCAGGCCAAAAAGTTTGCCCACCCCTGTTGTAGCTCCTGTAATTACCTGTGACACTCCAGGTACATGTACACTGCCCTAAAAAATCCACGGCCCAAGTCTCAGCATCTGTTAGCATCCAAAATATGGGTGTTAGCATGAAAACCTCCAAGCTTAGTTACCAGCTTGTACCTGGTAATTGCTGCCACCAGCCAGGAATTATATAGTGCCTAGCTCACTGTGGTCTCCCCAAAACCTTTCCTGGGGGACCCCAAGACTCAGATTCCTTGAGTCTCACAACAAAGGGGAATAAACCATTTCCCTTCCCCCTCCTCCCCTCCAGGTGTTCCCTCCCTGGGTTCCTGGAGAGATATACAGAAGCAAGCTCCATGAATCTAAACAAAGGGACTCCACCCTCCCTGCTTCAAGTCCTTGAAACACAAGCACTGAGAGATCTAACCTCTCTCCCCCCTCACCCATAGGGTATGCAAAGTCAGGCTTAGTAAATCTAACACAAAGAGATTTTTCCCCCTGACTTCTTCCTCCCACCAATTCCCTGGTGAGCTGCAGACTCAGTTCCCTGGAGTCCCCACTAAAGAAAAACTCCAACAGGTCTTAAAAAGAAAGCTTTATATAAAAAGAAAGAAAAAGGACATAAAATGATCTCTGTATTAAGGTGACAATATACAGGGTCAATTGCTTAAGAAAAAAAAGTGAATAAACAGCCTTATTCCAAAAGAATACAATTTAACACATTCCAGCAACTACACACATGTAAATACAAAAGAAAACAATATAAACCTATTGTCTTACTATCCTTGTACTTACAACTTGGAAACAGAAGATTAGAAAACCTGGAGATAGAAAAATCACTCTCAGAGCTGAGAAAAAGGAACAGACCAAGACAAAGAACTCACACCCAAAACTTCCCTCCACCCAGATTTGAAAAAGTCTTGTTTCCTGATTGGTCCTCTGGTCAGGTATTTCAGGTTACTGTTTGTTAACCCTTTTATAGGTGAAAGAGACATTAACCCTTAGCTATCTGTTTATGACAGGATCACTGCAGGGCTAAAAATGGCAGTGGAGAGATTCAGGCTCGGCTGGAGCCTGGGCTTTGAGACCCACCACTTACATAGGGGTTCAGAGCCCAGGTTCCAGCCTGAGCCTGAACCCAGACATCTACGCTGCAGCTTTTAGCCCCAGAGTCCCTGTCACATAAGCCTGGGCCAGCCACAGCCGTGCTGTGGGTCTTTTATTGCATTGTAGACGTACCCTGTGAGTACCCTTCCCACCTTGTCTCTCGAACACTTGCCAGTCATCTGAGGCTCTATTGGCACTTTGTGAGCAAGAATTAAGCTTCATGATACCCTGGCAAGGCAGGTGTTACTGATAGGGAAACTGAGGCACAAAGTGATGCCTAACTTGCCCAAACACAATGAGTCAGCTGGCAGAAACAGAACTCTGGTCTCTTCGTTCCCGGGAAGGTCTTGTGGGCTAGCAGAGTGGTCCATAGGCTGGGAGTGAGGACAAATCCCTCCTGTTCCTGGCTCAGTTGGGGAAACTTGTTAAACTGGGAAAACTCCGCTGCCTTCCCTCGGTAAAGCACTTGGGGTATTAAATATTATGTATTACTTATTGTAACCACTGGAACACACTGTAACCTTTGACACTTAGCTCCTTTGATTGTAACTTTTCCCAAGCTCTCAGAGAGGGGGCTGACTTCCAAGTTAAAGAACTATGGGAGTGGAGAGGGTGTACGGAGAGCTTTTAAATATCTCTAGACTTTCTGAGGCTATTTTCTTTAGCATCTTGAGAGCTCCATAATTCATAATCCTGAAATGCACTGGCTGATAATTGCCTTAATCACTGGAGAAACATGGCTGAAATGTACTGAAATAAGCCATAAAACTCATTACAAGATAACAAGATTCTATCTATTCTCGGAGGTCGCTTTAAAGCTCCACAGGTCAGGGAGTTAATCACCTCCTTCAGTGGAAGCAATGCAGATAAGAGGCTGAGTGTGCTGTATATGTACAGTGAGCCTGCCCAGGCTTGGAGTGTCTGCTGGCTTTACCATGGGAGAAGGGTGGGGAGGGGGCAAGGAGCCTGCCTGCACCTGTCTCTTGGGTTTGTGTTTCACAATCCAGTTTTTATTCGGAAATTGATCCAAGAGGGAAGGGATTTGGTGGCTAGTCTTTCCAAAGACACATTGCATCTTTCTCTCTTTCCTAGGGAAAGGGCATCTCTGTCCAAACTGGACTCCGAGAGAGAGAGAGCAGAACGGGAGCTGCTTTTGGCATTTACTGTTGTTCGCATTCCAGTAGTGAGATCAGACCCCCTCCCTGGTGCTAGGTGCTGTACACGCACATAGTGAGAGGCAGCCCCTGCCCTGGCGAGAATATAGTCCAAACAGGCAAGTCAAAGGGGTCGAAGGAAAACAAAGGTGTGGAAAAGTGAAGTGACTTGCCCAAGGGCCTCCCAGCAGGTTGGTGGAAGAGCTGGGAGTAGAACCCAGGTCTTTCACGCCCATGCCCTTTTCACTAGATCATGCTACTAGCCAACGTTTCTTGTTGCCCTCTGATGCCTTGGGGGAGCAGGGAGTGTGTGGAGGTATGGGGGAGATACCAAAGGGAAGGCCAGGTTTCACCTGGCAGACTTTCTTTCCTTTCCATCCCACGAGATGGTGGCCCTTGGAGGACAAGAATGGGGCAAGCCCCCAGATGGATGAGTGTCGGGGGATGGTATTTCCCCTCCTCCGCTGAGAAGATGGTATCCTTTGCAGGGCAGGACTGGAAGCTCATTAATGGGGAGGTGCGGGAAGTCTGGGACTGAATGAACATGGGAACCTGGCTTCCATTCTCACCTCAGGAGGGGGCAGTGCCTCCAGGCCAGGGTTGGGACAAAAGGCCTTAGAGCTTTAGGATGCAAGCACAACCCTTACTCCCGGATGAGCGATGCTAAGGATCCGTAGCCTGAAAGCTGGAGAATAGGATCAGTGCCTAGGCCAGCCTACCCTAGTAAAGAGATCAGACTGCAATCTGAGCTTTATGTATGGGCATCCAGAAGGATCAACTGCCCTATCTGGCCCATTACCTTTTGTACTCCCCTCTCATGCAATATTAGCTTCCTTCTAAGGTATGATGCCCCAGCTAAATGCAGAGTGCCTCTCACCCTGCGCTGTGTATAGGCATTGGTGGCTGGGCTACTGGGCCGGAAGGGCAGTTAGGACGATAGGTGAGCTAGCACCATTGAATGGTGGTGCTTACGCTCACTTGGCCCTGGTGAAAATGACAGCACAAAACACAGGGCAATGGAGGCTCAGACCCAGAAACTTCAGCGTTGGCTCCATGCAGGTGGATGAGGACACAGCATATCTGTACTGCCTGAGTACCTTTTCCTGGAGCCACAACACCGGAATTCCGTTTCTCGTCCCATATGCGATAGTAGGTTTATCCCCCACAGCGGATAGCTGGGGACCAATATCACTGAACGTTATTGTTCACAAGCACCGTGGAGGACTTCCAGCTGAGATAAGCTTGGCTCACCTCTGGGCTCAGCCAGATATTCTTGTTTTCAGGAGGCTCTCAGAGTCCTGGGGCTCTCCAAGCAGGAGATTTGGTGGCAGGGTAGGTGAGTCCCATGAATGACTCTGTTCCCTGGCTTGTGTGCTCAGTTTGGAGACCACAAGGTGCCTTTGTAGAAGGATGTGGGCAGAGGAGTGGCGGGCATGAATTCTCATAGCTCCTTTGGACTTCAGTGGCAACACATAAGTGGATACCAGCTGAGGATCTGGCCCTGGCCTCCTCTTTAGAGAGCAGGTTGGGTGAGGAGCAGGCACTCCCTTGACAGGAGGCTGGGCCAGGGATGGCTCCCCCAGGAGAAAGGTTACGGTCTGTATGTCGGCAGGTGGAGGTAATGCAAGTCACGGCAATTCACCTCCTCCAAGCTAGCATGTGTGCTTAGTCAGCCACGTTGCTGGGGTGCTTTGACTTCATGCCTCACATATGGGCTGTTACATTGGGTTTGCCATGATCGATAGGTACCTCACCTGTGACTAACGCCTAATTAACTCTAGATCAATGCTGCCTATGAGTCAGTGTTCATTTAACATAGAACAACCCTCCTAGTTGAGCCGGCAATTTAGATCTAATAGGGCTTTGTGCTGAATAAATATTAATTGGTTATTAAAAGCATGTGTAGAGGGGAACTATGGACTCATAGCCCGTCACACAGGCATGGGTCAGAGCTGACTCTCAATCCCTTTCCGCCTGTTGGAGGCCTGAGTCATACAACCCTCCTTTCTTGTCTGTTCGACGTAGTACTTACGTGGGCTCTATTGCCGCAGTAGCCGAGCGCCACACAGAGCCATCCTCAGAACACCCCTGGAAACGAGGGCAATGCTGTTACACCCATTGTACAGATGGAGGGCTGAGGCACAGGGGGGCAACTTTTTAAAGAGATTTAGGCACTTTGCTTCCAATAATTTAAAGGTATTTAGGTGCCTAACTCAAAAATCTGGGCCTGAAGTATGACAGGACTTGCCTAGGTCCCTTGTGAAATACATGCCAGAGTGAGGTAGTGAACCCTAAGTCTGAGCCTTAACCACTTAATCATCCTTCCTCCTTGGGTAGAGGAGGGTTCAGGAAGGTGGATGCTGGGTTCAGGGCAGAGACTGTGCTCCTGGAACCCCTGTGATAAACCTGCTGCTGCCCCTGCCTCTGTGAAAAGAAAAGCAACCCACTCCAAGGGTTCCATTCTATGCATCCGAAGAAGTGAGCTGTAGCTCACGAAAGCTCATGCTGAAATAAATTTGTTAGTCTCTAAGGTGCCACAAGTACTCCTGTTCTTTTTGCGGATACAGACTAACACGGCTGCTACTCTGAAACCTGTCATTATGCAAGGCATTGCATTTAGCTGTATGGAGTGGAAATCCATCAACTTCATGAAAAAGCTCTTACAGATACAGACAGACATCATCTTTGTTTCCAAATGCAAACAGATGGACATCATACCAAAAGGACTAAAGGTAAAAAATCCATTACAATCTACATATCACACAGACTATGCTGACAGATTGTGCCACACACTCTCAAAGAAACTTGGAAACCACCTGATCAACATCCTATACAGCAAACGGGAAGATTAAGACTGAACTCTCAAAACTAGATACTCTCATGAAAAACCAACCTTTTACACAAACTTCCTCATGGATGGACCTTACAAAAACTAGACAAGCCATTTACTACACAAACTTTGCTTCTCTACAAAAGAAAAATGACACTAATCTGTCTAAACTGCTACATGCCACAAGGAGCCACAACAGTAGCTCCCTTAACCCACCCAACAATATTGTTAATCTTCCCAGCTATTCTCTTAGCCCAGCAGAAGAATCTGTCCTATCTCGGGGCCTCTCCTTTTCTCCTTCTAGACCCACGAACGTGATACAGTTGTGCGGTGACCTAGAATCCTACTTTCGCCGTCTCCGACTCAAAGAATACTTCCAACACACCTCTGAACAACATACTAACCCACAGAATCCTTCCTACCAACGCTATAATAAAAAGGATTCTGCATGGACTCCTCCTGAGAGTCGAAACAACAGACTGGACTTCTATATAGATTGCTTCCGTCAACGTGCACGGGCTGAAATTGTGGAAAAGCAGCATCACTTGCCCCATAACCTAAGCCGTACTGAACACAATGCCATCAACAGCCTCAAAAACAACTCTGACATCATAATCAAAAAGGCTGACAAGGAGGTGCTGTCGTCATCATGAATAGGTCAGAATATGAATAGGAGGCTGCTACGCAGCTCTCTCTAACTCCACATTCTACAGGCCATTACCTTCTGATCCCACTGATGATTACCAAAAGAAACTACACCAAGTGCTCAAAAAAATCCCTGAGAAAGCATAAGAACAGATCTGTACAGACACATGTCTAGAACCCCGACCAGGTGTATTCTGTTTGCTACCCAAGATCCATAAACCTGGAAATCCTGGACGCCCCATCATCTCAAGCATTGGCACCTTAACAGCAGGATCGTCTGGCTATGTGGACTCTTTCCTCAGGCCCTATGCTACCGGCACTCCCAGCTATCTTCGAGACACCACTGACTTCTTGAGGAAACTACAATCCATCGGTGATCTTCCAGAAAACACCATCCTGGCCACTGTGGATGTGGAAGCCCTCTACACCAACATTCCAGACAAAGATGGATTACAAGCCGTCAGGAATAGTATCCTCGATAATATCATGGCTAACCTGGTGGCTGAACTTTGTGACTTTGTCCTCACCCACAACTATTTCATATTTGGGGACAATATATACCTTCAAGTCAGCGGCACTGCTATGGGTACCCACATGGCCCCACAGTATGCCAATATCTTTATGGCTGACTTAGAACAATGCTTCCTTAGCTCTCGTTCCCTAATGCCCCTACTCTACTTGCGCTACATTGATGACATCTTCATCATCTGGACTCATGGAAAGGAAGCCCTCAAGGAATTCCACCATGATTTTAACAATTTCCATCCCACCATCAACCTCAGCCTAGATCAATCCACACAAGTTTCCTAGACACTACTGTGCTAATAAGTGATGGTCACATAAACACCCCCCTATACCAGAAACCCACTGACCACTATACTTACCTACATGCCTCCAGCTTCCATCCAGGACACACCACACAATCCATTGTCTACAGCCAAGCTCTAAGATACAATCGTATTTGCTCCAATCCCTCAGACAGAGATAAACACCTACAAGATCTCTATCAAGCATTCTTAAAACTACAATACCCGCTTGCTGAAGTGAAAAAACAGATTGACAGAGCCAGAAGAGTACCCAGAAGCCACCTAATACAGGACAGGCCCAACAAAGAAAATAACAGAACACCACTAGCCATCACCTACAGCCCCCAACTAAAACCTCTCCAGCGCATCATCAAAGATCTATAACCTATGCTTAAAGATGATCTCTCACTCTCACAGATCTTGGGAGACAGGCCAGTCCTCGCTTATAGACAGCCTCCCAACCTGAAGCAAATACTCACCAGCAACCGCACACCATACAACATAAACACTAACCCAGGAACCTATCGTTGCAACAAAGCCCAATGCCAGCTCTGTCCACATATCTATTCAAGTGACACCATCATAGGACCTAATCACATCAGCCACGCCATCAGAGGCTCATTCACCTGCACATCTACCAATGTGATATATGCCATCATGTGCCAGCAATGCCCCTCTGCCATGCACATTGGCCAAACCGGACAGATTCTACGCAAAAGAATAAATGGACACAAATCTGACATCAGGAATCATAACATTCAAAAACCAGTGGGAGAACACTTCAACCTCTCTAACCACTCAGTGACAGACTTGAAGGTGGCAATTTTGCAACAAAAAAACTTCAAAAACAGACTCCAAAGAGAGACCGCTGAACTCGAATTAATATGCAAATTAGATACAATTAACTCAGACTTAAACAGAGACTGGGAATGGTTGGGTCATTACACTAATTGAATCTATATCCCTATGTTAAGTTCTCTTCACACCTTCTATAGGTCATCGTAATTATCACTTCAAAAGTTTTTTTTTTCTGCTGCTGATGATAGCTCATCTCAATTGATTAGACTCTTCCTGTTGGTATGCATACTTCCACCTTTTCATGTTCTCTGTATGTATAAATATCTCCTGTCTGCGTGTTCCATTCTATGCATCCAAAGAAATGAGCTGTAGCTCACGAAAGCTCATGCTGAAATAAATTTCTTAGTCTCTAAGGTGCCACAAGTACTCCTGTTCTTTTTACTCCAAGGGTGTGAGACTAGGGTGCAGGGCTGGAGACATGGCATCCCATGGCTGGGCGAGCCTAGGGCCCTTCCCTCGCACTTCCTTCTGAAATATCCAGAGCCAGCTGCTCCTGGAGATGGGATGCTTGCCTCAACTCACCTACAGCCCTTGGGCGAGCCTAGGGCCCTTCCCTCGCACTTCCTTCTGAAATGTCCAGAGCCAGCTGCTCCTGGAGATGGGATGCTTGCCTCAACTCACCTACAGCCCTTGGGCGAGCCTAGGGCCGTTCTCTCGCACTTCCTTCTGAAATGTCCAGAGCCAGCTGCTCCTGGAGATGGGATGCTTGCCTCAACTCACTTACAGCCCTTGGGCTTTAGCGTTCCACCTATCCTCACAGGAGCCTTTTTGTTAACAGGAACTCAGCATCATTCAGTGGAATTCCCCTTGCAGGGCAGATGAGTCTGGAAATCTTCAGAGGTGGCTGCTGTTTGGTAAGCTAAAGTATTTCAGGGGGATCCAGGCTGAGGACAAGACTTCTGTAGGATCCCCATGGGGAACAGTATAAGTGCTGCAAATCTGTCTCCTCTTCCCTTTCCATGGTTCATTTGTTCATTCTTTCTTCCTTTCATCCTGCAAAAGTACACACAGAGAGGCTAGTATGCAGGAAAAGTGTTCAGAGACAAGAATCGCTGTGTGTGATATTTGGAGGCCGGGAAGTTCAGGAGAGATGTAGAGGTGGGGGTGTTGAGACAGTGAGATTGCAGCAGCTAACAGATGATGCTCTGACATCCAGATTGCATCCTTGCTTTGGCTGAGCTCAGCCTGACCAGGTAAGGACCCCGTGATTGACAGTAGCAGCAAGACGGCACACTTCAGAAAGCAATTTCTTTTTCTTCACCATGAATCCATGGCCATGTCTCCTGCATACACCAGTTAATCTGACACTGTGTGCTTCCTCCATCAAGAAAGGTTGAGGAAGGAGGTGAAACCCAGGAAGAGGGAGCCTGTCAGCTCCCATAGCTACTGCAGTTTCTCTTCCTTTAGTGATCTGAATTTTATGATTGCTAGCATGCTGTGAAGCTGGGGCAGGCATTCCAGCATGCACTGCTTTGAGCAAACTGCAGCGGGCCTGGTAGGAAACCTTCCTACAGAGCAACAGAGGCTTCCACTCCATGCTGCCAGGAGAAGTTAATTCATTTATTTTTCTTTTTGGGGGTCAGGGAAGCAGGCCCATGAAGATGTTTGCAGCATGGACTCATGGCTAGACTGGGCATTAGCCATTAGGACACCTGGGGGTCTTTTCCCAGCTTTTGTGCAAATTATCCTTGTGCAAGTCATTTCCCCATCCATAAGATGGGGCATAATGAGATGTACAGAGAAAAGCACTCTACAGTCAATAATTATCTGTTAAGCCCCAGCAAAGCCTTGTGTTCCTGTCCCAAAGAATTTACCTACGGTTCCTGTCTCATGCTTTCTTTGCTGCATCAGAAATAGCTGGCAAGCCATGCTCTTGGCATCCTGTTTTATGGAAGGGTGCAAAGACACCCGTAATAACTGTGTAAGTCTTCTGCCATGACCAGCTGTGTAACTCCAGACCATGGGTGATTAACTCATTTCTCAGGTATTACCAGAGGAGATCAGTGAGTGAGGGACAAAATGGGTGTCTTTCCTGTGTTAATATCAATTGAGGGAGGAGGTAGAATGGTGAAAACGCTGAAAAGGCAGAATAGTTTAGTGGATAAGATGCTGGACTGGGACTCAGCTGGGGACTTATCAGTTGGAAGCAACAGAGGAGGAGAAAGACCTGAGAGTATTGGTTGACCACAGGATAACTATGAGTCGTCAATGTGATGTGACCATGAAAAAGGCTAATGCACTCCTAGGATGCATCAGGGGAGGTATTTCCAGTAGAGACAGGGAAGTGTTCATACCAATATACAAGGCACTGGTGAGAACGCATCGGGGATACTGTGTACATTTCTTCTCTTTCATGTTTAAGAAAGATGAATTCAAACTTCGGTGGCACTGAAGTCCCCGCTGCCGAAATGCTGCCAAAGACCCAGAGCGAGTGAAGGTCCTGTGGCCAAAGTGCCACCAAAGACCTGGAGCGCTGCCGGGTCAGTAAAATAAAAGCACTGCAGCGGGTGGTGGCTTTTTATTTTTATCACTCCCCTGGGTGAGTACAAAGGTGCTAGGAAATTGACAAAGCACCATTTGTGCTCAGTGGGGGAGCAGCTGCTCCCCCCCAGCTACGCTATTGGCTGATGGGTCTTACCCACATGCTCAGGGTCTAACTGATTGCCATATTTTGGTTCATGTAGGAATTTTCCCCCAAGTCAGATTGGAAGAAACCCTGAGCGTCTTTTGCCTTCCTCTGCAGCATGGTGCCCAGGGTCACTTGCAGATTTAAACTCCTGTAAATGATGGATTCTGTGTAACTTGAAGTCTTTAAACCATGATTTGAGGACATTAGTAACTCAGCCAGCGGTTAGGGGTCTGTTTCTGCAGTGAGTGAGGTTCTGTGGCCTGTGATGTGCAGGTCAGACTAGATGATCACGATGGTCCCTTTTGACCTTAAAGTTTCTGAGTCTGTGAGTTCTGTGTTCATAGCTCTGCTCTGTGACCTTGGGCAAGTTGCTTCCTCCTTCCTCTACTTCTGTTTCCCTCCAATCCTTTGTCTGTCTAGTCCCTTTGGATTGTAAACTCCAAGCTCGTCCTGGGGCATCTGTGAGCTACTTTAATATAGATAATGATATTAACAGACCTTAATCTTGCGTTTATCCAATAACATCCCCTATAGCTCCAAAGTAATCTGCAAGAACAGTTAATTGTTGGGTACTGTAATGTCTTTGTCATTTCAGAGCCAGGGGGAGCTCTTACGTTACCTGTAAGATTAAGAGATTCCCCCGTCTGCATGGTACTACAGTACAACTCACGACCTGCAATTGTATCTATGCTAAAGCCTGGTCTACACCTAAAACTCAAATTGACCTAGCTACACTGCTTGGGGCTGTGAAAAATTTTGCACCCTGTGCAACATCATTAGGTCGACCTAACCCCTACTGTAAACATACCTAGGTCAACGGAAGAATTGTTCTGGTGATGTAGTGACCTACCATCCCATAAAACAGGATGCCCCTTCTGTCCATGGAGGAAGTGTGCACACTGCCGCACAGCTCCAGCACCAGGGTTGTGCTGCTGTAGTGTAGACCTAGCTTTACTCGCATGCTTGTTCCAGTTTGGGGAGTTCTACTGAAGTCAACGAGATTCTCCTCTAGCACAGCTGGTAGCAGAATTGTGGCTTACAGCTGGGATACCTGTTTTATTTTTTCCAAGGTATTAGAGAATTACAGCTGAGAGACTGCTGCAAATAATATTCCACCCATGTCTGCTCCTCTTGTGGGTTCACTTTCCACAGGTATTGTAGCCAATGAATTTGCTGGCAGGAATGGTGAATTTTCAGCAGATTGTGGAAAATAGCTGCAAAGAGTGAACTTCTTAATTGTGAGTATTTATCAGGGAAAATCCAATTCCAAGAATTATCACAATCTGATTGAAGAACAAAAGTGAATAAATGTGACCTGCAAATCCAGTCAGAACATCTGAGATTTTGAATACCATTTCCCCACAGTAAACTGCTTATGAAATACTACAGGTCAGGATCTGCTTGCATCAACAGTTTGGTGCCTCATTTTGAATAATGAGGGAGGGATAACTCAGTGGTTTGAGCATTGGCCTGCTAAACCCCCGGTTGAGAGTTCAATCCTTGAGGGCAGGAGCGCCGCCAGCTTTTTTGTCGTCCTAGGTGGCGGAAGGTCCTGCCCCCAAAATACCACCAACGACTCCAGCGGCCGAAGATCCAGCTGCCGCGGTCGCCGCCCCGCAAATGTTAGTGCCCTCACCTAATGGGTTGTGCTGGCCCTGCTTGAGGGGAGCATTTACGGAACTGGAGTAAAAATCCTCCTGGGGATTGATCCCGCTTTGAGCAGGGGGTTGGACTAGATGACTTCCTGAGGTCCAACCCTAATATTCTATGAATGAATAAAACGACATGCTCCTGGTCTCTTGTTTTCTGGTACAGTTGGGCCTCTACCTCTTTGCAAGTGCAGACCTCCCCTTGATTTTCTGCCTTTTAATTCACCATTCTGTTGTGTGGAGGGCTGACAGGAACCTCATGGCTCCTGGAAATGGAGATCCTCTCAGGAGTATAGTGTGTTTCTTTGCCCAGTGTGAAAATCAATAAATATTCTTGCTACCAAAAATAATAATAATAATAATACACAGGAAAAATCAGTGTGAAGCAATGAGGGCAAAAGTAAAAGCTTTTCTCAAAGGAATAACGGTTTGAAATGGAAGCCTTGGAAAATAATAATAAAAAAGAAAGCAATTTCTGGTGGAAATAGAATAACATAAGGCATCAAAACCACAGGCTTGTCAGAGGATCAGATTGCTGGCCTGTCAGGTCTGGTGTTGGCTTGGGAAGCGGGCAATAGCATCAACTTGAAAGGAACGTTCTTACTGGATAAAGCTGGGACTTGGGCGGAGGGTGGTAGTGTCACTCAGCAGGGGGTTGCGTGAATGTGTTTCACATCGCATTGGATCCTTTCACACCCTACATTTCCTTCTAACTTTTGGGGGATTTCGACCCAAAATTCACAGTCTGTTCTGTGTTTGTACAGTGCCTGGCACGGCAGGGTCCTGGACCAGGGCTGGGGCTCCAAGCAACCACATTAATATAAAGAATAATAATAAAGCAATGACAAGAAGAGTGGTGTTCTATCTAGCCCAGCAACCTGTCTGTCGTCGGGGCAGAGTCCGCTGGTTCCCAGTTCTCCGCTTCAACCAATAGGCAAAACTGTCTGGCATGAAGATATGTTGTGGAGTATGTAGAGTTTTCAGTTGTAAGCTGCTCAGCGTGACGCTCCGTCTCCATCTGTTGTTGGCTGGACCACACAGAGATTGTTGAGCCTGCTACCCTCTGGGCTAAAGGAGTATCACGTCTTTTAGCTCAGGTAGTAGAGACTCATGCTTTAAGATCCAGAGATTCCAGGTATGAATCCCACTGAATCACCTAGGGGCATAGCACTGTCCAGTGTTAGCTCCTGTCCCACTCTGTGTGTGGATCTGATGCCCTGTCTGACCCACTCAGTCCCTAGCAGTTTCAGCTGGATTGAATTAGGGCAGATTGGGCCCTGAGTGCAGTACTTGCTCCAGCATTTGATTATCACCCCTCCACTGTTTTTTTTCCTCTGTGATTGCATGTGTGTGAGTGTTTGAGGGTGAATGAGAGTCAATATGGCCATGATTCCTCTGAACAGAGGTTAAACCTTCCCAAAGAAAAGCGCAGCTGCCACGTTCACTCGGCCCAGCTCCTTGAGTGTCTGATACTTGTTTCTCTCCTCTCCCTGCTCCTGCTCCTGCAATGCCAAATCCACGCAAAGCAGCAGAAGGCAAAGAGTTAATTCTGTTGCATTTGCTTCTGCTGCAAAAGGTGAGGGTGAGAGAATCTCCTGAGTTGAAACTGATTATGAGCAGTTTGGGCTGTCACCACTCTTGGCTTTATGATGGCCCTATAAAGATCAGCTGGTAATTCACTGAAACAGGCTTGGTTTGCAGGCTCTTAACTGGGGCTGCATATGAAACAGGCAGCCTCTCTGCAAGCATCTACATGGGATCCTTGCGAGACACAAGAGAGGAAGAGGGCAGCGACAGGGCTCAAGGCTTAGTCCTCCATCTTGTGAGGCTGCTTGTGCGGTGGGCTGGTGTAAGACAAAGCAGAAGGGAGAGAAGGAAGACTGGTGAGGATGCAGCTTAAATGCTGGGCAGTGCCACTCTAGCAGTGTTTTCACTCATCGGGGCTTGGGTGGAAATCCAATGCTGGTCACAGGCACGCAGAGTTGGGCTAGTCTCAGTTGGGTTGTTTTCTGCTGCTTATAGATGCTTGATTTCAACTACTAATGCTAGCCGTGTACGAACAGGTACCACCAGGGCCGGCTTTAAGCCAATTCACCCAATTCCCTGGAATGAGACCCTGCGCCAAAGAGGGCCCTGCACTGACGCCTAAGGTCCCCTCTCCGGGGGTCTTCAGTGGCATTTTGGCAGTGGGGGATCCTTCAGTGCCACGGAAAACTCAGAGCGGATGCCCCACCGCTGGTATTCTAATCAGGCCCTGTGGGTCATAAAACCAGCCCTGGGTACCACCATACCATGAGTGGGAACTGAGCCTGAGGCTTTCTGGACCAGATGCACAGTGTTGTGAGAAGGCATCAGACTCTTGTAGCTTCTGCTTTCTGCCAACCTAGGGTGATATGTTCGTAGACACTGTGACAGCATATTACACACTCTGCCTGTTAGACCAGCTAGTCCTGGGCTCCTGAGACCCACAGGGGGTTCTAGTCCCACCTGGGCAGCCATTTTGTAGTGGGACACTCAGATACTGATAATGAGCTCGCTATGAAGAGGGAGGGATAGCAGAAAACATTTCCGAACCGTGAGATCCATTCGGCTGTTGAATAGTTTCCTGAAAAATATAATGGAAGCCCCATCACTTGAGTCATCTGAAAATGAACCAGAGGAAACCCTGTAGGGCTCAGTCCTATGGTAGGTAGCCACAGTAGGAAGGTTGGCTTCGTGGGAAGAAAAACTGGATTTTTGATGCAAGAGCCCTGGCTTAACTCCTGGCTGTGTCACAGGTTCTCAGAGTGATCTTGGGCAAACCACTTAATCTCCCCTGCTTGAGTTCCCCATCAGTACAATGGGCGTAATACTTCCCCACCTGGTAGAATGGTCATAAGCATGAAATCAGTTACTGGTCGTGGGGTGCTCGGGGATTGCAATGTTTAAGGCCATAAAAGTACTTAGAGTAGCAAAATTCTTCTCCCTCTCTTAACTTCTGCAATTTCTCCACACCAAAGACTCTTTTGCATGCATTCATATTTTTTATTTCAGGCTCCTGATGTTTTTCCACTCAGGCGCTCTGATGTGCTTTTCTATGCCTCTCTCTTGACCTCTCTGGGGGCAACAGGGAGTCACGGGGGGCGGAGGGGAGAACGGGACACAGCATGAAACAAAAGAGTGCTAATGAAGGGAAATCTGAACCCGGGGACACAGGTTTTGAAAAGCAGCAAGTTTCATTAAAATATAGAAAGGAGGAGGAAAGTAGTCATTTTCAAAGCTTTAAGCTGACCTGATTTCAAAGAACGTGTGTGTAATGCTTTGCTTTCTCTTCTCTTTTTCTCTCTCTTTTTTTTTTTTTTTTTTAGGTAAGTGACATTTTACTCTGCTCGTCCCTAAGGCAAAGTTGGAATTTTTTTTAAAGTGTGTGAGGAAAATAAAGAGTTGCAGTGAAAGAGTAAAGCAGGCACGGAGGACAGTGGAACGGGGAGAGCTGGATCAGAAGACAACTGCTCAGGTAGGTGGCTACCAAACGGAGACTTCTTTATTGCCTCGGAAGCTTTGAAGAAAGAGGATGTGTACGGAGCTGCATGCTGTGGTGAAAACAGCCTCGGAATGATTATTGCTGATGACACTGGCTCTGTGCTCACTCTTGAGGAAGAGCGCCCCTCGGGGGCCTTTGCAGCCAGCTGTTGTGTCGCTTTGGTGGAGGACTTGGGAAGCTAGGGAATGCCTGGGGATAGGAATGAACATTTGGGCAGGGTGCTTACTGGAAAGTGTGGTTCTGGGCTAAGGGGGTGCATGGCGCAAGGGATGGGCATTAGGAATTGGCCTTTAGTTTTTCAGTGTCTGGGTTGTGTTGTGGTAGGTGGTGCTCAGGGCATTTGGGGTGGCTGGACTGAAGGATGGGGCCTTTCATGGGTTGATACGGGCTGTGTGTATTTGGTGTGTGTGGCTTTGTCTTGCATACATTTGTGTAGCTCATTTTAACTGCAATTTTTTTAATAGTAAACAGAACGGTTAGCCATAAAAAATTACATTGTTACCTAAAGATAAGGCGAGGTGGCAATGCAATAGGGAACCGAGCAAACAGAGCCTGCCTCTGGAGTATTATTTGTGTGGCAAACGGCATTTTAGTTCCTGAATGGTGCAGATACCAAGAGGAAAGCAGATTGGCATTGTATCACCACCCAAAGAGCTCCATGAGGCAGAGAACAGGCCCTTGAAGTCCTGGGTGCTGATTTGAACAGGACCAGCTCTTTCAACGCGCGTTGCTCTGCCAGCAACTCGCATGGCGCTGCTGCCTGCCAAAGCGCTCAACACCCAATGCGCTGAGTTTTTCTGAAAAAATCCAGCCCAGAAAAACAAACGCCTGAACCTAAACGACAGCAACAAACCCTCTGTGTGCTTCCCGATTATTGGCAGAATGATCCGGGGCGGCCTTGGATGCTGCTCCTCTGCTGTTTCCTCATAGCTGTGTCTACGCTCAGGATGATTAGCCGAGGGGTGCAGCTAAACAAGGTTTTATGCAAGCACAGCAAGGGGGAAAGCATGGGGAAAAGCTGCTGCGGAGAAGAAACACAGCCCCAGGGAGTTAGGACAGTGGGAGGAGAGCGTGCGGAGCCGGTGTATTTTTTCCCCCTTCCCCTCCACTCCTCATCAGCAAAAATTGCCAGCCTAATTGTGATTCCTGCCTGCGTGTGCTGGTTATAATGTGGGAAAGGGAAAGGAGGCCGCAGCTGGATTATCCCAGAGCCCAGCTCCATCTGATTTGTAGACAGGGAGAGAAATCCTTGGCTTGACTTAGAAAGATAACTAGGGAAGTGGCCAGTCAAGGATCAGTATGGGCATCAAGATGTGGGGTTTATATAGAGTCACTTTCCTGGCAGTAAAAGTACCCACTTTAGCTGCGCATGGAGGCAGATGGGTTTTCAAGCGTGTGCTTGCTGCGTGGAGAGGGGGCCTCTTCCCCATCCCTGTGCCAGGCACTGGATTAGCAAGGTTTGCCCTGCCCGTCCCATTGCCAGGCACCAGATAAACAGGGCTGTCCCCATTTCTGTCTTTGCATGCTCTAGGTCAGGACTGTGTGACATTAGCTCCTGGCAGTGTTTTGGGGCAGCCTCCTCATGCCCCGGATGCCTGAGTTCTCTGGGTGAAAGTATCTCACTGTTGCGATGAATCTCTTCTCTCCTGAGCTTTTGGCATCCATGTGCAAAATGTGCCATGCTGGTGGTAGGCTTTGTGCCTCTGTAAACATTCCCCTTGTGCTTGTATTAGAGGATCGGGGGAAGAAGCTGTGCCGATGTAGCTGCTCCCCGCGGCTGGTATGGTGTGTGGGAGGGAATTAAAGGGGTAAAAGTGGTCAGGCTGGTGCCATGCTGGTAGGGTGGCCCCCACCCCTTGCTACTGCTCTTGGTCAGTGGACCCTTAAAGGGGCTAGGACTGTGCATGGCTCTCAGGTGATGCTTAGAGCCTTAGGGATTGGCCTGTGTATTCTCTGGCACTGGTAGTGACTCGGTAACTCAGGGGTTAATGGACACTGTGCTACTAGGTCACCTGCTAAACCTTAACTCCCCTCATGCAACCCCCTGACCCCAGCTCTGTTTTACCCTAGCTGAGCTCAGGTACCTGCTGTGGGCTAGAGCCCCGCGCAGGGCTATTTTTAATCCCGCTCCCACTAGTATGGCCGTGGGTCCCCGGTATCCCAGTCCCACTGCAGGGCTCTCCCCTAGTCCCCTGCGGGGCTCTAATGTGGACTCTGTGTGAGCCTGGTGCAAGAACAATGTATGGGAAAGTCCAAGCGAATATACCCCCTGGTGGGAGCAGAGCTAGGAATGGAGACACAGAGCGTATTCAAGGGAAATATTTAGAAAGTTAGAGGCTCTGCTGCAATGAAGAGTCGACTGCTAATAGCAGTTCCAGTGGGGAGTGGGGCATTACACGATGTTTGTGCCATGTACGTATTAGAGAGGGGAGGCTGGGATTCTGGTCCCCTCTCCGGGGGGATCCCTGTGCTAAACACTGGTGGGGGCAGGGGTGGGGGGGGTTGAGATTTAGTTCCTTTCATTTCAGAACAAGTCCCACTGCTAGGATTTTACCCTGTGTGTCCTTAATGGGGGATGCAGCTGTACCAGAGACAGATTTGAGCTGAGAAATATAAGCGCTGGTTTTAAGCAGCCCCAAAGCTCATGTTGCCTGGGTTTTGCTAGTCAAGACGGTCAGTCAGTCAGTCAGTCACACTCAGGGCAGGTGCTGGGAACGGCGGCGTCTTTTGGTCCGCGCGAGGTGGGCAGGAACGAGCTGGCGCTGCCGGCCGGGCAGGGGAGCATGGCGCTGTCGGTGCCAGTGAACGGGCTGAAGGACGGTGACAAGGAGCCGCTCATCGAACTCTTCGTCAAGGCTGGAAGTGATGGTGAAAGCATAGGAAACTGTCCCTTTTCCCAGAGACTCTTCATGATTCTGTGGCTCAAGGGAGTAGTGTTTAGTGTCACAACCGTTCCTACCCAATCAAATCATGCATGAGTGGCCACATTTCACACATTGTCCCCAGAGCGCAGGGAGGACAAGACCATTGTCTGTATCTCCCCCTGGCCGCCCCGTCCCCACCTGGGCATGCACTAGATTGACCAGATGTCCCGACTTTATAGGGACAGTCCCAATTTTGGGGACTCTTTCTTAGGGTCCTATTACCCCTCGCCCCATCCTGATTTTTCACTTTTGCTGTCTGGTCTCCCTAGCATGCACTTTCCTCTCTGATCCAAGCATGCACTGAAGTATGACTGTTCTCAGAGATCCTTTGCATCCTCAGCTGAACTTTGCACTGAAGACCAGTGAAGGAGAGGGGCTAATCTGGAGCTGTCAATCTTCCATTGCTGGAGATTCTTCCAAGTGCTACCTGCTGCACCCTCAAAAGAATTTGCATGGACCTTTAATTTGGGGTGATCTTTGTTGAATGCCCATTTATCGTAGCCCATACTCCTTCCCTAACTGTTCGACTCTCAACTTCTACCATTTTAGAGCTAGTGGTATTGATTAAAAAACAACTCGTGGAAATACATAGCCCAGATGTGCAAACGGACCCTGCGATGAACAGCATTATGCGAGCCCCAGCTAGTTGCAGCTGAAGAAGTGTAAGCTGGACAGTGTGTGGGGCAGCTGGTTGGAACAGGCCTAACCCTGATCTGGCTTTAGACCATCAGGGAAGCTAGGGCTGCTTCGAGAGTGCCTGGAGGAATTACCTCCAAGAAGGCAGGGCAGAGATCTGCTTGAAGAAATAGGGTCTAACTAAACCTCACAGTCTGAGCTGAGTGACCCAGGCTCTGAGACTCTGTGCCTGTGGCCTTTCATTGCAGTGTAAACATATGGTAAGAGAGGTCTCCTTCAGCTCTCAAGGCAGCCCTGCTTCTTGAGGATGCAGAGGCCCCCAGTTCAATTTCTTCGTGCAAAGGATGCCTTGCAAACAAGACTAATCCTCCATTTCATGTTTACTCACTTGGAAACCTTTGTGTATTTTGTGCCCTTCGCATCAGGCTTTGCAGTGTGTATTTATTCTTGCCAGCATGCACTAACACATTAGCATGTTTAACGTCTCTCTCCCTCGTCCGCCCCTGTTCCTACCCCTGCCTCCACCTCCCTTGAATGAAATCCTTCAAACTCTTGTTAAGAGTTTTCCTTTAAGAAGGGAAGGCTGGCCTTGTAGTTTAGGACTAAACTAGGGATCCGGAGATAAGAGTTCATTTCCCATCTTTGCCACAGGCTTCCTGTGTGACCTTGAGAAGTCACTCCATTTTTGTGCCTTAGTGTCCCCTGAGGACAATGGTTCTTTTCTGGCTTTTCTATTCGAAGTGTGAGCTCTTCAGGGCAGGGACTATATGTCTAGTGCCATGTGGCCTCACTCAGGGTAAGGGCCACTCAGATCTACCTATAGTGTAAATCACATAGGTGCTGCCATAATGCATATAATATTATGCTCTTTAAAGTCATGATCCCCAAGGGTCTGAGCCTGATTGCATTGAAGTCAATGGGAGCTCTGGAGCTGGTTTCAGAGTATGCTTGACTGAGGCCTTGCTGCGTGGTTTAATAAAACCAGCCTTATGAAACAGCATGAAAATGAAGGCCCAGTAACTAAATGTGGCACCAGAGTCTTTCACTTGAACTTGTAGACCTGGGTCAGGTGTCACAGGGGTATTGAAAGCAGCAATATAGAGATTTTTCATATTTTTTCTTATGGTCTTGTTTGCCCTTGTCTCTCCCCCATCCCTACCCTCCTTTTTGATCTGTAAAGTATTTACATTGCATTATTATTGTAATCGCTTTAAGGAAACCAAGATATTCCATAATCAGTGCAGTACTGAAACCATTTGATCCTGACAAATCCACACTTCGGATCCCACCTCTAGCCCCCAGGAGCAGATTCATAACTGCCCCAACACAGGCTTGAGGGCTTTGCTTATGGAGGTTGTGATGTCACAGGGAAGAAGAGTGTTCTTGACTCAAGCTAAAACTCCTAGACAAGCTGAGGCAATTTGTAGTTTTCACACAAGTTAGCAGGTCATGGTAAACCCTAAGCTCCTCCAGAGGCTTTACCTTGACCTGCAAACTCCTGTGAAAACTCCAGGCTGCCTTGTCTTCACTAGGCTATTACCTCGTGGTGGCCAACTCTGGTTAAGCATGCATCTTTTTCTACTGAAGATGCACCCTGAGTGTTTGTTGTGATTTTAGGATTTAGGGCAGAGAAGCCAGGAGGTTTGTAGAATCCACTACTCAGGATCTAAGGGAGGCAATTTTGGTGCAATGTTTCTGTTATTAAACATGCAGACATATGCTCCCCCCCCCCCCACCCTGAATCTTGCTTTGAGCATTTAACTTTCCTTTGCAATTTACCTTTAATTCTATCCCCTTGTGCCAGTGCACTACACCATGATGTGCCATTATAGTATCACTGAGTAAATCCACATGCTGTTCAGCACAGAATGCAGTATAATAAGACCCAGTGGACTAGATCTGCATATTTTTCTCTGTTCTGCTCCTCTCTTGAGCCTCTGCACATAACTTATGTATGTTTAAAATGCTCCTCTTTCTGTCACTGTGAATGCAAACATGTACCATTTAGCATTGCTGCTTAAACTGTATGTGGTGTAATCGGAGTCTAGATTTTGTAATACGTGCACATCTGGGGCTGACTTCCAAGTTTTGATAGGAACATTGCATCTGAATTTCCTATCTTTTGTGAATTTAAAATCTTGACCTTAACAGTGGATTTTAATATATAATGTGTCTGCATGTGTGGCATATACTCTCTGTATGTCATTTTTATAACTACATGTTAGAACTGATTGGACAAACTTTGACAAAACCATTTTCCATTGGAAAATGCAGTTCCATCAAATTTGTGAAATTGTGTTACAATATTGTTTAGGAGAAAAACCTCAAAGTTCCCATTTTGACATTTTTAAAACGTTAAAATGAAATTGCTTTTCATTTTGAAAAAAATATATATACACTATCATATTATATAATATGATGTGTAAACAGCAGCAGCTCCAGGTACCAGTGCTCCAAGCACATGCCTGGGGCGGCAAGCCATGGGAGGTGCTCTGCGGGTCCTTGCGAGGGTGGCACTCAGGCAGCCTTCAGTGGCATGCCTGAGGGAGGTCTGCCGGTCCCGCAGATTCGGCGGCAATTCGGGGCCGGGGACCTCCCACAGGCGCGCCGCCGAAGGCAGCCTGCTTGCCATGCTTGGGGCGGCAAAAGAGCTAGAGCCGCCCCTGTGTGTAAAAGAAAGCTGAAATTGAAAAAGAATGATTTTGTCAAAATGAAAAACTCCACCAACTCAACAAACAAAAATCAGTATTTTCCTTCGCAGAGAATTTCTAAGTGTGCTGGTTTCATTCCAATTCCAAACAAACCCAGATATCAAAAATTTGAAATTCTTTGTGAAATGGAATTTCCATCCTGCAGTCCTCTCTGCTTACATAGATATCTGTAGCTATAGTTACCTAGGGGGACAGCATTAACACTTGCTACAGGGCAGACAGAGTGGTCTTGTGGATAAGTCATTGCCGGAGGCCTCAGAAGATCTTAGGGAAGTCAATTGATCAGTTCCCCATCTATATAACAGAGTTAACAATGTCCCCCTATTTCACACTAAGATTGTGAAGCTAAATCATTTAATAATTGGGAAGTTCACATTCATCAGGGGAGCAACAGAAGTAGACAGAGAGGCAGGTGCCAACATTTGGATATGGATTTTTAGACCTACAGGCTGAGATTCTCAAAGCACTGTATATCCAGACCCTCTCTGGCATCTTTGAAAATTCCGCCTGCCAAGTTTAAGGGAATTCAGATCTAGGCTTTTGGCTTTACTCAGATAGAAATACAAGTACTGTGCATGCTCAGGTTAGAGAATGCCTCCCAGGCCCAGAGTTTGGGATTGTTCTGATCTGCAGTTTTTGGCTTGACCCATTATTGAGAAAGGAACCAGCATGAAATTTGGATACAGATCTAAGTTTGGTGATAACTGGTTTGGAGGTGGATGTGTCTCTATTATTAATGTATTTGCATTGCAGTAGCATCTAAAAGCCCCAGACATTGATCACAACCTCACTGCAGGAGTGGCCCTATAGAAGAAAAAGAAATTCCCCACCTTAAAGAACTCACAAGCTCTTTGAAAGAGGCCCTGACCAGGCAATGAAGAGGAAATATATGGACTCTCCAACCTCGTCATGTTTATTACCAGCCTTGTGGCCAATTCTCTGCCTTGCTGATAGCCAGCAGTTTTTCTGTAGTTAATGACCACAAATCCACTGATGATGGGTGCTCAGGGTCCTGGGTTTGGTTCACAGGCTGTCTATTGATCCTCCCAGGCCTTCAGGTCCCATCAACCCCAATTTGCAATTGTTAATTATTTCTCATTCGTAATCAATTTCCCCCAGTGCCTTTCCACCCTCTTTACTACATTTAATCAATTTTTTTCCTTTTGTCCCCTTCTGCTCCAGCCCGGACAGCGATTGTTCATTGCAGAAGAGGCACATCAAGCGCATTGCTTGTGTTTGTTTGGCGGAGTGTTGCTCTGGGTGAAATGGCTTGCTGGTTGTTAAGGGAGAAGCAGCAAGTGAGGGTAAAAATATTGAAATGGGTGGGGATGGAAATAAAACATCACATCAGGTCGGACAATGGGCAACTAGCTGTAGAAGAATAGATCAGTAACCATAAAATACAGAGCTGTAATTCCATCACGGCGCTCCAGCAAGGTGATAAATCCGAGAGGGGAAAATCTGAACCACATATTACAGGCACGTATGAAGTAGGGGGTGGATGCAATGGTACGAGCACAGATCATAACACACATACCTCCTTGCCTGATAAAGATCAGCTCCACTTCGGTGGGGTCCTTGCCAGCTCCCCGCTCCATTGCAGGGATCCCATTGAGCTCTTGATCTGTTAGACAAGTGGCTTGTATTTTTTCCTGCTTGTGTGCACTTGCTTATTAAGGCCTGATCTGAAGTCCGCCGTGGTCGATGGGAATCTTTCCACTTCAATAAGCTTTTGGATCAGGCCCTGAAATTGTGCCCAGCCATGCAAAAACACAGGCCATCTGCCAAGATAGTCCTGTATGCTTCCTTGCTCCCCGCCGCCACTATGCCCAATGCACACGAGGAAAGGACTGGCAAAGATCTGTTAGCTCTTCTATGAAAATGTAACACCCAACCCCATTTATCAAAGCAGCAACAATGAGGGGGGCAGCGAAGTCAAGGGGAGACTTTCTGGTGACTTCAGTGGGCTTTGGATCAGGAAGCAGTCAGCTAGCAAGCTGAGCTTCTCAGTACACTGACTCCTGCTAGGGGTGCACTGTGGCAGCATTAGAATTCCACCTGTCCTGCAGGAGGAGTGTCATGTTTACAGGAACTCAGTGCTAGCCAATGGAATTCACCCTGCAGGGTAGGAGGAAGCTTCCAGCTCAAACGCTGTGTTAGATTATTATGAATCAGTTGTGTTACCATAGTGCCTGGGCGCCCTAGTCATCATCCATTGTGCTTGGTGCTGTACAAAACCAGAACAAAAAGACAGTCACTGCCCCCAAGAGCTTACAATCTACATATAAGACAAGAGATGGATACAGACATACTGGGGGACTGCAAGGCAGCAATGAGACTCTCTCTCACCTTCCTCTGCCCATTATTAACCTCTCAGCATCCCATCTGATAGGGTGATGATCCAGAAGTCCTACATGATCCCAGATCAGTTACACACCTGTTTACACACACACACTCTCATGATCTGTCCTTTATTCTCTGCCATGCAGGTGCAAGGTTGGAAGCACAGCAAGGAAAGTATCAATCATTCCAACCAGTCATATTTTCCCCACCTCTTTCTAGTCCTTGGTTTTGGACAAATGCTCACCCAGAAGGGAGAGAAGGGAATTAAATTAATGTACACAATTTCTCCCTGTCACTGAACTCTGACTAATGAGTCTATTTCTGGGTAATAAGAAGGAGCAGGAAGTGACAAGGCACCGTAATGAATTAGTGGCCCAGAACCTCGTTAGTCAGAATAATCTTTCCACAAAAGATAAATGATGCAAACATTAATTATGAAGCTGGTGTGGAAATGCATTTCATTATTTGGCATCCTGAGAAATGTCTCCATATTATTACTGGAGTGAGGTGCTTATTTTTTTTAAAGGTGGTCATAAAAAAAGTATTAATAATGTGTTGGTCTGCAAGCATGATAACCTCAGCGAGGTAATACAAAACCGTAGGCGGAAGAGGATTTCTGGGTTACCTCACATATCTATGGGAGTGTTCCTGGCTGCTTCTGTTAATTGTTTGTATTATGATAGTTCCAATCAATATCAGAGGCAGCCATTGTGCCAGGAGCCGTACAAATAGGGGGCCCCTGTCCTGAAGATCTTACAATCTTAATCAACAGGACAGACAATGGATGGAAGAGAGGATTATTATCCTAGTTTTATAGGTGGGGGAAACTGAGGCACGACGTGAGAGATTTTACAAAGGGGTGTTGGTGCCTGAAGGTGCAGATAAGCACCTAGTGGAATTTACAAAAAGGCCTAAGAGAGTTAGGTGGCTAACTCCCTACAGCACTTTTTAAAGCTCTGCTTGAAACCTCTCTGCATCTTCAGGCACCTAAATATCTCTGTGAATCTGACCCAAAGGGATTGAGTGACTTGCCTGAGGGAACACAGGAAGTCTGTGGCAGAGTCAGGAATAGGAGGAAGGTCTTGTTAGTCTCAGTCCTGTGCCTCCACTGCAATATTGAAAGGTTATTAAGGGGGAAACAGTCAGTGACGGTAAAAATTTCAGGTGGATGGTTTCAGGTCATGTAGATTTTGTGAACTTGAATGTGAGCTGGTTCCAGTTCAGCCAAATTAGAACATAAAAACATAAGAATGGCCATACTGGGACTGGTCCATCTAGTCCAGTATCCTGTCTCTGACAGCGACCAGTGCCATATGCTTCAGAGGCAATGAACAGAAGAGTGCAATTATCTAGTGATCCATCCCCTGTCATCCAGTCCCAGCTTCTGGCATCTGGCTGTTTAGGGTCACCCAGAATATGGGATTGTTGCCCTGACCATCTTGGCTAATAGCCTTTGATGGACCTATCTTCCATGAACTTACCTAATTCTTTTTTGAGGAATATGCACAATGACCCCAAGATCTCTTCCTTGACTGATAAGAGCTAATTTAGACCCCATCATTTTATATGTATGGTTGCGGAATTCTTTTGCAATGTGCATTACTTTGCCCATATCAACATTGTGTTTCATCTGCCGTTTTGTTGCCCAGTCACCCAGTTATGTGAGATCCCTTTGTAACTCTTTGCAGTCAGCTGTGGACTTAACTATCATGAGTCATTTTGTATCACCTGCAAATTTTGCCACTTCATTGTTCACTCCATTTTCCAGATCAGCACAGGTCCCAGTACAGACCTTTGAGGGGGATATCATTATTTACTCCTCTCCTTTGTGAAAAATGATCATTTATTCCTACTTTCAGTTTCTTATCTTTTAACCAGTTATTGATCCATGAGAGAACCTTTCCTCTTATCTCACAAACAGCTTACTTTGCTTAAGAACATTTGGGGAGGGTCCTTGTTGAAGGCTTTCTGAAAGTCCAGGTACACTATATCCACTGGATCCCCCTTGTTGATGCCCTCGAGGAATTGTAGTAGAATAGGGAGCAGTGTTCCCTCTAATTTTTCCCACCCATGTGTGGAATGCATTTTGTTATGTGCACCAATATGACACATCACCTCCATATTGATGCACACAAAATTTGTGTGGTGGGGTGAGGCCGAGGGATTAGGAGTATGGGAGGGAGCTCAGGACTCTGGCAGAGGGTTGAGGTACAGGGCCAGGTGGACTCTGGGGTGGAGCTGGGGATGAGGGGCTCAGGGCTGGGGCAGAGAGTTGGAGTGCAAGGGTTGAGGGCTCTGGGGTGGGGCTGGGGGGTGAGGGCTCCGGCTGGGGATGCAGGTTCTGGGGCGGGGCTGGGGATGAGGTGTTTGGGATGCAGTGGGGCTCCCCGGGGCTACGGCGGGGAGAGAAGACTCCCCACAGCTCTCTCTCCCCAAAGCAGCACCTGGGCTGGAGGGGGGAAAGGTACCTCTCCCCTGGCTGAAGCAGGGCTGGGCTGGGCTGGGTCAGGGTCAAGGCTAGGCTAGGGCTGGGGAAGGGGTGCCTGTGTCCCAGCTGCGGCAGGTGGGGGCTGCCGAGGGGAGCACCATGGCAGGTCCGGGGTTGGGGAGAGGCATCTCTCCCTGCCGCATCCCTGAGCACCTGTGCTGCACTTAATAGGCAGTTGCGCAGCCACACAGAGTAGAGGGAACTTAGTTAGTGAGGCATGATGTCCTTTTACAAAAGCTGTGTTGATACTTCCCCAATATATCATGTATATCTTTGTGTCTGATCATTTTCTTCTTTACTATACTTTCAGGAAATCTGCCCGATACTGAAGTTTGGTTTATTGGCCTGTAATTGTCAGGATTGTCTCTGGAGCTTTTGAAAAAAAAATGGTATTACACTATATACCATCCTGTCATCTGGTACAGAAGATAATTTAACCCATAAATTACATAACATTGTTAGCAGTTTTGCAATTTCATATTTGAGTTCCTTGAGAACTCTTGGGTGATACCCTCTAGTTCTGGTGACTTATTACTGATCAGATTATCAATTTGTTCCAAAACCTCCTCCACTGACACCTCATTCTGGGACAGTTCTTCAGATTTGTCCACTAAAAAAAGTGACTCTGGTGTCGGGATCTCCCTCATATCCTCTGCAGTGAAGACCAATGCAAAAAAAAAAAAATTCATTTGCCTTCTTTGCAATGTCCTTGTCTTCCTTGAGTGCTCCTTTAACTCCTTTAGGACCTTGATCGTCCAGTGGTACAGTGGACTTGTTGGCAGGATTCCAGATTCAGATGTTCTTTCTTGCTTTCTTTTTTGTTCTTAGTACTTGTGTCCTTAGCTAGTTGCTCTTCAGATTTTTTTCTTGGCCTCCATTATTATATTTGTACACTTGACTTGCCAGAGTTTATACTCCTTTCTATTTTCCTCAGTAGGATCTGACTTCCAGTTTTCAAAGGATGCCTTTTTGCCTCTAATCGCCTCTTTTATTCTGCTGTTTAGCCATGGTGACAATTTTTTGGTTCTCTTACTGGTGTTTTTTTGACTTGGTATATATATTTGCCTTTATTATGATGTTTTTGAATAGTCTCCACACTGTATAGTTCTCTGTTTTGAAGTTGAATGCTACTGTGGTGGGTTTCCTTTGTACTTTCCCCCATGAGGATTTCTTTGGCACTTTACCCCCTGTATTATGGTCACTATTACCATGAAGTTCGGCTATATTCACTTCTTGGACCAGATCCTGTGCACCTTTTAGGATTAAATCAAGAATTGCCTCTCCCCTTGTGGGTTTCAGGATGAGCTGCTCCAAGAAGCAGTCGTTTATGGTGTCTAGAAATTTTATTCTCTGCATCCCTTCATGTGGTGACATTTACTCAGTCAATATGAAGATGGTTGAAACCCCCCATTAGCATTGCATTTTCTGCCTTAGTAGCCTCTCTAATCCCCCTGAGCATTTCACAATCACCATCACCAGCTTAGTCAGGTGGTCAGTCGTATGTTCCTACTGCTATACTCTTATTATTCAAACATGGAATTTCTATCCATGGAGATTCTATGGTACAGTTAGATTCATTTAAGATGTTTACTTTATTTCACTCTGATTTTTTTCACATATATAGTGCCACTCCCCCACCAGTGCAACCTACTGTCATTGCTATATATTTTGTACCCTGGTACTACCATGTCTCACTGACTATCCTCATTCCACCAAGGTTCTGTGATGCTTATTCTATCAATATCCTCATTGAATGCCAGGCACTCTAGTTCACCCACATTAGTATTTAGACTCCTAGCATTTGTACATAAGCACTTGTACCACAGTTCGTTAATATTCAGTTGCTTGCTTTCATGTGTTTTATTTCAATAGGACTTGTTTACATTTTACTCTTCCTTACTAGCTCCCACCTGTAATTTACCAACTTCTTTGCAATCATCTTTCCTAAGATGTATAAATCCTCCCCTAAGGGATGTCTGTGTCTGAACCACGTGCTCCCATGCTCCTGTCGACTTTCCCCATCCCTTGTTTTACATGCTCCTCTACAGCGTTTTTAATTTTACATGCCGGCAGTCTGGTTCTATTTTGGTTTAGAGAAGCCCATCCTCCCTGTGCAGGCTTTTCCTTTCCCCAAAGGGTCCCCAGTTCCTAAGAAAACTAAAACCCTCCTTTTACACCATCATCTTATCCAGGCATTGGGATCCTGTAGTTTGTCTGTCTTTCTGGCCCTGTGCATGGAATTTGAAGTATTTCAGATAATGCTTCCATGGAGGTCCCGCACCTAAATTTGGCCTCCAGGACCTCTCTCCTATTTTTCCTTATGTTGCTCGTACCCTAATCAAATCCCCCATTACTATTACCTGGCTCTTCCTAGTAACTGGTATTCCTTTGGTGAGAGAGGACACCATTATTTAGTTGGGGTTGGTCCTGCTTTGAGCAGGGGGTTGGCTAGATGACCTCCTGAGGTCTCTCCCAACCGTAATATCCTATGATTCTATGACATCATCTGGAAGGGAGGTCCCAGCTATGGAATTGCTTCCCTCTATTCCAGCTTCCCAAGACTTCCATCTTACTTAACGGCACAAAGGCTGTTCAGTGCTTTGTTTGCAGTTCCTGATCTCCCTGTGAACTTAACGGCTTTCACTATTAAGATTTAATCCATCCCCCCCACAAGCCCTGGGAAATCCCTTCACTACCAATCCATGTTTCCAGGGGGTATGGGCTAGCTCGCAACCTCCCCTCCCCTTGTTTTTTCCTTAAGTGGTGGTTGGTGTGGGCCCACCCCCCATATGCCACTGTCAGGGCAACCAGGAAAGAGAGACACTGCTCCCCAACCCCCTTGAGGCAGTCCTCTTCCGGACAGTGAGCTGAAGCAGCAGTAGATAATGTAGAGTCCCTCATAGCAGAAAAAAAAACAAGGAGTACTTGTGGCACCTTGGAGACTAACCCAATTACTTGGGCATAAGCTTTCGTGGGCTAAAATCCACTTCATCAGATTCATGCATGTTAATCTCTTAGGTGCCACAAGGACAGCTCGTTCTTTTTGCTGATACAGACTAACACGGCTACCACTCTGAAACTTGTCATAGCAGGAAGAGGACAGGTCTTGGCTGTGATGAACATAAAGGAGTTTCTTCACTGGGGCTGCTGCTGGACACAGGCGGGGAACTTGTAGTTCTCTCTAGCTTCCAGCCTGTTCTGTAGTGCCACATCCTGGGGTCGCTCTAATTGGTGTACTGGATCCCCCCAGTACTGACTATACTCCCGCCACTGCTGCTGCCAATACTACCATCTGGAACACGGGTTGCTGAAATACCCCAAATCACACCACACTCATGTGTTGGCTTGAGTCTTTCCCAGGAACCCAAAGTGGTTCAAGCAATGTTGTTGGTTTTTCTTTAGCATTAACTCGTGGGGTCAAACCATTTTTGTTCAGCCCTAATCTGGACATGAGCTGCCAGGGGGAGAGATCAGCAGCACCTATCCTGACCGTCCCAGCACCAGGCACTTTACTGTCGGTCTGTGTTGTGCAGTGAAATCCGGTCTGCTCTGAACCCCAGTTTGGCATGATGTGAGTTTACAGGACTCCAGCCTACATGACAGTCTAGTTAGGAGGCACCCCACATAGAAGCATCTGTACCAAAATTGAAATCTAAAGGGTTGGAGGTGTCAGGGCAAGGGAGTTTGCAGATGCCTGCAGATGGATGGGGAAAATCATTCCATTCCCCTTCTCACTGGCAGTCGCTTCCACCTCCTCCCGGTCCCAGGTGTTAAAAAGATTGTCCCAGTTTTCTCCTTTGTTGTTTTTATTCCTGCCATGTTCAGGTGGCTTCTCGCACATTTCAAAGAGCCAACACATGGTATTTGGGCACAGCTGCTTCTGTACCTTCCAGGTACAATTACTCTACAATACAACTTGATTTTGTTCAGTGTCTTTCATACCAACCTGCCTCTGAAAGCTCTTTGCAGGATCTAACACTGTTACAGTGTGAAATGATGAATACTAGAGGAGGAGAGGAATTAAAAGTCATATTACAGCTGGAGCAGAGCAGGTGGGTTATTCTCACCTAGGGGTTCTCCAGCTCTTTTGGAGCATGCAATTGCAACCTCTCCATCCACCACAAGGGGCAGTAGGAGACTGGCACGACCTCAGGGTATGGGTGGGAAGAGGAAATGGTCAGGGCAGCTGGGGAATGAGTTGATTCGGTGCAGTCTCTGCTTTTACAGCCTCTGTGCATGGTGAGTTGAAGCTGCTGGCCCTGTTCCCAAGTGGAACCCCCACTGAGGAAGGGGGCAGCGTAAGGCCATGTAACTTACTCCGTGGTAAGTGAATCTGGTCTGATGGAGTAATATCAGTGTTATATCATCAGAAGCAGCAGCATCCAGTGGATGGGACACTAGTCTGGGAGTCAGGAGACCTAGATTCTGTTCCTGGTTCTGTCAGTAACCTTCAGCACAACACTTCCATTCTCAGTGCCTCAGTTTCCTATCCTGTAACTCTCTTGTCTAGTTATGCTCTTCAGGACAGAGACTGTGTCTGTACAGCCCCTAGCACAATGGGGACCTGAACTCAGCCCTCTAGATGCAACTGAAACATGAATAATAGTAATTGTGGTGCTTCTTATAATGACTTCTATGTATACATCTTTATCACTTTAACTATATTGGTTTGAAATTGCTATAGTTAAAACAGTTCAACTCCCTAGTGTGGACACAGTTATGCTGGTATAAAATAGCTTAAACCAGTAGAATTTATTCCTATAAGGGAAGGGGAATAAGCTATACCATTATAAAGTACTTTTATACCAGTATAACTGTCCACACACAGTTGTTCAGGTATTACTATTTCAGTTTAAAACAAGTCACACCTAGAACCAAAATAGAGAAATCAGTAAAAGCAAACAAAAACCAATGAAAATCACACAAAGCAGAGGTAAATTTTTCAAAAGTACTAAAGTGACTTAATAACCTAAGTCCCATTTTCAGAAGGGACTTAGGCAAGAGTAGTGGTTCTCAACTGGGGATACGTGTACCTGTGGGGGTACGCTAAGGTGTTCCAGGGATACATCAACCCATGCAAATATTTTCCCAGTTTTACAACAAGCTACCTAAAAAGGACCAGTGAAGTCAGTACAAACTAAAATTTCCTACCGACAATGACTTGTTTATACTGCTCTATATACTCTATACTGAAATGTAAGTACAATATTTATATTCCAAAGGAATTATTTAATATTTATCTGGTAAACAATGAAAAAGGCAGCAATTTTTCAGTAAGAGTGTGCTGTGACACTTGTATTTTTATGTCTGATGAGTAGTTTTTAAATTAAGTGAAACTTGGGAGTGCACAAGACAAATCAGACTCCCGAAAGGGGTACAGTCGTCTGGAAAGATTAGGAGCCACTGGGCTAAAGCCTGACTCTCACTTAAAAATTTAGATGGATCTAGTCACCCAGGGCTGTGAAACATTGTGCACCCTGTGCAGTGTAGTTAGGCCGACCTAACCTCCGCCGTGGACACAGCTAGGTCAACAAAAGAATTCCTCTGTCAACTTAGCTACTGTCTCTTGGAGAAATGGATTGCTTACAACAGAGAAAAACCCCTTCCATTGATGTAGGAAGTGTCTGCACTACGGCTGCAACATCATAGCTATGCTGCTGTATCAGCTATGGTGCAGACGTAGCTTATGACTACACCACAGAACTTATGTCAGCGCAGCCGCATAGTGTAAATGCAGCCTACAACAAAAGAAGGAGTTTTTCCGCCAATGTAGGAACACCACCTCCCCAAACGACGGTAGCGATGCTGACAGAAGCCCTCTTCTCTCTACGTAGCTGTGTCTATGTGGGGTTGTTTTGTCAACAGCTATATTGCCAGGCATGTGGGAGGGGGGGTCCCCACACTCCTGGCCAGTAGAAGTTACAAGTGTACACGAGGCGTAGACACTTATGAGGCTAAGCTCCATTTCTTTTCAATGAGACTGCAATCAGAGGCGTGACTGCATTATGGCTAGACGACCCTAGCTTTCATCTAGCTAGCTCCAATTACCTCATCAGCACAGACTAGCCACTCACATCTGTATCTAGGGCCCCATGTGGGCTCGGACAGCCCCGTGCTGCTGCGACTTCACAGCTTTTGTTCAAGCACACCAGATCCAAGTCTACATGTGCGGCAGTCCTACCTCTGGTTGCTGTGTAGACAGACCCTTCATCTCTTAAGGTCCCAGTCTCTTTTGAAAACGGGACTTTGGCTGTGTTTACTCTTGGAGCAGAAGGTATAATTTCCAGCTTGAGGCAACCTACCCACACTAGCTCTGAGCAAGAGAGTGTGCTAAAAATAGAGCAGAGTCATGGTGGCACAAGCAGCAGGAAAGGCGAAGTATGTACCTAGCATGTTGGGCAGGCTCATACTTGGGGTGGCTAACCCCACCCACCCTTTGTGGCACTGTGGCTGCACTCTGTATTAGTCACTCTCGCTTGATCAGAGCTGCCCTGGGTATGTCTTCTCGAGCTGAGAAGCACATCTCCAGCTCGGCGGATAGGCTCCTAAGGCACCTAGGTACTTTTGAAAAATTTCCCCCATCTCTAAAAGGCTCTTCCTGCCCCTAGGATGTCTTCCTGCCCCTGAGGTGTGAATAAACCGGATGGAAATGTGTGTGTGTGGAGGAGGGAGAGGGATGTAATTGTCCTTTCCTTCTCACCCACAACAATCCCTTGCCACATGGCAGCTGTCTGCTTCTTAGTTCCCCTGCTTAGAGTGGGCAGAAAGGCATGTGCGTTGGCCCAGCACCCGACAGAGAGCCTGAGCAATGCAGCCTCTCGAGTGCCTCCTTTTCTCCATATTTATGAATATATTGGTCCCTGTTGCTGTTCGACTGGCGAGTGTGTAACAAAAGTTGGGGGCAGGGGGATAAAGAACAGTCGAGGAGCAATTTCTAATCCCTAACTCCCAGTCTGTGGAGCTGTAGTGGGTTCTTTATTGTGCTGTTAAATTATGTTACGCTCCCAAATAATATTAATCCAGGGAGATGAGACGCAAGAAAAAAACAATCATTTTCTCTCTCTCTCTCTTACTATTATTGTCCGTCAGCTGTTTGCCAGTTCTGCTGGGCACTCGGGTTAGAAAAAGGAGGCGTGAAACAAGCCAGGATTATGCTGGGAAATACACAATGATAATTATCCAGCCACAGCAGAATCTTTTAAAAGCCACAGAACAAATCCACACATTATGCTCTTGCGGGTCCCCTTTGTGTTCAGAGGAACTGGTCGGGCGGGATCTATTCTTGCCTGGCTCTTTGCATGTGTCTACCCACCCCACAGTAGGCAACTGACTTGGGTTCGCAGGGTTTGTGCCACCATGCTAAATATAGCCTTGTAGACATTACAGCTTGGGCTGGAGCTTGCGTGAGTCTGTTGTCCCAGGTTTGGTGGTTGGCTGCCGTGGGCTGCAATAGTCTGTGATGCATACCCTGTAAGGGTCTGCTCCAATGACCATTGAATTCAATGGAAAGGACCTAATTTGGGCTTTGGATCAGGCCTTATAGGCCTGGCTGACTTAAAAGGAAGTGGACTGGAAAAAAAGGGAACAAGTTCTCAGGCCAGGTACTCTCTTTTCTAGCAATAGGTATTGTCTCCATGAGCGGAGATGCTGGAATTTGAACTCAGTCTCCAAAAAACAGTGAGGAGGAGGAGTATTTCCACAGGGAGCAGGGGCATGTTGAGGAAGTACTCTGCTATTCCAGCAGAGGGCTGCAGTGCACAACAATGGGCAACTGTGCATCACATCTTGTCTTCCTCAAGAACCTGGCCCACAAAAGGATAACAACCTACTACTGCTGCCAGTTAATAGCATGACGACTCTAACAGATATGAATTGAGACTTGTGCCATGGTGCTGAAAATCTCCATTTCAGACCATGCAAGGGGTCACCATACACACATGTTCATTTTGTTCTGAATTTTGGAGGGAGGATATTTGATCGCTGTGTGTGTCTGAGTCCTGCAGAGACAGCCCTGGCTTGGAGAGGGCACTGTTAGCTGGAAGCTTTGCTGCTCACTTTGTGTTGGAGGGGAGAGGCAAGTTCAACCATCACAGTCAGTACTGGAATCTGGGGGTCCATGGACCTAGGATAGAAATTGGGTGTGAGGAGTTCAGGATTCCTGGTTTCTATTCCTGGCTCTGACTTGGTTTTCACCTGCCTCAGTTTCCCCACCTCTACAATAAGTCCAGTAGCTTGCTTTTGATAATCCCAGCCATGTGCTGTCAATATGGGGGTCATTTCCCATTGCAAGAGTGGCCTCCTGTGTAGCAGTGTGCTTCCACCATCCCTGTCTGTCCATCACATCTGAGTCTCCGAGAATTATATAGCCCTTTGTCCTTAGCCTGCTACTCTTCCAGTCAGTGTCCTAATGGATAGAGAACTGGACTGGGACTCAGGAGACTTGGCCTCTATTCCTGGCTTTTCCACTGGCTGCTGGGTGACTTTGGGTAGGTCATTTAATTGTTCTCTGCCTCAGTTTCCCCATCTGTAATGTGGTATTAATAATACTGACCTCCCTTTGTGAAGTGATTGAGATCTATTGATAAAACAAGTGAGCTATTATTATTGGCTTCCTTGCTGGGAATCTTCTAAGTCTTAGGTTCCTTCTCTTGGCCCTGGTGCCTCCCTGTAACAGAAGGGGGTGGTTGGGCCCATAGGGAGTTTCACTGGGCTTTTCATACTCTCTCAATGATACACTACAAGCCTCAGAACTGTAATTCACCTGCCACCTGCTCTGTGCTGCTTTGAGCAAGATTAGATGACAGTAATGACTCCAGAGCCCCGTCTTGCCTGCAGGCGCCATGACTGCTGACTACCGGCTGTGTGGTTTGCTGGTTTAGATGCCACATTGCTGTGGGGCAGTGGGTGTGTGTGTGTTGGGGAAGGCAGAGAAATGGGAGAACAGTTTATTCAGTACAGTCTTGGCCCTTTCAAATCCATTCAGGGAAGAGACTATATCTTTACAAGACTTCACCCTTGCTAGACAAGTGGGCATGTGGAGCTCCAGGCCTGGAGGCCAAGCACTTTCCTTAGCAGAGCCATGTAGTTTTAGGAGTATGGACTCACAAGATCAGGGTTAATTCCTGGCTCTGTCACAGCCTTCCTGTGTGATCTTGGGCAAGTCTCTTAATCTCTCTCTGCCTCAGTTCCCCATCTTTAATATGGAGATGACCCCCCAGGCTATGAGTCTTATAATTAAGGCTACATTTTACTCATGGGTATTTTTAGTAAAAGTCATGGACAGGTCACAGGCAGCAAACAAAAATTCATGGCCAGTGACCTGTCCATGACTTGTACGATATACCCCTGACTAAACCTTGAGTGGTCTGGGCAGGAGATGGCCTAGGGGCACCGTGGGTGCTCTTGGGGGTGCCACACATGCTCAGGGGGTGGCCTGGGACCCCCACTGCTGCTGGGGAGTGGAACCAAGCTCAGTGTGGTCAGTTTGGCTGGCCCAGGGACTGCCCGAGCTGCAGGGAGTGTGTGTGTGTGAGTGTATGTATGTGTGTGTGAACAGCACCTAGCACAGTGAGTCTGTGGATTGAGGTTGAGGCCCCTATTGTGATAGAAATGATGATGATAACTCTTTCTCTGCGTTCCAGTCCTGAGTAATGCAATGCCTTTGCCCTGATTCCTCGGCACTGCACCAGAGCACAGCTGATCATACACAGATTAAAACAGCTCAAAGACTGATGAGGCAATTGATCGCTTGGTAGACAGGGGTGCAGTGGCTTTCAGACCCCCCAGCTCTGGGGGAACGAGTGGAGAATCAAACTTCCCTAGATATGAGAAACGCCAGCCTGGAATGCTAGATCCATTTCAGTCAACTCTCCTGCACCAATGAGATATCTCATCTGATTCACGGAGGTTTAATCAGCGTGAGATCCAGCCGACACCCTATCTGAGCCAGGGCATTAATCCTTCCTTAATCTGAGCCTGACAATCAATGTGATATTTATGTATGTAGCGTACAATGCAGGCTGTCTCATTCAATCTAAATTACATGCGTATTTGGGAACCTTAATTCAAAGCTTTCTACCCCGAGGTCTCGGGCACAGAGCCATGCGCTGCCCCTGTCTTTAGAAACAAGTCCAGCACGTATGTTTCCCATCTCCCCATTCAGCTTCAGGCAGACAGTTGGATTTTGGTCTCTCTCTCTCTCTCCATTCATTCTTGCCTCCATTGCTGGGACTGTTCCTTTAAGTGGTGAGGCTAGACAATGGAGATGTGGATGTAGGAGCCTGTGGCAGCTTTCTAGAGGGGGCGCTGCTGTTAACAATCATTTGCAATAGAAATATATTGGCCTAATTCTCCTTGCAACAGAAATATAATGGGCCTAATTCTCCTTAATTTTACACCAGTGAAACTCCACTGACTTGAATGGAGTTTTCCCTGATTTACACTAGTGTAACTGAGATGGGAATTAGGTTCGACGCTACGACGGCAACCTCAATTTACAGCAGTGCCTAACAGGACTGCTGGTACTTTCTGATCTCTGGGGATCTCTGCAGCATTTCTGATCTTCAGTTGGTTGTCCCAGTGCCTTGTTCCCAGCAGCAGAGGGCACTTCCCCTCTTGCTGCTCCACAGGCATCTGAAATTATAATTTCTTGGCCTCTGAGTGTTATCTTTGGTGCAAGGATTGCGAAGTGTGCTGCGGCAATGCTGGGAAGTTGGTAAACATTGCATTGGACCGGCTAGTTTCCATTGCTCTCTATCAGAGGAGTTCAAAACTATGTGTCATACACCCTTTACTATTGCCAGCTGATGGGGATTCTCCATTAGTTCAAGGAGTAGATGCCTGAGATTTGAAGCAGGAAGGCCTGAGTCTTAGACTGCTCTCGCTGTGAAGTACTGAGTGGGCTGTGTTTTATGGTGCAAAGCAAAAGCAGTTTTATTTGAGGTGGTTCTGGGATGGAATCTCAGAAGTGATGGAGCTAAAGGCGCCCTGGGGGAATTCACACGTATTGTGAGCTCAGTCTGTCCCAACAGGAGTCACTGGCTGGGAGTGGTCTAGGCATACTGCTATGTGCTATGGGCAATTCACCGTTACTGTACAACTGGCCTGTTGCATGCTGTATGGAATTGTGCAGGATCACTGGTTATGGTGGAGCTCACAGCTATTGTAGTTCCAGTCACTTTCAGCAGGGGGTGTTGTATGGAATGGCAGGAAGCACCAGCTATGGGCTAGCTCCCAGTTATTGCAATCCTAGTGTCTCTCAGCAGGACATGCTGTCGAGAATTGTTACAGTCATAGATCATTAGGGTTGGAAGGGACCTCAAGAGATCATCTAAGTCCAACCTCCTGCTCAAAGCAGGACCAATCTCCAAATGGCCCCCTCAAGGATTGAACTCACAACCCCAGGTTTAGCAAGCTGTATGGCAACACTGGCTATGGGGAAGCTCCCAGTTCTCCTGTAGCCAAAGGGGGCAGGTGATAACAGACCACAGGTAAGCATAAAAAAGCCATCAGCCTTAACAGAGAGCTAGACATTGAGGGGTGGGATATGGACAATTATGATTGGGTCATAGGAGCAAAAAGAGGGAAAATCAGTGTGGGAATCTGATCAACAATCTATACGCAAATGCAAGAAGCATGGGAAACAAACAGGAAGAATTGGAAGCTTTGGTACATAAGCTAAATTATGACATAATTGCCAGCACAGGAAGTTGGTGGGATAAATCTTATGACTAGAATATTGCTATAGAGGGGAATAACTTGCTCAGGAAGGACAGGCAGGGGAAAAAAGGGAGGATGTGTTGCATTATACAGCCAGAATATATATATGTCCCCTTTGGCATGTCTCTGCCTGCACTGGCATGACCTTGCACATACAGCGTGTGTAAGGTCACACCAATGGGGGTGGAGCGGTGTAATCTTCAAAATGGGGTCTCCTGTCCAATAGTAGACCAAAGCACATCCGGTTTTGTCTACATACTGGATGGAGAACAGATCATCCAAAAACAGGACTGTCTAGTTTATAACCAGACAGACAGCCTGCCTAAATTTAACTACTCAGATTTCTGTTGGAAAAGTCATATGGCCAAACACAAAATGCCCAATGTGTTCTTGGAAGGTATTGGGGGCAACTTTTTGTTTCAGAAAACGGAGGAAGTGACCTGGGGATTACATATTTCAGACTTAATTCTGAGCAAGAGGGAGGAATTGATAGCATATCTGAACGGGGAAGGCAATTTGGGTGAAAGTGACCATCAAACGGCAGATCTCATGATTCTACAGAAAGGAGGGAGTGAAAGTGGCAGAATAAGGACAGTGGCCTTCAAAGGAGCAGACTTTAACCGACTCAAAGAACTGGTAGGTAAGGTCCACTGGGGAGAAAATCTAAGAAAGGGGTAAAGGAGTTCAGGAGAGCTGGCAGTTTCTCAAGGAGACAGTATTAAAGGCACAACTGCAAACTATCCTGACACAAAGGAAAGATAGGAAGAATAATGAAGGGCCAGTATGGCTCCATCAGGAGCTCTTAATCCCCCCAAAATCCAAAAGGAATCCTACAAAAAGTGGACACCTGGGCAAATTGCCGAGGAGGAGTACAAAATAATAGCACAAGCCTGTAGGGACAACATGAGAAAAGCTAAGGCACAAAATGAGTTACATCTAGCAAGAAACATAAAAGGCAATTAAAAACAGGTTTTTTTTTTAAATACATTGGGTGCAAGAGAGAAAGGTGGAGGAAAGTGGAGGCCCTCTACTCAACAGGGAAGGAAGCTAATGACTGATGACATCAAGAAGGCTGAGATATTTAGTACCTATTTTGCTTCAGTCTTCACTACAAAGGTTAATGATGCCCAGATACTCAACACAATTAATATTAACAGCAAGGGGGAAGGAATGAAACCACAATAGGGAAAGAACAAGTTAAAGAATATTTAGAGAAGTTAGATGTATTCAGATTGAGAGGGCCTGACAAAATTCATCCTAAGATTATTCAGGAGCTAGCTGAAGCAATCTCAGAATGGTTAGTGATTATCTTCGACAGCTCCTGGAGGATGGGTGATGGCTCAGAGAATTGGAGAAGAGCAAGTATCTATTTTTTAAAAAGGGGAACAGAGAGGACCCAGGAAATTATAGACCAGTCAGCCTAACTTCAATACCTGAAAAGATACTGGAACAAATGATTGAACAATCAGTTTGTAAGCACCTAGACGAGAACAGAATGATCAGGAATGGCCAACATGGAGTTGACAAGAACAAATCCTGCCAAACCAATCTAATTTCCTTCTCTGACAGAGTTATAGCCTAGTGGATTGGGATGGGGGGAGTACATGTGATATAACTTGATTTTAGTAAGGCTTCTGACATCATGCTACATGATCTTCTCATAAGCAAACTAGGGAAATGTTATCTAGATGAGAGCACAACTGGTTGAAAGACCGTACACAAAAAGTAGTAATCAACAGTTCGCTGTCCAGCTGGAAGGGTGTATCTAGTGGGGTCCTGCAGAGGTTAGTCCTGAGTCCTGTACAATTCAATATGTTCACTAATGACTTGGATAATGGAGTGGAGAGCATGCAGATTTGCAGATGACACCAAGCTGGAAGGAGTTGCAAGCACACACAGCAGGACAGGATCAGAATTCAAAGTGACCTTGACAAAGTGGAAATCAACATGATGAAGTTCAATAAAGACAAGTAGAAAATGCAACACGTAGGAAGGAAAAATCAAATGCAAAACTACAAACTGAGGAATAACTGGCTAGATTGTAGTAGTGCTGAAAAGGATTTGGGGGTTATAATGGATCACAAATTGAATATGAGCCAACAATTTGCAGTTGCAAAAAACTACTATTATTCTGGGGTGTATTAACAGGAGTGTTGCACGTAGGACGGGAGGTAATTGGTCCATGCTAGTAGGCACCGGTGAGGCCTCAAGTGGAGTACTGTGTCCAATTCAGGGCGCCGCACTTCAAGAAAGATGTGGACAAATTGAAGATCATCCAGAAGAGAGCAACAAAAATGATAAAAATATTTAGAAAGCCTGACCAATGAGGAAAGGTTTTAAAAAAACCCCATCAAAACTGGGCTTCTTTATTCTTGAAAAAAGAAGACTGAGGGGAACTTGATAATCCTCATTTACGTTAAGGGCTGTTATAAAGAGGACTGTGATCAATTGTTCTCCAAGCCCACTGAAGGTAGGACAAGAAGTAAAGGGCTTAATCTGCAGCAAGGGAGATTTAGGTTACATAGTAGGAAAAACTTTCTAACTGTAAGGGTAATTCAGCTCTGCAACAGGCTTCCAAGGGAGGTTGTGGAATCCCCTTTACTGAAGGTTTTTAAAAACAAGTTAGACAAACCCCTTTCAGGGATGGTCAAAGTTAACTTGGTCCTACTTCAGCGCAGAGGGCTGGACTTGATGACTTCCCTTCCAGCCCTACATTTCTGTTTTGATGACTCTGCAGTCTCTCTTGGCAGGGGGTGCTATGAGGAATGGCATAGAAGCACCAGGTGCAGTCATTTTTCCTTTCAGCAGAGAGTGCTGTGCGGCAGCATTGCCTACAGGCGAGCTCCCACTTACTGCATTGCCAGCCTCTGTTTATCTGACGCTCCAGGCTGTTGTGTAGATAATTGCAGCACTCATGCTGACGATTGTCTTTTTATACCAAGTGTCATTTGAGATTTGATGTCCCACATCAGGGAAATATGTTTCCTTCCCCCCGCCTTTTCATTCCCCAGCCTTCTGGTGTCAGGCGGGTGATGTGCTGAAAGGCAGAGCTGAGCCAGGGGAGGAGGGGGGAGCACAGCCTCCAGAAGATAATTGACTTTGGAAGCGCTTCGTATGAGATCTGGGAAGACAACGAGTGAAAATATGTTATTTTACAACCTTGATACTCCTGACCTTATTGGAAATAAATATACACATAACAGCACAGAGAAATCAGGTGTCATATTTAATGGAGAGACGGGGACAGGAATGTGGGGCTACAGCAGCCTCTGGTGGCTACACATGGTATGCTGAAGCCATTTCTCTGGAAGAGAAGGCTTGGAAAGCAGGTATTGGGGTAGGGAGGGAGGGGAAGTTTGCAATGCAGGGGTGAGGCAAAAACAGAGCGCGAGCAACGCCAACTTTGCCTGGCTTGGGTAACTCCTCTCCCACCGATCCTTAGCTTATGTAGGGAGAGTGCCTGCTTCTGTCCAGTCTGTGGATCTGAAGGCGTATGTGAGCTTCTCTCCCACGTGTAGAGTGTGTGTGTGTGTAGGGGAGTGGGGGGGGGTCTGTGCTTACACCTGTGACATAGGCTTCCAGTCCCCTGGGTGTGCATGGATCTCTACATATATAGGAGAATTCAGTGCTGCCTGCTCTCGACTGTATCACAAGTGTTGCGATATTTGGTGTGTTCCTTAAAGCCCCAGCTTCTGGAGTCCTGGCATTATGTGAGATTTTCTGTTGCCTCTATCCCTCTCCCTTGTGAACAGTCTTGCAAACAGCAGTGGGATGTTAACTGATAGAAATAAGTTGCCAGAGCTGAAAGGAACGAGCCTCAGGAGAGGAAATCCTAGCCCTCCTGAAATCCATGCAAGTTTTGCCTCTGATTTAAACGGATTCACCCTAGATGATTGTTCCTTTCACCCTTTGTCTCTGTTGGAGTGAGGATCTGCAGGGTGCCCCCCCTGCTCCTGATCAAAGACAGGGTTTATGTGGAACGAGTTGGTGAGGGTTGGGTCACGTCCCAAAGAATCATCTTGTGGGGCCTCCCCAAGGGCCTGGCAGGGCAATCCGGGTGGGTGAAGATTGGTGCTGTTCAGATTGGCAGGGCAAGGGAAAAAACAGCTTGACTCAGGTCCAGCCTCATGGCTCTGAAGCTGACTCTGTGTCTAGGAGAAGTGAAGGAGTTCCCTTTGGCCTCCTGATCTCTGCTAGATGGCATCCTTGGCAGGGCCCCTTTCACTCTAAACACCTGCATTTCCAGGTCTGCCCTGCTCCTGTTTCAGGAGCGAGGGGGGAACCTGATTGAACCAGGGACCTTCAGAGCTGAAGGCATAAGCTGTTCTAGCTTGAGCTAAAGCTCCACAGCTGGACCTGTAACAGGCTCATATCCGCTATGGACTGGGCACAGAGTGAGACCTATAATGCTCACTCACCACTGGAGTACAGGATGGTTCAAACCCTACTATTGGCTTGGTATCGAGATACAGAGTCAGTCTGTGGATGTACTCGGAGCGTCCTGCCTGTCTCCAAGCTGAATGTCAGCTCAATCCTGTGGAGCTCAGTCCATCCCATTCCATGCAGAACCTGTTGGTGGGAAGGAGATAGGGGGCTCCATCCTATCAAAGCCAGACCCGCTGGGCCATCACCGGGTGCAGAGCAGGAAGCACTCCGCAGACACACTGTTGCCCTGCGGCACCACCACTGCATTGGGCCCTTTGAACACTTGACAGATGGCCCCAGCCTTTCCCTGAACGCTAACTGGGGCCTGTGTAGAGCAGAGGAGCTATGTGATTGTACAGAACCAGACAGCTGCAGATGGCACTACCCTCCTGGCATCAACTTGGGCTGACAAAGCTTTCCTGGCATGATGGCATCACTGGCCACAGAGCCCATGTTTGGCAAAGCTGCCTGCCTTCCTAGCCCTGACTCTCCCTTCGCTTTCTGTCCCCGGCACAGCGATGCAGCTCCCAAAGGATGAGGGCACCTTGTCTGGTACCGTCGTTTACCCAAAGCCCCTATTTACCATCTGTGCTAGGGTAGTTAAAGGTGTGAATGAGTGTTTATCCTGCAGCACTACTTAAAGGTAATGAAGTTTACTTGGCTGGCGAAATTACCAGCTCACTTTAAATGGTCCTTTTCCCTTCATTGCTATGCAGATGCATGCTAATCTGCCGGTTTCCAAACACAACTTGATGACCTTCTAATTTTTATTTATTTATTTGCTTGACAGAGCAGTTGCGGCTGGAAGCGTAATTGAATTAGCATCTCTGTTTCAGAGGCTTTCCTGACAGTAAGCTGAGGGAGAGGAGGGAGCCTGCGGGGGCTGGGGAGGTTCGGTTCTGCCTGCATATGAGAGAATGAGCTCCTCCCAGTGTCATCTCCTCACATAGGTAGCCAAGAAGAGAGAAGTCACTCTGTTGGTGGAGCATACTTTAGGGTTAAATGCTGAGCTGCAAAGGCTTATGGGACTCAGTCCCTCCCTATGGCCAGACTTGGAATGGTGCATTCAGTCCTGGGCCCCGCTTGGCCAAAAGATACAGCCAAGCGGGAGGACATTCGCAGAAGAACCCTAGGAAGGCTCAGGGAGCTAGATGAATTGTATAGTGAGGTGGGACGGGGAAACCATAGAGCAAAGGGGGTTAATGCCAAGAAGGGAGGGGACATATTTAGGGCAGCATGTGGGAGGAGTGGCACTAGGAGAAATGAGGTGTGGTAGGAAAAGGAAGCTGAAGATGAGGGCCCAGGTGTATTGTCTGTGGCTTAGTCACCGTGGTGAAAGGCCCCTTTAGAGCTTTAGAACTAGACTGAACAGAGCACCGGGGAACGTATCACCTGCCCCACTTAGCCCAGAAGAACTGGTGGTGTTATTAATGATTGATTATTATGCATTTGCATTGCAGTAAGGCATAGGAGAACCCGTTGTGCTAGGCTCTGTACAAACACAGACCAAAAAAATCCCAGCCCCTCCCCCAAAGAGTTCACAATCTAAATATCAGACAAGAGGCAACAGCACAAAGAAACAATGGGAATTTGAAGCCAGTGATAAAAGAATAAGCTTCTGTCACTGAGCTAGAGACCTGACCCCTAGCTGGCAGCTGTAGCAAGCTCATTGTTAACCTCCTGTGTGGACCAGTTGCTCTGTAGGGAATAATCCTGCACTGATCTCAGGGAGATAGGTGAATGCTCTAATGGGTCTTCTCCTCTCTGAGAGTCTGTGAGTTGGTAATGAACCCCAGGCCAGAAGCGGCTTCTCCATGTTATGAGATACCCTGAGTTTCATTCCTGCGAAAAAACCTGTGGTACAGTAACAGTCAGGATCTATCCAGGGAGCCGTTCGGGGGGATCCAGCTGTAAGACACTGTGTGGGAGAATGGAAGCTAGGGTAGCCTGAGGGCCAGGCTGTATGGTACATTGTGACTAAATGCACCCCTGTATTCACACCCTAGGCACACTTGTAATAACCTTTGTACAAAATATGCCTTGTGCAGTATCACTGGAAAACGAATAACTTGCTGGCCAGTAATCTCACGGTAAAATGTAAGTGGCAACATTATAAATAAAGTTATGAATTCCCCCTGTGTGGTGATGTTAGCATATGTTCAAAGCCAGACAGCCCTCTCTCATTAAGAAGACAAAGGCACCAGCACCTCTGGGCCTTGGGAAGCGATCCTGACTGAGGAAAGGGTCAGTGTCCATCTTGCTGGAGGACTGTGGGTGAGAAAGGCCATCTTAAATAAAGCCCTGAACTAAAACTTGCTGTATTAAATTTTAGACTCTTAACTGCACGTTTCCAGTAACCATTTCTAACTTTCTCTCTTGTACTTGAATTCACTTAAAATCCGATCTTCGTTTGTTAATAAGTGTGTTTTCTTTTTAATCGCACCCGATCCAGTGCTGTGTTTAAATGGAATGGGTTGGTAACTCCAGCTAAAGTAACCATGAGCTGAGTATTGTCTCCTTGCTGGAGCAATGAACCTCAATATCGGAACAGTCCGGGAGGCGGCTGGACAGTACAGAATACAGGCTTTTGGGAAAACCTGGGCTTAGGAGTGTGTTGGGGTCACCCTGCAAATGGTAACCCAGGCTGGTAGAAGCCAGAGCTGCGATGTGTGGCTGTAGACAGACTGCTGGCATCAGAGTTGCTTCACCAGGGCTGTCTAGCACACAGATGCTCAGGGTGTGCCCTGCATGCTGATAGGCTGGTTGTGAACAGTCCAAGCTGGGAGCAACAGCAGCAGAGCGCCACGAGGCTCCCAAGGTTACAAGGCCCAACCCCTCACTGGTCTGGATTGCACCCTAGAATGTAACCAGTATGGGGCTCAAAAGCAGAAGTACATCACTGAACGGTCCAGTAGCCAGAGGAGAGCCCTGTAGGGGCACTTTCAAAGTGCCCAAGCCAGTGGGTGCTGCACTGTGGCAGCACCTGAAATGCAGCCACCTCTAGGGTGAAGAGTGGTAACCAACTATTGTGCAGCAGTAGAATGGGGATGGGTAGGATTTTGACTGAGAATACAAGGGCTTAACCTTCCTCAAAGTGGCATAATGGACCTGGGATGTCTATGCAGAGCAGGGCTTTAAGGTCTCGTCCACACCATATTGCTAAAAGACCTGATGAACACACCGCAAAGCTGCCAGTTGCTCCTAGGAGATTCAAAGCCGTATGCTCCTTCCCCTAACACTGCTACATCCCTACAGCAGCAGCCACCTACATCCCTGGGCAGAGCAATGCCCCCTCCCTTTGTGTGTCAACCTGACCGTGCAGCCTGCCTTAACTTCACAGCAGGATGGGCCAATGCCCTGGGGCACCCAAGCATGGCAGCTCCAGCTGCTGCTGTTTAGATTTAACTGTTTACATTTGCATATTGAAAAGACACCCTGGAGATTTTCCGGATCATCCGCAAGTGGGGCCTGAGAGGCAGAGAGGAAACCCTTGAAAGACATTGACCATGGAACTGCCTCCCCAAACCCTCTGCTTCGCCCTACCTAACTGGAGATACATCTGCAAAGCAGGTGGGAGGCCTGTGCTAGTTCTGCTCAAGCAAACACACATACAGTCCTGCATAGCCCTGGTCAGGTACATATGGGTGTGGGTAGCCTGAGCAGCCATTTATGCCACCGTGGCTACACCTCTCTTTTTAGACTCCTAGTTCTTGTGGTGTTTACTCCTTCTCATAACACACAAACTAGGGGTCACCAAATGAAATGAATAGGCAGCAGATTTAAAACAAACAAAAAGAAGTATTTCTTCATGCAGCACACAGTCAACCTGTGGAACTCCTTGCCAGAGATGTTGTGAAGGCCATGTCTTTAATGGGGTTTAGAAAAGAACTGTATTCATGGAGGATAGGTCCATCAATGGCTATTAGCCAGGATGATCAGGGATGATGTCCTAGCCTCTGTTTGCCAGAAGCTGGGAATGGGTGACAGGGAATGAAGCACTTGATGATTACCTGTTCTGTTCATTCCCTCTGAAGCACATAGCAATGGCCACTGTCAGAAGACAGGATACTGGGCTAGATGGACCCTTGGTCTGACCCACTATGGCCACTCTTATGTTCTTAACTCGAGCACAGCTAGTGCGTGTCTGGCTACCCACGCTGCGCAGCATGGCTCCCAGCTGCTGTGGAGACAGCAAGAGGTTTTCACCATTTTCCTTTCTCTCCGCCTTGATGTTTTGGCAGAATGGGCTGAAGGACAGAGCGGGGGCACTTGTATGTAGTAACAACAACGGATTGGTTATTAGTAATAATACTTATTTCTTACATAGCACTTTTCCTCAGGAGATCTCAAAGCACTTCAAACTTTTGAATATATTTATCCTCACAACACCCTTGTGGGACAGGGCAGAGCTGTTATCTCCATTGTACAGATGGGGAGCTGAGGCACCAAGAACCTAAGTGACTTGCCCAAGGTCACATAGGAAGTGTTGAGCAAAGTAGGGAATTGAACTTGGGTGTTCCTAATTCTGTCTAACCACTAGACCATCCTTCCTCCTTATGGTAGCACATGTGATCATGAAGTCCAGTTTCGAATGACTCTTCAGATCAAGGCTGTCCATCTGGATCCAGAATCAGGTATTTAAAAACTTCACAAGACCCAGACTTTGGGCTCATCATACTCTAAAGCTGGACCCATTTGGATCTTGATTTAAAATTTGCATGTCCTGAGCTCCCGCAAAGCTGCAGGGTGTTCAGAGGCAGGGTTCTCGTTGGACTCTCTCCTGGTGTATTGGGCTACTTCTCTGGACCTCCGTATTTTCCCATTGCTCAGTAAATGCCAAAGGCCACTTGCTACCCCAATGTCAGATGAAGGGATAGCATGATGGAAAGGGGTCACCTCCCGCACCGTATCCCGGTCCTGGTACGGATTCCAAGCTCTTTGCCTGCCTTCACTCCTGCTGTGCTAGGCAGACACAGGGAGGCTGCCAGCGAAAAGGGAGTTCAAACTTTTATTGGCATATTCCAGTCCTCTGATTGACTGATAAACTGGCTCCTCATTATGGTTTTGTGTTTTACTCGTCTTTTTAATTAGCCTAAGGGCCTCATTAGCAGTAGCAGCAATGGCTGTGTGATCAGCCTTGCCTGGCACGGAACCCACATAACTCCTCCATTCCAAGGGGTTACCTGATAAAGGAACAGAACCGCTCCCACAAGGGCTGCCTGGCTAATAGACTCTGATGGACCCAGAGGTCCCAAGGGCCCTGGGGAATCAGGGTACTGGCTAAACGGCAGGTTCCTAGCCTGCAAAGCGGGAGATGTGATGGTAAAATGGGCTCGTCAAAGGACCGGCTTCATCATTAGGGGGAATTCATCTTGGCAGTAGAAAGCCGAGAGGACGTCCATGCCAAGGAGTTCTTGGGGTGGGAGGGGAAGGTCGTGCCATGACATTTGAAAATAATATCGTTAACAGGATTTTCTGGCCTGTGTTTTTCTCATTCATCATTTTAATAAGGATACTTAGCCTTTCCCACTCACCAGCTTATCGAAGGCTCTCCACATTTGTTCAGCTTATTATAGAGACGGGGGTGATGTGAGCTCAGACCTGGGAGCTAGGACTCCTGGGTTTTATTCTCTGCCCTGCCATTGCCTCCCTCAGACAAATTGCATCGTCCTCAATCACCTCTGTCCCGCTGGGAGTGTTGTGAGGCTCACTCTATTTAGGGCCGGGTTTTAGAGATGCTGAATTTCTCCTCCTCCAGCTGGCAAGCGAGGAAGCTCTGTCTGAGTTGAGCTGAGAATTGGGCCCTTCACCTGGGCCAACGACTTTCCCAAAGGAAAGCATCAAAGGTCTCTGAGGGAAGATGAAGAAAAAATGGGTTTGTTTAGCCTGGAGAAGAGAAGACTGAGGGGGGACATGATAACAGTTTTCAAATAAATAAAAGGTTGTTACAAGGAGGAGGGAGACAAATTCTTCTTCTTAACCTCTGAGGATAGGACACGAAACAATCGGCTTAAATTGCAGCAAGGGCGGTTTAGGTTGGACATTACGAAAAGCTTCCTAACTGTCAGGGTGGTTACGCACTGGAATAAATTGCCCAGGGAGGTTGTGGAATCTCCATAATTGGAGATTGTTAAGAGCAGGTTGGACAAACACCTGTCAGGGATGGTCTAGATAATACTTAATCCTTCCCTGAGTTCACGGGACTGGGCTAGATGATCTCTCGAGGTCCCTTCCAGTCCTATGATTCTATGATTCTGTGACATATAGAAGCCACTTAACTGTTTGCACTGGCAGACAGCTGGTGCCCTCATGTTCTGTCCCATCGAGCAGCCAATTATTAATAAATATATATTGTGATTATCAAATATTTTTTTTTGTATCTTAATCTGTAATGGGTTTATTATTTGCTTGTAAACACTGATGGTGACCACTAGATGTCAATGTTCTCTCTCTAATCCCATATGCAACCAGATGAGTGCATTGAGACCACACACAAGGGTTTGGAAGAGTCGCTCGGAGAGCCCTTCACAATCACTCCACTTCATTTCTCAATGCCTTTTCTCATTTACATGGGGTTAGAGGGGCCCAGGACGCTTCACCACTCCCTTTGCTGTATGGCAGGGGTTTGTAAGGCTCAGAGGGCTTCAAACTTCCCTTGACAGACTCCCCGTCCATTCTTGCTATCCTCTCCCTTCCATGCTTTCTTTGATAGTCCTTCTTCTCTCCTTCTGATCACCTGTCCAGCCCCTCTCAAACCTGCACCCTTCTCTTTATCTATCCCTGAAGGTTCCGACTTCATTTCCTCCCTATTTTTTTTCCCATGTGTACAATATATTTACAAATATGCAGGGAGTAGAAGATGGCATGTCCCATCCATGCAATGAGTTACTAGGGCTCAGCAATGGGATTTGGGGCTGCAGGGGAGGGTATCTATCTTTTTGTGTGTGTGTGTGTGTGGTGGGAAGTCTTTGGATAGGAGTAAAGTTGGCGAAGGAGTAGCGGTTCAGCTGTGAAACACTCAGGAGCCTAATTTGACTACTAGGTAGTATTGCCTAGGTAGTGTTGCCAGCTACTGGTCTCTGGGGGACCTTAGGCAAGTCACTTCACCTTTCTGTGCCTCAGTTTCTCTATCTGTAAAATGGAATATTGAGGCTTATCTCCTTTGTTAAGCCCTTTGAGATCTAATGTTGATGTATTATTATTACTCTCTGGGACTAGATTTGATTTCCATTCCGTACAGCAGCATCTCATGTTCTGTGAGCAGGAGGAGAAGTTGAGATAATGCCTGTGAGCTTGTTTGGAGAGACGAACCACCACCTCATACCTCGGCTGGATCTCGGAGCAGCTCATTGCTTGCAGACCATTTGGATAGCTCATTTTCCTACCTCTCCTCTGGGCTTTTCCTTTCTCAAGCTACCTCTGCATATCCAGGATTGCAAGTCTCTGAAAAAGATGCTCCAGTTTAACCACGAGTGATTGGGCTCAAAGTAGGAACCAGTGAGAGAAAGTCAGTGGTCTGCCTAGATACCATAATGGTCCCTCCTGGCTTTGGAATCTCTGACTCCAGATGCCAGCACTAGGAGAAAGTTTGTCTTTGTGACCCTCGTTAGTTACCTCTGTGGGCAGATCTTTTTCTGCCTGTATGGAAGAGGGAGGGAGGCCACCTCCATGGGCATCATTTTCTTTCCCTAGAACTCTGTAGGGCATGCAGGGCTTGTCTACATGGTGAATTTCCAGGGTGAGCATCCAGGATGTGAATCTCCAAGCCACCAGCTTGCTCGGCACTAACCAGCCACTTGGACCCTGCTCTGACCTGCTGCTGTTGGAAACGGGAGTGCATCCAAACACACTACAGAACATATAGTGTGTGGTAGCAGGGTCCACACAGCAAGTCTGCATGCTGGACATTCACCCCCTGGCTTGCCGTGCAGTAACGCACAATGTAGACTCATGTTCGCCCTGTGGGAATTTGGGGGCAAGGTGCCTAGGAGCTATTTCTGCAGTTAGCGCCCAGTTCTGCAGACTGGGGAGACCCTTTCTGCCTGGCTCCCTTGATCCATGGGCTCGGGATGCCTTGTCTGCTCTGAAATCTGGGCCTCCAAGTCCTCTTCCCCTAGGAGGGGGAGGCTTTATAGGAAACTCTAATATTTTTGTCCCACTGGGACCCCGGGATCCCCTACACAAACACACTTTTGATGCTGCTCCATCAGCTCCACACCAAGTGCCAACCAGAGGAGGTGCTCCCAGCCTGTATGTCTGAGTGCTCTGCCCCAGCAGGCTCCCAGACCCAGAGGTGCTGGTAGTGAGTCTGGGAGGTGAGAGGCCATGCTGTGCAGCACATGGCCACGAGATGGCTGAGTTGGCCACAGATGAGTAGGAAACTGCTCACTGTCAAGTGTTAACCCAGGGCTTTGAAGGTGCATGTTCACTAGCTTGGCTGGGCTGTGACGCTGGGGACCTATTTGCAAAGCACATCAGTAGCAGAGGGTCTTCGCAGTGGAGAGCCAGATGCAGTGAATAAACCCACAGAGGCTCTTGTAAGCACCCACTGTGGCAATGGCAGCATTCAGGTGGTCTGGCATGCCTGCAGCCTGAGTTCCCATGCCATAGAGCCGGGCATGTGCAGCGCCTTCAGGGGAGTCTGAAAAACAGCAGATCCTTTTCAGTGGCAGGGAAAAGACCGGCGCCTCAACGAGGATACACACGCTGATGACAGGCAGTTGTCCAGCTGCAGCTATGTAAATACCACGTTCAGTATCCACAGCAGAGCTCATTCACCTCTGCAGAGCAAGATAGGGGACAGCAGTGCCTCGCTTCCACGGAGAGCATGGTGTGATGTCTCCCTTGTTCCCCATAGACCAAGTGGGTTATCTTGCGTAGGGCCAGACCAATATGGGCTCTGATCCCGGCACATCTTGCAAGCTAAGCAGGCTCAGACTGGGTTAGTGCCACTACAACACCTTTGTGGCCCTTGATGTTAGGGATTCGTGAGATGGCGCTGTTCCTTTCATGTCAGGGACAAACAAACATTTGAGCAGGGTGCCAGAGGCCAGCTGTTCTGCAGGGTCCTGTCTTTCTGAGGCTATGTCCTGAATGCTTGCAGCCATTTAAGGTCGGGTGGTGCTTTGTGTGAGAACTAAGGGGCTTAACCTCTGTGGCTTGGCTTAAATTTTGACTTGGGTAATTAGGTGGTGCCTCTCTACATTTCTACTGCAGTTCTAGTTGGATATTGGATTGTTCTTTAGTGATGTATAGTGTTGCTGTGAGCTGTTAAGCAGTAGCCACTCTCTGCCCCAGAGGCAGCTGCATTCCAATGGTAGCTTCAGAAATAGCTGCCTGTATATTATATATCAGTTAAAATGCTTTCATATTTGAGTTATTACGTGTTGCTCCGTGAATATAGAGAACATGTGATATGAGACAGTAGATAGCAAATGATGTTTCTATGCTTCTATCTATTGAGGGTAGATGTACAAATATCAGACAGAAGAAATCCAGCAGTTCCCTAAGGAAAATCTCTTGCTCTTGCCATGCATGTGCAAAGTATTACCATTTAATATTTTATAGGATGTTTACAAGCATTCACCACTTACACGTCCCAGGACCACAATGAGGTTTGTAGCTAGATTCATTTTTACATCCTCACTCAAAATTATTTTCCCCATTTTACAGATGGGGAAACTGAGGCACAGAGGAGGGAGGTGACTTGTGCAAGGTCACACAATGAGTCTGTGGCAGAGATTGAGATGAACCGAAGGAGCCCTGGCTCCCAGGTTTGGGTGTTAAACACAAGACCATCCCTCCCATATTTTCTAATGTGACTGAATCAGTCTGGTTTTGGGATTCCTCACTTCCATTCAATGTGTGCGTGAAAAGGCCTTCTTAGAAATGGTGGATGAGGTAATATATTTTATTAGACCTCATCACCTCATTTCTCTAATATCCTGGCACCAACACTGCATAGCTAGAAAACCCATCAGAACCCCAATCACATCTGAATGCCTCCAACTTTGGAGCTTCAGGTCTATGGCACCCAGTTCTGGACCATGTCCGGTTCTAGTTCTGCAAGAGAAACACCTCCTCCATAAGGTTTTAGAAATCTGAAACCATTGGCAAGTTTCTTCTCTCCTCTTCCCCACTCACTTCCAAATTTCCATTGGAAAAGTATGTCTTGTCTCCACACTCCTTGCCTGGGATGTGAACTACCTGCGGTGCTGAGGGTTGGGCACTAGATGGCAAAAGAGAGCTATGCCAGAGTCACTTGCAGCTCCCCAGCCTGGCACTCTCCCCTGTCATTCAGCTCTGAAGACTTAGAACAAAAGAGATAAGTTGGAGGGACAAAATTTATACAAGCGCAGTTGCAGCGTGAAGCACTAACTCTTCCTCTAACCTTCAGTGTCCTCAATCCGAGAGACAGCGTGCACACTGGCAGCAGAGTTATGGGTTTATCTTGGGCCTCTCCCTCCTCGTCCAAGTTCTGTCTCTCCGTTAGATGCTTTCGCTTTGGAGTCAAGGCAGTGCTGTCGGACCCTGCCAAGGCCTAAGGGGAGTGGATGGCTGGTGGGTTTAGCAGCCTGATGTTTAAAGCGCAGTTGGGACAGTGCATGGTGCCGGGCGTTGGGTGGGGTTACTGTTAAGCTTGCTGAGCTTTAATCTGCACACAACAGGGGGCTGGCACGAAGGGTCCAGCACCAGTCGGAACGGACCCGGGCACCATGGGCGGCTGCTGGTTCGAAGGCCTCTCTGGCCAGAGTTTGGGAGCAGTACAGAAGGATGGAGATGCCGAGACCTGCCTTGCCAGCTGGAGGAGCTTGTTGGGAGAGGCTTACCCTGCTCCCATTAAACAGTGGGAGGGTTGCTGTTGATTTCCCACTGCACCAGTTTCACTCCAGGCCCAAGCTACCTTTTCATGACTACTCTCTTCCTTCCTCCTTGGCTCTCCTTCCTTCTGCCCTTTCTAGTCTGTTCCCATCCTACCCCACTTGCTGGCCCCCAACACTCCATTCAGGGGGCACATTCCAGTGGAACTGGCGTGACAGGCCGTAGTACTGTGCACCTACAGGCCTGCCATGTCCCAGCTTCCATCTGTGAGAGCTGAAGCCATCTCACTGGACCATCACGAGTCCAGCGCAGATGCAGGTTTCGTCTGTCGGAGCCGGGCTTACAGGACTGCATCGAGATGGCCAGAGGCAGCCAGGGATCCCAGGTTAAGGCAGGGTAGAGAGAGAGAGAAACAGTGACAGACCCTCAGTTACATTCATACACGCACAGGGCATGCACCTTAACAGAGGGGCACTGATGTGCAAACCCGCACTGTTGCACAACCAACACACAATTGCGCACAACCACAGAAGCAGACACTGACACGCACATTACCTCTTTTGCACAAGTACAGCGATTCACTTCCAGATGCACCTATGCAAACATTAACTCCCATTCTCTGGCCTACTCCCTCAAGCTCTCTAGCAAACACAATTGCAGAGGCATACGTAGAAATACACACATGAACAATTGCATCCGTGCTGATGTGCACACTGGAATAAATACTAACTCTGTCTCTCCCTCTCACATACAGCAAATTGGAACACGGTGAAGAGGCGATTTGTCACACTCGCGCGCACGCACACACACACACACACACACCAAGTTATAATGCAGTGAAAGAAAGGCTCTGGGAACATTGTGCCAGCGCATTATTCGCAAGCAGTAGAGAATTACACATTCCAGGAATGCCAGCTGAAGCCAACCTTGTTTTTGCACAGTGGCGCTGCACAAAAGCTCTTCTTCTGGGAGATTGCTGGAGCTCACGTAGCGAAGCGCTAGGTTAGAAAAGAAAGAAAACAAGAGAAAGAGAAAGGAAGCAGCCGCAGCCTTGTCCAGGGGAAGCCGGCACACAGCCGATTATCAGGAGAGAATATAGTAGGCGGACAGTGAGCTCTGGGTAAGGTGCAGTGGTAAACAACAGAGCTTTGGTGTAAGGCCTGCCTGGCGGGAAGACAGACAATCTGCGGGCAAGGACAGGTGGGTTCAGGACCACCAGTGCGCAATGGAGGGCAAAGTGCAGGGCTAACCTCCTCGCAAGAGGTGCCAGGGCTTGGAAATCCAGCTCCTGGATGAGCAAAATGTGCCTGTTGTCCGGGAGCTACAATATTATTTATATTAGAGCGGTGCCCAGAAGCTGCAGCCAAGATCAGGGTCCCGTTATGCTAGGCACTGTACATACACATAGGAGGCAGCAGTGGAGGGTAGATCCATCGATGGCTATTAGCCAAGATGTGCAAGGATGAAACCCTATGCTGTGGGTGTCCCTAGCCTCGGTGTGCCACACGCGGGAGTGGATGACAGGGGATGGATCACTCGATGATTGCCTGTTCGGTTCGTTTCGACTGAAGCACCTAGCATTGGCCACTGTTGGAAGACAGGCTACTGGGCTAGGTGGACCATTTGCCCAACCCACCCTGGCCGTTCTTATGTTCTAGAGAAGAGACGAGTTCCATCTCCGTGGCTCATTCAAACTAAGGAGCCTCTGCTGAGGGGGCTAACCAGAGGCCTGGCACTACCCTTTGTGATGTGAACAAAGCCCCTTGAGCTCCTTACCCTGTAAGAACTCCGGGACCCACCCCTTCCACTCCAAGGCACATGGCCCCTGTAAGCACAGGCCTACAAACCCCTCCAGTGGCGGTGGTCACAGAAGCTCCACAACCGGTTAAAGCAGCAGCTCACTCTGCAGCAGTGCCTCGTCCCCTCACGTAGCACTAATGCACGGGACTCGGCCTTCACTTGCCACCCTGGTTTTTGAGATCCCAGAAGCGCCACTTGCCCTGGTTCTATCCTCCCATTCATTTCCATCTTCCAGTCACTTCTGGCTCCCTCAGGAGCTATGAGTAGAGAGCCATGAGGCCAGCAGTGCCTGCGCCATCCCCCAGCCTGGGGATAGGGTGACCAGATGTCCCAATTTTACAGGGACAGTCCTGATTTTGGGGTCTTTTTCTTATATAGGCTCCTATTACCCCCCACCCCCTGTCCCGATTTTCCCACTTGCTGTCTGGTCACCCCACCTGGGGGTAGCAAGGGCATTTGGGTTTTCCAGAGATTCCCGGCTCCATTAGCAGATCATAGAGCTTTGGAGGAGCACTGAGTTCTGGGGGCTTCTCACAACTCCCTGAAACTTCTGAGATGCTCCCGTTGCCAACCTCTTGCTCCATGGAGATGCAGCGCAGGCCCTGGCTGGCTGGCTGGCTGATCTCACTAATTACCTGTCTTGTCTGGGAGTTAGGCAAATTAAGTCCTGAAGTACTCATACAATGGTAGAGAGGAGGCAAGACTCGGCTGTAATGGATCAAAGTGGGATTTTATATCAGGGCTCAGACGGACCCTGTGTTTCTCTCTGGTTTTCTATCTCCCAGATCAGCGACTGAGTACTGGCCCGAACTCAGGAGTCAGGGCAGGCACCGTTGAGTGCCCTCTAAGGCCCCATGACATGGCACCTGGTGAAATCCCTGGGCATGGTCAAGAGGTGGAGAGCTCTCTGTGGGGTTTGGCTTATTTCTGGCACTCAGCCTTGGGACTGGGCTTCCTAGGGACAGGCCAAAACCGAGCCATAACCCCGAGTGCTCTGCAAAGTTTCTCTCCCTCTTCTTTCTGAGGAGTGGCTGAGCTTGCTGGGCTTGGCAATGTCCTGCTCCTGTCTCGTGCCCCGGGGGCAAACCGGAGCCCTGGTGGTGAATGATTTCTTCTCTCTTGCCATGCATATATGTAAAGCTGAAATCCCCCCATCAGTGACCACCCTGGGCCTGTTTTTTCCAGCCAGCACCTCAGGCATGATTCGCACTCACTGTGAAACTAGCTGGATATATTGCAGCCACTTATCCTCCCAATGTCCAGTCTATAAGGACCTTGCTACACTCTGACTCATGACGATCCAGCCAAGCAGAAATTCAGGGAGCACAGGGGAGAAGGCAGAAATGCTCTGACAGGAAGGTCAAATGGCAGTTGGTTTGTCAGTCTGCTCCCATATCAATCATTCCCACCAGCCAGCTAGCCATTCACACAGTCTACTGTCCCCATACTCCCCACCGATACACCCACCCAGGGATCTCTTCTCCATTAATTGTTGGGACAATTTGCCAAAGGTTGTGGTGGATTCTCCATCACTGACAACTTTTCAGTCAAGATTGGGTGGTTTTCTAAAAGCTCTGCTCTAGAGATTACTTTGGGGCAGTTCTCTGGCTTGTGTTACATAGGAGGTCAGACTAGATGATCGCAGTGATCCCTTCTGGGCTTGGAATCTATGATTTATGAATCCATCCATCCATCCAGCACTTTGCTAACATTGCAAGATGGACTTAAATTGTCACTAGGCCCACGGAGGTCAGGCACTGAGATATCACAGTGCAGTATGAAACCTGGTATGGGATAGTATCGGAAATGATCTGGATCGCTTTAGAAAGTGATCATGAAAGGAAATGGATGAAATTTGATGCTGATTCAAATCAAGCAAGATGAACTCGAAATAAGAACGCTGAGGTGCAGTTAGTCCAGAGGAAGACCATGCTGCCCAGAGCAGCTTGGACAGACTAGGAACAAAAGGTAAAGAAAGAGATGATGAGTGAATCATTCAACCTGTCTCTTTCCTTATACGTCAAAAGAAAAGAGTAGGTTACTAGATACTAGAAGGAGAAAGGCCTCTGAGGTACAGAGAGTTAAATCCAGAAGCTTTGGCATCAGACTCAAAGCAAAGACAAGTTAAATGCAAGTGTGCAGTTTACAAGTGAGGAAATGACTCTAGCCCTCTAGCAAGGGGTTTCTACTCCATCAAAGGGTGGTAGGCAGGGTGGGGAAAGGTGTAAGGTTGGAGTGAAAGGTTGTTTTGAGACTTGCACTGAGACTAGACCAATTGCTGTAGTGCTGAAGTTCTCCTCTCTTTCATTAACTGTGCATCCATCACGGGTTTTAATTTTTTTCTAAGGGTTATTGCAAGGGCATGTTTCATAAACCCCCAGCTCCTGGAGGCCTGTGATTAGGAGAGACATTTTCAAAGTATGTCTCTAGCTCTCATAGTTGCAGCGAAAAGCTTGAAAATATTGACCTGAGTTCACTTTAACGTTTCAAAACCCAGAAAGCAAATCAAAAGAGACCACTGTTTAGCTACATTTAGATATCAACTTTAAAGATTTTGAAGCCAGTCTTCTGATTTGGGAAGATCTGATTCTTTCATTTTAAATGCTTGGGGTTGACAATTCTACAGTGGTAACAGCAAAGCAGCAAAGACAGAGAAGAAGGTAACCAAAACAATGATACAGGGTCTGGGAGAGGTCTGCTATCCAAGCAGGGTTAGAGACACTGGCTCTGTAACTACTGGCAAAGAGGAGATTAAGACAGGACCTTGCTGAGGTTTTACCCATATCTGATGGGAACTGAGTGGCTTGATGCCAGGAGGTTCTTTAAACTACTGTCACATTAGAGGAACAAGTGGACATGAATTGAAGCCAAGAAACAGAAGCAGGACACCCAAGGAATGTAGGTGGATTTTTTTTTCTGTAGCCAGATTACTTAATCTATGCAATTGACAGCCAAAGGCAGCAGTAAAAGTGATCAGTGTCAATTGCTTGAAAATTAAGTCAGGCTGGTAATTAGGGATCATGAATGTTGTGTTGTGGAAATGGTGAGTTGGCTCAACAGCATCAGACATTTGCATGGGTTTGTCTGGTCCCCTCTCCAGCCTCAAATCAGTGAGAGCATGTGCTGGCCTAGAGGCAGATAACAGTAAACCTTTAAATGAGTCTGATGGCTCTATCCCATCTCCAGTTTTTGAGAGCTGCAGGAAAAACTGATGTTGCAATGGACGATGGGCCATGTTAATAGTGTGTTGCCCATGCTATGCGTGGATGCAGCCCAGAGGTTAATGTTGCGTGACAGGCCATCTAAGATACTGACATCCAAGATGGTGTGGTGGTGCTAAGGGAGATCTGGCATACTATCCTCAGAGATGTAACAGCTGAGTAAATAGGAATGTGTGTTCAACATAGCAGGGGGAGAAGGAGACCCAGAGGCTGGAGATGGGCAAAAAACCCTTCCAAGTTTGATTTGAAAGAGCTTTGCCAATGTTGCATGCCAGCGAAGGGTCCACCCCACAAATCCAAGCCCCACGCACAGCGAGGGAGTAGTTGGCCAGTTTTACTTAAATGAGCAGAAGTAAAATAGTTAGTGATGCTGACATTTAAATCACCATCGTTACCCTTCAGAGTTAACACCAGTTAAGATGAATGAGGAGAGATCATGTAACTTCCCCAGGAGTGGGTTACTGGTACCTTTTGAACCTATGGCCATCAACACTGAAAACAGAATCTCAACCATGTGAGCTAAAGGAGTAACTAGAGATTTATGCAGCTGTAGGATCAAGCAAACAAGCAGCATTTGATGGCTGAGCAGTCAAACCCAAACACATAGATAATATTTTAGATGTATTTTTTATTATTATAAATTGATAAAGTGTCAGCTAATCACATTACAGGCAGCTATTTATTTCCTATAGGTGTTAGCAAGAAGAACGTTTTGCTTGTGGGTAGAGCGTTGGACACGGATTCAAGAGACCCACGTTCATTTTCTGGCTGCGCCATGGTCATCTTGTATGACCTTGGGCAAGTCATTTCATCTCTCTGGGACTCAGTTCCCCATCTGTAAAATGGAGGTAATAATACTGCCTTTTGCCTACTCTTTGTCTGGACTGTAAGATCCTTCAGTCAGGGACTGTTTCTCGCTGTGAGTATATACAGCACCTAGCACACTCTTGCTTGGCTCTGCCATAATGTAGACAGATTGTAATCTCCATGAGACAGGGATGGTCTGTCACTATGTGTCTGAGTATTTACACCACCTAGCACAATGGGGCCCTCATGCCAGTTGTGGGGGAGGGCTTGTTGCTACTGGAATAATACTAATCTTAAAGAGGGGGTTTTTTTTTATACTTTAAAACCCTTTTGCATTCACATTTGAAATGTTAGTGAATTCAGGCCAAGGGGTCAGATGCTGCTGATGCTGGAGGGTAGCTGAGATGCAATCTGCTGTCATCCCATGGGCTGCTCGCGAGGTTTTTAATTGTCTGATCTTTTTGTTTTCTAAGTTGCTCAGTAAGGAAAAAAAAATAAACCTGAAAAATGTCACCTTCCTGGTGACAAGGGCCTCAGCACTTCCAAAGCTGCCTGGCAGGGGGACATGCTGGCAGATGGCAGCCTCAGCTGGGACAGTGCAAAATAGCAACCAGAAGTCTTGCAAAAAATGGAGAGGGGGGAAAGGATTGTGCATCCGTTTAGGATTTCATAAGCACAGGCTGCCACGCCTGTTGCTCGTGGTACACGCAAATCCTGATACACGAATCCTGGGTGGGATGGAGGGGATCCCCTTATATTATGAGAGGTGTCAGGAGCGAATCCTCCAGGCTCTAACACCACCTGTTGGATGGGTCTGCTTATTTTCCCTTCATTCATTGTGTTTTTGTTTTTTTGCGAGCTGATCCAGGCAGCCACTGAAAACCCCTGGGAATACAGAGGACAGATGTTATGCTGGGGTTCATAGCTTCATTTTAATTGACTCCTGGAAGGTTTTTTTTGCTAGCAGTTCCCTCTCTCCCAAGTTCACTGCTGTTACCCTGTAATTGGTTAGGAGCAGAGAACACCAAAGAAGGAGCTGCGGTTGGGTTCAGAGCTTTGCCTAGTCCCTGGCAACAGCCTGTGAAATAAGGGAGAGGATGTGTAGGAGCTGCTAGTTCCCTTCCCATCACACAGATAGATGATGCTCCCTCTGGATCTCCCCTGCTCTGCTTTGGGAGCTCTCAGTGATTGTGCTCCAGTCATGCACACACAGTCATGCGCCGAGCTGGCTGTGCACTGACTTACCGAGTTCATCCTGCAGTGAATTCCCCGAGGATGGTGCATAAGGCCCAGACACCAGGGGGAGCTCTTTAGCCATGAATGGTTTCTAAGATTAGACATTTCCCCCAACTATCTCTGTACATGTTCTACCAGGGGTGCATATTTCCCATCAAACTCTCTTGGTTTCGGCTTTGCGGTATCATTTGCGCAGTGTCTTTCTCTGCGATGGGACCAAGCCCAAACTCGGTATCTCAACCACCTGGGAGAAGTCCCCATCTAGAGCAAGACATGGCAGCTGGTCTCTGTCTCTTTGAGGGGGTAAACACTCTATATCTGATACCCTGAGTTTCTGGCAAGGCCAGATGCCAGGTCTGTTACGGTGTCCCTCTCTGGTACAGGGCAGGGCTTTAGAGTCGCCCCAGGAGACCCCAGAGAGTCCTTCCCAGGGTTTAACTCTGCTGTCCTGGGACCAGCCTTTAGGGATATCTATCTATCATCTCAGAAACGTGTTCACTTTCTTCATGGCTTTGCCATTGTGCCCATCCCCCTAGCATCTAAGCTTAGCATTTCTCCTTCGCTTCTTTCCCCGGGAAGCAAACAAGCCTCTGATCAGCTTGTTGACCACAAGCTATATGTTCCCTTTATGTGATTGTTCAGTAACAGCCACTTCCCAGCAAGCCCGGTCCAATTCCTACCCTTCCTCCACCCCGAAGCAGCCCTGTTACCGGCCCATACATTGTGTGCTCAGAGCCCCATCAATATTTTGTAAATGTACGGCGCGTCAGAGGAGTCTCCCGGGTTCAGTGCCCAGGGTAATGCTGTGTGACCAGCTCTGTCCTCACTCCATCAAATCGCAGGAGTCTGACAAAGCAATGGCAGTGAGAGAGGGTTGGGCTTCGGCCCATGCCTCTCTGCTCCCCTGCAGGACCCGGGAGTGCTGATGAGCTGTTCCAGTGCCTTGCAGCGGGGCTGGCTCCATAACCACGCTCTCCTGCCAGTGAGAGAGGAGCTGCGTTTGGCTGTGGAAGTGAGAGGTTAGCATGGATTATGTACGGAGGGCACTAAGAACAGGATTCCTTCCTTGGAGTCAGTCTTCACTGATGCCACACGCTGCTCTGCTAGCCTTCACTGGAGAGGGCACCCTTTGCTGAGGGAAGTGGGGACTTTAGTCTGTAGAGTCATTCAGTCCTGGGCTGTCGCAGCCCAGTTACACCCTGGAGAAACCATCCACTTAGGCAGCACTAAAGCAACTTTTGCTGTCCCAACCGGGAACCCCTCCCTTTCCCTCCTGAGCCCCCTTCTTCTGGAATTCAGTCTCCCAACAGACCAGGCACAGGGCAGTCCCCTCTGCTCTCCATCACTGGGCCTAGGAAAAGGCTTCCAACCTGAGGCACCCACGTTCAAGTGTAATTTCTTGATGCCCTCTGTCTGAGTCCCGCCCCTGAATCTGCTGCGTTCAAGGTGGGATCGATGCCACTTTATTTGTTTTTTTGTCCGTGTCTCTGGCAGGCATGTTCCCTTTGGAGTCTGTGTCTCTGACAGGCTACTGAAATGCACTCTGGCAAGGCAATGTTCACCCTTTCTTGTAGTCTAGAGAAACAGACCAGCCTGGGAGCCTGCAGGCCCATAGGGGATTAGCAAGCCCTCATATTTAAGAATCTCTCTGGTGGATGGTTGCCAGCCCAGCTGAGCTCCCATCCCCAGAGTGCCTCCTTCCACATACTCTGAGGAGCTGTCTTCACACCAGTCACCTTTGAAGTTCTCTCTGTCCCAAGTTGGGAGGGGCTGTTGCCTCCCCACCTCCAACTCCCAGAATCCCCTCTACCCAGTTCCACTTTTGCCCCCATCCCTCCAAACACTCTTTTTCCTACACCAACTCACTGCAGTCGCCAATCCCCTAAAGCCGGAGCTCCCTGACCTGCAACATGGTGATCAGGGCTCTCTCCATACTTCTGAGTTGCAGGGTTTCCTCTGTCCTGCAGTATGAGTGGGGCTGTCTCTATACTTTGGAACTGCTGAGTTCCCTCCTTTGAGAAGGGGCTGCCCATGTCATGCGACACCTTTGTTAGGAGGACCTTCATTCTCTGTATTTTCCCCACACTCAGGAAGGATGGGGGGTGCATTTTGACTGGAAGTAAATCCCACCCACCCCACTGCCCTGCTCCGCAGCCAACAATGGGCATGTAGTCCAGGAGCCAATCCAAGACTATGGGATGGACTCCACCAGTAATGAAGGGACACCACAAACCTCCCCAGGTGGGAATTCTTTGACTTTGCCTTCTGACATAAACACATAGAAGAGAACAAACACATGAGAGATGTCAGTCAAATTGGGTGTTACGCTACTGGAAGGTGCTCAGGTGCTCTGCTAGCCTTGTCTTTGAAAGGATACAGTATAAAAATCTACACAGAACGAGACCCACTGGGATAAAATCATTAACTGCAACCACTTGAGCTAACTCTAGCCTAGGCTACAACGCAAGCCGCTAAATTAAACTACAAGCTGCCATCCTCCATCTACATCAGGCAAACGGTGTATCGGGGATGCACTTAGCGAGCATATGTTAGCTGAGCATGACCTAAACTCAACCACTTTTCCTAGCAAAGAAAAGGTCTTAAATTTGCCCCAGAGGCTTTTTTTTCTTCCCTGCCCATGATTCCAGCAGTCATTTGTCTCGTGAATGTGAAGGCATTTATACGGGCCAAAGTGAAACGTACTAGGCTGATCGCCATGGTTTTATTAACACTAATGGGAGCCTATGCAGATAAATCCTCATATGTCCTGATGGAAACTTACCTTTAAATATCTCATGTTTAATGTGAAATATGATAATGTGGGGTTCTAGAGAAGGGCGAGGCAGACATACTGCTTACTGCAAAGCTTGGCACTTAATTAGCTCCTGGAGAGTTTGCCGGAGAATTTGCTGGCAATACACAACCGCAGAGAAGACAGATGATCTTGTGGTCCGGGCTCTGGAGTGGGACTTAGGCAAGTGGGTTCAGTTCCTGCCTCCAGCCCAGGCCTCCTCTATGACCTTGGGAGAAGGCCGGGAGGGTAATATTGCCAGGCCTGTCAGAGAAGCTGCGGAGGCAACGCTGACTAGTGATTGAGGGGAGCTCAGGTATGGCGATTCTGGAGGACAGTGCAATCCGGTCCATGCTCAAATCCGTGGCACAGAAAGCAGCCAGGGGGAAAGTTTCTCAGAGAGTTGAGTTTTCCAGACCCTTCCCAGAATGGCTAGTACCCTCTCTGGGTCTGTCATCGCTCCAGGGTTAACGTGAATTACCTGCACTCCTCCTGAGTCAGCCTAGCTCGAGGGTGAGCAGCCTCACCAATAACTCTCCAGCTGCTTTGTCCATAAATAGGGTGACCAGATGTCCCTATTTTATAGGGACAGTCCCTATTTTGGGTCTCTTTCTTATATAGGCTTCTATTACACCCCACCCCCGTCCCGATTTTTCACATTTGCTGTCTGGTCACCCTATCCGCAAAGGTGTTGGCTTCCCTTGCATGTGGTCCTGAGACTTCTGGGGGCAGAGCCCCTGGGTCTTAGCGTTGAGCCGCTCTGTGAATTCTTGCTCAGTGAATTGTGGGAAAACATGTCTGTCCTTTCTGAGTACCCGAGCAATTGTGGGAAGGCGCTGGTGGATGAGTAGCACTCAAGTGATGCTAGCCATTGTCCACACCGCAGAGGGCTTGTGTTAGCCGATAACACACTTGTGCTCACTTGAGTTTTAGCCTGTACCCAATCTCGGGTCAGCCATCTTGAGTTAAAAGCAGGCACAGCCTCAAGTCAATGTTTTGGTATATGGACAGGACTCCAGTTAACTTGGCAGTGAAGAGAAACTCTAAGAAGTTGAGCTGAAGAGAGCAGGCTCCCTTCCGAAAGCCTTGAGCAGTAGCTGGCAGTACCCCTTTAAATCCTGCCAGATGATCGACTCATCAAACTCCTCTTCCTTAAACTCCCGTCATGAGGCTTGCAGCTAACGCAGAGCTGACGGGGACTGATCCACGGCCACTGAGCCTCACAACAGCGGCAGCTCAAAGCCGTCAGGTCTGTTTAATCTCTCCGCTCTCCTGCGATGTGCCTTCGTGATTGCCAGGCACAGACATACCGAAAGGAAGAGATTCAAATGCTTATTTATTTATTTATTTATTTATTTATATTTATAATAAACTGGCAGATGAAAAGGCCTAGAAAGGTACAAGTCAAGCCTCTGTCCTCCCAGCGAACCGAGTGATGTCTCAGAGCTATCCTGTCTCCTTTCTGAGAGTGACTCACCAGGAAGGAAATGGCCAGGAAGGCGTTCAGTCAAACAGACGTGACGTTGGCGCCCCCGTCACAGGGAGATGAGACTGCTCAGGGGCTTGGTTGTGAGCCTTTCACTGTCCATGTGACTGCTCCAGACACAGCTCAGGCTTATGGTACAGTTCTTTGGTGGCTGTTCAGTAAGTGAGGCCAATGGGTAGCTTCTCAGACCAGTCTCCAGGTGGATAAGTGTGTCCTGGCTCTTTGCTGGCCATCTCAACAGAGAAGCCCAAGATAGGACCTGGCTGGCTGTAAACGCCTCTCTTCTGGCTGCAGGGGGTGCTTCCTCTCATCAGAGTACTCAGGTGGAGAAGACTGCAGTGCCTGCTTTGCATTTATTCCAAGGATAACGTGTGGAGACCAATTCCCAGGCTGTCACTCCAGCATCTCTCTCCAGCACTATGTTCTCTTTGGAAAAAAAAAATCCCACCCCCCTCCAAATAAGCCCTGGAATCACCAGTTAATTAAGTAGCAAGTGGTTATTAAACACATGCCTAGGACCGAGGCTTAATAATGCTATTACAGGCATTGTCTGTGTCTGCATATGTCCCCACCCTAGAGGTGATACACTTCAACCAGGGTGCTTTTTAATAATCAGTAGTTATTTATTTAACGTGGAAGAGCTGTTAAATTTAAATTAAAGGCCTAGTCGGGAGGTTGACAAGATTTGATTTTAAAGTATTAAAGAGTCCGCTATCTAGCACAGCGCCGGCTGAAATCTTAAAATTGCTTATCCTAGCCCCATGTCAGCCTCTGAGTCCCTGCATCTGGGGCTGTTCAAACACCTGCATCATCTCTGATCTGCTAAGCAAGGCCCATGTGGCAGTGTTTCCCGAGGAAAGAAAAAGCCTTCAAGATCCAGCAGAAGCCTCCCTATAAATTATAAATCAGAACTCGACTGCTGGGCCCTCGGTGTCTGTGGCAGGGATGGGAGCAGATGAATGAGACAGCCTGCTACCTGCCTGACAATGTAGTGATGACATTGGCTAGAGTACATCTCCAAGCTCCTTGGCAGACATGTACTCAGGTTGTTAGTCTGTGCTGCCTCATCTACACTGCTATTGTTACCCACACTAGATGTATAAAAGCTAGAGCTGGTATGTCTACCCGTGCTACAAATACATCTTCACTTGCAGAGGTATCCCTAGCGTATGTATAGCACCTAGAACAAAGGGGGTCTGGTCTCAGTTTGGGCATCTAGGGGTTAGTGTAATACAATTATACCCAGAAGCTATAGATACAGCACTATCTGAATGAGTATATTACATTTATCCAGCAAATCTAATTCCCCCAAAAGCTTAACAAATTATATATATATCAGTTACCATGATAAAGTTAACATTTGGCAACAGATACACATTTACTTCCTAAAGAATGGGACAAACTATGGTGTCTCAGGTACCTGTTGGCAAATGCAGACTTTTTAATGGTGACCACTGTAGGCAGAGGAGCAAATGCGGCTGCCTCTGTGGTGGAAAGCAGCAGCCAGATGACAATGGAAGTTTTAACAGTGGAGGAAGGGAAGATTTTCCCCAAGAAACCAAGGCAAGTTCTCTACTCTCTCTGAAAGTGCCATTTTGGGATAGCAGCTTCAGTCTGGCCTCTCTGTTTGTCCCTGCAATTTGTGTATGCAAAGTAACCTCTCCTCCCCAATCTGCAGTTTTGCATATAAATGGGAGCTGCTTGTGTGAAGTGGATGGACATTGACCTTCTCAACCCATGTACAGCACAGATATAGAGGGGTAGGGGGGTGGGCACTGTCCACTCACTTTAAAATGCTGCATTAGAAATACTGGCACCTCTAGACCCACTTTATAAGGTCCCGTCCAAAAGAGAGAAGCACAGTGAACTGCAAGGAATGAGGATCAAAATACCCAAACCCAGGCAGCTAAATCCATGTTCAGGGCCGATCTTAAAAGGAGGGAGCAGTGGATGCACAGCACTCTAATGATCAAGCCACTTTTGTAGGTACCTAATCTTGGATCAGGTGCCTAAGCATAGGCACTCAAGCTTGCAGATTCTGGCCTATACAGATGTATAACCTGGGTGCTGGGGTTTGAACTTATGACTCCCAAAAGTTTAGAGATTCCAAAAGCAAGGATTTAAAACACTAAGGCATCACCCCCAGAATAGGGGGGTTTGTTTTGTGTGCTTGTGTACCTGGTGGCCTGAGGCTCCTGGCTGTTTTCCAGCCCCTTGTCAGGAGCTATTGGAAGCTCTCTATGTGTCGATAACTTGCTGAAATTGGCTCAGCATTCCTCTAGGAAAAAAAAGGCCTTAACTGCTACTGTTTATCCCTCTTATTTCCAGTTCATTTTATGCAGCTTCAAACCGACAGCCGACGCTCACCCGGGTCCATTAATGGAAAATAAAGGTCACGGCTGGAGGCGCCAATCATTGCCTTTTCCCACTTTTGTGTGTGTGTGTGTGTGCACGCGCTGCAATCTTTTCAATTTCCTTTTTGATCTGGTGGAAGCAATCAGAACAGAATTGGCCCTGAGCGCCGGGGGGAAATGTTCCCTGGATGAAAATGCCCAGCAGCAGGCAGGGGAAAGCAGGCTGCTGAGCTGTGCTGAGAGGGAACGTTGCATGGAGTGGCAGGGCGAAAAATGCACAGAGGTAGAACCATAGAAATAGAGAGCTGGAAGGTACTTCAAAGTTCTCAGGTCCTGAGGCAGGGGAAGGGAGTGTTACCTGGGCTTATTCTGGGATGTACATTGTAATTAGCATTCTGGCAATTTCACTTGATTTCCCAGTTGGGCTACTGGGAGCTTCCTCTCACCTAACTAGGTCTGAGGTTGGATTTTCTGACCTCCTGGGTTTTCTCTGGCTTTTCACTCATTTCTTCATCATACAATGGGAATGAGCTGTGATCGGCTCGGATAAACTCTTTGGGGCAGGAACTGTCTTTGTTGTTCTGTGTTTATACAGCTCCTAGCACCGTCCTGGTTCTTGGCTTGGCTGCTAGGTGCTAACTCGAGGCAAACAATAAAAAAAAAATCTATGCCTGTTCTCCTCCCCTTTGCTAAGGGATGAGTTCAGTCACATGCAGGGCTTGGTTAAGTACGCTGAAATCCTCAAAGGAACCTAAGGGAATTAGGCACTTAACTCCCTTAGGAGTAATCCCAGCATTGGAGCCATAGTGGGAAGCTAGGATGTGCTGTCTCCTATTGCAGAATGTATGGATTGGGGAGGGAACCAACCCAGGCATCTTTGGAAAACATCCTGGCCTGTCTGATTCATGGCCTGTGTGTTTAATTGTACAGAGCGTGATCGACGCAGGGGAAGAGAGTGGTTGCTGGGATTCTGTCCTGGGCAGGGAATATGGGTGCTGTGCTCTGAGTATGTAGTCTGGCTTCTGGATGCTCCTGTGAAAGGTGCGAGCTTCCTATAATGCACCTCACTGTATAATAATGTGGCGCTGGGGTGGAAGCCTCTCTGACCCTGCTGGGGGCCAGATCCCACTCTCTTTATTCACATGAGAAGGCTTGTTCCCCTGCTGATCACTTGGAGATTTGTATTTGCTACGATATTCCTTTCCACCCCAGGTTATTTCTTCTCTTTCCTCCCCACCAAATCTCCTCTATCATCCCTAAACCTCTCTATCTTTCCAGTTCTGAGCCGCTAACTCCCAGCCTTCCTGCAGAGGTGGGAGGGTTGCTATTGAGTAGCAATAAGCTCCTGCAACAAATGACATGGGACTGGTGCTAGGCTCTGTGTAGTCTGCAGCATGTCTAATGCACCGTGCACGGTAGCACCCAGGCCTCTCTTTCTCTCTCTCACACGTGCATACGTTTATTTTACTGGCTTTGACAAATAAATCTGACCACAGGGCAAACCAAAAATAAAAAAAGTCAATAGCACAACCTGACACGAATTGAAATGTGCCCAGCAGAACAGCAAGCAGGGATAAAGCACTAGCCAAGCAAACCAGGGCTGGTGCTAAGTCCAAGCAGTGCAGGTGACTGGCTGGGGACCCTGGGAAGTTGCGTAGCCTACAGCCCAGCCAGACCTCCCTTGCGCCTCCCTGCTTCGGCAGCAGGCCCCAAGGGAGAAGCAACTTCATCCCGAGATTTCCCCCTCTGATGCAAGGCCGATACAGTGGGAAGGTTGCTCGCTGCACCATCTCCCGCTCTGGCAGCTTGTAGTCTCCAGGCTGCTGATGAAGTAAGTTATGCCTTTCTCTAGCCCCCTCACCACCAGGAATTCAGAGCCAGGCAAACAGCAAACCTGCCACTATCTGGCACGGGTCGTCTTCATCGCCCTCTAACGGACTCTGCGGACTGGTGCCTGCCTACACTGGAGTAAATTGTGGTCCCTCATCTCAGACTCTGATCCCATCACCAGCAGGATGTCCTGGTTGCTGTAGACAAGCCTGGCAGGAGATGACTCTCCATCCTTCCTCCCTGAGCATGTGTCTCACACCTCAGTCTGCCTCACTCCATTCCTTGCATCTTAACAACTTGCCCATGAGCAGATTCCCCCGTGTCTCCCACCTTTCATTAACTTGTGACTTCTTCATCAGACAGGTCCTTGTGCCTTGACTCCCTTCCTCCCTCCTCCAGAGTAAAAAAAACCCAAAACTTCAGTTGGTGCCACTTGTTCTCACCTATCCATCTCAGCCATTCGCAACCTCATGGCATAAGAAAGTCCTCTTCATTGCTACTCCTAGGCTCCATCCCACGTGTGACTATGTTTTAAAGATAGGACAGAGAGAGAGAGCACTCCATGTTTGTGTCCATTTTCCAGGGTTTGAGCCAAAGTTCATTGAAATCTTAGCCTTGGCTTCCACAGGTTTTGGATCTAGCCTTCCTGGTCTGCAGTACAGGTAAGGATTTGATCGCACCTGGAAGGTAACTGCAGCACCAGCCTGCTGAGACTCCCTCAATGACTGTACAACCAAACTGCTTCTGGTTTCCTTCCCCCAAACTTCGTTCCTGTCACTCCTCGGCTGTGTTGAACCATCAAGGAAAGCACCAATGCTTTGGCCAGCAGGGACATTGTAACCCTGCAGCTGACACAAATTCCATCCCAGGGACATACATTCTTGTATCCTCCAGATGGCCAGTTTTGGAATAGCCTTGATGTGCTCCAACCTCACAATCCTTGTCTGGAAGATGTGATGAGGGATGTTATGTCTCTGAGCAGTGGGAAAAAAAAGTGGCATGTCCTTAAGCGTCCCACCCCCTCTGTCTGGAGGGCAACCTGACAAATAAGAGAGGAGAGGGTGTTGAACTCAGAAGGCAGGGCTGTGTGAAATCCCTTGTACACACAGCAGATCTGGTTGTTTGTATTTCAAACCACCAGTGGCATGGAACTGGGATTTTTGCCAGAGTCTTGCTAGAGGCAAAGTTTTCTCTGGCTCAGCTCACTCGATGAAAGATTCCCCCCTCTTTATTTCTGATACCTTTTTAACAAGATCAGCTAAATAAGTAGATATAATATACCAGTTCTCAGGCCCCTGGAGGTGAAAAACCATTGCAGATTAAATTATTTTATGTGATCTCTAAAGTAACTGTCGTTTACATGCTGACCCTGTTTAGCTGATCCTATTTATTAATGGGTATCACAAAACAGACAACCTTGTGGCTATGTGTGTTTGGCTTTTCATCTGAGTATTTTCTTTGGCCGTGTTTCGTTTTGGAGCCGGGAGGCACCACTCCCAGTTCTATCAGAGATGGGGGAACTGGGACTGAGTTTCAATGCAACACCCGCTCCCTGGAGGGTTAGGGAGGGATTTCTGGTTTCAGATTCATACCATCTGAAAAAATGTTTTGGCCTGAACTGGTTGAACTTTCAGAGTCAAATTGAAATTTGGGACACAAACCCTCTCCACATAAACCAGCACCAAAAGGAAAAAGGTTCCAGGAATCCCACGTGAACCAGGACTGGGCTTTTCACAGGTGCCAAAGGGATTTAGGTGTCTAAATCCCATTTAACTGGGCACATAACTCCCACAGGCATCTTTGAAAATTGTAGCCCAGTAATGCTGAGTTTTCCTTTCTATTTCTCTGTGTGTATGGGTGTGTAGGTGTGTGATTCTATTTATGAAAGAGTAGGTATATAGTTTGTAAAGCACTTTCAGGTGAAAGGAACTATACCAATCCAAGTGCTAGATTGGGAAGCCCTTATTCATACCAGTGAGCAATTACTCACATGAGTAACTCATTGTCTTCAACCCTTGGGGGCAGTGTTGCCCAATGGATAATGCACTTGTCTGGGACCAGAGTTTACCAGAGGATACCAGAGTTTTATTTGTGATTCTCCCACTGATCTACTAAGTCACTTCTTTCTGTGACTCTGTTTCCCCTCCCCACATTTGCTTCTCTTGCGTATTTCAATTGTAAGCTTTGTTGGCAGGGGCTGTCTCTCATTGTATGTATATATGGCACTGAGCACTATGGCTCCCTGATTTTGGTGGAGGCTATTGTAATAAAAAATGAACGATGATGAGAATGTGAGTAAAGACCTTACTTTCTGGCCTGAGATTTTCTCATAAACAGAGAAACAAAGAAACAGTGAGACAACGCTGGTCAACCCGCAAGGCTCTAGGACGTGGCCTCAGCATCCCAGCAGCCTAACCACCATCAAGATAAACCACCAGGATCTATTTAACTTACCCTCTCGCTGGGTTTTACAAAGCTCTTTCGCTATTATTGATGAGTAATGGGCTTGAACTACAATCTGCGCCCCCATTCCCCATCCTTTTTTTGAGGGCGGAGGGCTCAAACTCCAAAGTCAAATATTCCAAGGAGAGCAAGCCCCCACATCCTAGATCTGAGCTCCTCCCCATATTGAAAACCAGCCCTACACGGCTGTGGCTTGCGGCCCTCTCCAGTCATCATGAAAAGGATAGTAATGAATGGGAGTCATTAGTGGTGTTTATGATCGTGACGCTGATTGACTGTGATTGTCATTGTAGCGGTTATCGATGGAAATCATTATCGTTCTCCCCATGAGCTGAAGAGGGGGAGGGGGAATCTTCCCATTGTGTCGAAGAGCGAGCTGGCGGAGGGGTGCCCCTTTGGGCCTGACTCAACATTGACTCTCAGCTCACGGAAGCGGCAGTGGGTCTCAGAGATGGTCTGGCTAACTCTTCCCTCCTCCTCCTCCTCTTCCTTGTATTAATCAGCCTGGTAGCTCCTGCTTCCCTGCAGATGGATTTCACTTGCTGTTCCATCTCATTTGACACTTCATCAGCTGTAGACGGCTCTGAGACAGTGCACTGTCAGCTCCTGAGATCCAGCCCTTACCTGCCAAAAAGCTCTCACTCCCTGGCAAGGCAACACCCGCGCCAGGGATGTGATTAGTCTGGCCTGCTGATCTCATTACACTGCAGCCATTTCCCTCAGCGCTATCAGGGCGGGGTGGGGGTGGGGGGAGAGTAGCAAATTCCTCCCAACTCCCCTTCCAGAAGGGCTGTTGCTTGTTGTGGGCTGAGGTGAAGAGGGACCACTCTCTCCGCTGTGTTAAGGAAGCGAACAAGCTTGTTAGCTGTTCTTATACATATGTATAAGGGCATCGGAGCTGTGCTCTGTGTTAGACAAAGAGGCTTTGCTGCCCATGGAAGATTCTTTCCTTTACTCATAGGCTTTAAACATAAGCCACCCTTCTCCCCTGGAAAGACCAACAGCATCTGCAGGCGCATAGTCAAAGATGGGGAGAGAACCTTGTCCTCTTTCTCCAAAAGCACAGGTCTCCAAGACCTGAGCTAAAGGGCAATCTCTCCTACGGTCCTGCTAAGGCTTCTGACATCTACTTAAGTAGCTCTGAGATTCCATGAAGCAGAGGCTGCAGACTGATACTCCCTCATGAAGCCAGTGCATCACACCTCGCTGCCCTGTCCTTCTAAGCACTGAGAACACCCCATCCCTCCAAATCCTTCCTCAGACCCCACCTCTTCCATTGCCGGTAGCCCTCCGTAGGGTGGCACCACCCGTTCTTGCACCTGATCTGTTTCTCCCACGCACCACGGCTGACTCAGCTGCACTGTGAGCTATTCATGGGAAGGACGGTGCAGTTCTTCCAGGTGGGTTTATAAAGCTTCATGTGCATTGGCATTTCATTAACAACAAGGCTGGCTGGTGAAGAACATAAATCCATATGAGTGGAAAATGCAGGTTCTTCAGGAAGTTCAGTAGAAGATTATTACACACTGACTGTGTTTTTTCCAAGGAGCTTATGAGAGTGAATTCCATGGGACTGGGCACTCAACTCCCTTAGCTTCCTTTGGAAAACTCCAGTCTGCTCATATAGTGCCCTAGATTTGCATGGCTCCATACAGTACAGTACTGCTTTCCCAGTACCAAAGACCTGACTATCTAAGTGCTTGATTCTGCCATCCTTATTCAGGATTTATGCAAGTAGTTGAATAGGGATATTTGTGTGAGCACTGCTGCATGTGAGTAAAAGTTGTGGTATTGATCACACACATCATGCCACAACTCCCTGCCTCACCCTAGGTATCCACAGTGAACATTGAATGTGGAACTTTCAGTACCAAAAGTTCTGCCACTTGACCTAGAGGGATAGCTCCATCTGTTGGTAGCAGTAGTAGGTTCTTACCATCTGTGTGGACTAGCCAATAGAATGGGGATATGACAAACATAGCCAGGGAGTTATGTTAAGATTAGAATCAGCAGCGAAGACAATCTCTCTGGGGTGGGCAGCAGAATGGAAGGACTAGAGGAGATCACAATTTAGAATATAAACTCTTTCAGTGGTTCAATGGGGCTGTAACTTCAGAGGGTGACCTATAGGCATTACTGTAGTATCTATAATAAATTAAAAACAAAATGTAATTATTTTGCCACTTGAAAGACAAACACCTAGGGAGCAACAAAGGGTGTTTTATTTAAAGGTTGGGTTGTTTTGTTTGTTTGTTTGTTTGTTTGTTTTTGGGGGGTTGTTTGTTTTTTGTTTGTTTTTTACTATTTTGACTACTATTGGTATTTATTTCAAACTATTTCTATATTAAATGTAGAAGAGGCCATCACTTAGAAACCTCCTTTGAGAAGTGGCTTTGGGGAAGGGAAGAACAAATCTGTATAAAGCTGAATATCTTGGTGCCGAAGAGCCTTGATTGTGTGACTGCCACTGGGGAAACTGGAAAGCTTTGTATAATTGAAGGAACTGAATGTAGCTAATAAATGTCCAGGGGATTATTTACATTACTGTAGCATTAGAGGCTCCAGCTGAGATCAGGGGGCTGTGATGCTAGGCAGTGAATAGACGCACGGTTGGAGAGAGTCCCGTCTCTGAAGAGTTCACGGACGAAAGTGGTAATACAGAATTATTAACTCCATTTTATGAGTGGGGCACTGAGGCATGGCGAGATTAAGGCTATGTCTCCATGGCCCCATAGCGCAGACTATGGGGGTGCGAATCGCAGTGCAGCCCAAGGCGTTGCTCTGCAGCTATCCCACGTGGACGCTGCTGGTGCGATCTAAAAGGTACCTCATTGGTGTAATGTAGTACGATGTAAATGCTAACGAGGTACCTTTTTGTTCATGTTAACAGTATTCACACAAGGCAGCGCTTGAGTGTCTGCTGCAATTCACGCCACCTTAGTCCACCCCGCAGTGCAATTTGTGTAAACAAGACCGAAGTAAACTTGCTGAATGTGACACATGACTGTGCTAGAATCTAAACCCAGATCTGAACCACAGGGCCTGCTTTCCTCTCAGCTAACACATGCCAAGGGATATAACCTGGTTGAGTTAAGGGCAAATTTTGGCTAACTGGGGTTCTACCTAGTGCCCTAGTGAACCATTGATGGGACAATCCATTCTTTGCGCTTACATCTGTCCTATAGGAACTGAAATCTCCCAGGAAGTCCCCAGTTTCCTGTTCTTCCAGTCTGGGGAGTGAAAACTAGCAACTCAAAACACAAGTCTGTGCTGGTCTCTCTAATTGCTGAAAAGCTTAGCGGGAGCATCCGTCACTTCCGTCAGAGTAAGAGCTCCCTCGCCCCCTAAGCAGTGTCCGGCTCAGTGAGCCAACACACACTGATAACGTGGCAGATGGGTACTTCCAGCATTCGTCTGGATGATGACAGTGTCTGCTGAGCTCAAAGATGCCCCCAGGACACATTGTTCTTTGGGTAAAACGATGAAAATGAACAGTAAGTTTCCTAGGTCAAAGAGACGCTCGTTAAATCGATCAGGCCAGCAATATAAATTAATAAATACTTCCCATAAAGGCAACGGACTCCAAGGGAGGTCTCTGGATTATGCTGTGTATTTATAATTTGCAGCCCCAACCAAGTCCTGACTCCAGAGTGCTAGGTGCTGTACAGACAGATAGGCAGAAACAGCCTGTGCTCTGGAGAGTTTATCACAGACCCATAGACTCATAGACTTTAAGGTCAGAAGGGACCAATGTGATCATCTAGTCTGACCTCCTGCACAAGGCAGGCCACAGAATCTCACCCACCCACTCCTGTAACAAACCTCTAACCTATGTCTGAGTTATTGAAGTCCTCAAATTGTGGTTTAAAGACCTCAAGGTGCAGAGAATCCTTCAGCAAGTGACCCATGCCCCACGCTGCACAGGAAGGTGAAAAACATCCAGGGCCGCTGCCAGTCTGCCCTGGAGGAAAATTCCTTCCCAATGGCGATCAGTTAAACCCTGAGCATGTAGGCAAGACTCACCAGCCAGCACCCAGGAAAGAATTCTCTGTTGTAACTCAGATCCCACCCCATCTAACATCACATCACAGGCCAGTGGGCATATTTACCTGCTAATAATCAAAAATCAATTGCCAAATTAATTGGCAAGTAAATAGAGAAGACAGACTGCAGGTGGGAAATGCACCAAGACAGGACATGCCCACGGTCATGAGGCAGAGCTGAGAATTAGTCTAGGTCATCTTGGTCTAGTGTACTGGCCACTAGGCAACCCTGCCTCTCTCTATGCACCTCTGCATAATGTCCTCCAAGGAGTCAGCCTGGGATTCATGTCAAACTGACAGGCCTCCCCTTTGAGCTCAAACCACCTTAAAAACAAATCAGAGCTGCGTTCATTTTTTTCCCTCTACAACAGAAGAAAAGAGGGAACGGGAAGGAGGCGTATGGTAATAGACTGGCTTTGTGTGTCTGAGCGAGGGAACAAGACTGCCCTCTAGTGACTGGCTCAGAAAGAGGATAAGAGACCTATTACTAGAAGTGAAACTAGAAAGCTCTCCTTTAGCTCAAGTAACAGAGGCCTGTGTGCTTGGAGTTGAGAAATCAAGGTTTATCTCCTGGTGTATGGTTGATATTGTGGAAATATGGGATTGTCTGTGGTATTGGGGTTTATTACACTGTGTCCTGGAGGGATTGTTTGGTTCTTTAGAAAGAGAATACTAACAATGGGTTGAACAGCAAATTCTTGAGAGCTGCTATGTGCTGTGTGTGGCTGCATTGCAGTGTCTGCCTTTAAGCTTCCAGTAGTCTGAAGTCTGTAGGGGCAGCTGCCATTTCGTGAGGACAGAGTTGGTGCTGCATGTTAGAGTAGAGTCATACGCGCACACTCTGTGCTCTCTCCCATGGAGGCTTGACTTCGTTTCTTTGTTTTATTGCTTTCCACCAGCTTAACCATTCAGTCCTGAAGCGGAGAGCTGTTCATCGTGCGTGGGAAAGCACAGCACAGGGAGCACCTACGGGAGAGGAGTGAGAGGCAACTTTGAAATATCAGGAAAAAAAAAAAGAGGGAGTGTTACTTTGGCCAGCTAAAGTGACCTGTGAAATTGACACAGTCAAAGCAGAGCACGCAGGTAGCGATGTTGAGAGGAAGTGACGGTGGAGTGGTTAGAACAGGGGGAGTGGGATCAGGGACACCTGGGTTCTATTTGTGGTCCTGCCACTTACTCACTGTACGATCTTGGGATGTCACTTCACCTCTCTGTCCTTCAGTTTTTCCAGCTCTAAAATGGGACTGGTAAAATTTATCTAATGTGATGCAACTGGGTCTGTGAAGCTTAATTCATGGTTGCAGAGCACTTGGAGATCCTGCTATAGAAGAGCAAAGTAGGATTAATAATTACTCTACACCCGGAGCAAGGCTGTGTCTAGTCAGAATTCCCAGGAGCCAATCAGGTCGTGCTATAATTTAATTTGAACTCTTTATCCTAGAAATGTCAGCACTCAAATAGAAAAAAAAAATCTGTTCTGGAAGCTAGAAAGTATGTTCTCTCCCCTCCCTTCCTCATAAGGGAAAAAAAACAAACAAACACCAACAACCCTACTATTTATTTTGCTTCTGTGTCTATTTTATGTGATATAAACTGTTGTTTTTTCTGGCTGTTTTTTCCCCATTATTTGTTATTTGATTTTCCCTCCAGAGATCGTCAAAGAGCATCAAACATCATTGTAGTTCTACCCTCTAGATAAAGGGAAGAGATTAATAGATTAGAACCTTTATTATGTGTGTGTGCGCGTCTTGCTCTCTTTAAAAACGTTTCCATTTGGAACCATATTTTGACTCTCTCCCCCAGAGTTGATCAGCAAGTTTCTTCTCTTTCCCTGTGAAAATCTGTCAGAAATATTAATCCTCTCCATGGCAAGAGATGTCCCGAGGGCTGCAGGATTTTTCATCCTTTCCCCATCCTCCGCCAACCCTATTTATCTTCTGTCATTAACCGGTTTCCTTTTGATCTTAAAATTAATTTCTAGACAGAAAAAGAAACACACACACACTCTCACATACACACACACACGCACGCACGCACGTGATGGGCCAATTTGGTGTCCTCTCTGAGCAAAGTTGTAATTATACCATAGATCAGTCTGACTTCTTCATTTTGTCTAGTTTCAGCTGTTTCTCTCAAATGTCTCTGAAACACAACAGGAGCCAAAAGCAACAGACGTTTGTTAGGATTAAACTGCTCTGGAGAAATGCAGATTTCCCACAGTTAGGTGGGTTTCTCATTGAATGGCACAATGTTTTGCTTGGGAGCCCCACAAACCAACGCCTTCAGTGAAAAGTGCTTTGGATGGCAATAGTGCCTGATTTTTGGTGTTTTTTCTTAAAGTACCAGCTCCTGGAGTCATGTTATAACCTGATAAATCTCATCTTTATTTTTTTCCTTCAAAAATAAGTTTCTAAGCTTGAAAATGCAAAGCCTAAAGGCTCAAAAATGAGAAGATAATTAAAAATACCCAATGTATTATTAATAATAATAGTTTATTATTAAATCTCATGAGTTTCAAGTTAATCTCAATGTTTTTTGTGGGGGTCCAGCTCACATTTTTTGAACACTTGGAGGTAGGAATACTGAAGATCTTCCACAATGAAAGGTTGTAAAGTCCATGCATGATACTAACATCTGACCTTTAAAACTGGCCTCTTTTAGCTCTTGGCAGGACTGCTAATAAAGACCCATAAAGAACAAAAGCCTGATTCATGCCCACTCAATGTTTTGTGCAGTCACAGTAGTGCAAAGTGGGTGGAACATACTATCAAATCAAACCCAAATGGTCACATTTGCAGGTGCTTTGTACTGATGAAAATGACTGGACAGGTGCAGGACAATAATGAACCAAAACCCAAGAATCCTAAGTCATTTGTCTGAATTTCAAGAGTGTCTCTTGAAATGTACACCTGACATCCCTTTCATCCAGTTCCTTAATTTTCAGACACCTCGTTGGCATTGATGCTTGGACCCTCAACCCAGTCCTAGCCACCCTGAAAGAAATATCAACGCTTTTTAATAACCGGGGCTGTGTGCAGGATACCGAGGAGCCTGCTTTGCTGGCTGATCAGTGTAACAGCCATAAGGAACTGAAGTGATTGAGCTACAGTTGGACTTAGAAATATGGGGGCCAGTTCACCCTTGCTCTGATCCTTCTTGTGCAGTCATCTACCCCAATGCACAATGCAGCTGGTCAGATCTGGTAGCGTTTTACCCTATGTTGCTGTGCTGTAAATGACTGCACAAGGGGCAGGAGGATCAAAGCCCAGGGAAGCATGTGCAGTTTGGAAACATTCAGGCAGTAGCCCTGCCTGGTTAGGGCGGGTTGACCCTCCCCCCCACTTGTGGCACCTGTTTGAATGTCGGTGCTGCAGGAAGTAGTGCCTCTCTCGGGCTTGTCAGCTGCAATAAATCTGCTTTGCAAGCAATGCCTCTGTCTCATCCTCACTGCCTCTCACCCCTCTCTTCCTACACTTCTTCTCCTCTCTTCCCCACATGCTCTTATTTCCTCTGTCCTCCATGGAGTAGCACAGAGCTTCAGGCAGTCAATTTCAAGTCAGTGGGCTGTGAAAAGCTGTTAGAATAATAGTTTATTGACCCTGGATGTGGCAGCTGGAGCTGAGGGCAGGCACGACTCTTGGCAGAACTTAATCGCCACAAAGGAGGCTTGATAATCTTTGATCATTCCTGTGACCTTTAAGGGATGGGACATTTGGAACCAGTCTCGATGCCGGCGCCTGTCAGCTTCTGTGCCGAGGTGATGCTGCATCTCAGTCCCTGAAAAAGGTTTGAACAGCTTAAGGACCCACTCCAAGCCCATTGAAGTCTATGGAAATGCTCTCTTAGGATGTGTCTATTCTGCAATTAGACACCTGCAGCTGGCCTGTGCCAGCTGACTCAAGCTTGTGGGGCTTGGGCTAAGGGGGCTTTTGGGCCCAAACTGTGAGACCCTCGCAGGGTCCTAGAAACCAGCCCAAGCCCAAACATCTACCCCACATTTAAACAGTCCCTTAGCACGATCCCCATGAGCCTAAGCCAGTGGGCACAGGCCAGCCGTGGGTTTTTAACTGCAGTCTAGACATACCCCTAGACTTCAATAGGCTTTGGATCAACCTTTAAATGATGAACATTTAGAATTATCACCCTGTCATATCCATGTTAGATTCCTCTGTCTCTCACTCTGTCCACTCCCACCACCACCACCTGGCATCCTGTTTGCCACCGGCTTGGAGAGTCCTATACTGTACACAGTTCTGACCCTTTAGAAGTCACTACAGGGAGAATTCCATTGATGAACAGTGAGTTCTTGCCTTAAAGACATTCCGTCCCTGAAAGAGAAACAAGGCTTGTAAAGGGCCAGAACTGTACACATGTTAACAAACTCCCCTCCAACCTTTCCCATGGGAAGCTGGTCTTTAAAGGTGAACTGAGGTGTTAAAAACAATTAAATTGTTGACCCAAACTGCCTACAATCCCCGGGTCCTTTGCAAGCATTACAGATGCATTTAAAAACAAAAGAGTGGCACTTTAAGTCCTCCTTTATGTATCTTCCAAGATCCAAATGCAGAGTTCTGGATAAGTGAAAGGACTGACGCTGATGTCTTTGGTACCGCGCCAACTCCCTCTATAGTAGTTGCTAGTGATTTCATCCATGCCTAAATTCAGATCCTAAAAGGTGTTTAAAAAATCCTTTCCCCTTTGCTTTAAAGTGGATTTATTTGTAATTTTGTATGTTCTGTTAAGGATTTGGGCGCTCAGAGGATTTTATACGTTATCTTACCTTGAAAAAAAGGCGGGGGATGGTGGAGCGGGGGGAACCTTAAGGATTTATTATGTTTTTTTCCAGAGAAGGTATTTACTGGGGTATTTCTCTGTGGAAATGACTGCAGATTATGAACAAATAAAGTAAAATAACCCTCTGAAAGCCAGCAACCTTGCAAGGTGATATATAGTCTTGCTGCGAGTGGTGTTGTATAGTAATAGAAATACAGAGAGGAGAGATGCAGAGACAGCAGCTGTATTCAAGGGAGTCAGGGAGGGGGATGAATTATTAAGTAAAATTAATAATTGAAATTATTAACAGCGGCAAGAGATTTTTGTCCGTTCCCTTCATAATGGGGTAGGAAGGTCTAGTACTGAACAGTAGTAGCAACCACTAGTAATTTGATGCAAATTAATTCATTGGCTGAGTATTTATGTCATTTATGGGTGTTTTCTTTCCTTATAAATATATTAATACGTTTAAGTAATTTTAGAAAGTAATTTCTAAAATAAATAAATAAGACCTAGTCAACAGCAAGTAATTTATTTTTGATCAGTAATTTAAATGAATTTTTTCCCCCTTGTGTGTAAAACTGAGCTAGGAAGATAACCAGATTCCAGAGAGGTTCTAGTTTTTCCAACATCTGTTGCAAATTGAGACTGCATATTGTTTGGGACATGGAGTACCACTTATTGCGACACAGTTTTTCTCACACGTCTCACAATATTTGCTGATGGTTTCTTTTCCAAAGTCTCTGATTCTGGAGTCCTGTGATTATTTGAAATTCTCAGCTTTTTTTTTAATGTAAATTTTTAACTTTTGTGGGTGCATAGAAAAGCATGAAAATACAAAGTCTCAGATGGCAAATAAAAATAAGCACAAATTCATATTTGTAATAAAATATTATGATGGGGAGGATTCGTGATTTCTGTATACTTGGGGAAGGCAATGCTGCTTACTACATATGTTTGTACAACCCCTAGCATGATGGAGCATGGGACTGTTTGAGGAATCTAGGACCTGCCACCATATACATGATGATAAGGCTTGTTTGGATTTTACAGCAGAAAATATAGTGTAGCATCAGGAACATTCAAAGAAATGAGATGAGACCACATTGTCTAAACCTCCCACATGCGTTAATGTAGGCTTCTCCAAGAGCTGATGACAGGCCGTCCCATGCACCCAAAGACTGCTTCCTTTCAATTCCCATTTTCTCAGCCTGGATCACAAACCATGCCCACTCACAGCCTGTCTAATGGGGCTGGGGAATTTCTCATTAGGATAGATAATGGCCCCAATCTTGCAAGGTGCTAAAAATTCTTGGCACCCAATGTCTTCATTTGAAGTGAGTGGCCCGTCTCCACCTTCTTTTCCTCACAAAGGGATAAGGCCTGACCCCACAGCCCCTTGAAGTCAATGAGAGTATCTCCATTGAGCCTTGGGTTGGTCCCTTCCTAAGGAAGCCATGCTGGAGTAACTACAGTTGTTTGAGGATTCTTCCAGTGTCCCGGCTTCCTAGCAATCTGGCTTTAGTCTTGGGTGTAATGCAGAGACCCCATTAATGTCCTTGTTCAATGATATCCTGAAGGTGAACAAAGGTCATTACATCTATGAGCATCTTTTGCAATCATTGTCCATTAGCTTCTGCTGACCAGCTTGCAGGGGCTTGCACTGAATGATGGAGTTCTCAGAAGCTCAGTTCCTTCTTCTCTTGGAGATACCAGAAGATGATGGTGAGTGGCTGCCCATTTTCCTTCTCCTTAACATGCACATGAGGTTTCTAGGGGCATGGTGTGATTTTGGGGGCTCCAGTGTCGTTAATATACCATTGACTGTCACAACTGTTTCCAAGCGGTGCCCTTTTCTTGCTTTCCTAGTGTCAGGATAAGACTGGGAGTGAGATCATCTGTCTCATGCTCAGTCCTGATAAGATGGAGATGATGCTGGCTGGCAGGGGCAGACAGAAGATCAAGTGAGGGTTATGAATGTTCCATCTCTGACCATAATGGTTCACGGTCTTGGGGTAATTTTGGATTCCGACTGCTGCTGGATTCCCAGTTAGAAGCTGGAGTCCAGTATGATTTTGTTGTTGTTAATTTGCTTCAGACAGGAGACAGCAGCCTTGTCTTGCCAATGGAGACCCCACTACAGTCATCCAGGTCTTGGTCCCTGACAAGCTGGCCTGACTGGGCTGAGTCCTTTGTGGGGCTTCTTGAGAAGGCAATTTGGATGCTTCCACTGGTGCAGAATATGAGGGGGCACCTGCTTAGTGAAGTCATGGTCAGTGTAAGTGCATGCCAATCTTGCGGCATGTGTAACCCACTGTTCAGAGTGTGCTGTTTCTCTCTAGCTTCTGTGCCTGATTCACAAAGGATAAAAGTCTACTATAGCACTCAGTGAGGAAACGTCCTTCTTTAGTTCCAACTCTAGAGGCTCACGCTGTGTTTTCCTGGAGGTCCCAGTGTCCATCTTTGCTGGTGACTAAGTTGTTAGTCATTTCACTGGTATCTTGTCCACTTTAGGGTGTGACTCAAGGCCTTGGCATTTACTTTATGAAACCCAATGGAAGGCACTAAATAAATGTAAGATCATCATCATTAACATTAATGCCATTTCCTCTGAATGCTGCAGTGACAGAATGATGAGGTGAGTCCGAGATAACACTGCTGACAAACGCAGCCCACGCACAGACAGCAGGCACGCTGATAGATCTCTATGTAATATAAAATCAGGGCAGAGGGAGAGAGAGGAACAAAGCATTGGATAAATGGAGCAAGCCAGATTTCAACATGAACAGGTGAAGAGAGGGGGGGAAGCAGGGAATCTGATGAGCTGGGGAAATGATGCACTATATGACTCAGGCAACGGAATGTGTTTCTCAGGAGGTGCTGAGCCAACCCCCACCCCTGAAAATCAGGCCCTTTAAGGTGTCTCAAATTGGGCACCCAAAACCACCAGCCACTTTTGAAAAGTGAAGGCCTGCATCTCTGGGTTCTGCTGACTCAGCCCCTCTCCCTCCCCTGCTTCCCGGTGTCCTCAGAAACTCTAGGTTGGTGTGGGAGAAAAGGGGAACATACCTTCATAGATAGATAGGTAGATCGATAAGTTCATGATTGGGGTGAGGGATTCCATTCTTGTCTCCCACTCCGGTGGGTTGTACAGATGCTTGGTTTGCTTAGTTTTCCAGTGGCAAAATATGGCACATTCATTAGAGCTGGCTAAAAAACTTTCGACAGAACAGTTTTCTGTTGGAAAATGTAGGTTTGTCAATTTAGCAATGTTTTGTAGGAAGGCGGCAATTTTGACAACTTTGTCAGTGGAAAAAAATTGAAACTATGAGCCTGGCCTTTTCTTATTTCCATTTGATAATGCTGAATTTTATTTTATTTTTTGCTTTAGACAGATGTATTAATTACTCACCGTTTTTACCATATTAAAATGAAATGTGGTAAGAGTGCCAATACTGTGCGTGTCTGTAGCAATTCGCATGTTTGAACACAACACATGGGAGGGACTGCCTGTGAAGATGAGAATGGAGACCCGACCTCCTGTTTGCATTCCCCCTTGAGTCCCATTCTGGGAGGTTCTGAGTACCCTCTACCCCCATCGATCTGACAGGGAGCTGCAGAACCCCAGCACCTCACAGGACCATGCAGCTGAGACCTAGTCTATATAGTGCAGAAGGGTGCACCAGAGGGAGGTCAATTGTAGTCGGTGCTATAGTGTTGTACTTTAACTGCTCCCTGACCCTGCTGACACACTCTAAAAGGTTGATAACTGCTCTACAATTTATATCCATCTAGTGTAAATGGATGCAGGACATGCCCGAAGGCACCAGCTGCGACACAGATGCTTAGCCTGAAACTACAAGCCCCTTTCACATTAGTTCCCAGAGACCTTCTGCCATGTGTGGCTTTGAACCAGTGACCTTGAACACAGAGCTCTGTGTTGCATACTGTACCCCTTTCCCTCACCTTGTGTCTGGCTTCTCTGTTTGGCTTCACAAAGAGGCTAAGGAGTGACTCTGTAGGTACCTACCTGGGGAACAAATATTTAATATCGGGCTCTTCAGTCTAGCAGAGAATGGCCTAACCCGACCTTTCCAATGGCTGGCAGCTGAAGCAAGACAAATTCAGACTGGAAATACAGTGTAGATTTTTAACAGTGAGAGTCATTAACCATGGGAACAACTTACCCAGAGTTGTGGTGGTTGATTTTTAAATTATTTTTAAATCACGATTGAATGTTTTTCTAAAAGCTCTGCTCTAGGGATTAATTTGGGGAAGCTCTCTGGAGAAGACTAGGAAGTCAGAATAGATGATCACAATGGTCCCTTCCCGTCTTACAATTTAAATAGACTCAGATTCTAAGTCCTTCAGGGCAGGGGCTGCCTTGTGTCTGTAAAGTATCTAGCCCCCTGGCAGATCCTTAGGGACTACCATCCAAAATGTGATTAACAATCTAAATGCCATCACCTATCCCTGAAGGCTGTCTGGCACAGAGGGGACTTTGTGCAGAAAACCGGGAATTGAGACATTTGCTGTAGAAAGAAAGGCCATGCCATCCTTAGGAAACTGTTCACTGACCCCAAAGCAGGACAGCAGAAGGGAGTGACGCCCTCCAACCAAACCCTCTTTTCTCGGCAATCAGTTCGACACAGATGCCACAATGCACCCAGCGCTCTAACCTACCGTGGAAAGTAAAAAGCAAAGCCCGGGATGGGTGGAAATTAATCTGCCAGAAAACTGATCTTATATAGCATGAGAATTTCGTAGCGTGCTGATCCCTGAACGGACTTAGTGGCTCATGGAATGAGTCTAGGCTTGTTGCCTCCCCGCCCCGCCGTTCGCCTGTCCCACACTCACCCTGGCTTCTTTTATCTTTAGGACGGGGAAGCTGGTGTGAAAGTGTGAATGAAAAAAACCACTAAATAACTCTTGAAATGTGAAGCCATCACCTGAAAAACAGAAGCTAATTTTGCATTTTTAAGGAGGCCTATCACAGCTCCCCACCAAGGGGAAGGCGGGAGGGGAGGGGAAATGGGTGTTTGGGGAGTCCAATTATTTCTGAAATGCAGGCAGTCTTATTAACTTGGGCAGAAAATTAATTAGTTTAATTAGAAAACCTCATTGGAATTCAGAGAGGAGTTATTGGGGAGTGACAGGGAGGAGGAAAGGAGTGACAACCGCCATGGGGTGGCCAACCTGGGGTAGGGAGATTGGGGAGGTAATGCACATAGGGGGAAAAGTCAGTGAAATTTTTTTTTTGGTCCAAGTTTTTAAATGAATGACGTGTGTGTGTGTGTGTGTGTGTGTGTGTGTGTGTGTGTGTGTATATATATATATATATATATATATATATATAAATATGCAGGAGAGATTTATTGAAGGGTTTCTGTGTGCTGTTGTCTGAATTTCTTGTACGCCTGTTTACTAGCATGGGGTATTGTTATAAAGTGCTGGGTGGTTGGTTTCTTATCTTCACGGATTTATGAAGTCCTTAAAATATCTGTTGCCATCCTGATTCCGCAGTCTTTTAACAGCTCTGACTGAGAGAGAGAGACATGACTTGGCGGAGCTGTCTGACGACAATTGGTTTTGATCGAGATACATTTGCTGCGTGTTAATGTGGAGAGTCCCAGGGGCAAAGGCAAAGAAGAACGGCCTGGGACAGGGCAGCCATTTGATAGGCAGCTTGATGCCATCAGCACAATAGAGACAGAGGCTACATGTCTGCTGCACACCTCTGGCAGCAGCATGTCATGTATATGTGGCTGCACACTGCAGTGGAATGCAGGCTGCCTCCACGCTGCAGTGTGTCACTACATATGTCAGTGAAGGACTCTGGCAGCAGGACACAACACTGCTAAAAGTAGCAGTGTCGTTTGGAGCCGGGGGGGGCGGGTAGGCGCTGCTTGGATGAGTAGGGTTCAGGTGTGTTCTTGCTCTAGTTGTCTAGGCAGGGCCTGGTTTGAGGCTGGGTTTTTCCAAGGAGCCAAGGGGAGTTAGGTACTCAGACTCCAGGGTAGCTCAAGTGGAATTGGGCACCTAACTTCCTTCAGCTCCTTTGAAAATTGCACCCTGAAAGCAGAGTTGATGATGCCTTAGAAAGTCCACTTAGTTTCCTAGGGGACTGGTTGCCTCATGACTTTGGTGCCGGAGAGGACATGGGACCTTTTCCACATGTGGTGCATGTTTTAATCTGGACTGGAAGTTGTGACACTTTGGGGGATTAACTGAGGTGTCCTGATGTCACCCAGCAGCTTACAGTGCAAGGAAGTCTTGTCTGTTCCCAACCAGGGCAAATTGTCCCAAGATACCAGCTGTAGGCAACACACACACTTCAGGCCAGACTACCAGAAGGCCTGCTCTTTTCCAGTGCAGGCTAGCAATTTACACACCCCACCTTATTACATTCAAGTGTCCCAGTCCTGTGTCTTTGGGACACACCATTGTACACCAGTCGGCTGCCTCCAGGGAAGTAGTGCACTTCAGTTTATTGGCTTTACCTCAGTCCAGCACTTGCCTTAGCATAAGTCACTTAAACGTGTCGATAGGGAAACCACACTGAAGTTTATTTAACAAAGCTTGAGTTAAAGTTTCAAATAAAAGCCAGTAAAAAGGATGTGGAAACATAAGGTTAGAGATAAAAGAAAAAACATAACATGTAAGGTATAATTTATAACTATTAACAAGGTATTTTCTTATCTACTAAGGTATTTCTTACCCAATGGTCAGTTCCCTTACAGCACTTGTGTGGTTGAGAGAACTGGGATTCACTTTCCATGAGACACTCACTTTGGCAGAGTGTCTCCTCCATAAAGGATAACATTTGGCACCTCTTCTCATTCTCTTACACAGTCCTAGATTTTTGTCTCATGTCATAATTGGGGTGTTTCATTGCCTTCACCTCAGGCCTGATGGTTCTCTATTCAGACTCGGCCCATGGTGTTCTTTTTGGCTTTGCCAGTGCTCAGGGCTGTGTCTGCTCCAGACTGTAAAGAGAGGGCTGGATGGATGGATTTCAGTTGTTCTCAATGTTGATTGAGTCAGCTCTGAGCCCCACCCTGCCTCAGGTGATATGTTTCAGCTCTTACCATGAGGAGGGTTGGACACAGGTGTAACTGTACTGTTCACTTTTTTTTTTAAACATCCTCTCAATAAAAAATTGAAATCCCTTCCCGGGCATGTCTGGGCCACAGCAGTTATCAGCTGTTGACTGTTGACTGACTCATATGGGAAACTGGTTTTTATCAGTATCCACGTACCAGAACCACCCCTAAAATTGGCCCCTCTTGGAAGGAGTCTCAGCAAAGATCAAATGGTCCCTGAGTCATTGACTCCTCTACAGGAGTCCTTTGCAGTGCAGAGCAGGGGCATACTCTCCAGGTAGCCTAAAGGAAGCTTGCACAGCGAATACCCATATTACACTTGTTCTGTGGCTTAGGGCAGGTTCTATGCTACTGCAGGGGCCATTTCAAACAAAACAGCTCGTGTGTGGACGTGTGTGTGTGCAGAACGGACAAACGAATCTGGTATCTTGTAATCCTACCACCTGTGGTCCTGGAGGAAAGCTGAGAAGATGGTCCCTCACTTCTCCCTCACTCTGAAAGCCAGGGGATTTTCAGTTCTCTGTCCCCTCCAACCGGGGAGGGGAAGGTAAGAGAAATAGCTCCTGCACCTGGCTGTCAACATGCTCAGCTCACCTGCCATCCCCCAATGAGGGCAGCTGGAGAGATTTTGCCCTGCATGGGAGACTCACTAGCCAGATGCCGCTGGCCACCCAGTGCATGGTCTTACTCTCTTAATGCTAGGCTGAGGTTGGCAGCAGAGCACTAAACACAGACAGCATGGGCACTGGCTGATGTTTTCCATCTGATAACAGACTGACGCCTGTGCAACCTGGCACTTCTGTTAGCCAGCTTGCCCATCCCTAATCAGCATGTTAGGGTTAGAGTTGGGTACAGATCCCAACCCTATGTGCAAACACCCCATACTTTGGGGCACATCTCAACTTAGAAGCCAGGCCCACACTCTAGATTCAGACCTAGATGAAACTGAACTTTAAGAATACCTGGGATTCAGCTTTGACCCCCTCAAGGGCTTCTACCGACTTTGAAGACTTCCAGAGAGAGAATCAAACATGGTGCTGGGCTGATTCCACCAAGAAAAGGGCAATAGTGGGTGTTTGTCACTAGCAGCATTGGCCATCATGGGTCCTAGTGAGCTGGGTGAATAGGTCTTATCTCCTCCATAGCAGACCATGTCCAGAAAGATCCATAGGCTCTTAGGTGACATTGTGGAACTTCACACTGGCTGATCAAAACCGCTAACCTGGCAGGATGCATGCCCCCTAGGTTTTCCCTAGTGCATTTGTTCTGATGGCTTTTCTTCCTGCCACTGAAATAGCCTGTCATGCTAAAGCTCATAATGAATCAGAAGTCTATTTCTCTTGGTCGAGTGCCCTGGGTGTCAATCACACATCTTAGGGGTGACCCAATTATGGTAATTGCCCAGTTTTTGCTATGGAAGTTTTAAAAAAATTGCCAGGCAGAGGAGAAATAAAACAATGCTAATAAGCCAGAGAACGGTCAAATATGTAATTCCCAAAGCTCTCCTTGGGGCTCAGTGCCTTCTGCTTTAACCCCTTCAGTGCTGACCATGTACATGTATAACCAAGACCTACATCTGCACTGGACTGTCATGAAGTTCTGTTCATTTGAAAGGCAGAAGCACAAATCTAGGATTCAGACAACCTAGGTCCTGACTCAATGACCTGATACTTCTTGACTAGCCTAATGAGAAATCTTCAGTGGACTTCAGAGAGGAGTTACAAGGGGACTGGTCACTTGAGACACACAGAGGTTGAACTTCCCTGTCTGTAAAACTGAGATAACACTTACAGGATGTGGTGAGACATAATTCAAACCTGTGTTTGGGAGATCATTAGAACGGAAAGTGTTGGGGGGGGAGGGAATATTTGCTGCAATACCTGCCCCCCCCACAATCTCTGTGTTTCCAAAATCATCCAACTGCAGCATTTTCCCCCAAATATACGTTACAATCATCATGTGTCCTTCAAATCCATTTGTGTCTATAGATGTGGCCTAATGGGTGGAGCATGAGCCAGGACTTACCTAGGTTCTTTTCCTGCCACAGACAAACCTTCTCCCTGTGCAATGTCTGGTTATGCTTTACAGCACCTCCGGGTGATGGTGGAGTATTATTACTCTCCATAGATTGCCACAGGAGCCCTGCTTGACAATGGCACTGGTCTAAGATGCCCAGATGAGAGGCCCACTTGCTTCCAGATCTCAGACTGTGAATAGCCAGGAAATCGTCCTGTTCCGGTGTAAACCTTTTGCTCGTTACTGGTGTGTCAGCAATGTTTGCCCAGCATCATACTTGTGGTAGAGATGAGAACCCTGATGGGCCAAAGGAAATGTTCACCCAAGCCCACGGGTAATCAGACTCCCGAGCATCCTGCAGCTTAAGGCCAGAAGAGATTAGCAAATTATCTAGACCGACTCCTGCAGATCACAGGCCACTAACCCTCCCATTCACCCCTAATTTCAGCCCATTCACTGCGGCTAGACAAATGTATTACAGAACTCAGTCATGGCGTAACATTGTGGGGAGGGCCAGTAAGTAAGGACTCCAGTTAGCTCAGAGCAAGAACTGAACACACAGGATATTTAATAGCCAATCTGTCAGGTAAAGAACTTGAAAGTCTCCCAAATGCATGAGGTTCAGCTCCACTCGCCCAGGCTTTCCTATCTTGGCCCCTTTCTGCAGCAGCCCAACAGACATGAGCTCTGAGCCACTGCTCACACCTCCTGTAAGCTGAGATCCCAGCCTGCTGCTGTAGCTGCTGCTGATTGCCACCTGTGCCCCTTTCAGTCAGGCCCAGCTGGGCTCTGCCTCTGACCAGGAAGCAGCTACTTGCTCCCAGATTTCAGACTGTCTCTGAATCCTGTGGAGTGAGGGGCAAAACCTACTCTTTGTCAAGCAGAACAGCACGGGGAGCTCTGCTCAGGCAAAACCAGGGGTTCTGCCTGCCCTTAGGAGATACAAGGACTCGCCCTCGAATAGGGCCAACAAGGGCTGGTGCCTCCAGTGTTTGGGTGCAAAATGGGAAACCCGGGTGCTGTGGAGAGAGAGCCAGAAGGAGAGGTAAATCGTAGTCACACGTCACCCTGTCACTCTCCTACCTGGGGAGGTACCAGGACAGAGGAGATGAGAATAAAAAGGGGACTGTCCCTTCCTCTCTTGCAAAGGCCTGGAGTTCCGTCCCCCTGCCCCTTCCCTCAGCAGGAATTCCACTCTCAGGCCTCAGGACCTGCAGCCAGGGAGGTGGCAAGAAACTCCCCTCCTTGCTCTAGTAATCTTGAGAGCTCTGGGGCCCCTCACCCCCTCCTCCAGACCCCAGAGACCTACATGAGGGAAAGCAGGGAGCAGTTGTTGCCTTCCAAGTCACAACCGGCTGGTGACAGCTAGATGCCCTGCAAATGAGGAACACAATGGTCCTCTCGGCCCTGATGGATGCTGGGGGAAGGGAATAGGAGTGCCACATTCCCTTCGGCTGGAAGAGCCTGCTGCTTCATACTGAGCTGGAGAGGCAGCAGCTCCAAATTGCCAGTCTCACTGAGGCCCGGGGAGGAAGGCTTCCAAAAGAAATGCAGCCCCTCCACATCCAAAGCTTTATTCGGCCACAGTGTGGAGCCCACACAGTATGAAATTACTCCCCCCTAGCACTATGGGCAACTTGGTTCCCAGCAGCTCTTATGTTGCATTGAATACATTATGCACATATTGTGGTTCTCCACTCCACCCCCAAGCTCCTCCCTGGACTGGTAGCATACTAGGATGAACCGGAGGTGTGGGGTTGTCTGCTGTTGCTCGTTTCAACAGTGACTCCTTCTGGTAGATAAAAAAGCAGTATTGACAGATCTCTTTATCTGTAAGGACAGCGGCAATGATATTACGCCAGCTGAGGGTCTGGACTGCTATATGACTCTCTAGGGCAGTGTTTCCCAAACCTGGGATGCCGCTTGTGTAGGGAAAGCCCCTGGTGGGCTGGGCTGGTTTGTTTACCCGCCCTGTCGGCAGGTCCGCCCGATCGCAGCTCCCAGTGGCCGCGGTTCGCTGCTCCAGGCCAATGGGGGCTGTGGAAGCGTTGCGGCCCGAGGGACATACTGGCTGCCATTTCCAGCAGCTCCCATTGGCCTGGAGCAGTGAACCATGGCCTGTGGGAGCCGCGGTCAGGTGGACCTGTGGATGCAGCAGGTTAATAAACTAGCCCAGCCTGCCAGGGGCTTTCCCTACACAAGTGGCCTCCCAAGTTTGGGAAACACTGCTCTAGGGCTTGGACTGCACTGGAGATTTGCCCCCATTTTGACCACAAGTGTAGTTGCAACAGTGCAATCGCTCATGTGGATGGGGTAACCCGTGATTTTTGGTGGTGCAGTTTAGTCCAGTTTCAAGCAGGGGGAGTTTGTGTGATGTCAATAGTGATTTTGCCTGTCTGCCTAATGGGTTTGCACTGGTGCAGCTGCTTCAGCGAAAATACCCAGGGCAAAGTTGCACGTGCATCTTCCCTTTACTCAGTTTTTTTTAAATCATATGAGTGAAACCGAGCTGAGTTTTGCACCGTTTTATGACTTCATGCATGTGACACTAGCAAGCTTTGTTTTGTGTGTGTGTGTTTCAGGCTGAGATTTTCCTTCTAGCGCAGAAGGCTCACCAGGGATGTTTCATTTCCCCCTTTCTTAGCATAATCAAATTAGGCTTGACACTTTCCCTCCAGTTTCTCATCTGCTTGATTTCCCAGCTCTCACGAGCTTCCACAGTGCTTTTGTGTTTGGACTTCCAGCAGCAGGGGTGGAGGGAGATTTTAAACCCAACAGAATGACTGTTCTTTTTGAAACTTCAAGAGGAACATTGCATGGAAACGTTCTTTGCAAACTCCATGTTTCCCCCACTACATGTTGGGGTCTAACACCTGTCCATGTCCCTTTAATAAAAGAGGACAGGAATTTTGTTTTCAGAAGCAGCTATGGCCATGTAGTTCAGGTTATGACACGTACACACGTGGCAAATATATTGTTTTCCCATCTGGGCAGAGATTGGTGAAGGAGGGAGGTTTCCCTCCCTTCCCGGATGGATTGGATGCCAGCAGAGAAGGCTGAGGGAATGGCATGGAGGGTGGGATTTCCCCGCCACAGTCAGATGTATAGTTATCAAGAGGAAGCTCCTTACTGGCGCATCGAGCTGGATTTATTCCCCTCTTTCATATGTTTCTTTGCTTCAAAGTCTTGAGTCTTGGCTGCATGATGTCAGAGAAAATCTGCACTTCTTAAGAACTGGTTATGCTCATCAGATGTATTTATTTTGGCTTTTGATCGGCTTTTCTCTAAGGCCTCCCCGGTGCCTGTTGCTCACCCTCGTCCCACTACCTCTTAAGCAGCAGGCACAAATGTTAACCCTGCCTAGCCCTGGCACTGGAATATCTTCTGAAATGCAACGTGCCCAGGAGGTGGGATGGGGTCACCTTGTCAGTGTCCCGAGTTCTGCCTGGTGCTAGCAGTAACTCTTCCAAGAGACCCACTCTGTGTATGACACACACACCGGCACGAGTAATGTCCCATTGAGACATACACCAAATATTGTTTCAGTTAATAACCAGGAGCAACCAGACAAGTATGAGATGCAAAACAGTGGTGTTAGATCTTTCCTTCCCCATGTGTTACTGTCTCCTTCCCTCACACACCAGACTGGTACAATGTGCATCCTCCTTTGTAAGTGTAATTATTATTGAAAGAGACAAAGAGGGGGAGTGAGGTAATAGCTTTTATTGGATCAGGTTCTGTTGGTGCGAGGTACAAGTATTTGAGCTTACACAGATCGCAACAGAATTTGATCCAATAAATATGTTACCTCCCCTGCCTGGTCTCTTTTATATCCTGGGACCAGCACAGCTGCAACCACACTGCAAACTATTATTATACGGATGTAGAAATAACAACAATAAAGAAGAGAACACACTGTTACGACTGTTTTGACCTGCTGCCCAGTGATCTCCATTGAAACGATGCTGGCTTTGTAACTGTCCGGCCTTTTTGGTGAGGAATCATGTCTAGCTAATCTATAATTTACAAAACACGCTCACATCCATTTTTTATGGAATGAAGTGTATGTTTGCATAATGCCAACTTTAAAAAAAATCTTTCATTTAAAAGTTACTCTTGATTGCTCTTTGTTGTTGTTGTTGTTTTTCTGTGTGCCAATGAATTTAATATGATTGTCATTATGGCAGAATCTGGAGGCCTCAGCTAAGATCAAGGTGCCACTGTACTAAGTTTGGCATGTGCATGTAATGAGAGGCAGTCCCTGCCCTGGGAAGCTCACAAGCTAAATAAACAAAGGAAGTATTGGCCTCATTTTACATATGAGGAACTAAGGCACAGAGAGAGTAAATGGCTAACCCAAGTTCACCCAGAAAGTCTGTGGCAGAGACAGAAAAGGAACCTAGATCTCTCCTGTGGTCTAGTTCACTGTCTTTATCACAAGAGCATCTTTCCTCCTGATTTTGCTTTTGCTTTGTGAGCCCAGTTTAGAAGAAGGAAAATGTTATTTTTTTCCCTACAGATTCTGTTTGAGCGGGAATGGAACAAGGATAAGAATCCCTGTGAAATCTACCCTGGTCCTCAGAGCTGCTTGTCCCAGCAATAAAAAGGCTGTGTAACATTTCAGCAGTGTTTTGAAAGTCTGTCTAGCACAGCTATAGAGGCATCCAGCTGCAACAGAAAAATATTCTCTTTGAGGGACATGGTCACGTGGAGTGGGGAATCAAACAGACTATCAAGATAGTTAAACTTTCATGGGTTGGCCAGTCAGTTCAGCACCATGGACAGAGCCTCCAGAAAAAAAAGATGTGAACTCATCCCAATTGTATGTGAAATCCACCCCCTGTGCAGGGGGTCAGCATCTCTTCCCATGTGGGTACTTGGAACTTAGAGACCATGGTTCTATTCTGTAGTCCTTGTGTCAGCCCCTCTGCACAGAGGTGAATTTCCCCCTGTGTGTAATCACCAGGAAAGGCTCATGCAGTGCTATTAAAATAAAAACCTAAGAGTGATTCTCCTGGGATCCTATCAGCAGCACAGTAAGGATTAAAATATGTTTCTGTTTACAATCCAATCACTGCTCAATGGCTATTGTGAAAGAAGTTTGGAGGGGTGGGAATCTCACTCCAGATCTTAGTAGATGTGTTGACATCATCTAAGCCAATAGCACAGTTAACACACTCTTTTGCCAGCGAAGAGCTCAAGGCATGAAAGGGGGTGAAGACTAATCTGTTCTCCCTCCCCTAGAAGTTATCCCTCTGGATTAGAGGTGGAAGTGTAGGAGGTGCAGATCTGGGCAGCAAATGCTACTGCCTTATTGTACCTGCTCTGTTGATGGATAGAGGGCTTTGATCTTGAGGGATGTTGACCTGGTACCTTTTGAGCTGCAAGAAATACCCCATGACCCTGATTCTCTCCAGCCTTGTGCCTGGAAGGCTCCTTTACACTCGTGCACAGGCTGAGTCTGGTAGTGCTTTGCACTCACTTTGCACAAGTTGTGATGCAGAGGAAATACAAGCCCTTAAACTTGTGCTATGAAATGTACTAAAATGAAACCATTCTTCTGATGGCAGCTGTCTGGAATCTAAACATCTCTGACCCTGGATTGAGGCAAGGGAGGGTCAGAGGCATATGATGGAGATTCTCACATGGGACAGTGCAGGCAAAGAGTGAAAACAGTTCTCCCTTAGTTCTGATTTTTCCATGAGCTTGCTTGGATGATGTTGACATTCTCATATCCTCAGTATCCCTGAGATGATTCATGACTCAGTGGTGTGAATGTTCACAGAAAGCATCTCTTCTTACAGCCTGGCATGATCGAGCACCCTCAGGAAGTGAGTTTTAAATTGCTGTCCACCCGCAATTGACTGAGCAACACAACTGGAATAGCAAGCCATGACCTAAGCATAAGTTGAGAAAAAAATTGTTTGCATAATTATGAAGAATGAATATAGGGGAGGATCTGTTTGCAGATGATCCGAGACACAATGAACTGACTGAAATGTTAATTTCCTATTATTCACACATCCCTAAGCTTGCTAAGAATTATACTCATGGTTAACTTTATGCACACAAAAAACCCCATAACATAAAGTTGCATGATCACATAATTCTTTGCAGGATCAGGGCTAGGCTGGAAAATGAGAGAGATACAGAGCACCTTCATCGGGTACGTATAAGTCACATATTTCCAGAGGAAAATGCTCTACAATTAGCCAAAGGTTTCCTGTTGTTGAGGTGAGAATCAGCTAATTAATTACAGACTTGGTAACTTATTGCCCCATGTAATAAAATGGATTAGATAAACCAACTATCATCATAACAAACTAGATTAGATATCCCCTAAGATCCTGGGAGGAGGTGACTTGTTGTGTGGGGTGCAGTCTTTGGGACGCTTAAAGAATGCAAAATTGTGAGTGACATATCCACAGATGGGGGCCTGGGAAGATAAAGATGCTCTTCCTTAGGGGCAACATGATCCCAATTACTGTGTTAAGATGTACTGAATTCAGAGAGATTTCTGAGGAGGAGTAAACCAGGCCCTGGGGGGGAACACATGAGCAAAGAGCATTAAACAGAGCAAAACTGATAATGAATGCTGCTGTTCTAGCACCTGTCAAAACTTAGGAGTTTAACACTTCAGCTTTGGGATTTCAGTGATGAATATGCACTCTTTTCCCTGCTGTACAGGTTGGGAAACTGAGGCACAATATCACACAGATAAGATGTGTCGGCTGGCATCTGAGCTGAGACCCCACCCAATCCCATCAAACAGTGAGCCAATGGATTTAGACCTTCACAATGGGCAATAGCAGCAGAGTGGGGCTGGGTAGGGATAGAGGACTGAACTGAAGTTTAGGAGACCTCTATTCTATTCCTGTGTCTGCTGTTGGTGACGGCCTTGGACAAGTCACTTTGCTGCATTGTGCCTCAGTTTCCCCATCTGTAAAATGGGCATAATGGGATCTTTTATAAAGTTCTCTGAGACATTTGGATATAAGGCAAGGTATTATTACACTTACATGGGATGTAAGTGTGTGATGGGGTGTCCACCTCACACATGATTGGAAAGGGCTAAAGTGGACAGGCAGGCCTATTAACTCAACATGCTGCACCTGGAGGAAGAGCCAGGGAGCAGATTGCAAGCAGGCTCAGCTGTGCAGGAGCAGGCAGGGCCCAGGAAGCTGGCAACAGACAGGGGCTGCTTCTGGGAAAGGGCAGTTACTCCTTGACTTGGAGCTGGTAAAGCCAGAATAAGGCGGGGAACCAGGAGTGGCAGGAAGCAGTCCAGGGAAGGAGCAGTGAGAGATGGGAGAGGAAAGCCCAGAACTGCTGGATTGAGGGTCCCTAGACTGGAACTCAGAGTAGAGGGAGGGCCTGAGTTCCTCTCCCAGCCACGGCGGGAGTGGTACAATGGGACAGTGAATGGGACAGACCGCCTGAGACTGCCAGTGTGAAGAGAGACTGTAAAAGACTTTGGTACGCCGGAAGGGGAAAACACTGAATTACCTGGCCAGTGGACTGAGTCATGAAGAGGATCCTGGGGTTCCAGGAGGGGGGCTTCAGAACAAAGAAAGTGACGGAGTGAGGGCATGCAACCATAGAAAGATGTGTGGACCTGAAGAGCTAATCCCCAGAGTGGCCAGGAGGAGGCGCAAGACCGGCGGTGACTGGAGCACTCCCATCACAAAACAGTACATAGAATTAGCCTTACCTGCACAGCTGAATTTTATCCCTTCAGTGCTTACACTTAGAAGCTATCCAGTTTTGCTTTCAGTAGCTAGATACGGTGCATACTGAGCTATCATTACTCCTTGTATTGCCAAGAAGGGCAGCTGCAAAGACTGAGGTACAGTAATGTTTAGTTGTCAAGGGAACTGGTGCATTTTAAATGACATTGTACTTGGGACCGGTTCAGCAAGATTCTTAACCCAGGAGTGCCTCTCTTGAAGTTACTGGAGCTACACACGTGTACATCAGGCATGTGCCCTACAGAATTGGGATATTGGAGGACTCAAGTGTGTGCTTCTAGGCAGAGGTAGAATGGAAGAAGGCAGCTGTTTCCAGGTTCTGGGGATTGAGAATGGTGTCTTTGCTCTACTTAAATTGTCTGGGAGAATTAATTAATGTCCCTTAAGTAAACCATTGCTCCAAAAAGTCAAGGCTGTGCTTCTTGGGAATGAAACAAAAATAGACTTAAAAAACCTTCTCTGGAGATCTAGTCTGAATGCAGCCCGCCTGGCTGGCCAGACGTGGGAGGTAATGCTGAAATGAATATTCATCCTTTAGTTAGGTAGGCGGGGAGTATGGCCCTGCTGTCCCTGTCAAAGGGGATTTACTGCTGTTTCCAAGAAGAGGCAATGTCAGGGAGGCAGCTTGCTGTCAAACGGGCAGTGCGGGTTGTTTTGCCTCCTGGTTTACACACACCAGTGAGGCGATGCTGTTATTTGGTTGGTTTGGTTTTAGCTGGGACCGCATGCCTGCGTGAAGGGGATGCTCAGTGCAGCATGGTGTATGGGTTTGGTCTAAAATGGGACAGCATGACCTGGTCATTTCCCAGGCACCTGCTTGTGTTAGATGGCAGTGCTCATGCAGCATGAGGATTCCACTGGTGCTGCAGCGGAGGTGATGTCAGAATAGATTTACCGGGAAAGCCATGAATGAACCCAAAGTTCACCCCACCCCAGTCCTTACTCAGGTGTTCTGGAGTTTGCATGAATCTAAAACTCCCAGCTGCAGAGCCAAGGGAATTCTCAGTTTGTCTAAGTGAACCAAAAAGTAGGAGTATCGTACAGCCCCCCAAATCATTCATATTTGTCTTTGGTGTCCGCACTGAGACCTGTCACAAGATAACTGGTCCCTGGACCAGAATAGGTGAGCCTAGTCGGGCCAGTTAAGGAAGGCTGGGTTACCTCTATAAAGAACTGCTAGTGGGCAGCTGGAGGAAGGACTGAGAGAGGCTGTGGTGGGAAAGTCACAGTGGAGCTGGCACCTGTGCTGGGTCCCTGGACCAAGATGTCCAGGCTCAGAGAAGCAGCCCTGGGGCTGCAGGTCCAGGAAGGGAGCAGGGCTGACTGGAAGACTGCCAGGAGCAGGAGTCCCTGCTCTGGCCCCGAAGAGCTGGCAGTTTAAATAGACAAAGGATAAGAGGCACAAGGCAAGAATGTGACTTTCCCAAGGAGATGCAGCAGGTCTGATCCAGAAGTAGAACACAAGTCCAGTGCCCTCTTCGCTAGATCACAGCTTCTCCCCAAGGCCCCTTCAGCCGGATATAGTTTTACTCCCTGTCCTAAACTGCTGTGCAGCGTTGCTTCATATTGCCTCCTATTGAGAACCGGTCATTGGCATTCAAGGGCAGAAGGTGGATTCCAAGACACGTATTGTAGAACTGAATTGGTGACAACTAACAAACCTTCACACACAAGTGCCCATAAACTTCCATTTGGATACTTCTAGCCAGGCCTCATGGGGCACGAGGCTGCAGCACCCTGGGAGAACTGGTTCTCCCCTGATGGCAAGGTTGACCCTTCATTTATGGTATTTCATCCACTTCCCTCCCCTTCTCCATTAGTAGTGTTTGTTCGATGTACAGTGGTAGCACCTTGGAGCCCCAGTCATGGACCAAGATCTCATTGTGCTTGGCGCTGTACAACCACAGAACAAAACGACGGTCGCTTCCCCCAAGTGCTAACAATCCCTGTAGCCATGCCTGTGGTACATGTACATGTGTCTGTCTGGGACAACTTATGGCCACCACTGGTGCATGGAGTCAGATGCATGAAACCTCACGCATACTTCCCAAAACCACCCATCATGGGTGGCTAGGAGAACATAGGAGGCTAGGAGCAGCTGCATGGATCACCAGCAAAGTTTGCACTTGGGACTTTGAACACCCTAGTGGGTGAATCCATGAGACCCAGCAACAATAATAGACTATTATCTGCTAATGAGTCAGCCACCAGAGGGGACAGCAGGGCACATTTTCCAGCCTTTGACGCTAGTGCTACTCATGAGGGAGAGATCCCCCTCTTTTCTCCCTGCACTTCAGGAGTGGGAACTTAGAAAGAGGCATCCCTCAAAGCTTGGCTGCTTCTTGCTTGGTGTGCATAAGATGGAGGAAGCTCTGCCAACCTGTCCCCAAGCCCGGAGGAGAGAGCTGGATTTTGTTATGCCTTGGTTAAATAACATTTTGTTTTCACGGCAGCTGATCCCTTCAGCTCCTCTAACTCAGCGCTGCTCGGCAGCATCCCCTGCATGCCCGTTTTCCTGAGCGTGACAGCTTGATGACCGCGTCGGCTAGATGATAGTAATTGGCTAGGTGTTTAGATGCTCCATCATCTCCACTGCCCCCACTCCGTCACAAGAGGATTTCAAGTGCAATTTTCGCTTGCACATCAAACAGCAATTTCCCTTGCCGAAATCACAACCTGTGAAAACTCTGCCCTAATCAAATCTATCAAGTCCCATTTAGGAGCTGGCTCCTGTCTGTTTATCAGGGAAATGGACTTGAAATTGGCCCCTCTAATGGAATCCCGTCTCCCACACAAGTGTTTGGAATTAATAGCAGGGCCCGCTGCGAGCTCGGAAAGTTGGGCGCTTGATTGTGGTTACAGTAAATTGCCACAATTTCTGCTCCTCGATACTCTCAAGTGACATAAGGATTTTTAGGAGGGGGAGAAGGGGTTGTATATGTAAGCGATCCCTGTCTTGTTGATAAAGAACAGTCTTGTTATCACGGCAACCCCGTTTGTAACAGAGGTTAAAAAAAGGGAAGGTGTTACAAATGCTTAGGTGCTGACAGCAAAATTCAGAACAGGTCACTAAATTCATGGTTACTCGTTTATTGCCTGCAGCTGTGATGCCTTCTGGTAGGAGTGAATCAGCTTAGCTAAGCAATGCTAGGTCAGATTGGTTTTCTCTCTCACCTGAAAGGCAGCAGTTCACTCCACTGAGGCTCAGCACTGCCTCTGAAGAAGCAACAGCACCCTGCCGAATTATTTCTGCAGTTCCCAAGGGCTCCATAGAAGTCTCCCTTCCAAGCACCAAAGTCCTAGCCCCGCTTTGTGAGTTTAAAAATCCCCACAGCAGCTTGATAGAGAGATGAGATGATAACTCCATTGCATCCTGGGCAGCTTGTTTGTTGAGTAATTACGGTGGTGAACATCTTTACTAAGCAAGAGGGTCTGAGTGATGGCAGTATTTTGCTATCCAAAGAATAAAAGACAGGTACTGTATGTCAAATTATACTAGTGGGAGCTCCATGTTAATTTTAATGGTGCTTTCAGGTCATTTGGAGTCCTCCACCCCCGTGTTTTAGGTTGGATATAGTGCTCTTTTCCACTCCCTGCTGTGTTGTGCTCCTGGGAGACGTTACATAGACACTTTGGACCTTAATCTCTCTGTTTCAATCCCCTATCTGTAAAATGCGGATAATAGCCCCTTATCTCGCAGGGGTCCAGTGCAGACATATTCATTGTGACTTGGAAGCAGTCAGATACTGTAAAGGTGTGTGCCATAGAATAGCCCAAGAGAAAATAAATAATTTGGTCTTCACAGCAGGCTTCTAATAGTGTGTGATAAATAAAGCCTGGGGCCACACTGAACAAGAAGGATGCAACAAAATATGGAATAGCTGCTCATTAAGTGAGCAGCCATCCATGCACTGAATGAGGCAAGGGTCCTGTGGGGGAAAAAATAGTATGTCATTAAAGACTGCATCATAATGCATCTGCACGAGGGGGCTGAATTAAGGTTGCATGGGCATCCTTAATTCTGGCAGTTCCTAACTTTTGATTGCTTGGCTTTGCTACTTTAATGTTGCTACTATAATGTTAACATATATATATATATATATATATATATATATATAAAAACACATTGATATGTTTTGTGGCTTCCCTAATGTTGGTGAGTGAGAGAGGCGCTGAATGTTCTGTGAGTAGGATGTTTACTTCGGCGACTCTTTAAGGACAGCACTGTGAGAAGGCCTGTGGTGTGTGATTTATTTTTTTGTCTCTCCACATGATGACAAATGGACTGCTGGCCTTTCCTTCTTGGTCTTGTTTGTGTCTCTCTGTAACTGGCTGTTGGATATAAGGGACAAAATGTGTGAGTCTGTGTATGCAAAGAGCCAAATGTCCCCTCCTGCCACTGGGCTGAGGGTATACAGGGCCAAATCCTCAGCTGAGATGTATCAGCATCACTGCATTGAACTCAATGAAGCACTCGTGACTTGCATCTGGTGAAGCTCTGACTCTCAGCATCTTCCTTGTATTGCTCAGCATCTTACGCATCTGGCCCTAGATCATGTAGCATTCCTCCGTGGAGCTGTAAAATGTTAAAACATGGCGTGTGTGTGTGTGTAAGAGAACATGAACCAAAATGAATCCCATGATACACAAGAGAATAGAAACTATATGTTTGTAACTGCTTCCTAACCAGAATTAGGATGGATGCTGCACCAAGTGAGGCAGGGACACAGATGTTAACAGACAATCACTCCAAGATCACAAACACTCAACACACTGATTACAAAATCTGTCCTTGGGGATCAGGTCACCTACCGCTAATGCAGCCATCTCTCGTGTGGAATGCAGCAGCTGTTTAACAGTGCATAGTAACACAGCAGTGCAGGCCTGGAAGAGGAAGAAGGAAAACTAGTCAATGTATGTAACTGTATCAAAACAATAAAAAGAATGACACATCCGCAAAAAATGACAAGAGGGAGCTGTACAAAGGGCCTGGTCCTACTTGTGTGGTTGTTTACAACAGTGCTAAGTGTACGTAAACTGCTACCAGAATGGAATGGCATCCTCTAATATCTATTTTCCACAGGCATAAATGACAAGATAAGGAGCAAGGCGGTAGTGAGCTGGTCCTGATTAAAATAATCTAGGCCTTGTTTACATGGGAACATGATGTCAGTGTAACTGGCTTTGTTAGGTTTCTATGTTAGTTCAGGGCTGGATTTATTGCCAATGTAATTATTCCAGTACAACCCCTAATGCAGATCCATTTATACCAGTACAAAGGTGCCTTCTACCATTATAGTTTATAGCAAGAACTGTACTGGCATAGGCACAGTTATACTGCTCTAACTGCATCCAAACTGGGGGCGTTGTGCCGTGTTAGGGGTACATTTCCAGGTGCACAAGTTTCCACTAGACAAGGCCTTACCCATGCTAGAATTCAGCCACTGCACACCCCTGAGAAAAGAACCCTTGGGCCTGTAATGATCACCCGTGGTCAGGGCCTTGAGTTCATGCCGTCAGGAGCTCAGTTCAAAGAGGTAACTCGATTCACACTGGGCTCCTTGGGAAGAAGTGTGCAGCTGATCCACCTTGCATCATCTTGCAAGCTGTGCTGACCTTCTTAAAAGGGATCAGCAGAGCGATTTGAAGGAGACAAAGGCTTTTTTGCTTTCTATTGGGGTTCAAAAGGAGGAGGGAAATTAACAACAGAGATTAATACATGTATTAAATATTTATCTGCCCTCTTTTTACATGATCCTTTTATATGATGACCCAGAAAGCTGTTAAAGATCTATTCCCTCCATCTCTCCTCTCTGCCTTTCCCTCAAAGCCTTTGGTTTTGATTAGAAATAAAGCTCTTCCCCAACAGCCCCAGGAAGTGGTGTTGGGCCAGCATGGGTCAAGCGGAGCCTTGTTAGCTGATGAAATGTGATCCTGCTAACGATGATGATTCTAACAAGGCAGCCTGCGTGGTTCATTGGTGATGGGGTGGGGAGGAGTAATGGATCAAATGGGAGGGAAAAGAGTGAAAACAGCAGGTGTGGTAGCTCAGAATTTCCATTGGGCTTGGATGGCACCACTCGACTCGGGGTCACTGCAACCTTCTCCTCAGTACAGTGCTGGGTGAGGTGGTACAGAAAGGTGGCTTGGACATACACATAATCCACCTGTCCTCCCTAATATACCCGATACATGTTATAGCAGGGGAGGGCCTCCCTGACCACAAGTGTTGGGCCTTTGTTAGCTTCATCCTAGCTAGTGGCAGATGCTGCATTGACAGCCCTGGGGCTTGGAGTGTCCTTTCTCTATGGGACATCTCAGTCAGGGGCTGCACAAGCTACTCTCCATCTCAAAAGTCAGTGTGTTTCTCCTCCTGACATGGAGGGACCCTTCTCTAGGGATGCCTGTGGAACTCTATCTCCAGGGCCAGTCACCCATTGCCCTCTCAGCTGAACAGGGCCCATTCATGCCAACTGCACTGTTGGGTTTCTGTAATGTGGGATGTGGTCACTGAGGCCAGCAGTTTCACCTCCCAGCTATCTGATAGTGGTAACTTTCATTCACTACTGACCCAGGCTGAGTTTGAATTAGTAACATTAAATGGCACAGCAGCTGTCCGCTGACACAGCCAGAGCCCTCTGCAGAGGCTATTTTTTTGCATGTTCATGCAGAACCTTGTTGTTGATCCTTTTGTTCAATAATATCTTGTAGGGGTGAGTTCCACAAGTTAATTCTATTACTCAAAAACCAAACTTCCTCTTAAAGGACAGTCCTCTGTAACTGCTGAGTTGCCTCTAACCTCCCAACCACCAGCCTTTAGTCACTGTCCAGCTTCAGTGCTTTTCCCTATTTGCAATAGTTAACTTAACTATTCAAACACGACTGAAATCCTTTGATGGAGCAGTTCTAGCCTCAGAAGGTTCTAGGGTTTTTGAGCTAGTTACTGCGTGGGGAATGTTATCAGCCTGTGAACTTTGAAACAAAGGCTCTGTGCTGAGAGGGCAGGAAGCAGAGGTAGATCAATGAAATGCAGGGAAATCCAAGTTGTTCAACTAAGGATCATGATCAGAATTTCCGAACTATTTTCCCTGTCTGCCTAAAGGGGTATAGTAATTGAATGCAAAATATGTAAAAGTCTGTGTGGGCTAGACCATCTGAGATCACCAGATGAATGGAAAGGTGTGTAAGACTGGAAGGCTTTCTGTTGTGTATATAGCTGTCTATGTTCTTCTGACTTCCCAAATGGGCTGAGATGGGGATGGAAAGGAAGATCAGCAACAGCATATTGTGATTTGAATGCAGCAAGACTTCTAAAGCCTTTTGATCAGGTTTCTACTTTACTGCATCGTACTTTATCTGTTGAGTCTCCTTCTCTCAATAGCCTCTGTAATGGGGTTCATTCAGCACTCTGGCGCCTCCTGCTGGCTATCTTGGGAATTAGCTCTGCCTATTAGTGCACCCCCTTTGGGTGGTGTCTCACCGCTGTCACTCCTGCTCTAGGACCCAGGTCTCTTCAAGTATCATGTGTCCTCTTCAGCAACATAGCCCTCCGACCATGCCACACACTGTGCTCCCCACTTCCAGGGGACGTGCAGTCTGCTATTCAGCCACTTCCCTTAGTCACAGAATACAGGCAAACAGTTTGGGATAAACAACATCTGGCTCATCTGGCCCAGATTGAGCATTTGTCTGGGAGTCAAAGTTCTGATCCAGCCGCTGGTGAAGCTAATGAGAAGATTTCCATTCACTTCACTGGATGTTGACCAACGTTTTATTCTTAACACAGCCACTGACTTCCTGAATGACTCTGGGCAAGCAGTGGTACCTCCCTGTGCCTCAATTACCTTCTCTACGGAGCGAAGCTAACAATGCCTGTTGTTGTTTTGCTGAGCCCAGCAGTCTGCAGGTTCAGGAGCAAAGAGGCCCTCGTCACCAAGGGGAAACTGGGGAACATCAATATTTTTTCGTAAAGTTTGAATTGAAATTAGCATTTTCTCAGCCTAGCGCTGGAGGCTAGTTTCACAAATGACATCATTTTCTGGTAAGGTGGCAGCCTCCAACACCTGCTGTATAAATTACAATGTTAATTTTTTTTAAAAGAAACGTTTCATATTTTATTTCTTGTGGCAAGCCTCTCCTACTGTGGGAACTTTCATGTTCTTACACTGAGCAATTACAAGAGCAACTCTCAGACTTATTTATTCTATTACCTTAGGACGTAGAGGCCCAAGCCAAGATCATGACCTCATCCTGCTAGGCGATGTACGTACACATAGGAAGAGGCAGTCCCTGCCCTGAAGAGTTCACAACCTTAGTAAACAAGACAAGAGTGTTTTTCATTGGAATTTGCCGATTTGTTGAGGTCAGAATGTTTCATGGAGACAGTTTAAGTTCAGCACAGTCCTGACGGAACCTGGGCCGAGTTTTGATGGAGCCTTGCCTGGCAGGCAGGTTTCAAAGCATGCCTGGTTTCCTGCTCAGCTTCTCATGAGTTCGCCTGACACAGTGCCTAGGGGTCGAGTAAGCAAGGCTGTCCAGTGCCTGTGGCTCTGGGGCTCTGGGGCAATCTGTCTTGCAGGCCGGCAGAATTTCAAAATTTTCCATTTTCGTTCTGAATCGGGTGAAACCAAATTTTGAAATACCCCAATCCTCCACCAAACGAGATTATTTTTCTCTGCCCAGATCTAATTATTATCCTTATTTAACAAATGAGGAATGGAGGGGATTGCGGTTGAGAGAGTGGAACTGCCCAGGCAGAAGTGTGATCTTGGGGTCAGGGATTAGGTCTGGGGTTAAGTAGATGTGTTGCATTCGTAGCACTACCATTGATTTAGTAGGAGACCCTGGGTACCTTAAAGCACCTCTATATGCCTTGCTTTTCCCCTCTGTGCTCTTGAAGAGTGTCTTGCTTCTGTGGAATTTACCGGCTGAGGCTGTCTTTAATAATAACCCTTACCTTTGTAAGATACTCTGAGATCTATGACTGTGAAGTTCTGGAGCCCTGAGATTCTGTTTGTAGCAAAGAAGTGTCTTCTCTTTTTCAGGAACACAATCTTATTAAACAAAATCACCCTTCAGAACAGGAAATCCTCCACTGGTGAGAAAGGCTATTAAGGTTGCTGGTCTGAAAGTGCACAGTGTTGTTGGTTATTGAACTGAAAGTGATCCTTGCCTCCACCAATCCGAGTAAAGTGAAAACTAAAGTAAGCCGAAGCGTGTATGGTGAAAAGTAAATTGGATTTTACAAATGCTTTCCGTTTCCATAATCTGAGCTGACATTAGTAACACAGCTGGAGGAATTTTAAAATACGCATGTCTCAGTTTTTCAAAAAACGACTGATTTCAGATACCTTGATTTTGGGGTCAGAGAAGGGAGGGACAACATGAGATACCTTAAAGTAAGCACATTTGCAGTAAGTGCTGAACTATCACTCTCTGAAAATCAGGTCTCTTCAGAGCACCTCAGTTTAGGCATCCAGAATTGCTAGTCCAGTGGTTCTCAAACTTTTGTCCTGGTGACTCCTTTCACACAGCAAGCCTCTAAGTGCGACCCCCCCCTTATAAATTAAAAACACTTGTTTATATATATAACCCCCTTATAAATGCCGGATGCAAAGCAGGGTTTGGGGGTAGAGCCTGACAGCTCATGACCCCCCATGTAATAACCTTGCGACCCCTTGAGGGGTCCCAACCCCCACTTTGAGAACCCCTTTGCTAGTCACTTTTGAAAATAGGGTGGGGATACTATGTATAAAACTGTCCTTCATCCAGTGGCAGCTGTTACCAATTTAACTAGCTGGTAAATATCCTGTAGTAAACAGATTATTATATAATAGGTGTTATATTATTAAATGCTAATATATGATTATTTCTGTCTTCTAACACCCACATCCCCAAATGTAGGTGACATGGGGCTTAGTTTGGTTTCCAGTAGATATAATTACACAGTAATCCACAGAAGCCTGTGCAAAGACTCTGCCATTATATGGGACTGACCAACAAGACCTATTAGTGTTCCATGTAATTAACAAATAGCTAGACTGCATTACCTCTTCTTAGCCCCGTTGTTATTGCTGGAGAGACACTTAGGGAAGCAAAATTGTGGTGTATTGAACGCTATGTTAATATTACAAGCTATCACTTTAAGTTGCAAGGTATTTCCCTTCCATGCTGGCAGGCTAGGGGCTCTGTAGGGAAGGGTGGGATCTGGGTTATCTGCAAAGAGCCAGGCAAGTTGAACTGTGTCTTTCTGCCTTTAGGTAAGAGTCTGCGGTGTCTCTCTGTAATTGGTTGTTATGTGTTAGATTTCTGGATTTTAAGAGATAAAGTCATGTTATGTTGCAACTTTATGCACAGAGTACAAATGTTGTTTATCCCAAGCTGTCTGTGTGTATTCCATGACAGAAACGGAAACAGAATAACTTTAAGTGTAAGAGAGATGGGCTGTTGGTGTAGATGTATGATTTTCACGTAGACCCCGATTTGCATGGTCATACTTCTTAATTTGATGCACATGCTTAAGTCCCTTAGATTTCCAAGGTAAGTATGTGTGAATATTTGCTGGGTCGGGACCTTAGGATTCAAGAGTTCTGAGGTTCAAATCCAGGAGAATAAGAGAGTTTTGGGCATCTGGATTGCACAATGATGAGCACTCCGGATGCAGTCAAAACTTTGGCTTTTGAGAAACTGACAGTTTTTTTTTTCTAGTAATAAGCACAAGGAACTGAGAGTCAGCATGTGCCTAGGCCCAGCTCTGCCAAAGGCATGCTGTTCCAACTTGGACGCATCTCGGGTGACCAGACAGCAAGTGTGAAAAATCGAGACGGGGTGGGGGGTAATAGGAGCCTATATAGGAAAAAGACCCAAAAATCAGGACTGTCCCTATACAATCGGGACATCTGGTCACCCTACACATCACTTCGGCTCAAGTTTTCAGGAGTGCCCTTTAATTTTAGGTATCTCTGCTTTTAGTTGCCTGACCATAGGCATATAGGGTTTAATAGCAGCACTGAACGCTCGCAGTTTCCATTGACTACTGCTGTAGTTGGGGATTACTCAGGAGAGCTGCTTGCGATGTTTTTTCCATTGAAAATATTCTTCTGTTTCCTCACTGTCAGAGAGGTTGAACACTGTAGCTGGAGAGAAAGTCAGACTCTAGCTGTTTAAATTGCGCACTCAGTTCAGGTATCCAATTCAATATCAGAAGCTATTTTTTTTTAAAAGGTGGGTCTTCCCCTTTCTGTGGCTTAGTGTCCCTGTCAGTGACCTCTAAAGAGAACACTTCTCTGTTTCACAAGTGTTGTGGTGAATGTTCGAAGGGCAGCACAAAACTTAGCAACCAATTTTTTGTTTCAGTGAAAAGCTTTTCAAACCATGTGAATTTTTTTCACTAAAAATGTTTGACAGTTTGAGTTTTCAATATAACAGTGCCAACAATAAAAAATGTTTAGACTCAAATGAAATAAATAAAATGGGTGTCTTTATTTACCTTTTTTTCAGTTCTGCTCGTTTTTTTTTCCAGTGGGAAGGTGGTGGAGGGAGAAAGAAACCAGAAATCCAAAAAATGTTGTTGGTTTGATACATTTTGATCTGAATCAAAATGTAATATTTTTGTTGGCTGTTTTCAATTGTTTTGTCAAAAAAAATGGAAAAAAATAATCTGGAATTTTTCAAAAGATGCAGAAAAATGTGTTCCCTTCTAATCTTTTTGCAGAATTCCCATTTTTTTTATTCTCTCTGCTTATTAAACTTTTGTAAAGTCGCCTGCGATTCCCAGCTAGAAAGTCAATAGGGGCCACATTCAAACTTCAAAGTCATGCTTCTTTAAACCAACTGGGAATCTGGCTTTGTGAACGAAGGGTCTAAATCAGAGGTGGGCAAACTATGGCCCACGGGACCCTCCTGCTTGGCCCCTAAACTCCTGCCCCTGGAGGCTAGCCCCCGCTGTTGTCCCTCCCCCACAGCCTCAGGTCACTCAGCCATGGGTGCAAAGCTCTGAGCGGTGGGGATGTGAGCTCCGGGGTCAGCACAGCTGCAAAGCCACGGGCTGACCCAGTGCTCTGTGCTACATGGGGGCGATGGTGTGGCTGGCTCCACTTGGGCAGTGTGGCTGTAGCATCACCAGTCACCGGTACTCCAGGCCGTGTGGTAAGGGAGCAGGGAGTGGGGGGTTGAATAGAGGCCAGGGGAGTTTGGGGTGGCAGGGGTGTGGATAGGGGTTGAGGTGGTCAGAGGGCAGGGAACAGGGGGGTTGAATGGGAGCAGAGGTTCCCAAAGGGGAAGTCAGGAATGAGAGGAGGGGTTGGATGGGGTGGTGTGGGGCAGTCAGGGGCAGGGGTTCCCAGGGCATTCAGGGGACAAGGAGTGGGGGGAAGTGGATGGGGCAGAGGTTCCGGGGTGACTGTCAGGAAACAAGGGGGGTTGGATGGGGCAGGAGTCCTGGGGAGGCAGATAGGGGATGGGGACCGGACCACAACCCCCTCCCCTAACCGGCCCTCCATACAATTTCCGAAACCAGACACGGCCCTCAGGCCAAAAAGTTTGCCCACCCTTGGTCTGAATCCAAAGCCCATAGGGGCACCTCAGTCTTGAATGGGTTTATCCTTCCAATCTCCCTGTGATGTAGGGCAGCACTCTTATCCTCACTGTACAGATGGGCAACTGAGGTTCAGAGAAGCTAAGTGACTTGCCCAAGACCACATAGGCTGTTTGTCAAAGCTAGTGTTCTAACCACTGGATCACCCCTTTTCTCAATAAGAATCTTTAGGATGACTTGAGCAGGCTTGGGATCAGGCTTACAACAAAGAAGAGGAGAAATTAAGAGAAAGTAGGGTGTTGAAACACAATGTCTTTTGAAGTTTTCCTTGGAGCGTGTCATGGTATAATTCCCCACTCTGAACCTTAGCGTCCAAAAGATGGGGTACCAGCATGAAGTCCTCTAAGCTCAATTACCAGCTTAGAACCTGTAGCGCTGCCACCAACCAGGAATTCCAGTGCCTGGTACATTCTGGTCCCCACAAAACCTTGCCCAGGGACCCCCAAGACCCAGACCCTCTGGATCTTAACACAAGGAAAGTAAACCCTTTCCCTCACCGTTGCCTCTCCCAGGATTCCCCTCCCTGGGCTACCCTGGAAGATCACTGTGATTCAAACTCCTTGAATCTTAAAAACAGAGAGGAAAATTCACCTTCCCCCCTCCTTCTCTCTCCCCCTCGCAGACTCTCCCTGAGAGAGACAGTAATCCTAACACAGAGAGACATTAACCTTTCTCTCCCCCTTTCATCCTTTCTCCCCACCAATTCCCTGGTGGATCCAGACCCAGTCCCCTGGGGTCTCACCAGAATCAAAAACAATCAGGTCCTTAAACAAGAAAAGCTTTTAATTAAAGAAAGGAAAAACAGTAAAAATTATCTTTGTAAATTTAAGATGGAATATGTTACAGGGTCTTTCAGCTATAGACACTGGGAATACCCTCCCAGCCTAAGTATACAAGTACAAATTAAAATCCTTCCAGCCAAATACACATTTGAACTCCTCCCAGCCAAATACACAATTGCAAATAAAGAAAACAAACATAAGCCTAACTCGCCTTATCACCTAGTACTTACTATTCTGAATCTATAAGAACCTGTATCAAGGAGATTGGAGAAAACCCTGGTTGCATGTTTGGTCACTCAGATACTCAGAACCCAGAGAGAACAACCACCAAAATCTAACAGCACACACAAAAACTTCCCTCCCTCAAGATTTGACAGTATCCTGTCCCCTGATTGGTCCTCTGGTCAGGTGACAGCCAGGCTCATTGATCTTGTTAACCCTTTACAGGCAAAAGAGATATGAAGTACTTTTGTTCTATTAACTCTTACTTATCTGTTTATGACAGAGTGACATTCTATGTTTTGAATGTAGAGGTTTCAGATTATCTTTGATATTCCAATCTTCTTGTCAATCCCTCTGTTGCATTTGTTCCTGTGAAATCTCCTTGGTTTTGTGTTGTTTGTTAAGCACACTCTTCCTGATTTTGATCTGAGAGTGCTGTCTCCTAGTGATACCCACTGATCTTTGATAGCAGCATAGAAATAAATCCTGGGTTTTCTCCTTGTTCCCTCTTAGGGAAAGAGTATAGGGCGGCTCTTGTGACAGAAACCCTCCCTACTCTGCCTCCAAAACCCAGTTACTGCTGATGGGCCAATAAACCCATTCCCTAATATTCCCTTCACTGCAGTAGTTCACACTGATAGAAGGTCAGTGTATATGCGAATACACAACTTTTTGATTTATTGGTTTTCTGAATTCATCACTCCGTCCTTTAAATTAAAACTCGCTCCAGATGGGGTCTCTGACACAGATTTATTGATCTGCAAATAAGCCTGTCTCATAACCTGTACAGCTGCCTGTTCATCTTGCACCGAAGGAGGGTTCATTACTCTATGGATGGCCCAAGAATCAAAGTGAGGCGCTAACCTCCCATCCAGAAGCGGTGCCAGGGTTTTTGGCGCCCTAGGCAGGGGTCCTTTCATGCTCCCGGTCTTCGGGGCACTTCAGCGGCGGGTCCCGGAGCGAGTGAAGGACCCGCCGCAGAATTGCCGCCAAAGACCTGGAGCGCGGAAGGACCCCCCGTGGCCGAATTGCCGCATCCCCAAATCCTGGTGCCCTAGGTGATCGCCTAGGTCGCCTAAATGGAAGTGCCGGCCCTGCCCCCACCCTATCTCTTCCCATGCCTCTTCTGTCTCTGCCTGTCTCATTATTTTCATGCCACTTGACAATTTCCATATCTCTTTCCTAGGGTGCTCACTAATGATTTAAAATGGATGGCATAATCTATGACCCAAATGCCCCACCCCTTTCATCTAGACAGTGGTGGTGATCAAGTGGTGGAATGGTCTGGTTTGAAAGAGAAGTGATCATAGACATCATTGGAAAGATGGACAGCTTTTATCTTTATCTGTTTTCTACCTCACAGGGAGGAGATGGGGCTCATGATCAGAAATCTTCAGGGCCCAGTGAGTTCCCTATGTTATCGTCTCATGGGGATGTGCTTAGAATGGACTGTACTCAACACAAGAACAACACAGAAACTAGACATGAGAACGGAAATATGTATTAAGAGGTCTATGGAAGTGTGTGGAGGGAATGGAAATAAGACTTTAAAACCTCAGATTGAGGGTTTCATCTTTTAGTTTTGAACTTTTACACAAGGTCCAATTTACTGGGTAGGGGGGAGCCTTCACAAAAAATGCCTGGGATTTTGCTCAAATATGGAGATGTTTTTAGCTGAAATGATCCCATCCAAAATGATCTTATTTACAGCCAAAGTACTTAACACATTTTCTGATATTTTTGGAATTTAGAATTTCTTTTGGATGGAGGAGGAGGAATCAAGTCACATGGGAAATGATGTGTTTCACCTCTTTCTGAGTGTTCAGCAAAAGTTTTGAAAATGGGTATTACTGGGGTCTGAACTGACCCAGAACAGGATGAACTTATCACCCATATTCTTTGTCTTTTTGATAGGAGACATCTCTTTCCTAAAGATCTAGGCCAAAATTCTGAAAACCAAGGGACTGAGATTCCCAGCAGCCTCTGGTCTCAGTGAAGTCAACAAGACTATCAAGTATTCAGTTCTGAAAATCAGGGCATGTGCATTTAGATGTTAAGGCCTTGATCCTACACCTACAATGCACTATGAAAAGCCCTCTTGAAGTCAGTGGATCTAGTCACAGTTGCATAAAGATACTCGCATATTTGAATCTTTGCAGGATCCGGGTTATGGATGTGGAAGCACTCATGATAAAAAAAAAAGTTAGTTAACTGGCCCACATGCCTACAGCCAGAGCATGATCCTTCCCATTGGTATGGTCTGTAATGCTTTACCTAAATGACTCGAGAGAAAGAGACAAAGTTGGACTGGCAACTACTTTGAAGGACAAGTTGGTAGCTAGAGGCACAGTAGAAGTACATGCCTCTTAACGCTGACCACAGGAAGGATGGATGAGATGGCTCAGAAGACAGCTGATTGGCAAGCTTGCCAGAGGAGTGCATACTGCATGTGAATAAATAGGGGTGGGGTTCAGATGGGGTGAGGATGATCGGGAGAGGATGGCTGAAGAGGGAGTCGGAAGGCCTGAATATTCATTCATCCCTGTAATCAGGAAACTAGCCTGGGAAGGTTTTAATCACCGTGTGTGGTGATGGAATGCAGAGCAAGTTTATGGTTTGCAGAGAGCGGACTGACACAGCTGATTGATGTCAAATATGTCATGATGTATATTGTAAAGCTGGGAGATTTAATGGTGTAACTTCACGCAGGCTTGGAAGTGAGGTGCTGCATAGTAGAGAGTGATGGATGGGCTCATTTACATGTAAAATTGCCAATGGCATTGACAGTGCTGGTATGCAGTGGGAAGATAAGAAGGATACAACAAGATTCTCTCTGACCCTGGTACTGGAACATTAAAATATGCTGTGGGGAGCTTATGGGCTTTGCAATGTGTCTCTGGGTGCGTGGGGATATGTGTATAGCTGTGGGGGGTGGAGATATGCTCACACTTGCCTGTATGCACTTGTGTGTAATGCTATACACATGCATATATAGCCCTCTGGTGTGTTACAGGTCCTCCCATATGCCAATCCATAAAGGCAACGAGTTGTTATTAGAGCCTAGGCTCTCAGTCTTTTAGCTCGGGCAGTTCCTGGTTCAATCCCTGCGTTGTCAGCCAAGATGGTGACAGTCACACACCTACAGATTATACGCATGCACCTAATTCAATCAGCTCCTTCAGGTCTCAGTCCTGTAAGGTGCAAGCTGCTACCAATTCCTGGAGGAGAGGTGTGGACCGAAGATGGCAAGAGCAAGACTCTTCTTGACCTCCTTACAGGTCTGTGGGTCTGTTGTTGAGAAGGCTCCACCTCCAGCACCTTGGGGCCTAGGCATGGGCTCTGTATAATGCAGTGTGCCAGAGTAGCATAGCTGAGGAAGAGAGTGAGTTCCTGGAATGGCCTGGAGCCTAGCCCCATGGAAAGCTTTGTAAAGGTAAAGCAGTGCAGGTTGTACAGCTGTGGATCTACTATGTTTTCTACAGCTTGTCCTGCTTGGGAGTTGGGGCATCATCTCATATGCCAGCTGTAGCTTCTGCGTGAGCTTCTCATTTAGGCCCAGATGGAGTGAGTTACAGAAGCTCTAAGACCCTGATCCATTGCCCAGTGCAGTCACTGGAAAGGCTCCCAGTGATTTCACTGAGCGCTGGATCAGACCTAAGTTAGCCACATAGGCACCTTCCTTTCCCCTGCTACTCTGAGCTATTTCCAGACTAGCAAGGCCCTGCGTTGGCAGGTCTGTGAGCCTGCAGCTGATCAAGGATGGGAATTACCCATGATGCTGCCTGCTCTCCTTGCTACTCACATGAGTCTCCTTGGGGAGGAAGGTCCAAAACAAATCCAAACATTGGTCAAAAAAGGTAGATTTGGTAACTGCCACCTTTTAAATAAACTTAAGTGCAATCCCCACCCTCAGCCCTGCTCTTCTCCATGTGTCTTGCAATAGCCCTGCTAAGGCCATGGCCTGCCCTGCCTCCTTTAAAAATAAACCGGGATGAAACCAACAGGAGTCTAGAGAAATCGCCCTAGAGTGCTCTACCCAGGTGCAAAGGAGGGTGGTGCTACAGGGAGCCAATTGCAATGACTGGATCCTGTGTCACCTGGTCCCAGTAATTTCTCTCCAGGAGAGGATCAGACTCAGCAGATCTCTGCTGCATCATGTGCCCCAATCTGGATGTATCCCCTTTTCTCCCCTTACAGTGTGGGTAAGGTGGGGGGCTGGTACAGGAGCAGGCTCTGTTAGTGGGGGGAATTCTCCACTGAGCATTTCTGGCTGCTTTCAGTCCACATTTTGCCACTCAAGTGGTGTAAAGGGGACCCAGTGGAGTGGAGAATCTGGTCTAAAGAAGGGGGGTTTTGAACACTTCCCTCTCCTGCCCCCAGTAGAATTCCATAGCTGGGGTCGCAACAGGGAATTCTGTCTGTAGCATGGTCGGAAAGTAGGGATGACACCAAAGATTTCTCTAGGACTTTTCTGTAAGGGGTTAACTTATTTTCCCTCCTCCCCAGCTAGCAGCCTCCCTGCCCTGCACAAACTGCCTGACAGCATGTGGGATATATTTTTCCTTGCTGTGACTGCACTGAAGCCAGTGGACTTACTCCTGGGAGGAATCTGACCAGTTATCTTTCAGGGAAATTCTGTGAGGTCAGAGAAGTGAGGAGGAAAATCTTGCTCAGAATAGGCCACAAGAGAATTCTGGGAAGGGATGGGAGCAGAGGGGAGGCTAAAAAGGCTTCTGCTACCTAATGAGAGTGACTTACACTGCATTATACCATCCCACCCCCTCCTCCTGCCCTCCACCGTCTTTCATCCTGTGCCTCATTGCAGCCAACTTGACAGTAAGCGGGAGGGTCTAAATTGGGATATTTTTCAGAGGCAGTTGACTAAGCACCGACTGAGCTGACCCTGATATAAATGCTTAAGAGGCTTTGGAGGGGATTAAGTGACTGTATTTTAATCTTGCCTTCTTCATGGTGATGTGTCAAGGATTCCAGCACGCTGCCTGAACTTGTGGATTCATTCATTCTCTCTCCCCGTCTCCTGCTCTCGAATGTGCTCAGGACAGATGACCAGTAAGCAAGAGAACTGTGCTTCCAGGAATTTACTCAGACCAGCCTTTCCTACAATTAAAGGACTTAACTTAAAGCTATCCAGCTCTGACATCTTGGATTGATGTGCCGCTCTCTGTTAGCTGGTGAAGAGGTATCAATTATAGACTAGCTCTATGTCCAAGCAAGAGCCCATGACGAGGTGGGTTGGGTTGGGTTGGATAGGCCTAGTGATAAGGGGAATCAAGAAAGTTGTGGAGCTCTTGTCAAGTTCAGATGCTCATCATGTTCGTTCTGATCCAAAGTCCACTGAAGTAATTGGGAGTCTTTTTCTGCTGTTTTCAATGAGCTTTGAATCAGGCCCTGAGAACACAGGATTAGTCTGGTATCCCATGTCCAAAGCAGTCAGTATCTGCCGCTTCAGAGAAGGGCGCCAGAAACCCATGTCGGATTATTAGTCCTATTTAAAATTGGATTATGGTAGTACCTGGACATTCCAGTCAGGATTTCTGTACTTGGCATTGTACATGTGAAACATCTGCGCTGACGGGTTTGAAAGCTAAGGAACTGAGGTGTAGCAATATTATTATTTATATTACCATAGCACTTACGAAACCCAGTCAAGGAGCAGCATTCTGTTGTGTCAGGCGCTGTACAAATGCAACAAAAAGATGCTATCTGCCCCCAAAAGTTACAATCGTAAGTGTAAAACAAGAGAAAACAGATGGAGACAGACAGTTGGGGGAACACAAGGAAAAAAATTATACGATAGTCGTTTGTACGATGGGCATCTCAACACGCCGGCAGTCTCACTGATGTCAAGTTTATTGTAGGCATCCTGGAAAAGAGTTTGGAGGAGAGAGTTACAGGGGAGTGTTTTAAAATTGAACAAATGGGCGATGGAGGCTGGCATCCCCATCGGTGGTGGGAACTGACGTCGGTGGTGGGAACATGAAAGCGAGGTGATAGCTGTTGGGGGCTGAGCTGTGCAGGGCCTTGACAGTGAAGACAATCCATTCATGTCTGATGCAGTGGAGAAAGGGAAGCCAGCAGAGAGATTCAAAGAGAGGCGTAATGTGACCAAAATGACGGGCCAGGAGATGGATCTTTGCTGCAGCAGCCTGAATGGATAAGAGTAGTGCAAGATTGCATTTGTCAACACCAGAGAGAAGGATGTTCTAGCAATTAAGACGTGAAATGACGAGAGGCCGTACACTTAGCCTGTTGGTGCCTTGGTGCCCTATCTTTAAAAGGGGGATAATGGCATTGCCCTATCTCACAGGGAAGTCAGTGGGGGAGCCATAGGGCTGCAATCTTGTAAAATCAAACAATCCTGTAAGGGTCTGCAAAATCTAGCCCCAGCATGGGAAGAAAGTGTCTGCTTGTTTAGTAGTTCATTAGTCTGAGGAAAAAATTTAAAGGGAACATGCATCTGACAAAGTGGGTATTCACCCACGAAAGCTTATCCTCCAATACGTCTGTTAGTCTATAAGGTGCCACAGGACTCTTTGTCACTTTTTAAGGGGAACTCAGTAACTGACTCACTTAGCTCTTTCCTTGGATTAGGGATGCCAGTATTAGAAACAGGCCGTGAAAAGGAGACCAGTATCTGCAATATACATTGGACTTTCCTGACCTCCAGCCAGGGAGCGCCAGATAAACTGTGTGCTTAGCCACCCGCGGGGGCTCCATTCATTCCTAGTGACTCTTGCTAATTGGGTCAAACATACTTTTGGCCTAATTGCACCACTAGGGAGAAAAATATATATTTATAGCAACATCAGCCCACCAAACCTGTCATACAGAATTGTGCACCTATGTTTTGCAGAACTGTGCATCCCCATTTTCAAATCTGAAGGCCTGAGCACAGTCACCTAAACACGCATGTGGGTGCATTAATACTTGGCCTGATTTTCACAAGTGCCAAGCAACTAAAGCTCCCATTGGTTGTGAGTACTCACTACTCAGTGCCTCTGAAAGTCAGGTCACTTATTTGGGCACGTTAGATGTTGGAGGCTCTGTATCTTAATTCTGTGACATAAATTTTACATCTTAGCAGAACAATTTCTAAGGGGATTTACTCATAGATTTTAAGGCCAGATGGGACTATTGGATTATCTGGGTCGACCTCCCAAATCCTGCAAAATACAAGCTGTAGAATTTCTTCCAGATTCTCCTTTACTAAAACCAGTAACTTTTATGGTTGACTAAATCCCATCGTCCAGAAAAGCATCTGAGCTTGTTCTGAAGACATCAAGAGGTAGAGAATCCATCTCTTCTCATGGTAGTTTGTTTCAATGGTTCATCACCCTCGCTGTTAAAAATGTGTGTCTTATTGCTCATTTAAATGTGCCGTTCTTTAACTTCCATCAGTTTGGGTTATTTAACATACATAAGCTATTGCAGCATAGGCAGTAGGCCAATTTGGAGCAGATACTAAAGTTATTATGGGACTCTCAACCACTCACCGCTTATGGCAATGAGCTTTGCCCCATGGCCATCCCAGTGAGTTGACAACCAATACTGATGTATTTATTTAATGAATTTGTAAGGATACATTTTCTGCTGGTTTCAATCAATGAAGCGGCACCAGTTTGCACTGATAGACAGCTTTGTTCTGTATTGTATATGGAGCGTGTTTACATTTGTCTGCAAAGCAGCAGGGACACCAGTATCATTCTAGAAATCTTCCTCCTTCTCTTCTTGATGTGACAGAAGAAAGCCTCCTTTTAGAGCATCTAGACCAGTGGTCTCCAACCTTTTCTAGGTGGCAGGCGCCGGACGACACTGGCCAGCAGACAAGCATCCGCCAAAATGCCACTGAGAAGCAGCAACATCAAGAGACATCACCGCCGAAATGCCGCTGAAGTAGCATCATCAAGAGGTGTCGCTGCCAAAATGCTGCTGAAAATCAGCGGCCTATCGGCGGCAGCGCCTATTGGTGACGCTGCTTTTCGGTGGCATTTTGATGGCCACACCTCTTGATGACGCTGCTTTTCGGCGGCATTTCGGTGGATGCTTGTCTGCTGGCCAGTACGCAGGTGCGCATAGATGCCCTGGCGGACGCCATTGTGCTCACAGCCACTACATTGGGGACCACTGATCTAGACCATTTCCCTGCGTGTTTTGCAATTATGGTACATTCAGTAGGGTGCTATCCACATGTTTTTGGCCTCAAATGTCATATCTCCATCATCAGGGATTGCAAGATGCATAATGGCCAGTCCCAGCAGTGTTGGGAACAACCGTTCATCATGAAAGCACATTCACCCTAGAGCTTTGTTCTAGACGTGGTCCCTTTCACCATACCAGGCTACCAAAAACCATTTAATCATATCGACTAGAGCTGGACAGGAAATGTTTTTCCCATCCCACAAGGATCTTCACAACTTGAACATTCTTGTCCCATCACAAACTGGGACAAAGAAGTCAACCTCCAAAATTGTTGCACTCCAAAAATCTGAAAAAAAAATCATATTGGGTCTATCAAAATTGATTGATTTTTGACCTTTGGCAAAAACTTTTTTTATTATAAATTTAAATTTCAAAATGGCAAGTCACTTTTAACCGGTTTGGTTTTGAAAATGTTGAAGTGGGATGTTTAAGCAATTTTGAAACTTCATTATTCAAAATTATTTTGAAACAGCAAATTCATCAAAATCGACACTTTCTTACTAATAGTTTTGACATCAACAGAGCAACATTTTTTTCCCCAATGGTGAAAATGTTTCATTGAAAATGTCCTGACCAGCTCTGCGGGGCACTAAGCCTTAACACAGAGATTGTCTCATGAACCCATCCCTTCCCATTTTCAATAACACTAGATCTATTTGTCCTCATGCAGCAAGTCCCCAACCCTGTGGCAAACTGAGCAATTGCGAAGATGATAGAGTCATTTGTGTATTAACTGTCTTTAAATGCAGCTTAGAGATGTGCAACCAGCCAGCTCTTTACAGACCACCAGCATGCATGGCACTCATTTTGAGAAATCCAGTTGTAGTATAGACCTTTCCATTAGGAAATGCTTCCTGCTATTGGTTTCCCTTTGTGCCGGCTCCTCTAACAGTTTGCCATGTACCAGTGAAATCCCAGTTGCATTGCTGTCCTTTGGCCATGAAGTCAAGGCTCGGTTTTTTTTGTTTGTTTATTTTAATTATCATTTTCCTCCCTGTCTCGGTGCTCCCACAAGGGAGATAGCGTCTCTGTTAATGGGATTATGCGTGCTGTTTGCTGATGCGTACGTGTGCATCGCTCTCTCTCCCTTTGAATTTCACCCAGATAATTGATTTCTGTCTCTTCCTTGGCACTTGCCTTTGTGGCACAGGGTGTTATTAGCCCCCCTTTGTTCCAGTGCTGAGTGACAAAGCCTTTACAAGGCAATCAAGCAAAAGCAATTGTTGCATCTCTCAGTTTTCCTATTAACTAACAGGGAATTGCAGGCAGCTTGAAGCCCTCTGGAAGAAATAATAACATAAGCGGCTGCTTGGGAGCAAAGTGGGTGCTTTCAAGCACAACATGCTGGATTAACAAATCTCTTCTCTTACCCTTTTCGTTCCCTTCTCCCTATTTGTCTGCTGCTGGCTGTCTCTTTGTGTCACCTGGGTGCGTGTATTTCTTTGTCTAATACAGTGTGTAGTGGTGCTGTTATATCATTTGTATAGTGGTAGAACCTAGAGGCCTGAACAGAGATCTAGGCCCATTGTGCTAGGTGCTGTACAAACACATAGTGAAAGACCAAAGAGTTGTCAAGAATGGGGGAAAGGAAGGTGCTTTCTGTAAAATGAGGAGTTAAAGCACTGCCAAAGAGACATCCAGGGTGGATTCTATGGCCTGCTGTGCTCCCTTTGGGCCTTCAGACCCCAGGGCCAGGAGCGCAGCAGCGGCAGGGAGCGCAGCCAGTTCACAAAGACTCCCTTGCAGAACATGATCATTGGTCAACTGTCTCTGGGCTGGGGCTGAGAATCTGGGATTCCCAGCTAGCTGTTAATAGCTTCCTGCTCTCTGGGGCCCTTAGCGTAAGCTGAGCACTTCTCAGTGTGACCTGGGGGCCAGATTGTCAAATGCACTGTACTAGAGCTGGTCAGGAATGTTTCGACAAAACTTTCTATGAGAAAATGCTGTTTTGTCTGAACTGAAGCTCTTCATGGGAAAAGGTCGGTTTCAACAAATTTCTTGACTGGAAAGTATAATATATATTTGGGAAAATTTCAAAATTATTGAAATGTTTTGTTTCAACACTTTCTAAATTATAAAAGCAGTCCAAAAAGCCTGTTCATATCTAATTTTGAGTTCATTATAGCATATATATAAAATTATTGAAATTAGACCTGGGCAAAAGACTCTTTTTAAAGTTCAGTGGCAGTTCCAAGAAATAGAAGGGAAACAAACAAATCAGGTCTAGTCAAATCTAATCTGAAATGTTTTGGAATTGTTGGTGAATCCAAAAAGTCAGTTTTGGGTCTGTTCCAGAATAGGGATTCAAACCTGGGAATCCCAAGTGAGTTCTCTTAGCACTGGGTTAAAGGTTATAAAAGGAGTACAGGAAGCAGTAGTAGCAACATCACCACTTTCTCCTCCAACCGTTTTCTGAATGGCCAGAACAATAGTTTCAGATTGACAGAAGCCGTGGTTTTAATCAGATAAATGATCCATCTGAATAACTGCACCCAGTTCTCCTGTGAGTAAAAAGAACTTTTGAAGAGTTCAGATCTATTATTATAAATTACACGGCACAGAAATTTGCTAAGTGCTTTTCAGGACAAGTCCTTGCTTTGAGAGCTGATAACCTAGAGTTGCAATCCTGTGAATTTACTATTAGGTAGTAGCACTGATCATCAGGGCTGTGTCTCAAGTACAGATTTTGCTCCTGGTCTAACTCAAGTTAATTGATTGCCAGTGATCATAGAACATAGACTATCAGGATTGGAAGGGACCTCAGGAGTCCATCTAGTCCAACCCCCTGCTCAAAGCAGGACCAACCCCAACTTAATCATCCCAGCCAGGGCTTTGTCAAGCCTGACCTTAAAAACCTCTAAGGAAGGAGATGCCACCTCCTCCCTAAGTAACCCATTCCAGTGCTTCACCACCTTCCTAGTGAAATAGTGTTTCCTAATATCCAACCTGAACCTCCCCCACTGCAGCTTGAGACCATTACTCCTTGTTCTCTCATCTGCTAGCACTGAGAACAGTCTAGATCCATCCTTTTTGGAACCCCCTTTCAGGTAGTTGAAAGCAGCTGTCAAATCCCCTCTCATTCGTCTCTTCTGCAGACTAAACAATCCCAGTTCTCTCAGCCTCTCCTCATAGGTCATGTGCTCCAGCCCCCTAATAATTTTTGTTGCCCTCTGCTGGACTCATTCCAATTTTTCCACATCCTTTAACTTGACTCATATTTTTGCATATGCTAATCTAGACACTCCACAAACATTTGTTCGAGGACACACACGTTTGTTACTGAATGTTGTGGAGGAGGAAAACCTCTGTAGATAACCCCCCAGTGACTACTTATGGGTCTCTAGTTTACATAGCACTGGCTATGTCTAGATAATTCTTAGTCCTGCCATGAGTGCAGGGGACTAGACTAGATGACCTCTTGAGGTCCCTTCCAGTCCTGCGACTCTGAGTTACATGAATTGGGTGATGTATCACTGGAAAGAGGGAAGGGAGCAGATGGAAGTATGAGGAGATGGAGGAGGAGGAGCTCTAGAGCAGAAAACCGTGGAGTGTTTAGGAAGCAGCAAAGCTCAGTGGAACAGAGTAGAGAGAAGGGTGGGGAAACTGAGGGGGGAAGAGTTGGAAGGGGGACGCAGAAGAAACGGATGAAACTCAGGAGCCAGCAGAAGGATAGAGGAAGCATAGGAGGATTGGGATATGATGGGGTGAAAGGACAAGGGTGAATGAGGATGCAGGTGTGGATCTGAGCTGGTCAGCCGGTCCCTGTCTGTGTAATAGACTGTGCCAAGATGCAAACAGCCCTGAGCCTGGAGAAGTTTGGAATCTGGATTTGGACTTAAGAGCATGGGCGCATCACCATTAATTATTACACATTTGTATACAGGCCCTGCCAGTAAGGCCCTGTCTATCTACACTACAGGTACCTCTGTGTATTTTTACCCACTTTGTGAGACTCTTCACTGACGGATTAAAGCATATATCCACACAGCCACTTCCTTCAAAACAGAGCGGCATGTAAGTTTTTGAGCACACGCACTGCCTAAATACCTTTTTCAGGGTATTCTAGGGCAATCTGGATGGCTATCCCAAAGTGCCTCTGCCAGAAGAAAACATTGTCCCAGCCTAGGCAGCTGGCAAGGATGAAGCATGGCTAGTAGGACTGGTTATAAGCTTTCCATAACATTTCCCCTCCCTGCCAACAGAAAACTATGTTTTGGATCAAACTATTTTGCATTATTTATTTATTTTGTGCAAAACGTTTTCTTTTCTCCAAAATGTTGATCTTTCATCAGAAAAACCAACTACCTAAAAATAACATTTCAGGGGCAGAAAACTGAAACTTGGTCCGCTTTGACTGTAACGTTTTCCCTTTTTCATGGATAGAAAATTGAAAATGTTGGGTGGGGTTGGTTTGGCTTTTCAAGGAGAATTTCCCCTAGGGGCAGGAAGGAGGAAATGTATCTATTTTCTGGCCAGTCGTAACCCAGCTGCCTCAGCTACAGAGTATTAACCGTGATATGTGCACAGACACACTTCAGCTATGGCTGCCCATAGTATTATAAACTCAATTAAAAGTTGCAGTCTAGTCAAGGCTGAAATGGAGATGCCCAGTCCCCTGGGATGAGCTCCCATTAAACCAACCCTCACAGAGTAGCAAATCAATTTCTGGACAGGATTTCTCTTTCTCAATCCTCCTAGTTTTCATTCTCTTCCCCTGCAGAATAAGCGATCATTAATCCAGCCAAAGGCAATGAAACTTTCACTCACACACAGGAACACGTCTGAAGTCCACACAAAAAGTAACACATTACCTTGATACCCTGACACCGTTAAAAAAAATGATTCTGGGGAGAGCTGCTTGCTTTTCTTTTTTTTATCGGTTATTCATTCAAGACACTGAAATGAGCTGGTTACGAGTGGCTGGTATTTGCTCTACAAAGGGAGCAGAAAAAAATAATAAAAAGACGCTTTCCCTAGACACGCGTTCCTATTCTTTCTACAGATTTGAGCACTAATAGTATTTGACATGTCGGTAATTTGTTTCTTTTTTACCATAATACATTTAGTGCAGTTCTGCTTTATTATTGTACATTTTACACATTGATGCACTGAAATATTTTTTTAAACAATTCTATTCCTTCTAGTAATCATTCATTCATGTGAGCCTTGTTCTAGCCTAGGCAGGGAGGAGAAGAAAGAGAGAAGGAAGGAATAAGTGAGGAAGGGAAGAGAAATGAAGCAGGGAGGAAGGAGAGAGTAGTGAAGAGATGGAAGAGGAGAGAGAGTGAGCAGGAAGGAAAAGATGCAGAAAGAAAACAAGTGGTGGTGAAGCAAGAAAAGCAAAGGGAAGGAGGTAAAAGAAGATATGACATAGGAGAAGAAGAGAGGGGAAAACAGAAAGACCGTGTGGCACAAACGAGCAGAAACAGCCAAACAAAGGAGAAGTAGAGGGGCAGGCACATGTACTTCTAGAAAGCTTGGTCTTTTAGATGAGGCACGAGCCTGGGCTTCACGAGCTCTGAGTTTGATTGCTGGTTCTGCCACAGGCTCCTTGTGTAGATTTTGCCCAGATCCCCTGTTTCAATAAGGAAAAGACCAAAGCCTTTAATGGCAAGGGATGTGTTGTTTATTGCATCAAGTGAAGTATTTGTCTGCCTTCTGGGGCTAATTTGTTACTTGTTTCATAAATTATTTTGAAGCAGTAGTAAAAATATATATGAGGTTTTCCAAGAAATTCTTCATTTATGTAAATAATTACCTAAAACTTAACAATTTATTGAAGTAGGAAATGCTTCAGCGGACACACTAGTTAGCCATAACCTCATTATTTTGTATATTACTGTATGATAGTGACTCAATGAATTTAATAACCTTGGATTCCAGCTCTGAAGTTTGGATCTATCACCAAACTTCCCCAATGTCTGAAAGGATTCAGAATCAGGATTATGGTTTGATTAATCATGTAGACATGTTCCAGCTGTAACATGTGGAGCTGGATGCAGATTTTGCCAAAATTTGGGAATGTTCTGATCCAAATTTCATTCAATCCATCTGTACTACTCATGATGAATCTGCCATGCTGGAAGGATCTCTGCAGATGCAGAGCTCCTCTGTGCTACCCTTATTCACATTTCAGTTTGACTTGTGATTAGGTAGCTTAAAATCGGCTTGTTAACATGGGTGTCTATGTACGTACTGCCTGTCTAATATAATCTAATGTTATTGACGAGAGGTTTGAGGTCCTGACTGGGGTTTTGTTTCAAGACCTTCTTCACAACTGAAGTTTAAACCCCAAATCAGAAGAACACGTAAGAACATGTTTTAAACAGGTGAGCTGTGCCATCAATCATCCAAGGGACTATTTGCATGCTTAAAGTTAGGCATGGTAATTTTAGGTCGTTTGCTGAATCGGGACCATCATGAGAAAATGACATGGAGTGGGACGTGTGCTGAGAAGCTCAGGACAGACCTTGCTATCAGTCCACCTTCTGGTACAGTTCATACCTAGCTATTCTCACTGGAGTGCCACAGACCTTGTTGTAAGCTTCTGATCTGCTAAGTGACTTGGGTAAGGAAACTTATGGGGAAAACTGCTTGTGGGGGGGAGGGACCCAGAGACTGGGCTACAGCCAAAGCCCAAATGTCTACACTGCAATTTTACAGCCCCACAGCCTAAGCCCCGCGGATCCAAGTCAGCTGACCCAGGCCAGCCCCTGGCATTTAACGGTGTGCTGACATACTCACAGAGGCCACTGTTAGCAGTGCTGAAGTCAGGCAGGCAGGGGCTGGCCTAGGAATAACTGCCTATGGTACGAAAAAGAGACCTCATTATCTAGAAGTCAGCAGTAAGGATTGTGCCATGCTCCTCATGGGGGTGAGCCCAAAGAATGTGTGATCATAGCCCTAAAGCTTGGAGGAACGCAGCTTCCCATTAGCAAGCCCATTGATTTGTTCCCTAGCAGGAGCCTCTCATCAAAAGTCAGAGGAAAGCTAGCCATGTCTGTCAGCAGCTGGCCCTCTCCCCTAAGTTCTGGAGATGCATTCTCACAGGCAAGGGCAGCTCTTACCCATTTCCCCTGGAACCTACTTGGTCCTTCTCCTAGTGCTCAGTGAGATGGGATTCCCATGTCTCTGCCTCTTCTCAGCTGCTTCCAGCTTCAGAACCATAGTTATTACCTTGCACCACAATAAGGCTGTATATTATGGACCCAATTCTGCTATACTTACTCCTCAAATAGTGCTAGTGGCATCATTGGGACTAGCTATGTAGGAAGTTACTATGCCGTAGGAGAGGAAGGATGCTTCAGTGGTTAGGGTACTACATGCAAGATCTGAGCTCCATTTCCTGATCTTCTGCAGGCTTCCAGCATGACCTTGCACAAGTTATTTAGTTTCTCTTTCTCTCAATTCTCCCTCTTTAAAATAATAGGACATCTCAGGAGTGTTGTGCAAATAAGTGCATTAAAGACTGTGAGGTGCTTCAGGAGTACCCTATCTCAGCAAGACAAAGGCTGGGAGAGCTGACCCTTCAGAAGCAGCCTTGTCCGACCCTGTGACAGAGATGCTGGCTGGCCTGACACAGGGGCCTGTGTCTCACTGTCACAGGGCGTCTGACATTGGAACACATGTTCCAGCTGGGGACAGCTTGAGGGACGTGAGCTTGAGGAAGGTGATGCGTATAATATCAGGTCTGATATTAAACAAAAATAAATTCCCTCTAATGCGCGTTTTCAGACAGGTTGTCCTAATATATTAACTTCTGTCTGTGTTTTGAATAGTCAATTTCACGGTGAAATGACTTCTTAATAATATATTTACCACCTGGGAGAAATCTCCCAGCCATCTGCAAAGGAGTGGGGATTTAGTGCCTCCAAATGGAGATTGGATTGGACTTATTTATTTATTTACATTTCCCTCTCTCACACTCCACCATCACAGCAGGTACGAGGGGCATTCCCCACCTTCTGCGGGCATGCAGAAGGCGGGATTTCCCAGTGACTTCACCCATGGAGATTGTGGAGGTGGAACACAGCTACTTTGCCTCTGAATGACTCAGCCTGGTATTTGTTCTGTTCCATGGACAGAGAGGCTGTGGCTGGGAAAGGTGCATGGTGCTGGCTGTGACAAGAGGCTCCGGTGTACCCAGGTGTCTACCTAGATGTTCCATTTCTTTCCTTATGTGTGAATAAGGGGGCTGGAACATGTGATTTATGAGGAGAGGCTGAGGGAACTGGGTTTGTTTGGTCTAAAGAAGAGAAGAATGAGAAGGTATTTGATAGCTGCTTTCAACCTGAAGCGGTTCCAAAGAGGATAGAGCTAGATAGTTCTCAGTGGGAGCAGGTGACAGAACAAGGAGTAATGGTCTCAAGTTGCAGTGCGGGAGGTGTAGGTGGGATATTAGGAAAAAACTTTTTCACTCAGAGAGTGGTGAAGCACTGGAATGGGTTACCTAGGGAGGTAGTGGAATCTCCATCCTTAGAGGTTTTTAAGGTCAGGCTTGACATGGGATAATTTACTTGGGGGTTGGTCCTGCTTTGAGCAGGGGGTTGGACTAGATGACCTCCTGAGGTCCCTTCCAACCCTGATATTCTATGATTCTATGACATCCATGCCTGTTTCTTTGTACACCCATGTGCATGGGTGACTAATCTTCCCTTCTAATTTCCAGTGAGGAAATTCCATCCTAGTCACTATAGGAGCTCTCCTTTAACTTATGCAGCAGAAGCACAGGCATTTGAAGGTGAAAGACAGGGTTCTAATTCTGTCTTCTCTACAGGTGCTTGTGTGTTTCATTCAACCAGCCATAGTGTCCATAACCATAAAGTTCTTGCACCAGCAGAGGCTACTTCCTTGAGTGGAGATGTCAGCGATAGGTGGTCCGTATTCAGACTGTTATATTCAATGTCTCTCCCAAACTTTGATGGCTCAGATATAATGGAACCGAGATCCAAATCATGCTAGGGTCTGATGACCAAGGGAGGTGGCAAAGTCATTGTCTTTAAATCAAGATTGGATATTTGTCTAAAACGTATGCTCTAGTTCAACCACAAGCTATTGGGTTTGATAGAAAGAAGAATAATTCTTTCCACTTCAGGAGTCACTATCACCAGGGTTATGCAGGGTCAATTATCATAATGTTTTGGTCTACCTTAAAATCACCGAATCTATGAAAACCTAGTATCACTAGCCCATGGAGAATGTCAACATGTGGCCTCCCCATCTTTTCAACTGGTGTAGTTCTGAAGTCTGATATTCTCATGTTGTGCAGGAGCTCAGTGTTATCCAATGGAAATCACCTGCAAGAAGAATGAAAATTAACATCTGTAGGATTGCTTTGCTGCAAGGGTCAAGGGGAAGGAATTCTCAACAGGAATGGAGCTTTGCCTCTCCAGCCCATCTCTACTAGAAAAGCATTGTTTTGTTTGCAAAAACGGCATCATTAGCACTTCCTTGTCTGCTGCTTGATATTCTGTGCAGGTCACCGATGTCACACTTGAGTAAATCTCTTTGCCACGTTTTGTTTTGCATACCCCATGTATGGGCCCTCTCAGCTTTAATAAATTGCTCCAGACATGTTTGTACATGTCATTACGGTCTGAAGAATTTGCAATCTTGCTGTCTGAATAATCTCTTATTTGTGGGTCTGAATAAACGTCACTGCCGCAACCTGGAGTTAGTTAGAACATGAGACCATTCTGAACGCTAGATATGAGATTTATCTCAGAAAGCGTCCTCTGATCTTATGGGTGTCTTCATTGGAAATGGTGGAAACAGCTGTGTTTGGGAAACTGTGTTAAAATTACAAGCTGCCACTTTAATTTGTAAGGAGTTTTCCGGCCCTGCTTGCAAGCTAGGAGGCTCTGTGTAGAGAAGCGTGTGAGCTGAGCCAGTTTGCAAAAAGCCAGCCTAGAGCAAGATGGGGAGTATTGAGCCTCTCTTCCTTAGAGCAAGATAAAGCAGGCTGCTTCCTGTTTGGGATCCTTGTGTGTTAGGGTTCTGGATTCTAAGACATTAAGTAGTGTTATATTGCAGCCTTGCAGAACTTCTCCGCATGTAGAAAGAGAGCCCAGCTTTCACTAAAAATCAGGGCATAGGGCTCGTCCATGGAAATGACATCAGCCAATCTGTTTTGGCAGGAGATGAACCCAATCAAGGCACAGAAGAGCGATCTGAGGGGGCTGAGCAGGGTGCCAGCAGAGGTTGAATGTAGGTGCTTATCACATTTGAGAATTAGTCTCTTGGGGTTTGCTTTGGTTCAAGGGCTGTTGGTGATGTTCATATCTTGATCTGGGTTCAGATTTCAAACTTCAGCAAAGTTCAGAGGCATTCAAGCCCACTGCTAGTTCCGGAACGAAGTGAAGACACTTCACTTAAACCAGGGATGTAACTGATCCAGGGCACTAACAGGCCTCGATAGACCCATCCATAAACAAGAGAAAGAAATCATTAGTAGATTCAGAGAGCAAGGCCGGCCTGATTGGCTCTAAGTTCTGATCTCTGCAGAAACGGGAAAGAAACATTTTATTTCTGGCCCATCCTTAAAATCACTTACTCCTGCCTTTAATCTTTGTTTTTAACCTGCTACTTCAGTTCGGCTTGAATCGTGTGCATATCTGAGATCCAAACTCAGCAGAAGGAAGGATGGTCTGGTTAAGGCACTGGACTAGAATTTGGTAGAACTGGGTTCATTCCTGGCTCTTACAAAGACTTTTTGTCACACCGTGGGCAGGTCACTTCACTCTTTTGTGCCTCCTTCATTGCTCATCTGTACAACAGGGATAATATTTCCTGCCTTATTGATTTAGATTGTAAGGTCTTTGGAGGCAGAGATGGTCTCTTACAATGTGCGTGTACATCACCTAGCATAACAAGGTCCTGAACTTAAGTGAAGTCTCTAGCCATTACTGTAATATAAATAGGGGACAAACTGGATCGAATTACTATCTTTACAATAGGCCAAGCCAGCCCCCTGGATTCAAGCCCCTTGAACCTTGGGCTGTTTTCAATCCAGGTCCAAAATTTTGCAGCTCCACTTGCAGCATGCTATTACTGTGGTTGCAGTTATGAAAACCGTTAAAGCTAGAATCCAAGGCTATATACTATGCTTGGAGTTTCAGCTTTCAAATGTATAAAGCATCAATCTTTAGCTAGCAGCTCATGAGCTATCAGCGGCTACAATCAAGTGTAAAAGACTGTTGCAAAGGCGCTTAGTTGGTGGAACTGTACAAATGCTTTCTGGACCAGTAAACATTTCCAAGTCTTGGTTCTGGATCAATGATTAAATGTGATCCCTGATTAAATATGTCAACTGGCTACCAATACTGCATAAGCTTAAAGATAAAGAGTTGTTTGGAGCCTGGGAATGTAGTTTAGTTTCACCCTATTAGACAGCTTCCAAATAAGTTTTGAGTATTTCCTTCCTGTTTTTTAATTGTTTTTCCCTCCTAAATTGCAAATATTTTCTTCTTTTTTTATCATAAAAATGCTGATCTTGAATATATTGAGAAGAGATAGGATGGCAACATACTCCTGGTCATAAAGATGTATCCTCAAGGGTTGGAACTATTGTTGGCCAACAAAATTACTTCCCTCATCTGCAGTTTGTCTGTTATGCAACGTCCAATTTGCTTGTGTGAGTATGCAGCAGCTCTCAGTAAACTTTAAAAAGAATTTAAGAGATTTAGGAACCTAAGTCCCATTGAAAGTAAAACCAAAATGACAAATTTTACCCTCTGTGTCTAAGAATAATTCCATCAGAGAAAGAGAGTCAGACAGGGAGACCCAGCTGTATTTGCAGATGCACAACTTTGGGAACAACTGCCCTGCAGTTAACAATGAGCAGTCCTCCAGGATCTCAATGCCTACCCAATCAGTTTAACAGAACTTGTAAAACTAGCTGTATTAGCACCATCTGGTGATTCCCAATAATACCATGTGGCCTCTGGCATTTTAATAATCACAATATGAAATTAATAACCGATGAGATTTTTCACAAGTACCTGTGTGAGTTAGGAGCCAAACTGCCAGTGACTTTCCCTTTTGAAAGTCCTGTCCAGTATACACTGTAAGAATCCATATTTTAATAAATTCATGGCTACTTAGGATGTCACTCTTTTCAATCTGCTCAACAACATAGTCCCTGGAGAGAGCAAGAGGTTAAAACTCGGACCCACATGCTTCTAAAGCACAAACTACTATTGCTTGAATAGAGGGAGAATCTTTGTTCGTTGATAGTAGTTTAAGGTTTATGTAGCGCTGGATTAAGTCATGGACACTATAAACCCATCCTCAAGGCCCTGGCTTCTGGGATCATGTGATGTAGGCAGAATCTCAGCCCTCATTTTTTTTTTTTTTATAGAGAGAGTCTTTAGCCCACACGGTTGTGATGAAAAGTTTGGCAATGCGATCTGAGCATAAGCAATGCATGGACATCTGCCTGAGTCTGCAGACAGCCTGAAACCATTGTTCTGAATGGTGTGAGTTATCTTAAGCATCTCAAGGGTATTAACGCCAAGATATGCTGCTCTGGCAGGGCCCACCAACCCCACCCCAGCAGGAGACTCTATATGGCCGGAGAAAAAGAATGCAGATGCCCTAACTCCTCATCCCAAACAAGTGGATACACCCTGGCTGCTGGAGTAAACACTGAAGGTCTTTTCAGGCTGCTGCCACTTCTCCATCAGGAGTGGGAGCCCTTGTTGACATGAGGCCCTATGCTGCTTTGGATGCCTCCAACATTACCACTCCATGTGTGGGTGGGGCAACAGAACAGGTGTCAGGCCATGGAGGGTGGAGCCACAGGGGGTGTGTATGTCCAAATTGGGATGGACCTTAATCTGGCTTTGGATTTGAGACACACAGTGGTGAAATTCTGATTCAGTCCAGCAGAGGGGAGTGGTGCATGCCCACGCCCGAACCGGTTCATTACAACAGGATACCAGGCTGTTCGGTCCTGCAGATACATTCTCACAGCCAAGCACAAAAGAGTAGCGCTCAAGTCACCAGCAATTCCAAGGTGGAACGTCTTTGTGTAGCACCTTTGCCTGTTAGCTCACTTTATTTATTTATTGCTTAATAACGCAGAAGGTTCAGAATGTGTTTCAGTGGAAACCGTCTCCATTCACAGTCCATTTTCCATAAGTCATTTTACTACCGATGTGACATGATATCAATAATAATGCAGTTTCTGTCTGCCTGCTGTGGAAAGGAGTTTCAGAAAGCACATTATTATAGAGAATAATGGATGGACAGTGCGGGGACAGAGAAATAATTGCATTGAGGAGGCTTGGAAACATCATAAAGCCAGGAGTGGCGTTTGGCTGGTTTCTAATGTCACAAGCTCTCCAAGACTAAACTAATTGTCCATAAATCAGTGGAACCCATTTAAGTTTATGACTTTTCATTGTTTCTTTAAGGAACAACAGCATAGAGATGGGAGACAGATTACAACTAGCTCCCAGGCCACAACTATTATTGTTCTTAATTTGTAACACCTTGAGATCCTCAGTCATGTTCCAGGTTCCCATTGTGCTAGGCACTGTACAAACACGGAACAAAAACAGCTTAACATCTTGTTGGCGTTGTTTGAGTCTGTTAAAAGAAGCAGCAAAACTAGCCCTGGAGTTCAGATCCAGGTCGGAAACGTTCCCAACCGTCTGGTTTGCCAGGAGCCAAGGTTTGTTGCAACTTGAATTTGTTCAGCTATTAGAAATAACTAAAGCCATTCAAGTGGTTAATTTATGAGCATGACCTGTTTGAAATGGGTTGTAAAATTACCCAGAGGTGCTCTGATGCCATGGTGATAGTGTATAAAAGCCTAGATGGATACAGTGTTGCAGTCTCCAGCGAATTTCCATGCATGACTCAAAATTGATCCATTTGTGAAGTTCAAAGCATTTGAACAATTCTTCCTTTCCTGGTGTTTTCTCTGTGGTTCCTACCTAACTGGTTGCACATGGCATCGGCACTGCCAGTGTACTGTCAGAGAAGCCACTGGCTACACTGGCTCTGATATCTGGATTAGAATTTATTGCTGTTCCCAATTTCTGTAGTGGGCCAAACTGTGACTCTAGCCCACAGACGCTCCCATCCTTGGGCAAGTTTGGCCCTTAACCCTGAGACTCAGAGACATGTCAAGACCAGCTGGTTAAAAGAAAGTAGAACATCCTATTGGATATTAGGAAAAACTTTTTCACTAGGAGGGTGGTGAAGGACTGGAATGGGTTATCTAGGAAGGTGGTGGAATCTCCTTCCTTAGAGGTTTTTAGGGCCCAGCTTGACAAAGCCCTGGCTGGGATGATTTAGTTGGGAATTGGTCCTGCTTTGAGCAGAGGGTTGGACTAGATGACCTCCTGAGGTCCATTCCAACACTGATAGTCTATGATACTCTATGGGGTACACTCTCCATCAGGGCCAGGCAGGATCAGCAAACATCTTACCACAAAATTTCTCCAGATAATATTTTGCTCTATCTCTCTCTGGGTCAACTAGCATCCCTCACATTTTGCTTTGCTGGTGACATTTTGCCCAAATAGCTCACTTCCCATAGAAAACAAGAGAAGTGAAAAGTCTGAATGTGGCCCTTTCTGTTTTCAAGTTATTTCACCCCAAAGAATCCTGGTTTCCACCCAGAACTGGCTAGTTCTCACTCGGAAAGGAGCCCATCTTGAGAGAGGCACATGTGCCAAACCACAGCCACTTTTGTGCTCTGTATCCTACAGGGGGTGCTGCATCCCTACTCTCTACTCACTTTGGGTGATGTATCTACTCCCTGGGATCAGAGAGCTCTCACTGATCAGAGTGTGGTGAGTTTGTCTCTCCAGGAAGGGAGAAGAGTGAACATTTTTAACATCCTTAAAATACACATGCTATATCTATTTTTTTAATCAAAGGGAGAAAGAAAGGGATTCTTCCTAATGACCAGACTCAAGCTGGATTCCTTTCTGTTCAACCATCATACTGTTTCTCCTACAGTCATTCGGGGGAAAAAAGCCACATTTTCCACATTAATGGCACAATCCTCTTCAAGGGAGAAGGCCCTTTCCAGCTTCTGCTTTGCAATCAGCTGCACAAAACAGGGCTAACTCTTATGCATCCCTTCTCAGATCAAAGCAACTCCCTTATTCTTAGCATTTACTCTTAATCAAGACAGAGGCAAGCACCCTTAGGCAGCAGAGATCTGGAGCGCTTGAAAGGGGCAGACAGTTGTTAGAATGAAGTGTTCTGGAGGGGTTAATGCACAGAGGTCTATATGTCAGAGGAGTAAACATACACAAGCTCTCTGGCTTTAACTATATCAGGATTGTTAAAGTGGTACAACCCCGCTTGCATGGATCAGTTATGTCAGAATAAAGGTGCATTACACCAGTATAACTATACTTGTATGGAAAGGAAAATAAGCTATACTGGTGTAGATGTGTCCATCATGTGTAGGGGTTGTACAGGTATAACTATGTCAAAAAAAAAAAACCCAAACAGTTCAACTGACAGTGATACTAGCACAATCAGTGTGTCTAGACCATGCATTACAAAGGGATGCCACTCAATTCCTTTCTTGTACCTTAGACCAAAAGGTGATGCTTGAAATTAATAGCCAGTAAATATGATTTATTTTTCCATCTTTGAAGCACTGAACAAAGAAAAATTCTTTCCACGGAATATCATCATCCTCATCCTCATCCTCATCATCCCATTTTACAGATAGGTAAATTTAGGCATGGAGAGGTTAAGTGATTCCTCCAAAGCCACACAGTGAGTCAGCGGCAGAGCCAGGATTAGAGCATTAGAAAAGCACTTGAGTGCAAATTTGACTACATCCTTATTCAGGAAACACTTAAGCATGTGCTTAAAGTTCAGCACGTGCTGAAATGCTTTGCTGATTCAGGCTTAGAACTCAGTCCTGGTTCTCATTCTGCGCACAGTCCACCCGATCGCCCTGCTGTAGTTAGAGGTGTAAGTTTCCCTTCTCCATCCCCTTTGGAGGAGGCACTTTTGCTGCTACCTAAGCAGTTATAGTAAGTCACATAAACATAAAACAAATAACCAAAATAAACAACACTCTGAATAGTAACTCAATGCTTCTCTTTACACCAAATGGAAAGAGAAGCCATTTTGCAGTTTGACGCTAACCTGTGGAACTCACTGCTGCAGAGGATTAGAGTCCGGTATTGTGGCTGAGAGAGGTTTAAGAGGATGCCATTATTTGATGATCCTGAATAGCAACTATAGCTATGCAAGCTTTAGTCATGAAAAGGGCAGCTGAGTCCTGTGGCTATCGAATGTGACACCCGCTATGTCCAGTTTGCATCCTCATCCCTATTCCCGTATGTGCACAGCATTAGATAGTCAGCTATGGTCTGTTCATGAAGGTGTATTCTTAATTATATGATCATCATAATTATTACCAGTACTGATTATTAGTCCCTCTGCTATGGGATGTGCCCTGAGCCACATAGTCCAGGGGATGGGATGGACACTTTTTAAAGGACTTTTGCAAATTTATGGCTGGATTCTTTCATAATAACAAGTTAAGTCACTTTCCACCTTGGTGGTTTGGCTCCTTGGAAGCAGCTTTAGACTTTGGCTGACTTGGCTCTTTCTTTCTGTTCTCCTGATTGTGTCACACTCCTCCCAATCTTACCCCCGAAGAGACCCAGCAGGCAGCAATCTTCTCTCATTAGCTGTTGTGCCTGAGACAGTCTGGCTCAGGGCACAGAGCTTTGCACTAGAGCTGGGGCATCTTGAGTTTTGCTCTAGGTGCTGCTCTACTGTCAGGCCTTGGGAAAGTCACTTCGTGCCTTGGTTGGCCTGTGCATAAAATACCAATAATCATATTGGTCATCTTCTGGAAAGTGCTCTCTGATCTGGGCATGCAAAGCACTATATGGACCCGATACCAATCAGTGGGGTTTGGGTCAAGCCCCGTAAGAACCAAGCAATGTTACTTTTAGGTCCCTCTGAGTTTTGGGTTCAAATTCTAAGAATCTTGCACCATAAGAACATCAGAAGGGCCATACTGGGTCCGACCAAAGGTCCATCTAGCCCAGTATCCTGTCTGCCAACCAATGCCAGGCGCCCCAGAGGGAATGAACAGAACAGGGAATCATCAAGTGATCTATCCCATTGCTCATTCCCAACTTCTGGCAAACAGAGGCTAGGGACATCATCCTTGCCCATCCTAGCTGGTAGCCAGGGATGGACCTATCCTCCATGAACTTATCTAGTTCTTTTTTTTGAACGTTCTTGTAATCTTTGCCTTCACAAATTTGCCTTTTCCTCTGGCAAAGAGTTCCATCACTCCATCCCTTTGTGCAGCAGAGGCTAGTGAGGAGTGGGACTATCCAAGTCTGGAAGTCCTAGTCAGTAATCAGAAATCTGGCTAGAGAGATGGCAACCTCCAAATCTAGGCTGGAAATCAAGTGAAAGCTGGCTCCGTCCAGAGATTTCCAGTGCTTCCCATCAGACTGGCTGTATGAGAACAGCTTTCTAGGTAGTACTTTGGCCTTTCCACTACTGAACCACTAAAAGGCAGATTGTCAGCTGGTGCAAATCAATGTAGTTCCATTGACAGTAATGGTATGGTGTTGATTTACAGGAGCTGAGGATCTGACTCAAAGTTTTAGAAGCAAGGGATTTGGGACTAAGTTCTCCAGAATTTTTCTGATTTAAAATGAAAATGGTTTTGGGTCCAACTGAATGTTTTGGATGAAGCGCCGGCTTGGTTCTGTATCTGACCTGGTTCGCACACCCGCAACGGAGACCTGAGAAACTCGCCACACGTTGGTCCTCCTGCTGCTGGCATCCAGGCTTGTCCTTGGGGCAGAGGCAGAGAGAGAGGGAGCATGAGAGGAGCGTTCATTCTGGGACCCAATGTTATAACCTGCTGATGCGACTCTCCGTGGATCCAGGAGTTTGGCGCGAATGGCAGTCATGATGTGCTTTGAAGCTTGAAACCTTGAGAACTTCAAACAAGCAGAGGATGGACAGATGATCTATGGGAAATTAATAGCTAACAGGGATAAAAATTGCTCTCAACATCATCCTATCCCCGCTGCCCAGTAAGGCCCTATTTACTTTCATCCCTTCTAGAGCATTTCACACATAGGGACCCCTCACACCTTTCGTTTTCAAAAACATCAAATCTCCAATTTCAATTGCATCCATTTGAAACATTTCCCATTTTCTCTCATTCTTTCTCTCTTCCCTTTGAAATGCTGTTTCTCTCCCCCGCCCCTCCCCACCCCACCAGAGAGCCTCAGGAGAGGAAAGGAAATGAGCAAATTTGGACAGGAAAGTGATTTGAGAACAGTTGTGTAACTCTTCTTTCTGGAGAGTGCTCTGCTGAGCAGCCAGTATCCTGAGAGCAGAGGGGACACTAAGGGGTTACTGGAATGATCAGTGCTGCAAGGGTCCTTTCATGGAGAATTCTGCAGTAACAGGGCTGATGTATCTGACCGGGGATGAAACTGAAAAGCAACCATGTGTCCTGCTTCCTCTGTCTGCATGCCACTGGAAGCATTCAGCAGCCCCACAGGAGCAAGTATGTTCTTCCTGGATGTAAGTGGTGAGCACCTAGGCTGCAAACGCAAAACTCAGAATGCATGCACTCCTGTTAGATGTGCACAATCTGCATTTGCACCTCTCTTCCTCTGCTTGTCTTGTGTGCACACTTCTGTTGGCCTGTGCTCTTAGAGGTTTTGAAGAGAGCTGGATGGGAAAACCATTTCCCATCTGGGGGGAAAAAAATGAGAATGTGAAATTTTTATCCTGTCTTGAGTTGAGATGGAAAGACAAAATCTCAAACTTTCACAAACTGACAACCTCTGGGAGGAAAAATGGTTTGGGTCAATCGAAACATTCAATTTCAATCTTTTTTTAATGTTTATATTATAATCAGCTTAAACTTCTAAATAAAAAAAATCATTTTAAACCAAAAACCAGAATGAAATGGGACATTTTGACAAATTTGAAATTCTTTTCCAAAGTTTTTTCAAAAAGAGAAACTTGACAAAACCGACCCTTTCCTGCTAACAGTTTGTTTTGACAAATCAGCATTTTCTGTTTAGTTGTAAATTCCTGGCTAGCTCTCGTTTTGAGCATGTATTTTTCTGAGCCCAGCTTGAGAGACAGCATTGTAAAATCATGTCCTGGCACAACAGGCAAGTTTAGCACACTGGCTGAGAGCCTAAAGAAGTTTTGCAACCGGTCTTCAGGGTTTTGGAAGCTTCATTTATTTCTCCAGCCCAGAGGAGATGTAGCAGGCAAGATGCATCTCTTTCAAGTTAGTCTGTGCCCCTATTCAGCCAAAGAGAGAGGATGTGCTAGCAAACTTGTATAAAATGAGCAAGGGTATCAGAGATGAAGGATGATCCTGTGGTTATGGAGCTACCCTGGGCCTTGAGAATGCAGCATTCAATTCCTTGTTTCACCCCAGAGATCTTGTGGGATCCCTGCCTCTGTGTCTGTTTCCAGCTATCAAATGCCCTCCTGATAAAACTGTCCTGCCTCGCAGGAGCATCGTGCGGATAAATGCATTGAAGAGTGCTAGTTGCTCTGATGCTGCGAGGCGGGGACTATAGCTTGTTACAGAGCCTAGGAGCAGGTGACTGTACTGGGAGAGCCTTGCCTGCTGGGAGTTCTGTGAATTGTAAGATCTGCATGTGATTTGCATGTCTTGTATTTATTTCAGTTATGTGGAGTTGTGCATGTGATTTATATGTGGGGCTCTCAGAGAGGACTTAGGTTTTCTCTGGCTCCCGTGTGACTTGCACATGCTTCCTGGAGGGTTAGCGTGGATCGGGTTGATGGGTTTGGATGCCTCACGTGGGGCTTGTCAGGGTCCCCCGTCAGGTTTGTGTGGCTCACATGTGATTTGCCTGGACTGACCAACGCTTTGCATATCTGCCTCCCCAGGAGTTTGCAGTGTACCCATCCGCATGGCATTGGGGGCAGCAAGGAAAGAATTGCTCTTGATTTGTCAATGAGGGTCTCTATGCTGCAACTGAGACATCTGATTCCTAGCCTAGCTTAACAGAATCTCACTAGCTCAGCACAAGCTAGAGCTCTAAAAATAGCTGCATGTGCGCTGCAGCCCAGGCGGCAGTTAGGGTAGCTGCTTTGGGTGGGTCTAAGCCCACCTGACCCTCTGTGCCTGAGTTTGGGTGGCTAGCCTGAGCCGCAGCCACCAGTGCTGTAACATCCACATGCACGAGTCAGTCAAGCCCTGCTGGCCATCACATCTCCCAGCTGCAGTAGTGATGCACATACCTGCTGTGACTTTCCTTTCTTCCTCTGTCCACAAGGCCCCTTCTGATGGCTCAGCCCTTCTCCTGAAAGGTTCGCTTTCAGCTCTATCATTCACAGAGACCTTCTCCAGTGCTGGAGGGCATACAGTTTGCATAGGATTCCCGTGGATCTTAGGTGGGTCACCTCTTTCCATCTTATTCAAAGCAGGCTGAGAGCCTGTTATGCTTAAAAGAAGCACATGGGATTTTTTTTTTCAGGGGAAAAGGCAATACACCGCAGTTATTGGAAATACAACAATTAGCATATGCATTCAAACACACTCATACTCTGTCTCACCAGTAAACGTAATAGTTACCAGTCCAGAGTTGGGATCAATCTAGTGGCCAGCTAGGTTGATCACAGGTAGAGAGGAGCCAGGTTCTGTTGGTCGCGACATGATGCTCTGGGTAATCTTGGAAGGACGAACCCAAAGTTTCATGGCAAGGCACCTTGCGTAGATAGTGATTTTCCTTCCTTGGGTCCAATGAGTTTTGCACCGTCATGCTGTTTGACGAATGCTTGTTTATTTTAAATTATCATTCTCATTCTTTATTTTGTTCTTTAATTAAGTCTTTAAGGGAGTTATCCCAGGCTGGTTTTGATCACTGCTATTTTGTCCCCATTGGTAGGTGCCTAGCTCATCTTTAGAGTCGTCAATCTGCCCTCCTCTGACATTTCAGTAGGGGCGTGTTGCAACAAAGAACCATTTATGCTCAGAAATACCAGAGCACCTGCGAGATCCCAGGGTGAGAGAAGGGTGGCCCAGACTGGAAAGTCTGAGTAATAGAGAGGCTGGAGAAATTGTTAAGAATGCCATTGTGCGAAGGCGGGTTGGAGGGGGAGGAAGAAACAGAAACAGAGGGGAATGATCTGTTTCACAGAGGTCCACACCCATGGTCATGGTGCCAACCTCCCAGACTGGCTTGGCCAGTGCCTGCTAGACAAAGACAGATATTGCTTTAGCAAGGGACATGGGGGGCCTCTGGCTGAGTCTCCTTCCCCCGGCAATTGCAATCCATTATGCTGTGGGGGCACTGGAGCAAGTGGGTCTGGGGTGATGGTGGAGCATGTGGAATATAAAGAGGATGGGCTGCATGTGGCTAAGCAACAGAGAGGTGTTTCAGAGGAGGCCTGCAAAGGAAGCATGGTGCAGAATGTGCTTAGCAGCCAACACGTGATGTTCTTGGCCACATCTGCTAGGAGCAAAGGGAAGTCAAACCAAGCTGTGTGTTCTGGGTCATGATCAGGTCAGAGCTTGTGTGAGGGAGGAGAGGATCCAATTCAGTGTGGAACATGCGGTGTTTTCCAGCCAATTCCCACTGAATCAGTGGTGTCCTGTGGTGGGTTCTTTGGAGTGCCTGAAAGTGGGTGGGTGAGGGTCAGCTTCTGGGAGGCATTTGGAATGAGGTCAGGGCCACGCTGCACAGAGATCCCCCGTTCCACTTCTGGTCTCAACTCTTCACTGGGGATGAGACCACTGTACAGAATGACCTACACACCAGGGCTTAAGATGAACTTTTGTAGTGTCTAGGGGCTGGGCCCGGGGGGTGGCCCTCTGCACAGGGGTGAATTTCACCTCCGGCCTGGAATTTCACTCTTCTTGTCAATCACTGGAGATCCATCAATACCAGTGTCTGGGGGTTGATATGTTCTCCAGGAACAAGCTAGGACAACCCTTGCAGCAGTTAGCCCACTTGTGACCCACAATGATGTCCTTTAAATGGGTGTGGTCAGCTGGCTCTGCATCCTCCTGGCCAGGGAACCGAAAAAGCAAGACAGAGCTGAGCTTAACATCTGTCCTCTCTTACAGGCCTATGTTTCCCTATGAGAGGGTAAGAACTACGCATATCAGCCAGCCACACGGAGCTGAGGTGACTTCCATTGCCTAAGGACTGCATACTCAGTGTAAATCAGTATAGCACCTTGCAAGTTAACGAGCTATGCTGATTTACATGGACTGCAGCTCCAACCCTAGATGTTTGGATTTAAAACACTCCCCCAGATGTGCCATGTTAGATCTGCTCTGCTTTCCCTCCCTCCAACTCTTTTCCTCACTCCCGCTTTTAAGTCTCTCCCCATCTGTCTGGCTGCCTCCCCTTCTGTTCAGCTCTCTGTGTCCTCTATCCATCTTTCTCTTTCTTGGCGAAAAATTAAGGAGAAAAAACAACTCAATAGATTTTTCCAATAACCTTCCCTAACGTCTCACCAGGTTACATTATGCTTTAATAGCATTTAAGCCAATCTGCCTGATGCCACTAGAAAGGTCAATTAAATTCACCCTAAAAATTTCACTCCTGGCTCATTATACATTTGGAAAATGAATTAGAAGCACAAGCTGCCCCAGAGGTTTCTGATATTTTGCTAATGAATATGTCTCATTTTGCACAGACACAAAAAAGTGCTTCTCTGGCCATGTCGGGATAGCTGCGTCACTCAGATAGCCCCAGATTATGTCCTAAGGGAAGTGGAAGGAGAGGGAGATAAAAGAAGAGTGATGTGATGTCTCACCCAGATGAAACTGATGCTCTTGGTCATGCGGTGAGGACTTGGGGAGGGGAGGAAGCGGGGTGTGTATCGCCAAGTGAATTAATATGCATGGAGTGGAACATGGGTCTTGCCTATGGAATTAATGGGCCAGCTGATGAAGATGCTCCTGTAGCTCCAGTACATGGTGGTTTCATGGCAGGGAATGTCCTGAACAGAAGGGTGAATTGTAGCAATACCCAGGTGCAGAATGGCCTGACCCCAGGCTTCTTTGGAAGAGGAGACTTGATCAACAACCAGCAAGGCATTTCCCAGTGCTGGACTTATTAGCTCTGGTGGGATATTGAAGTCCCCTGAAGCCTCAGCTGACTCCCCTGTTGCTGGCACCACTGCACAGGAGGAGTTGGAATGGATAGTGTCACATGGTCCATGCAGTAGCGCAGACAGGCCCCTTCTCTGGGCACCATTTGGGGTCTGTCTATCATTGTGTGATGTGATGACACAGGACAGCAACAGAGGGGGAGCCATATTTGGAGGTGGCGTCTGTGACATTTCACAGATGTAGTGTGAGTGTCGATTGGTACACAAACCCTCATTCCTATCGTTTTCTCACCATCTTTAATGTGTTTACCTTCACAATATACCTGTGCGGTAGGGCACTGCTCTTATCCCGGTTTCGTAGATGGAGAACTGAAACCCAGAAACTGATTTGGCTTACACCACACAGGAAGTCTGAGCAGGAATTGAACCCAGCTCGCCTAAATACTAGGCTACAACCCCAACCCCCAGGCTAGCCTTCTTCTTAGAGCTTCCTACCATGGCCCTGTCTTCCCTCGCAAGCCACATGCACCGGGCATTGATGTGTGGAGTTGGCTCAGTAATGCAATCCATATTCCCCAACTATTCAGACAAAGGTTTAAAAGCAGCCACTCCCCCATGTCCCAGCTCCTTTTGCATTTGCGCAGCCAAGTTCTGCCAGCAACAGTGTTTGCCAAGGTGATGTCCCAGTGCCTGTGGCTATCAGATGGTAGATCCACCCTCGTTAATGCACCCACCAGCAGTGCTCACTTGTGCATCCAATCAGCATCCGAGTAGCTCAGCCACCTTATGGCTTCCCTGACCAATCACAAGTAAGAAACACAGCTCAACCTTTGAATACTGGCGGTTGGTCAATACAACAGATACCTCTGAATAGCAACGAAGCTGTAGAGAATCCCTTGCTGCTCACAGGCAGAAAAAAGGTTTCATTAATCAAATAAATGATTAATTTCAAATTATGACCAAGATTTTCACAAGATACCATTCATTTTGGGTGCCTCCGTTTTGAGATGCTCAACATGAGACACCTGATTTTCAGAAAGTGCTGAGCCCCTGCTCTCTGAAATTCAAGCCCCCAAATCACAGTTATTTTGAAAATTTCCCATGAAACTAAACTTTAAAAAAATGTGCTTTGGGTCAATTGAAACATTCTGTTTAGATAAAACCCAAGAGTTTCATTCTGATTTCAGCTTTTTCATATTTTATAGTACCTTAGAATTTATAATGTAATATAAAATAAAATACATTTCAAAACAGAGTTGTTTTGAACCAAAAAAAATGATCAAAATGCTTCATTATGATTGAAAAAAACACAAGATTTTGTCAGAAGGATCCTGTTCCCTTTGAGAGTGTCTGTTTTAATGAAATGGCATTTTCTGAGGGTCAAATATTTCCCAATGGAATGTTTTTCCATCTCTAGAGCTGTGCACTCTGGCTGCTAAAACATGTGCTTGTCTTTAGGCATGTGGACAGTTCTGCTGATTGAGCTACAGACTCAGATTTTGAAAGGAACCTTGATGTCACAGCACTCAGCATTGCAAACCTAACTGATTTAGGAGCCCACATGTCATTTTCAAAAAGGATTTAGGCACTTAACAGCCAAAACACCATCAACTCTCTATGGGAATTTGTCTTCTATGTACCTAAATCCATTTTGAAAATGACATTTAGGATCATAAATCAGTTAGGTGTTGCAATGGAGAGCCATTCCTAAATATCTTTGAAAATCTGGACCTCAGTGCCTTGCAGGATTGAGATTGTAACTCCAACTGCCACATAACTGCTACCACTACGAATGTGCTCTGTGAATCAAGCCGAAAGTGTCTGCAGTGTATCATGCCATCCGGGGGGCGTGGAAGTCCCTGATGGGCTGAATAGTCAAAGAGAAGAATCTAGCCATCAGTTTTTCAGCAAATCTCTCAACTAGAAACAAACCCTCGCTCCACAGAGCCTGAGACCACTGGCAAAATCTTCGCATGAGCAGTCAGAAACATCTTCAGGTTGCGTGTGAATTAACCTTCCCCCTGCCATCTTTGTCTCCAAAACAAGTTGGGACTAAATCCATTCTGCAGTCCCTGGCCATGAGGTTGCTGGGAGGTCTCTGTCAGGCCTGGCCCTTTGGCAGCTGAGGGGAAATGTGCATAAATGAATAAATAGATTGTAATTAAAAACAACCCAAAGGAGGGGGAAAACCCACCAAAATAATCAGGGTAGGGGAAGGGGAAAACCAAGCGTCCTCGGGTGAAATGACTGCCCCGTATAATATGTGTTAACAGGGAATGTGATTGCACCAGTGCTGCTTGCATTGGTTTGGATTGAGTGAAGCATGGCTCCTCTGCAGCTCAGGTGGTAAGCAGGATGTTTGCAGGCTCAGAAGGTTTTTAGAGAGGGCAGGAAGGGGAAAAGATTGTTCTCGTCCCTCTTCTGTGGAGATTAGGTTTGAACTGGGGAGATCAGTGTGGTGCTGCGATAGCCATTATTAGCATGTTAGTAAATTAAATAGCTAATTAGCCATTAAAATTTCCGACGTGTGTCATCTTGAATGCTCTAACGCCTCAGTGCATTGTTTATGCCCTCGCAGCAGAGTTGGGAAGATGATTCTGTTCTGTCTAAGATTCTGGACATCTTGGGATGGAGTGAGGGAAGTTATAGCCAGTAAGAAAAGGACTCTGAGTTTCACTATCACTTAGAACTGGGAAGAAAACAAGGTGTGGGAGAGTGATGGCAAAGTGTGGTCCCTTGCAGTGTACGTGGGTGGGCAGAGGTGTTCCCAGTGCATGTGCATCTGTGTGTGATCATCCTCTTCCACAATGTGTGTATAGCCCTTGCAAAGTGTGTCTGAGGGTACAGGGGGTCCCAGTGTGTGTACATCTGTGTTGCAGTGTGTGCATGTGTTGTCACAGTGTGTGTCTATCCATCGTGCTTGGCATGGCTGGATTCCCTGTGTCTGTGAGAGCTTTTCTTGGTCAGTGCTGGTCTGTAACAATAGTATAGAAAACAACAAATGGCACAGAAGTCAGCCTGGCAACTCATAATGAAAGCACCAAGGGATCTGCTGGGGAAACTGAAAGGCAACATGTGTAAAACTGATGAAAGGACATAATATTTCACCTGTCACAATTGTCTTGTGGAACTCATTGCCACATGATATTGAGGCCAGATGACCCCCTAAAGAGTACTTTTCTTCTCTCCATGATTAATTTGTTTTCCTTCCCCAATACGTAATATGAGGTTCTGGGTGAATGAGGTGTGGGTGCTGGACATCTGTGTGGCATAGGCAAAAATCAGATCCTATGGAAGGTGACCTGCAAGGAGGAAACTGGTTTGCAGGTGCATGGGGACCTGCTTGGACTGGCTGGGCCATGAGCACTGAACTCCTCTTAAACCCTGAGGTGGTCACTCCAGTTCAGGGTTCAGTCAGGGAGGGAAGCCTGTCCTGCTCTCTGTGCACTGCCTTGTCTGTAAAGGGCTCCTAGGCCTGTCCATTCAGAACTAAGGTCACAGCCAGATCCTACCCCCCATCCCCTTAAAATGGCCCCAGATTTGGGGTGTTTCAATTTCAGGCTGCCGGCCCCCCCCCCCCGGTATACTTCAGATTTGTTTCCCTAAAACTGAGACACCTCAAGTCAGGGGCTGATTTTGAAAATTGGGCCCTGACCAAACAACATCACCCAATTCCTTATCCTCAAACCCCTTTCTGGGTTCTCCGTGCACAGGGAAAGGACTTGGGGTGAACCAGTGAACCCCACTGATGAGTGTGTCATCTAGTTCCATTATGCCTGATCTACAGAGGATACAGATGTGGGACAGCCTAGGAGTCTTTAGCTCAAGCTATAATAGTGCACACTTTTAGCACTGGAGATCCCTGGAGTGTCGACCAACACTGTGTCTGTTACAATCTCTCCCTCTTGTTGTGCTGTGTAAAGGCTCTCTCCTTGAAGATGCCATTAGTGCTGCATAGACTGACCTGGTTCTGCTTCTTGGGAGAAACAGGGGTTGCTCCCAGATGTTTGGGACCACAGGCTTTCCAGCATGACTTCAGTCCACAGCCACTTACTCGAGGAGATTGTGACATTTCCCTCTGGGAATAGGGCGGTTGAGGCTTGGTTTCTTGGGGGCTTGAACTTAGTTCATTCTCCCTCTCCCACTCCTCTGCTAGCTGGGACCATGCATGATCAGTTTTAAAACGCGAGGCATGTTTTGTTTTGTTTCCCCCCCCCCCGGGACCCCAGAACAATAACCACTGTCACTTCCCCGCTGATATTTTCCAATTCCTTTGCCTCTCTGTCCCTTGCAAAGGCCAGCCTCCACGTGAATCACATGTAAAGTGGTATGAAGGGCAGAGGGATGGAGGCCAAGAATGAGTTTTACAGGAAAATATTTACAAAAAGGTTAGACGTTTGGTGCTGAGTATCCTGGAGCGAGCCTGCAGGGAAACCAACCCTTTCCAGGGCCCGAGGAAACAGCAGCTTCCTGGCTGACTCCCGGGTAGCACAGAGCATCCTCACGCTTCAGTAACCCAGCTGGCGGCTGCTGTCTCCTCTCCTGCCGTAGCTGTTACAGCTACATTAGCTTTGTCTTCCCTTCTCCCTGGGGACCACGCTCAACCCCTATGCTGTCAGTTCAACTTTGCAAACTTCTGCGTGTCCCATTGTGCTGAGGGCCCGATTTCTGTATCTCTCTCTCTCTTGGTTGCCGGTGCTGTTCTCATACTGTATCCTGCTCCCCACATATTTTCCAGACCAGGGGGAGGAGGGGGCACTTCAAAGTGGGTTATAAAACCCAACACAGCATCACTCTTGTCTCTGGGTCAAGTTCCTTTGTCTGCATGCCTGCTGCCTCAGTCTCTCCCCAAGAGCTGTCACTGCTTCATTTCTCTTTTAATTTTGCTGCAGTTTAGTAACACCCACTGCTAGGTCAGAAGTTACAGCGATGGATATCGACGTCCTTAGCAGTGCCCTGACCTCGTCAATTTCATCTTGTCCTTCCTTCCTTACACTTGTCCTAGCTTTTTTAAAAGACCAGTCTCCCACCTATTGGCCTTTTTAATGCATAGAGCTTGGCTCATCAGTTTTTCCTTTACAGGTGATCAAAAGGATTCATTATAAAACAAGGGCTGGAATTAAAAGCTGGAGGGGGGGACGGTTATAAACCTGAATAATTGTGGTCCCATCATGCAATGCCTAAAATGCCGAGCCACCTTAACTCTTAATCAAAGAGGGAACATGGTACCCTATTATTTGCTGAATCAAATATTCCTCCAGCATCTGTGCCCCTCAACTGTGACATGCTGCATTGCCCATAATTCTTGTCCTGTCCCCCATAACTCTAGACCAGCCAGTGCACCCCACCCTGACTTGTAGCATCAGCTCTGCCCATGCCCTTCGATCCTCATCTGCATCACCTGCTGCTGCTCCAGTGCTGGTCCCCCCGGTGCTCTGTCCCTGCACCTCTATCCTGATCTGCAGCAGCCCCTGCTAGTCCACTGCTGAGTATTGTATCCAAACAGCGTGGCAATGTGCTGAGCACATGTATGCAGTGGAAAGTAGGTCGCTGTAATAACTGGGCCAAGTTCGTCTCTGGTGGAAGCACTTTGAGCCAGTATCTCCTGTGTGACGTTTCATGTCTGGTATTGTCAATACCTTAGGCAGTGCCCCACCCTAGACATGTTACCCACTGGAGATGGCTCACTGCGATGGGGGCAGGCTATCAAGCCCGCAGCTCTAGTTCAGTGGTTCAAATTGAGCCTGTGTCGCTCAGCAGCAGCCGTTGTTTAGCTTGCTTGCAATGAGTTAGGGAGCGTTTCTATGTAGTTCCTAGGAATTACAGAAGTCATTAAAATTGGTGCTAATCAGCCCCCTTTCTGGCAATATCAGCCAAGGTCCGAATGGGCCATCAAGAGAGAATAGGTGATTCCCTCCAGAGTAGAATTGCAAGAGCTTTGTACAGCGCCTAGCACAGTGGGGATCTGGTCCATCACTAGGCTCCAGGATGCTACAATAACACAAAAAATAAATAATAATGTCTTTAGTTCGGAGGAAACTTTGTGACCCCTTTCCCTGTTCTGTGGATAAATAGAGGGCATCAGTTTCCTGGCAGCCAGACTGGCATTAAATTCAGTTAAAGAAATAAGTCTTTGTGGACTATTAGAAAATATGGTGAAGCTAATTTTAGGTGCCTCTTATCTACCTATTGAGAAACTTCTGTGGCTCAGTAACTCACAACCTTGCATCCGGTTTGCAGCTTGGCTGCATCCCCTCTGTCCGCCCCGGTGCTCCCGTCCTCTTGATCCTCCGATAAGCTGGCGTATGTTTCCAGATGCTTGGGCAGTAAAACTCTCTGTGCACAAACTTTTTTTGCTTTATTGTTGCGTTCATAAAACTGGCCTGGAAACTGCTGAAGCAGTAACCCTGTTGGTTTTAGAGGCAGCTGCAAATCAGACCCACTCTCCAGCGCGGCTACAGGAGGGTTTTATGTGCCCTCATTAAAAAGGTGTTGCCCCCTGGTCTGCCTTTTACTCAGGCTGGCTGAAGGATGGGATTTAACTGCTGGATGGTAGGTGTATAGTTCTTTGTTGGTGGGTTTTCAGCCTTGTCTAAATGATCTCCAATAGAATCATGTGTTGATGAGAGTGAATATTGGGATGCACACCTTTATGCTGCTAGTTTTGCCCATCTGAAGCAATCTGTAGTTGGTTGTGACTAAAATGTATTTCCCTCTACCCCGTGGGCTGCAGAGTGGGCACAGGGGTTCTCAGACTTCATTGCACCACAATCCCCTTCTGAGAACAAAGTTACTACGTGATCCGGGGGGCGGGGGCAAGAGGGGGGACAAAGCTCAAGCCCTGCTGCCCCCCGTGTGGAGGAATGGGGGCTGCAGCCTGAGCTCCTCTGCCCTGAATGGGGATGGAGCTCAGGCCTCAGCCCCAGGTTCCAGCAAGTCTAATGTTGGCCCTGGCAACCCCAATAAATGGGATTGTGACCCACAGTTTGGGAACTGCTGGCTAGAAGGTTCTCAGTCGAGTGGGGAAGGGGTCAGATCACCACTGCTGCCACCAGCACCAGATGGCATCATTCGATAATCTCAACACAGGCTCGGGAATGAATGGGCCATGTAGACTGAACTCTTCATTGCTAGACTTGTCGCAAGGGCCAGGGGCAGGGAGGTAGTGCGCAGGCTACTGCTGTCCTCATTCACTGGGTAAGCAGAGGGCTCCAGGACTGCTGCTCCAGTGCCATACAGTGGGGAACTCCAGAAAAGATCGAATTTGCTACTGTGATAGTTGGAACCCTTTTTGTGCAGCGCCGTCGGATTTTAACTGGCAAAGGTGAACAGTGGGGAGAGGTGACCCTTGTCCCCTCACTGCACCCCTGCCACAACTGGGTGGAAAACCATCCTGAGTGCTCGGTGCTGCCTGAGAATGCTCCATAGCCCCAGAAATGGGGGGTGGGGGAGGATGTAATCAGTCCTTTTTGAAGAGCATGCCCCCACCTGGTGTAATGCATGCTTCTTACTGCTGCTGCAGCAGCTTTTTGAGGTGCTGCTGTGCATGCTCAGGGAACCTCCACTGGGCTGCTCCATCTCAGCTCCCCTCCCTCTGGCCCAGCACCCCCCCCCGAGAATACAAACCATTGTGCAACCCTACATGGGAGAGTCCAAGCCATGCCTTCCCCCATCTCCTCAAGCCAGGAGTTGCCCCTCTAACACACAGCCAGGGTCAGGAGAAGTACCATGCAGCATGGGTTTGCATATTTCCACTTGCCCTGGCTGTTAACAGGAAGACCTGCCTTGTGGCCATCCCAGAACAAACAAGACTTTAACGCTAGTTGTGGAAATTCAAGCTGGCCTGTCTCCTGCCTCTGGCTGTTCAGAGACGAGGCAAAGCATGTGCTGCCAGTCAAGGGAAACGGACATTTTCACTTGGAAATGGATCATATTGGTTCTACACGTCCACTCGAATGTAGCAACTCTGGCACCCCTTTGGTCATGGTGGGCATGGCAGAGGTGTGATTGCACCCATGTGAACGTACCTGAGCTAGCTTTGATCAAGTTAGCTCAGATACAGGAGCGGTGAGGCTGCGGCAGTGTGGGCTAGCTGCCTGGCTACTTATCTACGGTCCCAGGCAGGGTAAGTGCCATTCATTGCTATTGGCACTCACACTAGCTAGATCAGGTATGTCTACACGTGCTGCATCACACTCTGACTGAAGTCTAGACGGAACCTTTGACGGAGCTGGATATTTGAGCCTACAGCAACCCCAGGGCAGGGCCTCAGGAGCCAGGCAGCCCCCAGTACAGCTTTTCCACACCGTCCCAAAGACGGTGGTCCAAATTCAGACTCGAGGTAAGCAGGTGCAATCCAAGTGACCCCACTGAAGTTACATCCGCTGACACCAGGGCTGAATTTGACCTGTTTTTTTAATACATTCTGGCAAGAGAAAGTCAAACTGGAAAGTGAGCCCTGCACCAAACTGATATATATCCCTGCTGGGATCCCACTAAATTATCCTTTCAGGGCTCTAGCACAGGCAGTTAATAACCTGGAGTTTGCTGGCACCGTCACCAGAAGTGTAACAGATTGATATAAATAACGCACATTTGTATGGTACATTCCACATTAAGGATCCCAAAGCTGTTTACGAACAGGTGGCTAGACAATGGACACAATAGGATTCACTTGGCCCAGCACTGAAATGCAGCCACCTCTGGGGTGGGAGGAGGCAGCTGTTAAAGAACACACAGAGCAATGCTGCATGGCCGTTTCAGATAAGAAGTGAAGGAACCTCATCCAATTACAGTGGAGGGTGGATTTTAGATGGGCAGAATGTAATTACTCCCATGGGACTTTGGCATGGGCATCCAATCTATAATATTTCAGTGCCTGTGAAAAGTCGGGCGAGGTCTGTAGTTATACCCCAAGTTGTCAGGTACTTGGCAATCCCTTGTTAATATTGCTGTTGCTGGGTGGGAGGGTGGGGAGGGTTTTTTTCTGCCGGTGAATTTAAAAGTGCTGTTTTATCCTGAAATTTCATGTGGCGCTAAGAAATATAGCACGATCCCTCCCTCTGTCTGGCAGAGTGTCAGGGGAAGAGAAGGACCGGAGGGGAAAATACCAGCTAATAGACCAAACATAAGATAAGAGTTACCATCCTGCTGGGAGGCAGGGAGGGTTGAGAAATGACACTTGACAATTTGTTTGAACTCTTGAGTTATTTCCAGGAAAGCAATTTCTATGACATTTTCTCTTGGCATTTGAAGGGGAAGAAAAGTAGCTTCCCTCCTTTCCCTCCCCCCCCCACACCACTATGTCCATTCCTCCTTTCCCTGTAGTGATTTAACTCCTTGCTCTGTAAAAGTCAGCAGCTGTCTCCAAGCAGTGAACAGTAGGTGCGAGCATTGGGGTGTGCGACAGAGCGCAAGTGTGTAAGTGACAGGGAGCACATGAGAGTGTGTACCTGTTTGAGGGTGAGGAGATGCGTGTGTGTGAATGGTGATGTCTGTGTCGGCATACATGGGCAGATGTATTTGCGTGTGAATACATAAGTGTGAGAGAGAGTGTATGGGAGTGTGTGTGCTTGTGAGCACACGAAGATGAACACAAAGGAGAGCATGCTTGAGTGTGAGTAATGGGCAGGTGGGAGCATGGATGTGAGCAGGTGAAGGCCTATAATAAAGAGCCTATGAGAGGGTGAGTGCTGAAGTGGGCAGTTTTCAGGGGATGCTAGTGAGCACATATGTGTGTGAACATGAGTATGAACATGGGGCACGTGATTTGTGAGGAGAGACTGAAGGAAATGGGCTTGTTTAGTCTGCAGAAGAGAATGAGGGGAGATTTGACAGCAGCCTTCAACTACCTGAAGGGGGTTCCAAAGAGGATGGACCTCGGCTGTTCTCAGTGGTGGTAGTTGACAGAACAAGGAGCAATGGTCTCAAGTTGCAGTGGGGGCGGTCTAGGTTGGATATTAGGAAACACTATTTCACTAGGAGGGTGGTAAAGCACTGGAATGGGTTACCTAGGGAGGTGGTGGAATCTCCATCCTTAGAGGTTTTTAAGGCCTGGCTTGACAAAGCCCTGCATGGGATGTTTTAGTTGGGGATTGGTCCTGCTTTGAGCAGGGGGTTGGACTAGATGACCTCCTGAGGTCCCTTCAAACCCTGATGATCTATGGTTCTATGTGCGATCACACGGCCATGGGAGCTTGCAAGAATGTCTGGACATGTGCTACCTCTGTGCATGCACTTGGACATCTGCAGTCTGTTTGGTCTCTGAGCTGCATGGCTTTGGATGCTCTGCTGCACAGGAAGTCTGAGCAGTGGGATGCTCCAAAGAGACAGCTCTATACATCCCTACACGACACTCCCACAGCCTGTTTCGCTCCTGTGGACATGACACCCACAAAGCAACAGTAAAATATCAGCAGCAGCATGGCTGGGCTTAAATCTTTACTGAGTCTCCATTTTTCTTTGTTTAACCGCTTACAGAATAAATGGAATTTATAATCAGACACCATAAAATCACTGATTTACAGCTCATCTTGATGACAATATTTAATAACTCGTGTATATTTTATTGCATCTTTTTAATGCTCTGTTGTGGAATTTTACTTAGGTATTTCACCCTCTATATCACCCTGTCGCAGCACAGATGGGCTGGTTTTCACTCTGAACTGAGAACTGAGCCTGCCAGTACCCAGGAGTCATTCCAGGTGGGCTACATAACCCAGGCAGAGCTCTGCTGAGGGCTGCGTTCTGAATCACTTCCAGGTAGAGTCGGGAAGCCAGCCTGCACTCTGTCCAGGGATGTATTCTGAATCCAGTCCCAGCCCCTCGAAGAGCTGCACCCAGAATCCAGGCCAGCTTCTATCAAGGAGTGCAGCCAAATTTTGTTGCAGGTGGGCACAGAAATCAAACCGAGGTGTCTCTGGTCCTAGAGCCCTTCTCACAGTGTGGGTCCTTTTCCTGAATCCAAGTGCAGGAGGTTGGACTAGGTGACCATAATGATCCCTTCTGATCTTAAGTCTATGAGTCTATGAGCAGTGGGATCAATGGTGATGTGGGTCGCACATGGGGTGGAAGCAGTGAAAGTGGCATTCATATGTTCTGATTCAGAACTCGGGTGTGGAAAATGGAGGCAAGGTACGCGCAGAGGAAGTGCAACAGGGTGGTACGGAGCAGGAAAATCAACTCCCCAGGAGAGTGTAGCGTGAGGTGCGGGGCCTTGTTTTACTTAATCCCTGCCTGCTCCCACCCTCTCTGCAATCAGACTCTCTTCTCACACCAGAGTAAGCTACACTGCCATCAGTGGCGTTACCCCTGGTATAAATCAGAGAAGGATCAGGCCTGTGGCAAGTCAGTTACACTCGTTTTGCACGTGTAGCCCACTGGTGTGTGTGCTCCAGGTCCCCTCATGGGCCCGATCCGCAGAAGATATGAGTCTGTTGTTGCCTCAGCTACAAAGCCCCTTGGCACTTTACCTTGTGCTCTAGCAGCTCTGGAAATCCCCAACTCAAGCCCTGATGGTGTTGGCCAAGATGACAGCTGTCATGCCCACTCCACTTGTGCTGGTGCACCCCGGTAGCACTTCCACCCTCCTCCTGCTGCTGCTGAACATGACCCAAAGGGTGGATTTTTCTCTCTTTTAAAAGCAAACAGCTGGCAAATGTCACCTTGGCCCTGCCACACGGCGCATTGTGCCCCGACTCTCCGAGCGCAGCTGTGACGCCCGTTGATCTCGGCGAGGAGCAGTGTCACGCGAAGAGCCTGCTGTTGTGTGGGGGGTCCTCGAGCCATGTCGGTCGTCTGTGCACTGGAGGGGCCTGGTGCTCCGGTCCTTGGGGAGGATGGATTCTGCTGTATTGGCGGAAGTGACTGAGCTTGGCGAGTATTGGAGCGGAGAGGAGAGCATGTTGGAGGGACGAGAGGGGGTCGGAGAGAGCTGACAGGTCTTGTTTGCATGCCGAGTTCAGAGCTGGTGAGAGTCTAGGAGTTTGTTCCAAGTGTCTGTGCAACACTCGCTTCGCTGACAGGTGCTGCCCATCCATCCGTCCCTCCTTCCCTTCTCCTCTCTGCTCTTGGCAGGAGCCAGGACAGCAAAGAAGCTAGGTGGAGAGGAGTAAACAGGCCGAGAGAGCTCACTGGAGCTCAGGTCAATAAAAAAGACATTTCTACTGAGCTTTGTGCTGGCTGCAGCTGTCCCTGGGTCGCTGGCACAGCCTCGATATAGCCACACACACTCCTGGGAAGCAGAGGTCACATGTGCTCTGCCTGATCGGGTTATCCCAGGGTGGGGTGGGGGGGTCTGAAAAACAGCAAGAGGGAGCTGGGTGTGAGTCTGAAATTCAATGGCACAGAGAGAGGTGAGTGGAAAGCAGAGAGGGAGAGGATTTCCAAGCATGGCAGGCCTGACTCAACCCTACATCACTCCCCGTTTACACTGGCATGCCCCAGGATCACTGGAGTCACACTCCATATAGAACTGGAGTAAAGTGGCAGGCACTCAAGCTGTGTATGTTCTGTATGCTGGGGAAGGTTCACCAGGATTCCCGAAGCTTTTCTCAGGCACTTGTGTAAGTCACTGGCCAGGGTGTACTGTGCATCTGATCCACGGAGAATGTGAGCTTGCAATAGGTCCCTGCTATAAAGCTTGGGTCTTTGACTCACATGGTAGAAATTCACGCTCCCAACTCTGAAGGTCCATGGTGCAACCCATTGCTGATGTGTTGGTCAAAATCAGCCCTAATTCACAGAAAGCTGCGCTCAGGTTCATAAATCTTTTGAGGGGAAGCCAGGGGCGGTTTTGAGCAAACCGGGGGATGATTGGTGGCTTCAAATGGAGATGGTGAGAAATCTGCAGCCTGAGAGGGTTTGGACATTAGGCAGCCCCAGCCACTGTCACCTGGCTTGAGTTACATAGCAAGGCTTCTCTTCTAACATGTCCATACAGGGGTACACAGGCCAAGAGCTCCATAGTTCTGATGATGGCCTAGATTGTGCCCTTACAGAACTTGTCTCTGTTTGGCAGAGCAGCACTACCCCAGGGGAGCTCCCTGTGCACCATCTCTCAAGAAGATGCAGTGTGCAGTACCTTCTGTGCCCATGTAAAGTGGGGGGTGCCATGGGCCAGGCCTCGGTGCCACCTATACAAGGTGTCTGGGACAGTATTGTTACTGAGGTGCGGGCATTTCTGTGGTCTTCATGTGACTCGCCAGGTGTCATTGGGAATTATCTGCACAAACTCTTGGACGGGGAAGTTATGCACTGCTCATTCGATGGGCAAACCTCAAACTGTTCAGTTCAGAGGAACGTCCCAAAAGATGGAGGGCTTGAGTCTCAGTGGGTGTAAATCAAAGGGTTCTGTGGAGTTAGACTGATTTATCCCAATTGAGGATGTGGCTCTGAATTTTTATCCAAATTTTCCACGCTGGTCCCTTGGGGAAAACTTAGTGGCTGTTATATGTGTGGCTTTCAATGAAGTTACATGTCTTTTTCAGGTCAGGTTGGTTTCATATCCCTTGAGATTCATCTCTGTAAGTTTCAGGTTCATTTGAACTCCTCCTGGTGAGGGTGAAATCCAAATTGAACTGGTGACTTTTATTAAGCTCTGCAGGCCTCCTCTGCGTTTGTGTGACCCAGGTGACCTGCCCTATTATCAGATGCCATGTTTCTTTTTGAAACTAGCAGAAAACTCTCACTTTACCCAAAGTGTTTGGACGAATGTGTCTTGGGGCCCAAAGTGTTTTGTGCAACACTCCTCTGGTTTTGTTTAAACGTTTGTGTTTGGAATTTTAGCCGCATGGACTGACCTTCCCTTGGGAAAGGTCTCTTGGATCTGCTAATATGAGGCAGGAAAAGACTTCCCTCTAGATATTCTAGCATTCCTTCTTCCAGAAAAGAGTCACCTGAAAATAAAAATAATGTCAATTTAAGAAACAAATAAAAACAAAAAACCCCCCACAAATATGCAAGATCCAACTGGACTTTTGGGTGAAGGATCCAGCTGATTCTTGTCCAAACGGGTTCATCGTTCCCAAATCAAACAAAGCCACTTCGTACCCGAATAGCAGAGATCCTGAATTTAAAATGGTGGGTGCCGTTTGTTTTTGGTCTGTAGATGAAATAATTTGCTCCCAGCTTTCCCCTGTCTGAGAGCGATGGGTGTGAATTTCCCCTTTGCCTTGGTGGGGATCTAACCGGAGACCCAACTGTTGCCTTTGGGGTTAATGATTCTGAGCAGAAAACCTGGGAAAAGATGTTGCCAGTTCAGACTCATTCCTGATGGTTCTGAAAGCAGCCAGTGTGGAATTCATGGGCATGCTCACTGTGAGGCTATACTGTCAGGGTCTAATGTTAAATTATAGTCTACAGGAGAGTCCTCTGAGGTTGGGCTGGGGGGAGAGGGGAGAATGATCTCAGCCTATAAATACCTGCAAGGCAACAATATAAATGAAGGAAGGGAATTATTCACAGTCTCAGAAGGTGGTAGGACAAGGAGTTATGACCTGGAGCGAAGGAAAGAAAAGTTGTTGGGCAACTACTAGTAAAAAGTTCTCAACAGTAAGAGCAAGTGAGCCGTGGAATAGATTCCCAGAGGGGGAGTGGAGGCACCGTCATGGCAGAGGTTCAGGAATGAGCTAGACAAGATATTAATGGGAAATATGATGTGAGGAATCTTTGTAAAATGTAAGAGGGCAACCTGCTGACCCAAGACATCTCTCTTCTGGCTTTGTGCTCGATAGATTCCATGTTCAATTCCATTTATGCCATTTTACTGCTGATACCCTACATTTTTGCTATAAGGTATGTTTACACTGGATTGTAAACCCGAGTCGGTGGGACCCATGCTTTTGAACACGGTGTTTCCAAGCCCATGCTTGAGCATCCACACTGCGTTGCAAACCTTGGCTTACAATTGCAGGACTAGGCTCTCACAGCTGAGCTAATGTGTCCACGCTACATTGCACAGACCTTCCGACTCAGGCTTGTGGTTTGAGTTGCATGCACACTGCAAAATGACATGGCCTGGCTGTGAGTCCCACCCACCTGAGTCTTAGGACCCTCCCCTCCACCCGTCACTGGTGGGTAGTAGGCTCCAGGTCCTGGGGGCTTGCAGATCTGAGTCAGAAAGATGTTTGTGTGGATGGTGTGTGGCGGGGGGGATGGACTCAAACCTGCATCTGAGCACATTTTACAATGCAGCATATATACATCCCAAATGGGTAGGAAGTTTTGTCATTCAGCTGCCCCACCCCACCTAAAGCAGAGTCCCACCTTTTGGTCCTGGGTTTAAGCCATAACACAGCATCTCAGAGGCACCACTCTCTTTTCATTAGGCTCCTCATCAGTGTCAGAACTCTTGGTTTTTTTTCTCATCTCTGCCACTGATTTGCTTTGTGAGCTTGGTCAAGCCACTGGGGGCCAGATTTTCAAAAGTTGCCTCTAATATTTGGTGCTTCCATTTCTAGGTGCCCAACCTGAGACACGCTGGGACTGATTTTCAGAGTCACTGAGGACTTATCATTCCATCTGAAATCAATGGGCACTCTGAGTGCTCAGCACCTCTGAAGATCAGGCCCCTTCAAGTTGGGCACCCAAAATTAGCGGCTGCTTTTGGTCTTAACTTCTCAACACCTCCATTTCCTCCTCAGGGGGATAACAAGATTTATCTACCCAAGCAGGGTGTTTTCTGCCTTAATTCATTAATGTACTTGAAATCCCAGTGCTGCCAACTCCCATGATTTTGTTGCGAGCTCATAGTCTGCAATGTTTGTCATAAAACCCCAGCTTCTGGAATCATGTGATTATGTGAGAATCTCAATTTTCAGAAAAAAAGTTTCTAGCATTAGTGGTTGCCGAGAAAAACTTTACAAGCCAGACCTGTGTGTGACCTGGAGACAAATAAACCAGAAGAGACATAAAAAGAACCCTAAATTTATTATTTTGCAATATCATGATGGGGCGGGAAGGTTAGCTCATAATTTTTTTGAGTGCTTGGGATTGGAAACACTGAGATCCTGACACGGAAGTTGTTTTATTGGCTCCTGTAGCAATGGTGCAGAAGGCAGGCAGGGACTCAGTGGAACAGGAGAGTTCTGTCCCAGTGCATGCTGGAAACGGATCTGCAAAAATGGCTGCTTCTGTGAGAATGATTTATGACTGGGGAGAAAGGAAAACTAACTTTCCAGAATGATCTGTCCCATCCCATATTCTGGATGGTCATCAGTGAGACAGCCAGACTTTAAAGTAATATAAGCTCTGTCCAACCTTTCAGGCCATTGACCGCTGAATGTTCTGTTCTGTCTCTGGAGGTTGGGTTGGATACGCACCTCAGAGTTCCAGAATGGACACTGTGAAGCTCATCATGGTCTGATATGACCCTGGGATGGAACAACTCCATGGAGAAGAGCCTGGGGAGCCCTTTCCTTCCTAACTGTGGGCTAGCTTAAGCTCCCCACAAGGCCATTGCAGAGCTTAGAATCCGAGACATGCTCTGAGGGTGCTCAAGACCCTCATTGCAAATGGTGGAAGGAGAGGCTGTGAGGCCTACCTCACACAATCTCCAAATCACCTCTTTGGGGCAGGAACACGTTTCCTTCTGTCTCCTCTTGAGTATTAATTCATGCTCGATTCAGGCCTAATCATTTAGTTTAAAAAAAAATCAGGAAGGGGAAGGGAGAAATATATTTGAAGGTGCAGTCTTGTTCTGCTTGGATTGAATTACAAATGGTTTGTCCTGAGGGTCTGCTAGCGACAGCGAATAATACCTCCGCTGTTAACTAGGTGCAACACTGCAGGTGGAGTGTGTGGGAGGGGGAAGGAGTGAGTGCCCCCTTAGAGAATAGCTGTTTCTGATGACCCCCGGGGGACACTCCCTCAAGAGCATCAGCGTTCCATTGTAACGAGCAGTGTATTATTGTCGAAGGAATCCATGGCCCTTTCCAGAGGCTGTTACAGTAAATTGCTAGCAGACTACAGTGCAGCAAAGGATCTGTCTGTATCAGCTGCCTTTTGATAATCTGATGTGAAGGGTCCCCTTGTGAATGTATCTTGAGGAATCTCTCTCTTCTTCTCAAAATGCAAAGTGCTCCATGCAAGCTCCTAGTATTCTGGTCAACTGTGGCACGCTGGAGAGGATCCTGTGTTACCCTCCACACCTTCGGGTGGGATGATATGCCCTCCTTGCAACCTACTGCAGTGTGATACACTTATTTCCTTTCTGTGTGCTCACTGAAGTCAGCGGGGCTCCTTGAGTGAGTCAGGGGAACAGACTCCCGGGTCAGGAGTGTTAGAGGAGGCATGGAAAAACAGAATCATGGCAGGGAGAGATGGAGAAAGATCCACTGGGAATTTCCCCCTTGGAATAACTTTCTGATGGAAAATGTCCTTTTTGCAACATTGAAATTTTCCACAAGAAAATTATGGTGTTGCCAGAAAAAATTAAATTGGGGAAAAATCAAAAAAGATGAGCCACAAGCTACCTGCTTCGGTGATGGTTGTCAATTTCACTTTGTCCTTGCAGGCAGAAATGAAATTGACAAGAACCAAGCAGCCAGGCAGGCTGCTAGCTGAAAAATTACATTTGGAATCTTTCAGCAAATCCCTTCCCACAAAAAATAAAATAAAAGTGTGTTTTAGTTTTCATCCTGATTCAGGATGGAAACATTTGCAAAAACTTGAATTTTTCCATGGGAACAGATTACTATTTTCCAGGCAGCTCTACCCATTAGGTTCCACCAAGTTCAGCCAGCGGCATGAATGTTCCCCATTCGGTATATTCTCCAGTATCCAGTCTAACAGTTGCATCTGAAGTAGTGTTTTTTTCCCCACTAAAGCTTATGCCCAAATAAATCTGTTAGTCTTTAAGGTGCCACCGGACTCCTTGTTTTTGTGGATACAGACTAACACAGTTACCCCCTGACACCAGTCTAACTGACTCGTTCCGCTGATGGGGCTTCTGCATCAATCCTCTTGGGAATCTATTGTACAGTCTCTGTTGGGAGATGTTTCCTGATAGCTGAGATATACTTTTTCTGTTTAGAATGTTAAAAAATAAAGTCATATATACTGTCATGCTTCAGGGCATAAACCAACCTCTAACTAATGCAGGTCAGGAGGGAACTTTCCCTGGGAGTAGATTATCCCATATCTTTTACTGCAGGTTTTCTTGCACCTTCCTCGGAAGTATCTGGTACTGGCCGCAGCTGACAACAGGCTGGACTAGATGGACCTCGGATTTGATCCAGGCTGATACTTCCTGTGTTACTAATTACATCTATGAGGTCAATCTAAACAGTTCCTCTCTATTTGGATATGTTTGCTTAAACTGAGGTCCATGAGGTGTCGTTCTCCAGCTCCACAGTCGCTCAGGGGTCACCCAATGCCACTGTTTCCAAGATTGGGAGGGGAAATCTGTTTGCAGAACTGGCAGGGTGGCACTAAAGATGGCCTGAAAGAAAAATCTGGGTCCCAACGTAATACATTGGCAGATTGTGTCATGTTCTCCTTTAGCAGTTGGTCCACCGACTGGAATAAGACTCCATTACTATTATCCCCAACAGAATTATTCCCTTGTCTTAGGTGGTAGAGCAGTGTGTGCTGTGAGAGGGCAGCTCTTGTGTTCAAACCTCCCTCATGACCATTTGGCTGGGGGGCACTACACAAAGGCAACTTGGGGACAGTTCCGATGAGGCTCCTGCTCTGAACTTTCCGGTTCAGGTCAATTTGTATGTGAGGCAAGAGTCTGGGGCAGGAACTCTGACTGGCCATTTACATGAAACAAACTTTGCTGCTGAGTCTAACAGATCCACATGGCACCCGGTGCCAGCGCCTGTTATAGCTGGATTGAAAAAGGGTTCCCTCAAGGCAGCTGAGAGGGAGAAGTGGGATTTATGTACAGCCCCGAGGGGTGCTGCTACTGATGAAGGGACAGCAGAGCGGGGAGAGACAAGCCCCTTGGACTTTGGAAAGCTCCTTCAGGCACCGTGGTTAAAAAGATGAAGGGTCCCTGGGGGCAGGAGCTGCTCAGCAGTGGCCAATATTTCTATAAAGGTCAATGGGGTGCTGCATAGCCACACTGGCAATGAACGCTGAGCAAGGATACAGAACAATGGGCTTAAAAATGCTGTGGCTTTTTTGCCTGTCTCGGACAAAGGGGATTAGTTGCACTAAGTGTAACTACACTTTTAAATTAAACTCTAGGTCTAGGATTGCAGTGGCCCCTGAGCATGCCCCTTGTACAAAGAGCTTCCCTAGTCAGCGTGGAGTTGGTCTAAGAGCTGTGGGCTAGGCATGATCTCAACCCCTAGAATAAGGGCTGATTGGGAGCAGGGCAAGGGTGTGGCCAGATGCACCATGCCACAACTGTTCTCCACTCTCTGGGTGCCATGGGAAGTAGATTGTAAAGTAAGCACTGTCCCCTGCCAGGCCCCAGAATATGGGCAGTGCAAAAATGGCTTAAAGACAATCCCAGGTGCAGAAGCAGAGGAACTGAGACCTGGGCCTACTCTCCTTTGAACCTGACCAAAGATGAAGTAAAACCAGAGAGAGGAAAATTTCCAGCCAAAGCAAAATCTCTGTCCCATCTGATTGCATTTCCATGCCCACATGTCAGCTCTCCATAAATGCAGTTAGAGCACAGGGGAGAATAGTTTCTCATTGCATTAGTGCACAGTGCAACAGAAAGAGTTTAGTTTGTTCTGAGGCTTCGCTGAATTACAAAATGACTCAATGGATATTGTACCATATGTCCCTGCCTGAGCTCGGCCCCTCATTGTGAGCAAGTGACTCTATCTATGAAAATAATACGTGGTGAATAAGATATACTGGGAGACCTGCAAATCCTAGCCATCTTAGAGAAATGGAGAACACCATCATAAACCTAGAACTTGCTGGACTTTGAACTCACTAGCAAAATCCCCATTGACTCCAATGGTGTAAAATCAAGGCCCTGGAAGACGAGGCTGGAAACCATTTTACTGGAAGGATGGTCTAGTGGTTAGGGCACTAGCTTAGTACTTGAGACACCTGTCATTATGTCCCGGCTCTGCCACAGACTTCCTGTGTGACCTTGGGCACATCACTTTCTCTCGCTATGCCTTGGTTCCCCATGTGCACAACAAGATGATAGCACCACCCTAGCTCACAGGGGTGTTGTGAGGATAGATAGTACTGTGATGTTGCACTCCATAAGTGTGAATATGATGTAACTGGAATATGCTTTATGCAAAAGGTCTCTTGTAAGGTCTCATTACAAAGCTTATAATCTACTGAGTGTGTTCATCCTGTTTGTATAAATATATCATTCTTGTATCTGAAATTAGGAATATGAAATATAACTCTGAGGTCTTATTGTAATTATGCAAAGTGTGGGCCATTATTGGTGGTTGAGAATCTTGATGACTCCCATTGACTAGGACAATTAGTAGTAAATTGCTCTGTTTACCTGTAAGCCTTCCTGTATACATGTATGCCAGTGAGTGGGTAATTAAGTCTCACAGGACATGTGAACATGTCACATAGGTTGACCAGACAGCAAGTGTGAAAAATCGGGACGGGGGTGGGGGTAATAGGAGCCCATATTAAAAAAAAAACAATAACCCAAATATCTGGACTGTCCCTATAAAATCGGGACACCTGGTCACCCTAATGTCACATGATACTGGAATCCATCTTAAATCTGGTGCTTTTCCATTTAGAAAAAGGAGTGGAAACCCAGAGAGAAACAAATGATTCCCGCCTTGTGCCAAAGATATATAAGGGGGTGGAACAGAACAAAGGGGGCAGCCAGTCATGAGAAAGCCCCAAGTTATCACCTGAGCTGAAACTAACAAGATTGTACCAGGGGAAAAGATTGGGCCCAGACTAGGTATAAAGGAGTCTAGTCTGTAAAATATGTTTATTGGAACATCTCTGAGGGTGAGATTTACCTGTATTCAGTTTCTTAATGTGTTAGACTTAGACTTACATTTTTTGTTTTATTTTTGCTTGGTAACTTACTTAGTTCTGTCTCTTATTACTTGAAATCACCTACATCCTACTTTTTATACTTAATAAAATCACCTTTGTTTATTAATTAACCAGAATAGTTGATTAATACCTGAGGGAGCAAACAGCTGTGCATATCTCTCTATCACTGTTACAGAGGGTGGACAATTTGAGTTTATCCTGTATAAGCTTTATACAGAGTAAAACTGATTTATTTGGGGTTTGGATCCCATTGAGAACCAGGTGCTGGAGATAGGTGACCTGCTGAGCAGTTTTTGGTTAAAGTCTGCAGCTTTGGGGGCATGGACCAGACTGGGTCTTTGTTGCAGCAGGCTTGCGTGTCTGGCTCAACAAGGCAGGGTTCTGAAGTCCCAAGCTGGCAGAGAAAATGGGCTCAGAGGCAAATTCTGCACATCAGGTGACAGTCCCAAGGGGGTCTCTGTGACCGAACCCATCACAACTACTGTAACAAGGGCCATGTAAGTGCCTTGGATGGGCTATCTAGTGCAGAACTGTCTCCTGCTGAACATTCTCCAGTCCTTTGTCCTAACTTTAAGTTAGGCAAGCAACCTGGGAGAATATTCCCCAGGCTAGTCTATCTCAGCATAAATGAATGTTTCCTGGTATTCAGCCGACATGCCTCTTTCCTTAATTTAATTCCACTGCTCCTAGCTCTGCTCCTCTCAGACTGCTCTAGTCAATTCTACTTTCTCCTTGGGGTTTACACCCTTCAGATATATGCCAGCTGTCACTCTGCATCCTTTCTAAAGTTAGCTGGAGGGAGTATTCATGTAATGAAGTGTTGCAATGTATAACAGAGGGGCTGTAAATACCCTGCAAATACAGCATCATGGTTATGCTTTTGAATAATGCTGCACCATTAAATCACACAATCGGAATTTTCTCTACGTCAGGAGTTCTCAACCTTTTTCTTTCTGAGGCTCCCCCAACAGGCTATAAAAAACTCCATGGCCCACCTGTGCCACAACTGTTTTTCTGCATATAAAAGCCAGGACCAGTGTTATGAGGTAGCAAACAGGACAGCTGCCTAGGGCCCCACATCATAGGGGCTGTGTGATGCTAAGTTGCTCAGATATTGGCTTCAACCTTGGGTGGTGGGGCTTAGGGCCCTGGGATTCAGCCCCATGCAGTGGGGCTTCAGCTTTCTGCCATGGGCCCCAGAAAGTCTAATGCTGGCTTGGCTTGGCGTACCCCCTGAAACCTGCTGGCAGCCCCCTCAGGGGGCCCTGGACCCCTGGTTGAGAACCACTTCTCTATGTTGCAGAATTAAGGTTACCTACATGACAGCAATTTCCCCTTTGCTCACTTCATGTGTGTGTTTTTAGAATTCAAGTGCATTAGTGACATGGTTATTAATCACTGAATCAAGAATTTAAGGCCAGAAGGGACAACCAGATGGTCTAGTCTGACTTTCTGTGTGTCACAGGCCACCACTACCTCCCAGTACCTGAACATTACCCACAAAAACCAAAGTTAGATCAGAATATTACAGCCCACAGAAGGCTAGACCATGATGTGCCACATGCAGAGACTAGGGAGGACCAAGGTTCCCCAGTACCCAAGAGCCCTGTAATGGCAGGGAATTGATTAATGAGATGTACCCAGATAATCTGGCAAGTGACCCACAGCCCGTGTTGCAGAGGAAGGTGAAAAAACACATGATCCCTGTCAATCTAACCTGGGGGTGAGGGTGTCTTTCCTGACCTTCTGTGAGAAGAAGCTATAAATATGGACATAAGGAAGAATTCTTCATCTCTGTAGTGTTTGGATTCTAACAGGGCAGAATAACCAAATGAGAAGACGGAGAGTCTCTGAGTTATCTGGATAGTTGTAAAAGACTTCTGGGAAACTGGCAGATTACTACATCTCGGCGACCTTTGAAATTATAGCCTGTGATTATAGACTGTACATATATTTTTTTATCTGCTTCAACCTCTCAATAACTCATTCCCTTTTCTTAGCTAATAAACCTTTTGTTGGTTTACTGTGGAATTGGCTACCAGCATTGTCTTTGGTGTGAGATCTGGGCTGCAAATTGACCTGAGTGAGTGACTGGTCTCTTGGGACCAGGGCCGGCTCCAGGCCACAGCGCGCCAAGCGTGTGCTTGGGGCGGCATGCTGCGGGGGGCGCTCTGCCGGTTGCCGGGAGGGGGGCACGCGGCTCCGGTGGACTTCCCGCAGACGTGCCTGTGGAGGGTCCGCTGGTCCCGCGGCTCTGGTGGAGCATCCGCAGGCACGCCTGCGGGAGGTCCACTGGAGCTGCGGGACCAGCGGACCCTCCGCAGAGACGCCTGTGGGAGAGCCACTGGAACCGCGGGACTGGCGAGCGGCAGAGCGCCCCCAGCAGCGTGCCGCCATGCTTGGGGCTGCGAAATTGCTAGAGCCGGCCCTGCTTGGGACCGGGCATAATCTGAATGTTCTGTGATTTTGGGTGTAAGTGACCATCTGTCACATAGGCCAGCTTGCCTGAGTGGCAAGATAGCCTGGGGTGTCTAAGGGGACTGTCTGTGGCTCTATTATAAGACTACTATAGTGCTTTTGGAGTTCACGTTTGGTGCTGGGTTGGTGAAATTGAATTATCGAACATACTGCCAGTTCGAGGTGTCTGCGTTGAGGTAGGCACTCATAGTCATGAGCCACTCCAGATAGCATAACAGTCAAATTCTTTAATGTTCCTGGATGGAGATGATCTGCGCCCCCTGATTTGATCCCATTAAGCTGTTTGAGTTTGGCTTCGACCTCCGGTGTGATAATTTCTGCGCCCATATCCTTGCTCCTATTAGCCACTCAGCCAATGCCCCCAAGTCCCCTCATTAACCTTATTAAAAACTGAGACACTGTATTCATGTCAGTGTTGGGCCATGCCTAGATCATCTTTAATCTCTACTCCATTCTCAGTGCTTCGCGGTCCCACTTCTTCTTTCCTTGTTTTCTTTTTCTTTGTACGGCTAACAAACCTTTTCCTATTGGTTTTAATTTCCTTTGCAAAATCCAACTCTGCCTGGCTTTTGGTAGTTCTCACTGTATCCTTACACTCTCTGACCACCAGGAGGTAGCTTTTCTTGCTGATCCATCCCTCCTTCCATTCCCTGTCGGCTTTCTCCTGATAACCTGTTTCAGATGCTTGTTCATCTGGTTTGATCTGGAGATCCTCCCTATATGAATCTCCCCCCCAACCACCCTTGCTTGGGATTCAGGCTTCTGCAACTTTGACTGAAAGTAATTCCAAGCCTCCTCCATATCCAGATCCTTAAGTTCTTCAGTCAAGTTCACTTCCCTGACTAAGTCCCTGATTTTTTTTTTATTTGCCTTTCAGGTACTCTAGTTGCAGCCCTATTATTATTTATCCTTCCATTTAATTTAAACTGAATTAACTCATGATGCCTTCAGATCCCTGTCTGAATTCCATCATTGTCTCCAGCTGCATTTCTAATCCTTGGATCTTTTCTGCCATGAGCTCTATCAGGCAATATCTCACGTGTAAGTAGTTTCCATCAGATACTCACTCAAGGATGAAATACATCCTGCAGCTTCTGCTTCTCACTATCTTCCTTGTCTCCTCTCCTCCTGGGGCTATGTCTGCTGCTGCCTCGGTAGTCACTGCTATTTTCTCTTCCTAGCCCCTACTCCTGAAGAAAAAGAGGACACAACCCCTCCTAAAGTCTTACCTGCAAACTCACATGGAAACTCCCCTTTTAGCTGCTCACTACTCTAATGTTTGCTAGTGCCTTGTTTTTAAAACTTGCCAGATTAGATCACTATCGCCCCTTCCTCACAGTCATGGAGTTAACCTTCTAGGTATGTGAATGCAGCAGAAATTACAGGTATCAGAATCATAACTACCATATAATCACACTGTAATTGCCGTGAACTGTAGTGGTTGTATTGTAAAGTGTAACCAAATTAGGATTTTCTTAAAAAATTTGCTTGGAACGATCAGAAAAGATCAAGCCAGAGGAACAGATCCTCTGACGTCATCAGGCACAGACTCCATTAGAGCTACACCTGTTTTCTTCAGCTGCAGCCTGGCCCCGTGACTTGGTCAAGGCATGAGCTGCTCTGTCCCACCCGCTTGTGGGTCTGCCGCTCCCCGGCCCCCACTCCATGTCGCCGCCCCCACGGGTTCTTTCAATCAGTTACCAGACTTACCTCCCACCTCCCCCCCCTTTTGCAGGCTCTGGTTTATTCAGTCATTCTGCAGAGGGCAACTCACTTATTTAATGGCTCATGTTCACCCCTGAGTCCTGGACAGGTTCCTCCCCCATTCAGGGGGGCCCAACCCTTCTCCTGGAGCTGGGTTGTACTTTGGACAATCCCTCTATCCCGCTCCTTATGAAGGGAGCCCCTTAGCTCTCCTCCTTGAGGCTGGAGTGGTACTTTAGGCCAGTTGTAGAACTGCAGGCAGCTTCTCCTCAGCTGGCCCTTTTCCCGACCAGTCCTTCTGTCCTCCAGCTGGCAGGCAGACCTGCTCCTGCTGCTGTCCTCTCCCTACTAACTCAGGGCCCTACAGGAGCCTTCTCGATCCCTGAAGCATCTGTTGTGAGAGAGGAGGCAGTATTTATGCTGGTCCTTTTCTCCCAGCCATCCCCAGTTGGTTGGGTTGGGGGGAGCCTTGCCCCACTTCTCTACAAGGTTTCTGATGCTGGGCTCTTAAAGATACAGTGATGTGATTTCCTCCCACTCACTGGTGGTTGCTGGGACTTCTTCCTCTCTCTCCATATCCCCTTTTGGTCCTTATATTGGCCCTTTCAAGCCCTAAAAGGACCATGCCATGAGACAGGGTGGGCTGACCACTAGGAACTACTACCTTTAAGGGGCAGACTACCCCATCACAGACTTCTGTGGAGCTAGACCCAAGTATATCAGTTGTGGATCTAGCCCATTAATTTCAGTGGAGCAACACCCAGCTACACCAGTTGGGGATCTGGCCTATTGAGTTCCATTGACCTAATTTCAAAGTACTTGGAAGCAGGGAAGAGGACAGCGCGTTCTATTCAGCAGCCAATGTCACATTGCCATGGAGATAGGAAAGGCAAGGTCCTTGAGTCCCTGAAGAGACAGGTGTGGAGGCAGCTCCCAGCCTATGTGCCTAGAACTTATTCCTGTGCTGAGGCAATTGTACCGAGGAAGTGGGTGTTAATATTTCACTTTCAAATGAAAGGAAGTTGAATCATAGGAGCTGGAAATGGAGAACACCCTGATAGGCTACTGAGGGAGGAATTGAGGTCTGAGTGTACCCCACTGTTGGTGTGTGTGTTACCGGTCTCCCCGGCTTGTCCTCAATCCGCAGAGGATATGAGTCTCTTACAGCCGCAGCCAGGGACGGTGGGCTCTTTAGCTTAAGCTGTAACCACTCTTGCTTTTAGCTCGCGAAGTCCTCGGTGTGTCAATCAAGATACCAAATACCACATAAGTGGGGGGCTCATCCAGGATTTGAGCTGCGGTGGGCCTCAGGCACTTGATGTAAGCTTCCTTCATCAGAAGCCTGGAAACCAGGAACATCTGAAATCTATTCTGCCTGTGCCTTTGGGCAAATCACCCAAGGGCTGCGTGTGACCTAGTAGCATTGACCAATGTCTACTGGCTAGCATATGTATCATATTATTAATATGTATTGTCTGCACCATATATTTGTGTGTGTATTGGTATGAATTAAGCACAAATAACATTATACACAAATATTATACCTGAGATAAAGCCTAATTGGGCCTATACCTTTACTATAATCCTGTTCTCTTATGCAAAGTATCCCATAACACCTTGCATTAGGTGAAGTAAGCTTTGGCTTAAATAGGCAGGAAAGCTGTCAGATTCAGGACATAGGAATATTTTACCATAGCAACAGGTAGGGAGTTATTCTCAAAGGCCAGTACTGCAATGTCCCAAAAGAAGAGGAAAAGAGAGTTGATGAGTCTACCCTGGTACAAACCTAGAAGATACCTTCTGGACCAGTACCTGGAATTCTAGTATCCAAAACCTAGATAAGGAAAGGCACAGAACAAGAAGTTAAGGAACTGGGCCAAACGGATGAGGTGAACTTGAGTGACTTGTAAAGAAATATGTATTGTAAAACCATCCTATCAATATTACCAGCTGCAATGTGTAACTTGGGGAGCACAGCTTCTGCATGAGACAGCTTCCCAGAGCCGGGTATCGTACAGAACTCTTATCTTGTGCACGCTTGTTTTTTGGCTCATCGCAATAAACCTGACTGACGTTGGTTATTTGGTCAGTAGTATAAGGGCCCTACCATCAATCAAACCCTAACCCCGCCCCTAACCCCGCCCCTTGACCCCTCTAGTCCCTCCCACCTGTCACCGGAAGTCCCACCCTATGGGGGTATTACTTCCGGGGTCAAGATGGCCACATGACCGGAAGCAAAGTGGGTCATGTGACCCCTCTAAGAACTCCTCCCACCATCCTCTACCAATCAGGAGGTGTTTCCTCCAGAAAGGACCACCCCAAGAGGAGATTTGACCAATCAGGGCAACTTCCGGGGGCGGGTGACCTATCTAGAAGTGGGTCATGTGACCCCTCTAAGAACTCCTCCCACCACCCTCTACCAATCAGGAGGGGTTTCCTCCAGAAAGGACCACCCCAAGAGGAGATTTGACCAATCAGGGCAACTTCCGGGGGCGGGTGACCTATCTAGAAGTGGGTCATGTGACCCCTCTAAGAACTCCTCCCACCACCCTCTACCAATCAGGAGGGGTTTCCTCCCGAACGGACCACCCCGAGAGGAGATTTGACCAATCAGGGTGACTTCCGGGGGTGGGTGACCCCGTCTAGAAGAGGGTCATGTGACCCCTCTAAGAACTCCTCCCACCACCCTCTACCAATCAGGACGGGTTTCCTCCCGAAAGGACCACCCCGAGAGGAGATTTTGACCAACCGGGGTGACCCCTCTAAGAACTCCTCCCAAGGCCCTCCACCAACCCGAGTGCAGCACCAATACCCCATAAGTACCAGCGCCGAACAGAGGAGGCCATTTTTCTTACCAAGGACACGTGTTTTAGAAAGCGTGGAAAGGCTGCTCAGAGGAAAACATGGACTCCTTTACCACCCCCGTTAGAACTTCGAACTTTGTTTTGGACCCAAGCACCATACTTATGTGGCGCAGGACCTACACCAGCGACAGTTCTGAGGAGGAGGGAATGACCGAGAGGAGCCCTTTGGCCGACCAGTTGATGGATACGTCGGAAACCGACCAGAAACCCCTCGTGAGGCGCCCTGAGGAGCCTGATGACCTCTCTTTGTCCACCCCCTCAGATTGCCACTTGGGAGAGTCACCGGTGGACAAGGCAAATGGAAAAGATGGCGCTCAGGTAAATGAACGATTAAGAAATGGCGGTAGAGGAGGGGGGTGGGTAATGAAGCTAGGAACCGGGGGTTTGCGTAAATTAAAAAAAAACCCCAGCAGCTGGGGTACTTACTCTGTTTCTTTTTCTGAAAATCTTTCAGGAGCTCGACGATGCCTTTCTAGAGGCCTTTAAGAACTTGCGCGTCAGCTGTTTTTACTGCTATCCAAGAGACAGATCTGAAACCGAAAATCACAAAATGGAAGAATGAAACAGCTCAGACTCCCTTATGGTAGCAGTTATGGCGTCCATTTTACAGGCGGCTGTAAAAGATCATGTTAAACCAGGCAATTAATAAAATGTATTTAAATGTGTCAATATGAGCGTGTCCCCTTTCATACTTGTGGTAGTAAAAGACGGTACCAGTAACAGTCATGTCTACACCGACAGCTCTGTTAAAGAAAATATATTACAATCCCAGGGAAGTTGGGAGCTTTGGCGGGGTGAACTCTCTTTTTCAAGTGGCCAGAAAGCATAGTAAAACTTTAAATAGAAGACAGGTAACAGCTTGGCTTTCAGACCAGGATGCATACACTTTACACAAACCAGCTCGAATACATTTTAAAAGAAACAAGACTATTGTTTCAGATGTGGATGCACAGTGGCAGGCAGATTTGGTGGATATGCATCAGTTCTCCAAACACAACAGTGGCTTTAAGTACATCTTAACAGTGATAGACATTTTATCCAAATATGCCTGGGCCTTATGCCTAAAAGACAAGACAAGTGGTGAGGTATCCAAGGCCTTTAAAGCTATTTTCAGCGAAGGTCGCGTGCCTCAAAAATTACAAACCGATCGGGGGAAAGAATTTTTAAACAAACCTTTAAGTGGACTGTTAAAGCAGCATGGGGTTCACCATTTTCTTACTAATAATGAAGTCAAAGCAGGGGTTGTGGAGCGATTTAACAGAACTTTAAAAACTAGGATGTGGAGATATTTTACAGCCCATAACACCTTTCGCTACATTGACGTCTTACCTGACTTTATAAAGAGTTATAACCAGAGCTTTCACAGGACTATACGTACCAGACCCATAGATGTTAACCCTTCAAATTCTCTGAAGGTGTGGAAAACGGTTTATGGAGACAGTTTTAAAATAAAACAGGTTGTTCCCCCTTTTAGAAAAGGCGATCACGTGAGACTATCTAAAACCAAAGGCGCTTTTGAAAAAGGTTATGAACAGACGTTTACCGATGAGATATTCATAGTGGATGAAGCCTTAACCAGGGGCCGAAGACCTGTATACCGATTAAAAGATTACGAAGGTGAGGCAGTTACTGGATCTTTTTACCCTGAAGAGTTACAAAAAGTAAACCCCAAACGAGACAGGATTTACAGGATTGAAAAAATTCTAGCGGAGAAAGGAAAAGGGAGAAAAAAAACACTTACTGGTAAAATGGTTGGGTTGGCCTGATAAGTTTAACAGCTGGGTGGAAGCTTCTCAACTCTGTGACATTTAGACACAAAACAAAGAGAGAAAAAAAAAAACAAAAAACCAATTCCTCCTGCAAAGACAGATAGAAGAAAAAATAATAATGAGCGACGGCGGGTTTTACATCACTTTGCCCAGCAATGCCAGCTCTGCAGTTTTTCCCCAAAACACCATCTCGAACTTTACAATACGGCTAATTAAGCCCTTGGATCTCCCGGGTGCCTGGGAGGTGGGGTTAGTGGAAATACAATACCCGCACAGCTGGAACACTATCAATGAAGACACCCCTTTTGAAATTACCTTTGAAGATATGAAGTGGAATTTCATCCTACGACGAGGTTATTACTCGACCATACCTGAATTACTGGAGCATATGAACAGCACCATGGCTCGTCACCAAGGACCGCCTGAGATGGTCATGAACTACGACCCTGTAGGTAGAAAAGTGAGACTTAAATCTACCAATTTTAACTACGGGTTTTCTACTGGCGGGGAACTAGCTAACATTTTGGGTTTGGGCCCAAAACGCAACGTCCAAAAATTTCCCTTCTCAGCAGACATTACAGGGGGTTTTAACTCCTTGTATCTGTACACGGATATTGTAGAACACCAGTTTGTGGGGGACTTTTCTGTTCCCCTGTTACGCTGCGTCCCTGTCCAAGGAAGGAACAATGAGTTTGTTACCATCACCTATGATAAACCTCATTACGTTCCTGTTAGTAAACACCACATCGACACCATTACCATTGAAATAAAGACAGATCAGAACAGACATGTCTCATTTCGCTTCGGCAAGGTGATCATCAAGCTGCATTTGCGACCGCGGAGAGAGCGAGGTTTCTAAAAAGCAAAAAAAAACACACTATTATGGCGATCCTAAAAAATTATGGCGACCCCACCATCTACAGGAACTATTACAAAGCCCAGGCTGGATACGCCCTTCCTGGATATCATGGGGCCCCCGTGATGTACGGGGCTGGTGTGGGTGGAATATTTCGTAGCCTCTTTCGAAAAGCTGTACCGCTTTTGAGGAGGGGGCTAGAGATTATTAAGCCCCACGTAAAAACCGCCGCTCAAAACATAGCTAAAGATGTGGTAGGTCATGTCTCCCGTGCTGTTCTGGAGAAGGTGGGGAATACAGCTTCACAGGAAGGATCAGGGCTGATGTACATTAAAAGGAGGAAGAAAAGAAAGAGAAATACGTCATACCCGCGACGCACAGGTCCCCCAAAACCTTTTAAAAGAAGGACTTTGACATGCAGAGCCGGCCATAAACGAAAGTCCAAGAAGCAGCCTGGGCAAAAGAGGAGACGCGCTCTGCTTGGTAAAAGAGACATATTTTAATCAATATGGCTTTTGTTCACTGCGGGTCTGAAGAGTGCACCAAATCCGAACTAGACTTGTTTCAAATAGCCCCTACGCAGACCAGCATCGAGAAAAGCATTTACATCGAGGTGCCACCTCTATCGGCCGTTACGGAGTCTGCCCCCATTGACTTTTTTATAGCAGGGAATGGCATAGATTATATGGATTTAAACAACACGCTGCTTTACCTGTGTTGCAAGATTGTAAAAGGAGACGGAACTGAACTTGCTGCGGACGCTGAAGTGGGCCTGGTGAATTACCCCGTGGCCTCTATTTTCAGTCAGTTGGATGTTACGCTGGGAGACCGCCTTGTAAGCCAAAGCAACAACTGTTACCCTTACAGGGCCTTTATAGAATCAGTGCTCAATTACAGCGATGACACCCTCGCCACGCAATTTTCTGCCGGCCTGTTTTACAAAGACACTGCTGGACAACATGAAAAAACAGAGTTGGATGGAGAGAATCTAGGGTTTGTGAAGCGTGCAAAGCTGACAGCCCAGAGCAGAACGGTAGAGCTGCTGGGCCATCTACACAGTGACCTGTTTTTTCAAGAAAAACTTTTGTTAAACGGAGTGGATGTGAAAATTAAACTGACACGCAGTAAAGACGCCTTCTGTTTAATGGGCAGTGCGGCTGAAGGCTTTAAACTGCGCATTGTATCAGCGTCCCTTTTTGTGAAGAAAGTACGGGTGGCCCCGGGTGTCCGTTTGGGGCATGCAGAGGCCCTGCTTGCCGCTAATGCTAAATACCCCGTGGACCGTGTGGGAATGAAAGTGTTTAGCATCCCTGCAGGCAGCAGGGTCAGTAACCAGGAAAACCTGTTCTTGGGACAGTTACCCAAAATGCTTGTCCTAGGATTTGTGGATAACGATGCCTTTAGCGGCAGTTACACTAAAAATCCCTTTCATTTTAAACATTACGATATTAATTTTGTGGCCCTGTATGTGGATGGTGAACAGGTACCGACCAAGCCTCTGCAACCGGACTTCGAGGCAGGACGCTGCGTGAGAGAATACATGAATCTGGTACAGACAGCTGGTAAACACATGAAAGATCGTTCTCTGTTAATCGACCGTGAGGAGTTTGCACAGGGTTACACCTTGTTTGCCTTTGACCTGTCTCCCGACCAGGAATGCGCAGATCACTATTCCCTGATTAAAACTGGGAACCTGAGAGCAGAAATACGGTTTGGAAAGGCTTTAACGGTTACCGTCAATATGATTGTGTATGGAGTTTTTGACAATGTCATAGAAATAAATCAGAGAAGAAACGTTCTGTTTGACTACATGTGAACATGGACACCGTGCAGCTCTCACGTGTCTTATCAACGGATCCTTACACAAAAAAGAATTTTTTAGATGTGTTCCCTTGTGATTGGCTCCCTGGAAGCAAGCTGTCTCAGAGGCCCGTAGGTTTGGTGGTGAACACGCATCCACACAACCAACCGGGTGAACACTGGCTCGCCCTGTATCTGGCGGAGCATAACCGTGGAGAGTTTTTTGACTCATATGGGCAACCCCCGAACAGCGTGTTGTTTCCTAAAAGCATTATGAAATTTTTAAACAAAAATGCCACAGACATGGTGTTTCACAATAGACAATTACAAACCCCCCGCTCCGTCGCCTGTGGCTATCACTGCGTGTTTTTTTTACATCATCGTAGCAAGGGTTTATCTTTTGACCGGATTTTAAAATTGTATTCTGACGACTTAGTGCAAAATGACCGGATGGTGATAAATTTTGTAAAAAATAAATTTAAATTTTTGGGCATGCCTAGCCTTGCTCAAAACATGTTTCAACAAGCCCAGACATGTGTATCTTGTAATGATTTTTATAGCCATGTTACCCAATAAAGCACCCCAGGTTAGGGGTTTAAAGAAATTGATGTTTGTCTGTTTTTTTAAATGACCAATTGAAAAAATTACACAGATTTTTTTAAAAAAAATCTAGAAATGTTTTATTTAAAGCAAAACATTACAAGTTTTAAAATTTTTAGAATGTGAAAAACGTTACACACTGAGCCATTGGGCTCTTTTAGCCAATCTTTTTTTTTTTTATAGGGCAAAAAAGGGGTCACGGATTCCTGATCCACCCCGGTGTCAGCAGTCGAGGCCTTGAGGCGTTCCAAAAGGTCTCTGTTGGCTGCATTGCCCATGACAGAAGATGGTACGTTCAGTTCCGCCATGGCATTCATAAACACATCCCATCCTTTAGGTACACGTTTGCTAGGTACAGAGCGAGTTTGGGTGACAGCCCTGACTAAGTCAAGCATGTTAGAACCATTAACCACAGAGCCTTTGTACACAAAAGACCCTTTATCATTCCATGAAGAGAGATTTTTATCCTGCCCCAGTTTATTTAGCAATACTATTGCATTTTTTTTATAACGCTTATTCACATTATCCAGCACCTCCTGAGCAATAGAGTCTGAGTTCTTTGGTGTTTCTGGGGGTTTGGCAGTTACGCTTTGTTCCTGTTCCGGTAGAAACAGACTTATTTTCCCTTTATCCGCATCACTTTGCCTCACGTACGTTAGGTACCTTTGAAGCACGGCGCTGTAAAGTTTAGCCTTTTCGTATTCGGCCAGGTCAGTTCTTTGAAGAACAGACTTCATTTCAGCGTCCAGTAAGCGAGTTGCTGTTGTTCTGATATTTTCCTCTGCTGGAGGGGGAGCCCTTAATTGCTCCAACTGGTGGCTGGGCACCAGGTACATTTTTTCTGCATACTCCATTATCGATTAGTTAAAAGCCCTGTTATCAGAGGGATAGCAAAACTTAACAGAGGCCCAATAAACCCCCCAGACTGCTTTACCAGATGCTTTTTTCTTTTAAGTGAAACGCTCTTATTACACAAAGTTTTTATAAGCGTGCGTTTCTTTTTCAACACACGCACTTGATTTTGTGTTAAAGGTATGTTTCCTTTTAAGGTATTGAGCGCTATTTCTGAGATGGCCACTACTAGATCGTCAGAGGCCGAACACAGAATAGCCTTCCTTTGCTGTGGGGACGATTTGCTAAGTAATTTTAAAAGGCCCAGGTTTCTCTTCACGCAGCTAGACATGTTTTCAGTCAGCAGTCCCAGCTGTTAAAAAGGGACCTGCCGATAAGTCATTTCTTTTTATATCCAGCTGTTTTTTTTAAAGTATAAACCACTGGCCAGTCTGGAGGGAAAAGACCGGTTCTTAGTCTATAAGCTTCCGGTGTGGAAGCATTTAAATCCACCACCAGGTAGCCATAAGGTCTTTTGGTAGCATCCTCAAAAGCTTCTAGAAAGAATTGAGCTTTGCCAGGGTACATTTGCCGAGCGAGCGTAGCGATTTGTAATTTATCCCTGGGGTTTTTGAACAGAACCATGTACTTTGTGTTTAGGTTAATTGTGCGACTCTTTTTTCCCTGACAAAATACGTTCTGAACTATATACATAATGCTCAGGTTTCTGTGATGCACGTACTTGGTAAAAGCTTTCTCGATTTCATTGCTTTCACAAGCAGAGTTCATCAGATCGTCTATGATAACCATATTTACTTTATTAGTAGGAAACAAACTGTCATCATCCAAAGCATCAGGCAACCCCTCCATAAAATTGATAAAGGGATATTTACAGAGCAGTTCTTTATACAGAGGTTGCCAACAACTATAACACCACACGATATTCTCAGGCATAACAGATAGTATTTGTTTGGCATTATTCAACACATTTTTTATAAAGTAACTTTTTCCGCAGTTGCTAGGCCCCGCAAGAATTGCGGAAAAGGGGTGTTTCCACCTCGTATCCATTTTTTTTCAAAAGCCGTAGGGCAGGGTTTTAAAACCTTTTCCTAGGACCCTCTTGTTATAAACCACTTTTTGTGTTTTTTTAAGGGTTTTTGTTTCTATTTGCCACTGGTTTTTGTTTCTTACGATAGAGGGCTGCTGCACCTCTATCTTTTTTGAGGTGTTTTCGTTATCTCGCAGGCCCGTGCAGTAGTCCAGGACTAGATCTCTTAAACTTTCAAAGTTGATTTTTTCACAGTTTGCTACGTTTAGGGTAATACCTTTGACTTTTATACAGGCCTTTCCTCCAGACAACTTATACCCATACGTTTTTGGGCCTGCCGACACAAACTCGGTGATGTGTTGATCTGGCGGGAGCTCACTTGTGAGCTCCCCTAAATAATCCCCCAGAGGGGGATTCCAGGCACCCTCCCTTTTCACAAATATCACCGAGTCAGTGTCGTGATACAGGCACCGCTCTTGCAAACCGTCTAGCAGACTGTATAATTCTAAGCGGGCATAAGCGGTGGTGAAACAGGCTATGACAACATTGGTATTGCCAGAGACAGAGTACCGTTCTTTTGCGTGCTTCCAAGACACGCACGCTGTTTCATCATCGATAAACTCGCAGGATGAAACCTTGTAATTGGGGGAAAATAGGTACTGCAAGAGTTCGTCAGGGTCTCTCACGATGCTGGTGTTGGGTAGGTTGGTTCTTTGGCCGAATTTACCCCACAGAGAATTTAAAAACAGTTTAGCGATTTGGCGTTTAGCAGGGTTTGATCTGATCTCATGTTGGCGTAAACGAACGCCTTCTTTCTGGTAGAAATCGCTAATGTACTTATTTTGTTTTTCCTCGTTGGTGCACCAACTGGGATACCCTGAAGCCTCTTGTTTCTGGCGGAGGTGTAATTTTATGTACTCTGAAAAGAGTTTATTAGATTTTTCATTAAAATGCCAGATTTCATAGATTTCAGCCACCACGTACCCCTTCGCTATAGCCGCGTTCAATTCCACCGTGCACCAAGTCCCCAGGATGGCCCGCTCCTCGTCAGTATGGGTGCATATCTCCCGCTGCTCGGTTTCCGCACAGGTTTGGCATAGCGGGAACATAAGCTTGCCACCCACTCTGACGGGTAACAATGGAAAAAAGAGACCTCGTGGGGGGTAAACTTTAACTTTTGCAATTCCAAAATAATTTGCCAGGGGTCCAAATTTGTCATAAAGAATATCGGGGTGTCCGATAGGGTATTCTTTGGTTTTGTTTACGAAAGGGTACAGGCTGGTAAAATCATAATAGTGGATTTCTTCCCCGGGGTTAGGCTTGTAATACAGGCGGATAGCGTTTGTTCTCCCCCCAAAAAGAGCATCTCTAGGCACAAGAGGCTGGGGTAACTGGGCTCGGTTTAAAAAGTCTGCCAACTCCCTGTCTGTTTCTTTCATCACCTCCCACTCGTGCTCCCAAAGAGTCCTCACTACAAAACCAAGTCGTTTCAGATAGTCAGCCTTGAGCTGCGTCTTGTAATAAAGAAACCCAAAAGATGTCCCCGTCATAGGATTTTGTGCTTTTTCACAATAACAGGTGACACAGCCGTGGAAAAAACATCCATTAAACTCAAAGGCTGTGCGTACCCCATCAACATCGGCATAACCGTCTAAAAAGTAGGGTCCTACCTGTAGTTCCCCACCCTGTAAAGCATGCCGTATTTGTATATTTTCTTTGTAAGAGATATACAACAGCCACTGAATAGATGGAGTTGAATATCTTTTTTTCTGCCTGTGATAGTTGTCTGGAGGCAGAAGAGCTACTGTGTTAGGCTCCAAAAACATAAACCTGTACATAGCCATGCAAACAGATGCCAGTGTTATGTACTGGAATGGATCTATGCACAGTTTTACTTCGGTGAATTTACCAGGTTCTTTCTCTACTACATCTCCCTTCTCCGTCATTTTCATAATCTCTTTTCTGTATAGAATACAAGCCTGTCTCAAAATTTTGACATCCTGCTGACAGTAATACGCGAGCTCTTTCTGCAAGTCAAACACCTCAGAACTGTGGTCCTGATACCAGTCGAGAAACTCTGTTTTCTCCCTGGGCATCATGCTTTCTACACCATAGTGTGCCACACTGGGCATAGGTCCCACATAATTTTGATTTTTTACAGTGTTAAAAAAATGTGGAAAATAACCTTTGCACCCTTCAAATCCCAATGCCTGCGGTAGCTTGCTAAGCTTCATGGGCAAGAAGTTTAAAGAGTCTATAAAACGAATCCCCAGGGCCTTCACTTCCACACACATTAGTTTACTACCCTGAGTGATCAGTTCTATGCACATCTTTTCCTTCAGTAACTGCCTAACGATGAAGTACGCATCATAACCTTTGGAATTGTGCGCTAGGAACGTATAGTCGCGAAACTCTTTGCCGATAAAGGTCTTAACAAAGACAGACAGACACTCATCGCCCTTAAATTCCCAGGATTTTTCTGGATTTAAGGACATAGCAAAAATGTAATTGGGAGTGTGCAACCCAGTCTCCTGCATGCATTCAAAATCATAAAAAATATACTTTTCTGAGGATTCAGGCTTTCTAAGGCTATCCATAAAACAAAAGTGACTGTCTACATCACCAACAATCAAACCCTGACACTGCTTACATCGCCTCCCTTTACACTTATGCCGCTTGTTCACGTAAGACTGACACTTATCACACAAAGTTTTAGACAGGCATTCAACTTGGTTTTTTGATGCACAGTCGACATGTCTGTCTAAACATTCTTTGGATCGACAATACAGTCTACAGCTAGGACACCGCAGCTGCACGCCCACGCTGTCTGAGCACGTTACACTCAAGCAGAGGCGGCAACGATACCTACAAGAGTGGTCGTGGCTGTACACCGTGTGGCAAAACTCACAATAATTTTTCGCTCCAAACAACTTTTTCACATCCAGAACTCCATAGTAATGCTCATCGTGCAACAGGATGAAATAAGTCTTGGGGTACGTGAGGCCTCCTGTTTTAAAAAAGCCCCAGCCACCTTTTTCCGTATACAGCACCACGTGTATGTTCACTCCTAAATGCTGTTCAAACTTTGCTACGTCACTGACCAGAATCTTTTTTTGATCTGACCACCCCAGTTTCTCATGCAACTTTCTCGCCTCCGCTAACAATTCCGTGTCCGTAGGTTTACGATCGGACATGACGGCCAAAAGGCCACCCGCAAAACACAGATTGGTACCGGTGTAAGTCAGGTCTACCAAACACTGTCTTTTTTTATGAATAATTTGACTACTAAGGATAGAATTTAAAACTCTACGAGCACCCCCACCCCTGTTTTTTACAACTGTCACAACAAGGCGCAATGTCCCATCGAGATGCAACTCTCTATTGCTCTGTAGCAGCTTTGAGGTCTGATTTAAGAAATCCTCAGCAGATAGCTCATCCCTAGTTCTTCTGACTGAAAACAAAGGGTTAGCTAAATTACGGCTCTCTAAACGTAACTGAACGTAATCATCAGGGCCTACCCTACCATTAACATCATCGAGTACCAACTGTATTCCCTGGTGTATGGCTTCAACAACCCGCTGAGCTGAATTTACTTGCTCAAGATTGACAAAACGAAATTCCTCACAATATACCGACCCCCCAAATCTAGGTAATTCACGTTGCCAACTTCTCACTCTTTCCATATACACCTCTGCATTTTCGGGGTTACTTGGGGGTTCCTCTATGGGATCATTAGCGGGATCTTCTACATCAGATGCTATTTGGGAGTCAAACTCTGAGAAGCCTCCATGAGGGTCATTGGAAGTAGAATGGGGCCTGTCTAGAGAGCCCTCTGGGGAATTTGCTAAACCAGAGTCTGATTCCATCTCCCCATTTTCAGAGAAGCCAGTCTGAGAGCCTCCAGTAGGAGGCATCTCTCTTTGTTTTTTTTTCCTCATTACCTCTTTAGCCCTTTTTAAGATTTTTACAGCCACCCTGGCCTGAAACTTTTTGGCAGCCATTCGTTTATCCCTCAAGCGCTGTCCCCCCTTTTGTTTACACATAAGCTGATGTGTACTCTGGAGGGTGCCCCTTTTACCCAGGCCCCTTTCCACGACTAGTCATGCCTGCTCAGAGACACCCTTTTCAGCCCTCTTGTCTTTTAACATTGCTCTGAACAAAGCATCATATTTTTCCCAAGTCTTTCTAGAAGGCCGTTCTTTTAGACTCCCCGAGGATACAGCATCCATCACTTTTCTGATGGAAGCATCAAACTCTTCCCAAACACTAGAACTTGGGGGAGCTGTGGCGAGCTTATGGTTTTGGGAGAATGTTTTGTCAGTGCTCGGTGTTTTATTCACAACCCCTAGAGCGCATGCTCCGGGTTTGTGAACGTGGGCATTTTCTTTCACAGTTTTCTCAGGGCTTGCTGTGGCGGTGGCCGCTGAGGAACTGGAATTGTGTGTGTGTGGTTGCAACACCTTGGCATCGCAGAAGCTTCTAGACCGTGGTTTTTTATACGGAGCCCATACACCACATGCTCCAGGTTTGCGCACCTTCAGAACCCCTAGAGTGCGTGCTCTGGGTTTGTGAACGTGGGCATTTTCACTCACAGTTTTCTCAGGGCTTGGTGTGGCTGTAGCCGCTGAGCAACAGGAGTTGTGTTTGTGTGGTTGCTTTTTACCAGAGTCTTTTGTTTTGTCCTTGGGTTTCACGTATATGAGGTCTGGGCTGCCCGGATGCTTCATCTGCACTTCAGTGCTGTTTTGCGTTGTTAAAGGTCTCAAAGCAGATTTTTGGTTCTTTGGTAGTTCTTCTGGAGGAGGTGTGCTTGTAGCGCTGACTACAGCATTTTCAGAAAGGTTGCCCATGCCTATGAGGGGAAAGAAACCATAACAACAGTTTACAAAAACTGAATTTTACCATCTCTCTCTCACCCACACCTGTGTATTTACTTAAAATACAAAACCTCATAGAACAACTAAACCAATAAGCAAAATATATTTACTGGGCTTCATCTGTCCATCAGTCACTGATGCTGGTAAATTTTCCTTTTCAGTTGTCTCCTCTCTTTTTCTTTTGAGTTTCTTTGGTGGTTCTGGAGGAGGTGTCCTTGTAGCGCTGACTACAGTATTTTCAGAAAGGTTGCCCATGCCTATGAGGGGAAAAAAACACAACAGTTTACAAAAACTGAATTTTACCATCTCTCTCTCTCTCTCACCCACACCTGTGTATTTACTTAAAATACAAAACCTCATAGAACAACTAAACCAATAAGCAAAATATATTTACTGGGCTTCATCTGTCCATCAGTCACTGATGCTGGTAAATTTTCCTTTTCAGCTTTCTCCTCTTTTTCTTTTGAGTTTGTTTTCCCTCTGGTCATGTTTTGACAGTACTGTGGAGCAAACACATAAAGCCATCTTGTAAAACTTAAATTATATATATTCATTCAGCAGGGTGTTTTTCTATTTAAAAAATCATAGCTTTACAACAAAATAATCCATTTCTGGCCCTACAATAAACATCTTATTTCGCAAAATAAAAACCAAAAACTGCTTTTTAAAAAATCCATTATGCACAGTAAAAACCAAAATACTTTTTAAAAAAACCTATGCCTTCACAAATCCCCCTTGCCTCCCCCCCCATCCCAGCTTTATAACACACACAAACCAAATCATGCTTGCAGCCACACACACTTTTCAAAAACCCACATGCATTTTAAAAACCAGTTGCAGCCTGCCCCCCCCCTCTGCATTTAAAAGCCCATGTGTTTGGGCCTTTCCCCCTCAAAGCCCATTTTTAAACACACACCATTATGTACAGTAACAAAAAAAACCTGTTTAAAACAAACCAAATACTTTTTTAAAAAAACCTATGCCTTCACATATCCCCCTTGCCTCCCCCCCCATCCCAGCTTTATAACACACACACACACCAAATCATGCTTGCAGCCACACACACTTTTCAAAAGCCCACATGCATTTTAAAAACCAGTTGCAGCCCCCCCTCCCCCTGCATTTAAAAGCCCATGTGTTTGGGCCTTTCCCCCTCAAAGCCCATTTTTAAACACACACCACATTATGTACAGTAACAAAAAAAACCTGTTTAAAACAAAACCAAATACTTTTTAAAAAAACCTATGCCTTCACAAATCCCCCTTGCCTCCCCCCCCCCATCCCAAATCATGCTTGCAGCCACACACTTTTCAAAAGCCCACATGCATTTTAAAAACCAGTTGCAGCCTGCCCCCCCCCCCCTGCATTTAAAAGCCCATGTGTTTGGGCCTTTCCCCCTCAAAGCCCATTTTTAAACACACACCATTATGTACAGTAACAAAAAAACCTGTTTAAAACAAACCAAATACTTTTTTAAAAAAACCTATGCCTTCACATATCCCCCTTGCCTCCCCCCCCCATCCCAGCTTTATAACACACACACACACCAAATCATGCTTGCAGCCACACACACTTTTCAAAAACCCACATGCATTTTAAAAACCAGTTGCAGCCTGCCCCCCCCCCCCCTGCATTTAAAAGCCCATGTGTTTGGGCCTTTCCCCCTCAAAGCCCATTTTTAAACACACACCACATTATGTACAGTAACAAAAAACCTGTTTAAAACAAACCAAATACTTATGTAAAAAACCTATGCCTTCACAAATCCACCCCCCCCATCCCAAATCAAGCTTGCAGCCACACACTTTTCAAAAACCCCACATGCATTTTAAAAACCAGTTGTGTAAAAAAAAAAAGTTACCTTTCACTATGGGATAAAGTGTTGCTGGAACATGATTGTTCTGTTCCCCCCCATGTGTGTGTGGGCCTTCAGGTTAAAAACAAGCAAACATGTTAGCATTACCACCAAATCCCTATACTTTTTTAAAATTAACAGTATTAAGCTAACTATAGTTAAAATGGTTTTTACCTTGGCCTGGTGGTAAAATGCAGTTTGAAGTTACTGGTTCCATGCTAAAACAGATCACACTGCAATAAGCATAGGCACCATTATTTACTAAAGACAGCATGGGCAAAAAGTGGCAGTAGTTTCAGAGTTAGAGACAGCAAGCTTACCTCTTTTTGCAGTCCAGCAGTTATGTAAAAAGATTTTCTGTTAAAAGGACAGACTGCAGCATACCTAAGGTTTTTATACCCTCTTAGCCCCATTGTTTCAACATAGTTGCTAACAGGTTAATTTAATCACCACAGCTCTCAAATAATAGATTCTGCAGAACACCCTTTTGTATCTCTGTTGTGGGAACCATGCTATATACACAATAGGGCTTCCTCCACCCCTGTAAGTTAAAATACATTTGTGGCTTTCTTACAGTATTAAACAGTACCCCATTTCCAAGTGCAGGGTCCCCTTTTGCAATATCAGTTAATGTCTTGGGGTTGGTTGTTTCTTTCATGCTTAAAGTTTGGGGGGTGGGGTGTTTTTCTAGCAAGAATGACTCATAGCATTCCACCAACTCCTGGGTCCTTTAAACTGCCCAATAGTGCTCCACCTTTACCCCAGGGGGTTACATTTAAACTGTCCAATAGCATTCCACCAACTCCTGGGTCTTTTAAACTGCCCAATAGTGCTTCACCTTTACCCCAGGGGGTTACATTTAAACTGTCCAATAGCATTTCATATTAATCAGAACTCACCATCCAACTCACCAATCAATTGTAACCCTATAGGAACAAAGGTAAGTAATTGCAAACATTCTGGCTATTCAGTGAGGGTGGGGTGTGTGCTTAAACCTATTTATTTCAACAAGCAGGATAGCTCAGTGGCTTAAGTAATTGTTTGGTAAGCCCAAGGTTGGGAGTTCAATCCCTGAGAGAGCCACTTAGGGACATGGGATGAAAAAAAAACAATATTTGGTCCTGCTGGTAAAAGCAGCTCTCCATAATAACTGTATTATACTCAAACATGTCTGAACTATCCTGTTTGTTTGGTTTTTAGGATTTTTTCCCTCCCACAACATGCATTTCAGCTTTTTGCTACAAATGAATGTCTTTTACACACACACACACACACACACAAAAACTAATTCTCACAAAAACTATTTATTTATTTTAAAAAGACATACAACTCCTTAAAAACAAACAAAGATGCTTCATTAAAACTTAAGGGCCAAAAGCCTTCTAACAAAACACAGATAGTCACAAAAGCCCCCCGCCCCCTTTTTTTTTTTAATTTACAGCTGCCAAGTTTTATATCGCATGTTTGCACCCTCACCATTCTCTAACTTAATCCTTTTAGATTTCTTACAAATAGTCTTTTTCTTAAGCAGGGTTCTGTAACTTCTTGTGCGAACTAGACGGTCAATATAACGTTGTAAGCAGGCATCTTCCGGCTTGGTCATTTTCTTTAAAACACGGTCAGGGTCTCCACTGAATTGCACAGCATTTATCAAAGTCACCCCTTGTGCTAAATGTTCTTGGGTTAGGCACAGACATTGCATAGCATAACCTATGGCAATAACAGTGTTTAGTAAGCTTTCCAAACACAGCTCAGCACACAGGGCCCGGAGCTTGCAGTTTATATCCACTGAAGTCCAAGTCACACAGTCATGGTGCCGTTGGGCTGGCGCATCTATGACACAGCCCTCACAATCTTCAAAAAGCTTTTCCCTAAGGCAGTGTTTAAGGACAGCATAAACAGCAACACGTACAATAATCCGCATAACTTTTTTACGCTCACGACGTGGCACTGGCTCGGACAGTTCTATGCCTAGCCTCCTCTAAACTCTTCAAACCCATCATCCTCGGAGCCCTCTTCAACAATTTGTACTGGTGTTGAGCAAAAACATGGTGGGCCCGGTTCATCTTCGCTGCTTGATACAATGCTGTCCAGGGGCTCTGGGTCCTCTAGAAAGGCATCATTGAGCTGCTAAAAGATTTTTTCAAAAAAGAAACAGTGTAAGTACCTCAGCTTAGGGTTTTTTTTTAATTTATGCAAACCCCCGGTTCCTAGCTTCATTACCCTCCCCCCTCCCCACCGCCGTTTCTTAATCGTTCATTTACCTGAGAGCCATCTTTTCCATTTGCCTTGTCCACCGGTGACTCTCCCAAGTGGCGATCTGAGGGGTTGGACAAAGAGAGGCCATCAGGCTCTTTGGGATGTCTCACAAGAGTTTCGGGGTCGGATTCCGGCGTATCCAACAACGGCTGGGCCAAAGGGCTCCCCGTGGTCACAACCTCCTCCTCAGAACTGTCACTGATGTAACGTTTTCTCCGTGGACGGTCAAAGACTCTCGGGGGTAAAACAAAGTCTGAAGTTCTAACGGGGGTGGTAAAGGAGTCCATGTTTTCCTCTGAGCAGCCTTTCCACGCTTTCTAAAACACGTGTCCTTGGTAAGAAAAATGGCCTCCTCTGTTCGGCGCTGGTACTTATGGGGTATTGGTGCTGCACTCGGGTTGGTGGAGGGCCTTGGGAGGAGTTCTTAGAGGGGTCACCCCGGTTGGTCAAAACTCTCCTCTCGGGGTGGTCCTTTCGGGAGGAAAACCCGTCCTGATTGGTAGAGGGTGGTGGGAGGAGTTCTTAGAGGGGGTCACATGACCCTCTTCTAGACGGGGTCACCCACCCCCGGAAGTCACCCTGATTGGTCAAATCTCCTCTCGGGGTGGTCCGTTCGGGAGGAAACCCCTCCTGATTGGTAGAGGGTGGTGGGAGGAGTTCTTAGAGGGGTCACATGACCCACTTCTAGATAGGTCACCCGCCCCCGGAAGTTGCCCTGATTGGTCAAATCTCCTCTTGGGGTGGTCCTTTCTGGAGGAAACCCCTCCTGATTGGTAGAGGGTGGTGGGAGGAGTTCTTAGAGGGGTCACATGACCCACTTCTAGATAGGTCACCCGCCCCCGGAAGTTGCCCTGATTGGTCAAATCTCCTCTTGGGGTGGTCCTTTCTGGAGGAAACACCTCCTGATTGGTAGAGGATGGTGGGAGGAGTTCTTAGAGGGGTCACATGACCCACTTTGCTTCCGGTCATGTGGCCATCTTGACCCCGGAAGTAATACCCCCATAGGGTGGGACTTCCGGTGACAGGTGGGAGGGACTAGAGGGGTCAAGGGGCGGGGTTAGGGGCGGGGTTAGGGTTTGATTGATGGTAGGGCCCTTATACTACTTTGGTCTCTTGAGTACATTTCATAATGACCCAAAGAGTGGTCAGGCAAATGACCACACAATTTATGAACAGTGGCTGGAGCACTGGGTTAGGAACCAGAAGTTCCTAGCTTCTGTTCCTGGTTCTGCCACTGCCCTGCTCTGTGGCCTTAGGCAAATCACTTCACTTCACTTCCCTGCACTTTCATTTCTCTCTAGGTCACATGGAGATAATGATGTTTTCTTCCGTTTGTGAAGCACTTTGAGATCTACAGCTGAAGCATGTCATAAAAGAGCCAGTATCTCTTCTTATTAACCCCTCCGTGACTATTTCTGCATCATTGAAATGGGAGTGAGGAAATGTACCTGCCTCACTGGGGCGTGGCGCGGATTCTCTGGGTCAAATCTCTGTGGCACTTACAGGAAGTGATGTGCTACGTGACTGCTGCCTGATATTGTTTGTTAGGAAACTGCTTTACTTAGTTCTGGGTCTGTCCCCCAGCCCCCTTGCAAGGACAGAACATAATCCCCTCAGTCATTTCCTGCACCAGGCACCATTCCTATCATATGGATGCATGCATGCATTGTCAGCTGGACTTGTGGACTCCAGTATGGGACAATGGACCAGATTCCTCCCTGGTGTCACTCCACTGACTCCAATTAAGCTGCACCGAGATGAAATCTAGCCAGCTCTGTTTGCTAGATGTGCACCGGTGCCAGTCGAAAGGGCTTATTAAAACTGGTGAGCGGGATGTTGACAGTCCAGTTCAGCCAGTGACTGATGACTCTCTGACTACCTCCTTCCTCAGAGGTGCCTGAAACTTGCAAAAAAAGGAAAAAATCATCTGACTTTGGGAGCAATGGGGGAATGGAAGGTGGGAATCAAAAAGCCTATTCAATATAAGGGCACAAGGAGAGCCCTATTCCATTCTCTGCCTCACACACTCTCCTCTCCCCGCCCCACCCGCACTCCCCACCCCCAGAGGCTGGCTGGAGATACAGAAACAATGCAGGATTATTCATCAGTGGGATGGTGGCCCCTGGCTTTGGATCAGACCCACTGTGTCCATCCACTCTGTTGCAAACGACACCAGCAACGTGAGCGTCAGCTCAGGTCCGGGATCCTGCTTCCACATGGAGTAGGTGGCAGATATGCCCCTTGAGTTCACCAAGGACAGACGCAGGCCTGGGAGTTCAGCTTTTCTCTTTAATGAGGGGCTAGTTTTTTTGGGCCTGGGCTTTGAGGGGTCTGGGTTTGATTCCTTGCTCTGTCACTGATCTCTTGTGAGACTATCAGCGAGTCCTTTAGTCTCTGTGCCTCAGTTCCCCACCTGTGCAATGGGCATAATAGCTCTGCCCTGCCTCCCAGCGAGGTTTAATACATTAACCTTGTGAGGTGCTCAGATACTATAGTGACAAGGGCCAGGTAGATAGGTGGGCCCAAACTGAGAGGGGCTTTCAAACATCACAGGAAATATGAAAACTGGAACATGGGTTCAGCGGAGAATGGTTCGTAAACCCTGCAGTTAGGGGGTAAAAGCAAAGGCAGCTGTCTGGTAGGTAGATGGACCCAAACTAACTGGAATCTCCCCCTGCTCCTCCCACACGCACTGAAACGCAGCCCACTCTCCAAAGAACCACAGTGGCTGTTTGATGAGTCCCGGCAACACTCCATGACAGTTCAGGCTGGGACGGGAAGCAGAATCGTGTATGCAATGGAAACTCTAGGGCATGCTAAGCCCACAGGAGGGTGGGCACCGGGGCTCATGCCTCAACTCTTAAGAAAGCTGCCCTCTTTGTTTTAGGGTCTCCACCTCCTTCCCCAACCCAACCCTGACTTCCACTGGGGAAGAACTAGGAATCTGCTGCCCGGCTGGAGCAGCAATGCCCCTCTCAGCTCCTTCCTCTGACCCTGGGTCTCTTCTCCCTGCCTGAACAGACTCCCGCTTCCAGCCAGCGCGGCCCGACCTTAACCATGGATCGGCTGACTCAGCTGTGGGCCAGAGCCTTGCTACTGGATGCTGGCACTAGCACCCAGTTCGAAGCACTAGTGCAACGGAGCCCTGGCCACTAGGTGCTACCGTAATACAACTAACCAACAACTCTGATCATAAGGACAGCAGGAGTCCACATTCTCTGTTTCCAATCACATCCCGAAGAATGGCCTGGAGGCGGCAGCTTCTCAAGGAGATAATTCTGTTGCCAGAAAGGGGAGTAAAAAAATTCCACGCTGGCAGATCTGGGGCAGAATTTAACGACATCGGCTTTTTTCTCTCTCTCTGAAGTGAGATGCATCCGCGACGGCTGCCTTTGCCTTTATCTCCCCTAACTGCAGGCATTTACGAACCATTCTCCACTGCATCCATGCTCCCATTTTCATATTTCCTGTGGCGTTTGAAAGCCCCTCTCACAATCGCTCACTTGGAGGCCTTTTTTATATATATCATTATAATTAAGTTTAAATGCGAAGAAGTTCGCTCGCTCTCTTTCCCCTGCCCCCTTCCTCAGTCTTTTGAGAAATGTGTCCCGTGAGGGGATAAAGCAAGAACTGGCTGGTGCAGGTAAAGAGGAACATGGGTTTTAACCTCTTCTCTCCTCCTCCCCAGGCTCCAAAATATCATCTCTCGCTTTCCCCCAGCATCAGGTTTCCTGCTGCAATAAAGACATTAAGCACAGTCTTCCTTCCAAAGACTGTAAGCTCTTTGGAGCAGGAACTGTTTACTTCTCTGTTTAGTGCCTCGCATAATGGGGCCCTGTTCTTGAGATTGGTCCCTACATGTCGCTGTAATAAACCCAATTAATAGTCATCATAAATGGGAATGTCAGAATAACCACACACTCTCTTCAAGACCAAATTCATTTCCCATTTTGTAGGATTCCATTTACTCTGTGTGTGTACATCATGCACCATGTATATGCATACACGCATGCACCCACACTATACGTACATAGACGTGCTTATATATGTTGACTGTTTCTCTGTCATGCGCACACACAGTGTATATCTATGAAGAAAGCACAACACTTTCCAGCTAGCAAGTGTATGCACATAACACCAACTGTTATGTGCACACAACAGTCTGTCACTGGCATGACCCTCTGGGCACACTCAAAAGTGGCAATACTAGTGCTGCCAACACCCTGATTCCTAATCCAAGGGTACCCACCTGACACTCCCAGACTCGATTCTATCTCATATGCACATGCACTATCTTCCTTTTCTCTAATAGGTTCTAGGCCAACCCTCCTTGTAAGTTTCATCTCATTCTGCACAGCTTTTACCATATTTACTGCACAGATCTGGCAGGAAAAGGGCTGGGCCCAGATTGCCCCACGGCGCTGGATTTCAGAGTCCCAGCCTCTGAGTGACTTTACCTGGCGGGCAGTCGTGGTCGGCCAGCTCGATCTCCTGAAATTTCATTCCTGGCCTGGTGCTCTCTGGTAGGGAACATCTGGGACTGACTCACGGCTGACAGCTTACAAGTAACCTAATGTAGCATGATCTTGGAGGACTTGAGGGAGAGGCAATGCACACGAAATAAAAAGGAGGTAAAGGGAAGGAGGAGAAAGTTGTAGCATGAGAAATTGTCTCTGAAGCCATTAGTAATTAGTTCTGCAGGGCCCTTTCTCTCTCACTCGATCTCACACACACATACTCTTTCATCCTGTCATGCACATGCTTGCTTGCTCTCACGCTCTGCCTCTCTTTCACACTTAGCCCTCCTAACATCAACGTGTAGGGGATGCATGAAATGAGGAGGAGGAGGCAGGATCCTGGCTTTCCCCCTTCCACCCCCATGCATGCTGGCCAGCTACATGGAGAGATGTAGCAGCAAGTGCACATCTGTCTCTGCAAACATGAGTGAGTCCTCCCAGTACTCCCACTGGGAAATGGCAACTCTTCTCAGTCCCTGTCTCAGCTGGCCTTAAATAGGGCAATTGACAATTGGCTTAGAGTGCCGGGTTTCCTTAGCTGACACGCTCTATAAGTTCCTATCGGGGTTAGGCTGCCATTCCCACCAAAACAAGGAACAAATCAATCCGGTGCTAATCAAAGAGGATTGGCAATTGCTAATAGGAGCTCAATTGTACTGCCTCTCCTTAGAAAGCCAAGATGAGTATACTGTAGAGCTTCTTGGATCAGGGATTGTAAACACCTCTGAGTCCTCGTGGGAGCTGCAGGCTCTAACACCCTTCCCTTCTTTGCCTCAGCCTTATTGCTCACGTGGATCCTTAAAACAAGCCTCGTAATGTTAATTAGCTGGATTAATTAATAGTCTTCTTTCCAAGTCATTGTGCTTTGTGTGGTAACAAACCTTGGCTCGATCTAGCATCGAGGCTCAGCAGCGCAATTGTGGGTACGTTCAAATGGGTGCAGAGGGGCAGGCTATGGGGTGCGCATGGAAACAGGTGTCAAGGAGTGTGTGAAGGTGGCTGCACACTACTTCCATGACGTTACATGCGCAATCTGACAGCTCTTATTGTGCTGCTGAGAGCGGATTGGCTGTTACAGAAAGAATTGTGACTTTTGTTAAGTGTGTGTGTGCATGTAAACAATGTTCTTCTGTAGTCTGTATTCTGCAGCCAGAAACCCTCCAACCCTTCATTTTGCTGGTGCAGAGGGATGAATGATGTATGAAATCCAAACCCACTTCATACATATGAGCTATGCGAACCTTGCCTTGTGAAAATAATAAACCTCCTTATCTGACTGCCTAGAGAGGGTGGTAGATGGGCACTGGGACTGATTAGACCCCCTTTGTTGCAGTTCCAAGGGCAGAGGAGCTGTTGGGGAAGAGTGTTTGCCTTCCGTGGGATGGTTGTGCAAACAATATAGGATAATTGCTGCTGTGTCTGAGACTGACTGAGATTGGGGCCCCATTGTGCTAGGCACTGTAAGAGGTAAGGAAAGGGACAATCCTATCTGCAAAGACCTTAACATCCATATGGGTGTGACAGACAAAGGGCGTGAGGTGAAATGGGCGTGGAGAGGGGAAGTGAGTAGCTGAAGGTCACACGGCAAGTGAGTGGCAGAATCAGGGCTAGATCCTAGGTCATCTTAGTTCCAGGCTATCCGCTAGACAACGCGTTGGGCACCTTGTCAATCCCAGTGCCGAGTCTTGAAGAGCTCTCTCAGTCCTTGCTGAAGTTGACCCCATGTTGACTCCAAGAGATGTTTTGCCTTCATACGGATTTCAGGGTATGGCTCATAGAAGTCAGAGGTGCCAATGCTCTATTGGATGCATCTCTCCCAGCCAATGCTGTGCAATGTCCAATGCTTTGTCCATTCTGGTTTTCATCTTTTTAAGCCACAGCACATCCCCTGATTTGTGCATAGTGTTTTAAGGATGGAAAATCTTATCCCCTGGAGCAGACAGTTGACAAAAGAAGACACATCTCTGCAGTGCCAGTTGCTTTGTGTGTGTGTGTCATTTCTGCAGCCCTTTGTGTTTGCATGGCAACCTGTCTCCCCCATTGTTACGCACACCTCCGCCTTCTGCTTTAGCTTGAAAGTCCTGATCCTGTGTCGCTGGTATTGCTCAAGAATTCAGCCTCACCGCTTTGCTTCCTTGCAAGACCTCCCCCTCCTCGGGCCTCCAGGGCGCTAATGCCACTAGAGCGGCCTCTCACGTAGCATTGCATGCCTCCAGCCCCAGGCAGCAGCCAGTGTGTGCAGACACCACTGCAGAAAGGAACGTTAATGGAGGGGAAAAGTTAACCACTTTTATTGAACTGCAGAAAAGGTTGTTTTTATATTGCTTTATTGGAATATAAAGACAGCTTTTATAACCCTTTAAAGAGGCATAAAAGCAGCTTGGCGACTGGAAAGCTCTCTCCATTTTAAGACGGAGAAAGAGAGAAAGAGAGCAAGCATGGGCCACGCACTGAAGTCAGAACTAATCAGGTTCAGTGCAGGGTTAATTCCTGGAAGAGGTTTCTGCATGTTTGCACTAGCAGCGGGCCTGAGTCCAAAGCAACAGATAGACACTTCTACACTTTGGGGCCATATCTCAGTTACGCAGATTGGACCCATCTCTAAGCTTTGACGTGTGTTTCCTTTCCGTATAACTGCTGAGCTAGTTCCTCGGATCTTTAAGGGGTGGAGTAAGTGTGGTGCATAATGATCTAACCTGTTTTATTTCACACTCTCTCTTGTTCTCCTTGAATAAATGCTTCTCTGGCTTTGATCTTACTGGAACAAGGAGGTGTGTCTGTAAATGACTTGGGCTACATATCCACAGGGCCACCCAGGGGTAGGGGGGGCAAGTGGTGCAATTTGCCCCAGACCCAGGGCCCCACAGGGGCCCCCATGAGAATATAGTATTCTATAATATTGCAAGTTTTTTTTTTTTTGGAAGGGGCCCCTGAAATTGCTTTTTCCCCAGGCCACTGAATCCTGTGGGCAGCCCTAGAAAGGAAATATTGCAAGCCCCATTTTACCTATTGGAAACCAAGGCGCAGAGATGAAATGACTCACCCAAGGTCACACAGGGAATCTGTGGAAGAGCTAGGAATTGAATCCAGATCTTCTCACTCTCAGTCCAGTGTGTTAATCACAAGACCACTCTTCCTAGTCCAGAAGGCTACACACATGAGTCAAGCTAAGTACGTGCATAAGTCTGGGTGGTGTCTTCGCAATCATTTAGAGCTGGTCAGAAAAATTTAATGACACTTTTTTTTTAATTTGCCCATTTGTCTAAATTGAAAAGTTTTGTGGGGATGGTACAATTTCAACAATGTTCCAGCCAACTGGGTTCCTGCCAGTTTGCCGGCCTGGTTCCTCTGCAGCCCTCCTGCTGGCCTGCCTTGGAATCGGAGACCCCAGGGTTGACTGCTCTGGGATAGCCCACCAGCCCACCACATCAGCTTGGGAACTCTCATGGTTTTCCCATGGATCTGGGTGTAGGACTCGGTCAGATATAACACTTTGAGGGGAGTCATCCAAACTAATCTTCATAACAGCATCCCCCTGAGGAGAGAACAGTGCCCTGCAACCCTTTCCAGTAACTGAGTGTGCCTCGTGCCTTGCTTGTGGTCCTCAGGCTCTGCTCCTCTCTGCCCCCAGTAATCACCCTCCTTGGATTCTGGCTAATGATCCTACATTGCAAAAGAGCAGCAGCTTCTACTTCTACTTCACAGAGAAGTGTTTTATACCTAGAATGATGGAAACCTGCACAAGTTCCTAGTTGAGGCGCGCTTGGAAAAGTACCACAAAGTGTGGATGTTTCTCTGTACTTGGGGTCAAATGTGGCGCCTCTGTGCATCCCCCATCAACATGAATGGAGCTGAATCTGTATAAGTGACAGGAGAATAAAGAAAGCTAAGGGGTGTTTGGATGGTGGGCTTGTTTCAATCTGCTGTGGAGGCAGAGCCAAGATCCCAAGGCCCCCACCCTGCAAACTGCTCCATATGAGCATCCTCCTATTGAAACCATTGGAGTCTACATGTGAGCACAGGCATCTGTCCCCAGCTGGCAGCCTGCATGAACCAGCCTCTGTGCATAGCTAACAGTCTGCACTGCATCCACATTCAGATCTGGGCTGTTGGTGACAGCCAGTCTCAAGTCACAAAGTTTGTAGAGTTATTCTACACAGGGCTCCAGTTTCCATCACCCCTCAGCCTCCTTTTATTTGCTTTTCCCACTAAATATTCATCAGTAACATTTAAGACAAAGGAAAGAGATAATTACAAGGGGAGAGTTTTTTTCGAGATATTAAAGGTTAACAGAATTCTTGGCATTTGTGCCTTGTCAATTTCCATGTAATTATGCTCAATTCCCAGAATTCAGAGGCTACTGTGCCTTTTAACTCTCAAAGATGGTATCCCGGGAATTTAATTTATGAGATCATTTCTCAAAAATTTCAGCTTCAAATCAAGCATCTTGCTTAATAGCATGGTTATTATTAATATTATTCTTGGATGGGGAATGCTGCTAGGGTCAGGAGGCTGGCAACCAAAGTAAAATTGACTCACTGCGACAGTGGTGAGCCTTGCTTTTGTTACTAAAAAGTGAATGATTTGTCTGCCTCAGTGCCATGTGAAATGAAGCACTGTTACTTTATGATCAGCAAAACATGAACCTGATGAAGAGGCACAAATTTGGTCTGGGAGGAGCATCCAGGAGCAGAGCTGGGTTAATATTGGATGTTTTGATTTGCTGGCAATGTTTAAAAAAAAAAAAAAAGGCAAATCTTTTTTCCAGAAATATTTGTGTGAATCAAAAAGTTAATCAAATTTCAAGTCAATATTGTGGTAAGATTGAAACAAAATATTTTGTTTTGACCATAAACAGATTCATTTAGATTTTCAGGCCTCTTGACAAAAGCAAAGGCCTGAATTTACAAAACAGCTGGAGGAGAAGCTCTGGCCTGCTTGGTAAGCTTTAGCCCAGCGGTTAGGGCACTCTGCTGGGATGGGGAACTCCTTGGTTTGATTCTGCCTGCTGTGGAAAAGGGATTTGAATTTGGTTCCTCTCGCTGGGGGTGAGAACACTGGTGTATGCTGCTGTGGGGCTTTCTCTCTTGTTGAAGCTGTTCTACTTTTTATCAATCGTTAAAGCATCATTGGGGGCCATATCTTAGCAGTGCCACCTAACTACCAGTGTGACTCTGCCTGGCCCAAGGTCTGTTCATTGTTATCATGAATGATAATGAACTGCCGATATGATTGACAATGGATAGTTGTCTAGTCAGCGTATACTGGTATGAATAACTATGTAGCCTGGTGGTTAGGGCCCTTCCCAAGGCAGTGAGAGAACTGAGTGCAAGTTCTGCTCTAATGATGCTTTAGTTATTTCTATAAAGTGGAACAGCTTCCAGAGGAGGGATTGGCAGAGCCCCACACCGGACTATCCCATAGCTTCCCAAATCAGGCCTTCCCCTGTAACAGGGACAACTGAGTCCAACTTCTTTCCCCACCTTAGGTAGACAGAATTGAACCTGGATCTCTTATTTCCCAGATGAGTGTCCTAAGCATATCGCTGTAACTGCTAGAGAGCACCCTCTGTCAACTTCTCCTCTGGCCATTTTTTGAATCCAAACTTTTGTCTTTGTCAAAATGCCTGAAAATCTCAACACAGTTGGGGCTTATCAGCATACACTAGCTCTTTAAGGGTGTCCTGGGTTGAGCCTCACCTGTGACTAGTTCAAATTTCAATCCAGGTGTTATATGATTAGAGCATGTGACTAGGGGTACAAGAGCAGCGTGTGCTCTGTTGGAGGGGAAGAACTCAAAGCAGGAGGAGGATTGTGATTGTCTGAGTTGTATTTCATAGACTGACTTGCCTTCATTCCCAAGTGGAAGGCCTAGGGAGTCAAAACCTGTAGAGAGCTAAGTGCTGGTGGGAGACTTGTATTATTCTAAAGTTTACATTAATATGCCAGACTTGACAAAGGGGAAGAAAACCTCCACAGTGTAAAGTTTGCTCCCCTGGAGAGAAAAAAACAAAAACAAAACAAAACAGCACCTGAAGCCAGATCTGGTAAGTCCCTGCTACTGGGCTTCATTGTACTAGGTTCTGTAGACACTTGTGATGAAAGACACTCGTTACCCCCAGAGAATTTACAGGCTAAGTCTATGATAGAAGAAGAATAAAACCACCCAACTGGAAGCTTTTTGTTTGAGGTTTTTCAAGTTTAACCAAACTGCTCCAGCGCTCTTGAATGTTTTAGGTGAAGATTTAGGCCTTGTTTGATTTTAGCCTATTCAGCATTTTTCCACTCTTACTCCCTATTAAAATTCAGCCTGGAGTGAATTGTAGAGCCCTGAGTTAATGCCATATGCCTATAAAATACTATTAGATGGCTGATGACATACTTTATCTGACATCAATAGATGTCTCTGGCACCTGGCTCAGCCCTGATCAAATGCAGGTGAGGAAGCAGTGTCTGACTGTGCAATGACTTTTTAAGTGTTATTGCAACCAGCTAAGCTCCCAACAATGCCACAAGAAACAGATTTATATAAAAACAATATTGATTTGTACCAAGGAGAGCAAAGATCAATTCTGTTTAATAACTTCCACTGTGCCTGTGCTGCTCTGGATTTCCAAGATAACTTCTTTGGACTCCCGATATAAATATTAAAGGGGCATGTACAACTGTGGCATGAGGTAAATAAAATCACTGTTTGGGATTTGCTAGGTAAAGGTAGGCAAGCGAAACAGATAGTGGGGCCCTGAATCTCCCATGGGGCTGAGGAGTGCTTGGTCTAAGACTTGAGGGAAGGTGCAAAGACTATTGTGCACCCCCGTCTCCTCTGAGCCTATACTGTGGGGTTCTCTGCCCAGTCCATAATATGTTAGAGAAGCCTAAAGGCTTCTGTAATCTGCCCCAGCAACATGTGGCTGTTATAGCAGCTGGTGGCTACCAACCTACAAAGGCTTACCCCTAGCAACAGTGCCCCTGCTGGGGCTGAGAGGAGATGGTTCAGGATGACTGTAGACAGCCTGAGGATTCTCACAGGGAAGGGGAATCCTCCACTGACCACTTAAGCCAGCCGTGCACTACAGGGTAGGAGCTGACTCATTGGGAGCCAATCCTGCAACTTCTAAGGACATGGCTGTTCCCTACCCACCCCAGCAACCCACTTGGCTGTCAGCAGGCTTTATTTGTGTGAACAAAAGTCTGCAAGATCAGACTCTTCGCTCAGCCTCCAGAATAGCCTGTCACAGGCTGGAAAGAGTTAAGTTCCATTTTAACTTAAGACCCAGACAGTGAAGAAGGGAGAGAGAGACAAAAACAACCCCAAACTGACTAGCTTTTTAAAGGGCAGAGGAAATGTTCTTTTTATGGCCACCCGCCTAGTGTAAAGTGCAGGGAAGAGAAGGACCAGAGCTGCAGAATCCCAGCTAGTTTTTAGGGGAAGACTCCCAAATGTGTAGTTAATTTAAATTTAATTGGACAGTTACTGTAAGTTTAAATAAATGCCAGTTAAATATTAACTGCATCTTTATTGGGGGATTAACGGAGCCTCTTGTATTATGTTTTTTAAAGTCAATAAATATGTTGCTAATAATCACCACTCCTCTTCAAATGTGACAGCAGCTGCTGCTGCTACTGCTGAATCTACATCAAACAATTATTTGGGGCAGCTCCCGGAAAGCATTAGCCAGACAAGAGCTGGAGCAGTTTGAGGGTTTGGGGAGCATGGCGATTGTGAGACACGAAGGGGGAGGAGTAGGGGTAAGTGACATTATCAGGTTATCCTGCAAGAGGTCAGGCTGTGATGGGAAATTATGGACAGCCAAAAAAAAAAAAAACAGCAGAAGGGAAAGTGAATCACTCCTCGGGTGGAGCTGGGGGGTGGAATGAACTATGATTATTTGGGAACCTCTGAGATCTAACACAGCAGAGTTGCAGTGGACCATCCATGAGTATCATCTCTGTTCATGGTATGAATTCCTCTGGGGAGGAGAGAGTTCTGAAAGGTCACCAGCCATATAACATGTGTGATCATTGTTTCCTAATTGGGGCCACTCTTAGCAGTGGGAAAAAATAGTTTGTGTGTCCTCTGTGAGTGCGGAGGGGTGAGAATCCTTTGTATCGTCACTGATTCTTTAATTTTTAGACTCTTAGGACCCACTGACTTTAATGGGGGGTTTGCTTCTATAGCGAGTGTGAGGTTTTGCAAAACACATTTCTAACCTTGAGAAAGCTGAAGGATAAATTGTACCTGTTGTATGAAAGAGGTTGGTGCAATAATTGTGTGTGTATGTTAAGGGTACTGTATGCATAGGTGTTACAGTGGCTGTTAGAGATGAGTTTTGGATCAATTAAGTTTCAGATGAGAGTTAGTAATTTCAAAATGTTTATACGTGTCCATCCATCGTCAGGTTTTATGCTGTAGTATCTGAGCTCAGTGCAGTATCTGAGCTCTTTCCTCATAAAAGAATCTGTAAATTGAAACAAAATGTTGCTCATCTAGTTGTATGCATAGAATATACCAAGAATTTCTGCAGGTGAAATTGTATCTGAAATGAAATTCTTCCATGTTAGTGGGTATATATTTTCTTTGTAGTGTTTGGTTCTTTCATTGTGCGTGTGTGTGCGTACGTGTATCAAAGGCCTCCTACACACACCCGCATGTAAGCTGAACATGAACTCTGTGCCGAGTTTGCAGAAAAACTGAAATAACATGAAATTGACCTGGCTTCACTTGACTTACAGCCCTTAACTACAAATTGACAAATTTTTGCATCTGGAACCCAATCCAAAGCTCCTCAAAGTTCAGAAGTGTTCAGATCTGGAGATTTTGCTTATGCTTATTTCTAGTCTTGCTAAAACCCCCTAGAAGTTCAGCCTGTGTGTGTTGGAAGGCTTGCAAACCATTCACAAGACCCAGGGGCCATTTTTGCATCAGAGCCGAGTGGGGATGCTAACGCAGGTGGAACTTGGTGGGTTTTACAGAGAATAGCTGTGAGTTTAGGAGTGTGTTTGCATGAAAATGCCCTTGCTTGAAGTTGAAGGTCATAGCAGAACTGTGACGGGGCCACGTGAGTCAAGGATGGAAAGATGTAAGTCCTTATGAACTGCTGAATTTTGCACTGTCTGCCTGTCCAGTCTCGCCCTCTCTGAATTTTGCACGGTCTCTGTCCATTTCTCTCTAGAAATACGAATAAATATCACCTCAAAAGCATTTTGCTTCACTGATACAGACAGGATTTCAGCCTGCTTTGCCACACCTTATCTGGACTCTTAAAGCTCCCATCCACTCAGCCTATGACGTGGCAAGATTCCTGGGCTCTCAGCTTTCATTCAGGTGGCTTCTACCTCCTTCAGAATCTCCCTGGAGATTTCTCCATAGACTAGACACATGAACTATTGCTTCTCCTGCCCCTTTGCCTTTCCTGGGTTCATCAGTCGATGCAGCCCCCTTCCCTCCAGTTTCTGATAATCCCAGGGAAAATACTATCCCAGTTTAGACTGTCTTTAAATCCGTCTTTCTAGTATTCCCCCCACACATGCACACTAGTACTCTTAGTCAACCTTCTCCTGGCCAGTCTGTACCTTGCTTTGCAAAGCCTCCTGCACATGCTGCTTATGGACTCTGCCAGGAGAGGGGGTCACTTAGCCTTGTTAGAAAGAAGGAACCAGGTTGGGGGTATTTTTCTTGCCGTATTTGCCCTGGGCAGGCAACAGGCACAAGGGAAACAGATCTTTCTGGAGTATGAAGAAAGCTGGGAGAGATCAGAAAAGGTGCCACATTCCCTGTTCAGTTGGGTGCCAGTGTGCTAGCACCCTCCCCATGTGTACCAGACCCCAGCCTTCTGTTGTGGTTGAAATCCATCAAAGGAAAATGATTGTCCGTGTCCCCAGAGGAAGCTACAAAGCGCTCTCTCTGCTGCTGCACAGTCACAGCTGGACTTGACTGCTGGCTCCTTTGCTCCTGGAGCCGCAGAGTTATTCCAAGGATGGTGGATTTCTTTTTCTCTTTTGCTGTTTGTGTGCATCTGTTTTACTGTTTATGGATACTTTTTAAATCCTAGCCAATTACAGCAAACAGTGAGGAGATGAGCTGTGACAGGCTCATTTGTTTGTACATGTGCAAGAAGGAGAGACAGTGGCAAAGTCTGTGGCAAGTCTGTGGCAAAGCAGGGAATTTGACCCCGTGTCTCCCACATTCCAGGTTAACACCCTAACCACTGGACCATGCTGCTTCATGCTTCAACCAATGACAGCATCACGGATCAGCCAATGAAATTGCGCCCTGATGATCCAGTCCTTATTTCTTTTGTTTCATTGCTTGAAACTTTTTCCGCTCGGTATCCTGCGTTGTGAAGATCTCTGTGCGGTTCGAATTGGTTTAGGGAATACTTCAGCTCTCCTGTTTGTGTAGCTGAATTAATTTCTCTTTAAATGCTGCTCCGATCTTTCTCATATCCCCCCAGTCCAGGCTCTTCAACATTCCTTTCATTCTCTGCGCCCGAAGCATTATTGCCTCCAATGCTGCTCTTTTATACTGAACAGGGAGGGGAGTTGATGCACAGACGCTGGCAGTCTGGCCTGTGGAAAGATCACGCCAGGCAGTATGGTGGTGTAGTTAGAGAATGGCACATTTAATGTTGAAAGGCAGCCTTGATTTTGACAAGTGACAGGCTCACTCGCTGTCTCCTGTCCCAGCCCTTCTCATGTGGGAGTCATTCTTCGCTTTGTCTAAATCCATTGGAAAAAGTGACTGGGGGTTGCATGAGAATGAAGGACAGGTTGGCTCATCGAGGGTAGAAGTGGGGCATATGGATGGGGTCTAGTGTTCCTGTGCTGACTGTTCCTTTATACTAGTGGGGTGTGAAAAATGAGAGGAAGAGCTCCCCATCAGATGCCCAGCCAGGACTTGAGAACAGCCAAAGAGAATCCATCTGATGATTTTAACTGAGCCCAGTGCATGCTGCGGTTGGACTTGGAGATTTAGTGAGTGTTGTACAACATTCCTGTGATCAATAAATTTCAGGGGTTTTATGTGTACTGGAATAACAGTGTCCACATGGAGGGGGTCTACCTGAAAAAACTCCCCCACTACCATAGACAAACCTTTAAAGCCTTTGATTTAAGCAGCTGCTACTAGCCTAGAATACAACACAGCACCTTGTGCATTAGGAAACAGGCAGAGAAGGGTTATCTGAATGGCTCTAAGAGTTCCTCTTTAGCTGCTAAAGAGAACGGTCTCTTGCCAACAGACTGGTCACAAGCAGCCTGGAGGAGAATTGGGAAGATCTGTGTGAAATAAGCCCAGTTTGCTCTCAGGTTTCTTCCTAGCTGAAAAGCCTCCACATTGCCTCATATGAATCTTGCACTCTGTTTTGTACGGTGGGGTGCAATGGGGTTCCAATCCTTACTGGGGCATTGGAGCATTACAACAGTAGAGGAAACAATGAATTAAGTCAGTTTAACCCTTTGTTGGCTTTGGGGACCGAATGGACCACTGAGACAGAACTCCTCATGCCAGCGAGTGTCTCCCTACCACAGCAGGGGGAAAAATAGGAACTGGAAGGTGCTGTAAAAACACCAAGCTCTCACTTTAAATCCTAAGGGTATTCCTGGTCCTGCTTGCAGGTTAGAGGCCTCTGTAAGGAAGTGTGCAGTCTGGTGCCTCAGCAATCAGTGTACAGGGAAATAGTAAAGTGGAGTGAGTTGTGTCCCTCTGTATTGGGAAGCAGCCTGCTCTCTGGTTTTGGGTTCCTGTGTGTGTGATCATGCCAAATTTTAAGAAATAAAGTAGTGATACCTTGCAACCTTCCAGCCCAAATATTATGCTTTTAGCTAACTTTGCTGTATGTATGCTGTGAATGTAACTGGAGGGACTTCCTGGGTCATGTGGTCCAGTCCCCTGCTATCACAGGCAACCACAGCATAAACATATCAAACTCCATCTTAAACTTAGTTAGGTGGTTTGTCTCACTCCTCCTATTGGGAGTTTGTTCCTGAAATGGGGAAGCTGTTGATAAATATGACTCCTGCCTCTCGGGTTGTCAATCCAGTACCTTCTACCAGTGTTAAACTCAGAGCAAACAGTCTTAAAAAAAGTACAAGAAGGCACAAGAAGACTGGCAAAGCAATCCCCTTCTCTTGCAATCCATTAGCATGCTCAATAATAATTAATAATAAGGCTTTATTTGATAATGTCTTCTCTATCAGGCACATCTCATAATGTTTGAAAAATTAATTAGCCCAGTTACTGAATTAAATAGTAGTTTACAGGGGGAGTGGGAAACTCAGCGATTAGTAGTGGGCTATGGATCTTTTCACGTCTAGGTCACCAGCGTGAATCCAGCTCAGGTTGGCAGGGATTTAAAACAAACAAAAAACAAAAAAAACGTGTTATCTAATCACTAGTGGGTGCCCTGTGTGTGGGAAGGAATTGGGAAGTCTCAGATCAGTTCCTGGGTATCTTCACCATTAAAATCACCATTTACAGCAGGTATGAAGGGCTTGACTTTCACAAGTGCTGGGCACCTGCCGCTTGCACTAATTTCAACAGGAGTTGTGTGCCTTGGGTTGACACTAAGGTATAGTGGGAGACTGGTGCGTCGTCTGCCTGCGTTGTACCTGTTTGGCTAAATAAAGGACTTCGTTCTCCAGGGCTGTCTACCTGGCACCTTTTACCTGCAGGAAATTGTGCATAAAAATCGCAACATACTGAGCAGCTGGTGGAGGGAGGGAGAAATGACTAGGCATAATGCAACTGCAGTGTGTCCGAAGTTATGAGTGGATTAAAAAAAAAGTATTTAGGGATTAAACTAACTACCGTGTAAGAGCTTGTGAGCCCCGTGAGGAAGTGTGGTGTCAGGGCTAGCACAGACAGGTTCTGTTCCCATTCCTTTTGCTGAGCCACTGTGAGACCTTGCTGCTCTATGCCTCAGTTTCCCCGTCTGTCAAGTGGTGGGTAATAATCCCGAGTTGCAGGAAGTAATTAATGTTGGCGGTGGGCTTGGAGTTTCGCTGCGCTAGAAGGAGCAAAGTGGCTGCGAAAAGGCGGGCTTGTGGCGAGGAGGGGGTTAAAGCCGGCCCGGCGCTGGCAGGGTTAAAGTGGGAGAGCCCCGCAGCGGCTCCGCGTTGCTCAGTGCGGCGGGGCCGGTGCCCGGGCGCTGGTCACTGATGGAGTCGCTGCCATGACAACCCCGGGAAGGCAGCGCCCGGGCGGGCGAGCTCCGAGGCGATGCTCCCGGCCGGGAGGGAGCGCGCAGCTGGGCTGCTGAAAGTGGGGGCAGCCGCCGGCTCCTGCGCGCCTCTGCTGCGCGCCTCTCGCCTCCCGCCGGCCGCCGCGTCCTGCCCGCGCTGAGCAGAGCCGAGCCGAGCCGAGCCGAGCCGGGCTCCTGCCCCGCGCCCGCCGGAGATCGGAGCCGAGCCGAGCCGAGCCGAGCCGGGCTCCTGCCCCGCGCCCGCCGGAGATCGGAGCCGAGCCGAGCCCGGGCGGCTGCAGCTGGCGCGATCAGCAAGTTGCAGGGGCGGAGCGGACTGCGGTGCCCGGCGCCCGCGGAGGCCCCTGCCCGGCTCCTCACTTTCTCGCTGCTGCCGGCAGAGCCGGTCGCCAGAGCCCCAGAGATGGGAGTTTAGAGCTCGGGGGGCAGGGATCGCCTGGGCAAAGTGAGATTCCGAACTGTTCGTGGGAAGAGCCGGCTGGAGAAGCCCCCCGCGCCCCTCTCCTGTCCCCTGCACCCCGGTGCCCCCTTCCTCCTCCCTCGCCCAAGGGATACTGGGGACTCCCTCCGGATGCTCGGGTCTCTGAGGCTGGATTGCCAGGGGCGCTGCTGATCTCCGAGGAGCTCCCGCCCCGTTTGCCTCTTTCCCCCTGGTTTCTCCTGGTTGCCTTGTCGGGTGTGTTTCTGGCCTTTTGGAAAGTCCCCGCTGCCCAGGATGGGGGTCGGCGGGTGCTTAGTCGTGCCCTGGAGGTGCCTCGTCGTCCTCTGTCTCAGGCTGGTCTTCCTTGTGCCCGCAGGAGTGCCCGTGCGCAGTGGAGATGCCACCTTCCCCAAAGCTATGGACAACGTGACCGTCAGACAAGGGGAGAGCGCCACCCTCAGGTAGGAGCAGATGCTTTTCCTCTGGGTATCTACAGGGGTGTTGCTCTGTGGGTGCTCCGGCCCCAGGTGCATGCCAGGGGCTTTCGATGCCACATTGCTACAGGGGGTGGCTTCTGCTTAGCCTGGGTTCTGGCTGGTTTTGTCCTGAGTGGAGCAGGATAAGACCCCTGAGTCGGGGAAGAAAATGCAACGCTGAGTCTGGGACTACTGCATTTGGGGCAAGTGGGCTGGGAGTGTGGTGGAAGGGGGACAGGGAGGGTTGCTGATATAGGGAAGTGGCTGTCGGTTCAGAGAACGCCACGGTGTCTGCAAAGGAATGAAGAGGGCAAATTCTGTTACCCACTTGGCACTGGAATGCTGCTGCCACACAGGGGACAGGCAGGCAAATACAGATGCCAGGCAGTGAAGCTGGCAGTGAGATCTGGATGCCAGGCAGGGAGTTACCATTCACTGACACCCCAATTCCCTTCCTTAAAGTTACTGAAAGGGAAGGGAAGTGGGAATTAGTCTTTACACCTCTGTGCCAGTATCTGCTTGGATGGCCAGCATGGTGTTTAAGGCTCTGGCATCTCTGGCAATGCTGTGGCTGGGTCACTTCGTAGAACATGTGGGCTTGTGTGTGCCTGTATTTTGGGATCGGGAGAGAGCTGGTCCTCTGAGGCTGATGTTGCTGTTACAGATGCCTCTGAGCATGTCCAGTAAACATGAGCTGGGCTTGTGTGTTTGCAAAGTATAAATGGTGCTGAAGTTTGAGTCCCCTGTTTGGTTTGCAGGCACCGACAGGCGTGTAGTGAGCCAGAAGCGGGCTCTTTTTGGCACGAGAGGGGCAGAGTGAGGAGCAGCCATAAAGTGTCAGTGATGGGAGGGGTGTCAGTTTGGTGCCATGGCGGGTGCAAACACCAGCGTGCCTCGCCTGCAGAACTACTCATTAAAATCCCATTGCATGCACGCTCTGGCGTGGCAGGGGGGGTCCACTCCCTGCAGGCATTAACTCTTTGGAGTGTTCAGAGACGGCTAGGGGCATTTCCCTCCTCCTCTGTTAGCCATGCTGGGGGGTCTGTTTAAAGGGAAGAAGAGAAGAGCTTTATTCAAGAGATGTAGAGGCTGAGGATGCTGCCAAACACACAATGTCTCAGTTCGCAATCAGTGCAATATCTGGGTTGTCCTTTGCCTGGACACCCATTCCTCCTCTGGCAGCAGACGGACATGGTCGTCTAATAGGTCTCTTCTGTCTCCGATGATGAGGATCTTTCTTTTTTTCCCTTTCTTTTCTTTAAATGATTGGTTTTAATTGCAAGCTTCACAATCGGCGATTAAAACTCTCTGGTGCTCAGGGGCGACTTTTTAGTGGCCGCATGTTGCACCGGCACTGCATGACCATCTGCGGGGTGTGTCAGGCAAAATCTAAACTCTCCTCTGCGTCAGTGAGTGGAGCAGTGCCAAGCATGGGCAAAAAGTGGGGCTGGCTCCAGGGGAGAAGCCATGGAATGCTGGTTGAGTGTCTCTTTTGGAGTGGTGCAGGGAAAAGAAATGAAATTAGGGCCATGTACTACCCCTGGAAATATAATCACAATGCCAATGTAGAGACTATGCCTCACAGGTTCCTCCAGCTGGGTTGCTGTCAATTCCCTCCTAGCCTGCACCTGCTTGCTCGCTGCAGGATTCCTGGGTTTCGAGGATCCCAGTAGCAGAAGAGAAGGGTGGTTGTCCCTCGTATCTGATCCGCATTAGCCTGGCTGTGTGTGAGGGTGCCTAGTAATGGAAAAAACGGGGTGACCCAGGTCAAGGCTAAGCCTACTGAGCTCTTTTGGGAGAAGCTTGCCTGTGACTCCCACCATGAGCAGCACTACCCAGTGTTCAGAGGCCAGTCCTTCATTTGTGACCGGAATGCATGCAAAAGGCACAGGATCCGGCAGGGGCATGTGGGCACCAGGCAGCAAAGGTGACACTAGGATACGGACCAGGGGACTGGCACTGACTGACACCCCAGTTCTCTCCCTCCCACCCCCCAAGTTACTCAAAGGGAAGGAGAATGTGAATTGGTCTTTATGTCTCTGTGTCAGGTCTGACTAGAGTGGCAGTGGGTCGGGGGGGATTCTGGCAGTGCTGGAGGTGTATCCCGGTCACTTGGTTCTAATGTAAGCCTGGGCACTTTGCGCACGATAGAGACGTACTCTACTGCGAGTGGTGCTGTGGTGTCAGCCTGGAACAAAGGATCAATAGCGTGAGTCAGCAGCTGGGTCATTTCCCTTTTTATGAATGAGGCCTGTGGGAAAGAGTGAAAAATCCTGCAGAAAGATGGGCTGCCACAGGGAACGGTGGGTTCAGTTGAGCAGGCAGCAGTGGTGTGATTGAATGCATTCAGCCAGCACCTCGGGACAGCAGTGTGCTTTGCTGAGTTCAACACTAGAGCCCATCCACCACAGGAGCTTAATGAGAGACAATGTTTAGCAACAGACGTCCATAGACACAAACACCCGTGCACCAATATGCGTGAAGAGATGCCCGTTTACACCTTGCATGCATTCCCAGGAACGTGCGAACCATGTGAGCATAATACCCTTGTAGTGGCCATTGCACATCAAAGATAACAGCCTACTAATGTATCATCTCATGGAGTTAGTCCTTTAGCTAAAGTGGTAGAGGACTGTGTTTTGGCTGCTTCTGGGTTCTACCCCTGCTGATGACCCATGTTGAGAATCATTATTCAGGCAGTCATACTCTTGGCTACACACAACATATGTAGGCTCACAGATGCCCATTCCCACACATGTGCTTATAGACATGCAAACCATGCCTATGCCCTACACCCATATGCATGAGCATGTGCACTGTGCTCACCTGTGACTTCACACGTGTGCTCACGTGGGCACACAGGCAGTCACAGACACTTGTGGGCATGCCCGCTTTGAGCTGTGCAGTATTTACTGGCTGGTGGGGAAAAGTGCAGGAAAATAACGATTTCCAAGATAGGAAAGCAAAGACGCATGAGTGTCTCTTGCACTCTCTCCTCACCCTCCTTGTCCGAAGCCTGATGGCAGAGGCTGGCTCCATGTGTAACTATTGATCTGTTGTTTGAGTTAACTTGTTCTGAATGGTAATGCTCTTCAGAGAAGCTTGTGCTGATCTGGGTGAGGCCACTGTCCTTCCCCATCACCACCAATGGGTTTCTCCTCTGACCCTGTAGGTGGACAATGCCCTCTCAACTGCTGGCAGCATGGAAGTTAATGGAAGTGACTCAAAGAAAAGGCTTCCTTGTTTCCAGCTGATTTCCGTTGAGTCTGGAAAGCAGCAAACTGCAGCAAAGGAGTTTGAAGGAAGCAGCAGGCTCTGGAGTTTTGTTCTTGTCCTTTCACAGCCAGCAAAGGGAACACAAGTTTAATAACTTGACTGCCAAAGAAGCAGATTCCCTGGAGCACTATGAGAGTCCTGGACCCCCCCCCCCCCCCGGGCCACCTTCTGTCACATTAGCCAATGAGGTTGTTATAAACTCTGTCCACGCTTTCCTTGAGAATGAAGTTAATTCAGCGCTAGTGAAAGGCACCAGATTGCAACCCTGGGGAGACTGAAGGCCAGTCTTTGTCCACAGCACTGTTACAGCCTGGACAGTGACCAGGGAAACGCCTCACACTGCCCCATGCCAACGTGCTTTCATCCTGGCATAGAACAATCTCTATCACAGGGTTAAAGAAGGGTCCACTCTCCCTGGTCCATTCAGTCCTTGATCTCTCTGCTCAGGGCCAAGCTAATGTCTGTTACAGGGTCGTTTTAGGAGAGGTGGCACACCTGTCAAGGGGCAACCAGGCTGAGTAGCCACCAATTCATTAGATCAGTGCCAAAGATCAGTTATTAGATCCGGGTTCTTGACCTGGCTGTCATGACTGTAAGGGAGATCATGCATGGCTGTTGAGGGGTCACAACCACCCTGTCCTTCCTGTATCGCTAAGTAGGAAAGGGGTCCTGGCTAGATAAAAGGACCTGCCAGTATGGGGTCCCAGATGGAAAAGGCTGAGAATCACTGCATTAGATGGTTCTGAATGATGGGCATTACCTGAAACGACTGACTCAAACTGGTGGCCTAGATATGAAATGTGACATTGCCTATACCAGTCCCCAGAGCTGCAAGTGTCGTGTGTCGTCCCCCCACCCCCCAGCTCCAGCACAAGTTGTGGGGAACACAGGTTTTATCCATGCTATAAGACTATTTCCAGGTCCAGTTTCAGCCCAGCCTGAAGATATTATCTCATACATGGTACTATTAACATTATTCAGTGTTAATGGTGGGTGAGAAGGTTCCCATCATAGACAAACTAACCTGAACCTTCTCCCAAAACTTGAACCAAGCCCAATTTTTGGGGGGATTTTTGAAAAAAAATGTTTGGTTAATGTTAAAAAAAAAAAAAAAAAACCAAAACAACAACAAAGGCCTGGATTCTAATCTCACCTAAACTGGTATAGATCAGTTAGTAGCTTTGTTGGTATCAATGGAGCTACCCTACTGTAAAGCTGACATGAGATGAGAATTATTTAGATTTCCAGTAATAAAGGACTCCTGTCCAAGGTCCCACGTGTCTTGACACATCATTAATAAATGAATGCTCCCAACATAAGAACGGCCATACTGGGTCAGACCAAAGGTCCATCCAGCCTAATATCCTGTCTGCCAACAGTGGCCAATGCCAGGTGCCCCAGCGGGAGTGAACCTAACGGGTAATGATCAAGTGATCTCTCTCTTGCCATCCATCTCCACCCTCTGACAAACAGAGTCTAGGGACACCATTCCTTACCCATCCTGGCTAATAGCCATTAATGGACTTAACCCCCATGAATTTATCTAGTTCTCTTTTAAACCCTGTTATAGTCCTAACCTTCACAACCTCCTCAGGTAAGGAGTTCCACAGTGTGCTGTATGAGGAAGAACTTCCTTTTGTTTGTTTTAAACCTGCTGCCCATTAATTTCATTTGTGGCCCCTAGTTCTTATATTATGGGAACAAGTAAATAACTTTCCCTTCACTTCCAAAAGAAGTCAGCCACCTACAGTAACTCCTTTTAACCTCTTCATCGTTATGGGAAGTTTGAGGCCTGTCATCTTCCTTTCCATTGTCCTCTATGCTTCCCATTTCTAGCTGGACCAGAAGCACTGATATACCATGAATGACACTCCTCTTGCATGTGTCTAACAAAGTGGGTATTCACCCACAAAAGCTTATGCTCCAATACTTCTGTTAGTCTGTAAGGTGCCACAGGACTCTCTGTCGCCTTTTACAGATCCAGACTAACGCGGCTACCCCGCTGACTCCTCTTACTATGTTTCCAGCTTGACTGGAACCAGGAAGTGCCAGATGCTGCATGAAAAGTTGGCAAGTGGGTGCATTGCCCCGAATCCCGCTGTTTTGTTGTCATAGGGTACGTCTACTCTGCAGCCAGGAGCATGCCTGAACCCTTTGGGCAGCTAGTCCGAGCCAGGATTTGTGTTCTCCCCAGCTATGCTGCTATTTTAGCATGCTAGCTCAAGCAGAGCTAGCATGTCTGTCTGCCTGAGCTGGGACGCATGCTCCCAGCTGCAATGTAGATGTACCTGCAGAGAATATCCATCCTGGCAATTTCACTCCACACTTTAAGTCTTGATCTTGGAATTGCATCAGCATCTGATGACATTTGTACTCCTGTTTTTTGTACCCATACAGCATTGCACTGCAGTCACTGGTGCCCCCAAGGAGGCCACAGGCCCCCGTGGGTCCTAGTTCAGGGCTGGGGTAATTTTTTTGCAGGACTTTTATACATTTTTGCCTGGGTTTGCTTGATGTGGAGTTGAACTCCCTACATTTTTGCATTTGAATTGAATAACTCCAGATGTCCACGCTGAACACAGCGGACTTTTGCTTGGATTTGGCTCATAGCCCCAGAGTTTCCTGTGGTCTCGACTTAGGCCCTGCAAAACTGCAACATGTTTTTCCATGGACCCTTTCGCAACATTTTTCACGGCTATATTTTGCACATTCATTTCACCCAGTATTGCTCCCCTGGAATAATATTGGGGAATTGGCAACTTGGCTCCATACCAAAACAAGCCTGTTTTCACTTGGACACATGGAGACTACTATGAAACTTTCCAGTTCCTAAGTGAAAAAAGAACCTGGCTTAGGAAAAAAAGGCCTGTTTCCTCTGAAAATGGTCCCAGTTTAATATTTCCAACACACGGGCTGATTTCTGATTTGCAGCCAATTGGGGGCAGTGCTCAGATTTCAAGCCTTTCACATGTCTGTTCATATTTCACCCACATCAGGCTTTCACCGAGAACTGAAAAGAGGCTGAAATTCCCTCAAAACCTTTGCTTGGTTCCTCTGAAACTCCTGCAAATCTTCCAGCTCAAGTGCTGGAGTTTGCTCTGAACTTTTCCTCTGGTCCACAGCTGAGAATGCAGCTTGTGGGTTTTTTCCCGCTGCTCCCACTAGTGGAAACACAAGGCAAAAATCAGCCCAAGCAGCGTGCGCCTTTGGTTCACCACTTACAGCAGGACTCAGCTTTGCTCCGTTGTTGCTTGTCTCTTTTGGATATTTGAGCACATTAATGAATACTGGAATCTCACCCTCTTCCGTGCCAAGCACAGCCCCTGATTCCGGCCCGATTGCAGGCTGCCAGAGTTGAGTGATGGGAAATCTCTCCTGCGGTTTTTGGTCTGCTGCCAGTGGTTTGTAATCAATGAGCTGAGAGAGTCTCTGCCAGGATGCAGGGGACAGAAAAGCTCCTTCCCAGCCATCACTCTGAAGGACCCTGGGCAGGGATCTCTTAGGACAATCTGAGCGCTGGGCCTCACGCTCCCCTCCCCCCACCCAGCAGGATGTCCACTGCTGGAAGGACTCGTGCTCTTTTGAAAAGAAGCTGGAGCAGGGCCAAGGGCAGCAGGGGCAGGTGGAAGTGGATGGGCAGTGCCAGGCATTCAGTGGATGGGACAGTGCAGGTGGTGAGTGGAGCGCAGTGGGTGAAATGGGGCAGCAGGCAGAGCTAAACTGGTGAAGGTAGAGTGGGACAGCCACCATCCCCATGCAGGTGGAGGGCAGCAGTCGGAAGTGGGGCAGCGATGAGGAACGGCACCGTGAGTCGCATGGTTTCATACTCTGCAGCCCTGTGTACAATACGCCATGTGTTCCTGGACCCCAGTCCCTCCCTGAAGGGGTGCTGATTCAGTCATGTGGGGACTTTTTCACACCTCTCTGTCATGCCAATGAGGTCAGAGTCAGCCTGAGTCTCTCACCATTCACCCCAGCACTCCCTGCTCCTGCCCCGGCTCACTCCCAGCATGCTTGTACACCCATCCAACTCCCTGCGAGTGGATTAGTACTTATGTTCCTCTCCAGGGCTCAGGCCCCCAGCATACTGTTCCCATGAAATATTCATCCCATTCTGATGTCTCGAATGTTCACCACTTGGTATTTTTTTCACCTTCTGCACTTGTTCATTTCAGAGCTTCATCGGGTAAAGAACAGATCTCCTACCTGCTTTTTCCTCCTGGCTTGCCCACAGATGGGTTCTTTGGGGGCTTGATCTGGGCTATCTGCTTCTGACTTCCAAAGCAGAGGAGCAGTCACCCTGCTTCTGCTGCTCCCTGAGCTGTAAAAGAGCCCACAGCTGTGGAGGCAGCCTGGACAATACTGTATGTGTGCAAGGCCAGGATAGAATTAAGCCACTGAGTCATTTGGCGCTATCATGAACAACTTCTTCTGGTCCCTTTAGTGCCTTGTTCACTCTGCCTTGATCCCCTGCTGCTCCACATGGATCACGGGAACCTCATTTTGGGTCATGGGAGTGTCTTCTATTTCCCTTCCAGGCCCAATCCCTTTAAAGATTTGTGGTCTCTGGAAGGGAGAGGCTGGCAAACTAACAATTAAATAGATTTTGTGCTAAGACCTTTACATAAAGGTGTGTGTGTGTATGAGCCACAGAACACATTTCCGCCCATATCTACTCACCCTCCAAGTACCACCTTCACCATGAAAATCATTGCAAATTGTAGGGGGGAGCACTGGGAGTCAGAACCCCTGGGTTCCATCCCGAGCTGTGCCTCGCTGTTCAGCAAGTCATGTCACCTTTCGCCCGTAAAATCGGGTGCCCTGCAGCGCACTTTAAGCTCGTCACTCAAAAGGGGCTGTGGAAGCATGGAGCATTATTACCAGTGTGTATTGTTCAAAGGAAGCTTGTTTGCAGCCTCCAAGTCAATTGCTTTGCTCACGGTGGCAAGTTTTTATAAAGAGAGTTTATTGCTAATGTGACATGTTAGTACATCTCGGTGACGGGAGAGAGGTGGCTGAGATGGAACCAGGTTTAAGTGGAAACAGTTGGGATATGCGTGGATTTTTAAGTGCCGTTTTCATCTAAGCCGGGGGAAGGTTTCCCTTGATATTTTTTTCTGATAGAGAGGCTGCCTGTAGAGTATCATGTGCTCTGGACCTGTCTGAAGGAGTGTCCCAGTGTATAGAGGAGTGAATGCAATGAGTGATTGCAGCTCATGGAGGCCTGGGTCAGTGAAGCCATGGCTATAAGAAATTTCAGGTGGGTTTGTATAGCTCGGGGTTGGCAACATTTTGACGTGGTGTGCCGAGTCTTCATTTATTCACTCTAATTCAAGGTTTCGTGTGCCAGTGATACATTTTAACGTTTTTAGAAGGCCTCTCTTTGTCTATTTTATATAACTAATCTATTGTCATATGTAAAGTAAACAAGGTTTTCAAAATGTTTAAGAAGCTTCATTTAAAATTAAATTAAAATGCTGATCTTACACCACTGGCCCGTTCAGTCTGCTGCTAGCCCGGGGTTATGTTCACCTAGGCCAGCAGCAAGGACCAGTGGCTGGGACCCCGGCTGGCAAGGGGCCGGCAGCCAGAACCTGGGGCTGGCAGTGGACTGAGTGGGGCCGGCGGTCGGGACCCCAGACCGACAGTGGGCTGAGCGGCTCAGCCCGCTGCCACTCAGCCTGCTGCTGGTCTGGGGTCCTGGCCCTGCCCACATGGAGTGGGTACCTACCTTCTCCCTGGTTTGAGCCCATTCCCTTCCTCTCTCTCTGCTCTGAGCTGAGGGCTGGCGTGCACTGAGCACAGGGCTGGGGGTGAAGGAGCAGGCTGGGGGTTGGGGTGTAGGGTCTGGACGGGAGTTAGAATGAAGGAGGGGGCTCAGGATTGGGGCAGAAGGTTTGGGTGTGGAGTGCTTACCTGGGCAGCTCCTATTTGGTGCGAGGGGTGCAGGTGGGAATGGGGGGAGGGTAGTGCAGGAACTCTCATTTGGTTCTCAGGGTGGGGGTGGGGATGTGGGGGGTGCAAGAGTCAAGATATGGGGTGGGGGAGCTGGGTATGTGTGGGAGGGCTGGAGTTGGCTGGGGTCATGGGTGCAGGGGTCAGAGCAGAGGACTAGGGGTGTGTGAGGGGGTGCAGGGGTCAGAGCAGAGGACTGGGGGTGTGTGAGGGGGTGCAGGGGTCAGAGCAGAGGACTGGGGGTGTGTGAGGGGGTGCAGGGGTCAGAGCAGAGGACTGGGCGTGTGTGAGGGGGTGCAGGGGTCAGAGCAGCGGACTGGGCGTGTGTGAGGGGGTGCAGGGGTCAGAGCAGCGGACTGGGCGTGTGTGAGGGGGTGCAGGGGTCAGAGCAGAGGACTGGGAGTGTGTGAGGGGGTGCAGGGGTCAGAGCAGAGGACTGGGGGTGTGTGAGGGGCTGCAGGGGTCAGAGCAGCGGACTGGGGGTGTGTGAGGGGGTGCAGGGGTCAGAGCAGCGGACTGGGCGTGTGTGAGGGGGTGCAGGGGTCAGAGCAGAGGACTGGGAGTGTGTGAGGGGGTGCAGGGGTCAGAGCAGCGGACTGGGGGTGTGTGAGGGGGTGCAGGGGTCAGAGCAGAGGACTGGGGGTGTGTGAGGGGGTGCAGGGGTCAGAGCAGAGGACTAGGGGTGTGTGAGGGGGTGCAGGGGTCAGGACAGAGGGCTGGGGGATGCAGGGTTCATGGCAGAGGGCTCGGGGTGTGTGTGTGTGGGGGGGTAGGGCAGGGAGTGGGGTGGGAGTTGGGACTCCTGGATTCTGGGAAGGGGCTCGTATCTGACACTCGGGGGAGGAGTGCTGGGAGCGAGGACTCTGGTTACCTAGGTTTCCAGCTGGGCGAGGGGGTGAGGGGCAGATGGAGACTAAGGCTCTGGACTCCTGGGTTCTACCCTCAGTGCCAGAGGGGAGTGGGGACCAGTGACCTGGGGTGGGGAAAGAGGCGTGACCCATCTGTTCCCAGGGTCCAGCAGGTGGCAGCCGCAGCCCCCAGTCTCGGATTTGGGCTGTGGGACGCGGCCTGCTCCAGTACAGAGCCAAGCTCATCCCGGCACCGGGGCTCCAACCCTGGGGCAGCCTGCCTGAGTCCAGGGAGCAGGGCCGGCCATGCTTAGGGCGGGTGGGTGCACGGTGCCTCTGGGACGCAGGACCTTTCCCCACTTACAGGCCTCGCGGGCACTGCAAGTCCTGTGGGGCTGGGTCCCTCTTCCTGCCCATGCCGGCGGGGCCGCTTCCAGGGCTGCTCAGACTTCATGGGTACCAGGTAGCGGTATGGACACACTAACTCAGAAACACAGCCTCCCGCTGGAAGTGACGGAAGTCAGGAAAGCATGTGCAAATGCTGGCAGGAGGGGCGGAGAAGAGCAGGCCGGGACAGGCAGGATTTTTAATGGCGCGCTGCTACCTGCTGGGGTCCCGGCCACCCGCTCACCGACTCAGGCCTGAATGTCCTGAGCTGGAGTGTGAAGGATGAAGACTCAGATAGCTTGACTCCATCTCTGACCCGAATCCTTACCCAATGCCTCATCCTCATATCATCTCGTTTGGCATTGCCAAAGCCCTTAGTGGCCATGCACTTGTTGTTTGGCACCGCTTCCTTACTCTATAGTGCCGTGTGGATTTACTGTGACATATACATATTAACTAATACATACTGAGGACCAGTTCTTCAGCTGGAATAAATCAGTGTCACTCGACTCTAGCTAAGAGTTTTCATCTTCCTATATCTTCTCCCTCCTCAAACAAATAAACAAACAAACAAAAAACCTTGGCAGTTTTATGCATTTCCGTTATTTTGGGGGGTTCTCTGGCCCCCCAAAAGAGGATGAATCAGTCTCCAATCATATCAGTGGGTTAAAAAAAAAGGTAACAGAATTGAAATGAAAATATACGGTCAAACCAGGGGGCGGGAATGCTTCTCATCAATTCAATAGAGACAAAGGGCCCAAACGAAGACTCATTAAAGTCCATGGGAGGCTATTTCTTATCCTTAATGGACTTTGGATCAGGCTAGAAGAAAAAAATTGGGTTGGCTGGAATGTTCAAACTGTCAGTAAGTTGTGAGTGGGGTAGCAAGGCAGAGAGACCTTCTAGACCAGGGATAGGCAACCTATGGCACGTGTGCCAAAGGCGGCGCACGAGCTGATTTTCAGTGACACTCTCACTGCCCGGGTCCTGGCCACCGGTCCGAGGGGTTCTGCATTTCAGTTTAATTTTAAATGAAGTTTCTTAAACATTTTAAAAACCTCATTTACTTTACATAAAACAATAGTTTAATTATGTAGAATAGACTTCTAGAAAGAGACCTTCTAAAAACATTAAAATGTATTACTGGCATGCGAAACCTTAAATCAGAGTGAATAAATGAAGACTCAGCACACCATTTCTGAAAGGTTGCCAACCCCTGTTCTAGACACAGCTTTGCATCTTTAGTCATATTGCATTTGTGTGAAATGCTACCAGACTGATTCGGTTACATTGTACAAAGCAGAGGAGGATTAGCCCCAGAATATCCTTATGTAAAATGTCCTGAGAATCAGGCTAACCCCTCCATGTGCTGGGGCATCCATTATAATGTGAACCATGTCCAAATTATTAGTATATTAAAAATCTTACTTTTGCCTGTACGGAAGCTTCTACCTGCAATGAGTGGTGTGTCCCCCTACCAAGAAGCAGACATAGAGGAAGGAGTTTATGTGCATAGTTAGAGAGCCGGGTGATTTTAGGATCAGTGTGTCAGGTTAACTTTGCAGCTGATGGAAAAAAATATTAGTGTTGCGACTGAGACAAGGCAGTGAAGGGCTACAATGCACCTAAAGGTGGTGACTACTGTGTGTGGCGGGGGGATGTAGAAAGAAAGGGCACAGATTGTTGAATTAGAGACAAGAGAGTTCAGCTCTGCATGTCAATGAGGACAGAGTAAGTCAAGAATAAAACTACCTTCCAACACAAGCAGTTGCTGAAATATCTCAGTTTTTTTTCCAGAGATGGGAGATTTTGACCAACCTGCAACCATAAATGGCTCTGACACTTGCGTCTGTTTTATCAGACACATGCAGAGCCCCGGAGACGATCCAGACATTCATTAGTTTGGGTTTTACAGTCTGTTTTTTTTTTTGTGGTGGGTTCATTATTTCTCAGCTTCGCTTTCTCCATGCAGCAGCAGCAGAGTTTTTCAAGCTCATGTTTTCTGGGCACCTCTAATGAGAAGCATTGTACAGAGCAGGCAGGCAAGCCTAATTCTCAGAGGTGAGGAAGAAGATGTAAAATTGCATGAATAACAGAAGTGGGGCAGAGTCACAGAATTCAAACCCAGGTTTTGAATCACCCCGAAGATCAGGGTTGTTTGGACTCATCATTGAGATAGGGGCTAGTCTTGACATTTTTATACAGATCTAGGCTACAATCCTGAACCATTCACAACACAGGGTTTCGGATCTAGGGCTTTGGTTTAAGCCAGTCTCTAATAAATAACATTTCTGCACTCCTTATGAAACTCCTATTGAGTTCAAAGGAAGCAGGGTCTGCGTAAAGACCACAGTTGGGATTTTCAGATGGACCTATAGGAGTTAGGTGCTCAACTTGCAATAAAATGTAATGGGCCCTGTGCACCTGCTTCCCATAGTCACATTTGAAATTCCTAGACTACAGGGTTTGGCTCTTGCTTACTATATGGTTATGCATCCAGCTTTGTATTTCCTTATTTCTGAAGATTGGGTTTTTATTCTGGAAAATCAGCTGTTTTCCCTAGATCCCATTAATATAAAATGATGATCAGAATTACAGCTGGTCAGAGAAATTCCAATAAAATGTTGTGGGTTTTTTTTTTTGTCAGAATTTGCTGATTCCTCAAAATGGAACTGTTCCACAGTGATGGCTTGACTTTGCCAAATTTCCAACGTAACCCTGACCTCCAGCAGATTTACGTTGGAAAACCGTCTTGTTTCCTGCTAGTTTACTCACCTGCCGCCTCAGCAGCCTGGCTGGTGGGTAGATTGGGAGCTGAGACTCTGGAAGTCCTGGGAGGGCTGGCTTTTAAGCCATGACTCCTTCACAGCCTGGGCTTCCTATGCCCATGGCTCCATCCCCCTTTGTGGGGAATTTTGAAAGGTTTGGGTTTTGATCCAAATTGGAATGAAACCAGATTTTGAAGTATCAAAATCCTCTGTGGAAGGAATTACCTTTCTCCACCCACCTCTAGAACATTTGGCTCTTCCCATAAACTCTCCATTGAGCAGCTGGAAAGCTTTTCTGGAAAGCGTGGAAAAGAAGAGTCTACTCCCAGGTCCAACTGGGGAATGGGAAAAGAGGAGCTTGGATGAGTAAAAAGTTTCAACACGAGCTGGCTGGAAATATTTTTTCAGTCAGAAAATGCTGATTCAGTGAAAAGGAAACATTAAGTTGATTTTGACAAGTTCATTTAGAAAGAAAAATTGCAGGGCAAGTATTTTGATCTTTTCAGAATGGAACATCTCCATTTATCATCACAAGATTACTTTTGATGTCAGTTTTTGCAAAGTTTATATTATATAAAATAAGTTGAAATCTAAACAAAACGTTTTGATTTTATCAAAATGTTTTGACCCCAGACAATACGTTTTCCAGAATGTCATTTTTTCAGGAAATGTTGAAATGTTTTGTTTTCATTCTGTTTAAGAACAGAAGGAATTTGGAAATCTTAGAATTCTCCAGGAAACAAAAAATCCAGTTCCCACCCAGCTCTAGTCTGCATTACATCTGCTCTAGGAATTGTTTGGGGGCAAGTTCTCTGGCAGATGTTATGCAAGAGGTCAGATGAGTGGAGTACAATGGTCCTTTCTAACATTAGAATCTGGGTCACCTTCTTCCACTCAGAGCAAACTTCACACTAAGTGTCAATTTCTGCAAATCCTAGGCTGGCTAAGACCCACTGCAACCCAATTGGCTTTAGGGGGTGTAAATCAGTGTAGAATACCGTGCATGATGTTCTGTTTATGAAGGAGCATTTTGGATTCCTCCCAGCCTATAGCAGATGGGTTGTGTATGTGTGAGAGAGATGAGACCTGGTCTCTCTGATACTGGCATTTTGCTCCTAAGAACATCAACTGCCCGTTAACTCATGTATGGTTCTTCTGAGGTCCAAGAGGTTTAAGCATTCATTTTCTGTCTCCTGATGCTCAGATTCCATGACACTATGTGCAGTGTTTAACCCTGGATAGATGGATCTTATTTTGGGTTTCCTATAATTATGCTCTATAATGAGAATGACCTGATTTGCCCCAATTCTGGAAGGGCTGCTTCTCCTGAGACAGGGCTGGGGAAATCCTGTCTTCATGTTTATTCAGTGCTGGGCTACACACACATGCATGTACACGCACAAAAGTTATAACTGCAGGTTTGCCCATCTTCATGGATTCCTGGAGAATTTTAGTTTCCAACTGGTTCTGAATCCAGGAGTTTTCCCATTTGCACGCCTCACCCCTGACTCCTAAAGATCTTTGCTTTTCCATGCCTCATGGAGAACAGTGTCAGCAATTTCTTAAGAGGCTTAAGTTATGAACACACAGACTTTTGGGGAGGTGAGTGAGAGATGGAGCCTTTCAAGTCTGCAAGGGGTAACATACAGCTCTTCTGTGGCCTGCTTGGTGACCTCACTCCATTTTCCACATCACAAGTGGCCCAGCTGCAGGGAGTCCCGGCCTGCGGTTTAGGCCTGAATGAACCACATCTCACTCCTAGAAGGGGTCCTCTCAGTAAAAAGCAGAGGCATGATAGCCAGCTTTAATGTAGGAAAATCTTACCCCATGGGCTGCACCTTTCCTTTGGATTCAAGCCCCAGGGCTGTCAATCACCAGCCCTAACTTTATTCTGCAAATGATGAGCCAGGTCCATCTGTCACTGTAATACTTGAGCTCTTGTAAAGTCAAAGTTCATTGAGCAGCATCAGGCCCTCGGCAGGTTTAGGCGGGAACAGAAAGGTGTGATGCAGCATTTAAGCTGCAGGCAGCTTGTAACGATCACCACTGTGATGACGCTATTAATTTAAGCATATTCCCCCACCTTCTAGCTCAGTGCCTTCAGGTGGCATAGTCTCATGGCGTGCAAGAGAGAGAAGTTGGTGGAAAGGGGGAACAAAACGTTCTGATCTACAAAGAGGAACTGGTGCTGCTGAGTGAGGAGATGTCAGCTCTTCCTCTCAGCTTTCCCTTTGCAGCGCCAACTGTCAATAATTTAACCGTTTTGTAAATAAATGTGGCATTCGGACAGCTATCACTGTGCCTGTTATAAACACTCCTTTTGTCACTAAAAGCTGGCATTGCCTCTCTGTTTCCCCTGCAAATGCAGCCAGCAGTGCCAGTTGGCTCCTGGATCCAGGGCTGTCAGGGAAACACATGCAGACCAGTGGCTGTGGGACCTGGATTTCACATGAGGGGAGCATAATCATTTAAAAACCAGAAAATCCATTTGTGTGTGAATGTGGCACTGGCAGATTGGCAGTCCTGGAGACCAGCATCTTCTCCGTTCAACCACAGGGGAGGTACAGCATAGGCAGTGGGGAGGCCAGGTTCTCTGCAATACCACTATGACTCAGACCTGAGCTGGAAGGATCACATCTAGGGAGGAGATGGGGAGGTCAATCAGCCATTGGCCTCTCTGCTCATCCTTACAACAAAGGGGCAGTTAGTTCTACCAGTTATGGATTCTTTCCCACTGGGACCTGGACTCTCTTCAATGAGGCCATTGCGAAGCCATCAAATGACACCATCATTTAGGTTGTGGCAGATCAGGGGCTGTGTTTGAACAGGTGACCTATGGCTGACAGGTTGTCCCAAGTCTTTTACCCATGCCCTGCTCCGTGCAGTCCCCCTAGCAGGACAATCCTTAAAACCCCAAGACAGTGCAGACCTTCATTCCCTTATAGCAATGGGCACTTGTGTCAACTCACCTGACCTGTGATAGGACACTACTCCCTTTCTTCTGCCCTGGGCTCTCAGTTCCTTCCTACCCATATACCTCCATCAGCAATCCTCAGTAGTTAACTATACTGAGAACGACCCCTCCAACACACTCGTCCTCTGGCTGTGATGTCCTGGTGTTGGGGGAATGTCCCATTTAGGTCATTGCATGTAATTTCTTGGCCTCACTGTGCCACACTTATGGGGATCCAGATCTCAGTCTGATTGCTTGTAAAATTCGCCTTTTTGTAAGTGGCTGGAAATTACAATAACTTTGCCTTTGAGAGCAATGGATTCTTAAAAGAAGCATGCTGTGGAGTCACCCACATTGAATATACTGGCGGGAGAGGTCGAGCGCTGAGGAATTGCCAGATTAGCTTTTCCTGCCAGGTCCATGTTGTTAGAAAATCCAAGCAACTCCTTCCCCTCTCTCTTTTTCCCTAGTGGGGAAAGTCAGATTATTACTATTGCTGGTCTTGCCTCCGTATCCTGCAAGGTGCTGAGCACCCTCTAGGCTTCCTGGAAATCAATGCAAGCCAAGAACCTCTCTGTAGGCACTCAGCACGCTTGTAAGCTCAGTCAGAGACCTACAGGGCTTGGCCCTCACAGGTTCTGCATCCTCTCAGAGATCACCTCCAAGATCAGCTCTGTCCCACAACCTTGTGTTCCATCTCGGAGGAAGCTGTCCTAACGGCTCCCGAAAGGGCATCTCCTCTCTCATTTCTCCTCTGTTGGCTTTAAGCTCAGCATGGTTCCCATAGACAAATATATTCCCCTTCCTGCAATTGGCAGCTTAGTGCTGAGGAAAGTCTCGCCAAATTAGGCCAGCAAATAGGCCAAGAAACCCTTCAGAAAACTGATAATCAAAAGCTAAGCACTGTAATGCTCTTGCTCCCTCCTGTACACTGCTCTGCAGAATTGTGGAACCAGCACTGTAGTTACAGGCAAAGAGACGCTTTTATCTCAGCCTGGGTCTCCAGGATTTTTACAGCTAATGCTGCAGATGACTCAGCATTTTTGGTTTGAAGGCAGTTTCATGGGAAGGGTCAGGCCTAAGTCACAACCTGAATTCCTCCAAAGCTGTGTGTGTGTGTGCGCGCGTGTGTGTGCGTGTGCTATGTACGCCAATTCTAGAGAGATGCCCAAACCGTGAAGCTGGATCCGTATCTGGGTCAAAACTTCTCCCGTTTTTGAGGTTGAGGAGAGTTCAGATTCTACAAAGCCATAACTTAGTACCTGTCATGCACAACTCATCTCAGTTCTGCTCAGAAGACATCTCAGTCTCAAATAAGGCAACGTACAGTCGAAACTCCCAGCCTTTCACCTGCTTTGATATTTTAGGCCCAGCCTTAGCAACTGTGACCTGTCTCCAGTTCGCTGGAAGATCATAGAACTTCTCAAGTTCACTCAGCTTCGGATTCATCTTCCTTTGTTCGGTCAATAGAACTGTGAGCTTTAGCAAACTTCTCCCCCTACCTGGTCAAGGGCTAGAGCCACAGTTCAGACTACAGGGGTGTGAACTGCAGCACGTAATATGCAATGACTCCCACATATGGACACTGTGGGCATGAACTAAAAGGTACTGAGTTCATGTTAACTTCATCCATGCTGGCACTTCGGGTGCTGGATATGCCGCCATCCCCCCCCGGCTTGAAATGGTTTCCATCATATACAGAGTTTACAGTTTGGTTCAATGGTTCTCAGCACCCCCACTACACAAATTGTTCCAGCACGCTTGGTTAACCTAGTCCTGTTTGAAAGAAGACAATGTTAACACAAACTAGGTACCTTTTAGTTCACACCAGCAGGGTCCATATGGGGGAGTTAGGGGATAGCACCCTAGCCTACCCTGCAATTCACTCCCCCATAGTCTGCACTTCAAGGCTGTGTAGGCAAGCCCTTATTAGCCCTAGTTTATACTTAAACCCTCCTAGTGTAGGATGCAGTTTGTAACAGGATAAGAGTGATTTTGCCAGTATAGCTTATGCCAGTTTGGTGAGTGAAATACGCTATACTGGTAAATGCACTCTTATGCCAGTATAACTGCATCTATACTAGGACTTTTATTGGCATAACAGTGTCGCAAAAAATCACCTCCATGTAACATTGTTTCTAGTATAGGTCTGGCCTAAGCAAAACTAGTTTCTTGAGGTTTTGATCTTCTTAATATCAGCTTTGCATGCATCTCATTTATTTCAGTGTGTGATCACGTCACTAAAAACAGGTGCAGAGCTGCTGGAGATACACTGACCATCTTAATTTGGTGTCTGTTCCAAGGTGCAGCCATTTGATTCTAACATCGCACATTGAAATAAACACACATTTCAACGTCTTTCATTTCTTTCCCATAAGCTTGACCCCTAACTGTGCACGAAAGGTGCAGCTAGGGCGGGGGGGTGGTCCATTGGGACCCAGGAAAGACCGTTACGATAATGAACAGATCAGGGCTGGAGATTTGTTCTCTGACTGTTGTAACCAGCTGCCTCCGAGTGCAGGAGTCTGCTTGCATTCTGCACACACCAACCATCAGAGCACATGGAGATTGATTGTATATATATACCTTGTGTACGGCTAATGAACTAGGATAGATAGAGTAGGGAGGAAGAGTAATTCACACAGATTCCTGCAGAGAGATGCAGGACTCAGAGATAAAGGCTGTGAGAGATTGTGCAGATGGAGATGGTAGATATCGCAAACAGCTACAGGGAAGAGAGACCTTGGGAAGGCAGAGTCAGGGCACCACTGGGGAGCTGGGGAAATGGAACCATTTGCAAACATTCAAATCCTTTCTTTGGGTGATGCTGACAGCTAGTTGTTCCTCCTCTGCTGCCAAGACTCTGCAATGACCTCCGAACCACAGAGTAACCTCTAGCATAAATATGGGGCTGTTGTTGTAGGTGGAAGTTTGTTTAGCTAATGTCATTTCTCGAGACTTGGAGGAGAAGGAATTAAATAAAGAATGGTCTCAAATGGGATTGTTGTTCTAATGAAGTTCAAAGCTAACTGCTCTCCAGCCACCCTCCCTTTCGTCACCAGGACTGTCCCTCTTCTCCAGAAATAATCCCTCTCATTTGGATGCAGCATTGCCCCCAATTAGAGAACAGAGCCCATTATTTTTTGCAGCAGATAAAAGGCTCCTTTACCCTGCTGCCCTTCTTGCTGGGAAATCTGTGATGTGTTTAGTCCGAAAGCTCTGGAATCTAACAGCTGTGCCCTATGGAAATGCAGCTTCTGTTCTACTGGTTCCCCAGTGCCGCCGGGCAGGTGCATAGTGCTGCTGTGATTGTTGGTAATTCTTTCTTCTCACGAACAGCAGTAGCCCTCTCGCACACAGTGCACTTCACTCATGCACACAATGGCATAGGCTTGCTCTTCCATCTGGCACTGGCATGTGCCACGTTGTGGCCACGTTTTCACTGTCATTCTCAAAACTCCCGAGCAAATAGCGCTCACGTAGTAGCTTACTCTGAGCCCTCAGGTCAGGTTGATGCTTGGGGATTTGGGTTCCTGTCAAATGCTGACCCCAACAAATGTGCCGTCCTTTAGATGAGATGGTAGCCCGAGTTCCCTGTGGACTGTTTCTGGTGGGAGGGCCACAGACAAGATAAATTTCCCATGATTCTCTTTGCTGATTGCCCCAGTGTCCTGCCTTGGATTTTCCCCCACTAAACCCAGGTTCTAATGTCCAAGGCTGTATGCATGAGTGAGCTTTTGCTGAATGCCGGGTGACTCATTGTTTGCAAAGTGCTTTCTGAGAGCTGGGGTACGTAAAGTGTTAGATTAAATCCCATGATTATTCTAGTCTAGCTTTAGCCAAAAACCTCCGTGGAGAAAAGTTTTTAGCACCCATTTGACCCTCTCATTCTAAAGGTCTCCATCAGAGTTGGATTCAATTTAACCTGCCCCCATTATGTCATTTACCTGGAAGGTAATCAAACCTCTTACTAAGCAGGGAAGAGCCCAAGGATTAAGCATGGGAAAAGCCATAGGATGGCTAGTTCATATTGCTTAATCCTTGATGGCCAGAGTGATGAGACAGGCAGGGAGACACGCAGGAGCCACTTAAAGCCCTCTCCACTCTGCTCTTCTCAGCTCTCCTTGTCTCCTATCCCTAACCCAGGATTGCCCTTGCCCCTTTTCTCTGGTAATTCCCCCTTGATGTCATCACCGCTGCCTCTGAAGAAACTTTTGCTTGTGTCTTTTGTTTTCAAATGTGGCAAGGGCCTCTGTGAAGATTTAGAGCTCTCTTCCTCATTGGCTATGATCCAAGGGTCTCGCACGGGCTGATGTCTGGGGACGTTATTGCCCATGGATCTTTGCCCGGATGCCTGCTGCGTACTGATCTCTTGCACCGAGAGGAACAGAGATGCCTTATTTCAGGAAGGGCCTAATCCTGAATGGTGTTGACACCAAGTGGAAGCGGCGGGTGCTCAGCACCTTACAGGACTGGGCCTGTCGATTGCAACAGCTGGCATCTGTGGCATTGCTGAGATAGACTGGCTTGCCCTTCTAGTCCATAAAAAACTTGCTTTCCAGAACTTCTTAACCATGTAGCAGGAAAAGCATTGGAGCTGAAAAGAAATAAAAAGCCAAGGGGGCGGGGGGGAGATGCATTTATGATGCTTTCAAACTAACAGCATGCTCCTCTCATATTATTTTTCCTCAGTCTTTGAAACAGAACAATGGCCTGCAGCCTTCAGAGCAGATGGACAATGTGCGCGCCTTAACCACTTAACAGCCATTAGCCTAATTTCACGTATTGGAGCCAAATTAAATAATAAGTAAGAGGCTCTGAAAGACTGGTTTGGAGTCTGTATTACTGCCTTTCACTTGATAACCCTCTCATAAACAGATGCTCCCTTTCTATCCTGTTAACCTTGCGTAAGAATGAGGGGGCCTTTCTTCAGAGAAACAAGCAATAGTGCCCTAGATGTCTGAGGGGAGAGGGGGCCCGAGTGGCCAGATGGGAAGGTTCTCTAGCCAGGAGGCATGGATCATGGTTCTTCCCCAAACCCAGAGAGGCGATAGAGCGCAAGTCCAATCTGCAGTCCCATCCAGGTCTTTTTAATATGCCAAATTATTCATCTTGGTCTGCAAAACCCATCTGTACCTGCTGGGAGCTGCCGGGCCAGGGAATTATTTCCAGATCTGGTGTGTATAGAAAGAGTGAGTAGCCCCAAACCCACAGGAAATCTTCCCAGATTCCACAATGCCATTTGCCTCTTGCAGTATGCCAAGCTCCTCACTGTGTTCAATCTGAACGCCTCCCCCTTTCTAATTGGATGGAAGCATGGTGCAAAGAAAAGCTACTAGGATGATCAGCGGAAAGAAGGGCCTATTTAATGGAGGAGACTGGAAGAGCTTGGCTTGTTTAGTTTACCAAAAAGAAGGCTGAAAAAGGGGATATAATTGTTCTTTATAAATATGTCAGGGGGAGGGTAAATACCAGGGAGGGTGAAGGGCTTTTTTTTAAGCTAAGGACAATGCTGGGACAAGAACAAATGAGTTTAAACTGGCCATGAACAAGTTCAGTCTGGAAATCAGAAGAAGGTTTCTAACTATCAGAAAAGTGAGGAGTTGTGGGGCCAAACACCTTCTCAAGAAGGAGGAGGACACATTTATGAGGGGGATTGTATGATGGGGTTGCCTGTGATAGTGGGAGATGGAGCTCCAAGGCCCTGGGATTTACTTCTGGTTTATGTCTTATGTTCCTAAAAGCTCATGCTTCAAGGCTTCAGCCAGAAAGGTATCTCTCCTTCTCCTCCCCCACTCCCCCATATTCTATTTTTTTGGTTGGTTGGTTTTATTTTTTAATCTCTTTCCTCTGAAGCCTCAAACATGGCCACAGCTGGACATGGGACATTGGGCAGAGTGGACTGGAATTCTGAAGTGGCACCAAGCATTCTCTGTCTGTGCTTGGCGGACTGGTTCTTGCTCACATGATCCAACTGATGGCCATAATTGGGGTCGGGTAGGAATTTCCCCCAGCTCAGATTGGCAGTGACCGTGGTGGGTTTTTGCCTTCCTTTGCAGTGTGTGGTGCAGGGATTATCTGGGTGTATCTCAATTAATCATTTTCATGCCATTGTGGAGGCCTTGAACACTGGTGCACCTCGGCCCCTCTTATTCTCTGCCTATGGCACATAACAATCTAGTTTCCAGTGGGCTGTAATACTTTGCAGTTGTTGGGTTTAATGTGTGGGCGCTGGGTGGTGTTGCTGGCCTGTGATATGCAGAACGTCAGACAATCTGGTGATGTCTTCTGGCCTCAAACTCTGTGAGTGAGCACCATCAGGAACTCCTCAGTGCTAATCCTGGTTCTGACACCAGCTATCTCTGCAGCCTTTGGCAAATCACTTTGCTTCTTTATGCCTCTGTGTATCCATGTCTAGAATGGGGCTAACGATAGTCACCTAACTTCATAGGGATTTTTGAGTATCCATTAGTTAATGTTTATATAGTTGTTTTGAATACTACCTTAACTGTAGACATTCTATGTATCATTCAGTACATTATAAATACTGGGGAAATTCCCTTTTTAATGTGAAAAAATTGCAGGATTTTATCTAAAAATCAGAGATATTTTTCAGTTTAAAACCACAAATGATTCGGTTTCTGGTTTGGGCATTTTTGACAGAAATCCTGAAATGAATTTCTTTGGGGATGGGGGAGGTTCCGTGTCCATGAAAATTTCTATTTATCCAAAAGACTTTTTGCATTAAAAGAATCTTTTGATGGAAAATTGATGGCCACATCTCCAATTACTAAGCCCTTCACTATTAGCGGGTGTTTAATTGTGGTATCATTAAAGTGCTGTATGGCACATATGAGTAGCACCAGGATGAAATGCTTTACTGCTGAGTTTTACAGAATCGTATCTGCTCTGAAAGCCCATTCTGTCCTTTGACAGAACCAGCCTGGTGCTGCAGCACCTAGTACTATTAGAGTTGGTCTAATGAAACCCAGGAGGGCCTGAGCTGCAAAGTACAAACCCACATTCAAACTCCCTGAAATGTAGGGCCATTTGAATGCAGGGTGTGTATCAGCCTTATAGTCTATATAATAATGGAAATGCTTGTTTTCTGTGCACGGCACCTTTGAATTTACAGGCATTCTGTGGAGGCAGCTGCCATTTTGTGTTCAGTTCAGATGCAGCATAGTACAGAGGAGATGCACAACCTGTGTTCTCTCTGGAAACTTTACTTTTCTTCGCTGCTGTGTCTCCCCCCCACCCAATCCAAAATAAAGTCATGAGGCGTGGAATTTGCTTCCGGTATGCAGAAAACGTAACTGGACTTGATTGTATTGGGATGTTGGGATCTGGATCTGAATTTTAGGGTATTGTGGTGTTCAGTAGTAGCACTTGGGCCATGATGCTTGAAAGAGATCCTCTTTCATTTCAACTGCCTCGGCATAGCAGAGGATGGGCTTCTGTAGTGTCCTTCCCCCGATTTCCTACCTGGGAAGCCAAACCCCTTAAAGGTACAGTTCCCCATACCACAGGTGTTAAGACCTGTGATTTTAGTTTGTACTGCTAGTCCACAGAGCATGGAAGTGACCTCTCAGAGGTGGAGGACTCAGCTGTTGTGTGTTATCTTTTCTTTCTGGTAATGGAGAATGTGAATGTGGATGCTATCTCCCCTCCTCTGCCCCCCACCTCCTTCCCTTCTTCTCAGGATTCTTGTGTTAAAGGAATGTTCTCCAGGGGCCTGGAAAATGTCTGCAAACAGCCCCTTTCCTGGGCCAGGATACTCACCCTGGATGCATAGACTGCACAGCAGTAATGTAGGACAAGGGGCAGCTGTTCTCTGAAAAGCTTTTTTGACAGGGTCTCTGACATTTTTTTAGACCGTCTTAGAGACGGCAAACAGAGCTGTTTGCAGAACACTCGCTGCAGAGTCATGCACTCAGCCAGACAATCCAATAGCATATGTTAGAGCAACTTTCCTGACCTGGGAGATTGAGAGGGAAGGGTGTATGTGGGTAAAAAGGTCAAGTAAGCAAGATAATTCAAATGATGGCTCTGTTGCCTCTAAGCTGCCCCATCTGAAAGAGTCAGCAGACTGAGATCCCTCCTTCTATAAAAGCTGCCCACACCTGGTTTTGTGTCTCACTGGAATGGAATTTCAGACAGTGCAGAGCCCCCTAGCTCAGAGAGAAGAGTGTCAGCTATTGAATCAACACCACCACTTCCAGGGGCAACTGGGTTTTCCTCAACAGACTCCCATCCTGCAACTGACAAGGCAAACCCTGCTTAGTGCACAGCTGGAGGTGGTATGGGACAATCTGAAGCAGCCCAATATTAAAAAAACAACAACCCTTGAACTGCCCATTTGAAATCATCTGGGGAGGCTTGATTGTGACCCCAGGTGCCATGGCATGAGAAATACGGAGAAGGCCTCATGTCATGTTTTACTACATGGAATAAAAAGCTCCTTCTTGGCATTTAGCGTGGACACACCATGATCATTAGCTGATCACACACATGTGTGGTTGTTAATATTGTGACGGGTTCCCCCGGGGTGCCACCTGGAACTGGGGTATCACTGATCCTGTCTGATCCACCAGCCCGGGCTCCCACTCAACCTGTAATGCTGTGACAAGCTGCAGACACACTCCCAGTCTTTCACTTTCACTGGCACATATACAAGTAGGGACTCACTTGGCTGCAGCTTCACACAGATGCTGAGATCAGCTGTGCCTGGGAAGGCTCAGCTAAGGAACTGCCCAGATATTCAAGTGCACCCCTCCGCCTTTGAAGGGTAAATCTAAAATTATACCGTCTTGCACTGTACAGGGGACTGTACAGCATAAGCTCATGAAATTCACCCCCTCCCTCAATGTGGAGGAAGATATTCAACAGCTTTCTGCCCCCAGTTATGACTCCTACACACTGGTTCTGGACAAAACAAAAATAGATTTTAAGTGATTTTAATGGATAGGAAACAGATCAAAGCGGATTACCTAGTAAATAAAACAAAACACACAAACTAAGCTTAATATACTAAAGAAACTGGATACGTGTAGCAAATTCTCACCCTAAATGTTGTTTTAGGCAGATTGCAGATCCTTGTGTGCAGCTTAAAACTCCAAGTATTCCTTTCAAAAGCTAGACATCTCTCTAGCCTGGGTTCAACCCTTCTCCCCCTGTTCAGTCATTGTTTCTCAGGTGTTTTGAAGCATCTCCTTTGGGCGGGGAGTCAGTGAAGAACCACCACGATGATGTCATTCCCCTGCCTTAAATAGCTTTTGGATATGGCAGGAACCCTTTGTCTCCTAGTTTGATTCCCACGCCTGGTCAGTGGAAAAACACTGGTGTTCTCTGATGGAGTCCAGTAACAGGTGATTTGGTCACATGTCTCTAGGGCCATAGCAACCATGATTCAGAGGCTGTTTGTAACATCCTCAGGAAGCCTTCCCAGGAAGGCTCCCTGGTCGGAGAGTAGCATCTTCTAAGACCTATTGTTTTCCCTAATGGTCCATTGGCTTGTTCCCAGCCAGTCATCTAGACTGATTGCATTCTACCTAGTGGGTATTCCCTGGGTGTAAACACATTTGTAATAGATGCATAAACAGTATTCCTAACTTCATATACCAAAATGATACATGCGTACAGATAGGATAATCATTCAGTAAATCATAACCTTTCCATTGATATTTCTTGTATAAAATACATTATGATTATGTCACAATCATATCATAATATTACTATGAAAAATATGGAACGTAATGCCACAAATATGACTGACTCTGCTTGCACCAGTGGTAGAGTCTGAACCCAGGACAAATAGCTGGTGATTTTTGAGTGCTTCGCTTTTTACATGCACAACTTGGGACACCTTGGATGGGCTGGAGTTACAGAAAACACTGAGCATCTTGCCTTGTGAAAATCAGGCCTCCAGTTGAGTACCCAAAAAATGAGGCAGCAGAACAACAAGTCACCATGGAAAATGTAGGACTGATTATTGCTGAAAGTTGGGACTGGTTTTAAGGGGTAGCAAGAAGGGCAACTGTCTGGGGCCCCGTAAAGCTAAGTTGGTCAGGTTTAGGCTTCAGTCCTGGATGGTGGGGCTCGGTGCCCTGGGCTGCAGTTCTGCCCTGGGCCTTAGTGAGTCTAATGCTGGCCTGCTTGGCGGACCCTCTGAAACCTGCTCGTGGCCCCTGATCCCCTGGTTGAGAACCACTGCAGTAGAGGACACTTGGGCATATACACACTAGCTAGCAAATTACAAGGTGGTGCTATTATACCTCACTAAATAGATCTGGGCAAAACCAGAGGCAAATCCTGATCCTGTTGGGTTCAGGGAGGTTCCAGTAAGTGGTTCGGGATTTGGTAGCTCATACACAAACTTGGAAGATCACCAGCATTCCCTCTGCACCGGTGAAGGGCCCAAAGTGACCCAATTTTGCATCGGAATCTGAGTTAAACAGCAAGGGCTGAGAATTGAATCATCCCCCACTAGAGCTGGTGGGGAAACCAGACTGAATCACCCCCTGCGAAAGCTGGTGGGGAAACCAGACTTGGCTGCTTGTTCTGAAGCTCGGCTCTTGCTGTGCATAATTTCGGAAATGCAAGGGATGAGTGCAAACATTTGCTGTTCTGGGTAAGGCTGTGACTGCCAAGGGGCAGAAGGGGAAGTCAGCATCTTGGGGATGTCTCCATACTCTGGCTGTCTGAGAGCCTCTCATTGATTTTCCTTCCCATTGAAATGGCGCAGACGTGCATTAGCCAGCTTCATGGCCTCTCCAGGGCCATTAATGGAGGCAGTATGGGCTTCGTTGCTAATTTTGCCTCATCTGTTTGTGTGCTTTTCTCTCGCTCCTCTCCAGCTCGACTCTGTAGACATGGCTGTGATTGGCAAGGGTCGAATCGGACTGGGAGAGGGGAGAAAAAATAGGAGGTGGGAGTCAAGTTTGTATAACCCGCCTGCTGCTTCTCCTCAGTATATTTGAGGTCTGGGAGGCTCCCTATTTAGTTAAACTGCTTAGACAACCAAAGGCCACTCAGTGAAATAGCGAAGGAGAGAAGATTATAGAAAAGAGAGAAAGCTTCCTCTGGCATCATTTGTGGTGCTGTCAATGTCTGGGAAGGAGGCACTTCCATAGTGATGACAGAGCATGCAGACTGTAAATACTGGGAGATGGGCTGATCCCCAAGATTTTTTAGCACCAGGCTTCTCAACACCCTGTTGCAGGAGGGCTCGTTTGGCCACCTGTTTCTGACCCTCAGTTTTATTTAACAGAAAGCACCCTAGGGTTTCTTACATTTTCAGTGGAAACTCTACATGGTTGAATATTCTAGTTTGCTTGGTTTCTTGTTCAATTTGCCTTGTCTTTTTTTTTTTAATGTTCTTGTTTTCCATCACCAGCTATCATTGTCGAGCTCTCCTTTAGTTAAGTCCTAACAAACCATTTCAATTTGTTAACATCAAAGCATAATATAATGCATCTCTCACTATAATATTGTGGTAGAAGTCGGACTACTCTGTAATCATTTATGAATGGTGTATGGTGACCTGGTTATGGGGATGTTTTCTGTATGATTATATTGAGTTAGACAGTGGGATGTTTACTGTAGGACTGTATTGCACTGAACCAGCTGTCCTGTTGGGAAACAAGCAGGAAGAAGAAGCAGTGACTTAGATAAGGTCCCCTTATCTGACACTGGAGGTTGTTTTGGTGCAATGGCAGAGCCATTGGTTCTAGGGAATCTGGCTCAACATTCTGCTAAGAGCAACAAACTAGTGTTGGACAGCGGATCAAAAAGCCTTGGGGAATAAGAAAGCAAAGGAATTTTGACTGGATAAAATGTGACTCTTCTGTGAGATTGAGGGGGCAGCTTCTGGGGAGCTGTTTGGGGGAACATATTAAAACCACTGAGGGTGTCTGAAATAGTTAGGTTTGTGTGGGTCAGCATCACAGGATGGTAAGGATTAGGGTAAAATAGCCATACATGTAGACTGTTGCGATAAAATTCGTCTCTCTAAATGTATTGTCCCTGCTGTTAAGATAAATAATGATTTGGGTTCTGAAGGCAGTCTGGTCATTCCATTCGCCACTAGTCACAGAAATTGGAAGAACTGCAGATGCTGAGCCCAGCTGGATATACAGAGGTGTAGCTAGCCCTGTAACTGTGATTTAGATAGCTATAATGTAAAAATAAGGAAGTCGAAGAGAAATGAGATAGTCAAAACATAATACAGCATTTGGGTTTCAAATTGCTAGGAAACTTTTCCATTGAAAGTATCATCACAATGCACTATTCCCGCCAAGCATCTCCATTTTGACAAAACGGCATTTTCCAACAGAAAACTGTTCTATCGAAAATGTTCTGCCCAGCTCTAGTCCTGACCCATGTTACCACCCCTTCCTATTCCCGACCTCAGCTCCGGCACAATTTTGTGACTCTGTCTTGCAGTCCAGATCCCTGTTAATAACCTGCAACCCTGCCCTCGATAGCTGCTATAATATGTAGGCATCCAATTTCCCCTAGTAGTAGCAGAACAGGAAACCTAGCAAAATCCCCTGGTTCTAGCTGGCAAGATGTGCCTTGATCTGGGAGTCCATTAAAATGAGGGGGAGTTTATCACCAACATGCTCCTAGCCAGATGGGAATGTCCTGATCTGGGATGATTTTAGAAGCTGGAAATGGAAGCAAATGGATCCCGGGCTTCACGCTTGATTGCTTTCCTGATTGGTACGATAAAAAAATGCATTCGAGAGTGAATGTTTGATTTAGAGAGTGGCTGGATGTCAACACCATCTCTGTTTGTTTTCCTTCCTTTAGCAGAAACCTTGTAAAAATTTTATGAAGCCTTAATGGATTGGAGATTTTTCTCCGGCACATTTTACGAGGTGAACGTAACCCCTACCCGTCTGACCCAGTTTAGCACTCGAAAGAGGCTGAGGACATAAAAAGCACTGAGACGGCCTCCTGAGTTATTCCCTGCTGGAAGGACACGGAGAAGTGGAGAGGGATGAGAGGTTTATTCCCATCCATGGTATCTGTAGGTAAATTAGACTGAACCCCTCTGGAGTTAGATGGGGAGACCCACTGCAGCAACGAGGCACAAGGTTTAGTAGATGCCAAAGGAGGGAAGGCAAATAGGTGTGGATATGAAAACTGTGTTTCATAAATTAGCCCTGACCCTGAGCAGTCCAGCAGCTCCTCTCCACTCATGGTGGAAAACCAGTCAGACGAGAGCAAATAGCAGAGAGGTTTAGCTCAGCACTCTTTCCGTCACAGCTTCCCCAGCAATCTACTAGCCTTGAAAATTGATCACTGGTGAGCAGGGGATGGGTGACACCATATGTATCGCACGTCTGTATTAGACAGTGTCCACTGCTATCCTCCATGATGGGAGGAGGAATGGTGTGCTGGTTAAGCACTAGGTTGGAACTCCGAAGATTGTAGGTTCTGTTCCTAAGTTGTCCACTGATTCCTTCTTTGACCTTTACCTTGCTCCTCTGGTTCCTCCAAAAGGATAATAACCTTCCATGCCTCAGAGGGCTGTGTTGGGAGGCAAGTGTCCATCTCAGAGAGAGAGGTGGGGAGGGAAAGCGACTAGCTGGCAGACTGGTGGTGAGGACAGGCATGGCCAAGGGAGTACTGCTGAAGGAGGGGAATGTGTGGGTAGGATAGAAGGGCTAGAAGAGGACTGAGTGGGAGAAGAGAATCCTGAGACCTTCCCTGGGTTTCTGCAGGGCTGGGCTGGGCTATGTATGCGAGGAGAACAGAAGCAGTGCCAGTGAAAGAGCGTAGCAGGGAGGAGAAGGCTGAAGGTGGTGGTAGTTGGCTTGTCCTTTTGTGTGTATAGCCCACACCATGTCCCTTGACAATATAGGCAGAGTAGGGGTAGCAGTCATGGATCTCAAGAAAATCAGGAATAACATCAGGCTCCACAGTGCTTAATGGGATGTTATTAGCCTGTATATTTTCCCTTTATTGCCGGGCCAGACTGCCATGCAGCCTGACAGCTCTGAATAATTGATGGTCCTTCAGAGAGAAGCCGAGTTTAGGTTTTGTGATTCAGCAGGATCCTTTACTCTTGTTGACCTTACCCTTCAGATGTGTGTGGGCATTGCCGGGAGAACAATCAAGGCTTCTGGTGCTAGTGTGTGAGGAGCAGTGCCTGAGACTGGGGAATGGGAGGAAGAAGATTGAGACAGAGGATAGCAGGAATGGAGTGAGGAGGGAAGGAGGAGGAGAGGTGGGAGTGGAATGGAGTGAACAGGGGGGAAGAAAAACTCCACTTAAGGCTCCACTGCATGTGAGAAGGGGTCCAACCACAAAGACCAATCCAGAGTCAAACTTCTTCAAAACTCAGGCATGTTCAGATCATTCTTTAGGCCCAAACTAATGTCTCTGTGGCAAAATCTGTGTGTGTGTGTGTGTGTGTGTGTGTGTGTGTGTGTGTGTTTCTTGGGCACAGGAGCATGCCATCTGCTTGGCATTGATTCCTGGCACTAGCAACGGCAGACTGGGTACTATAACTACTCCTGGAATTATTTTAATAACATAGACAAGGTGGATGAGGTAATATCTTTTATTCTGTGTAGCTCAAAAGCTTGTCGCTTTCTCCAGGAGAAGGTAGTCCAATAAAAGATATATCCTCTTGTCTCTCTAATATCCTGGGACCAGCACGGTTACAACACTACATAATCAGATTGCACTACAGTAATATTGTTACTGTATTGGGATTATCTTGTTATTAATTAGAATGATATTAGTAATCGCAGCCCCAGCTGTATTTTAGGCCTTGCTAGAGAATACTTTACCTCGTTAAATTCTTATTAGTGTTTAAGATTTATTTTAGTATCCAGCATGTTCTTGGCACTTTACTGATGGAGTATAAAATACCGTCTCTGCCCTGAGATCTAAACTGCAATCTGAGGTGTGATTGCAGCTCAAATGGATGTACCTGCCTGAGGTAAATCTGCATTGCTAGCCTGTGCCCGCCACCCCCACTGCTGCATGTACACTGCTCCTTTTGGTCATGCTAGCTTGTGCAAAGCTAGTGTGGGTATGTCTAGCTGAGCTGCTGTCACAATATGGCCAGAGGTGACAACTCCATGGGTGCTCTGGGGCTGGAGCATTCAGTGGCTCCACCAATCAACTCCTCCCTCTTCCTCCCATCACCTCCCTCCCAGCGTGATTAGCTGTTCAGTGGCAGGCAGGAGGCACTGGAGGTGAGAGATGAGGGTGAGAAGAGGTGGGATAAAGATAGAGCAGGTGAAGAGGGAGGACAGGGTGGGGGTGGGGGCAGGGTCAGGGGCAGAGCAGGGATCGAGCACCCCCGGGAAATGACAGAGTCGGCACCTGTGCTTTAAGCTATGTCTTCACTGCACAAAATAAGTGTGTTTCTGTACTGAGGCAGTTAACATGTTAACTGTCTGGAGGTAAAATCCTCAGGGAGACATCTTATGGGTAGTTTTGACCTCGACTACCTATACCAGTGTAAAAAGACTCCTTTTTTGGAGTGAAAGTGTATCCTAAATAGAGAGAGGGGAAAAGTGCCAGCTGATGGCAGACTGTAGAGGAGAATATCAGGCTGGCAGGGTAAAAGTTCCCACACTAAACCATGATCCTTTCTCATTTTATTAAAGATACTGACCCATGGAACTCATTGTCCCAAGAGTCTCATGGGTTTAGAAGTTGATCTTGGTAACAAGAACTCCTGCAATTACACTCGGATAGGAAAAACACTGCAAAGGATTCCTGCCTTAGTGCATCAACTGGTCTCTAACTATCTGGGGTTAGGAAGAAAATTCCTTCCAGGACAGATTGTTGTGTAATTGTCCATGATGACAATTTTTGGAGCATCCTCTTGAAAGGCAGTCCCAGAAACAGGTTACTGGGCTAGGGGAGGTTTGATCTGATCCAGCTTTTCCCATATTCCTACATTTCTGACTGGGTTTTAAGATCCAAAGCACAGATATCCTCTCCATTTGCAGTTCTGTAGGCTCCTTCAGGAAGTTAAATGTTAACTCTTTCACTGATGCTCTTTCTGTGCTGCTGCTGCTGCATTCGATTGACATGCTTGTCTGGTATATCTAGCAGCGAAGAAGAACAGGTGCACTCTTTCTCAAGCATACCAGAAATATGCAGCAGCAATCAAAGTAATTAACTATAATTGCAGAATAACTACCATACAGTGGCAGGACACAGAAATAGTCAGGTAATTACAAAGGATTATATGCGTGGTTATTTCAGTCATCCAGGATACACAGGGATTTATTTCTTGGGCATGTGGGGACTAGTGGCCAGAGCATGAGACTGTGAGATGGGAATGGCAAGTTTTATGTCTGATTCTGCCCTTGAGTTGCTGCGTATAAAATCGAGCATCTATTGGTCTATCTCAGCAGTTCTCAAACTTCATTGCATCAGGAACCCCTTTTGACAACAAAAATTACTACATGACCCCAGGATGGGGACCGAAGTCTGAGCCCCTGCCCTGGGTAGGGAGGCCAAAGCCCAAGCCCAACTACTGCGGCTGGGCAAAGCCGAAGCCCAAGGGTTTCAGCCCCAGGCAGGGGGCCTGTAACCCAAGCCCCACCACCCAGGGCTGATGCCCTTGAGTTTTGGCCCCAGACAGTGAGGTTCAGGCTTTGGCTTTTATCCAGGGGATGGGATTCTGGCTTTGGCTTTGAATGCCAGCCCTGGTGATTCCATTAAAACTGGGTCTTGACCCACTTTGGGGTCCCAACCCACAGTTAGAGAAACTGCTGGATATCGAATAGATTTACCTACCTGTCTCACAGGAGTTCTGTGAAACTTCATAGCTTTTAAAGTTGCTTTGAGATCCTCAAATAAAATGCACCCCTTGAGTTCAAGGTGTTATTTAACCACCCAAGTATCTGAAGGAACACACAGCTTTAGGGCTTAAACCCATAGCGGTGATATCTGAGCATCCTGCCCTTGCCAGAACTGAGAGGAACTCATGCATTTGCTTGCTACTCAAATCCTGCAGCTCAGGTCAGAATTCCATGGGATGATCCGAGACGCACTGATGCTGCTGTCCCCCTTCACAGAGGAGCTCCCAGCATGCCTGGCTAGTGTGTTATGTAGTTAGCAGCCTGTGTGACAACTGCCTCTTGGCTGACATGTCAGGAATTGAACTGGGGCCTCCAGCTGTGAAAAGCACAAGCTTGCAACAGCTTGAGTTAAATAGCCAAAATGCTTATAGTGAGAGGCTTTAATAACTCATCTTCTTTGTGTGTCAGGCACCTGTAACTCACTCACCATGCACACTAGTTGGCTTAGTCAGCAGTTTGACCGCACTCTCTATTAGGCAGTCCACTACCTCAACGTAGGAGAACTACCAACATAGGAGAAGGTCCATGTTCCATGAACTCTCAACTGGAGTCCCACGCTGCTGTGTACAGGGAGAAGGAAAGATGCTTCTTAGACCTTGTCTCCTGTAATATTCCATCAAGCAGAAGGCATGATCCGTCTCTGTATTGCCACATCCTGTACAACAGGATGACACCCAAGGTCCCCTGTGCATGTGAATAAGGACTGGTCATATATTATTTGCATCCTGTGCTTTCCAAAAGTTGTTATCAAATTACCATGTAACCCTTGACTATCCTTTATGCCCTCTCTTTGGAGGAACGTTTTGGAGACACTATGCGATAGGCTATGCTTGTTTGTAGAGTTGTTCTAAAAACATTGCTAGGAACAGGGGGGAAAGCCTTTCAGAAACTAATACCAAACATCCAAAGACATGAGCCATTAAGGAGGGCAAGACGAAAAGATGGTGTGGCTAGACTCCATACAGGAGACAAGATAGTGTGGTGGCGGGACATCCTGTGAATTATGTAGCTTTTCCAATCCTGGCCTTGGCTCTCCAGAGAGGTTTAACAGCATTAGTGCCCTCTGGCTTGGTAGTATTTACCCTCTATTTAGCAGCAAAGAGGTTTCAATTATTTAAAGGTACATGAGGACATGAAAGCCATTAGGAACGGACATAGCCTCCCTGTCCTGAGATATTTCAGTCTTCTCCAGGCCACCCCCAAATCCATCTTGTATTGCTTGTGACAAACATCTGAAACTAGAAAAGTGATGGGAAATGTGCAGCAAAAACTGGAAGGAGGAGGACTGCTTAAGCATAAAGTTAGAGCTGAATTTCATGTTGAATAACTTTGTCAGACTCCATCAGTGGGTGGAATTAGGGGCCATCTCTAACTGCAAGGAGAGAGAATCTAGATCTGCAAAGGCCTGTGAAGAAAATAATGATCCTAAAATAGGAAAGGAAAAGGAGGATTGGCAGAAGGTTGTTATCTAGAGCTGGCGAACCTCTGAAAGGATTCAGAGCTCAGGTTTCGTTCAGATAAGCATTCTAGATGTTGCCCTCTGCATAGGGTGACCAGATAGCAAGGGTGAAAAATCAGGATGGGGGTGGGGAGTAATAGGCACCTATATAAGACACAGCCCCCAAATATCGGGACTGTCCCTGTAAAATTGGGACATCTGGTCACCGTACTTCTGCACCTTTCAAAACTGGGCTGGTGATCACATTCTCTCATGGGATCTCCTGCCCAATCGCATTGGAAATACTATGAGATCTACTTTCTCATGATGCCTTGGCATGTCACCTCCTGATATCGGGTGCAAGCTGCTGCTCAAGAGACTGAAATTGCTGAGGGAGCCCAAACCCATTTTCAAGCCCTCCAGAAGTGGTTTGCATTGAGTTTTGGGTGAAGATTCAAGTGATGGGAGCTGGTCCAGCCACCATACTACCTGCTCTTTGGGTAAATAAAGGAGTTAAGTCCTCTGGGTTGTCAATACAGCACCTTTTATGAGCATGAACTTCACTATAAGAGTGTTTTTTCAGCATAGCTTTTAAGGAGAGCTGACTCTGCATAATATAGGCATGGGCACCAGGAGGCGATAGTCCCACATTCTGTCTTTTCAACTGAACGCACATTTCTTGTTGTTTCACTGACTCCATCCCTTTGGTGAGAGTTTGATTTTAGGTAACTCCTGTTCATCTGCAGGTAAGTCCAACTTTTCTACAAAGCACGGTGTTAGATCCTGCTAGTGCAAGGATTACATTGGCAAATGCAAGAGCCATAATGTGCTTTGTGACAGCTAGCACACAGCCTTGGATGCAAGTACTTATTTTAGCAAGGAAGAACATCGGTCAGGAGATCAGTGGGGTCCTCTCTTACTATTGTCTAGGCAGGTTCTGTGCTAGTTTCAGCTTCCACCTAAATAGCCACAAGGGATGATCAGAAAGGACTGTGATTTATCATCTCAGCTGAAGTATAGCACACCTCTCCCCTCTCTTCCTGCACTGCCGTTTAAACTTGGATCTGAGCCCCATGTCATAGGACAGGACTACACTTAAAACACTGCATCAGCACAGCTGCAGAGCCTAAGTGAGGATGCTCTCCTATCGGCTTAGGTCATCCACCTCCCCGAGAGGCGGTAGCTATGACAACAGGAGAAGCTCTCCCGTCGACATAGTGCTGTCTTTGTGGGGGAGGGGGGGGACTAGATCTGTGTAACTACGTCACTCAGGGATGGCATTTGAACCCACAACCTCCTACAAATAAAAAGCCACTTTGGTATCTGTGACATAGCTCCCAAGTTACCACCCCCAACAGTGTAGCTTTGTGCTGTGATCTCATCAGCTTTCCCGAGTCAAGCAAGGTTCGGCTAGGACTGTAATTAAATGGATGACCTGGAAGTTGTGTCTGTGCCGTGCTGGTGAGATAGGGCTTACCTACACATGGATTTATTCAGGAGCAGCTCCTGATTAACTCCATGTGTGGACACACTTATTCTGCAAAAAGCATTCCTGGTTCCTGTTTAGCTTAACCCCAGGAACAACTCCATGTGTAGACAAGCCTTTCAAAAGGAGAACTCCTCTCCCTGAGACATGTCTAGAGTAGGATTTAAAGGCATGATGTTGGCACTAACAGGTGCTAACTTGTGTGGTTTAAAAGTCTAGTGTAGACTGCCTTTAACACATGCTGAACTGGTCAAGCGAAAGCTAGTCTGGGTTTTAACTTGGCCAGCTTAGCACGTTTGCCATACAACTTGCCTTGTGCTGACTAGAAGGTTAGACTGTGTTAGCTAGATCAAGCTAGCTACCAACACACCTTTAAACCCTAGTCTCGACCCAGCCTGAGTCAATGGCGATCTAGTGCCCCAGAGTGGCACGAGGGCATACTGCTGCAGGAGGCACTGTCAGTCAAATGTGATGTAAGCTCGTGTTCCTGTCCACTTGCGATATTAAGGATCCCAGGCACTTCTTGTGAGTATGGAGATGTTAGCTCTGGTGTCCTGGCCAAATTCCACCATCCTGCTTTTCTCGCTTCCTCCTGCCGTTTCTTCATCTTCCTCTCCCCTGCAAGTGCTCTGAGAATTGCACCGAGCTGTTAAATACCAGATGTTTCACCCTAGACGTGGCTGTATTTCACTGCTGGATAAAATAATTCATTTTAGATCATTTTGTGGTGTGCCTTGGGACCCGTCACGATGAAGGGGTGATGCATAAGTGGAAGGTCATTTTAATTACAGCTTTAACAGGCATGAGGACCTCCTTTGTCATAGCAATAAACCATAGGGAACATCCTTGCATTGGCCAGGGATCGAGGAAACAGGAAAGGTGACCAAAGGGGTCTTTCCCATTTTATGATCCTATTCCCTATCCATTGAATTATATTGGATTTATTACAACTGTAACCGAAAGCAGTGTCAGAACCAAGGGAGGATTAAAAGCATGCATGGCATGTATATGGTACACAGCAACTAATCTAGCCTGACATTTGCTGTCAATCAAAGGATGAGGGAAGATAACTAACAGTGCCTTCTCTCTTCAGTCATGAAGATAAATGCCAGACATCGTGTCATTTATGTGCAACCCTCCACTGGCGAACGAAAGAACTACAACAAGTGCTATGTTCCCGGGCATATTTGCATGGAATCCAACGAATGCCCCCAAACCAATGTGACTGACTGTACCAGAATTCTACACCCAAACATTACAGGCTCAGATTCTCTCCTGCCCTGAGGTCTGCTTGGTGGGGGGCAATGAAGGGCAATTCAAGGTGCTGGTTACAACTCCCTGATTCTCCAGCTAGTTGAGCCCTGGCCCCTGCTGTATGTTAGAGGAGCATATATGCTGATCTAAGTTCCACCAGGTGGCTCTGGTCTGCAAAGGACCATGTAGTAGCTCAAGTGGTCAATCTGGCATGGAATCTCTGTTCTCACGGCACCATTATAAAGAGAGCTCATGGCCAAATGGTGTGAGTGTGTGGCCCTGGGTGAGACCTCTCCATGCCTGAGTGTATTCATTTGTAGAATTAATGGAATCACTCCCATACATGGGTGTTTGGAGATAGCTAAGGATTAATGTTCTTTTACTTGTAAAGGGTTAACACACGGAACCTGAAACACCTGACCAGAGGACCAATCAGAAAACAAGATTTTTTCAAAACTGGGTGGAGGGAAGTTTGGGTGTAACTTCTTTGTTCTTTGTCTTGTGTCTGTGCCCTCTCGGCTCTGAGAGTGATTTCTCTATCTCCAGCTTTCTAATCTTCTGTTTCCAAGTTGTAAGTACAAAGATAGTAAGACAATAGGTTTATATTGTTTTTTTGTATTTACATGTGTGTAGTTGCTGGAGTGTTTTGAATTGTGTTCTTTTTGGATAAGGCTGTTTATTCACTTTTTTTTTCTTAAGCAATTGACCCTGTATATTTTCACCTTATACAGAGACTATTTTTAATGTCTTCTTTCCTTTTTTATATAAAGCTTTCTTTTTAAGACCTGTTGGAGTTTTTCTTTAGTGGGGACTCCAGGGAATTGAGTCTGCAGCTCACCAGGGAATTGGTGGGAGGAAGAAGTCAGGGGGAAAATCTCTTTGTGTTAGATTTACTAAGCCTGACTTTGCATACCCTCTGGGTGAGGGCGGGAGAGAGATTAGCTCTCTCGGTACTTGTGTTTCCAGGACTGGAAGCAGGGAATCTCTTAGGGTCGTCCAGGGAGGGGAGCCTGGGAGGAAGTAACCAGGAAACAAGGGGAGGGGGTTATTTCCCTTTGTTGTAGGACTCAAGGCATCTGAGTCTGGGGGTCCCCCAGGGAAGGTTTTGGGGAGACCGCAGTGAGCTAGGCACTGTATAAATCCCTGGCTGGTGGCAGCGTTATCAGGTCCAAGCTGGTAACTAAGCTTGGAGGTTTTCATGCTAACACCCATATTTTGGATGCTAAGGTCCAGATCTGGGAAAAAGATGTTATGCCAGACCTCTCTATGCCTGAGTGTATTCATTTGTAGAATTAATGGAATCACTCCCATACATGGGTGTTTGAGGACTCTGTGTTTCCAAAACACTCTCAGATCTTGAACTGGAAGGTGTCCTGGAAGGGCAGAGTTAACTTCATTACTAATAGCAGAACACAATATTTATGCAGTCATCGCCACCCACCACGTCACAAAATACTTTCTGGAGAGAGAATCGATCTTAAGCAAAAGAAGGAAGGGGGCTGTAAGGGGAGATTTAAAGAGAGGCAGAGGTGAGGAGAGGGCCCAGATATTTTCTTTTCTTCTCTTTCCCTTCTTCCTTGTATGTGCCAGGACCACCCTGTTGATCCATTGCACCAGGGCAGACAATCTTCTTCACTCAGGAGGATAAAGCTAGGCAGAACCTGGGTGAGCAAAGGGCACCAGAGTGCCTTTGTCGTGTCAAACTCTCTCAGGGATGCAGAGGGAAGGGTGGGGGCATCCTGCCCAGCGAGCTCTGCAAATGAAGCTGTTAGCTGGCATGCCATCAGATAGCCATTGGACGTCAATAATTCTGTATCAGATAATGGGCAATTGTTTGACGATAAGCAAGAGGATTTTGCCTTGAAATCAGCTCTTAGCTCCCTAGGTCGTGACTGTCACATCAGCTATTTCATTTTAATGCCCCAGTAAATGCCCAGACTGAAATCCTAATCCCATTGAAATCAATGGGAAACCTTCAACGGGAACAGGATTTCACCCCCGAGCCTACAAATATATTTAGTGTCTTAATTATTTACAACATGGCTGGGATTTTCAAAGCTGCCTGATGATAGTTGTTTGGATGCCCAATTCCCACTAGTCTGGGATTCAAAGGCAGCTTTGGTGGGGGCATGGAGGATGAGGGGGAATCAGCCTAGAAGTTTATGACCAAGTAAAGAAAAGTCTGAAGAATGAAAAGTTATAAGAGGTCCTTGTTGTCAGGGCCAGCTGAGTCAAAGGGGACCTCAGGGGAAGGCTGGCTAAAGCAGGGAAAGCCAAGAGGAATTATTGCCCTGTGTTTCTCAGTTGATTGCTTTTGTTGTGTGGATGATAAAACAAGCCCCGAGGAAAAGGCCTTAAAATGCTATATTAAAAGGGCTTCATTCCCCTTCCCAGACTGGTGACACTGCCCACTTACTAGGATGTAAGTGGTGATGAGCCTTCAGCTGGCGGGCTACATATATTTAATTTTCACCCTACTGGCTATATAGGGCTTTGATGACCTTGGATGGCAGGTGCCGTGTCGGAAGCATTACTGTTGTTATTGACAGGAATACAAGTTTTGTATTGAGTTAGACATGTCTCTGCATGAGCCCTAATCAGTTTTAAGCTGCCTTGTTAGAACTTTGCAAGCTGCTGGGTGCTTTCACTAGTTGAGGGGCGGGAAATAAATCTTCAGGCACTATTCTTTTAAGGCCCACTTTGGGGACTTAAGTGATACATAGGCCTCAAGTTGGCCCCTCTGCATGGGGGTGAATTTCACTCAATAGCCAATTCAAAACATTCAAAAATCATAAGTCAGACATCCCCCCAAAATCAGGAGATTAAAATAATAATAATAATAATACATTCTGGGTCCTTTTTATTTGCCTTCTGATGTTTCAGCCTTTAACGGGTAAATTTTCAAGCTTTCCTCTCTAGCCATGGTGGGCAGAAACTTTTCTTCTTTAGAGGGAACTGACATTCTTCTGTGATCACATGATTCCACAAGCTAGGGCTTTAAGACCGAAACACCAAATATAGCAAGAGTTGGCAACATGGTGAAAGTAAATTAGGTTTTGCAGCATCTCTGTGACATGAGGGGTTGATTCCTAATGCTGTTTTTACACATGGCTAAAAGGAAAAGGGCCTGATTCTGCAGTCCTTACTCACACGAGTAATCACGAGGAGGCCGAAAGAAGTAGAGCGAGGGGGCAGAAGGGAAGAAAGATGGAGTGAAGATGACAACCGCTGAAATAAAGAGACGGGAAAAGGACAGAAAGAGAAAGACAAGCCTTTTGTGCTGGTTCATTGGCTGACTGGGAAAAGGCTTTGGGATTGATTAAGTGAGGCCAGTTCCTGTAACTGATATTATAGTGGGTCAGGGAGGAGGGAACCCAGCCAGGCATGGCGGTAATATGGGTACAGCTGCCTATTTAGATTGTGCCACTTTGGCTAAAACGGCATTAGAGCAACATAAAATGAAAGTGCGTGAGAGAGAGAGAGAAGTAAAATTACTTTAATTTGAAGACAGAGGACATTTAAAAAAAAAGCAGTGATTTGGGTTATTTTGTTCATTACTAACCATAAAAGGCCCAGACTGCGTTGCCAGTGGCTTTAAAATCCAAGACCCCATTAAATCCTTTTCTTGCTAGTAACTCCGCACTTGGAAACTCACTTAGAGAAAAAGAAAGGAAAAAAAAAAGCCAATTTAATCAAGGGGAGACTTAGAGCAAAGACCGTCGCTGATCTTACCTTTCTGCAGGGAAAGCTTTTAGGATCAAAAGGCTTAGACTGCCTGTTTGCCTAAAGAAACCCCATGGAATCGACAGCGTCCTGCTGCCTCCTGCCAGGGAATTGCCCCAATTCCAGCTCCTCAAAAAAGGGCATTGCCCCCCATTCCCCGGCATTAACCTAGGATTTATTCCTGCTGCCTGCAAAAGCCCGCAGCTCAGGGGATGGTGGCTTGAATGAAAGATGAGATAGGAGAGGGAGAGATGAGCAGATAAATGGAATGGATAAAGCCTGCAGAGAGAGAGAGAGAGAGAGAGAGAGAAGTGCTTTAGATTAAGTCCCCTTATGATAAATAGCAGACATATTTCTTGTCGTTTGAAGTTCACACTGGGGTGTGGGGAGAGAAGCAGGTGCAATACTATGGACTGTGATCAGGCCAAACTAAGTCCGACCTGGTCAGTAGCTGGTCAGGATTCCAAGGGCAAACCCTGCAGGTGTCTGTAAGCCCAATAGGTGGCACTTTTTCCTCTGAGTCTGTCCTAATGTATCATTCCCTAGACCAAAACCACATGCTTTGATACATCAGCCCTCTCTGTGTACTGCTGCAAATGTCTCTCATTGCCAGCCCTGCAGTCACTGCCCTCCGTCCAGCTCAGATGAGAGTTATAATTAAAAGAGCTGTTCCCTGAGACCCAATGACTTATTGATTTTTGTGTGTGTATCTCTGTGTTTCTTACTCCCCAGGGAAATAGAAGAAACCATTCGTTTTAAAAGTGAGACCTGGGCATGAGACAGCGACCTGCTCCAGGTTCCATCCCTGGCTCTTTGTTATCAGGTGGGGAGCTGTGCTCTGGGATGAGAAAACAGCTCACTGGAAAATGTTCACCACGACATTGTGGGGGATCTCAGGCACCTGCAATTTTTCCGCTTTTCCCCTTCAATTCCCCCTTCAAGACATGGTTTAAACACAGTGTCCAGGATTCGTTCAAAATGTCCATCTCACAAAATTCTGAGTGAGAGCACTGGGGCAGCTGTGTTTGGATGACAGGATGAAAATTTATCTTGTATGTTGTCAGCTAAGAGAGAGGGAGAAAGAACTCGCCTGTTGTTCTTATTGGCTCCTTTCTTCTTGTTCAAATGTCCTTCTCAGAGCTACTCCGAGGACACTTTTGCTTAAGCTCATAAAAGTTGTGTTTAGCTCATTTTTGAAGACTTAAGTGAGACTCAAGCCTGATGTTGAACTTCTCCATAATTGTGAATACCCGCCCCCCGCCCGTGTGTGTCAATTGCCAAAGAGAAATAGATTCCAACTGTTTGGATGTAAACTGGCCATGAAGTAACTCAGGCTGGAAATTAAAAGATTTCTGACCATCAGAGAGATGAGGTTCTGGAACAGATTCCCAACAGCTGTTGTGAGGATAAACTTAAAAGTATAACAGGGCTCAAAAAAGAATTACATAAACTTATGGAGGATAAGTCCATCAATGGCTACTAGCCAGAATGGTCAGGGATGCAACCCCATACTCTGGTTGTGCCTAAACTTCTAACTGCCAGAAGCTGGGATTGGACAACAGGGGATAGATCACTCAACAATTGCCCTGTTCTGTTCGTTCCCTCTGAAGCAGCTGGCACTGGCCACTGTTTGAGAACAGGACACTGGGCTAGATGGACTATTGGTCTGACCCAGTATGGCTGTTCTTATGTTCTTAAACGTAATTAATTTTAGGCATCAGCTGAACAAATTTATGAGTGCGGAGTTGGTTGTGATGGTGAAGGTTGGGGCTCAACAGCTCTGTGGCTTCCGGTTTATGTATTATGTTCCTGATGCTCATGCTTCCAGGTTTCAGCTGGGCACTGGCAGGGGGTCATAGTCTGGGAGGTGTTGTGGTGGTTTTTTTTGTTTTTGTTTTTGTTTGTAATCTTCCTCTGAAGCATCAGGGATGGTCGCAGCTGGAGAATGGGACGTTGGCTGGGGTGGGCCAGTGCTCTGAAGCAACACTGAGCATTCTCTATTTCAAGGGTTTGGCTGGCCGGTTCTTTCTCATGTGCTCTAACAGATCGCTATATGTTGCGTTGGGAAGAAATTTCCCCCCTCGTCAGATTGTCAGTGACCATGGGGCTTTTTTCACCTTCCTCTCCATATGGGAGTGCGGGTCACATACTGAGATTATCTGGGTAGATCTCACTTAATCACTTCCCTGCTGCAGGACCTTGGGCACTGGTGCACTTTGGTCCCTCTTATTCTCTCACTTTGGTCTAATTACGGTTGTTGGGTTTAGTGTGCAGGTGCCGGGTGCTGTTGGTGCCCTATGACATACATGAGGGCAGACTAGATGATACAGTGATCCCTTCTGGCCTTATATTCTATGACTCCCTTATCTAGCTGGCGGGTAGTGGTGGCTATCAATAAGCAATGACATACCTCACTGAGGCTAGAAGTCATGCTAGCCATCCTTCATTCAAGACAGATATAAGAAGCAATTAAGTTCCTTTATGTTCTAAGATAGTTAAAACACTAGGAGCTACTGTCCAAAATACAGACCACCACATTCAAGACTGGACAGACACTGAGCTATGTGGACGGGATTTTTGCTGATTGTAAGCACAGGGGGCTGGATATGTGGAAGCTAGAAAGCAAGGAAAGAGCCTGGAGGAGAAAACTAGTGAGAAATTGGTAATGTGTCCCTGAGAGAAAGCCAACAGAGTTTTTTGGGTAGATTGCTGGCTGGAAAGAGGCTTGGAGTTCTGAGCAAAGAAACTTTCCTCCTATTATTTGATTGCTACTGTGTTCAGGGAAACATATTTTTGTGTACGTATTTTGTAAGTAAACTGGATTGCATCAAATATCTGACTCTATCATCAACTTCTCCTCCTACTGGAAACAATCTGTAAGGCCCCAAATATTGGCTAACGACTCAGGATGTGAAGGGGTAAGGTAGCCATCCTGAGTGTTTATGACATACTTATCCCTGTGATATGTCTATGGGGCAACAGACAGCTTCACAGTTCAGTAATAACGTTAATAAAAGGAATGACCTCCTTTTTGCCATTTTTGCAATAAGCAGGAGGGGACAATGTTGACAATGGAATTTTGGAGGCTTTGGCCATTGGGGAGAAAAATCCATGTTATCAAATAAAAAAAGTTACAAAGTTTCAAATACATTTTAAACTTCCTTGCTTGTATTATAAGGAAAACCTAGGAGCCCTCAAAACAATCCTCAGTGTCTCTGTACTGGGTTAAACATATCCAAAGAGATTTAAAGAAGAAAGATTCCCATTAGCCACTACTTAAGCACTGGATTTTGACTGCGCCATCCAGTGAATCTGTTCTATGATGGAGATCTGTCACTGAAAATAAGTGTAAGCAAGTGGTGGTGGCAGATTTCTTTGTGTGAAGCCTAACCGGCTTGTGGAAGATCTTAGAAGTATTATTTGGGGATTTACCTTGTTGTAATGGGACAAGCCACAAAATCCAGATATTGTTGTACTTGGCAAGGTGTCCCATTATTTCCTCTTCACAAAGCTTTGTCCTTAACTAAAGCCCGAACAAGCCTTCATAAGGAATTAACTTCAGCCACCTGCATTTCAACAGCTCTTTATTGAGCTCTCCGTTCAGGGCTCTGCTTTGCTCAGAGACATCTGCAGAGCATCTCTTTTCCTAGAAAGACTTGCTTCCATCTGCTATGTAGACTTGGAGGTAAGGAAACCCCTGCTTCTGCAGATAGGACTCAGAGATTATCCCTAGTATGATCCCTGGCTAGAAGTATTGTGCTGCTTGGATCCCGTCAGCTTCCAGCTGACTCAGGCTATAGCTGGACTGGGGAAATCACTCAGGTCAAGCAGAAATAAGAAACTGGTCAGTTTTGCTGGAGAAGGGGCTATTGGAGATGGTATAACAGCTGCTGAAGCTGCTTCACAAATTGGAATAAAAACAAATTTTTTGAAAAGTTGGAACTCCCCACAGAGTGGAAATCCTGAATTTCGAGAACACTCATTCTGAGCTCTCTGAAACAGGGATTTGTTTAGTCCTGTTTGCATGGTGCTTTGGAGAATGAGTCTCTAATCCCTGTTTGGGATGCTTTGGGGCTACTAAATAGAGCTGCTAATAAATAATAACAATAATAATTAATTTAAATACTAGCTATTTGCGGTGTATGTTTTTTTGGTTTTTTTTTGCATTTGACTCGATTTCAACAATTAAAATAGACATATCTGAGGTGGTTTTTTCAGTTTCCCTTCTTGTTTCTGGTCAGTGTCTGGCAGCCTAGAACTAGCACTGAAATGTCTTATTTAACATCAACAATCACCACCGCCAAAAAAATTTGCAATGGAATTTACAAATCCATAGAAAAATGTATATTAGTCTTTGATTTGGTAAAACCTGGTATTTACTAAACCTCATTTTGCACTCAAGTCAACCTGATAGTGACCTTTTAATCTGGCCCATTCTCGTTGTCCTCATCGATAACTGAAGCAAGAGGCATGCTCTTTAGCACGTAGGTACCCAAGCACAGTGGGTGAAGATAGCACCAGTGCAAAGCACATACTCTCTGTGAACCACGTAAATCCTCAAAATAGTGTGACTTAAATAGTACACAGAGCTTGCTCTGGCTCTTCTGCACAGGGGTGAATTTCACCCAGTGACGTCAGACCAGCCAACTTCATCCTGTTGATGTCCTGCTGTTGTCTGCTTTCTCGCTCTGTGAAAACTGCTGAGCTCAAAATTGGGAATTGGTTCCAAGTATTCACCTATAAACCTGATGGAAATATGTGTCTATGTGAGTGAGTGAGTTTCAGAGGGGATGCCAAAAACAAAGCAAAACAAAAACCAAACACAACCCCCCCTGTTCTCTGTATTATTAAGCTTTTAGATATACAGTTTTGATAAAAGCTTGCAAGTAGTGAATTTGCTATCAAGCCTAATGTAGCATAGCAGATTTTGTCTGAGCTTGCAAAGGATCACATTTGCAGCTCCCGTGAGGCAGGGAAGGGGGCTCAATAAGCTATTTTCCACATCCATGATCTGTTCAAAGAGAGGAAAAGAAGTAAAAGACTATTTTACTTTTTTTAAAAAAAATCTCACCCTGGTTTTGGAGGCATCCACTGTGAACTTTATTGCCTGATAAATTGTGTGCTAGATGCAAGCTATACCATAGAATCTATCTGAGCTAGGTGTACAGAGTTGCTTTGGCATATACGTTGAAGTACTGCAGAGTTCTGGTAGGCATTTTCTATTCATGATCTATTAGTAGTTATACTTAAATTCTTAATTTGCTAGCGTAATGATCTTTTTGTACTGTGCTAAATCTGCAAGCCTTCTTGCTAAAATGGAAAAAAATAACAAAAGGACATATGATATCTGCCTGAATTTCCACTGAAAGTTTAATGTTTTATAATTATCTTCATAGTTCCTATTATTGATATTAAGCAAGAACTGATTTCTTCCGTCTGAGTTTCAAGACTAATTGATCCAAAAGGAAAGTATTGACAGAAGTGAAGGTATGATCAGCATCAGACCTCTGATCAAATACTTATTGAAACAAGAAATCAATATCTATTTTAATTAGAGCCAAATTTCACTGCTGTTGCTGTCTGTGAATTGACCAGAAACAAGTCACAGTTGTCTCAAATGTATTCAGTATTTAAAATAATTTGTCCCATCGTTTCTGTGAATAATTCTCATACTGCAATGCTTTGTGAATTTTAGAAACTTGAGCAGTTTCAAATGGATTACTGAGTCCAATGGTGTATTTGTCTTCCCTGATTGGATGAACATAACTTTTGACTCAGGTTACCGGTACAAATACTTATGAGACACTTTTCTGAATATATTTTTCGACTGGATGACTGTGCTCCAGATCTTACTGTTACTTTGAGGCAGAGACTGTCTTTTTGTTTTGTTTGTACAGCTCATGGCACCGTCAGATTCTCATACATGGCTGGGGCTCCTACGTTCTACAGTAATACAAATAAATAATAATAATTAGTAACGCTTACTACTCAGAGCTAAATAATAGAAATGTAGACTTGTCCCATGATTGTTTTGAAGCTTTCAGGCAATCGTGAGGCAGGATTTTTTTCTCATGCACAAAACTATTCTTTTTATTTTGGGATCTAGCTCTGTGAGTATTCTCCACAAAGCCTTGCTGCTGATATTCCTTATCTGCAGAACCTTTTGTTATTCCAGCTTGGGGACCCGATACACTTTAATCCCGACCTGTCCCTATCCCTGCACCACACAAACACGGCCAGTGCAACTGACCCCTGCTGTCCCACATCAGTCCCGCCTGTCGTATCCTTGACACTCTCTCTCTGTTTCTCATGCAGCCTTGCTAATGCACTGTCACTATTGCTTACCCAATAGCTTTCCGTTTACTTCAGTCCTGACCTGCAACGCTCTGGACCTCACAGTCCCGGGCCTTGCTTGAGGAGAAATTGCCAGCCACGCTAGGTCAAGGGCTGATTGTTTTGGAGAATGAATGACTAATCCCATCAAACGCATTTCGTTTGGGAGTTACCCAGATTTGAACCCAGGATAGTGTAAATCACTTTTTGGGGGCAGCCGAGAGCCCCTCTCAGTTCTCAGGCACCCCTCTAAAATTAGCATTTTGAATCCTTCCTATTAGATGGCACTTACAGCTGCTCTTTGCATGTCCTCTGTGCAAAGTCCCATAAATTTTCCTTCTCTGCGTGGTGTTTAATGGAGAGCTATATTGCCCCTGCCGGGCATGAAGAAAAGTGTCTGTGATGGCCAACGTGTGTGTGTGTTTGTGCATTTAGAAATTAAGGGTGTTCATATGGGATGTTCATAGCAGAATTTGACCCAATGACAAGACCTTTTAAGAGTGTGGCAGCTTCTCTATTTATTCCAGGCCAGTCTGAATTTTTCTCTCCTCTCTCTCCTTCAGTTTCTCTCCTCCTCCCAGATGCAGAAACCTCTTGCCAAACTCTTATCTGACAAGGGCAAACAGCTGTAAAGCATCCAGTCTGTGATAACTTGGTTTTATTTAGTATATTATAAAAGGACTTATGTGTAGCTATTTTCCTCCGGTCTAGAGGGCACCTACCTGGCTTTAACTTTGCATTCCGGAACATTGCCATTGTCACACACTCCATAGCCCATGAACGGGCTCCTGACTGTGCTCAGATAGTGAACATCTGGGATTCAGTCCCCTCAATTTCTGTCACCCCTTCCAAACCAACAGTGGCACAGCTGAACCCCAATGCGGTTCCTCCAGGGTTCCCCGCATTGTTCCAACAGGGCCTGTAAATGTACAAGACCATTTAGGCTTTTAAGACAACTTTTCATTGCAGACTGGGCTGCTGCACAGTTTTACAGGGTCATAAAAGCCCTGACAGGAGTCATAAAAGCCTCCGATTGCACTGCACAAACCCCGTGGAGTATATTTTAAGGACCCCTGAGTTTTCATTTTGCTGCTTTTATAGGGACTCATAAAAGCCACGATGAGCGAAGCCCCTGATTGGCTCCTCAGCTCGAAGGTAATTAAAATTACAGCCGTAGACAAATTGTTCCAGTCCGGATAAATCAGGGGTTGGCATGTGATGGGAAGGAGGAACTTGGCTCTCTTTTGCATCCAAAACACTCCAGCACTCATGCGCACACGTACACAACGCTACCCACCGCCACGCTGTGCCTCTCAGAATCCACTTCTCACCCCTTTCCACCAGGAAATACTACAGTGTTTTGCATGCAGAGAAGGAGGGCTTCTCCCTTTTGCACCCCATATACGTGCATGTGCTCTCTCTCTCTCTCTCTCTCTCTCTCTCACTCTCACACACACCCACCCACCCACCCACCTTTCTACCAGTCCCACATGTGCTCCAACACACACACAAGCCTGGGGGAGCTCCATGCTATCAAGATGCTTCTTCCAGATGCTCTCCAAAAGTGCCAGCATCCATCCCTGAAACAGAGGCCGGCGCTTCCTAAGTGAGAAAGTAGCCATGAGTGGGCAGGTGGGACCCAGCAAGTCTAGCAGGGTTGCAAAGTTGATATTACAGCAGAGAGCGTATGTGTGAGCAGAAGACTTCATTCAGGGCAGCTCACCTTAATAATTACAGGCTGAGACGGTCCATCAGAGCAAAGCTAGGGGCAGGGGAATGGCAGAGGCGCCTGGCTCTGATGTCAGGAATCTCCGTAGCAGCTGGGGCAATGAACTGTAGGCTTGTACAACCTTTGCACTGGTTTCCCAGCTTGGAAACGGCTTGTCATGGCTCGGGAAAGGGAAAAAGAAAGCGAGATAAAGGACGTGATCATAAAGGTTCTCTTCGCTGTGCAAAGATAAATGTATCTTATTTCTGTCTTGCTGTAGCTTTATATAGTAATTATATCAACTACAGCTGATCAAAGCATTTGTTAAAGAGAAAACTATCTCTCCTTTGCTTTTGTTACTGTTTGCAGCCAATTTGACAGGCTTTATATCTCTGACTACATTTTCTTTTATTTTCCACGCTTGATTTCTCTTTTTTTCTTCCTTCTCGCTTGTTGGCACCTGGCAAGTAGATGTATCTCTCCTTCCCCATTTCTCCATCTGGCTTAATAAAAATGTTTTTTAAACTATCCAAGGGACTGTGAGCTGTGAGTTATCAATCCACCTGTGTGTCTTGCTCTCTGCAGTCACAGCAGGTGGGAACCTGGGTAGCTCTAACCAACACATGCGGCTGGCCAGTGAAGTGGAAAAGTGAATGGCATAGTCCTGCTGAATATTCCACATGAAAGCTCTTAACTCTCCCCAAGCCACCCCCCACCCATTTTATTCTGTGTTTTCTATTCTAGTTTGTTTCTTCAAACATTTATAGAAATTTAACCTTTCCCCTTCAAGCTCCTGTCCTGAGACAGTCACGTATCTGCTGTTCTTTGTGTTTGAAATATATCCATGTATCCTAAAGCGCAGCCTTGCTTTTTTTCCCAGGGTTCTCTTTCTCTTGGTTTTGCATATCTCCATGATCTCATTTTAAAACCTCTCTTTTCTCCTTTGTCTATGCATCTTTATTTCTCTCTATGTGTTATTGGCTTTATGGCCAAAGGCTTTAATTTATTTGCCATACAATGTCTCTTTCACTGCTGCTTTGGGGCTACAAATTGAATGTAAGATGCTACAATACTATAAATGCTTTACCCATCTGTTTGACAGTGCACAACATTCTTGCACAACAGCTTAGGACAGGATGGAAAGAAGGATTCTGTATTCATTTGAAACCACTTGGGAGGATTTTAAAAGGTAGAATGTAATTACTTGAGTTGGGATTTCACCAGGATGAAGGTGACCAGATGTCCAGATTTTATAGGGACAGTCCCGATTTTGGGGGCTTTGTCTTATATAGGCACCTATTATCCCCCACTCCTGGTCCCGATTTTTCACGCTTGCTGTCTGGTCACACTAACCAGGATCTAGGGATACCACGTGACTCTCATAAAATGTGTCACACAGTCATAAGTGCCCATAAGTAGTCAGCGCCCAGAGTAAGTTGGCAATATGTGGACAAATGGTCCTTTTTTTGAAAAATGCTTATTCATCTAAACCAAAACTATTCTAATACAGGATCAAGTTTGATGAATTTCCAGACGAGACAAAATGTTGAGAAAAATGTTTTGAAATTGGCAAAATGAACCATTTCCACATTTTTGAAATGACATTTTTTTCTCTTTTCTAGTTGTAAAGGACTTTATGTTTTGAAGTTTAAGCTAATCAGGCTCAAAAATAGGAAAAGTCCAAATCGAAAACATTTCAGAATGATTGAAATGGATGTTTCAGTTGTCCTAAAGTGGGTGAGTGAGGGGAATGGCTTTTTGGTTCATAAATATTTTTGAGATTTTGACGTTTCACCTTAATTTGAGACAGCAAACATTTTGAACTCTCAGAAATATTAATGGGATGGGAAAACTGTTCCCTGCCCACTTCTAGTCACAGTGGTTTTACATCTCAGTCAAATAATGTGAGCATTGTATCCTCAGTGTTGGTTTGTTACTGATTCAGTGGGAAGAGCACCTCCTACTGAATGAAGAAGGGACTGAACCTACATCTTGGAGCAGAATCTGAGACTCAAATACTGGATCCATAGTTAAACTTCTTGGGCATGATTCTGATCTCACTGACACCAGTGTAAATCAGGAGTAATTCCACTAAGTCAGTGGAGCAACACCATTGTATAGCCACAGTAAATGAGATCAGAATCGGAGCCAATGGTGACCTTCCCAGTTGGTGTAAATTGGTACAGTACCATTGATTTCAATATCAATTCAATAGGATTGCCCTAATTTCCATGAGCTGAGAATCTGGCTTGCTATCTCTATAATGGATCAGACCAAAATTCTCCAAAATATCAGGAGAGAGTCCCTGCCTCGTGGAGCTTACAAACTAAATAGACAAGACAGACAAACCATCGGGGAAAGTATTGTTGTCCCCATTTTACAGATGTGGAACAGAGGCACAGTGAGATGAAGTGATTTGCACAAGGTCACCGAGGAAGTCAGTGGCACAGCCAGCAGTTGAACACGGATCTACGGAGTCCAAGTCTAGTGCCTTAATCACAAAACCCTCGTTCCTCTCTAGACCCATATTTTCTCCCTCTTCTGTGATTCCTAATGACACTAAAATTCCAACCTCTTATCTTCTCATGTCCCTCACATCCAACCTTTCTCCTCACAGTTTGGCTCTTGGGCCCCTCTTCCCCCATGGCCCACCACCACCTCTGCTACTGAGCCCAGTCATATGCATTGTAGCCTACAGACAACACATGGGTAGAGGCTGGCATTGGCCATAAGAAGCTGGGAAGCATTCCATGATATTTTCCTATGAAAGGTGCTGCACAAAAGTAAATTGTATTGTGTCAGCGGGAACATCAATGGAAATACGTGGGATGACAGCAATTCACACCTTGTGAAGATGAAACTTCTGTGGGTGGTTGTTTAGCTTCTGACTAGCTAAATGCAGGAGAATGAAAGGATGGCATGAGCACTGCTCACTGTCTTTTAAGGGGACTTAACCAGAATTCTTCTGGATTCCATGGGGAGAAGCTTCAGGCACTTAAAAAAAAATGAGCAGATTTGCAATTGCAGCTGTTCCTTGGTCAGTCTGGAAGAAACCAAGAGATGTCAGTGGGATGGTCTGGAGGGGTAGACCCTTTGATTCTCAGGATTGTGCAGAATCCCGGTGATGCCTGGGGAGCTCTCATCGCTTCTTTACCCCCCACACTTCTGCTGCCTACTCTCTTGGCTTATCTGCTGGGATCTCTGCTTCCTCTGGTCCTGCTTCCATCTCCCTCTACGAGCCAACCTATTAGGATTCCAAAAGGGATTAGACATTTGTATGGCTAATGAGACCATCCACTGCTAATGTAGAAGGACTATAAAACTTCATGCATCAGGCTATAAGCCAGTTACTCAGTGTCCGGGATATTAGGAAGAAACTTCCTCTATGGGTAGGTTATTCCATGATGCTCCACTGCAGGGTCTCTTGGACCTGCCTCTGAAGCAGCTGGTGCTGGCCACCACTGGAGATGGGATGCTGGACAATGGTTAGGCCGCTGGTGTGCCCTTTGTTGCTTTCCATGGTGACAAGTTTTGTTGTATTGATCCTAGCACCTGTTTGTTGCATCTATTTGTTGTCTCTCGTCTTAGATTGTGACGATCCTCGGGGCAAGATACTGTGTGTTTTGTTGTGTGTTTCTGTGTCACCTAACTCAGTGGAGTCCCTGACTGGGACACTTGACCTCTGCTGCAGTAGCGCAAACTAACAATAATAAGGAACTCGGTAGACCGCTGGCATTTGGCTTTGGTCCTAACTTGAAATGCAGCTAAAAACTGTCAGTGGAACACATGCTCTTGGATAGAAAGATTCAGAGACACCGGATTCATGGCTGCTGTGCCAACCTAATGCTTACAGAGGCAATGCCACCAGGAATTGGGTGTAGCAGGGAGCAGCAAACAGAGGTGTGAGCTCCTAATGAAGCCGGTTCTAGCATCCTCCCTCAGTGCACAGAGCAAGTGATGGAGGCCATCAAGGTGACTTTTTAAAATTCCCAATCACATTGCTCCTCTTCAGTGCATGCTGCTGCTTTTATTTGTGCTCATGTTTTTTTTCATCCCTTCCCCCCCCCCCAACCGCCTTCTCACTCATGGTTTCAGCTTTCCTTTCTCCAGAAGCATCAACCCCTTTAGATAATGCACCCTGACAGCTCCTGTAACCAGAGCTTTCACTGTCAATGTGCAAGGCTGAGTGAAAGCAGACAAAAATCCAACTTGCAATCCCTTTCATGGAGTGAAAGCCAACTGCATCATGTAGGTATGCAGAACACTTGCATCACTCAGCCCTCAGTGGTGCAAAAGCTCAAGAGACATAACACAGCCATTGAAATTAATGCAAGATGGCTCAGCTGGTTTTTTTAGCTGGGGAGGAAATAGGAGGTGCGGGACACGAGGAGGAGATTTTACAAAGAGAAAATTGGACAGTCTCACAGGGCAGCAGTGAGAATCAAGCCGTGTGACAGCGCCAGGGTTCTCTCATTTCTCACCTTTTTATCCTCGGCTGTACAGACCTGGTTGGGTAGAGTGGTTGGCTTGAAAGCTAGATTATTTTGCAACCACCACCATTTATATCTGTGCAAGTAAAAACCATGGGTGATCAGCTCTCATGCTTTGCTTCAGGGCATCAGCTGAGCCAGCAGGTGGCAGGGAGGAATCCTTCCCCATGTTGTACTGAACGAGGGGCCAGGTTTAGTCTCCCCCTCCCTCTATGTCACTAGATATTTGCTGCTGATCGGCTCCAGGATGGAACAATCCTGAGATCTGTGTGCATCAGTTGTTCCAAGACCGATTTAATGTAAACCACAGAGTAATTGGCCAGAGTTGCTCAAGCACAAAGGGACATGGAAGAAAGAATACTTCCAGAGCAGGCTGGGCCATGCTATAAATTGTCATTAAATTCATTTAATTTGTATGATTCACCTTCAGCCTGGCCAACTACCCCCTCCGTCTCACACTGACTCAGCACGGCCCCTGGGACCACTGGCAAAACTCACTGTGACACCTACAGGAACAGGATTTGGCCCTAAAAGCTGCATTCCTTCCCTCTGAGTGCATGGAGCCTGTATGGAAGGGAAGGTCAGGTTAGACGTGCATTGAAGGTGGAATTTGCCCCTCTCCCAACTCCCAGCACTGATTTCTACTTTGCTGAATTCACATAGTTTCAGGAAAGATTAAAGCTGCATTTTAAAAGTCCCTCTTGTTGTTGTTACTTTTCTCTTACCCCCCCCCCCCCCGTTCCCCTCCGCCTTCATCTCCTGAAGCGGCAATCACTCCTCTCTTTTCATCAGGCTCTTTGCTTTCAGCACAGAGAGGTTTCTTTGTGTTGTCAAAGCCCCTGGAGCGTCTTCCGTTTTTAATTAAGAGTGAATGAAGGTAGCAATGTGTTTTATAACTGGAGAGAATCCATCAGCAGGATGCCAGGGAAGGACAACAGGAGCCTGAAAGGAGCTCGTGTCGCCCCCAAATCACCAGCGTAGGGAAGATGTCCTGCAGATCCCGTCACCTGCTGTTTTAGCTGTCCGTTCCCACAGCCAGCTGGGAAGTTTCCATGTTAACTCAGAATGTCCTGGCTTCTGCTACATTGTCACATCCTGCAGGGTATTTTAACGTTGGAGGCAGGGGGTGTAGAGGTGTGTATACCTGCGTTATGTATGTGTAGGAGCTATATTGTGTCCCACACTCATGGGGAGGAGAAGGGCTTTGCAGAAATCTTGGGCTGCTTTCCAGGAAATATTCTATCTGGTCCCTGGCCAGAAGCCAGCCAGCCTGAGCCCCCTTCTATGGTTGGACTCATACAGCCCTTCTGGCAGGTGCATGGTACAAGTGGGGACCCTGTATACATTAATTTGAAGGCAGGGTTAATCCTGTGATCTATAGATTCCCATGGGATCAGGCCTATACTCTATTGATCTCTTTGCCAGAAGCGTGTTCTTACAGGCAGAAGCAAATATATATATATTTCATTTATTTTTATGCTTTATAATTTCATATAGTGTTTCAGGAGACTATAATATGGTTTGATTTTCATGAATTGGAGAGACAAACTACCATTCGTAATGCTTTGCAGTCCCTGGCATAAATTCCATTATGCTGTTTATTAAAAACTCTCTTCATCACCCTGAACAGTAGCAACTTGATATTCCACTGCACCTACACCTGACATGGACAGAGGTACCCCTGTTTACATCAAGATCTTTCAACCTTGAGCCCTTTGGGACAGAAAGTGTCTTTTTGTTCTATATTTGTACAGCACCTAGCACAGTGGGGTCCTGGTTCATGGCTAGACAGGGACTACTGCTGTGCAAATGATAAACAGTTATAATAAAAGAGCATCAATTTACTAAACCCACTCCTCCATAGGCTGCACAGCCGTGAAATGTGCCACTTTTAAAATGCTGCTCAATAATAGTAGTAATGCCTAGCTCTTACATAACACCATTCCTCAGTAGATCTCAAAGCACTTTGGTATCATTATCCTCATTTTACAGATGGGGAAACTGAGGCACGGACTGGGTGCAGAAACTTGTCCAAGGTCACCCAGCTGGCCACTGATAGATTCAGGAGTAGAGCTTAGGTCTGCTGAGTCGCAGTCCAATACCCTATTCACTGAACTGGGCTGCCTCCCACATAGGGGAGAACATTTGACAAATATGTTGTTAGGTATTTTTGTTGTATTTCTCCTCTCCTGCCCCCCAAAAAGTCAAAAAATCCAGTCAGTTCTTTCATCGTATCACTACCTGGTAGGAAAATTCCTGCCTTAACCAGTAAAGAGGTGTCAGAATCTATGGGCCTTGTGAATGAACCGTATTGCATTTCAGCAGTGGGTCCAGCTGGGTAATGCGGATCCAGTTGTTCTGTCTCTGTGAAAGTACAAGCGCTGCGGGGGAAATGGTATAATCTGTCTGTCTAATTATTATGTATTGATTATGTATTACAGCAGTGCTTAGGACCCTCCACCCCCTGATTTTTGCTCTGTGTTTGTCCACCACCTTGCACAATGGGGTTCTGGGCTATGACTGGGGTTCCTAGGTGATACAATAATATAAATAATAATAGACCAGAACCCCGTTGTGCTAGGAGCTGTACAGGCAGCACAAGAAGACAGGCCCTTCCCCGAAAGGTTTACAGTCAAATGTATTTACAGCAAACCATTCCAGTGGGGATTCCAAGACTGGACGTAAGCCACATCATGATATTAGTTCATTGCAGTGCTGAGAAGCCTGGGATTATATAAAGATGGAGCAGTTCATTCCCATTCAGAAGTCAGGGAGGTGAAGCTTTATGACTGGTTTGTGACTGGTTTGTGTGTTTTCTCCAAGCTGAAGTAATCCAGATGGTAGGAGCCTCTGGCTTCTGACTAGGCTGGACTGTGTGAGTAGTCAGCATGCTCCCCCAATCCATTGTGTGTTTAACTTTGCACATATGGGTGGTCTCACTGGGGCTATTCGTGATGTGCTGTGTCTGGGCCATTCTGCTCAGCACCCCCTAGCGCTGAGCAATTACTCGGTTGAGGGATGATCAATAAGTGCTCCTATCAGGCAGGCATGTTTCCAGTGTCAGAATCTGAGCACAACCTCTAGGTGTTCAAAAGGCCCCTATGGCCATAGTACCGAAATGCCAACAAATTTAGCCACTGCTTCTCCTTCTCAGCTCCCTCTGAAGCTGTCTGTTTCCATGGGAATGGGGTTGGAAGTGAGTGACAGCCATCAACAGAGTCCTTAGGGTCGCTTGTAAATTCCAGCGACTGCTGGCTGAGGGTGCCGGGCGCCCCATTTCTTCTCCGGATGGCTATCAGTGCTTGAGTTCTCTCTGATACTCCTACTGATCCAAAGCGACATCCCAGTGGGTTGGGCTGGTCAGACTTGTTCACTGGGTGCGCAGCGTCCCGCCCTTCATGGAGATTCTGCCTCTGAAGCTGCTTTACAACAACAGCAAATTTAGAAAATTTCTCATCCCAGCCCCTTTTGAAATCTGCCTTTTACATGCCCTCAGAATCAATCTGAAATGCCAGTGCACAGTAAGTCAAACTCTGCTCTCAGTCATATCCGTGCCAATCCCTCTGAAGTCAACTGCAAACAAGAGCAGCATTTGGATGGATAGATACTCCCCACCCCATGGCTTAATACAATGAGGCAGGTTTCACACTGTCCTGCTCCTTGTCACTTACACCAGTGCTAAATGGGTGTGACATGCTTCCAGTCTGCCTGGGTAGCTCATGATTGTGTTGCCGTAAGGGGGAAATTTTCAAAGGTACAAATGGTAGGTGAGGCACCTGTCACAGAGTCCCCGGGCGATGCTCCGGAACTGCTCCCCACCAAGCCAGTCAGGACTTTGGGGAGCCTCCTCTCCCTTGGAGCAGACTTGTTCAGGGCAAGAAGCTCACACGTCTTCACCTCCTGGGTCTCTCCTTGGAGCATTCAGCATCCTCTGCCCCTCCGTGCGCTTCCCACAGCGAGTCCACCCCAGCGGGGTCCTGGGGAAGCCACCGGGTCCTGCACCCCCACTTTGCAGTCAGACGTGACTCTTAGCCGGCCAGTAACACAGAGGTTTATTCGATGACAGGAACAGGGTCTAAAACAGAGCTTGTAGGTACAGAGAACCGGACCCCTCGGCCGGGTCCATTCTGGGGGGCAGTGAGCCAGACCCCCAGGTCTGCCCTCAGCCAGCTCCAGACTAACAACCCCTCCCAGCCCCTCCTCTCTCCTCAGCCCCTTTCCCGGGCCAGGAGGTCACCTGATCCCTTTGTCTCCAACACCTTCAGTTGGCACCTTTGCAGGGGGGGGCCCAGGCCATCAGTTGCTAGGAGACAGAGTGTCAGGCATTTAGGTGCACTGGCCCTTTGCTCTGCCAGATACTAAGAACTGCCATGGGGACACTGAGGCACCAACACAGTATTCAGAGAAAACATTAAGAACTTTCCCAGTTCGTCACAGCACCTAACTCCCATTGGCTTTCAGTGGTGCCCGAGGGCCTTGTGTGCCTGTGAAATTCTCCTCCCACATGATGTGCAAGGCCGTCGAGTGTCAGGCCTCGTGTCCCAGTTGCTGATCAGAGAAGACTCAAATGGGAGACCGATCTCACTATAATAAATCTCTGCGCATACACACGCGCGCGTGCACACACACACACACACACACACCAACTACTGAATTGTAGGGGAAAGAAAGGATGTTGAATAGAAGTGTGTGTGTATGGAGAGAGAAAGTGAAGGGGATAACCCCTACAGCATGTTGTCATAGCAAAACTAGCAAGAAAACAAAGTCGCTACCAAAATCCTCTCCAATTGTGCCTGTGGCTCACTATTTCTTTGGGGGTTTCTTTGGAGTGAATCAATCGGCTCTACAGCTCCTTTCATCTGGAGATCTGGCTTTGCTTTGCACAAATTAACTATTTAACCCCACCCACCGCCACTTTGCCCTCACGAGAACAGGCATTATCCCTGGGGAAACTGAGGCATGGAGAAATTAAGCCGCTTACCCAAGACCACTCAGTGAGTCACTGGCAGTGCTGGCAACTTGCATCTTGTGCGGTAACGCTTAGAACCGCTCCATGGCAATGGATAACCTTTCCTGCCTTTGTGGCTTATTCCTTGTTTTTCTTCCTTTTAATCTCCCGTCTTTCTGTGCTGGGTCACAGCCTCCTTGTCTTAGGCTCTAGCGGCAGTCTGTTAACCTCAGCTCCCTTCTGAGCAAAACACTCCACCTGCAGTACCCATCTGTCTATCCCCACGCCCTGAAGGGATCTGACCTGCTTGCTCTAATACCCGCCAGCTCAGAACTGGCCCTGGCTGAGAACGCATGGGCAGACTCTGCTGTGGCATCTGCTCTCCATCTCTGAGTGTCTGTTTCAGCTTTGGCAGGGCAGTAAAGGCTCATCACATACAACCCGCAGCCTGCCATAGGCGATACCGCAGGCTCTGGGCAAGTGCGTTTGTGGATCTTTTTCAGATTTCCAAAGCTGCTATTCGAGGGCTGTTAAGAGCTTGGGCTGGCGATAATTGGATTTGTAAGACAGTGCAACGTGTGATAAAGCGCTCCTGTTGGACAGGATCCCAGATTTCTTCTATCATTCCTATTAATGTGATAAATGTTGCTGTCACCTCTGATAGGGCCACGTTGGATAATAAGATTGGAATCAGCTTTGATTTCTTTAGCTCAGTTCTGTCTCGCAGCTCAGCAGGACCTGTTGGGCAGCATCCTGGGGAGAGTGCATGTTTGCGGAAGACCGGGCTATACACCTCCATGAGACACCTCTTTGGCAAATTTTCAGGGTCACCAGCTCCCCCTAATGGTGCCCTGACCCCTGCTGAGAAAGCCAGCGCCCAGAAGAAGGCAGAGGAGGAGACTGCACCCTGCTCTTGCCAACGGCGGCCTGTGAGAAAGTGGGAGCGGGGGGTTCTGTGCATCACATGATGAAGCCTCTCTTAATTAAAGCTGAAAGCAAACAAATATGAGCCAGTCCAAGTGCAGCTGTGAAGCATAAGCCCAATTTGGAACTGAGCTGCTGTGAAATTGGACCTCTCATCCACAGCTGGGGCCGGGAGAGAAGACTATGGGGTGCAGAGGAAAATACATGCATGGGGGACGGCCATTATTAATTATTATTTAATTATTAGTATTATTGTGAAGTCTAGGACATCGGTCATGGACCCGGACCCCATTTGGCTAGGTGCTGTGCAAACATAGAACAAAAAGATGGTCACAGGATGTGTCCATCTCCCTCCCTCTCTCTCATTCTGTATCTCACAGTTCCCTTGATTTGCCACTCCTTTCAGCCTGTCAAGTAGCACCCACCTCTGAGCTTTTCTCTAGCTACCCAGCCCCATTGCCATCCCTGTGGGGCAGCCAGAAAGCAGGCTGCAGGCTTTGCCCGTTGCACAGTGATATTCTTGGGGTGTTAAAGATGAAAGATGGAGCCCCGGTGGCTCACTGAGCCATTCTTTGCCACATAAGCAAACAGAGATCTCTGGAGTCCTCTTGGAACTTTAGTGTTCAACCAACCCCCTCTGACTGTGATAGCTTCTAGGATGCAAGTGCAGCTATTCATTGACAGAGAAGGACACAGCCCAAGCCCCACGATAAAATCCGTTCACCCCACGTCCATAGAGCAGAGCACGATAGGTCCCAGCAAGTCCTGGGAATTACGATCACTCAAGCTTGGTGTAAAGACATGGCAGGCTACTTTCTAAACCACATGTTTGCTGGAGGCTCCTGCCTCTACCTCTTAAAAGTGCAAAATCTTTGTCATATGGGAATAAGGTCTTTAAAAAAACCACCTTATTCAGTAGCACCCCAGTAGTCGTTGGCTCCGCGTCCTGCCTCAGCACTGCTTTGGTAGGACACAGTGGAGTAGGATGCTACCAGCCCTTGCTGGTGATTCCATAGGGGACATCCTCCTCTCTAAGTTAGTGCCCAGCTAATCCTCTCTCTTCCCCCTTGGATCACCTCACTGCTGGAGGTGCCACCATGGAGAATAAATGGAAACCCAACCCATGGCCCCCTTGTGCTCATTAAAGATCCCCTGGGTCTTTCAGCAGGAATATAGGTGTCCTGGCAAAGAAAGCTCCGTCCTGCATCTTTGTTATTCCCCTTGCAATTGGGTTGGCTTCACTCCTGGTCTCAAACTGGCAGGAAGAGCCGCGATGGGTTTTTTCAGCCATTGTCTGGTGTCACCGTGGAGATGGCTGCTCCTTGAGGACAGGCAGCGGTGAGTCACCTCTCTACCGCCAGCCTGCGCAATCAGGTTAGGAAAGTTTGCGAGCCGTGCGAATGAAAGGCACTGTATCAAGGCGGGGAGGTTATTGCTATTATCTTCATCAACATTATCATAATTAGGCACCCTTAGTTACCATGCAGCTGTTGGCTTCACTTGAGGGCAGAGAATAGCACGCGCTGCTCAGAAAGCCAGGCAAGGCACCCCTGTCCCGCTGAGTCCCAGTTTTGTAAATGTTATTTCTATTCTTCATTGACTTCCTGGCGTGTCCTTTCCAATAGCTTTGATTGCCTGCCTGTTTCATTTTGGGAAGCTGGGCGTTTCATGCTCTTCACTGATTGCTGTGATGGACATAAAAGAGGGGAACCCCGCGGACACCAGCCCAGAGTATTTAGAGAACAAAAAAGACCCCACACTAGCTGTGTCATCCGCAGCTCGGAAGTTGCTCACTCGCATTCTTTAACTGAAGATAAAGGACCCCAGGGGAATGAGCAGAGATCTAAGATCACAGTCAACTGTTTGCTCCAGTCTCTTAGGGAGGGGTGGATGCAGGTGTCAAGAGAAGTCATGTCTTGCACCTCGGTTTGATTGAGCTCTAAAAGAGGCCCAGCTAATCCCGCAAAGGCTACAAGGAAGATCTATTAGTGAGAACTGTGATCCACCAAAAGTCACGGCATTGGCAGCACTGCGGCCTACCCAGCCCAGCACACCCTCACATCATGCCAGAATGTAAGAGTAGGGAGAGGGCTCTTACCTCTTGTTGGCCCTGATTAGATTGGTCTATGGAAGCGGCCTCTGTCACTGACTGCCAATGCTCAAACATGAGCTTCAGTCTTCCAGGGATGGAAGTTCTGTGCCAAGGAGACCTGGCCATCATCAAGACTCAGAGCACTATTTTAGGGCCAAATTCTGCTCCGGCTTCTTTTCTGTAGGGCTCCAACCCTTGTGAAGAGCTTTAAGCACGTGAGTGGTACCGTTGGTGTCAACTTCCAATCTTGGAATTCTTGACATCCTTGGCACTACTCGGCCAAGTGCTGGAGAAGGGCCTGGGGCTCTAACCCCTTCAGGGCTGTATTTCTCTGTTGTGCATCCTGTGCTCATTCCTCATTTCATCCCATATGCTCCTCAGGTGCGTACTGCAAGAACAAGAGATCCCAGAGCAGAACCATTGTCCTAAAAGCATCCTCCTCCCCATGTCATCTGGCTTCATAACCGTTGAGTCTGTCCTCACAGCCAGATGTTGCCATGGCTTTGACATGATATGTTTAATGTAAATTCTGCTGAGTGCAATCAGTGTCAGACAAGCAGAGTTCTGCTACCTCACTTGCCTAGGAGATAACATCAATGGAGAGTAGGACACTATCACAGGGTAATGATTTCCAGCTGCTAGATAAATGCCAAGCAAAGCCGAGACCTTTATTTTCAAAACAGGAGACATTGATCCTGTGACAATATTCCTCAGTACCAGGGACTTTGATTCTCTTCATCCCAAATGATAAGGAGAGAGAAATGCAATAGATTTCTGGTGTAACCAGAGTGACAATTGCTCCTGGTGCTGTTATAGCAGATGCTGCTTCATGATTGGTGCAGAGAACTGGATCCTTCTGATCTTAGACCAATTAGGAGCCTCCTTTTTTACAAATAAAAAAGTTCCTGTGTGGTTTAAGTTTAATGTTTGTCACCAAATAAGGTTCTGAAATTGATCCTTGGTCCTGCAATATCTTTGGGAGATTTTAAGTTTCAGTAGCTTTGGAATCCATTTTCTTATAAATGCAAAATGTTTGTCTTATTGCGAGATTGGATGTAATTTCTCAAGCAGGGAGAAGTGGCCAGTGTAAAACCTGGGAAGCGTTATAAGCTTCAAAGGAGTATTTTAAACAATATGTCAGACAAGAAGGAATGTTGGAGGCAGAGGTGAAAGTACCTTAAAGGACCTACTGGTACACCGGAGTCCTGAGCGGGGGTGTGGCCTCAACCAGAAGAGGTGTGGCCTTTCAAGATTTAAAGGTCCTGGGTCTCCGGCTGTGGCTGGGAGCTCCAGGGCCTTTAAATCACCCTAGAGTGAATTAAAAGGCCAGGGCTCCAGCCGCTGCAGAGCTCTGGGCCCTTTAAATCACCACGGGAGCCCTACCGCTGCTACCCCATGGCGTCAGAGCTCGGGTGGGGATTTAAAGGGTCCAGTGCTCCGGTCACTGCGGAGAGTCCTGGGCCCTTTAAAGCACCACCAGAGAAGCCGATCCAGTCCGGCACGGCATACCGGCTCCTGCCAGTAACCCGGATTGGACCAGACTGGCTTACTTTCACCTCTGGTTGGAGGCAATACATGTGAAGTGGATTTCCTGGGAAATATCTAAGGGTAGGTGAATGCAATTCCCTTCCCGCGCCTCACCCCAGCATCTGGTGATGTAAAGCCCAGCATTTTGAAGCTATGCCCTGAGGTGATTGTCTGCTGATCATCTATTCCCAGGGACCCAAGATCAAAGGCCCAAACTGTATAAAAGAGTGATTCGTGGATCCGTGATTCCTCTTGTTCTGAGCAAAAGTGACCATCCCATGGTGAGGTCTGAAGGACTAAATCCTACCTAAGCCCTAGATTGGAGTTGGAGGTGATCTCTGATAAGCCCCCTTTAGCGTGCATGGAGGTTCTTTTTTTGTTTTAATATGGCTTTCTCTGTAATACTTTCACTTCAAGAATAAATGTGCTTGCTTAGAAAGGGTTGAGCGGTACCTTTTCACTGTGGGCAATCATGCTGTTGATAGCCTCTAAGAAGAAAGCAAAGCAGGCCTGCTCAGGCAGTCTGATTCACTGGGGAACTCACTGTGTGAGCAGGGAACTGTGCAGCCTGGAAAATCCCTGGTCAGAAGAGAGAGAGACGTGGGTCTCTGCCCAAGAGAGGTGATGGCTGGGGAACCTAGGGTGGATGCTTTTGCTGATGCATAGAGGGGGAATATAGTTATAATTGTCCTGAACTGTGATGCTGGTCACAAATTAGATAGACCGACCGACCAATTAATCACCAGTTGTCCCTCCCAACAAAATAAATGTGCTCAACCCTGGAATTCAGGACCACTGCAATTGGTCAGGGTGCATTGCAGAGCCAGCTTTGTCTCAGGTAGTAGGCTGAATGATTGGTGGTGGTTGCATTGAAGGGTTATTATTGCTTTAGGGGGCTGGGAAGGACAATAATGTGGCCATCAGGCTGACTGTCTTTTTATTTTTAATGGATTTGTGCATGACCTTTTTGCCACCCTCGATGCAGTCTCCAGATTTCCCACCCTCCGTCCCAAGGGAGACCTGAGCCATCCCCTTGCTTGGGCAACACACCGTTCTGTCATGTGACTTGTGTCAAAGAGAGCAGGGTCACCTTTCTGCCTGATCCTCCGTGTAGATGAGGAAGGATGGTCCAATGGGTAGCTCACTTAGCCTAGGACTTGGGAGACGTGGGTTTAAGTCCCAGTTTCCCCACAGACATTGTCTTATGACCGTGAAGCAGTCACGTAGTCTCTCTGTGCCTTGGTTTCCCCTCTGAATGTTGGGGATAGCAGCACAGTCCTGTCTCACTGGGCTGTTGTGGGAATAAATACATTAAAGATATTGACGGTCAGATAAATACTTCAGCTAGAAAGACACAAGTGCAATTAACTAACAAGCAGACAGTAATTGCCATGTAACTGCAGTGTGAAGCAAGGAGACACTTAATATTGCAGTGAAACACAGCCACAGAGCATTTGTGCCCTGTGATGTTACGTGTTACCAAGCAGCCTCCCGCTGGCAAATTTTCTTAAATTAGATCTAGATGAAAACCACGAGGGTCGTGCTGAATGACCCTTAGGAGTTGGCAGATAATAACCCTTTTATGCTGCACTTCCCTTTGCCAAGGCGAAGCTTCTGTTCCTTTAATAACCATCAAGAGCCTTGGTAGTAGAGGGGGGCTTTCTTTGTTTCTGCTTTTTGCTTTTCCGGGAGCTAGGGATCTGTAGTAAAATGCCCCTTTTTATCACCTAAGGAATAGTGCTGGATTGCGTCCTCTTTTCAGCGGCTTCACACCTGGAGCCTTCTATCTAGACTTTTGTAGTGTCTGCGGCTGATTGCTGCAATTCACCTGTGTTTCAGCCCTACTGCTAAGAACCTCCATGGATTGGAGAACATTCACAAGGGCTGCAGGCAGATTACTCTCACACACCGTCACACTCCTATTTAAGTCATTACTTGCATTGGCTTCTTCTTGCCCGGTGCATTGACTTTAACATTGTGCTTTACAAGGCTTCAAGTGCCTCGCGAGTGCTTATAATGAATGCCTTGATCATTTGGAGCACGTGTACTACCTTCTCCATGGTGCATTCATTAAACACAAGCTTTTGGCTGTTCCATGGCTTAAGCCTTCTGCAGTCTAGTGCTATTTTAATTCTGCCCATGGGCATAAGAACACCCCTTAACTTAGCTCTTTAGATGCTATGTTGAAGTCTATTGTTGTTGTTTGTTTATTTATTAAATGTAGAGTTTTTAATCTGGAGAGAAGTGATATTTATAATTTACCCCATACGGCCTGGTAATTTACATTTGTGTAAAGCTCTCAGAGATATCTTGGACATGAAACACATTATATAAATAAAGACAAGTCTTGGAGGAGAAATAAAGGTTCTCCCAGCTTTCATGGGAATATGTGAAGTTATTAGGTAATTCAAAGGTCCCTTGAAATAAGGGAGATTGAGGAGCTCAGTGGATTGGAAATAGGGGCCTAGTCCGTCCGCAGCTAGGTCGCAGGTTCAAATCCACTCTAGGTTTGTAGATTTTAACACTTTTCAATCCGAAGGTGGTTCATAATTGCATTTATGGTCGGAGCTCATTCATTGGCGATAATAAAAGATGACACACTTACCAAGGTCTTTGGCTGTGTTTATAGAAAGGCCAAGGCTTACATGGGCCATGGAGGTTGCAGTACTGTCGAGGTGGTACCCCTGGCTCAAGGCTGTGGGGTACTGTTGAGGAAATTGGCATTGTTGCCACTGTGGTACCTCGTCTATGGCTGCCAGGACCTCATGCTCCAGGTCTTTCAGGCAGGCACCTTTTGCTGAACACACATTAAAAAGAAGGGGGAGAGCATTAATATCATGAAACCTGTGGATTGCACTTTTAAAGCGAGGAAGATCACTGCCCGGGATGACTTTATCATCATGCAGATGGTTTACGGGCACCAGTGCACTGTAGTTGGCGAATTATTAGACGGTTATTTTGCTGCCATATGAAAAGTGATACCCAGTGTTCTGCTTCCTTGTACTCTGCCTTGCAGCACAACGGGAAAACATCTTTACCCCTCTGTGCCCTCCTGTTCTGCGCTAAACACTGCATTAGAAAAGGGTAAGCTAAAATTGCTTGGAGTCGATGTGCTGATTAGTCCTAGCTGCTGTCCAAGGCCTCTAGGGTGACCCCATCATACAGTCCAATAGCAGCCACTGGAAGCAGTGGAAATTGGCCCTTGTTCGGTAGGAGAGATGCGACATTTTGTAGCCCTGATCCATGTCAGCTGAGTCCAGGGTCCAGATACTAAAGTTGTATCCATCACTAGGTACCTGACATAGCATGAGCCTCTCAGCCTGGGTCAACAAACTCAGGCTAGAGGGTCCGGTGCTCTAAAATAGCTATGTAGACAGTCCTTTGAAGTTGCTGCTTGGCCTCTGAAGCCTGAGGAGCCTGATCTGCAGGCCAAGCCATAACTTCAAAGCTGTGTCTACACACCTATTTCTGGAGCAGTAGTGCGAGCCTGGATCTGAGGCTCACTGCCACAGGCTGTGTAAATGTACTCACCTGAACTCCTGGATGTCAAATGAAGTATCTATTCTCTTACTTCTCAGTGGTCTTAGGAAGTCTCCAGGGAAAAGGGAGGCCAAAGAACAGATGTTTTGAAAAGAACAATACACAGTGGTCAAGCCAGCTGGTGGTGTAATGGTACCTCTGGTTAGGTCAGCTCCAGTGATTGAACTCTGGGACCTCTGCATCTCCAAGTATGAGACTCTACTTTTTCTAAAGGATCCCACAACTGTTAGCTTGCATGGCCTCTCAAAGTGACTTTTCTGTCTTCTACTCCAACTCCAAACCATGTGTGATAACTCAAGATGGGCTTGAATACATGTCCTGCATCCAACCACCATAAACCTTTGAGGAAGTCATAATCTAGAATTGAACTTTATGAGTAGGCCATGTCTTTTTAATGGACTGAACCTAACTGTCTCTATCTGAGCCCCTATGGACTTCGGTGCTTGGGCTCATCCATGGTTCCGACAATCGCTAGGTTCCTAGACTGGAAGGGACTACTGTTATCACCTAGGCCAAGTCTACACTATGGACTAAATTGGCACCACTGCAATCAATGCAGTGAAGTTGAGTTAGCGGGTCTGGTGAAGACACGCTAAGTCAACAGAAGAGTGCTCTCCCGTTATTGTCTGTACTTCACCTCCCCAAGAGGCAGAAGTTATGTCGATGGGAGAGCATCTCCCTTAGAAACCGCTGTAAGTCGATCAAAACTATGTCGACCTCAGTTACGTAAGTGACGTAACTGAACTAGTGTAACTTAGATTGACTTACCTCGTTAGTGTAGACCAGCCCCTAGTCTGACCTTCTGTATAGTCCAGACCAGAGGAATTTCTTGTATTAATTCCTTTTTGAACTAGAACAGATCTTTTAGAAAAGATCTGCTCTTGATCCTGTTGAATCAAGAAGTAGAATTCTACTTTGTGAGCAACTTAGGCCTGGTCTACAGTACGCATTTAAACCAAATTTAGCAGAGTTAAACCAATTTAACCCTGCACCTGTCCACACAATGAGGCCCTTAATCTAAATATAAAGGGCTCTTTAAACCGGTTTCTGTACTCCTCCCTGACGAGAGGAGTAGTGCTGAAATCGGTATTGCCATGTCAGATTAGGGTTAGTGTGGCCACAAATCGATGGTATTGGCCTCTGGGCGGTATCTCACAGTGCACCATTGTGACCGCTCTGGAAAGCAATCTGAACTCGGATGCACTGGCCAGGTAGACAGGAAGAGCGCCGCAAACTCTTGAATTGCATTTCCTGTTTGCCCAGCGTGGAGCTCTGATCAGCACGGGTGGCGATGCAGTCCCAAATCCAAAAAGAGCTCCAGTATGGACCATACGGGAGATACTAGATCTGATCGCTGTATGAGGAGACAAATCTGTTCTATCAGAGCTAAGTTACAGAAGACGAAATGCCAAAGCATTTAAAAAAAATCTCCAGGCTATGATACAGAGTCCACAGCACAGTGCTGTGTGACAAGCATAACGGAAAGCCAAAGAATCAAATGGACGCTCATGGAGGGAGGGAGGGGAGACTGAGGACTCCAGCTATCCCACAGTCCCCGCAGGCTCCGAAAAGTATTTGCATTCTTGGCTGAGCTCCCAATGCCTGTAGGGTCAAACACATTGTCCTGGGTGGTTCAGCGTATATCTCGTCAATTTACACCCCCCTCCCCTCCCATGAAAGAAAAGGGAAAAAAAATGTTTCTTGACTTTTTTCAATGTCATGCTAGGTCTACTGCATGCTGCTGGTAGACGTGGTGCCACGGCACTGAACAGCAGCATCCTCTCCTCTCCCCTCCCCTCCCTGGTGGCAGACGGTACAGTACAAAAGGACTGATAGCCGTCCTCGTCATCATCCCATGAGTGCTCCTGGCTGGCCTCAGGTGAGGTCGGCGGGGGGCACCTGGGTAAAAATAGGAATAACTCCCAGTCATTCCTGGTAGATGGTACAGAACGGCTGGTAACCATCCTCATCATAGCAACTGGAAGCTGAGCTCCGTCAGACCCCCCCTTTCATGTCTAAAGAAAAGATTCTGTACTGCCTGGACTATCATAGCAGTGGGATGCTGGGCTCCTCTCCCCCCCACCATTTAATATCCTGCCTGGACTACCATAGCAGCTGGAGGCTGCCTCCGCCTCATTTTATCTCACTAAAAACTCAGTGTTTCTTATTCCCGCATTCTTTATTACTTCATCACACAAATGTGGGGACACTGCCACGGTAGCCCAGGAGGGTTGGGGGAGAAGGGAAGCAACGGGTGGGGTTGTTGCAGGGGCACCCCCTTAGAATGGCATGCAGCTCATCATTTCTGTGGGATCTGATGTGGAGCAGCTGTGCTCTCTGGTTCTCTGATATACTGGCGCCCTAGTACAATTGCCCCGTATTATAGGCAGGACTGACTCTATTTTCAGATAAAATATAAAGGAGGGAATGACCTGGGGAGTCATTCCCATTTTTGTCTTTGCGCCCCCGGCCGACTTCAGCGAAGGCCAGCCAGGAGCACCCATGACAGCAGCAGATGGTACAGAACGACTGATAACCGTCATCTCATTGCCAATTTACAATGGCACAGCGGACAATACAAAACGACTGGTAACCGTCTCTGCTACCTGCCAAGGCAAATGAATGCTGCTGTGTAGCGCTGCAGTACTGCCTCTGTCAGCGGCATCCAGTACACATACGGTGACAGTGACAAAAGGCAAAACGGGCTCCATGATTGCCATGCTGTGGCGTCCGCCAGGGCAATCCAGGAAAAAAATGCGCGAAATGATTGTCTGCCATTGCTTTCACAGAGGAAGGAATGAGTGACGACATTTACCCAGAATCACCTGCGACACTGTTTTTGCACCACCATGCATTGGGATCTCAACCCAGAATTCCAATGGGCGGGGGAGACTGCGGGTCCTATGGGATAGCTACAGGATAGCTACCTACAGTGCAACGCTCCAGAAATCGACGCTAGCCTCAGTACATGGACGCACACCGCCGAATTATTGTGCTTTGTGTGGCCGCGTGCACTCGACTTTATACAATCTGTTTTACAGAAATGGTTTATGTAAAATCGGAATAATCCTGTAGTGTAGACATACCCTTAGTGAGCAGAGGGATGGTAGGTAAGACCATCAAAGCAATGGTGAGTCAAAGGGTGACTTCCTTTCCACTAAGTCACTACTGAATCCATGGCCCAGCATGGCATGAGGGGATCCTGTACCATGGCAGTAATAACAATATACTGACCACAGGTGGTCACTAAAGACTCATGTCACGTGTCACCAGGGTGGAGGTGTTAACTCTGCTGCCCAAACCAGTTCTAACTCTTTTAGGGCCTAATTCTGCTCTTTTCCACTGGAGTAAACCCTAAGTTAGTCTATCAAGCTAAGTAGTGTTGTTCCAGATTTCAGCGGTAAAACTGAAAGCAGAATTTGGCCCTGAATTAAGTTTTTCCTTTTTAAATTCCCCTGCTTTTTCAATAGAAAGCCGTGTTCTTCCCTTCCCGCCCTAGCCTATTTGCAGAGTAGTGCCGTGCACTGTTAAACAGCTGCTGCCATTCTGCACAGAGGTGGCTGCGTGTTTGTAGTGGATAAAGCAATCCCTCTGTATAGCTTGAGTATAATTGTTCTCCATGCATGACAAAATCCTGGCTGTCCTGGGGATGAAAGGAGCTATAGAAATGAGGAAATTATTAAGAAGAAAATCTTTCCCCAGGCCTCCCCAAGGACAGCCCGACCAGGTGGGGATCAGGTACCTAGACAGAAACATTTAACCTAGCTACTTTACTTCTCTGTAGATGTGTTCTACATCCACCGTGGTGGTCTCTGAGATCAGTCAGATACTGCGATCAACCAATACACCAAACAGGTACCAGGTATTGATCCTGTTGCCTGCCACTGCCCATCACTTAGGGCTATACTGTGCCTTTAGGCACAGGCCAGAGTATGGGGCTGTGTACAAGCTGCATGTAGCTCCAGCATTCATTGTGACATGGCAGCAGCCCTCTGAGTCCCAATTCCTCCCTTCCCCCCCGCATTTGCTCTGGAGGGGCGGTGGGAACGGGCTGGTAAAATTTGTTGCTATTCTACCCCAGCAGTAAAATCCTCCTCCTCTCTCTGTCCTTGTGGTTCAGCTACATTAGCTAGTGAGATGGGGAAAGGGGGAAGCATCCAGCAGGCTCAATGACTCTGGCTGACCAGTAAAGCTCCACCCATTCCTCGCCCACCTGCTCTGGGGAGGATCTAAGCGAAGGAGTATCCCCCACTTACTTCTACACGCTTGGACCCAATGCCCTGGGAACAGCTGTTTAGGGATATCAAAAGGGTGTTTCTGATTCTCTTGTGTGAGCATCTCATCCATGTCACAATCTAGCCCTCAGTAAGCCTCCACGTATGGGGCCCCAGTTCTGGTGCTGGTTCTGATTTTTCCATTGGAAAAAAAAATTGTTTGATGGAGAATGGCTTTTTGGTATTTCTTTTTTAAACAAAACAATCAACTTGGGAAAAAAATTCCTGTGAAAACAGCACGGGGGGGCCGCAGGGGGATATAGGGGATCGAAAATAAAAAAAGTTTCACTGGAAATCTTGGGGGGGGGAGATTTTTTTAAAAAGCAATTTAAAAGAATTAACATTTTCTCAACAGCTGTACCCCAATTCAAACAACATGCTTAGGGCAACATTATGTATTGGACCAAGACAGCTAGCAAATTGGGTGTAGAGCTGGGTACAATTTTTCATCTGAAACTTCTTTGCACAAAAAGTGCAAATTCAGTGACAATATAACATGTAGTAAATTCATATTGGTTTCAGCAAATTGTTTGATTTGTTTTCCAAATAAAACATTCTCAAATAATCAAAAAAATTGTTTTGATATTTTCAAAATGACCTATTATTTATTTTTTTTATTTTAAAACCACTTTTTTGTGTTTCAGAATTTGCACCAGCTTACAGATAATTGAAACTGAAACAAAACATTTTGATTTTGTCAACATGGAATCTTTCATTTGATGTGAAACACAACCAAAAAACTCTTGATTTGTTGAAATTTTGTTCTAATTTTCTAAGCAATTTTATTTTTCCGACTAAAAAATCTGTTATTTGCCCATCTCTATATGAGAATCAATTCTGCACCCAGTGATCTGTCTATTGGTTTGGGGAGATCTTTTTGTGTATCATCCATCTGTTGTCTGTATAAAACACCTTCATACCTTGCTGATCAATCGACTGATTTTTCTCTTTCTTTCTTTCTTTCTTTCTTTCTTTCTTTCTTTCTTTCTTTCTTTCTTTCTTTCTTTCTTTCTTTCTTTCTTTCTTTCTTTCTTTCAACTGCTTTAATTATAATGTAGCTCTTATGTAACTAACATGTGCAGGTAATATTGTGATTATATAGAGAGAGCCATATGGCCCTGTGCCGTCACTTTCAATGCTGTTAAATCACTGAAGCGGATAAACTTCATGTCCGTGCACAAAGTAATTGCACAAAACTAATTTGTGTTTGCAAACAGAACTGAAATTAGGTATGTAAATAAGCAAAGCTTCAGACTCAATATTATAGTGGAGTTGAGGGGAGGGGGCAGGAGACGTGGAAAGTGGAAACAACTTCATAACTGCAAAGTACAATCAGTGTACGAGATAGAAATGGTAAGTGTTTATAATGTGCAGATAGCTAACGCTGTGAACAACTGTTAAAATGTTTCAAGCTATAAATCCTGCGCGTCTCTCTCTCTCTCTCCCCCGCGCTCTTTCTAGCTGGAACACCATCTCTGTCATTCAAGATGTACGTCTATTTTTAATGTCATGTTTTTGAGGGGACAGAAAGGGTTTAACCCCTGTCATTAGTTTTTTGATTGTGTTCCACTTAAAATAAATACACCGAAGAACATTTTCTAGCTTGGTATGAAGCAGCGTGAATAATTAATACTGAAATATGCGTGGAATAGAGCAGTGCAAAGAATTGATTTCTCGGTTGGACAATCTGAAAAATAAAAAAAAAACTAACATTTTGGATCAATCCAAAACTGGGTTTTTTTGGTAACATTTTTAAGTGAACTGACTATTTTGAGTGAAATGAAATGTTTTGTTTGAACATTTTGTTTCATTTTGGAGTTTTAGTTTTTTCAAAATGAAATTGAAGAAAATTCAAAACAAAATAGTCTTTTTGAATTGAAACATCAAACTCTTCCATTTTGGAAATGGTGAAACAGAACATTTCGTTTTCTTCAGAATTGTTTTCTGGGGGAGAGGTTCAACCAGATATAATTTGCTGAACCTGACACAAGCTCTCAACGTGTTTTGGTCGATTCAAATCTGCATTTTTCAGTTAAAGGAAATGAGAAAAGTTTCACCTTGTGAAACCCAAACGTGTTTTTTTTGTTAGACTGGGAGAGTGGCCCATCCTTCATGCCCGCTCAAGTACGGAGAGGGTTCGAGGCACACCTTTACTTCTCTGCATCTGCTGCACATGCTGTGGGTAGCTACGCAGGGTCAGAGCACTCTCCGTGTGGAGAATGGGTGGAACTTCTGCAGAGTGATCTGTTACAGGGAATGACCCATTTGATGTTTCATTTCTAGGATGTGTGGTCTGCAGTCTTCTCTCAGTGATGGCCACTGCATCAGCTATAGGGCTCGTGTGTTGTTGTTGTTTGTTTATATTGAGGAAGCATCTACGATCCCCAGACATGGACCCCTATTGTGCTCGGTGCTATACAAACACAAAACAAAAAGATGATGCATGCTCCAAAGAGCTTACCATGTAAGGGACATCCCAAACCTCCCTGGAGTAATGGAGTGTCCCAGTCAAACAGATGGCAAATCTCTTGAGTTGCAGTTTGCTTCCTTGTCTGCTTCTGGAGCAGCATAATAATGGGCTAACCTTTGTTCAAGGCTCCTGGCCAAGCCATGATGGAGGCCATAGTTTGTTGGTTTAATTTAGTGTTGCCATGCTAAGGTCACAACTCAGCAAAGCGCTTAAGCATGTGTGCTAGTGACGTTGATTTCAGAGGGACTTCTGGAGGAGTAAGGATGGCATGTAACATTAATGAAGAGTTGTGCATGTAATCATGGGAGCAGTAATAAAACTCAGAGGAGCTGATATTCAGGTCAGTTAATGTTGTCTCCCACCAAAATGAATGTGTGGGCTCCCTCTGCTAGATCTACAGTAAACTCTTAGAATATCAGGGTTGGAAGGAACCTCAGGAGGTCATCTAGTCCAACCCCCTGCTCAAAGCAGGACCAATCCCAGACAAATTTTTGCCCCAGATCCCTAAATGGCCCTCTCAAGGATTGAACTCATAACCCTGAGTTTAGTAGTGAACCCAAGGCTCAACCACTGAGCTATCCCTCCCCTCTTAACTTAACTTAACTATCCCTCCCCACTTAAGTGCCAGGCTTTGGTAATTACCTGAGCTATTGCAGAATAAAGTTATAGGCTATTGTAATGAGGCCAGAGCATAATCAGTGAAGGGTGTCCACGGCACAAAAGCATCAGAGAACATAGATGAGTGTACATATGTGCAACCTAACTGTTATACCAGGCGAATAGGTGCCAGGACTCTTGGGTCCTATTCACAATTCTGCTACTGCCTGGCAGTGTGACCCTGGGAAAGTCTCATCCTCTTTTTACCCCGCCTTAAAATTAGCATCATATTTGTCTCCCTCCGATAGGTGTTTGCAGATGCTGGTAAAACACTTTGAGATTCCCAGATGGAAAAGTGTCATCCAAGTGCAATTATTATTATTGTTATTTATTACTTCAGACTTTCTCAGCACAGAGGTGATGGATCTCAATCTGTGTTAGAAAAACCAGAGGTTAAAAAAAGAAAGAAGGGAAAAAAACTGAACGATAGTTTACCAGATGGCAAGGGGCAAGATGGCTCAGAGATGAGACTCCGCTTTCAATATGGTGCAATACGACATGGTAAAATAGATACATCAATTGATTAAATAAATACTATATAAAAATAGATATTGGCCCTATAGCCAGGCATTGCTGCTTTTTGTTTCTTTCGCAGCTTGTACTTCAGAGCAGGAATACAGATGTGAGTCCAGCACACCCTTTTGGTCTCTGCAATGTGTTCTCTCTGTAAATTCTGCCTCCATCTGGATGGCAATGTTTTGCCATAAGTGGTGCACGTGATTTGACTACAGGTTCTACAGTTTTTCTTATTTGGACAAGCAAACAGCCCTGTAGAATGCCTGCCCACTTAGCTTGCTGGGTGTGTCCTTACCTTAATGCAGAAATGCAGAGCTCTGGTCTTTTCTGTAAATAGGATGTGATTCTGCAGCATTGCAATAATATATATATATGCACACACACACACTATCCCCAGCACCACACACACTGCTCTGTGTGTACTGTTGGTCTTTCTGAGCTTCTGCAGTGTGATCTGTTACAGGGAATGACCCATCTGATGTTTCATTTCCAGGATGTATGGTCTGCTGTCATCTCTCAGTCTCCTGTCCCTTCTGTAATGGATCGGCGTGGGAGAGAAGTTAATAGCAATGTCTGTGATGGCAATGCCAAGCAGGAGCGGCGCCAGGGTTTTTGGCGCTCTAGGCAGGGGTCCTTCCGTGCTCCCGGTCAGTGGCAATTCTGCGACGGGGGGTCCTTCGGCACTCCCGGACTTCGGGGCACTTCAGCGGCAGGTCCCAGAGCAAGTGAAGGACCCGCCGCAGAATTGCCGCCGAAGACCTGGAGCGCAGAAGGACCCCCCGCTGCCAAATTGCCCCCAAAGACATGGAGCGTGGAAGCACCCCCCGCTGCCGAATTGCTGCCAAGGGCCGCAAAATGCCACCCTCCCAAATCCTGGCACCCTAGGCGACTGCCTTGGTCGCCTAAATGGAAGCGCCAGCCCTGATACCGAGGGAGGTTTTTCCAATCCCTCTGACCCACCTTGCTGGAAGTTCTCTTCCAGTAGGTGAGTCAGAATGTGTGTGAGGGCATGCATGTGTTTGTTTACAAGCGTGTGTGCACGTTTGGATGGGAAGTGCATGGCTGTCCTACATGGGTGAGTGTGCCTGGGAACCACATGGCATTCTAACCAGCAGCAGCAGTGAGAGAAGTTGGCAGAGAGGGGTCTGTCTGGTTTCACATTAGGATGACCAGTTGTCCCGATTTTATAGGGACAGTCCCAATTTTTGGGTCTTTTTCTTATATAGGCTCCTATTACCCCTCACCCCATCCCAATTTTTCACACTTGCTGTCTGGTCACCCTATTTCACATTCACCATTGAGATGGCTCCTCAGCCCTTCACTTCCATTGCTTTGACAGTCCAAGGACGGAACACTAATGGCTGTGTAGCAGGGTAGCCCTGCTCTTAGCTGGGTGCATTTCTGGAAGGAGTGGGCAAGTGGGGCTGAAAATTTAAAACTGAGTATCCCCAGAGAGTGAGTGAGTGACCAAGCCTTGGAGAGAGTTAATTACTCCAGACTTGCTTATTATCCACTTGATCCAAAGCCCATTGATGCTCATGCAAAGTTCGACCACCAACGCTCCTGGCCCTCTATGCCGAAGTCCCCCAAGTGGCTCTTGTCGCCCTTTTATGACTGGAGTGGCTAGTCACAGTTTGAGGCCCTGTGGGTGCTCCCATGGGGAGTAGAACTTGGTGGTAGTCAGGTCTTTCTTCAATGCACTTGTGTGTATTTACAAAGAATGCACAAAGGTCCGTGTCTCCGAATGCAGAAGAGACCAAAAGGCTGGAAATAGCTTCTCTTGCTCACAGCATCAAGGCCACTTTTTTCAGCTTGCACCCCTGATCCAAAAACCACCTAGAGTCACCCACTGTGTTTTCAGCTGCTCCTTCAGCCTGTTTCTCTCTCAGAGGGTTTGTCTACACTTGAAATGCTACGGTGGCACAACTGCAGATGCGCTACTGTAGCTCTTCAGTGTAGACACTGACTATGCCAATGGGAGAGGTTGTCCTGTTGGTGCAGATAATCCATCTCTCTGAGAAGTGGTTGCTAGGTTGATGGAAGAATTCTTCCATTGACCTGGCACTGTCAACACTGGAGGTTAGGTTGGCTTAACTTCATCATGCAGGGACATGGATTCTTCACACCCCTGAACAATGTGGCTGAGTCAACTTAACTTTTTAATGTAGTCCAGACCTGACTCTGTTCTTGTTCTTGTTCTGCTCTGACCTCAGCTTCTGTGCCGTTTGTTCTCCTGTACATCCCTGCCCTGATTTGTCATCACACACACACCCCCTGGGCTGGTTCACACCCACCTTTTGTTTTAGGTTGGAGATTATGTTTATAGTTATGTTAATTGAAGGGCAAGTGCACACCTACCAATCTCAATGGGATTTTTAACTTGACCCAGAACAAGGTGTCACCCAACTCATAACATTATTTTACCCTCTCCCACTTGGAGAATTAAACACCAATAGCCCTGTTCTGAGCCATGCGTGGTGCGGGGATCCTGCCCACAGGGATCATCTTGCCACACTCACGCAGAGCCCACAGAGAACGCTGCTGCCAGCCTAGAGGGAGCAGGTCCCTCAGCATCCAGCAGCAGGTGTGGGAGGAGCCCCAGTGGCCACTCCCAGCCCCCTCAGTCTCAGTCTAGCAAGACATTGTGCCTGCATCTGCCTGCAGAACACCTTAGACAACTTCTGATCATCCACTACTGCTGCACCTCCCCACTCCCAGCTAACAGCTCATGTGGTTAAAGGCACCCTTCAACCCCGGCCTCAGTTTCTCCATCTGTCAATTGGGGATATATCTGCCAGAGATGGGGTTAGGAGCCCTTAGCTAATATATGTAGAACACATTGGAGTGCAAAGATTTTGATTATAAAGTGCAACAATGTAACTTCCAGGCGAGCAGAGAAGGGCTCGTATAAGGCTGACTTGAGCTCCATGCTGTGGTCCTTTTATTCTATTGTTATCCGAATGTTTTAAAAACAACCGGGAAGGAAAAATGGAAGTGAAGGGGGAGGGAAATTAATGATAAACACAGACTGAAACACTGTAACAGGCAGGCTTGAGAATCTGAAATCACCTCAAATGTGGTCTGAAATTACCTTGAGTGTCTTTAGACAGACCTATTTTTCATCACAGGACATTAATGTACTGACTTGTGGGATTTTTTCTGCACAAACATTTCTGTCACACACTGGTATGAAGGTGTAATCATCATCAGAGCGCCGGGGTGTGAGAAGCAGCTTTGCAAGTGGGGACTGGGAAAGCAGTGTGATCAAATAGAGCGGAATTGAGCTGCGGGACTGCTGGTTTCTGCATCTAGCACTGTGAAGCAGTGAGAACAGGGATGAAAAGTGAAGACTTCTGGGCTCTCTTTGTAGGGCTGGAGTGTGGTTGTGGTGTTAAGTCAAAGAGCGAGAGACTGAGAGTCTGTGTGTCTGTGGGTACGTCTACACTACGTTAAGACTCATGCCTGACCTGGGTCAGCTGGCTCGGGTGGCGGGGCTATTCAGACTTGGGCTGGAGCCCAGGCTCTGAGATCTAGTGAGGGGAGATGAGCCCAGAACCCAGGGTCCAGCCCAAGCCTGAATGTCTACACTGTATTTTACAGCTCTGAGTCAGCTCACCTGTGCCAGCTACAGGCGTTTTCTTGCAGTGTAGACGTGCCCTGTAGTGTTTGTATGATTCCCATGATTACAGTATGTGAGCACAATCCTTTAATATGTTTGTCATCCTGGCAGCCCTGTAAGGCAGGGCAGTGCTGGGATCCCCATTTTACAGATGGGAAACTGAGACACCAAAAAGCGAAGTGCCCTAACCACTAGACCATCCTTCCTCTATAGGTCACTCTGGACTCCTTCATTCTGTTCATCCTCCTGTAAGGGAATCATGGTCTATTAACTAGAGTAGGGGACCGAGAGTCAGGTTCTGTTCCTGGCTCTGCCACTGACTGACCTGGTCAAGTCCTTTAACCTTCTGGCCCTCAGCTTATTCACTTTACTTGTCTTGTGAGAATAAATATGTGTAACACACCCAGGGATCTCCAGTGTGATAGAAGTGGACAGTAGGGGACTGGCGGTTAGCAATGTAAAAAAGCTCATTCTTGTTCCTAATTCCTGCATTCATCATTAATAGTATGTTATTTAGTGGGTACGTACAGACACTTTGTTCGTCGCTGTAGAAGAAGCAAAGACAGGAGTGGGGCCAGCTCTGGGGTGTTTCCCTTCTACGGGTCAGACTGTGAGACCCTTACCTTGGGGAGCTCTGGTCACGGGGTCTGTGCTACACTTCAGCATGCCAGGGCATTGTGGGTAAGGCTATTGCAGCACGATGCAAACAGCAGGCGGGAGCCAGTGGAGGGGAATGCCCTGTCTAAACAGTGAGTCAGAGGCGGAAAAACAAGCGCAAGAGCTGTTGAATCATTCACTCATGAGGATGTTGGAGAGCCGGAGGGAGAGCCAGAACCACATTGCCCTTTAACTCATTCACCGGGCCTGTGTTGTAAAAGCTAAGGGGGATACCTGTGCAGGTCGAAAATCAGGTGGTGAGAATCTAGCAAGTCAGAACCGCCTAACAAACTGTCTTGCCACCTGCAGTCCTTGCTGTAAAATCAGTCACTGCTGGACAGGGAGAGAAGGAAGTGTGTCCACGTCATTTGGTAGCAGCAGCTCTGTGGCTTTTCTGAAATGCCCTGAGACATGCACAGATTGAGCCAGGAGCCCTTCTGGTAATCACGCTCTTGTGTCATCCCCAAAACAGCCACTAGAGGGCCCTGAAAGTGGCGGAGAGCAGCACCCATGAGGCTGGCAGGCAGAATTATTCACCAGCTTGCAGGCGACTTGTCTCCCTCTTTGACTAGCTAAAAGCCTTTCCTATAACCTAATGATTAATGACTTGTGCATAGAAATACTGCTGCTGCGGCTAAAAAATCATGTCAGCAGCCAGCCTTCCCCACACACCGGCAGAGCCGCGCTCTGCCCTGCCCCAAGGGGTTGGCTGTCCTTGGAAAAGGAAGCTGCGTGTGGAACAAATCCATCTCCCAAGCCTTGCCCTTGAAGCCCAGATGAACTATTTGCTTGTAGGGCAACGTTTGTTCTGCAGAGGAGGGGCAAAGGTAACCCTGAGATTGCTGGTATCAGAGAGGCCCTTTTTATGTCCCCATCTGAATTCCAGATAGAGTAGATGGTTCCCCACGCCCCTCTGGAAGGAGATTGAATGACCATTTGTGTTTCTGCAAGGATCCAAAAGTTCCTTACAAGCATTAAGTATCAGTGGGGCAGCTGTGTTAGTCTGGATCTGTAAAAAGCGACCAAGAGTCCTGTGGCACCTTATAGACTAACAGTTAGTGCCACAGGACTCTTGGTCTCTTTTTACAAGCATTCATGAATCAAACCACACAGTGGTGGGAAAGCATTACTGACTCCAGGATCCAGATGGGGGAACAAGGCCCGGATCCACTGATTCAGATCTACTTGTAGTAGGCCAAATTTAGGGTGCAAAGATTCCTACAGAATGTGACTGGGCTGAATAGTGGCTAGGAGAGGGAGTAAACTGAGTGGCTGTGCTGGTGTAACTAGTCTTTGTCTCTCTGTAGTGACTGGTTCACATAAAGTGGTTTATCAGTCGGATGCTAATGTACTTAGTCTTGTAGCTCAAGTGGCCAAGGCATCTGCTTTTAGCGCTGAAAGTCCAGGGTTCACGTCTTCTTGTTGAATCCCAGTAGGGTTGGTCATAGTGGTGTCTAATGTAACTGCATAGGTGGGGACTTGATAGTGAAATGTTACCACAGTGCACCAGGAAGTGAATCTGGAGCAGTAACAGAGCCGTGAGCGTCGCACCTCGAGTGACTACAGGAATTTACTCCTTGGTCTGCAGCCTCACATTCGGAGCTGTGAGAAGGAACCTTGGCTTGCAGATCTGGGAGCGACTGTTGAATTTTGACATGAGTAAACAGGCAGCCAAGGAGGGTCCAACTGGATTATTCAGTTACATACAGCAGTGGTGGGCCCAGTGTCAGAACCTGGCCAGGCCATAGCGGAAGGAACATCACTCAAAATACAACCTCTTGCTTCTCTTTTTCCCTTGCTTCTGCTCCCCCTAGTGTTCCCAAATATGTTTTGTGTCTTCACACTCCTGATCAGGAGCTTAACATTTTTCAGCTCTGGGGTTGGCAAGGGAGTTTATCTCCCCCCCCCCCCACCCCGCACGTTTTTTTTTTTTTTTTTTTAATTTATGGAGGGAAAAGGGGGAGAGGTAAAAAGCGAGCTAAAGCTGCAGTTTTTTCCCCATCAAAACTTTTTGAAAATTTAAAAAAAAAAAGAAAAAAAGAATAATTATTGAATATTTTGGCACCAAAAAACAACAAATCTTGATTTATTTTTTTTACCCCCCAAAAAACAGAAAATGCGTATTTTTGGCAAGGAGGAGAGAGATTTCAACTTCCCAAGTTTTGACCAGCTCTGCTATTCAGTTAGCATTAGCTACAACAGAATCACTCGTCTGTTTCAGTCCACGTGGGTTTTCACTCCCTGGGTTTGTGCTTAGCTCTAGCGTTCGAATGCACAAAACTTGAAGCTGAACTTAGTTGTAACCAACCAGCTTTTCCTGCTCTCTCCTCCCCCCTGAATGGGATGGTGTCCCTTGCACTTTGAAAGGGACAGGACCCACGTGCAGGAAAAGAGAAAGAGGATCCGTCAATGAGGCTGCAGGACATGGGCAGACCACACTAGTTAGCAGACCGAGCACAGCTTTTGCTGTACTGTTCTCCCATGGGCTCTGCCTAACTCATGACCTGGTTGAAAGAATCCTAGAATGGGTTGCTGGCCACACGATAAATCTAGCTTCTGTTCTCGATGCTCCCAGCCAGCTGCTCCACTTGCTGCCCCAATGCTTGGACACATGCACACCGTACACATTCTCCATCCCTGATGGTCTCTCGGGCTGCGCAGCACAAAGACCCCGCTGCATGGTGTACCACGGCTGCATGCCCTCTCTCTGCCCATAGAGTAGCCATGGCTGCATTCCAGAGCAATGATGGGGCTGGTTTGAGCACGGGTGCCCAGGACGATTTCTGGTTTGTTGGAGGGAACAATGCCCCTGTTCTCGTCCAGCACAGAATGGAAGGTCTCTGTGTTTGTCTCAGAGCTCAGGCTCTGCGGGAGGCTGGCTCTTCTTCCCACTGGTGTCCGTTCCCGTCGCTGCCTGCTGATGGAGACCCAGGGGTGGAACTGGGTGGAGCATGCAGGAGCAAGGTTCCTGTCTCTCAGTAGCTTTGAGTGTCCGTTGCACTCAGCTCAGCACAGGTCACTGAACATCTGACCTGGCACCAGGATGATGATGGAGCTGAAGCTTTCCCCCAGTGGCTCTGGCAGACCATGAGAGCCAGGCGTTGTCTGTGAGCATGTCTACACAGCAAAGCCTACTCGAGCCTACTAGCGCGGGTAACAACAAGAGCAGTGACAGAGCAACCTGGGCTTCAGTGTGGTTAGTACGAGCCCGGAACAGACCCTGGGCATGTGTTCAGCTCACACCTGAGCTGCTGTGCCTTCACTGCCACTATTGCCTGCACTAGCTGGATTCAGGCTGGCTCAGGTAGGCTAACCCCTGCCTTTGCTGTGTAGACACACTCTAAGCTACATCCTGCCTCTTGTCCTTCTCCTTCCCTTTGATTCTGCCAGCTGGCAGCAGTGGCATAGCTACCCCCATAGACTTTGAGGAGACCCTCACCTTAGTCACACACAGCCACACTCTTCTTGGTGAAGTCCAGCATCTGGGAACCTCTTTGTCTTGTTTTGTAGGCACAATGGGCTGTGTGTGATTGAGGCCAGGGCCAGCGCTTGGGCTTTGAAGCACCCACCTGATCCCCTCGTCATTTGGAAGCAGGATTAATTAATGTTCTTTAGACACAGGCCTGAGCCTCTTGACTCGAGATCCAGACTGTGAAACCCCAGAATTGGTGGCAGGGGAGGAAGGTAGAAAGGGTGTTTGGCTGGAGGATTTTGATCCTGATCCGTCTCTCATTACAAACAGAAAGTCACACTTGATTATCGCTGAGGGTGAGATCCAAACTGATCCACCTCATCCCATTGAAACAGACAAAGGGGATTCTTTGACATCTCATAATCCCCTCCGATCACATTACCCACTCTCACTGACCGAGCCAACCTCAGATCAGTAACCTCATGCCCTCAAGCCCCAACACACCATGCATGGCCCAAGGTCATGTACCTCAGCTCTGGCCCTCTGGCCTCCCACTTCCCCTGGGTACGCACCACCTGGAGCCTATGCCCAGCTCTGGCATGGGCTTGTGGCATGGCCATCAACAGTTGAATTCATCTGTCCACGCCTCAGCATCTCTGGTTCTAACCTGAGTACCACAGCATCTTCCACCAGAGGATTCCGAAGCAGCCGGCAAACATCCATCAATCAAGGCTGGCGAGGAAGGCATCTGAAAGCTTAATTCCTGTGCCGTGCTCCTGTGCCCTTCAGTGGAAACCGCCAGAGAACGGCAAAATATGGTTGTTATAAAATGTGTCAAGGAGGAGCAAGGCCAGATTCATCGCAGGAGGAACAGGGCTGTAAAGCACAAGAGAAAGATGAGACCGAAGGAGCCAGCACATCCCCACAGAGGAGTGGATGTATTAAGTAAAGGCCCCATTGCTTTGACTAGTTAGGTGGGGCTGTAGATTCAGCCCAAAATATGGTTCTGATCTCTCTTAGGTCTTTATCAGGCCTCCGTTCCCACAGTGTCTGAGCACCTCACAGTCTAATGGATTTATCTTGACAATACCCCAGGATACAGGGCAGTGCTATGACCTCCAGAGAGGAAGGAAGGAAGTGGAGCTGATTTGCCCAAGGTCTCACACATTCTTTGGCAGATCAGGGAATTGGACCCAGGTCTCAGGTGAGCAGCCCAGCCACTGGTGCAGCCTTGCTCTCTTTGACACATACGGAATGTCTACACCGGAGCTGTACGGTGGAGTTTCCATCTGGCGCAGACATACCTGCGCTAGCTCTGATCCAGCCAGTGCACTAAAACCAGAAGTGCTAGGATGGGCTAGCCACCCGAGTACTTGCCTAGAGTCTTGGATGAGATCATCCTTGGGGCGGCTAGTCCATCCTGCTGCCTAGGCAGCCACGGCTATGCTACTGTTTGTATCAGACGAGCTCAGTGAAAGCTGGCCTGTGCAAGTCTGCTCGAGCTGGAAATCACACAGTGCAGCCGTATCCATAGATGGGCACACAAGGCTCCTCTGTCCCTCTCCTCCCCCCCACATGTGGCTCAGTGACCTGGGATTGGAGCATGTTGGGTTCTGTTGTTACCCTGCTTGGGAAGGGCGCGTCCGTGCCTCTGATTCCCAATGCAATGGAGATAAAGACCCATGCCTCCTTAGGAAAGGTCTGAGAGATCAAGGGATGAAGTGAGTTAGGTGTTGTTATATTTATTGTTCCTGCCCAGCACATGGGGAGAAGAACCTCAGCTCCCATCCACTCCCCACTCATGTGCCCACTGGTCAAGCATCAGCCACACAAGCCATGGCTCTCCTTACTATACATTGGAGCTGCAATACAGGCAGCCTTCACCCAGCCGCAGAAGGAGGTTAGAATCCTTCTCTGCCCTACCTGCTGCATTACAGACAGTCTGTCCCTTGGAGTGTTAGCCAGATCAGTTGTTCCTGGGCTGAGGCCGGGGGCTTTAAGGCCAGAGCACCATCTTCTCTCCCAGGGATGAAGCACTGCAAAGCAGAGGGTGTGCAGGGTGGAACAGGCAGCAGCTGCCACTGAGTTGTGCATCATCTCAAAATAAAAATGTGTTTCTGATGTTGTCAGAGCCTGGGCTGTCAGAGAGGCGCGCACCCTCAAGCCGGTGACCTTGGCAGTTATCCGTGCTGCCGGAGAGCTTTATTGCTTCTGTCGGTGGCCTGAGCATTCAGCGACGTGACTCGCCTGGGCACCGCGAGTGGGAGACGCTGCAGGGACAAGGGCTGGCGAGTGCAGAGGGGGAAGGTGCCATGCTGCTCCCCTCGTGTGATCTGGCACCTCAGCGGATGTCTCAGCTGCTGCCTCCCTATGCTGTGGATCCCCCTGTGTCTCCTCAATGCAGCTCTCCATCTGTCCTGTGGGCACCGCTTGCTGTGTGTGACAGAGCAGAGGGGACAGGGGAAGGAAGCCAACAGAAGCTTGTTTCTGTGCCGTACCCTGCCCCTACTCTTTCTTCCCCCCCTTACCCATCATTCCTTATCTCCCCCTCTACTACTGTCCAGGCTGGAAAACAACCTAGTTAACACTGCCCTAGGAACCATGAGCCCAGCACCATGACAGACGGCATGTCAGTTGCTAGTAATTAGCCCGCTCTTGGTACCCAGCAGGAGCCCCTCTGACGAAGTCACTGCCTTCCCAGCAACAAGGCTGGCGAATGCGGAGCTCATGCAAGTGCAAGTCGGCCAGCAGCCCTGCAGTTAATAGCGCACAAGGAGAGCTGTCTCTGTCAATCATCTCAGGCGGTGATGCAGGAGAGGAAAGAGGCTCACTTCCTAAGCCAGTGCAGCCCAGACCTTGGGAAGTGCGAGGCATGAGCCTGGGCTCTCTGTCACAGCCCGCTGGGCAGTGTTGCAGGATAATAATTGTGAGCCAGATGCCAGGGTTCCTTGCTCAGTCTTGACTCAAGCCAAATCCCATTCAGGTCAAGCTGGTCGGAATGTCATTGCTGAAGCAAAATTTCAGAGAAACAGGCTGCTTTGTTGATGTGGAAATGTTTCATGGCGACGTATTCAATGGCACAAAACTTTTGTGGACAGGGTTTTATGTTGGGGAGAAACAGAGGGATATAGAGCATAGGTGCCGACTTCCTCTCTACCCAGGGAGTGCTCGACACCCCCCGTCCCAGGCCTCGCCCTCTCTCTAGACCTTCCCCCAAGCCCCCACCCCACCTCTTCCTGCCTCCACACTACCCCTTCCCCTGGCCCCACACCCACTCCGCCACTGCTCCACCCAGTTCTGTCCCCTCATCTGAGCACACCCCATTCTCTCTCCTCCCCCTCTCTCTCTCCCAGTCCCTCCTGCATGCCACTGAACAGGTGATCCATGGCTGGGGGAAAGGAGAGGAGTTGATCAGTGGGGCCACCGATGGGCAAGAGGCACTGGGGAGAGGGGTGGGGAGCTTGGCTGCCAGTGGGTACTAAACACCTGCTAATTTTTTTCAGTAATTTGCACAGAGTCGGCTCCTATGATAGAGAGACTGGATAGCTTGCGGGTTAAGGTCCTGGCTTGGGACGTTGAAGAGCCACGTTCACATTTCTGCCCTGCTGTATTTGGAGTGGTCTGTGATATAAGAGTCTGCTTGGAATCCAGCAGAGCTCGGATTTGAACTTGGGTCTCCCCCTCCACTTTCCTAAGTGCTGGGCTATCGAGTGGGGCACACGCTCATTTCCACATTTGCAAGAACATTCAGAAGGTTCAGGGTTCATTCCACAGTGGTACCAATACAAAGTTCAAACCCTCAGAAGTGGCTGTGAAATGGAATGCTCGTCTGCCAGCCAGCTCTCCATTTGAGTCAGGCCTGAGACATGCCCAAGTGACAGCTGAGTGAAGACATTGGGATTTGCCCCAGAGTAAAAAGCCTTTTCTGGGAGAGAGGGAGAATGGTGGTGGTAGGAAGGGGCAGCATCCCCAATGGAGCATGCAACAGCTTTGTTTAGCTCCTTAGCTGTCCAGTGTTGGTTGCACTCAGGAGTGAGGCTCTTGTCATGCGTCACCACAAATCTGATGATTCTCAGAGATGCTGAGTGGCCACCACTTCAGTTTGATTCCATGAGAATTGCAAAGTGTGAGCGGCTCTGAAGTAAAGGCCCTACATGTCTGTACAGCACTGAAAAAGGTTCAAGCTAAAGGAAAAAGAAACACTACAAGGTGGTGTATAGTATGCTATAATCCATCTGTCTAAGTATGTTTCTAACAAGCCCATCACCATGATATCTAGACTCAAATCACAGTCATTGAAACTTGTGTTGTTTGTCCATAGTGCATCTGCTCTTTGCACTAAGCACTCAGTTTGCCCTTCCTGGGCCAGATCTCAGTTCCACTATGGTTTGGTCTATGCTGATGAGGCAGCCGAGGATCTGTCCCCATTTAGCACTGTGGTCCAGAGGTGGGTAGGGGGATTAGAGAACCTAAAACTCCACACTGAGGAGGAGAGTTATCAGAAGGGGAATTTGTGCTGGGAACATATTCCTCCCCCACCCCCACCCCTTTTCTCTTGTGGGAACAAGACATTGATTGTTCCCTCTTAAAGAAGGTAACAATTTGCTGAGTAAAATGTGAAGAAAGCAGCAGTGCCAAGAAAAGAAAAGGGAACATTAAAAAACAACCAGCTCCTTGAGGAAAACAACCATTGGGCTTAAGGAAGGTTTCTTGAAAATCTCTAAGACATCAGTCTGATGGAAGGGAAAAAAGGACTATGCCAAATTCCCCTCTAATCTCCTCGACAACAGAAAAATAGACCCGGTTGCCAAACTTCCCCAGAGCCTGTTTTGCTTCACTCCTGAGATTTTGCAAACTCTGGCATGCCGGGAATTTTAATAAGGACTTGTGGCCTTGTTCATAGTTTTGTTTTTATTTCTGATTGGAGGGGAAGGGCCATGTTTTGCCCTTTCAAAACAAAACGCGTACCATTCCCATGCCCTCAGTCACGTTGATCGAGGTGTCTGCCTCATGTAAATGGCACTTTATCCACTGGAAGTGTGATTCCCATTGCCAGGGCCTGGGTCTGTCATGCTTATCAGCTGAGCGAATGAGACAGGGAGATGTACCTGGTCCTGTTAGTGCCAACAGAGTGATAGGCAATAACATTTTGAGGGGAGAAGAGGCAGAGGAGCTGATGGACAGGAATTGAGGCACCAAGTGGAAGTCAATCGTTTATTCACTCCCAGTTTCGTAGTCTAGGGAAATATTTGTTTTTTGAGTTAGCCTATCTCTTTTCTTTTCTTTTCTTGAGTCAGTCCAGCAGAATTAATTTTCTTCTCCCTACTCTCCCATCTCACTCCTTGTTAGTAACAGTAATAAGTACCTGTACGTTTACATTCATAAGCTCTGTTATGGCTTTTGAAAACCCCGAGAGAAAGAGAGGTCTCTATAATCTGAGCATGAGGGTCGGCCGGTGTGATGCATGGGGTACAGCATGATGGGCTGAGGCAGGAAATGGCTGTTTCCAGTGCCACAGATTTTGTATATTAGTACTGGTATTGTCTTGTGTCTAAGCCTTGAGTGATCTCAAAGCACTGTACAAACTAAGGTCTATTGTCTCCCTTTCGTGGGTTAAAATCTGAGGGGTGGAGGAAAGGCTTTAGTTCAGAGATGAATAGTTCCTGGGGAACTGCAGTTCCACAGCGTTGTTGCGTTGGTGGGATGGCTGTGATCACTTTTTTCGGGGTGCCGATCTTTTATTATTTACGTAGGGTAGAGCCTAGTGGCTCTGATGCTAGGGGCCAAACACACACACACACATGAAAATATGGTCCCTGCCCCAGATAACTTGCTATGTAAGCACATGATGCAAGATAAAAGGTGAATGTAACAGACAGACACAAGGTAACAGCAAAACGGTTATGATCAACGTAATAAGCAATGGTCGCCAGTTGCTTAGCTATTGCTAAGTGTTTTTCAGGCATCCCAGCAGAGGTGGTTTTAAGGAGGATAATGTAGTGGCTTTGCCAGTGTTTACAGGGATCTCCCCCCATGCATAAGGGATGGCATAAGAGAAAGTGTGAAGGTGGTTGTTGGAAAACTTGACAGCTGGACAATGAAGGCTGGCATCATATTGGTCAACATATTGTGAGGGCGTAGCATAAATGCACAGATAGTTAGAAGGCCGCAGATCGTAGAATCATAGAAGATTAGGGTTGGAAGAGATCTCAAGAGGTCATCTAGTCCAACCCCCTGCTCAGATCTGCTTGGGTAGGGATCAGCAGGAGAAAAAGTCATTTCTGGGGAGCTCACAGAAATGTCCTTGGAACTTTAATGATCACAAGTAGCCAGGGCCCCCGGGAGATACAGATCAGCTATGTTTTCAGTATGCATGGTCCTGAAATTACCCTTTATCCATAGGGTTACCCTGGGCATGAGAGTTATAATGTAATGAGTTAAACTGCTTGCTTACAGCCCCACTAAAAGCACATGGGCTGGAAATTTGCTTTAAAGCTGGGAGGACCATTATTGGCCAATAAATTAGAATGCATAATGGATCAATTAAAGGGGAGCGTCAAGCCAGGCTGCCAAATAAAAACCAGTAAAGGGCAATCTATAAATAGACAGAGCATTATGGGATGCACCACAACAGATGATGGGCAGGAGAGATAAGCAACAGCCAGGACTGGTCCAGGGGCTAATGCCAGGGATCATGATCCTTTCCCCTCACATCCACTCCAACTTGTTATACCGCACAGGGTTTACAGTTGCTTGGGGAAGCCGCCCCATCACATGTGAGTGTTGCTCAATCTCTTTCTTCAGGTCTGTGCAGTGAAAGAAAGGCAGGGGTGCCTGGCCATGCACCTCACAAAGGAGATACATTCTCACTGGGGAAGGGAAAACGCACAACCAAACAGTAGTCCTGAGTCACACGAGTAAATGGAGATATGGAGAATGGAGTCAATGGGAGTGACATGGCCCCCTGAAGTCCATGTTGTTATGCCAGTTGGCACCAGCTAAGGAGCTGGCACAGAGATCAGCATCTGACTCCACGTAGGAATGGTCTGATTGAAAAAACACAGTCTGCCCTTTGGTGTGGTGGATAATCCTTCCTGGTGGTCTTAAATGGGGGTAGTTTTTGTAGGGGCACAGCCTTACCTGAGACTAGGCAGATGGGAGGCAAGAGGACTCTCTCTCGGACAGGGATAAAGGCTGATTTCTCTGGTCGGGTAAAGCCATTGTCTCTAACACTAAGAGAACTCTCATTGAGTTCAGTGGGGCCAGGATTTCACCCTTCAGGTCTGACAATGGATGGCCAGACGTGAAAATGCCCTTGCACAGCATAAGGTGGTTCTGTGCATATGTGTTCTGCGGGTTCCCACAGCTGAGATCTGAAGTAGGACCCCAGCAGCCAGCAAACTGAGTTAAAACAAGAACTTCTCCATCTTCCCTGCAGTGGGTGGTTTGCTGAGCTCATCTCAGCGAGAGGTTGTTCTTTACAGGCCTTGCAGCTTTCCATGAGCCAGCGCCACTGGCCTGAAATGCACTCTCCAAAGCAAGCACATTGCCCTCCAGTTTTCCTGAGGAGAATGAATAGAGTTCTGCAGCTTTTATGGGCGAATCTGGTGCTTCCAAGGAGACAGGGAGAGAGCTGAAAGTGGGAGCTGGCAATTGGAGAAATGAGTTGGAAGAGCTAATTTCCCCACAAGCTGTGCAAACTCTCTTCCGTTGATCAAATAAAGTGTGTGTGTGTGTGTGTGTGTGTGTGTGTGTATTCCCTCTGCAATGAAGTCCCCTCAGAGTACTAGTTGCCTTTGTCTGTACTCTCCAGGAGTCCTGGCAAATTGATGGCCCTTTGGCGTGCACACCCCCAACCCGCACCCACCCACCCCACCCCCTGTTGGTGGTGAATTTCCTCCCTGTAGAAATCTCGTATTTCCAGACTGCATTGAAAAACAAACATGAAGAGTAATGTCGTTGACTTGCAGAAACGATTTTGCATAATCTGCCCATTTGCTGTAGTTTCCATGGGGATTGGGTGTGGGGTTGGGGTTTTTGGTCACTGTCGGACTCGGGTCAATGGCCGCTGTTATTAGGCAACATTTACATAATGAGTTGGTGTTCTCTGCCCCATCAGTTGGTAAACCCAGTTTGTGATTCCTTCATGTTACATCTGGCCTGCTTCCTGCCCTGCACTTCTACCCCATCTACTGCCTAGAGAGGAGTCCTAAGATCTGAACCATGTGAAATTCAAACCTGGATCTTACCTCCCATCACAGGTCTGTCTCTATTAACAATACGCTGACAATGTCTCTACACCTTCTTGGGTGAAATCCTGTCCCCTCTGAAGGCAACGGCAAACCTTTCGTTGACTTCATTCTTTAAGGCCAGGATATCATCCCTTGAATCTGAACTGTGGTCCTGAGAGTCCTCTTCACAGTAGACTGGAGGCTGCTTGGTGCATAGCCCTTTGCCTTTCTAGGTGTTTTGAAAAGCTCTGTGTGTGCTTAACAAAACTCTGCAGATACAACAGAGACAGGTGTCAGCCATCACAAGCAGCACTTGGCCCACATCATAAGCAATCACAGCAGAGAGGCCAAGCACTTCAATGAGCCATGGGGCCTGAACTCTGCTGCTTAGGGATGGTGCTCCTGAGAAGCATCCTGATAAGGAAGCCCACACTGCTACAGTGGGTGCTGTCGCTACCCTGTGGGTAACTAGAAGGCTTGAGTGCTGTACTTTGCAAACATTAAAGTCATCCCCTGACTTCATCGGATTCAGATTGGGCTCTTCTTAAAACAACCATTGATTCTCACTTAGATCCATCCCCTCAGGGCACATTCTGCTTTGCCCATTCCCCGGCCGGGGGTCTCTTCCTGGAAAAATACAGTTGCATCTCTTTCTCTCCAATTAACTTGGAGTCATTTTACAACCGGAGCTGGAGCTGTTTCTAGGTGACTTGGCACATCTCGCTGGCTTGATGCATCATCTGAAGGGATGGCAAAAGTGGGAGTCTAGCAAGGAGAAAACACAAATAATCTGAAATATATTTTTTTCCTTTTTTCTTTGAATGCAAATTAAAAACAAGCACAACCCCTCTTTATGACACCTGCATGCACAATCTCAGCAGGACGGCAGCTGAATCCAGGAATGCCAGGCAAGGGGGGGTACAAAGCAGTAAAATTATGAGGGGGTAAAAAACCAAAGCAGTATTTAATGCACAATAAGGTAGAGCTGGTTGAAAGGAAAAATAAGGTGAGCAGAGTGTTGTCTGCGTCATTTGTTGTGGTGATTTAGACTCAGGGTCCATCTTGCTCTGGGGATCCTGTAGCATCCTGTCCTGATGATGAACGGACTCAGGCAATTCTCCTGGTGAAGTCAGCAGGCCAAGTCCTGAGGCCTGTTCTGAGTAAACACTGAGGTCCGGATTCTTAGCTGGTGTAAACTGGCCTAGCCACGTTGACTTACAGCCATAGAGTTTATGGCCAGAAGGGATCATCTAGTCTGACATCCTGTATGTCCCAGGCTACCAACACCCCCCAGACACCACCACACCAGGCAAACAACCGGAATGAGACCAAATTAGTACAGGCCTCAGGAGACGAAACTATTACAGCCCGTACAACATTAACGAATGCTATTCCATGGAGCTACACTGATTTATCATAGGCCCTTTCTCGCCCCCATGACCACGGTATCTGAGTGCCTCTCAATCTTGAATGGATTTACCTCACAAGACCCCTGTGGGGTAGGGCAGGGCTATCCCCTCATCCCGTTTTACAGATAGGGACAAAAGCGCAGCTAGGAAAAGAACCAGGTTTTAAGGGATTTAGGCACCTGAGGATGCAGATAAGCACCTTGTGGGATTTTCAAAAGCCCCATATGCCTAACTCCCATTGATTTTGAAATTCAAAACCAATCATTGATTAGAAGTTGATGGAAGTTAGGCATTGAGGGGCTTTGCAAATTGCACTAGGTGCCTATTTGCACCTTAGGCTCCTAAACCCCTTTAAAAACCTAGCCTGGCCAAGGCCACAGCGGGGGTCTGTGTGGGGAAAGGATCGGAACCCAGGTGCCCCAATCTCAGGCTTGTGCCCTAGTTACTGGACATTCCTTCCAGTCTACACCAGCTGAGGAACAGTTGCTTGAGCGTCCCCTCGATGAGGAGCACAAGATTTGAACGGAGGGACATTTTGCCTGGCAAAGGACGGAATGCGGATTAAAGGAAGGGCGGAGCCTGGGGTAGGTGAGAGATGAGGCCACCTGCTCTGCTCTGTCCATTAATCCTGCTGAACGCCAACAGCCAGAGCTGAAGACGTCATGAGATCTGGTTGATGCTTCTTTTAGAGCTTGCTTACCCACCTGGGCTATAGATGGAAGCGGGATGGGCTCTAGCAGGCTGGCAGAAAGGCCATCAAGGGTTCAGAATCTTGTTTGTGTGTCTCAGTGCAAATGAAAGACACACACACACTCACATCTGTTTTCTTTGTCTGAGTGCACAGCGTTTAGTCTTGTCCCCCAGCAGCAAGCCAAGAATCGCAGTGCAGGCAGGAAGCCTCATTATGGAGCAGGCTGGCCTTGGCTCGCCTTTTGTACGCGCTGCATATGGACAGGGGCCCCGTGCTGCGCTCCCCCCACCGGACAGCAAGCTGCCGCGGTAAAGGGCAAGTGTCTGCCACTAATGAGAAGCTCCCCTCTCATCTTGTGGAGTTACATAAGGAACAGCTGACAAGATCACTGGCCAAATGCTTATTGGTGCTGAGCCCCAGCAGATCCTGGTGAAACAAAGCCTTAATGAGAGTGAGTGAGAGTTGTGTAATGCCTGTGTAAAGCCCTCGGGATTTTGTGCGTTGGCTCCCACGGGAATTGCGGGGACTCGGCATTGCTCAGGATTTGATCATCTGCTTTCTCGTCCTTGAAGGACATGGCTGCTTCTGGCCAGGTCATCCCTGGGGTGGCGGGAGCAATCTTGGGAACCTTGGCCAGGACGGCCTAGAGCAGGAGAACTCAGCTGCTAAGAAGCAACAGCTGTACTGTTGTGCCACTGACCGTTAGCACTAAACAGGGAGAGACGTGAAATACAGAAGGATGTGGTGCTCCTTTGCACCTTCCTTTCAAGGGTGAGGAGGCTCTTTGCCAGCCTGAGGAGCCTAGCAGCAGGAGGGAGCTGAGTGCTAGTCCAGCACTGTCTCTTGTTCTGTTTAGCATAGGAAAGCTCCTGCCCCACCCCGGCGCTGAGCAGGGAGGTCTGACTATTGCACAGGTTAAGACAGAGGAGAAGGTAGGCAAATCTCCCACCCCAGCTGCAGGACTGGAGAGGGTAAGGAACAAGAGTGGAGCAATGTTGGAAAAATTCCAGAGGGTGGCAGGAGGAAAACGTAGCGAGAAAACCAATCTGGATCTCCCTGCTTTTCAATGCACCTCTCTCTCCAGCCAGAATCTGGGACTTTGAGCAGTCCACCGTGGGACAGAACACTTGGAGAGTTTCGTCAGTTTCAGGTGGGGAGCCAACCATGCTCGTGGAACCAACTTGTTCTTTCAGACACATCCTTACTGTGTGAATGTAGCCGGGGACTCTGCTGCTCTTATCTGGTCTTTGCTCTTAAGGCTCTTAGAACAGATGGGTCTCAGGCTTCTTGCCAGAGACACTGCACTGGAGGTTGAGCCCTGTAAATAACACATCCAGGGCCTTAAATTCCCACCTGTCCTAGATGAGCAGTGCAGCAATTCACTGTCTTGCAGTGGAATTCGGCCTGCAGCCTAGGTCTGATTTGAAGGTTGTGGGGCCACGTGGAAAACGAGGAGAAAGGGGGAAGGTGGATGGAAAAGAACAACCAGGGGACTGCCCGATGAAGACAGGGCAGGGATTGTGCACAGAGCCAGAAGGAATGCTTTGATGGGCAAGCTACTAGAGAACCACAGGGGAGAAGTGCAGGAGGGTGGCATGGCCCGTGATGCCAAATAGCTTTGCATGTTCTTTGGGGCAGAGAGGCATCGTTTTGTTCTGTGTTTGTACAACACCTACCATGCCGGGTTTTCTAGGTGCTGTCTCCATACAAGTAAATAATAATAGTACACATGGCTTTTGTTCTACTGCACTGGTTTACAAACAAAGCAGTGCAGCCCCCTAGTGCTGAGGTCATTTGACTTGCAAATGGGCGGATACCATGACATTACCTGATCCCCGTGGTGGAAGAGGGTCTTTCTGTTACTGCGCACACAGGGCATCATTCCCATTAGGGGCAATATAACCAACCTCGTGCTGGCATAACGGCATCAGCACTGGGGTTTTGACACCACTTGCACCAGCCTGGTTTCTACAGTGGTCCAAAAACTGTGCACAGACCAGGCCGCAGACTGCTTTATTCTGTTCTGCATGGGATCTTACCCCGCCCTCATCACCGTGATGGCAGAGCACTTTCTGGTCGTGCATTAAGCTATGTGACTAATAAGGCAGCTCATGTGCAGTTCGTTCTTTCTGTCATCCTCATCCCGGGGGAGATCTCTCTGTGCCGTGCAGGGCTGTGTCTTAGTAGGGGTTTTAACAGTTATTGCTGAGATCAAGGAGGGAGGAATGAAGAGAGAAGTTGTCACCAGGTAGGAAGGGTCACTGAATACATCCAGTATAGCAGCTCCAGTGCTGGGACCAAAGCGAAACCTGGGCTGGGAATGGCAAAGGACACCAATGCATGGGCCACGCTTGGAGAGATGAAAGAGCTGCTTCCTCAAGTGCTCTGCTGAGTAGGAAGTTAGCACAAAGGTGGTGGTTGGAGGGGCAGGGGCAGTGGGGTGGTGTTTTAGGCAGGTCTGAGCAGATTTCGGTGCTCCATTGTTTCCAGCGGGAGTGCTGATCAGTACCCTTAGTGAGCTGGGGAAGGCACCAGCAGCAGAGGAAGTGACAATGTGGGGAATGGACTGACCAAGAGTGGACCATACAAGGGGACACGGGTGACCAAAGGCCCTGGTTCAGGAAAACATTCAAGTGCATGCTCAAATCCCATTGACTTCAATGGTACTTAAGCAAGCGCAAAGTGCTGTCCTGTGTAGGGTTGCTTGTTCCAAATCAGTGTCAGAGAGCAGGCTCAGGGGACCATCTGTCATCTCAAACTACTATTATAATTGTTTCCATGATGCTGCGCAGAACGCTGGGCTATATATCTATATGGTTTGAGAACAATCTCTCCTCAGTGTTTTCTCATGTATGGCAGCTGCTCTCATTGTTGTGCGGTCACCTTGGTAGCTGTAGTTCTGCTGCATGTCAGGATGTTATTTGTTTGGCTTGAACATCTTTTTTTCCAGCCTGATGTGTTGAAGCTGTGCTGTTTCTATGGTGAATCAAAACACTTTTGGCCAAGATTTTCCAAAGCAATTAGTGGTTTAGGGTGTCCAGCAAAGACACCTTAGAGGGCCTGATTTTCAGGATGTGCTGAGCTCCCGCCCTCTGAAAATCAGGCCCCTTTAAAAAGTTAATTCAACTCGGGCACCCAGAATCACTACACAGGCCTTTATGTAGACTAGATTCCAGAAGATGTTGTTTGTTTCTGTAAACTCCAGATATGCTGATGACAACTAGTTTCATTCTCCTGGGGTGATTTACCTCTCCAGGGGCAGGGAATTGCTAGAACTGGCTGGAAATGTTTCAAAAGTTTGGCATTTCAATTAACAAGGGAGGAAGATGGAATCCACACGCAAATGTTTTGCATTATCTAGCCAGGTTTAAAAAATGGCACTGTAGTAAGTTTAAAAAAGAAAGAACCAGCAGGGAATGGTAGTTTGTTCTCTAGCGAACACCACTGGTTTTCACCTTGTGAGTGCCATGAAGCGGAGTGGATGGCTGGAGGCACACTTAATGTAGGCTTCCCCTATATATAATTTTGCCAATATGCCTCAGTTGTGATCTGCAGTACTCTCTGTTGTTCCGGTTCTGGGACCTCTGCTTGGTTTGCCATTGTCCCCTCCGTCCCCACTTGTAGAACCCCATTGATTTTTCCAGTCCTTAGTCCACGTATGTTCTATCATTGGTTCTCCGTCTTCACCCACAGCACTCCCTAATCCTGCTGTCCTGGGACAATCCACTTAACTCTACCGGTGAACTTCAGTCCTGACTTTCAGCAGCCCACACTACAACAGCCTTGGGCCACAACCCAGCTCTGCTAATCCACGGTCACAGGCATTTGCAAATGATCAAACAACTACCAACACTTAGGGCCAGTTCCTCAGCTGGCGTAGACCGGCAAAACTCCACTAAAGTCTGTAGGGCTAAGCTGACACACACCAGCTAAGAATCTGACCAAAGGTGCTGACTTTTATTTTTCCCTGATGTTGCTCCACCCCTGCTTTGCCCTGAAGCTCCACCCCATCCCCCAAGGCCCCCCCCTTGCCCCACCTCTCCTCGCCCCCAGGGGTGGCTCTAGCTTTTTTTCTGTGGGCGCTCAAGCCCCGGAGCACCCACAGAGTCGCCGCTTATGGAGCTGACCCAGGGCTTAACAAATGTTTTACAAAAGTTTTAGATACAAGTAGATAATTGAGGCTCCAGCTAGATAGCGTGTGAATATGAACAAGCAGAATGTGATCGATTTACCTACTGAATTCTTCAGAGGCTACTGCTTGCCCTGTAGCCATCGGCTGTCCCAGCATAATACACGCCCATTCCAGGACCTCGGGCATCACCAGGCTGCTAGAACAGCTCGGAGGGTTTATTTGACTAAACAATGTCATTGATTTGTTTGGGCTGCACTCAGACTGTGTGGTCTTTGGAAGTCGATACAGCCCAAGCCCTGTTCTGTATACAGAGTAATTACCTTGTAATGTATTATAGCTAGAAAATGAAATTCTGACTCTCCCGCTCCGTGAGTGCGATCGAACAAGGGAGGAGGGGAGCATGGGTGGTGGCTGAGAGGAGCGCAGGTGGGAGTTAAAATGAGGGTGGTGGAGGAGGAGGAGGCGAGCGAGTGGCCGTGTCCTAGCATTCAGTAATCCAGAGCCCTTTACACAGGGGAGTAAGTAGCATTATTTGCAGATGGGGAAAGCTGAGACAGAGACTTGCTCAGATCACGAAGCTAATCAGAAGAAGAGCTGAGTGTAGAGCCCAGGTCTCTTGACTTGCTCTAACCACTGGACACACTGGTCCAGATGCTTAGCTGATGTCAAACCGTGTAACTCTATTAAAGTGTCCATCAGCTGGAGATGTGCCCCACTGTCTCCCCAGAGAAATGTGAAGGGTGAGTGGTGGAGATGTAATAAAGCTCATAAATAATAGCCCATAGATAGAGGAGTATGGTCCAGAGGGCAGAGCACGGTGCTGGGACTCATGACATCTGGGTTCTATCCTCTGATCTGCCGTGGGACCTTGGGCAAATCACTTCCTTTCCTTGTGCCTTTGTTTCCTTTAACTGTCTTGTGTATTAGACTGTGAGCTCCTTGGGGCAGGGACTGTCTCTTACTGTTTATATACAGAACCTAGCACAGTACAGCTGAAATACAAAATAATAATAAGCATTAGCACAGACTTATCCCCTGAGAGTGCCCTAAGCAGTTCCTGTTCCCCCCTGGACCCAAACACTGCCTAGTTATACTAAAGTAAATCCACAGTCACTCCATTGACTGAAGTGGTGTGACTCCAGATTTACCCTAGTGACAACAGAATTTGGCCCTGATGTAAACATTTTCCATCTGCATGGACACCCCTCCTCTTTATATGTAGTTGAGCTGGAGTCAAAAGACTAATAAAAGATGGGGGTTATTTTACAGCAATAATTCACCCTGTATTCCACACCAGGCCTTTGCTACAGCTTCTGGGCAAAGGTGGGAAGGTGGGTCACCAGCCATGTCTTGCCCTTTTCATGGCTGGAGACCATCCCAGAAGCTTTCCTGAACAGCTGATCACAACCAGTTTTGGGTGGCAGGTGTCATGAGGTTGCCTTTAGGGAACCTGAGACTCTGCATTTCTGGGTGAAGTTGTCACTGACAAAAGATTTAAGGCCTCAGGTTGGGACCTGTGCGGCAGAAGCAACTGAGATCCTGTTCCTGGGAACTCATCAGGATGGATTCAGTTCAGTTACACCACCAGGGAGGTATTCAGCACCATGCAGATTTCCTCAATAGTCAACAGCAGGGAGGAGGGGAAAAATATGGACCCTAGAAGCTTAAAGAAAGGTCTGATGAGTAGATTAGGTGGTGGGTTTTGCACCCCAGCAGTGGTCCCACAGTGCTCAGTCAGGAAGACTTCTGCTTGTGCAGCTTTGAGGCAGGCAGAGCACACTGGAGGGATTCCCCCATGAGAGAGTGGGTGGATCTACACTGCAATCTGAGGTGTGATTGCACGGTGGGTGGATATACCTGTGCTACCATGGCTTAAAGTAGCTGTGTAGCTGCAGCAGTGCAAGTACTTGTACACCGGGGACCCTGGATACCAACTCGTGATGCTGATGCTCATGCCATCCCATCGGCAGTGCTACTTTCAGCCATAGTAATGCAGGAATGCCCATCAAAGCTGCAATCACACCTCAGATTGCAGTGTAGACCTAGCCAGTGAGTGCAGGCTAGTGGGTCAGGGGAGAGGGCAAAGAGGATTAGTTCAGCACAGTCACACAAAGCAGGGGTGAATCTGGCCCCAAGAGTGGAATGCAAAGGTTCATCCATCCCGGGCGGCTGCTCTCCCGTCTGCACACAGCCTCAGTCCCTTTAGTAGCCCCGTCTGAGTTAGGTTTCCGGTTGATCTTGAAATGTGTGTATTAGTTTGGAAAGCAAACGCAACAGCCCAGAGCATGCTGGGTAATGCTCTTCAAACTTATTGGGAAGGTGAGCTGAGCTCTAGCAGATGGAGGGCAGATCTTGAGCGCGATTAGGAGACTGAAGAGATGATGGGTTAGGAGGACATGAAACGAACTAAATATGTGCAGCTGGGCCAAGCCACACCTGGGGCAAAGAGGGCATGACAAGTGCCCACAAGCGTGTGATGATTGCCAAGGGCACAGAGTGAGTAGAATTGCTGTCTTTTTGTTCTGTGTTTATAGCGCACCTACCACAGTGGGGTCCTGGCCTGTGACTGTGATTCCTCAATACAAATCATACATAATAACAGCACAGCAGGTGGGACACGAAAGAAGATTGAGATGAAACTGAACTAAGGCAAACACAAGCTAGGTATAGCGGTCTCTCACATTCAAAGGCAGGGCTGGGTGGGAAATCATTGTGGGAGGGGAATTTGCTGAAAACGGAACAGAAAATGTTCTGCAAAAATAGTTTGAGTTTTCATTAGAAAACTGAAAAATGGAAAATCATGGCTTCGTTGCTCCAGGGCCAGGGCTTAGTTAGATTTAAGCTAGCTCAGGTGTGTCTGCATACGCAGTAATCACACCCTGTGATTGCTGTATAGATGTACCCAATGATGAAAGTCAATGGAACTATGCTAATTTAGACCTTCTGAGGAGCTGACCTCTCATGAAAAGTCTTAGGACCCATTCCTGATTCCATATGTTCCCAAGCAGCACCCTTGAACTTCAGAAAAGTGGGTGGAAAAGCCTAATCTTTCACCAAAGCATATTCATCTTCCCACACAGTTGCCTGGCGTGTTTGTTATGATACTGTGTAATGGAGTCCGGATGCCGATCAGAATGCATTCATTCAACCATACAAATGGAGATAAGGAAGCCACAGATTACAAAGGCTCTCACCATTTAGCACAGTATAATCAGTGTGTAGTTGGAATAACTTGTCTCTGTTTTGCAGGAGGGCTGTGTTCAAGGCTACTGTACCATGTTCTTGTGTATGTGTTTGTTTTCTACTCCTCTGTACCTAGAGAGGCAGGTCATACAGTGCTCTCTGCTGGGTATGTTTCTATACCAGCAGATAATGGCTCCTACCATACGCCTCCATTAGAGAAATGTATGAGTCTCACCTTTCCCCTGCAATAGGCATGAGATTGGCAAGAAAAGGGGGGCAGGTGGTTTAGTTAACCCTCCAGATTCATTCCAGCCTCCATGACTAATGCAGTACCCACAGAGAACGCCACAATGAGATGCTCTCAGAGGGGCTGTTATTCCACAAAGGAAACTGCTTTAAAATAAACCATGCATGCCCGCAGATTGTCGAAATGCCATCACTCATTAGGGAACCCTTCTTTGTCATTTTCACACCCAGTGTTTCTGAGGAATACAAAAGACAAAAAAAACACTAAAATAAATCAGCAACTCCCTGGGACCTAGGGGAAAGCAAAAGTGATGCTCCTCTCTTTGCTGGGCACGCTGCATCAGCTGTCTATCTGATTCGTCTCCCAACAGCTCCTCTTCCATCTTCACTGGTGCTGGAGCACAAATAAAATAGGTAACAAGACTCCTTCAGGTCCATTAGAAACACAGAGGGAAGTAGTCGATGTTAGCCAGAGAAGGGAAAAGATGAAAATGGTACGGCTGGAGCAAGCCATCCTCAGGCTGCTAAGAAGGTGCTACTTGAATTAAGTTTGCGAAATATGCCACTTCCTGCGCACATTTGCAAACAACAAAGGGAGAGTGTGAGTGAAATTTGCTGAGTAAATTATTTGCTACGAATTGTTCACCAGGCTTCCACATATCTGCAGCTGACAAGCCTCTTTAGGGACTGCTTTTCTTTGATGCTATTACTGATTCCCATGGGGATGGGGAAGAAAGACACCTGTGGAAACATGTTGTGATTATTTTTAGCTTTACAGAAACAAGGGGATTAGGCCAAATAATAGAATCCTGTTTGCGTTAACCCCTTGTGCTCCTCCATAGAAGAGGCTTTGCAGGTCTCTCTATCTCTCTCATTTTGCTGCATCTTCTCTTGCAGCAGGAACCTAGCTGTTCAGAATCCGCTGGAGATTTTCAGAGCAAATGAATATGCAGTGAGTTTTCAGTGATCACCTCCTGCAGCCAGCTCTGCAGATGCTGTGAGAGCTGGCAGCTGGAGCAGTGTTAGTTAAAAATCCCTCCAGCTCACCTACATTCTGCTAAGCATGTGGCTGTGACCATGCAGGGTGCGGCATAGACACTGCATTGATTCAGTTCGCAGGACAAAATAGCATTTAGCAGGATCAGGTAATTCAAAGTGTACAGGGAACAGGGTGCACATCTCCTGGGTGGGGTGTTGTGTCTCATCTAGTGGCACCCACGCAACTTAGAGAGAGAGACAGAAATTAATGAGTCTGCTCTATGGCCTTAGCTAACAGCCAATTGGCTTTCAGCTCATGTGGTAGAGCAGAGGTGGGCAAACTACGGGTGGCCTACGGGACGCTCCTGCCCAGGCCCTGAGCTCCTGCCCTGGCCCCTCGCTTGCTGCTCCTCGTCCCCCGCAGCCTCAGTTCACTGTGCCACCAGTGCAGTGCTCTGGGCAGCAGGGCTGCAGAGCCGCAGCCTGACCCAGTGCTCTGTGCTGTGCAGTGGCTTGGCTGGCTCCAGCTGGGTGGCTCGTCTGCCTGTCCTGGTGCTCTGGGAGGTGCAGCTGTAGCGCCACCAGTCACCGGTGCTCCAGGCAGTGTGGTAAGGGAGCAGGGAGCAGGGGAGGGTGGGTTGGGTAGAGGGCAGGGGAGTTTGGGGGAGTCAGGGGTCAGGACTGTGGGATAGGGGTTGAGACGGAAGGAGGGCAGGGAACAGGAGAGTTGAATGGGGACAGGGGTCCTGAAGGGGGGGCAGTCAGGGACAGGGGTTCCCAGGGGATTGTCAGAGGACAGGGAGAAGGGGCGGTTGGATGGGGATGGGACAAGGGTCCCCACAGGGACAGTCAGGAAGCAGAGGGGTGCTCCAGGCAGCACACTAAGGGGGCAGGAAGGGGGGGAGGTGTTGGATAGAGGGCAAGGGAGTTTGGGTCAGGGGTGTGGATAGGGGTTGGAGCGGTTAGAGGGTGGGGAACAGGAGGGTTGAATGGGGGCAAGGGTCCTGGGGAGGAGGGAGTCAAGACGAAGCGGGGGTTGGATGGAGCGACGGGGGGCAGTCAGGGGCAGAGGTTCCGGGGGCTGTCAGGGGACAGAGAACAGGGGCTGAATGGGGCAGGTGTCGCTGGAGGCAAGAAGCAGGAGGGATCAGATAGGGGGTGGGGCCGGGCCACACCTGGCTGTTTGAGGAAGCACAGCCTCCGCTAACTGGCCCTCCATACAATTATGGAAACCTGATGCGGCTCTCAGGCCAAAAAGTTTGCCTGCTCCTGCTGTAGAGGCTCATGCACTAAGCACCAGAGGTCCCAGGTTCACTCCTGCCTCCGTTATAGCTACACGGGGTTCAGGGCAATGAAGAAGCAGGTCCTAGGCCATTTAATCCCCGCCTGCTTCAATTTATCCACATCAGAGTTAGAGAGGCAAAGGAGAGCTCTGTCATGCTTCGTGCTGTACAAACTCAGAGGCAATAACAAGTCCTGTCTACCTCAATAGCTCTCTCCCAGTGGAGAACAGGACCGTTTTAGGCTCCTGGGAATGCTGTGGGTTCCATTGTTTGTCAGTGTATGTATGAAGTATGCAGTCCCTCCATGCCAGCCCCCCAACACAGCACTGCTTAGATCTTGCCAGAATGATGGGTAGTGAAATGCCTCAATATTCTAGGAGTCCCACCTGCATTGGTTATTGGAAAGCAAAGGTGCCAGCTGCAGCCCATTTACAGCAGCCGATGATGATCTTGTGGGATCTGATTCAAACCATGGCAGGCGCTGCCCACCCTGCTTGCCTTCAGCAATCTCTGCAGTACTTTAAATCATTCACCTGGCTCTCTAAAACTGGGAAATCATGCTCTGAATCCAGATGAGGGATGATTCTGTGCCCCAGCAGACAGTGGCAAGCTGGCGCTGCAGGCGCATAGGACTTGCCGTGTATATCCTTGAAGTTACGATTCTGCAGTGGGGATTTTTTTTTTCTGCATGGATTTTACTTACTCCAGATTTGGCCTTTGTCACACAGAGAGGGCTGGGATATGCATTACCAGTGTAACAGTGTGTGCACTAATTGGCCAGGAATCAGTCCTGAAATGTCACAGGGAGATTTATATCTCCCTGTAACCTCTCTCTCTAGGCACTAATTTAGCTATAGGCCACTGGATAATGGCTCATGGAGAAAATAACCCATGGTTCCCAGTGCCCCTTTTCTTTTTTATCCTGTGTGCGCTTGGCAGGTTCCCGAAGGCAAAAAGATACACAAGGAGTAAGATCTAATGATATCTTCTTGCCACCTTATAGAGTAATGGGTGAAGGGGAAACGCTGTGAACGGGAATGCTCCTGTGAAAGCTCCCAATAGCTACTGTAAAGAGAATTCTGTTCCTGGGTTGAAAGTGGGGGTGTGACTCAGCGTGAGAGCTTCCCTAGGAATGAAAACTGAAGCGGGAACCTCAGTAGCTGTGATTGCCGTTCCTATCTATTTTCATGCTGGCAGGCCTGGGAGAAGGCTGGATGAGCTTCTGAACCATTACTAGTCTGAGCAGAGGTCTCCTGGGATGAAAACCCAGGGCATTAAGCCATGTTGAGTACCCTAACTTGAGTGCTATTGTGAGGTGGAATTTTTTAGACAGAAACAACTCTTTGGTGGGTCTCTAAGATTCTTTCAGGATGCTAGCTAAGAAGGACCTGGCCTTCCATCCCCACTCCCCAGCATTGCCAGCCTGATTTTGGGGAAGTCTTGGCTACTTGCAAAGAAATATCTGGAAATGTATTGCAAGTAGAGCTAGCCGAAACTCAGGGGGCTGTTTGCAAGAAATCTCTGTAGTTTGGACTCTGCTTTCATTCCAGTTTGGAACAAGAGCAAATTTTACTGAAATTTCCTGTGAACTATCACCCCAAATTTTGCTTTGGAAACGTGGAAAGCAAATTGATCCTCTTGTCAGTTTCACAGCTGCTATTGAGTGAATAGCATTGGTGAAACTGAAAAAATAAAGTCACTTTCACTCCATCTTGCTGCCTGTCAGTCCAGCTCCTGCAGAGCTCTGTGGTCTGCTGCCATGAAGATGGGAACCTATCAGCCCTCGAAACCAAGGCTCTGAGGGCTGGCAGGCTCCCTGCTATAGAGCAGTGGACCCTGCAACACCAGCAGATTTCCAATGGAAACCAACCTGTGTTTCCCACAAAAGTGTCCTTGAATTTGTAATAGATTAGGCAAAACGTTTTGCTTCAGTGAGTCACCCTTTTCCGATGAAACCCACATTTCATTTGAAAATTTTGGACCAGCCTTAATTGCAATAGATCTGTGGCTGCCTAGGAATGTCTGATGTGTCACTCGGCGCTCCTGGGCACTTCATGGTGACAGCAAGGACAGAAAAGCACAGGTCCCTCTTACTTTAACTAAAAGAAAATGTCCATTAGTACTTTAGAGCAGCAGTGCATTATCTGCGATCTAGCTAGTACCAATAGTTCTGATTTAGCGAGTACTATCCAGACAGCCCTAATTTAGGCAATGCCTGAACTAGGTAGCCCTGATTGAGGTCGCTGTGTGTAATCAATAATATGTTTTTTGTCAAACAAGAATTTTTGTTACCTCCCCAACTGAACCAACAGTATTGATCGTCCTGGTCAGTTACGTAAAGACCATCTGCATTAATCTGATTTAATGGGGATTTAGCTGGCACTGGAATGAACCTGTTGCTATTGTAATCTTGTTTCAGCAAACAGAGCTGGTTTTTAAACACTACTTTGCAGCCTCCTCTCCTACAATCCATTTGGATCAGAGATTTTCTAGCCAGTTCTTTGTTTTGTCTCGCAGCTTTTCCATGTCTATCTCATGCTGGTGTCGTCTCCTAGAGACATTGCTGCTAGAACGGCCCAACATATGCACAACCCAAGATGTCTGATTTCAAGTCTCATCATAAACTTGGGAAACTCAAACTGTGTTCACTTATTTGTCACTCATTTATAAAATGCCTAATGACATCTGCAAATGCAAAGATTAAAAAAAAATGTGTGTTATCATGTGTGTCAATACCTGAAGGAATGGAGCGTGAGAGGTAAACTGTCAGACCACTGCAGAACCTCTGTCCCGTGCCATCAGCCCTTTCTAGGAAAATTCCTAACTGACAACATGCCCTGAAAGTCAGCAAAACTAAGCTCTGTTGGACTAAAGGGAACGAGTGTGATCACCAACGGCTGAGATGTTTGGGGGGACTGGGGGAGGGTGACCCTGATGTATGCAAAGGAAAACCTGGACATAATGGTGACCACATGCAATCTGAGCCTGCTTCAGTCTGCAGAAACCCTGATATGAGCTCTAAGAATGGCCCCATTCATATTCTTTCTGAAACCTGAGGCTGTCCCAAGAAGGGGTGGATACAGGGTGGAGTCATGACATGGTGGTGGGGCTGCAAGGCACTCTGTGTGCATCATGCCTAGGGCAGCAGATTGTCTTCATTAGGCCATGGAATCATGATGACACCAGGAATCGATGGATTGACAGGTTTTTCTCCACCTCAGATGGTGGGAGCTTGTGCAAGATATATGAGTAATATGTGCGCTGAGGTCCAACACAATATTTGTGATGTTCCTGCTGAGGGCTGGATGGTTCATGAGCCACATTCAGATTGGGCGTGAGTTTAATTAACTATGATGATCTTTACATCAGGGATGAATTTGACCCACAGTTGCCATTGTTGTGATTACATATCAAAAATTGCATTAAGGTGCCTTGTGCATATGCATTAAGCTGCAGTCTTTATTCACACCATCACATGGCATTTTTCCCACGTTACTCTCTCTCCGTGCAGTGCTGCCATCACCTTCAGCACCCCTGTGTTGCTAAGTACAGAAGAAGCGAAAGCCAGCGTAGGACACAATTTTAATTTGCCCAGTGACTGGAGCCGCAGTTACTGCAGCGTGCCTCCGGCAGCTGTGCCAATATTGCCCGCACAGCTGGACCGCTGAGCTGATGGCAGGCGACGCTGCTCTGTTTTACCTTACTGCTGAACCAACTGCTAGCAAATAAATAAATATGTATTTGTCATTTGCTCGGTAACTTGATTGCTCCTGAGAGGTATTTGACTGCCAGCATTGGCATTTTGGAGGCCTCTATTTATTAGCTAAATCCTACAATGCTGGGTGCAATAAATGTGGATATGACGTATGTGGGAGAGAAGTGTATATCCAGAGGAGCAGCGGGGAAAGCAGCACTGTAAACGGTCTCTCCACTGCATCAGTCTTGTTCTGAAGGCACCGTTTTTAGGGATCTTTGGCATGTGAATCTCCATCTCTGTGGCCTTTGCTGAGATTGCCACCAATGAGGCCCAGACAGATCACTTTATGTGATGTGGACGCCTTCCCACCAAATCAGTCCTGACTCTTAATAGAATATTAGTATTACTGTGCACCTGAGGGGCTGGGCAGAGCTATCATCCAGTGCATCGGAGGCTTGGGAGTCAGTGCTTTCTCTCCAGCTTTGCTGCTGACTCACTGTGTGACCATGTGCCTCACTGTGTGACCATGTGCAAGTCCCCTCATCTGTCCATGCCCTTAGTAAAATCAGGACAATGGAACTGAGCCACCATTGGGATCTACAGATCAAGTGCACTAAACGCTGTTGTCGTCAGGCTGCTGTAAAGGCTGCACCTGCTGACTGTTCAGAAGCTTAAGCTGGTGCACAACGTGGCCACCTGGCTACTGAGTGCGCATCTCTCTGGGAGCGCGTTATGCCAATCCACCAGAATCTGTTGAATTCTGGGTTGATTTTAAGATGTTGATTTTGTCCCAGCAAGCTCGAAGTGGCTTGTACGGCAAGACCACCTTTCTCCTTGTGCAATACTATTGGCATTGGAGGTGTTTTTACTTGGGGGGTGCTTTGAGTTAATAGACAAGGACCTGACTTCAGGACATCCCTTCAATGTTGGGATTAAACCCTGTGTTTGAAATAGCCTGAATCTGGTAACTCTGTAGGCATGAATCAAGGTTCATGTGTTTTCTCAGGAGTGGGTGGGCATATGGGTTAATGGGATGTTGTTGTTTTCCTTCGGCTGTCAGGGCTGAATTTTGCTCAGGGTCCAGGGCTAACTGGGGGATGTATAATTTCATAGGCAATGTTTGAATTCACACCCAGGGCCGGTGCTAGGATGTTTCGCGCCCTAGGCGAAACATCCACCTTGCGCCCCCCCCCCACACCTCTGCCCTGATGCGCGCCCACCCACCCCCTCCATGGCAGCTCCCCCTCTCATCCCTGAGGCGTCCCCCTTGCGGCAGCTCCCCACCCGCCCCCATCCCGAGGCACCCCTCCCGCCCCAGTTCACCCCTGCTCCGAGCACAAGCACCCCAAGCATGTTGTCACTACTTCACGTCTCCCACCTCCCAGGCTTGTGGCGCCTAAGCTGATTGACGCCACAAACCTGGGAGGCGGGAGAAGTGAAGCAGCCACGGCGTGCTCGGGGAGGAGGCGGGACAGGGGTGAGCTGGGGCGGGGAGTTCCCCTGAATGCCGCCCCCCCCCATTACTTGCTGCAGGCATCCCTTCCCGCGCTCCCCTGCCCCAGCTCCCTCCGCCTAAATGCCAGCAGCGACTGGGGCGGCCAAAGATCCAGCCTCCAGTCGCTGCCGAAGAAAATGGCACCTCCCAAATCCTAGTGCCCTAGGCGACTGCCTAGGTCGCCTAAATGGTTGCACCGGCCCTGTTCACACTCAGGAGCCTAGAGCTCTGTTTGGACAACTTTTATGTTGTCGTTAGAAATTGAAATTAAAAAAAATAAAGACTGCCACCAGGTCAAAAACGAGAGCTGGTGTGTGTGTGGAGGGGGGAGGAATTCAAAGTATGGAATTTTGATGGGAAAAGAGGAACATTTTCAACCAAAAAAATGTTAACAGAACTTTAGTCCCATTTCTTACTCCATTCTCATGCAAACCTTCTGACAGGCAGGCCGATGGCAACTTTCTTTGATGCATTAGCAGCAGCTGGAGGAGACATGTTTCCAGAGAAGGGCCGGTGATGGTCTTTTCAGATGGCTGTTTTCTTGGGGTTGGTATCCAAGGCTGACCAGCTGCCATGGTGCCTTCCTTTTATAGCCCCTTGGTGTTAGCCTCTGTGGCCTAGATATGTATCTTAAATATTGTGCAGTCCCCATCACCGTAGTATCGGAACATGTCACTGTGTCCTTGGGAGGTAGGGCAGGGCTATTATTCTCGTTTGGCACGTGGGGAACTGAGGCCCAGAGAAGCTAAGTGACTTGGCCAATGTTACAGAGGAAGTCTGTGATGGAACAGGGAATTGACCCCAGCATCTCCTGAGCTCCTGGCTACCACCCTAAGCATTGGTTCATGCTTCTTTCTTTGTCCTCCAGTCACAGCATCACAGATCAGCCAATGGAAATGTGCCCTGATGATCCAATGGTTCATTGTTTTGTTTCATTGGTTGAACCATTTGTTGATTGATATCCTGCACTGAGAGGCATAGAGAGGCTAAGTAACTTCTTCTCCGAGGTCACACGGGGGTCTTGGGGGGAGCAGAGAATTGAACCCACATCTCTGAAACCCTGGGCTACTGGGACCACTCTTTCATCAGTCCCTCCCCACTGGCTTTCTCGGAGCAGGCCAGCCAACCCATCTGCAGGCACCTCAGCTGGCAAGCCAGTTGGTTGTAGGGTCATTCACCTGCACAGTGGAGAGAGACAAGAACTTGTGGCTGCCCTTCCTGAAGGCTCCTTGGGGAGACAGAGGCTGCTCTTGGCAGCAAAGGAGTTATTCCATTTGGGATTCTTTTGTTGTTGTTGTTGTAGTTCAATACCCTTATTTTGGTTGCCGTGGAAACAAGGCAAGAGAGAGAGAACACAAAAGTCACGGAGGTTAGAGCAATGAGACACCCGCTACCCTCAGTTTGTCAAAGATGACTATGCTTTCTTATTTTCCCACAATCTCTGGCATGCCACTGGGGTGTAGGAAGTTCGGAGGATTATTAGTAGCATACGTTACAGGCGGGACCCGAGCAGGAGACAACTTGCAGCTTTTAGCAATTAGGAAGGCTGTGATGACAGCTCCATCAGATTAATAGAGGGAAGTGATGGAGATGCAAGAAATCAGAGGCAGATGAGTGGCAGTAAAGGAGAACTAGCTCTGAAGTGACTCTTCCTCCTGATTTTAAATATGCTGCAGTTAAGCTTGAGAATGGTGATGGTGTGTGTTTAGAATCTCCTACCTCTTTGCAGTCTGCACATCTCAGATCTCCCCATATTCTCCTTACCTTGTACAAAAGACCAGGATTTTTAATTTTGGTTCCAACATTCAGCTGATGGATGTGCCCAGAGGTGGGATGTTGGACTTGATGAGCCAGTGATCATTCCCTCTGGGGCACCTGGCATTGGCCACTGTCAGAAGCAGGGATGGCTTTAGGCCAATTTGCCCGATTCCCCAAAATCGGGCCCTGAGCCTAAGAGGGCCCCGCGCCGGCGCCTTTAAAATTTTTACTCACCCGGCGGCACTCCGGGTCTTCGGCAGCATTTCGGTGGTGGGTCCTTGCGTGCTGCCAAAGACCCGGGGCCAGTGAAGGACCCACTGCTGAAGTGCCGCTGAAGACCTGGAGCGCTGCTGGGTGAGTACGAATCGGGCCCCACGCTTGCTAAAGCCAGCCCTGGTCAGAAGACAGGATACTGGACTAGATGGACCTTTGGTCTGATCCAGTGTGGCCGTTCTTATGTTCTAATGATTGGCAAATCTTGTGCTATATGTGCATCTCCTTAGATTTACCTGGATTTATCACTTCTTAGGAAGAGGGGAAGGCCCATGTAGAGCTCTCTAGGTGGACACCTTTCCCTGCTTCACATTGGTCTCTCAAGTCCCTATTGTCTACGTGGGATTGTTACTGTCTGGTCCACCCTTGATCATGGACCAAGGATCATTAGGAGGCAGGCCTGAGAAGAACTGAAAAGAGACCTTCTGGCTCTTCTGGTTTCATCTGATTTTCACACTGTAATTGAAGATACCTGATGGGACTCTCTTCTGAACTCTTAAGTTAAAGGGCATTGAAACCAATGTACTGGACTAGCCGGATCTTTGTGACAGCACTGAGGAGACCTAAGATAAGTCTCAGGAGCTGTGATTTTGGCAATCCAGGACCTGAAATTGTGACGTGAATGTGAGGAGCAAATCAAATGTTGTACAGGAACTGGGCATGGTCAGCGAATGCCTGTGCATGCCTTTCAGTATGCGGGCTCAAAACCTGAGCTCCATGGACATTCAGGCAACAGTGCCATGTCAGGTATTTGTATTTATTTATGTTAAATTCCCCTCCACCACCCCAAGGAAAGCTCAGCTCACCCACATCAACAGCTTTCGGGCAGGTTCACCCCTTCGTTTGCAATCCACTTTCCCAGGTGGGTCGATAGAGGCACAAGGAGATCAGAGGCATTTGACTCAAAGTCATTGCCTGAGTTACTCTCCCAGCCTGCCTTGCCGCCCAAGCCTTGCTCAGAATACTAGTTCCCGCCTGTTCGTCTCAGAATACCATTCCCAGCCCTCAGTGCTGCTTTGAACACCAGTTCCCTTTCTCCCTCTCTCTCTTGCCCCCTTGCTCTCCTCTGTCTTCTCTGCCTCTCCCTCTCTGTCACTTTCTGCCCATCATTCCCTCTTTCTCAAATAACCGGATCTTCGTGCCCGCTCCTCTCACACCCAGTGTCAGCCATACCAGTCGTTTGCAGCAGGGTGCAGAACTTGTCACTTAGAACCAGTAAGTTACCAGACTGTGATGGGTATTTTTTTTTCCCTTTTAATGGATTTTACTTGTTCTCTGTTTGGCCTTTTCAGTGGAGAGAACAGTTTGGATACACATTACCTGCATAGCAGAGTGTGCTCTAATTGGCTGAAAATTGGTCCTGAAATGTCAAGGAAAGATTTATTTCCCAATGCAGACTCTCCAGGTACTAATTCTTCTATGGGCTGCTGGATAATGGCTCCTGTGCACAATAGCCCAGAGACACTAGTTGGAATACTGGGCAGTAATTGGGTTGAAAGGATTTAAAATCATTAAAACCACATTCAGGGAAGGGAATGGAAAATGGAGCTCCCCTCCCTTCCCTCCTCCCTCCAACCCTGAGTGATTCACTTTGTATTTAATAAGATGCTGCTGGCATATGACTTATAATATTCTGGCAATTGTGCTAGGAGCAGGGCTGCCCAAGAGGGGGCTATTCTGAATCCATAATTCTAAAAGTCTCACATCTCACCAATCTGATGGATTTCTAACCCACCACGAGGCCCTACGTGACCATCAGCCACCATCAATTTTGCTTCTAAACTTTTACGGTCTGCAGCACTGTAGAATCTGAGTACCTCACCATCGTTAATGTATTGATCCTCACAAAAGTGCTATTATTGGGAAACTGAGGCATGGAGATGCTAAGTGACAAGGAATTGAACTCAGGTGTCCTAAATCCCACACTAAAGCACTAATCACTGGACTGTTTTCCACCAGTGAAATATTACTCTCTCTCCCCAGCTCTGTGTCACGAGCATTCAATCCACAATATTGGAAGCCCTCCTGTACTCTTGATACCTGCTCCATACAGACAGTGCCCCCTGGCGCCACTGAGAGCAAATGCAACAGCAGACTATTTTATTCTACACGGTTTTTATACTGTGTCATCACTGTAGTATCTGAGCGACTTCCAGGAGTGCAGTAAACAACGGAACTACATATCTGTCACAGGATGTTTGTTCTCCCATCCTGGCCCCAGTGGGAGTAGCGTGTGCAGGAGAGTGCCTCATTTGGTAATGTTTCTCTTTAATATAAGTATACCTGATGGTATGTGTGTGTTCGAGAAGGCAAGGTAAAAACAATGCACCTTCCACTTCAACTGGAAAGTGGGAAGGTTTGTGATAGTCCCTGGTTCCTTGGGGAGTTCAATCCACAATCTGGGACCAGCCCCTGTGATAGCTCTGTCTCCCAAACAGATGAAGTTTACTCATATTGTAGAGCAGGGGAGGGCAAACTTTTTGGCCTGAGGTCTGCATTGGGTTTCCAAAGTTGTATGGAGGGCTGGTTAGCAGAGTCTGTGCCTCCTCAAACAGCCAGGCATGGCCTGGCCCCAACCCCCATCCAATCCCTCCTGCTTCTCGCCCGCTGATGGCCTCCCCAGGACTCTTGCCCCATCCAACCCCCTGTCCCTGTCCCCTGACAGCCCCCAGAACCTCTGCTCTGACTTCCTTCCCCCCACCCCTGCTGCCCCATCCAACCCCCCTCTTCTTCCTGTCTGCCCCCTGGGGACCCCTGTCCCCATTCAACTCCCCTGTTCCCTGCCCTCTGACCACCCCAACTTCTATCCACACCTCAGCCCCTGACCCCCACCCCCAACTCCCCTGCCCTCTATGCAACCCTCCCGTTCCCTGCGCCCTTACTGCACTGCCTGGAGCACTGGTGGCTGGTGGTGCTACAGCCGCGTCGCCTAGAGCACCAGGACAGGCAGCCAGGCCTCCCGGCTGGAGCCACCCAAGCCACAGTGCAGCACAGAGCACCGGGTCAGGCCGCGGCTCTGCAGCTGCGCTGCCCCAGGAGCTCGCAGTCCCGCCACCCAGAGCATTGCACCGCCGGCAAAGTGAACTCAGGCTACGGGGGAGGGAAGACAGCAGGGGAGGGGCTGGGGGCTAGCCTCCCAGGGCAGGAACTCAGGGGCCAGGCAAGAGGGTCCCATGGGCCTGCGGGCCATAGTTTGCCCACCTCTGTTCTAGAGCGTTCCCTTGTGCCAGAGGAACAGAGTTGTCAACCAAGGTCCTTCCCAGAGCTTTAGATGATCTTTTGTTATCCTGGACTGAGACAATGGAGTTCTTCGAAGAAATTCTCTGGGAAGCTTTTGTAGAGATTGAAGGATAAGTTTGATGCATTTAACCACTTCCTCCCCTGGGGGCAGCTTCGCCAGGTTTGCCTACTGGCGGTTCATCCACAGGGCCCGACTCAACTGGGTTTCCCTCAACGGAGCCATCCGCCACAGCAGCCAGGACAAGTGCTGCAGGAAGTGCGGCTACGTGAACGAGACCCTGCCACATGTCCTGTGTGGATGCAAGCAGCACTCTGGAGCCTGGCGGCACTGCCACAACGCCATCCAGAACTGACTAATGAAAGCCATCCCATAGTCCCTGGGGAAGATCACCGTTGACTCCGCCATCCCCGGGACAGACAGCTGACTGCCACCCGACATCGTCGTGACGGACGCAGAAAAGAAGAAGGTCCTCCTGGTAGACGTCACAGTGCCTTCCATGAGGCCCGAGCACGGAAGGAGTCGAAGTATGCCTCGCTGGCTGAGACCTTGAGAGCCCAGGGCTATGAAATCCAGTACACACCCTGATTGTGGGAGCCCTGGGCTCATGGGACTCCCGCAATGAGCCGGTTCTGAGAGCATCTGGGGTCTGTCGACGCTACGCCCAGCTCATGGTGTCCGAAACCATCAGATGGTCCAGAGACATTTATACCGAACACATCACCGGACACCGCCAATACCACACTGAGTAATTGAGACAGCCGACCAGGGAAATAACCCACTTCCTTCCCTGAGGGTCCAAGGGATGCACCCCACCCACGTACCTATCTGCTCCACAGATACTGACTTGGACTCCTTATTCTTTCCATGGGTGGCGAACCTGAGCCCACTTATACACTGCCACTTTAAAAACCCTTACACCCCAATCTGGGTCTATGCCAGTTATGTGATATGTATGTAACTTTTCATCCTTGCAAATGATATCTGTAACCTCCCATAACCCAAGCCTGACCCCAGATGTACAGTACCTTCCCTCTCAACCTGTGTATATTTAATTTCAAACATTTACTTTAATAAATTTTTATATCCTGTGTAGCTGAGTTGTGCTGCAGAGTGCTGAATCAGCTGGAGTTTTTAACCGCTGAAGGCTTCATGCTGTAGTCCAGCCAAGAAACGACGAAGGTGTGAATAACTGGAGCCAGGTCTTCATCTGCCAGAAAGGGACGGAGTTTCCTAGCCAAACAGAGATGGTAGAAACGTTAGTCACTGAAGCTGCTCTGTGAGAGCTCAGTGAGGAAACCAAGGGAACTTCTGGACTATGGACTGAATTGACCAAGTGCGGGTGTGTATCTTCATCAAGGGAGATCTTGCTGTTGCTGCAGTCTTTTCACAACACTGTCCTCTACCTACTAGCAGCTAAGAGCAAGGTGGGTGGAAAGCAGTGGGGAAGGTGAGTCACACGGTTTGGTTCCAGATCTGAACTCTTCCAAAATGTGGGGGCATTTGGAGCCGACACATTGATTCAGCCCATTATAGACATAGGTCCCACTTTATAACGAAGGCACTGTCATTACAATGTCATTACAGTGCATTTACACTGAGGTAGTACCTTTTGGCACCTGTAAAAAAACCAGAGAGATAATGACACTGACCTCCCTTTGTAAAGTGCTTTGTGATCTACTGACAAAAAGCACTAGATAAGAGCTAGGTATTAGAAGTAGTAGTAGTTACCTCTAATCCACATCACTGGAAATCTCAAAATATGAGTGCAAATGCCATTCGTATTTATTTGTATTGAGGTAGCACCTATAAGCCCCAGTCATGGACCTAGACCCCATTGTGCCAACTACAGAACAAAAAGATGGCCACTGCCCCAGAGAGCTGACGGTTTAAATGTAAGACGAGAGACGACTGGTAGAGACAAGGGGCAATCCTGGTCCGCATGACGGGCAGCTGGCTCAGCACACCAGCTGCCTAACACCACCGTTTTTTGTAGGCCTCGTGGCAAAGGAGAGTTACAATGTGGTAACAAACCTAGATTCTACCTGGATTCTAATGGTGTATGTATTAAGGAGAATGCTAAAGGGTAATAAAAGGTATTATTGTTGGTCCAATAAAAGATATTATCTCACCCACCTTGTCTCTCTGAAGGGGTAATAAGTAATTCAATCATATTGTTAACTTCCCCCACTATGTGAACTAGTGGTAATATACTGAAAACCCAAAGCACAGGGTATTCAGGCAGCAATTGAAGTGTATCTACCCTGGAATTATGGCACATTTTAATAAGTTATAACCTGGGTACAAGAGAATGCTATAAAGTTTGCATCTGGATACAGATCCCAAATCTTTCAAAATTTGAACCCAGAAATTGAACTAAGGAGTGTTATTGCAAATCAGAACCACGTACTGCTGAAAAGGGCAGAACCAAAACCGTGGGTCCAAATTAATGTTGCTGAATTTGGATTTGGTTATTCCTAGAGTTTACATCTGACCTGTTACAGAAATAGGGCCCTGCTTCTCCACTGAAGTCAATAACTAAATTCTCGTCAACAACAATGGATCAGACCCTGTTGTAATGTCTGATCAGAATGTTATCTCGTAACTCACAGCTAAGGGGCCAGCACTGCTCGACTTTTGTCTTTCATGCTTCATATCTGCAGCCATCACAAATTGACACTGTTATCTGGCTTGAGGTGCCACCATTTCAGGTATTAATTTCCCATAAGCTGCACAATGCACTCCAGGCACCTTTGAAAGGATTGTGGAGAAAGTGACGTCAGGAAACTCACTGATCGTAGGAAAAATATTATGTCCAGGTTTAATTGGCAATGATCGTTTTGTCTCCTATACAAAGGCAGCAAATCCCAGAAGCTGGTCAGGAGCACAGCTGTTTACTGTGAACAGAAGCTGTCGCTTATCTTCTTGTAGCAACCTGTCTCCAGGAGATCACGGCTTAATTAACTCATGTGTTATCGAGAGTGAAATTGTACAGACGTTGTAAGAAAATAAAATAAAAATAAAAAGAGATAAAGGGGAAAGGAATGAGGTGGCCTGGGAACAAAGCTGTGTATACTCTACAGAGAGTCCAGGCATGTGGCCGGCTTTAGCAACCCCAGACAGTGATGGAATTTGCATAGTGGGCTGATGGGGTGGGGCTTCAGCTCTGACTGGCAGGGCGGGCTTGCTGGATGATGTTCTGTGAGCATAGGTTGTTGCAAAATTATAATCAGACTAACGGGCCTGAGTCAAACCCACTGAAGATTTCCATTGATTTCCATGGGCTTTGGATCAGACCCAATATGATTTGTAAGGCCTGATATTTCATGAGCTGCTAAAAGCAAGAAGAGCAGCCATACCTCCTTAGAAAGCTGAGATTCCCGGCTTGCCAGCAGCATGGAATCATTCTGAGATATCACACCTTAAAATGGTCCCTGGTCCCTTGGAGCAGGTAAAAAAACAAACAAAAAAATCCAGGCGATTTACCAGAGAGGCACAGTGCTTTCCTGGGCCAGTCCACCCTTGCCCATTGACTTCAGTGGGACTTGCAGATGATCAGCATCAATCAGGATTTGGCTCACTATTAATAACGCAGTGCCTTTGTCTAAAAATAAAGGGGCATCCAGCAATGCCTTGAGCAACTGCTTAAAGGCAATGGGAACGGAGGGCACTCAGTGCTTCCCAGAGCAGCTCAGCACCTGACAAGATTGAGTGCTAAGGGCCTGATCTGGAGAAGATTGAAGTAGCATCAGTAAGGTTTAGATCAGGCCCTAAGTTCAGTGCCCATCAGTGCCAGTATCACGTGGGTTCGTGATGACTGTAGCAGTGGCATTCATCGGCTGCAAGAGAGGGGAGACCCTGCCCTCCCAGCCAGCGGGAGGTGATAACAGAGGCACACGGCTCTCTACTGTGACTTAATGAGAGGTGTTGCTGAAGGAAACTGCAAAGTAGCATTTCAGCAGAGGATGCAGAATCACTTGGAGAAAGAGGAGTGAAATTTGACAACTCTTTCTCATTCATCTCTCCAAGTGCTTTAGAGTTCAAAGCTGGCGCAGTGCTAAAACATTTTGAACTAAGAACGTTCATTTCTAGCCAGGGCATTTTCATAAATAATTAAAAAAAAAAAAAAAAAAGGCAGCGCAGACCTGTCATGTCAGGCCAATTCCATTTAATATCCAGCCTGTTGACTGACAGGTTTTGAGCAGCATAATTAACATATATAGTCTTAAAAGCTTTCATCAGTTTCTCAGACGTCCTCTGGATTACGAATCCCTCCCCACACAGTTAATATTATTATTCCACTGATATTTACTTATTGTGCCCACTGAGCCGAGCTAAGAGAGAGGAAGGTGGAAGCAACTGCTCTTACTGCCGTTGCATGCCAGGGCGTAAGGCTGTGGCGTTGCACAGACTTCACCTCTTGCCACCCCTGGTGGCTACTTCCTTGCCTGTCTCTGTGCAAGTCCTTCCAGGCCTGACCCTTCAGCCAGCTCACCTAAATGTTCACTCCCCTTCCAGGGTGATAAAGGTCAAACTATATGTCCAAATAAATATCCAGACTAATAATTATTCTGTCCCTCTTGGGCTACTCCGTAGTCTTCTGCTTTTGCCCCTACTCCTGGGCCCTGCAGACTGAGGGAACTGTCCTTGCTCCACTCTCCTGGGTCTGGCCCCAGATTGAGTTTATAGTTCAGTTTAAGTAGTCTTCTCCTGATCACCGTCCCCCGCTGCTAGCCACAGGCAAAGCTGAGCCCAGCTTCTCTTAAACAGCCACCCAGCCTGTAACAGAAGATCAGTCTGATAACTCTCCTCCTAGGATGCATATATGGTATAAAAAGCAGTACTGCTTACCCCAAGCTTTCAAAAATAATGAGTCCAGACCCCTAAACTCATGAGATTGCCTTAAAAATCATGTCTAATTTGGGGTTTGTGTGCGTGTGATAAAAGCTGAGATTGTCATCTAATCACATGACTCCAGGAGCTGGAGCCTGACAAAAGATCACTAAATATTGTGAGATGCGCAATTAAAATCACAAAGTTGGCAACACCAAGGCATGTTCTTCAGAACTATTGCATGGAAGGATGTTGATTAGGGCACTTTCTCCTTGGGTGAAATTCACCCCCCTGTACAAGCCCAGCACAAGAGATATACATGCACCATATCCCACGTATGTGCTATTTGAAGGTCTTAAATGGCATGTAAATTACATCTAGGCCTCATGTTTGTTGTGTGCATAGAGGTGGATTTCACTCTTTAATCAGAAGTTCTCTGTGTCTCACTGTGGCAGTGCGTCTTGGAGCCTGGGTCAGCTGAGTAGGGCTGCTGTGTCTCGCACTGTGGGGTGAAACATAGCAGTGTAGATACTGGGGCTTGGGGTGGAACCTGGGCTCTGAAACCTGGCAAGGAGGGAGACACTCGGAGGCCAGACTCCAGCTGGAGCATGAACATCTACATGGCAATTTTTAGCCCAATAGTGCAAGCACCACAAGCCCAAGTCAGTGGATGCGGGCTCTCAGATTTGCTGCTGCAGGGTTTTTGTTTTTTGTTTTGTTTTGTTTTCCTGTGCAAGGGAGGGGCTCACGCCGTGGTCCCAGGTCTGAGTACCCGAGTTTGGAATCTGAATCCCAGACGTGGATCAGAATTTTGCAGATGCTTCGTATGTCTATAATGAGATGAACAAATTGGAGAGAGTCCGGAGGTGAGCCAAAAAAAAAAAGATGTTTGGAGAAACATGACAGTCATGACCTGTGAGGAAAGGTTGAAATAACTCGGTTTGTAGAGTCTAGAGAAGAGAAGGCTGATGGGGGACATCAGTCTTCAAATATGGGAAGGCCTGTTATAGAGGACAGGGATCGATTCTCCTCTATGTCCAACGAGGGTAGGATGAGAAGTAATCACCTGAGTTTGCAGCAACAGAGACTTAGGCTGGATATTAGGAGAAAACTTTCCATCTTAAGGTTAGTTAAGCACTGGAGCAAGTTACCTAGAGAGATTGTGGAATCCCATCACTGAATGTTTTTAAGAACAGAGTGGACAAACACCTGTCAGAGATGGGCTAGGTTTATTTGGTCCTATCTCAGCACGGAGGAATGGACTAGATCAGTGGTTCTCAAAGCTGGTCCATCGCTTGTTCAGGGAAAGCCTCTGGCGGGCCGCGCCAGTTTGTTTATCTGCCGCCTCTGCAGATTTGGCTGATCGCGGCTCCCACTAGTCGCAGTTCGCCGCTCCAGACCAATAGGAGATGCAAGAAGGGCAGCCAGCACATCCCTTGGCCCATGCTGATTCCTGCAATCTCCATTGGTTTGGAGCGGCTAACTGTGGTCAGTGGGAGCTGTGATCGGCTGAACCTGCGGCCCGGCCCTCTAGGGACTTTCCCTGAACAAGCGGCGGACCGGCTTTGAGAACCACTGGACTAGATGACGTCTTGCGGTCCCTAACTTTCTGTGATTCTGTGGATCAAAACCACTAATCAGAACTCCTTCTCCCCACCAATGACCAACCTTTGTAGGGTAAAAATATGACCAACAGGGTTTTTTTTTGGTATGGACCCATCTCCGCTCTAAAGTGAGTTTCTCTCTAAATTAATCCTCTGCAAGGATTTCTGTTATAAGAACAACCAGATTTCTCCAGCAAACATGAATTAATTAATGAACCCTCACAGCATCCTCTCAGATAGGTAAGTATTATCCCATCTGGTTTGCAAGTGGGGAAACTGAGGCAAAGAGGTGTGGTACCTTGGCTTGAGATAGTGACTTTCTGAAGAGAACCGGTTTCAAGCCTCAGTTTAGAACTCAGAGGTGTGATCCTGCAAACCTCACTCCTGTGAGTAATAATAATACCTCATGCCTTTTAATCAGTGGATCTCAACGCACTTTGCAGTGAATTTATTGTATCATTATCCCCTCTTTATAGATGGGGTTAATGAAGCACAGACGGGTGAAGTGATTTGCCCAAGGTCACCCAAAAGAGCCAGGAATTAGTACCCAGGTCTCTGAAGTCCCAGTCCAGTGATCTACCCACTAGGCAACACTGCCTCAACTAATTGCTGTAAACAGCGACTTCTGGATGGGCAGATGGTCTGAGCTTCCTATCGCCAGAAGCAGACTCTTCCTAGATCAACCTTGTCCATTCCTTCTAAGTGCTGCCATTTCAGCACTGATCACATGTAAGGGCAGGGGTTCTTTGTAAGGGGAAGAAAAACCTACTCATACTCCTGAATTTCATTCCATGTGGCGATAGGCGAGAGGCTCTTCTCATACAGTTTCTGGCAGCAAGGCTCTGTAGCACAGTTACAGGTGTTTGGGCTTATTATGTACCACATGTTGATGCATTAAAGTAAAGTACAAGCTTCTCATCTGTGCACAACGGAGCCAATTTGGACTGCAAAGGCCCTCTGTTCCTGTTGGCTCCAGGGAGCCCGTGGCATATACAATGCAAATTGGCTGCACAGAAGAATAGAGCAAAGCACCAGTGTCAGCGTTTGTTTCATCTCATTATTCCTTTTGTGGCACATCAGCAGCAGATGCTTCGCTAGGTGACTCCCAGATGCACAGATGCAAAATCTGAACCTTCCGCCACTCCATGGCAAATTCGGCTCCTGCCGCTGACAGTTTTGACAGGATGATGCGCATTGGCATCTTCCCACCACCAGCTTGGTGCTGGCCCTCTGCAAGTCTGTGGGGTCTACAGTGGCTTGGAATAAGGTTTGGAGCCTGTGTGTGGATTATTCTTGGCGCAGGCCAATTTCCCTTTGCCGCTATGGTGGTATTTCTTGTCTCCAGTTCATTGCTGGCTTGCAGCTGCCACATGCTAACTTTGAACATGCTGTGGATAATGATTATGGAGGCACTCCGTAGTTGAGGTCTGTGTGTAGAGCAGGAGTGAAGCCCCCCTGCTTCACACTCTCAAGACTGAATTGGGTCGCCACATTAAACACCCTGTTTGTGGAGGACTAGAGAACTTCCTATGTTGTTTGGGTAAAGTATTCACCGACTTTGGGAGAGGAGACATTTAAAGTAAAACATGAAATATGAGGGAAGTTTGAAAAAAAAATTGGGTTTGTTTAGTCTGGAGAAGAGAAGACTGAGAGAGGACATAACAGTTTTCAAGTACATAAAAAGTTACAAGGAGGAGGGAGAAAAAATCTCCCCCTTAACCTCTGAGGATAGGACAAGAAACAATGGGCTTAAATTGCAGCAAGTGACATTTAGGCTGGACATTAGGAAAAAACATCCTGTCAGGGTGGTTAAGCACTGGGATAAATTGCCTAGGGAGGTTGTAGAATCTCCATTGTTGGAGATTTTAAGACAAACACCTGTCAGGGATGGTCTAAATAATACTTAGTTCTGACACAAGTGCAGGGAACTGGACTAGATGACCTCTCGAGGTCTCTTCAAGTCCTATGATTCTATGAAAAATATGGCTGGCCAGAAAACAAGAATTCTATTTTATACCCAAAAAGAGGTTTTGACTTAGGTTTTCATTCTGCATCAGAACAAAAACTAGCTCTTTCCAACTTTTTTTTGTGAAAAACCAGAGATTCCTCCCCAGAGTAGTCAATAGCCCAGTGACAAGGAATAGGAGAGGTTGAAGTCCCTGCTCTGAAGTTGGATTTGTTATAGTGCGGGTGTTCAGAGATGGAGTGTCTCTTGCTGGATTGTACCATAAATTCCATCTTCGATCCAAGAAACCTTCCCAGTGAAAGCTGAGCTGAAACTGACATGTTTCCATGAAAAGTTTTGGTTTCAGTGAACCACCATTTTCTACTGGGAAAAAAAAGGAGATTTACTGAAAAAATTCCTGCTCTGCTCTATTTAAAAATGCTTCTTTCTGAAATATTGTTCAGCTTCCATCCCAGGGCTCCTTTAGCTGAACGACCACAACATCTCATAGGCTCCAAACTCTTGGCACATCCACCAGTCAATAATATTGCGGACAAAGGCCATTTGTCAGTGTTGAGGCTGGGATAGTCAAAGGAGCCTAAGGGCATCAGACTCCCAATTCCCATTAAGTTTCAGTCCATGGGAGTTGGGTCCATTTGATCTTTTTGGAAGTCTCAGCCTTGCTAATATAAAGAATTGTTCTTCTTACTCAGGAAAACGTAAAGATTGCATAGCTAGGTGAGCCAATTGAATTGCTCAGGTCATAGAATCATTGAATATCAGAGTTGGAAGGGACTTCAGGAGGTCATCTAGTCCAACCCCCTGCTCAAAGAAGGATCAGTCCCCAGCTAAATCATCCCAGCCAGGGTTTTGTCAAGCCAGGACTTAAAAACCTCTAAGGATGGAGATTCCACCACCTCCCTATGTAACCCATTCCAGTGCTTCACCACCCTCTTAGTGAAATAGTGTTTCCTAATATCCAACCTAGTCCTCTCCTACTGCAACTTGAGACCATTACTCCTTGTTCTGTCATCTGCCACCACTGAGAACAGCTGAGCTCCATCCTCTTTGGAACCCCTCTTCAGGTAGTTGAAGGTTGCTATCAAATTCCCCCTTATTCTTCTCTTCTGCAGACTAAATAACCCGAGTTCCCTTAGCTTCTCCTTGTAAATCATGTGCCCCAGCCCCCTAATCATTTTTGTTGACCTCTGCTGCACTCTCTCCAATTTGTCCACATCCCTTCTGTAGTGGGGGGACCAAAACTGGACACAATACTCCAGGTGTGGCCTCACTGGTGCTGAATAGAGGGGAATATCACTTCCCTTGATCTGCTGGCAATGCTTCTGCTAATGCAGCCCAATATGCCATTGGCCTTCATGGCAACAAGGGCCCACTGGTGACTCATATCCATATTCTTGTCAACTGTAATCCTCAGGTCCTTTTCTGCAGAACTGCTGCATAGCCAATCGGTCCCCAGCCTGTTAGGTGTGCATGAGATTCTTCCCTCCTAAGTGCAGGCCTCTGCATTTGTCCTTGTTGCACCTCCTCAGATTTCTTTTGGCCCACTCTGGACCCTATCCCTACCCTCCAGCATATCTACATCTCCCCCTAGATTAGTGTCATCTGCAAACTTGCTGAGGGTGCAGTCCATCCCATCATCCAGATCATTAATGAAGATGTTGAACAAAACCAGCCCCAGGACCAACCCCTGGGGCACTCCACTTGAAACCAGTTGCCAACTAGACATCGCTGTTGAGCACTACCCATTGAGCCCAATGATCTAGCCAGCTTTCTATTCATTGTTTGCACTTACCATGCTGTTAGCTTACTTTCTTCTGCCAGTGCCCCTGGGGTGTTGCTGGGCCAGATTGTGCAGCAAGGGGTATAGGGTTGGGGGAGAGAAGGGGTTCGGGAGAGCTGTGGTGGCACTAGCAGCTTGTGCTGTGATACATAGATACTCTTAGGCATGCAGCCACAACTGAAAGAGTGGAGGGCAGAGGCCACTGCAGCAATGAAGGGATAAGATGTTAAGTGAACTTTCATTCAGAAACTCATTCAGTTTGAGTTCTGAGTAAAGATTGAGATCTATTTGGAATGCATCTGCCAGTGTCTGCTTGGACTTTCATGGATGGGGCTCCGTTTCTCAAAGGAGAACGCAATGGGGCACCACCGGCAACCATCTGTTTGCACACACAAACATTTAAGTGTGCAAGTGTCCATTGTGCACGAACAAATCCTGGTTTGCATGCACCACAGTGGGATTTGAGGGGATGCATTTGGAGTGAAAAAGAGAGCCAAGCACAAGTCTGTGCATCTCTTAAATCCTCAAAACCTGTATGGGGCAATGGCCAGGCTTGAAAGCAGGATTTTCAGAGCCAAAAGCAAGCTAAAGAACTTAGCCCTGCAGCTGTAGCAGGCTTTTTATGTGTGTAATTTTAACCCTTAGAGGCGCACTCAAGATCAGAACACTGCCCTGTGCTAGGTTCTGTACATACACACAGTAAGACACTGAAGACCTTACAATCTAAATAGACAAGGAAGGAGAATTGTCCCCATTTTAGAGATGGGAAACTGAGTTACCAAGAGATATGGGTCACACAGAGAGACTGTGCTAAGGGTGGGAATTGAATGCAAATCTTTTGAGTGCTAGCCTTGTGCCCTAAATAGAAAGTCAGCCATTAGAGGAGGACAATGACTCACACGCCCCTAACGTGTGACTCATAAGCCTTATACCAGTGCCCAGCAGAGGGGTAAATTTCACCCCGGCCTGATGTGCATTGCTGAAGAGGCAGCCATTGCTGCTTGATTCACCCACAAGGTTTAGTTTTCAGGATGCGGGCACTTTAATTTCAAGGTGAGAGTGGGGTGATAGGGTTGACATTTGAGCTGGAGCTATACGGCTGAGGATACAGGATTAGTGTCAGGGCTTGTATGGCACACAGAATTAAGAAAGCAGAGGCAGTCTGTGTTTGATTCAGGTTTGTAAGGGGATTCAGATACTGTCATCCTTATATAAGGATGTACTTACGGATTAATGGCAGGAAGTCCAGCATTAGCAGCAGAGAAATGGGTGTTAGTGAGATTAGAGGTGGAGGGTTTATTTTGATGTTCATGGCATGAGCTTCCCCAGGGACATGGGGCTCCCAGACGGGCAGGGAATCCAGTATTTTGCAGGAAAAGCAAACAATCTGCAAGTCAAAAGAGTGAATTCTCCGCTGCTATGAATCAGCAGAGCTGCAGTGAAATCAGTGAGCTTACACTAGCTGAGAATCTGGCCCACAGTAACCAACCTATTTTTAGCCCCTTTTTTCCATGTGCAGAATATTCACAAGCAGTTTGGCAAGATTTGTTCACTGTGTGAAATTATTCAGCTTTTTTTTTTCTCTGCAACATTTTTGTCTGAGCCCATGGTTTGATGACAAATGGCTTGCTACAAGTAGGATAGATTTTCTGTGCGCACTGCATCACTTGCTTGCGATTGGTTGGATAAACGGACACGGTGTTGTTTCTGCTCCCTGACTGGATGAGTGCCTGAGCCTTTCTGGCCGCAGATATTCTCTGGCGTACAATTTACCTTTCGGTTCCCACAAGTTTTGACTCTGTCCATGAATGCTTGTGCCAATAAACCTCGATCAATTGAAACCACTTCTCTTAAAAATGGGAGCATGTTTTCAATGATCTTTTTATTTTGTGTGCACTGTTAATCAGCTCTGTTGGAGGAAAGAGAATGCTGGATTAGACCGCCCACTTACCCCTATTTTTCAGGAGAAGCCTGTAATCTGTGGTCCAGGCTCCGGCCTCCTAGGGAGAAGTCTCTTTAATGTCTCGGTTCATGCCTGGATGATATTCTTTGATTAAGCCATCCCCATAGCATGCTTGCACTGACACAAAAAGAGAACCCAGTGTTATAACTGCCAAGGCAAAGAAAAACCAAACCAATCCCATTACTTTATGGGGAATTGTCCAGCCCCCCAGTACTGTGAGCAAACCCTATTGCTCTTGACGTCTGAAGGGGGTGGAGCTGTCATCAAAAGCCCACTCTGTCCTAGTTCCATATCATCAAGTGACAAGAAGGGAGGGTGGATGTGCAAAGACGGAGGACAAAGGAGCCAGGGGAGGGGGAGTGTTGATTTAAGAACATAAGAACGGCCAGACTGGGTCAGAACAAAGGTCCATCTATCCCAGTATCCTGTCTACTGACAGTGGCCGATGCCACGTGCCCCAGAGGAGTGAACCTAATAGGCAATGATCAAGTGATCTCTCTCCTGCCATCCATCTCCACCTTCTGACAAACAGAGTCTAGGGACACTATTCCTTACTCCATCCTGGCTAATAGCCATTAACGGACTTCACCTCCATGAATTTATCCAGTTCTCTTTTAAATCCTGTTATAGTCCTAGCCTTCACAACCTTCCTAAAGTAAGGAGTTCCACAAGTTGGCTGTGCGCTGTTTGAAGAAGAACTTCCTTTTATTTGTTATAAACCTGTCACCTATTAATTTCATTTGGTGGCCCCTAGTTCTTGTATTATGGGAGTAAGTAAATAATTTTTCCTTATCTACTTTCTCCACATCACTCATGATTTTATATACCTCTATCATATCCCCCCTTAGTCTTCTCTTTTCCAAGCTGATAAGTCCTAGCCTCTTTAATCTCTCCTCATATGGGACCCATTCCAAACCCCTAATAATTTTAGTTGCCCTTCTCTGAACCTTTTCTAGTGCCAGTATATCTTTTTTGAGATGAGGAGACCACAACTGTATGCAGTATTCAAGATGTGGGCATACCATCGATTTATATAAGGGCAATAATATATTCTCCTTCTTATTCTCTATCTCCTTTTTTATGATTCCTAACATCTTGTTTGCTTTTTTGACCGCCTCTGCACACTGGGTGGACATCTTCAGAGACCTATCCATGATGACTCCAAGATCGTTTTCCTGATTTGTTGTAGCTAAATTATTCCCCATCATATTGTATGTATAGTTGGAGTTATTTTTTTCAATGTGCATTACTTTAAATTTATCCACATTAAATGTCATTTGCCATTTTGTTGCCCAATCGCTTAGATTTGTGAGATCTTTTTGAAGTTCTTCACAGTCTGCTTTGGTCTTAACTATCTTGAGCAGTTTAGTGTCATCTGCAAACTTTGCACCTAACTTGTTACCCCTTTCTCCAGATCATTTGTGAATAAGTTGAATAGGATTGGTCCTAGGACTGACTCTTGGGGAACACCACTAGTTACCCCTCTCCATTCTGAGAATTTATCATTAATTCCTACCCTTTGTTCCCTGTCTTTTAACCAGTTCTCAATCCATGAAAGGACCTTCCCTCTTATCCCATGACAGCTTAATTTATGTAACAGCCTTTGGTGAGGGACCTTGTCAAAGGCTTTCTGGAAATCTAAGTACACTATGTCCACTGGATCCCCCTTGTCCACATGTTTGTTGACCCCTCCAAAGAACTCTAATAGATTAGTAAGACACGATTTCCCTTTACAGAAACCATGTTGACTTTTGCCCAACAATTTATGTTCTTCTATGTGTCTGACAATTTTATTCTTTACTATTATTTCGACTCATTTGCCCAGTACCAATGTTAGACTTACTGGTCTGTAATTGCCAGGATCACCTCTAGAGCCCTTTTTAAATATTGGCCTTGCATTAGTTATCTTCCAGTCATTGGGTACTGAGGCTGATTTAAAGGACAGGTTACAAACCCTAGTTAATAGTTCCACAATTTCTTTCTGCCAAAGACTTCCTGTGCAACCTTTAGCAAGTCACATCCCTTCCCCATTTTGATACTGATGGCGACAACACACTGAACTAAATGGGCCACTGGCCTTAGCCATTTCTCCATTCCCATGAATGACCTGATGTTAACCATGCTGTTGGTGCAAAGCTCTTTGGTGGAATCTAAATGGGCCACTGGCCTTAGCCATTTCTCCGTTCCCATGAATAACCTGATGTTAACCATGCTGTTGGTGCAAAGCTCTTTGGTGGAATCCGGACTGTGGACACCCGCATAGTCAAATTGCATGGTGGGTGAATGGCTGTTTTGTTTAACTAAGCCAGAGCAATAGAGAGTTTCCATTACTTATGCACTTCCTGAAGCTGAAACAATTGCTATTATCCCACATAACATTGCATGACCTACATTTTTACTTGAAAGCCTCCAGCTAATAATTAGTTTGAATTTTGATTTATAAATAAACACATTCATATTCCAGTAAATCAGAAACCCAACCCACAACAAAGTTCCCTCCCCGGTGTCCTGCTCTTTCTTTTGCGTTTGTTGTTTGTCTTTCAGAGGAGGTGGGGATTTTGCTGGTGTGGGTGAAGGATATAATGAGACTACTGGGCATTTTCCTGGATATCTGCAGGAGCCTCAGTGCTTTTGAGATTTGTGCCATCTGGATAAAGAGGGTCAAGCTACACATTGGCAGCAATTAGACATTGCGGCATGGCAGGACAGCTTGGCTGCGCTGAAGGAGCTGCAGAGCACAACAGATTAGTAAACAAAAGTACCTAGCAGAAGGGGCCCAGGTTGGTCAACTCTCAGGGCATAGCTGGCAGTGGTGATGCCTTTTATTTCTCTAGCTGTCCATCTGTGTGGCCATCCACCCTGGCACCAGAGATGGGGCAGCATTGGAAGGTCTGGAGCTTGCGTTTGATTTGGGTAAGGGCCCAAAAGCTCCTGTGTAGTTTCTACGGCTGAGATTATGATTTCAACTAAATGTCTGTATAGAGAATTTTGAGGGCGACAGAACCTCTTCCCCTGATGCACTTGTGCAGGAGTAAGTGGGGAATACTCCTTCCCTGGCGTGTGTTAATGGAGAGTCGGTGGGCAACGCACACAGCTATAGCTGCACTTGCTACTTGCTGTGTCCAGCACAGCTGAGATCGCATGGTGTGCGGGTGTGGGGTAGTGACTTACAGTGGAATGGAATTATAGGAATAAATTGCCACTTTCTTGGGAGAAAGTGGAGAGCTGAAAGGGATTTGAGGTTCTCTAAGATACAGTTCTTTTCCTAGGATACTACTGGTGTGGTGCTGGCTGGCTTCCTTCCCTACCATGAGCTGTGTCCTTGCAACAGAATTGAGCCCTGAACTATTAAGACTTGATGCAAGACTGGTCTGCAGAACTGGGCTGGAGAACTCAGCTATCATAGTGATGGGGATGGGAGAAGACTAGAAGAGACTTTTCCTTGGGGTTTGCAGTATTTCTGACGTCTGTTTGGGCTGAAAATAACGCGAGAACTCTTTCTTGACTGATATATTGTCAGACTTCTGCTGCTGGTCTTTGCCAGAAATATCAAGTGTAGAGGCTGCCATGACAATCATTACTGAGCCAAATCCTGATGACCGTTTTGAATTATTAGTCATTCAGACTGGCACTGAAGCCAATGGGAGTTTGGTCTCAATATGAGATCCAAGGCTTGGCCTCTGGTTAATCCTTTCTGCTCAGCTGTAAAAGGTGTGCTGGGTTGATGTAGGCGGAAAATGAAAAAAATGGGTTTTGCTTCAAAATTGGGTAGCTCTTATTTTAGCTGAACCAGTTGGCCCATTGCTACCGGATACATGTCCATACCTACAACTTATTCTAATGCAATAGTCCAGAAGGCTGCATTTTGCAATGTTTTCAATCATTAATGGGAGTATATTTTTATAAGAATAATATCTGGGCAACACGAGTTACTGCACCAAGGACTTGATCCAAAACCCTTTGAATTCAGTGGAAGTCAAGGATCTGTGGACCCAGTTTCTTTCCTCTGACAGTGGTCAATGTCGAAAGCTTGAAAAGAATGCATAAAGCATCCATAATGTGCCCAGTTACACTGTGGAAGTAATTGTCATTCCAACCCAAGCTGGTGATCAGTGTATGCCTTGAAGCAAGACAATTGCTAGCCTTTGTAATTTCTCTCATGAAAAAAAAAATCCAAATCAAATGTAATAAGGATGAGACCAATGGAGTTCTACAGAAATTAGTCTGAAAACTTATAAAATTGAATGGAGATTGAGCTGCCTGTTGTGGAATTCTATGGATGGGTTTAAGCATTCTATGGAAAGGTTGTTATTCTTGATTAAAATCTATAGGTTTCCTACCAGGTGTTATTCTAGCTCATGCAACTCCAGATGCTATTTTTATTCAGAGAAATGTCAAATCCTTTCTTGAAACTTACTAAACTACTTGCCTCAGCAGTCTCCTGCAGTAGCATGGTCTATAAAATAAAAGCATCCCTTGTTTTCTTTCTCCCCGTTACACTTTTTTGTCTTTTTTAATGTAAAAACATTTTTTAAAAGGATAGAAACATTAATAGTTCAGATGGGGGCTGGGGCGGGTCATAGATCTAGTGACAACATTTCTCCTGAGGCTCACTGAAATACAACTATAGGCAGAGAAGCATCTGTGGAAATGGCATTGCCTTCGTCGGTGTTCATGGGTTTGGTCTGATGCCCATTAAAGTCAACGGGAGTCCTTCCATCCAGTGAATGTTGCTTCAGGCCCTGCTCTCTCGTCGTGGCTCCCAGATCACATTTGCTCTGTTTACTAGTCAGAAGCAGAACTGAGCAGGAACCAGAATGTCCATTTCACAGAAGTTCCACAACTTCCAAATTTGTTCTCGTTCTGCATTGAAACAAAAGCCATAAATTTTGAAATTTCACACCGAATTATCTAAAAAATAATTATTTCAGGTCAATGGAAAGGTTTCATTTTGCTTTTTGCTTGTGATTTTTATGTCATAGTCTCATTTACAATAGAAAATAAAAGCTGAAATGAAAATTAATTTCAAAATGGAAAATGGGACGGTCCCATTCCAGTAGCGCTGAACTGATCAATTTGGATCATTTTTTTCTAAACAAAAGTTCATCGAAATCAGCACATTCCCACGGAGAGTTTTGGTTTCAATAAAGTGGCATTTTCCCATGGAAAACAAATGTTTAGTTGCTCAATTGCCAGCCAGCTCTAGCCAGAAGGTCATTGAATGATAGAACCATAGGGTTAGAAGGAACCACAAGGGTCATCTTGTCCTGTGGTTCTCCACCAGGGGCCTAAGGCCCTGCAGGGCCGTGAGCAGGTTTCAAGGGGTCTTCTAAAATAAACCATTGGGCAGGGCTGGCATTAGATTAGTGGAGCCCAGGGTAGAAAGCCAAAGGCCAAACCCCATTGCCCAGGACTGAAGATGAAGCCCGAGGAACTTAGCTTCATGGGGCCCCTTGTGGCATGTGGCTCTGGACAATAGCCCTGCTTGCTACCCTCTAACACTGGCCCTGATTTTTAATCTACTGGATACGCAGAAAAACAATTGTGGCACAGCTGGGCCAGGGGGTGGGGCCTCAGAGAGAAAAAGGTTGAGAACCCCTGATCTAGTCTAATTCCCTGCCAAGATGCAGGATTTGCTGTGTCTAAACCATCCAAGACGTTCATCTCCTAGCTGCCTGTATCTCAAACCCTACCTGAGGGGCGAATACACTGCTCAGTTCTCTTTCTCTTTTTCACGTGATGAGAGGTGATTCGTACTTGTTACTGATGGGCTTGCTGATGATGCACAGGGCAGAATGGAATCTAGCTCAGACTCTGTGTTGACTGCCAGGATTAAAAATAAACTGCCTTGGCCAGTAAAGTGAGCAGATCTGACTGTACGATGCATTTGATGCGGCAGGACCGTTGCTCTTTGGGCCATAAGTGCATCTTATGGGCCACGTTCAGACTTGTTGGAAGTGGATGTGGCTCAGTTGACTTCAACATGCTTACAATCAGTATAAGCAGGGTCACTTCAGTGAATTGCACCCACTTATGCCGGAGCTGAATTTGGCCCAATATTTGTCCATCTTGTCTCTTTCCTTTAATTATGTGCAACTCTAGCTCTTTCTATTTTATTTTATTTCCCTTTTCCGTTGTGTGCAACTCAGAGCTTTAGATGGTCCTTGGAGGCATTTCTTATAGAGTACTTTATAACATTTTAGTAATAGGCACTTGAAACGTACACTAGATACACGTCCCTGTCACACATTGAATGCCATGATGGGGCCTAATTGGCCGCTGTCTTGGCAGCTTCAGAAGAGCAATCAAGGATTGACTGAGCAATGAAGGTTGGACTTTCCTTTCCCCTGTAGAAGTGCACCCTCCAGGATAGGGCTGAGGAAGACTGGCAGGTCATTGAGAGATGCCTGCATTTCTGCTGCCTGCATGCTGTGCCTATAAGGTGGGTGTTGATCCAGCCCCGCCAGCCGCATGTGCCTTTCATTGACCGCAGATTCACTAGGGAAGATCCAGAAAACAGCGGTGGCTCTCTGAGCCCTTGAATTGGAATGGAACAGGTTGGCCTGTGTTGTTAACGAAGCTGCTTAGCACTTGCCCCATCGGGATGTATGGAAAGGACAATGCCGGGCCAAATCCAAAGCTGAGTGCATGTGTCCAGTGCAGCTATTCCTTTCGAGAGGGAGAGGAAGTCGAGTAGTATCTCTCCAACAGATCCCGAAGGAGCAGGACTTGGGCCCGAACGTCTGTACTGCCCTAATAAAACATATACTGGGATTTGGAGACCTGTTCGCACCGACGTGGCGTCTACATATTAAACAATCACAGTTTCCACGCCTGCAAGGAGCGGGCTGCTAATCTAATGCAACCCTTGGGTTTTGCTCACCACTGACTCTGCATGGAAACAAACAGTGGCCCGGTTTTCCTATTTAAAAGGTTCCAGGGATAATCTGGTTGGGTCGCTGTTTGGGGAACAACATGATCTGATCTCTTACTGGCTTTTTCAGAAACACTCTTGAGAAGATAGCAGGTGTGGGAGGGTGTCAATGGTTGTTTTTTTCCTCTCCAGCCTTAAGTGGTCAGCTGAATTCACGCTCAGAGCCCCTAGCCTTCTGCACCTCATTCATTTGGGACAGGTTAGTGGAATAGAGAATCTGATTGGCAGTTGGGAGATCTTTGTTCTGTTCTTGACTCTCTGAGTGACTCTCTGTGGTACAGAGTTTGATACTCTTTACTCTCCCCGAGTAGCACTTTACTCCTCCATTTCTCCCATTGGTTTCAATATAACTTCTCTTGCAGTAGAATACATTTCAGTGTGAGCTGGCAGATCAGACTTTACCCCATACGACACTGGCTAAATCATGCACTACTCCATGCCTTAGTTTCCCCACCTGTAAAATGGAGACAATAATACTGACCCACCTTTGTGATGCACTTCGGGATCCTGAGATGAACAGTGCTATCTCAGCACTAATTATTATTTACTTACGTTTGTTTCCTTGCTTTACTCTTTGTCGGGAGTACTATCAACCATATGGGCAAAGCAGTTTTTTGCTGATGTCTGTACTATAGAGCCAAACGAGTGACCATGCCAGAATATCTTTTCCAGTCTCTTGCAAATGCATCTCCCCACCTCAAGGATGAGTGAATTCCCTGTGCCAGAATCTATTACAGCTGGCCATGCAAAGAGGACCCAGCTTGGTTTTCAGAACCTAGCTTGAGTTGGGAAGTGCTGCCAGTGGATTAAAAACTAAACAGAAACCCTCTTTGGATTTGTAATCTGAGCTGGAAATTGTCAAGGCGGAGGAAAAAAAACATACAAAGTCCTCACTGTCATATTTCAAAGCAACACTGCGCGTGAAGTGACTGCGTGCTCATTTAGGGTGCATGGAGTTAAAACACGCAGGAACTCCGGAGACAGAAAACAAAGATATTTCAGCGGTGCTGAGCTCCCACTCACTGCCGTCAGTGCTGTGCATACTCACTGCTGTCAGAGCTGTACATACTCAGAACCTCTGCAAATCAGGCTTCCATTACATCTGACTGCCTCCTTTTTATCTATAGTAAATACCAGGATGAGGGTTTCTCAGTTGCTCTGACAGTTTGGGTCCGATCAATTTGGCTTTCCATTCAGTTATGGCATCTTATGTTTCTCGGGTACGTTCTGCCTCTTTCATGTAATTCCTTAACTGGTTTCCTATCACCGGTGGGTCTCTTCTTTTAATGTGTTTGAATGTATTTGATCATCAACAAATTTCTCTGTCTGTTCCTGTGATAAAAAATTAAATCCAGGCACCTTTGAAGGCTGTATTTTTTTCCCATGTGCTACAGTGTAGTAACTGACATCCTTTACTTATTAAAATAAAAAAGTTTTAAATGTGACATCTTTTATTAAAAAGAAGAAGAGGGAGAGGAAAAAAAATAAAACACACCACTGTATATTCTTACAGATGGGACATCAAAATGTAAACTATAAAGGATACATTTTTCAAAGCCTTGTGCAGGGGCTGAGTTGATTAAATGGGAACCAGGCATCCAAATCCTCTCATGTCACTTTGAAAATGTATTGATATGGGAGAAGTCTGTCATTTTAGCTTGAAATGTGTATGATTTCCTAGCCCTAGCTAATCTACTGTTATGATCTACCCCTACGGGGAGCTAGAGAACGCCATGTTCTCCAGTAGGATATATCTCTGCGGTTCTCAAACTGGGGGTCGTGACATGAGTGTGAGAGTGAATGTGGGGATCCGGGGTACGGCATTGCCACTTGGTGAGCACTACAGCTATTAAGAGGCTCATCACAGCTGTTTGAAAGGAGCTGCACCTAGTAACTGGCCCATGGGCAATGCAATCTCAGCAGCACCCTGGGATATAATTAGCCAACACTGTGCATTAGACAATGGTCAGTTGTGGCTATGCTGTCCGTAAAGAGTTTCATCCATCTGAGGTGATGCTGTAGCTCAGGTTGACACCTGGTCTGCATTTAGACTGGCTTCTCAGAGGCAAAGGCAGTTGAATCGAGCAAACAACATTGTATTTTATTAATTGAAATAAAGGAAGATGTGAATCACAATGTAATACAGCTCCCCGAGTTCATCTGAAACTTCCATGCGTGGTCTGAATCATCCAGAATTCTCAACTGCAATCAGAATATCTTTGAGACACCCCTAACTACCCCACCCAGCTCTTATGCTCCTGAGCTTTTTGGGGAGTTTACAACCATCCCCTTTCTTTATAACAGGCCAAACCAGACACCTAAGCTTCCAAGAGGTTAGAATCTGTATCCAAGCTCTGCAGATCAAACCTTCTCTGCAATGAGGTGGGTCACACCCGTCAGCTAACAGTCAGTGATGCGCAACCCCACATGTCTATCTCCCCATGAAAGGCATCACCAGAACTCTAGGGCAGCAAAGTGGATGGTGATTTGTTGAGTCATTTCAGACTAAGCTCAGTCTTCTCCTGGTGACTTCAGCAGATCTCAACCCCTGGCCTCAATCAGGCCCTTCCTGCTGTATTCTCTGATCCCTGGAGACCCCTTCTCACGCTCCTGAATTAAACACCATCCAGCTTTGTTGCAGGGTCGTGTGGGTTTCTCTCTGATGAAGCCAGTCAGTTGATCTGTTCCAGTCCCTTCCAAACATGCTTCCATGGTGTCAGCGTCTCTGGTATTTAGCTTGGGGAATGGAACTGTGTTTATTCTGCTGCCCATTGCCATGGTATCTGAGCACCTTGAAATCAATGGCAACCTGCTAGCTGCCTTACAGAGGACAGTCTCTGCTGTATTTAGAAGAGGAGGTGCTTGGGAGCCAATGGGAATCCCAAAGCCAGGTGATCCTCTACAGAAATGTCCCTCCTTCTGGCTCCCTGAGATCGTGCAGTCAGAACATCCCAGTCACTTGTACTATTCTTGGTTAGCTACATGAAGAGGATGCTCTGTGGGACAGTCCAGGCTTAGCCCAACATGGAGGACATTATAGGCGAGGACTGGGGCCTTCTGATGAGTTTGGATTTGGTGTCGACTCTTCCCTGACTTTCCTATGTTGAATTTATCTCATCCCCTTGCTCTGTCTGACTCTGCATCACCTCTGCTCAATGCCAGTACAATGCAATGAACACATATATAGCATCTGCACAAGAGTCCCAGGGCCCTTTGCAACCATAAACATCTAATCAAAGCACAGCCTCCAACATGAATTCCCATCACTGAAACGTGTAAACCGAGACAGACGTGGCATTTTTTCAGCTCTCAACCAGAAACTGATTCTACAGTCTCTGAGCGGCGTTAATTACCGAAAGCTCCATGTTCAAGATGCCAGTTGAGAGACTGGGCTTGGCTGGGTAGGAAGTTTTAAGTGAACATAAGGGAATATAAGGTAATTGTCTGTCAGAGAGGTGGGTGGGGGCTGTTCTTGTCAGAGGCATGGCCAGGGACAGCTGTGTGTCAGGATGGTGCAGATCCATAAGGGACAATGGTGCCAACCATTTATTTTCTTTATTTAAAGGGGAAAAAAGACGTTTGCAATGGATTTAGCACTGAGGAAAGGTGCTAGGCTGATCGCTAGAGAGGCTGAAGTCCTTATAATAAGTGTAGCATAGTCAATGTGAGTGCAAGCTTCCCCCATGCTGTCCTATCAGTGTCAGTCAAACTTGTCCAGCTCTAGGGCTAAGAAGAGCATCTAGCCTTCATGTCCCATTCAGTCCATGGCTGCTCTGTTCAGACTGCCGGCCGGCACCACGCACAGTATTGGCATTTGTGACACGCAGACTTGTCCACTGGGAACTAGAGTAGGATCCATCTGCTCACATGACCTACGCCACCCAACAGCCATCAGTTAGGGACAACTTCTGGCACTGTTGATGACCTGGTGAAGAAAGTCCCTAAAGATGGTTATTAATCCCCTGTGCCATCCAGTCACCCTCTTTACACTCTGGTCAGTGATTAAGTGCTCAAAACATTTCCAAGCTGGAGTTAGCCCACATTTTTTATTGCTTTGCCCAATGCTGAGTGTCATCAGCTAGTGAACTTTCTGACAAACTCACCTTCATTATTATTTGCTTTATGCTCGTCTCTAAAGGCCCTGCCTAGCAGATGAAGATCGAACCCCCCAATGTGCATGGTGCTGTGCACACAGTGAGAACCAGTCCGATCTAAACAGCCAAGAGGTGAGATGGGAGCCAGAGAGGCACAAGGTTGTGAACTGATTTGCCCAGGGTCACAGTGGCCAAGCCAAGAATAGCACCATGGTCTCTCAGCTCTCAGTCCAGTGCCCTACCCATTAGTCCACGCTGCCTTCCCACGTCTAGCTCTGTGATAAAACCTGGAATCAGGTGCTGTGCATCTGGCTCGGGGCTATTTGCTGTGAAAGTTTATCAGCTTTTCTATCTGGAATCTCATGAGTGGTGCCAGGTGCTGGAAACACTGGTGCGGGGCGAGAGGGAAATCCATGGTGGGGAAAGAACATAAATAAGCAACAGGGGAAAAAAAGTAAAATGTGAAGTGGCCCTTTAAAATGCAAGCCTCTGGAGCCCAGAGCTCCTCTAGAGCTCCCTCAAGTATTCAAATGAGATTGCAGCATCAGATTGGTATGCATTAGGCTGGTCTCAATGAAAATTAACATGTAATTGCGTCAAATGAAGTAAGTGAGGAGGTAATCTGTTCTTAAATTGGATTCGCAGGATTTTGTGGTACCATAATGCAGCTGTGAAATGAAATATATTTTAAAGATGATGTCCCCAAGGGGCGAGGGGGAGGAAAAGGGGGATGTTATAGAGCGAAAGTTTCCCCCTTCCCCATCTTGCTTTACCCTTTGTTAGCACTGCTCTCTAATAGGGAAGGGTCTGACAACGGGATAGCAATCTGAATCTCCTGGACGGGGAATGCCCCCTGATGTTCTGGAGTCTTGTCTCCTCAGCCTTGATGTTCCATTGTTCTCTCTTCCTTTCCCTTCCAGCCTGGAGTTCTGTTTTCCCTCTGTCTTGCTGTTCCGCTGTCCTCCCTTCCCTCTGAAACATCAGGGAGTGTGTGAGTGGATGCCTGACTTAGCAGCGAGAGCACAAGGCAGGAAATCTGGCTTCTGTTCCTGACTCTGACGCTGATTGGCTGTGTGACCTTGAGCAGGGTTTACTTAATCCAGCCTCAGTGCCATGGGTAGACTAAATGACCCCTTGAGCTCCCTTCCAACCCCACATTTCTATGATTCTGTGATTTTAAGACACTGTGACCCCCTGTGTGACTCGGTTTCCCCATGCATAAAACAGAGCTTAGACTCTCCTACCTTACAACAGAACATAGGTGAAATGAAATTCACTGATCTCTGGATGGAAAGCAGAAGAGAAGGGCAAAATATCCTCATTATTATTCTGCCAGTGGACAGGGGAGAGGATTCAGGCAGAGAACACAGAGTATAAATATTATCCACTGGGAAATGCCTCCCTGGGTGTCATGAGGCTAGGAAGTCAGCGGGGTAGGCCGAGAGGAAGCCAAATCCTTGGCATCCGGCCATTTGTTACCTGAGCTCTTGGCCATGGCTGAGCTGCCAGCGTCTCTCTGCTCTCCTGGATGCCACGGGTTGGCATTGCAAGAGCTTTGATATTTCCTCTAATTCTCCCCTTTGTTTGTACTCTCCATGCTGCTGTTCTACAGCTGCACGTGCTGACTGGTTCCAGATGCACGTGTGAGGAGATAATGGATCTGTGTAACTCAGACGTGGAGCTTTCACAGCTCCCGGGGTGTATGCGACCGAAGGGGCTCTTGAAAGCGCTCCACGAGGAATGTTTTTCAACCCCTAGAGAATCTCCTGCTTATGAATCCTAAACAGGTAGATTATAAAGCAATGTCCCTCTGTGTCAGCAAAGCAGGGAGGCGGCTGTGCCTAGTGGAGCTCGCTTTGCTGGCTTTACTCCTCTCTTAGAGCGGCGAGCTGGTGTGGTCCCTTCCCACTCCCATTTGGGAACCAATGTTCCCGCTGGAGACTGGAATGGACTGCTCTAGTCTGCAGTTAGGAGGCAAGTCTCCACCTGTAACATCAGAGATTTCACAGCTACAGCCCAAGGCAGCTCTGGGACTTGATTCTGTATTCTGTGGGGCAATGGATGCATCTAAAGCAACACCAGAGTTTGCTGGCTTGGAGGACAAGTGGTCTCAGGGTTGAGGCGGTGCTGGACTCTCTGGACTCTAAAATACACCCCTCTTGTGGCCTCTGCAAAATCCAGCCCTTTCTCCAGGTTTGAATTTGATAGTGTGAGGGTGAGAGGGGCTGGGTGAGGGATGGTTAATTGTTTATTATGGAAATTGGCTTTTCCCTCTCAAAGTGCATATCTATCTATCTATCTGCTTAATCATGTATCTGCATCCCAAGATGCATGATAAGGATCTAATAAATAAATCTGAGACTGGCAGCTTGCCTGCATATTTGTACAGCACCGAACACGATGGGCTCAACGAATTCAACTAATAATAGCCAGACCATGCTGGTGAGAGGCAGGCATAGTGCAGGTGATGTGTAAGCTTCACATACCTCTGTCACCTCACTCCTCAACTGCTGCATAGCTCTGACAGTGCCTCTTAACCCCAGTCTGTAGCACCTCTGCTACTCCAGGGCTAGGTTTTCACGTGGTTCTCTCAGTGCCCCTCAGCAACCCCCAGGCTTTCCATTCTTGCAGCTTGGCTGAGGCTCCTGGCGCATGCCAGCCTGCAGCATGCCTTCCTCTTTCAGTCCTGACTTCCTGTTCACAGCTGTGCCACTGCACCTTGGCCCTGACCCGCAGCACCCCCTGCTATTCGATCCCCGCTCCATCCAACTCTGCCAATACCCTTCCGTCTTGACTCTCAGCCCCCTCTACTACTCCAGCCCTGGTCCAGACAGCTCTGCTGATGCATGTCAGCCCTGACCCGCAGCACCCCCTGCTATTCCAGTCGTATGGCTCTTCTTAAGAGAAAACACCAGTTGCACCGATAGTTTCCCATCTGTAATAACGTAAGTGCACCACTTCCCTCCAAATGTGTTATCATTGCAGTTAAATGCTGCAGTCCCTAGCCCTTGCGCCTAGTTAAGTGCATCCCTTTCACATACGTTGGAGCAATGGCTTAACTTTATTCGTGGCCCATTAGTGTCAATTGCACAAAGCAGAACCTGAATTTATTCAGGGGACACAGCTCATAACAGAGAGTTCAACACTCAGTGCAGCGCTAGCGGCTGCAAATGCAGTGGTGAGGGACCAGCCGCTGCTCCCTGTTAGGCTGAATGAGGAAAGCAAGGTGGTAAATTGCCAGCACACTGACTTATCATAAACTGTTCTACTGGGTACTAATGTGCAGGGATGGCAGCACTACCCAGTGGACCGCACACTGCACTGGGAGGCAGGTAACCTCGGTTTTGTTCCTAGCTTTTCTGCATGACTTGGGGCAAGTCACTTCCCTGCTTGGTACCCCAATTTCCCCATGTGTAAATGCATCATTGTTTGTATTGTGGTAGCTCTAGGAACCCCAGTCCTGGACCAAGGGTCAGGACCCCATGGTGCTAGGTGCTGTACAAACAAAGAAATTAAAAATGATCCCTACCTGCAAAGAATGTATGGAATTAATACTGTGAACTTCGTAGTGGGATGGTGGCTCAGTTAACTAATATCTGTAAAGCATTATGAGTCCCTCGGCAATGCAAGTGTTAATGTTGGCTCTGAACCCATTGCCCACCCCTAGTGCTGCTCACTCGTGGCAGAGAAGACAGCTGGGTAGCAAATGGCCGGCCACGGGCTTCCCAAGAGATAAGGGCTTCTCCTTTTCCTTTTCCCATCTGTTCTTGAAAAGGAGATGGAGCAGGTGTGTGGCGGGGGTGGGGGAAGAAATGTTAAAGGATGGGGGTGGGGAATTGTTCTGTCTCCTCCTTCTGAGTAATCTGGTGAGTCAAATGCCCACAGGCCGTTAGAACGGGCAAGGAGTGCGCGAGTTCTGTAAGAGCTTTGCCTTTGCATGGACTCCGGCAGGATGGCACAGAGTCCGCCTACACAAACACTGTTCTGCAAAGCAGCAAAGTGCATAACCCATGCCCATATCTAGCCCAGGAAGGTCAGTACTATTCAGGAGGGAAGGAGAGGATTGTTTCCATCTCCAGCACGTACAGTAGAAAGTTCCCCAGACTGGCTTAGACACCTAAGTAAATGGTCTAGGGAAGTCAGATTGGGAGTTTCCGATTTCCCCATCTCGTAAGGTGAGAACACAGGGACATTCGATGAAACTGAAAGGTGGCAAATTCAAAAATGATAAAAGAAAACACTTTTTTTTTCTATGCAACACATAATTAGACTGTGGAATTCATTGCCACTGGCAGTCTCTAAGGCCAACAATTTTACAAGATTCAAAGGGGAATTGGATATTTATATAGCAAGAATATCCAGAGTTATGACAGTTAATGCTAAAAAAAAAAAAAGACTACTGAAAGGGAAATTAAACCTCAAACTTCAGTGTTTAAATTCATTTCAACTGTTAGAATTAGGATGAGACCTTCTTGAGGGCAGGTTACCTCACATTTACCTCCTAGGGGTTTCTTGCACCTTCTTCTGAAGCTTCTGGTGTGGGCTGCAGTCGGAGAGAGGACAGTGGACTGGATGGACCTGTGATCTGATCCAGTCTGCCTATTCCTCTGTTCCTACATGGATAAGATCTTTGCAGTTCCACTGTAAATTTTCTAAGCAGGGAGTATCTCGTATTCTGTGTGTGTGTGTACACCATCCAGCGCAATGTATCCGAATAAATGATACCAGCACTTAGGACAAAATGGAGAAGGTCCCTTAATCCACATACTTCGGCTCATAAATCCGCCGCTGTGCAGCATTTCAAAAGCACAGTGGCTGTGTGTACTTTGGTGGTGCTTTCACCCTTCCTTGAAACATTCCCAACCAGCCAGTCCTGGAGGGTACCTGACTGGATGGGCCAGTAGCTTGCTGTAGGTAACAAATCCTGTATCCCTGGGTGACTATCTTTGGTTAGATTTAGAGACAGGGTCCCAGAATGAAAGGACCTATTGGTCCGTGCTGGGGCAGTGACTCCTACCCTCCAGACACTGCTCTATCTCACATAGCAGCTGTGAGGCTGAATTCCTTAGGGTTTTGTAAAGCACTTTGAGATCCTTGGGTGGAACATGGCAAAGGTGTGCAAAGTGGGGGTGGTGGTAAGGTGTGTTAATAGAAGGATGGGAATGAGCCTGGTGCAGGGCCACAGGGCAAAGCACAGCAGTGCTATGGAGAGATAAAGACCTTCTGAGCATGACTGTCTGCCGTACTGGGACTTGTCTGCTTTGGTGTCCTCCCACTGTGACTCATACGTCAAGGTTGAGAACACGTGAGCTCTTAAGTTTCTTTTGATGGACTTAATCTTCCACCACTAGATATTCTCCTGTCAGAGAGCCTCCCAGAATTAGATTCCTATTGCCTTGGAAGGCACGTGCACACACCCACACTCAGAGGAAGGCAGATATGGGGGGCGGGGGTCAGCATTCCTGAGAGCCAGGCCTGGGCTGCTGCTCCTGCAGCTTAGCCAGCCTCCGCTGTTAGGAGACTTGCATGTGGGGGAGACAAGCAGCATGTCAGCACCAGAGCAAATCCCCAGCACCTTCCCACGTTCTCTCTGCCACCTCCCCTCTAGCCCAGCCCAGTGGTCCTAGCAGACTTCATCCGCTTCCACAAATGCCCCTAGTGTACAGGAGGGGCATGTAGGTTAGTGGTCAGAGCCCAGGCCTGGGCGTCAGGAAGAGATGTGGGTTCTACTCTTGGCTCTATCTCTGCTCTGACCACGGATGAGTCGTTTAATGTCCCAGTGCGTAAGATTGCCCATCTACCTGGTTTCAGAATGTACAAATGCATCTAAGGGCAAAATGAGGATAATGCTTCCCTTGGAGACTAAAGGATTCATCTTACTGATGTCAGCCAGCCTTTATCTATTGGCCCTAATTCCTTAATGTTTGGGAAGCACTTTGAGTTGCTTGGGTGGCTGGTCCCATGTGATCCACCATTGCTTTAAAGTTGAGAGGGGTCTCTCAGCATGGTGAGAACTAGAAGAGAGTTTTCAAGCACTGGCTTCATTTTTTCCTTTCTCTCTTTCTTTCCATTCCTTTCTACCCATTTCTTTGGCATTTCCCAATAAGCTTGTGTACAGCTGTGTGCCCTGAGCTGTCTGTGCATCATGGCATTGCACCAGACCAAGCAAGGTGGAGCGTTTATAGCTTGCATCTTATTAATAATACAATTAGAGCAAATGATTTGCATCTGTAGACTTTGAACTGAGGCTCTCTGGTGCTCTCTGGTGCTTCACAAACATGCAAACTAACCCTCCAAACTCACGCGGGGGGGCCAGTGCTAAAATGTGTCACTGCATTTTACTCAAATGGCAAGTGAGGTGGGGAGAGATGAAGCTTTTTGCCCAAGCTCACCCTGTGAGTCAGTAACCAAACCCAGGAGTCTCGGATCCTAGTCCCTTCTGCAATAACCACATGACCACACTCCCCTATCAGAGCTGGAGACAGAATCTGTAAATCTTGACTTCCAGTCCCCTGCCTAACCAGTAGGTTACACTCCTTCCCCCAAAGCTGGGAACAGAACCCAGGAGTCCTGACTCGGCCTCACCACTGCCCCACCCCATAACCATTAGGTCACACTTCCCTCACAGCCCTGGGAATAGAACCCAGGACTCCTGACCCTGACTCCCAGTCTCTTTCTTCTAGCAGTCAAGGAAGTGTCTCCTCCTAGATATTGTCTTTTTGCTCCTCCAGCCTGGAGCGAAGGACAAAGAGAACAATTTGGTTTGCAGAGGAGGGAGAAGAAAGAGCAGGCTTGAATGGCATTTGATGTCCCCGATGGGCCTGTTTGAGTGAAGCTGGTTAAATATGTTCAGATCTTCATGGGCAGGAAGGGAGGTGTCACAAAAAGGTTTTTATTTTCAATATCTGAGCTGCACTTTTGACTGTGTGAATCCGAATAAAAACCTGGGTGCCAGCCTATCTGAGGGCAGCTGTTGACTCCCAGCCTTTGGAAATGCTCCAACTGCTGAGAAAGAGAAAATTTGAGGTGCATGTGGAAATCAGCAGGTGCGCCTTCCTTATCTGTCTGCTCTCCTGCTGTTGAGTTAATAGTGAATACCTAAAGAGAGATTTTCCCTGGTAGTGAAACTTCTCTTAACCCCTCATGCTATCTGTCCTGTGCGGTTACATTTCTGTCTGTCTGTCTCTCCTTTTCTTTCTTTCTTGATTTGTTCTGAAGCTGTCCACACTTCTGAGAGTTAGTGCCATATATCACACCAGGATCAACTTGAGGGCCGTGCGGACGGACTGGGCTGTCAGCAAACTTTACAGCTTCATATAAAATTTTGTGTGCATGACAAGGACAGGGTGGGGAAAGCGCTGAAATGTGTGACAGTAGGCGTGGGTGGAGACAGGGCGTACCAGATTTTCCAGGGGCTTTCTACCAAGGGGATGTGCAGAGGACAAACAGGAGATCACTTCCACCCCATAAGGTGACTCTGTTTCTCCCCATACCCGTGGGGCACATCCGTTCCTTGAAGCCCCCATTACCGAGGAGGACACATAGCTGCGGCACCAGAGCCAAATCTAATAAGAGCTGCTGGGGGATAAATGAGCTGCCTCCCTGCCATGAGAGCTGAGGTCCAGACAGAGCTGCCAGGTCCAGTGCTCAGAGGTAGTGCCCCCTCTTTCTCATGCGATAGCTGCTGTAATTTGAGTCTCCTTGAGACCAGGAGTTGTATAACCATGAGCCTAATTCTCCTCTCATTTGCAAAGGTGTAAGTCAGGAGTATTTCCACTGACCTGAGTGGAAAACTGGGGTGAGAAGAAAACCAGATCCACTTTCTCTCTCATTCTGATGTGTCACTGAATCATTCAGACACACCAGCTGAGAAGCATCTTCAGCCCCGCTCCTAGATTTATAAGCCATCAATCAGGATCTTCTGTGTGCAGACCCAAAACAAGATTCATAGATTTTAAGGCCAGAAAGGACCATGGGATTCTCTGCTCTGATCTCCTGTACATCACAGGCCGTGACATTTCATCCATTTACTCTTGTATTGAGCCCAGTCATTTGTGGTTGGCTAATGTGCTTCAGATCTAGGTCCTAGTTTATCCGGGCCCCAATGCTATGGGTAGGGAGATCTGATAAATGGTTCCCATATCTTGCATTGCTTAGTGAGGTGCCACTTTCACATGTTCTGGGGGTCCTAAGGAGGAAAGAAAAGGTCTGAGGAGTTGAAGAAAAGGATTTTTCTGATTTACTTTGGTCCAGAGAGCTCTCAAGATCAGGGATTCCTGTGTGATTTTCTTGTATTTCCCAAGGGTGGCTGAGTGTGAAATATCTTGTGATTCATTTTTCTTGTCCAGTGTCCTTTCACAACTCCAGGAACAGCAAAAGGGATGTACAAATTTAGTAGAGAGCCAGCAGAAAAATTGTTGGAGTTCCATGTGCAGTGTCAAATATCAGCGGGGTAGCCGTGTTAGTCTGGATCTGTAAAAAGCGACAGAGAGTCCTGTGGCACCTTACAGACTAACAAACGTACTGGAGTATAAGCTTTCATGGGTGAATACCCACTTTGTCAGATGCATCTGCAGTGTGTAATCTGTGTGTGTGCAATGAGTGTGTGTCGGGGGGTATGTCTGTGTGTGATATGTATAGTTTGTATGTGTGCTCTTTCTGTGGGTATACATGTATACTCTGTGTGCATGTGCATGTAGTGATTACAGACAGTGTGTGTATATGTATGTTCTCTGTGTACGTACAGTATGTTGAGTAGTTATACACAGTGTATGTACATGAGTGTGTACTGTGTGTGTGGTGTGCACGGACAATGGGTATACACTCTGTGTGTGTGCGCGCGCTTATGTGTGTGTGCACACTGGGTATGTGCTCTGCCTGTGTGTTCACACTCGGTATGCGCTCTGTGCTTGTGTGTGTGCACACTGGGTATGTGTTCTACGTGTGCTTGTGTGTGCGCACACTGGGTATGGGCTCTGTGTGTGTGTGCATATTGGGTAGGAGCTTTGCATGTGTGTGCGTGTGCACTGGGTATGCACTCTGTGTGTGCCTGTGTGTGCACACTGGGTATGCGCTCTGTGTGTGTGTGCGCGCGCGCATATTGGGTAGGCACTCTGCATATGCGTGTGTGTGCACACTGGGTATGCGCTCTGTGTGTGTGTTTGTGTGTGCACATTGGGTAGGCACTCTGCATGTGTGTGTGCATCCTGGGCATGCGCTCTTTGTGTGTGCACACTGGGTATACGCTCTTTGTGTGTGTGTGTGTATGCACACTGGGTGTGTTCTCTGTGTATCCACACTGGGTGTGCGCTCTGTGTGTGTGTGTGTGTGTGTTTGTGTGTGCACACTGGGTGTGCGCTCTGTGTGTGTGTTTGTGTTTGCACACTTGGTGTGTGCTCTGTGTGTGCGCACACTGGGTGTGTGCTCTGTGTTTGTGTGCACACTGGGTATGCGCTCTGTGTATGCACACGGGGTGTGCACTCTGCATGTGCGCATGTTGGTTATAGAATAGAAGCGAAGAGCAGAGCCAGCAGGCTCTATAAATCCCTTGAGGAGGCAGGCCTGATTGATAGAGGTTGCCAGCCTGTGAGTTGTGGGAGCAGCAGCAGGTAGCTATTGTTTTCCCTGACCTAGCAGAGGTGAACTGTTTTTGATGGCGAAGCAGAAAAATACAAACAAGGAAGAAATGCAACAGCAAGGACCCGGGCTTGTTATTTATTAGTGGGGGAAAGTTGCCCCCCGCCCCCACTAACTCCTGAGTATCATGATCAATGTTCGGGGTGGCAGCCATGTCCTGACGGCTGAAGAAGTGGAGACTGGAAATGACCACACTCTGCACACTGCCTGCTCGGCCGTGGCTTTACAGCCTTGGATAGCGGGGAGTTGGGAGGGATGGTTGGGTGGAGGATGAAATTAAAGCAGAGGGGCATAGGGGATTTGGTTTGTGGACAGCCTTGTAGATGAGGATGTGGCACTAGCATTGAGCCTAATCCCTTCAGGTTAGGTCTAGGTGCTATATAAATATCTTGCTCTGTATCATTTGAGTCTAGTGTTCTGCTCGTTTTTTCCCCCATTTGTCTCTGGTAGATCCGTGGATCATGGAATCTTCTCTCTCAGACCCCGAAAGCTCCTTCAAGGGAAACTGTAATGATGCACGGTCTCACCAGACAGCTGTGAAAAGCACCCATGGCATCTTAATCTTGCGTCTTAAATGCCTTGGTAAATCTGCTGGAACGGTATGGCCTTCTAAAAGGATACTAGGCATTGAAGTGATGGGGCACTGTATATTACCGAATAGTGCCATCCCGAATGGTGTATCATTACAAGAAGAGGCAAGCTTTGGGAATTCTAATGAGAGTGGGCTATCCATTCCTCCCTCTCTCCATCCATTCGTCCGTCCCACCCACCCACTTTCCCACACATTCCCTTAGTATCTCGCAGGCTGATGCTAGCTCAGAGCTATAGTATATGTTCTTCAGACAGGTAAAGAGGATTTGAACACGCAGGCGGGGCAGTGCGTATAAGATAAATAGAGGGGACTTTCATCTCTGGTGGTGCCGGTCTGGCACCTTTCACCGGCACTCAGATTGCGGCAGGGCCAGATTGTGACTCTCACATTCCCACTGGGGAGTGATTATTTGCACCAGGAGAGTCTATGATGTCAGTGGGAATTGCTCCTGGATAGGAGTGAGTGGTTCACAGCCCAGCCTCCAATTAATTCTAATAAATAGCAATAAAATGTGATAGTCAAAGAAATAAATCCAGGTTGGGAAGCTCCTGCCTTCGGCAGCAGGCTAGCTTAGTTGATCATTCATAGCACAACAGCTTAGAAGGGGAAACCAGATATGCAGCCTGAACTCTGAGGCTCTCCTGCTTCCAGCACCCTCAGTAGGGTTTGTGGGTCCATTTCTCCCTGTGCAGGTTAGGAACAGCTCCCCCTGCTGGCCAGGTCTGTACTAGGAATATTTTCTGCCCCACATTTTACCTGGTTTCCAAGCTAGTTCGTCTAAACTGATTTTCAGATGGGTCTAAAGTGCAGACCAGGATCTGAGTTGCCCAGATCATGTTTAAGGGACTGGTTTCAAAATCCACAGTGGTTTGGAACTGGTTCAGTTAAAAAAAAAAAAACATCCTGAGCCTCCTGGAACTTGGTCAGTACTATGGCACCAACACGTCTGAAATCCAGCGTAGATTAACTGGTTTAAGAAACTGGTTAGTATTTGGGGGAAAGAAATTTCCCCTGTACAGACAAGAGCCTCTCAGCAGCTTCACTGGGAGTTAGTTTTATCCTAGGGTGTGGCTGGATGAAGACCCAATGCCATCAGTGTGTGTGTACTTTAGAGTCCCCATCATCCCAGCCCACAGCCCAGATCTGGCCTGAGGAAGAGAAGATGGGCCCCCAAGTTTGCTGTGGGGAGAAGAGAGCCCAGCTTCCCCCCTGACAATTGCAATGAAAGCAGCTATCAGGTTGCTAATTTGGCATGGCTCCTTTGCAGTTCGAACTCAGATTATGCATTTCTTTCAGTGCCCTGCTGGGTTGAAACAAGCCACATTCCCCAGCCCAACCATCTCAAACACCAGGTCTTTGCGTAAGAGCTGACAAAGCCATGTGTTCCAGTGCCAGCACTTCAGTAATTAACAACCTCCTTCCCCGCACCACCTTTGTGTGTGTACTAGAGGACACAAACAGGGACAGTTGGCAGAAACTTCCTCTAGCCTTTGACTGGGACATAATTGTGTTGGCTGTTAGTCTATCAGTCTTCTTCTGAATTTGGGGACAAGTGAGAGTAGTCGGGGGAGGGATAGCTCAGTGGTTTGAGCATTGGCCTGCTAAACCCAGGGTTGTGAGCTCAGTCCTTGAGGGCTCCATTAAGAGATCTGGGGAAAAATCTGTCTGGGGTTTGGTTGTGCTTTGAGCAGGGGGTTGGACTAGATGACCTCCTGAGGTCACTTCCAACCCTATTGTTCTATGATTTTACCATCCAGATGCAGTATGGCCTAAGAGAGGGCAGGACCCCTTGGGTCTATTCCCACCTCTGCCACTGACTTCCTTTGTGGCCTTGGGAAAGTCAGTTCAATGCCTCAGTTTCCCTCTGCGTCAAATGAGGATCATACTTCTGAGGGCAGATAGGTGACTTAACTCTTTAATGCTTGAAAAGGGCTTTGAGAGCCTTATTCCCCACCCTCTGTATGGGGATAAGCTACCCCAGTGGGGAACTTATATAACTGGCATCCACACTAGAAAGAGTTGCATAGTTATTGCACAACAATGCTTGCATGTAGACAAAGCCATAGAGGGGATCTCTTCTGAGACACTTTCCCTCTTTCAATTTCAAACTAAAAACTCCTCTTGCATCTCTCCCTCTTGCTTCCTGCTTGTTGCCATGGCGCTGCCGGCTGAGCTGTGTGTTATGATTGTGCATCTTTTGTAAAGGGCTTGGAGATGCTGGAGTTTGGCATAACAAGTCGCCCCTGCGGAGGTCTTGGGGATTCAGAAGGGAGCAGAGAGGAGAGGTACTTCTCAAGCTGTTTGAACTCCTCCTCTCTAAAAAGACAAGAATTGGAGGAGACAGGGGTAGGGGGACAGATGCAGCAGAAGGGCAGTTGGGATTTCTGCACACGGAAAGCAGTTAAAGTGAATTACAAGGACAGTGGGTGGCTTAGAAAGGACTTAGTGAGTATGAGCACGAGCCTATATTCTCTTTGCACTCTGCAATCCCATTATCTTCAGTGGGAGATTTGGTGCGCAAGGAACGTTGTATCTGGAGGAAAGAGAACTGTTGCTAAGGCATGGTTCTGCAGAAGGGGCTAGAAGGAAGAGCTGGTGTCCTTGTTAGGGTTCTGGATCCTTTACCACCCCTCCCTAGTATTCTCTGGGTCCCCATCTAGCCCTATCTGTTTGCTCTACCGGGTTAGGAAAGATGAGCCCAATCCCCATATCTGGGATCCAGCTTCAGAGAATTCTGCTCTCTGGTTTTGATTCAGTCTATTATAAAAGGGCCAGATATGGCTGCTCTTTACCACTCCCACAGCAAGTAAGGTTTGTAAATAAGCCACAAAGGACTAGGGTAGAATTCTCCCAATGCTGGAGCAGCATACATAAGGAATCCTATCCTACCCGTCCTGTAGGCCTCAGCCTAAGGGGTGTACTGGGACAGGGCTAGGGGTAGGAATGGGGATAGCTTTAGTGCTAAGTACTATAGTGTGCAGTGTAGCCCATAGGCAACCGAGGACAGACTGCTGTAAGTTGGACTGACCCCAGGGCTGCTCTAACTTACACCAGGGGGTGTTTTGGACCATGCAGAGATCTGGAAACCATACTGAAAAAAAGCTATCAGAAAGCCATATTTGCACCCCATCTCTGTAGCAAAGTGCATGAAATGTGGAGGGAGGAACAGTTTGGAGGAGACACGCAGAAGTCAGTCTGTGTACACATGGCTGGAATGTTAGCTGCAGCTGAAGCCTCTCTGGAAATAGTTCTCTTAATAAAGAAACAGTTTCATTTTAGAAACATGGGGTCCTTTGACCTTATTACCCAGCACACGGTACATGAAACATGGTGGCAGCAGTCAGACAAGTGAGAGACACAGCAAGGAAGAGAATGTGATTGACAGGCAAACAAAGCAGCATCTAGAAGGAGACATGCTGTAACTCCACCTTGCATTCAAATTATGTGCCCATAAACTGGCTTCCTGGTGCATCCTCCAAATTTTTTCCTGCTGCAACTGGTGCTTTTCCCTCCAAGTCCCATGCCGGTCATTACAATTTCCACCTGGGCTGCACTTCCATCTCCCAGGAGGTGATTATCTAGCCATCTCTGGTTGTAGATGTGGACTTGTACATCTTTGCTGAGGCCATGGCTGTTTCTGGCACCCTGGGGACCCATTTCCCCCTCCGTCATTGGCACATCGAAGGGAGAGAGTGGCTTCAAAGAGGTGCACAAGTGAGCAAGGGGAAAGTGTCTCTGGGCTTGGAGTGTTGCTGGAAGGAAAAGAGGGCAGGGAAAGTATCCAGACTCCGCCGTGTATTTTAGCTCCCCCCGCATCCCCCTTTGGAGCTTGCCCTTGCTGCTGCAACCAAAGGGGCTTTTGGTTATTTTATTTGCTCCAATCCATATTGTCTCCTTTGTGGGGAAAACAGGGTTGCCCATCGACAGGCTCAGCTTTTAGTTAGGAGCTCCTGGAAGAGGGAAAGGAACCAGATGAGGAGGAGAAGGGAGAGAGCATTCGGCCATCCTGAGCTGCACTCAGCATCAGGAGCGGAAACAGCCTTGGCCATGTGACATCTCTTTCAGAACCATCTCCCTTCCCTACAAGTATATAGCATGGCTGCACTTCAGCATGGCTCTGGATGGCAGCTGTGGGTCAGGTTCAGAGCTCTGGACCCTTTCTAAGCCCCTGATGTGTGCAGCTGATGTTGGCCTTTATTAATGCGACAGAGACTTTGGAGCAAAGGGTGTGTGGCCTGTTGGAGAGGATAAGGATTCCTGGATCTGCCATTGACTCGCTGTGGGCTACGTCCACTGGTATCAATGCCAGAGATGCATCTGGTTCTTCTGTGATGCTGGACAAGTCACTTAGAACTCAGTGGCCTCATGCAGCTCCCAGGGAAGCCAATGAAAAGACTCCCATTGTTATTGCTCAGGTCTGTACATCCCCACACAGAGGATGGAGTGGAGATGTACCACCCTAGGGGAGCTTTGGGTGGCATTACAACTCAGCCAGGACCAACACAACCTTGGCACCACAACCTGTCTGTCCGTCCGTCCTCCCCTTGGGAGGGATGCACTATGAGCTGGGCCCAGTCATACTCTGAGCATCACGACTGCCTGGTCCATTCCTATCTCACATGGGTTGGAGGGAAAGATGAGAACCTGTTCCTGTAGGGGCTCAGGAATCCCATGTGAATGGCATGGAGGAGGACTGGGATCTCAGGAATATTGCTGCAGTATCCGAGCTTTGGGTGCCTATTTCCAGGTACTGACTTAGTTGGGGGTGGTCCTGCTTTGAGCAGGGGGTTGGACTAGATGACCTCCTGAGATCTCTTCTAACCGTGATATTCTATGATTCTATCTGGTAGTTGTTTGTATTGTGCTTTTTTTTTTTTTTTTTGAGCTTTAAGGAAATACAACATAAATAAAATAAAATAAAGCCAGACCCTTGAGTCTGCCCATTCCAGGGACAGAGAAGCGTGTCTATGTGATAAGAAGAGATGGTGACCAGGCACTGTGAAGGCCGAAAGCACTGATTTTGCTGTGGCCTCATGCGTTGCCTGAGCCCTGTCACTTTTCAAAAGCGCTTAAATGCTCATTGGATGGAGAGAATGTTCGGATTACACACTGTCTGGTTCCATTGTTGTCCATGGATCTCCAAGCTGGGGTGCTTCACAAAGGCGGAGGGGGAGGCAGAGGATTTTTTATTTAAACCTGTTCACTGGTCCATGGTGCAAACTTCAGCAGAAGGCGACAGGCAGTTAATCATCTGCATTCCCATCACCTGCTTCATCTCTGAAATATCCAGTAGACAGGGCACCTCTTCGTTTGTACAGAAATGGGCCTCACAGTATTTGCTGGAACCTTTCTTTTACAGTGTCTTTAAATGTGCCAATAGAGGTAGGCCCAGAGCAAAATCCTGGATCCATGCATCTTCCAACGTTGGCTCTAAACTCTGTGGCTCCAGTCCAGCCCTATAATGAACCATTATTCATTAAAAAAAGAGAGGAGTACAGTAGATTTGTCTTCTTGGGTGAAATCCTAAGGACCTTTCTCAGTCCTTACACGGTTAGAACTCCCTCTGACTTTGCCAGGAGTTTGATTAAGCACAAACTGAATAAAGCACTCTGGGTTTGCCCATAGCGAAGCCATGGGTATTTTTTAGAAATAATAAAAATCTGTGTATGTCAACATCTCCTTTCATCTGAAGGTCTTCAAAGCAAAGAGGAAGAATGGGCCAGTGGTCAGGGCACTGGATTTGGGAGACCTTTGTTCAGATCTCTGCTCTGCCTACAGACTCCCTGGATGCCCCACTTAGCCTCTGTGTGGCTTAGTTCCCCATCTGTCAAATGAGGATAATAGCATAGTCCATCCGCATAGGAGTGGTGGAAGCATCAATACAGGTAGTGGGGCCCAGATCAGGACCTACATCGACAAAGCAGTGTGAAAGTAGTCTTGCTGGATCTCTGTGAAGTAAGTAAGCATTCATGGGTAGGAAATTGTTGCACAGAGAGATTAAATGGTTTTTCCAAGCATCGCACACTGAGTCAGTGGGAGCACCAAGAACGGAAGACACAGTTCCCAGGTCTAAACCGTCTTGGGAGACCACACCTGGAGCAAGGTGTACTAGAACTGCAGTTCACACACGGCTGTGATTTTGGATCTTTCATTCTGCTGCTGTTGATGGAGGTTCACGCTATTCAGATTCACGCTCAAGCGGATTCCGCTCATGATGATGTGGTACCTCTGCGTATGGGTCCATGAGTCCCTCCTTCAAAATGAGTCCATTCACAGATAACTTTACAACAGAGCTCATTCGTCCCTCATATAACTTGGCAGCAGGCACTATGACAGGTCAAGAGCAGAGTAATAGATACAGTAGGGGGAGGAGAAATGGGAGGGCTGGGGGCAGAGAGGCCTTACAAGAGAGTGGTGACAGAGAGATGCATGAATTTTAATAGTGACTTTAGTTGTCTTCCATGTTACTTTTATCATTGTTTATTACTTAGACTGCAGTAGCACCCCCAATATGCTAACACTGACGAAGGCCAAGGTCCCCAGAACATGTCCAGTGTCACAAAAACTCATTGACAGATCCCACACTGGGGCCACATTCATCCTTGCTGTCACTCCATTGACGTCCATTCACTGAGGTTTCCATGTTCCACCTCTGTGATCTCTGCTGCTCCCTTGCTTGGTAACATGCAAGTTAATTTGCATCCCCACTGCTCGAGAAAGGAATGAAGTTGACTGGAGAGAATCTAAACATGGGATCATAGGCTGAGTGGGTTTATCCTCTGTCACTGACACCTAACAAAGCTCTTTCTCTGGGTTATAAAAGCTGTTAAATACTGTGCATGCTTTAAATGGAACACAGTTGTATTCAGCTCGGATGTTTGAATGTTCTCCTGTCCCATAAGGGGTTTGGGTTCGTGCGTTACCATAAGACTCCTGGAAGTGGCAGTGAAACAGGAGCACTGATTTTGCAGTTGGGGATATGTGTAGAGGCATTTAGTGACAGTGACTGCTAACAAGATGATAGGATGGTGATGCGGATGAGGGAAAGGAAGAGAGGATGCTTGCAATGGGTAAACTTTAGGAAGTTGAAAGGTTCTTTTTGGATGAGTGTCCTGATCTTTTTTTGAGACTCTCTGCCTGGAACACTTGGGAGAACAGGAGATATTTTCTCTTTCCTGTTTCCAGAAACAGAGAGAGACTAGCTCCCTTCATCCTTTGTTCTCCTGACTGCAGGGAAATGGAAATCTCTGGGGGAAATGAAAAATAAGGTTTTGCTGGGGGAGAAAAGAGATTTGAAGTTTCCAAAAAAGTTTGAGTTGATATTTGGACAAAAGTTGAAGGCTGTAACTATGCACTTGTTAAAAGGCAGCTTTGGCGTGAATAAAGGGGCCCAAAGAGCTGCTTGGGAATGGACTGAGAGAAGCACAAGCCATGTGACTCTAAAGTCATTGAGAATCTTTTTGGAAATCTTCTTGAACTGATCTGAGGCTCAGGTAGAATTTTAGATGAAACAAGAAGCCCTGAGCACAGCAGGCAAAGTGCTGACGTTCTCCTCCTGGGAGACCAGTGTTACTGGGTCTCCGAAAGTGCTGCTCACAGCAAAGCTAAAAAAAGAAAAGGACAAAAAGAAAAGCAGCAGTGGGTGAGCGTAGCCACGAGAGGCAATGTGCTAATGAATCATTTTTCTCCTTTCCCTCAGGTGCTCCGTGGATAACAGAGTCACTCGAGTGGCCTGGCTGAATCGCAGCAGCATCCTCTACGCTGGCAATGACAAGTGGTGTTTGGACCCCCGGGTGGTGCTCCTGTCCAACACCAAAACCGAGTACAGCATCCAGATCCAGGATGTGGACGTGTACGACGAGGGACCCTACACCTGCTCCGTGCAGACAGACAATCACCCCAAAACATCACGGGTGCATCTCATTGTGCAAGGTAAGGCCCAGGGGAGACAGGCCTTCTTGGGCTGCTAGGAGCTTATTGCCCTGCTTCTGTGGTTTCTCTTCTCCCATCTCTCCTGGTTCCTTTTTCCCAACGGCCCCTTGCAACTCCTCTTCCCAATTGTCACAGTGACCTTTATTCCCAGTTCCTTTGTTCCTGTAGCTCCATCCTAGGCTCCCTCTTCCCAAACAACAGCATCTCCCTTCCTAGTCCAGCAGCTGCCATTGCTCTTTGCCAGCCTTGTCCCAGCTTGCTCACACAGCCTGACCATCTGGCCTAAAGCTCAGTCCAAGTGTTGTGGTGGTGGTTGTTTAGCCTCAAGTGGAGCAGGATTGTGAGGACCAGGCAGTGCAAGCAGAATTGGGCAAAGTCCATGTGTTTTATTTTTTTCTAGGAAGATGGGGCAGGGCTTGCCTGACTTCCTCTGAATAGGCATCAGGCCTCAACCTCAGCCACTCAAGTGGGGGGACAGACTCTGTTCAAACCATAATTTTCTCACGCTGGAGGGAAACAGCAAAGCAAATTATGTCTGATGTAGTAGAAAGAGGATGAGAGGGAGGAGAGCAAGCAAGCACATCCGTGCTGGGAGAAAGATATGTGCATCAGACCCATCTGTGTGTGTTGGGAGCAGATTTGTGTGCTCTGCGGGGGTTTTGGGAATTCTCTGTGTAGGGAGGATGTTTGTATTGGAGAGTTGTGTTTTCTAAGTGTGCACTCACTAGTGTGTGCATGCACGCTAGTCAGGCTGTGTGCACTCACTTGTGTGTCCATACGTTTATTCTCTCATAGTGCAAAGTGCCATAGACTCACGTCACAATATACAGTAAACACAGCACATGGGAGTCACAGGCCCACAATCTTCCTCCACATTGCCATCTTCACATAGCCTGAAGAAGCATCATTCTGTGTCCCATCCAGTCAGTGACATCATCACGCTACACCTGCCTCAGGTGCCCCCTGGCACCAGTCCCTCCAAAACTTGCTTCTGTAATCTTCCTCCACTCAGCTGGCCCACATAGCCCACAGACAAGTCATCTTATTTTGATCACCTTAATGATATCAGAAATCACTCCAGTTCTGCTATACGTTTGGGTGATTATCTTCTCATTAGTCATATGCAAAGTCTAGCTAACGCACGGCAATCACCTTTAGCATCTCAATTTGAAGGCAGAAAACCTCTTAACGTACTGCTCCCTTAGCATCCATGTCTCACAGGCACATAGCAAGATGCGGAAGACAAGACTCTGCAATTTCTTTTTACACTTCATGGTAATACCTTTGCTTCTCCAAAGTCGGCTGAGTATTGCTGGAGCAGCAGTCGTGAGTCTGATTTCTGTGTTGGATGGCTGAATGATGTTTAGTGTACCTTGTAGTCATACGACACAAGTGTCTGAAGTGTTCAACACACTCTGGTGCCTCTTTAGATTTGAGTAGGAATAGCTTTGGCTTTTCAACACACACAGATGTCACCATTGTCTTTGTCTTTCCATGTGATCTCTTTATACCTAACTTTTCTGCTTTCACCACTATAGTGTTCTAGCAGTTTTTGCAGCATTTCTTGCAATGATCCAATCAGGTCCATTTTATTCCTGAAGCATAGGTGACTAATTTTTCATCTGCCAATGGGTACACTCTCTTTTATGTTTCCATCAGTGGCTGTTCTTAAAATGTCTTCAACATAACAGTTGAAGAGAGAGAGTGATAACATGCAGCCTGGTTTAACACCTATCCTCAATAATCCAACTACTTTGGTCACAGCCCACAAAAACCAAAGCTGTCGTTTTTCCACAGATATTTTTTATCAGTTTTATTCCATTTTCCCCAACAAGCTGCAGGATTGCCCCAAAAGGTTTGTGCCATATGTTGTCAAATGCCTTCACAAAATCCACAAAGACATGTATTACCGTCCCATCATTCTCCAGCACTTTGGCATTTAGCACATGCAGATTGAATATTTGCTTCACTGTAGCTCTTTTGGGTCTTAACCTTGTTCTTCAGCCAGAAAGTTCTCTGTCTTGGGCACAGTTCTCTTCAGAATGAGGCACAGAAGTATTTTGTTAGGGTGTCAATAATGAGATGAAGTAATTGGGGCATCTTCCAGCCTCCCAAATTGCACTGGCAAACTTATGGTGTGCTTGGATGAGTACCCCTCAGCCACTTTTAATTAGTTCTGCTTCTATGTTATTTACTCCATTGCTTTTTCAGTGACTTCACTGCATCTTCAACTGTGACATAGGAGCAGAGTCACCAGGACAAGTCAAGCTTCCTGGGTAGATTGCCCCTGCCTCTTTCACTTCCAACTTAGAATTTGTTTCGTTCATGTTCTCAGCAATACCTACCCAAAACGTTAGGTGAAACAATATTTTTTCCTGATAGGGAAACCTTTTGAAAGGGTCTTAATGGTTTCATAGGCCTTCCTAGGGACATTGCTAAAAAGGAGTTCTATATATTGAAGCACTCTTGTTCAAGCTAGTCTTCTTCTGCCAATTTAATCAGTGAATCTATTTCTCGTGTTAAATGAGAATATAGCTCTTTTACAGTTTCATTGGTCTTCCTTTGTGCTCTAAACTTCCTTTGTCGATCACATAACTCAGTAATCTTCTCCATGATCCAAGATTTCTTCTCTAGGATCCATTTGCCCAGGAGCCCATCCATGATCTCTGTAATGCAGCAGGAGATGATGTGCTGTGCCTGATCTGTGCTTTTGTTTAATCATCCTCTTAAATTCCACTTGTGCTCGATGGACTTTCAGTTGGTCAGCATTATAAGGGACTCCAAGGTACTTGCTGCTCTTTTCTTGTTTCCCAGTTTGTTCTTTATGTTGGCTATTACTAATTTATGATCAGGTCCTATGTGGCCTTCTTGAAGGATGGATTCCCCACCCCACTGAGATAGCATCTTTTCGAAGCCATGACCAAGACAATCTTGTTCTGAGTCCATAAATGCAATCATGTCCAAGTACATCACCTTGGCGGTTTGTGCTTGAACAAAGTCTTCACTAAGACCGCGTTGTTTCTAGTCACACATTACATGAGTCGCAGTCCTCTGCTGTTTGTCTCAGGGTAGATAAATGTCCCAACGCAGCTGCACCATTCTGGGGAACTCTCTGGACCAGTGCAAGCATTCCAATTACCCTATACCATTAAGATGTCTCTGCGTCGAACCACTGCTTGCTCCTGCTCGAAGTTGCAGTAGACTTTCTCAGCCTCTTCACCATCACTGTCACTAGTTGGGCTGCAGCATTTATGTTATAGGGATGGGCTGACAAGCTGAGGGTCATCAACCTGCTGCTGATCGGTTTGTACACCATCATGTAGCAGGCTGATCTGCTTCCTGATAAGCAGCACAACCCAATGTGTTCCCGCTATTCAGGCCATATGTGCATGCATTTTCTTCAGAATGTTCGGCTAAATTCAGTGCCTTTCACTATGAAGCCTGTCACCATGCAAGGCTCTTCAGAACATGTGTACTCACCAGTGTTCACATATGTGCACGTGTGTCTGTGCTGAAGGAACCTGGGTGGGTGTGTATTGCGGAGGAAGGAGTGTGCATGGTGCGATGTGTGCGAAACGTTGCTGTTTTAGCTGAGGGCAGTCTTGGTGAGGATTAATGGAAAACTTCTAATCCCTTGCTAGCAGTCTTTTCTCTCCGAGTTGGATGGGAGCCCTTTTAGCATGACACACCAGCCTGAGTACTGGAATCTCATCTCGGGCTAATTTTCAAATGCTGATGGGTGTATTGATTTGGCAACAAGCTGGGTTAAAAAGGCATTGGTCCGGTACACAGAGTTGCGTTGTGCTAATCCGCTGTCGATATGCTGGGGCTGAGCGTTATTGACAGCCTAATGAATAGAAGGCCAAACAGATTTCAGAGCTTCCCCTCCTCCCTCCTTCTCCTTCTTCTTTTTAAAGCAATCGAACAAACTAAACAAGAGCCGGACTTTCCCCATCTCCATGAGCTGTGAAATGGAAAGCGGGTGCATCGCCACCCCAAATTCTTGCTGTTTATCTTGCAATCTGTTATTACCTGCCTGAGTTTCTTAAGCTGAAGTTGGTTGCCTGAACGCTCTGGAGTTGCTGTCAGGCACCAACGTGACGCAACACGATTCTATTGGATCCGTCCTGATTCTGCTGCCAGGTTTCCTGATGTAACTTTCTCCATATTCTTAAGTATCCAAACCCCTCTCTCCATTGTGTTGGATACCAAAGTCAAATCCTGTCTTATTTCTCTAGCGCATCCCTCCAAAGCACTGGAGGATCCTCGAGAGGTTCACAAATGATGGGCCCAATCTTGCAAAGTGCTGATCACCCTCAGCTCTCATTGTGGTCGGCTGGAGTTGAGGGTATTCAGTACCTTGTAGAATAAGGCCTTATGTTTTCTACAGGAATCGCTTAGCTCATCATCAAAAGGCAGCCACTGCTGGGATGGAACACAACAACAGTTTAACAGCCCGCAGCAATGCTACATAGCTGTTTAGGGCAGGAAGTGAAGAAGAATATTGTATCCAATTAAAAGTACAAGGGAGGCAGACAGCAACAAGGGTAGTCAGGATCACAGGACTGCGGGCAGAGAGGGATTCGGGGTGAGGAACGACGAGAGTATATGCCACAAAAATGTAATTGCCCCCTGGAATCCTGGAAGAGCCTCATTTTCAAAATGCAAGGCCACAGCTCCTGATCTATGCAACACTGCTCAGAGGAACCTTTCGTGTGTCTCTGAGTTCTGAATGAGGGGACTTCACACACAACCCACTAGCCTTTGGGACACAGCAGCTTTCCTTCCTTTCATCTTGACGTTCCCCCTGCAGGTCTAATTAATGAGCAAATGCTTCCAAGCCCTGCCTGCTCCTTTCAGCCACCTGGGTGGTTGCTGCACTCTCCGGGGCATGGCACCTTGGTCTGCGGATCCCAAGCAAACCTGCCTCTGGCCCCTACTGTGTCTCAGCCTTAGCCCCCACCCCCTCGCCCTGCTCCCCATAGGACACTTAAGCTATTTAAGTCTTGCAAACACAGCCCTTCCAGAGGTTACCAAGGGAAAGGGAAGGATGGCATCTGGAAAGCTTTATTTATATATGTAATACTCCCTCTCCTCTGCCTGCAAAAGGCTCCTGCAGCCTTGTAAGATGCATTAAAGAAACTGGGCATTATCTTGGTACTGGAAAGGGAAGGGTGAGGGAAGCATCCTGTTGGCTCGGGTTGCATTTCACTCAGACACCACATTTGCATGATAGAAAACAAGGGAATTTTAGTGCTTCAGACAAACCAACCTGGGGGATATTAGCACTTTTCCGTCTCTTTATCAGTTTCCCTGGCCCTATCTGACTCTTTTTGTTGTCACTAGAGCAACTAATCACTCCCTCTCCCTTTGTTTGGTGTAAATGAGTATTCCCACTCCTTCCTGGGTCGTGTGAATCTGCAAATCCTGCCATTGTTGGATAGTTAATTACCTGCTTGCCGGAGTTGCGGGGCTGTGTAGCTCAGGTGGAAGGAGGAAGCGCTTATATCTTGCCCAGCCATAGGAGAGCCAATGGTGCAGAGCCATGGCGCTTCGCCCCACATATGGTGCCGATGCGGTCGTGCGGGATGGAGGCACACAGCCCCACGAGCCTCTCTGCAAGGTGTGCATCGTGTAGATAATGGGGCCCTTGGGCCTACGGCGTGTTCACGCCACCTTTTATTTCCTTTGTGGGTCTGTTTTGATTCAAATACTGAACTCTGCCTAATTCATTTTCCTTTGGTGGTGTGAGCCCCTATTCTTCACATGAGAATAAGAATAACTTCTAAGGCCTCACTCCCCCCACACACTTGTGCTGGTGTAAATCAGGAGTAACCCTATCACAACCCATGTGGCAATGGTTGTGAAAACAGCATAAGTGCCTGAGCCAGAGTAGAACCTGGAATCTGAGCACCTCACTGACGGCTGCCATGTACAGCGAGCCTATGCCACTGGCAAGGAAAGGTGCTGTGCAGGACCCCACTGCTGGGCTCTGGGGGATGGCTAAGGCAGAAGGGCAAAGAATTGCAAAGCCACAGGCCCTTATGCGGATCATGCCTCCCACTCCAGATTGCAATGGGAGTCATTCAGCAAGCCCGGCTCCCCAGATCTCATCTGAGATAGATGGCTTTAGCTGCTGAAAGTCCTGTTGGATAAGAGGCAGCTGGCTGGGAACTGGTAGCACTGAGTCACTCCAGTGAAGGCTATGAAGCTATCAGGCCGGGGCGTTCTGCAGTAGCTGCAGTCAGAGTGGATTTCAAGAACGTGATGGTCACAGCATGGTGAGGTCTGGAGTCCGAGGCAACCCATAGGAAAACGACAGCCTCACATTCAGTCAAGAACACTGATAAAGCTGCGGGTTGGGGGCCCTGCACTAGACAGGGTTGCTACTGACCTAGACGAGAATATCCAGGGAAAGTCATTCCAGTTTCTTATATAGTTTGAGCTGTCACCAGCTCTTTCACATCCAACACGCCAGTCCTGGCCAGGTGCCGGGATAGCGATGAAATAGAGCCAATGTGATCAGGTGAGGCAGTATGGCCTAACTATCGCGTTTCGGTCTATGTGCTTATACTTTGCTCTTCACTGTGGAATCTAAACGCTTAGATCGAGCTATTGTGAGCGTACTTGTGAGATGGCAGGTGTTACCCATCTCTCCGCGCGGTATCACGTCCACAGCAAGCAGCCCCTTTCTCCACAGTCATCTCTGGCCTTGTCTAACCAAAATCATTTCTGGCTTTGTGCCCGTAGCTGACTACAGCCTCTGCTTTGCCGATCCCTGTTAGCGCCGCTTCTGTTCAGGTACCTTCTCTTGGCGTGTAAGTCCAAGGGAAGAATTTCCAGGCACAGAACAACAAACCTGTGCGATAAGCTACTGGAGAATGTGATAGAAGCTTGAGGTGTTAATGTGATAGAAGCTTGAGGTGTTATTAGCTCCAGGAGACACCTGCATTTGTTGCTGCTGGAGGAAAGGACTGGATGGAGGGATATGGTGTGAAGAGAGGCCAAGATAAAACCCGTCTATCCCAGAGGAGTTGTTGTAGCCAGGGTTCAAATTAGGGCCCGTGATGTTAGAGGAGGTGAACTTCATTATTATTAGTAGTATTTGTTGTTGTTGTTGTGCGTAGAGTCCACAATCAAGATCAGAGTTCGCTCCGTTGGTTTAGGGTCTGTACAAACACATTGGAAGAGACACAGTCCCTGCCCCAAAGAGCTTACAAACTAAATAGACAGGCCAGACAAAGGGTAGGAGGGGGAAGAGCTGCACAGTGAGATTAAGTGACTTTCCCACAGTCACCCAGCAGGCTAGTGGCAGAGTTTCAAATAGGACACAGGTCTCTGGACTCCCAGAGTAGTCCTCTATAGAGTGGACCGCACGGGCCTCACGCCAGACTCAGCACTGGCGCAGAGACAAAGCCGGGTCACAACAGGTAAAATCTACCCCAGTTGTAGTTCCTGTAACGTTCCTGGAACTACAGCGGGGATAAAATTGATTCCTTGTGTTTGAATTCTTCATATCCAAGAGAGACTGGCTCCTGGCCAGTTCAAGAGGTAAAGGGTGAATGTAGATTGAGCCCTGTATCCCTGCAGTAAGCAAGGTATGCAGAGACGCTCCTCAAACCGATTCAGAAGTGAAAGTGCTTTGGAGCTAAGAATGCAGAGCTGAGAGGTTAAAACCACCCTTTCCTTCAAACAAACTCTCCATCTCTTTTGTGGACTCTTTATTGGTGCTGTTTTTTCCTTGCTTCCAATATCCAGCCATCCATCCGTCCCTCCCTCCCTACACACCATAACTATCTATCCATCCATCCGCACTGACTGTTCTTTTTCCTGGAGGGTGCTCCATCTCAGCTACTCCCCAAGGCCCTGCCCCTACTCTGTTTCTTCCCCTGAGGTCCTGCCCTCACTCCGCCTCTTCCTCCCCCCGTCGCCCGCCCGCTGCTGGCTCCTCTCTGCCCTCCTCGAGTGCCTCCTGCCAGTCAACGAACAGCTGATTGATGGCCAGCTCTATCTATCTATCTATCTATCTATCTATCTATCTAATGCTTGTCACCATGTAGGCATAGATCCATGTCACTTTTTCTCTGTTGCTGTCTTTGTTTGTACAAGGTTACCAAACCTCGCCTCTCTTCTTAGGTCTATCACAACTGCACCCCCTCTGATGCTGTGTGAAAAGCCAGCTTGTGTCCCTTGAGTACTAAGTACCAGCCATGGCACCCTAGCGAAGAACCTGCAGTCAGATAGACAAAGTCATCTTACACCAGTTCCCCCCCGCCCTTGCCTAACAAACGATTCCTGCAACTGAACTGTTTGGTATGCAACAAAACAAGGCCTCAGTGCCACGCTTGGGATGCTTCACAGAGGCTGAGTCATTCCCCTGATTTAAGGAGCCTTTTCCTGGGGCATAGGGGGAGGAACATGAGCGTGAATCACATCTCTTTTACTAATGTTGTGCCAGTTTACTTTGCATGTCGCTCACTGGGGGAAGAGAGAGAAGCCACCCAGTGCACTCGGTATATTGGGTCAATGGGTTTATAATGCATATCAGGGCTGGGGCTACTCCTGGAAAGGTGCGGAACTCTATGAGGTCAGGAGTTCAACAGTAGGGCTTGTGACCTACCAGAGGGGCGCAGAATGGGAGTCAGTCAAAACGGCTGTCTCTTCTGCACTGCTGTAGATGTCTAATTAGCCTCAGCTAATTCTCCCCAGGAGAAGGGCTGGTTGTTACAGGCTCATTACCATGCATTACTCAAATGCCTTTGCCATTCCTCTGCCCGGTCTAGAGTTCATTCAGGCTGCCATTGAAAGCAGAGCTGTGATCTCCCTGTCACCCTGGCTCAGTCTCTGGAGTCCATGGGAAGACTCCCTCTGTGTGTGTCATCTGCAGAGGGGCCAGAAGAGGGTTCCGTAGACAGGCTCAGCGAGCCGGTACTTTTCCATAGTGACCACCGTCTTGTGTTCCAGAATCTCAGTATTTATTTATATAGGCAACCTTCAGGTGTTGTTCAACACAGCGACTTCTGCCTGAGTCTGTAAAGAGCCTGGAACAATAGTGCTAGAGAGAGAGAAAGAGCTATGAATGTCCTGATTTACTCAATAAAGTATTATCTCTGAACCCTAATGATGACAGCTGAAATGTTAAAACTATTGGCTATTTCACTGGTGACCTCACAAAGATGAAGGACAGTGCCATTGTAGTCATCTCAATCTATTCTGAGGAGCAGTTCATTCCAGCATCGTCAGTGGGTTGAGCCTGGGTTCTGAGTGCAGTTTAGGAAATTATCACTGTGATGGGTTCCCTCTTGGGTGCCACCTGGAACTGGGTTACCACCGAGCCCTCTGACTCACCAGCCTGGGCTTCCTCTCTCACTGTTCTTCTGTGACAAGCTGCAGACCTAGTCCAAGTCCTACACTCCCTTCAACATCCACTCAGGTAAGGACACTCCCAGCTGCAGTTACATTCAGGCTCTCTGACCAGCCACTGCATGAACCAACAATAGAGATGCTACAAGCCGAGGACCCCAGAGTGGTACCATCCTGCCTTGGTCCAAACCCCAGCTGGTATGAATTTATTATCCAGTTCGCCGCCTCCTCAATGTGGAGAGGAATATGCAACAGCCTTTGCCCCTTGAGCTACCATTTCCCATGCATTTCACTCAAACTCACTGGTTTAGATAAAGTGAAAACAAGTTTATTAACTACAGAAGATAGATTTTAAGTGATTATAAGTGATAGCAAACAGATCAATGCAAATTACCTAGCAAATAAAGAAAAATGCAAGCTAAATCTAAAACACTAGAAAGGATATGAATTAACAATCTCTCACCCTGACAGATGATACAAGCAGGCTGCAGATTCTTAAGGCACAAGCTACATTTGCTTTGCAGCTTGGAATCCCCAGGTGTCTCATACACAGGCTAGAAATCCCTTTAGCCTGGGTCCAGCACTTCCCCCAGTTCAGTCTTTGTTCCTCAGGTGTTTTCAGGAGTCCTCTTGTGTGGGGAGGGAAGAACAATGGAGGATGTCACTCCCTGCCTTATATAGCTTTAGCATATGGTGGGAACCCTTTGTTCCAAACTCAGTTTTTGAAAAAACACTGATATCCCCAGATGGAGTCCAGAATCATGTGGCCTGGTCACATGTCCTTGTAGAGTCATAGCAGGCATTACTTACAGGCTGTCTAGAGTGTTCTGAGGAAGGCTCACCAGGTGGGAGATAAGCATCTCCTAAGGCGTATTGTTTTCCCTAATGGCTCATTGCCCTGAATAGGGCCGTCTCAACTAGTTATCTAGACTAAAAATATCTTGTCTAATGGGCATGACCCAGGTGTAACATTTGAAGTACAGATACATAGTCAATATTCATAGCTTCGGATGCAAAGATGATACATCTATACAAATAGGATAATCCTATTCAGCAAATGATAACTTTTCCAATGACTCCTCACATGACCCATCTTGTACAAAATGCATCATAATTCTGCCATAATCACATCATCATAATATAACTATGAAGAATATGGGATGCAGTGTCACAACCACCATTTATTTTTTTTTCTTATTCTGACTCTTGGTTGTAGAAAGAGAAGTCATTAAAAGGGTTGTATATGAATGTGCAAGTAACCCTGTACTTTACCTTTTACTGTCTTCAGGCTCTCCCATGGCTTTGTCTATGTTAAAAAATGGAGCGTATTTGGCAGACATTTTAGCTTACCATGCTAATTAACACCTTGTTACACAGCACTGATCATTTAGTGTAGACAAAGACAGTGCTGTTTAAAAAAGGTGTTAGCTGGTCATGGCCAACCCCATGGGATGCCAGAGTTGGCCACAACCAGTTAGCATACCTTTAACTGGTAAAAATGAATTTAACTAACCTGCTATAAGCCCCCCTTTGTGACAGGGCAGCCCATCTACATTAGGACATTGTCTGGACTACGGCCTGGTCTACACTTAAAATGTAAATTGACATAGCTACAACACACAGGGGTGTGAAAAATCCATACCCCTGAGCTAGCGCCCAGTCTAGACACAGACATTCCATCAACCTACCTACCATAACTCACAGAGGTGGATTTCCTACAGTGACGGAAATCCCCCTTTCATCACTGGAGGCTGCATCTGTGCTACAGATTTACGGTGGTCTATCTACAGCACTGTATCTCAGTTGCTCTAGTGCGCATGTTGTGTCTAGTGTCTAGTTGTGTCTAGTGTAGACATAGCATTGCCTAGAATTTAAAGTTATTAGAAGATGTTAGCAAATATCTTCTAACGATGCATCTACACTGCAGAAAGGTTTGTTCTTATCTTGGGTTAGCTAACCCATGTTAGCTGTCTTGGGTTACAATAACAGTGAAGACACAACACTCTGCTTTTAACCTGGGTTAGCTGCTCAAGCTCAAGCTGATAGGGCAGCCTGGCCTTGAACTCAAGCTGCTAACCTGAGTTAAAAGCAGAGTTGCCGTGTCTTCACTGCTATTGTAATCCAAGACAACTAAGACAAATTAAGAAAACACTTTTTTTTGGTAGGGTAGACATACCATAACACTCAGGAGCAGACAAGACAGTGTATAACACATGATAAATATTAGAAATAAAGAGTGGAAATAAGATGGCCATTTTTAACAGTGAGGTTAGTTAACCATTGGAACAGTTTACCAAGGGTTGTGGTGGATTCTCCATCACTGACAATTTTTAAATCAAGATGGCATGTTTTGCTCAAAGATCCTTTCTAGGGATTATTTTGGGCCAGGTCTCTGGCCTGTGTTATAAAGGAGGTCAGACTGGATGATCCCAGTGGTCCCTTCTGGCCTTGAAATCTATGAATAAACTGGTGGCACTAAACCCTAATGGGGAACCTATGCTGTAATCCGCCCCGTTTAACCTTTGTTAAAGTATGCACTGCCTAGTCTACACTATACATTTTAAATGTTAGTTTGTGTTAGCTAATATCTTTTGTTGTTGTTGGTGGTGGTTTAGAATGTGCACAGGAGCCTCAGTCATGGATGAGGACCATATTATGCTAGACATTGTACAAACAGAATAAACATTGGTTCCCAATCCAGCAAGCTTACATTCTTGTGATGGGGCATCTGCCCCACACCGGGCTCTAAGAGGTTAATAGAGCCCTAGGGAGGCTGCACAGGAGGCAGCCAATCAGAGAAGGGCTGAAGGGAGCAGCCAATCAGGCCTATATAAAAGGGAGCTGCAGGGCAGAGGAGGGCAGTTCTTTGCTGGGAGCCCAAGGAGGAAGGACTGTCTCTCTGGAGGACTGAGAGAACTGCCAGGACTCTGGACAGAGCAGTGCTGCGAGCAGGGACCGGTGGAGCGAGAGACAGCTCCTGGCTGGTTGCTAGGGTTTGCAGGCTGAGGCACTGAGGCAGGGGCAAAGAGGATGCTGGGGCCACGAGGAAGTGGCCAGACAATTTGCTGCAGTAGCCATTAAGGGAAGTGGCTGAACAGCAGACTGCAGGTCCCCCAGATGTGGGGAGCACAGTGTGTGGCACAGCCGGAGGGCTGTGTCGCTGAAGTGGATGCCGTGGTTCTTGGCGAGACGTAGGTCCTAGAGAGGAGTGACAGTGGTGAGGCACCACCCGAAGAGGGTGCACTAACATGCGGAGCTAATCCCCAAGACAGTCAGCGGGAGGCGCCAGAGTGGTGAGTGAACGCTGTTACAATTCTAAAGACAAAGAATCATAGAAATGTAGGGTTGGAAGAGACCTCAAAAAGTCGTCAAGTCCAGTCATCTGTTGCTGAGGCAGGACCAAGTAAACCAAGCTTTTAGGTCTCAACCTACTCAAAGGGTAGGGGTGTACACTCATCTACCTATATCATTGTTGTTACATCAGGGCAAAATAATGAAGAAAAGGCATCTTAACTCCCTTACATCCACCTGGACTTCCTTGCACCCTCTTATTGATGTATAACTTACTCATTACCTCTGATTTGGCCTCTGACTTGGTAATATCTGCAACATCGTTGTTATTTCCATGGCAACAGGCTGTAATATCATTGGCTCAGGATTATGAATGTGCAGCATTTGAGCTGGGCTGGGAGGGGAGGAAGTTTTTACTTGCAAACGTAATTCACCATGCTCACTAATATTCACTCAAGGGGTGTTTGGCCTGAGCATGGGACGGGCAGCCAGGCACCCCGGAGGACTGGCCCCGGCTCCAATATTGACTCCTCTTTTGGACTTTACCAAGTCACTTGACCTCTCTCCAAATCAATTTAGCATCTGTGAGATGGAGATAATACTCTTCACCTACCTCGGAGGGGGGTTACACGGATTAATTAGTTAATGTCTGCAAAGTGCTTTGAAGATGGAATGTGCAATGTGAGTCCTGAGTGTTCTTAATTATGTAGCAAGGGGGCAGGGGAGTGATTGCGGGAAAGGGGGGAAACAGAGAATCTAGAGCTTGTGTGTAGTGTCACTCCCTAGCCCAGGTGTGAGCAGACACACTGCAAAGCCATACCTGAGTTACTGGTCTTCATTACTGCTGCATGCACCCAGGTATATTCCTAAGGGCATATCCCGTGGTTCTTTGCGGTGCAGGAAGTTGAGCTGCTCTGTGGTTCTTTCCCAGTGAATTGATGCAGAAGTTATCTTTCCTTCTGGGGAAACGGGGGGTGGGGGGATTGTGGGAAAGCATTGGAGGACTATAGGCACCCCAGAACTTGAGTCTCATTCAGAAGACTTCAGAGAATAAGCTGTGTGACTGAACTGATCTCCTGAAGTCGGAAGGACTGGTGCAACTGGGGTTTGAACCTGTGATTTTAGGTATGGCAAACCTGAGAGTGAGGATTCAAATCCTTCCCCTCCAGCATACAGTCCTTGTTCCTATTCTGCATGGGCCTGATTTGCATCCCTGTGCACACTGCAGTGCTTTGCATTGATTTCAGTGGGCCTGCCCCCCTAGGGTAAAGTGAGACTCAGTGCGCACAAAGGGGACAGAAGCTGGTCCTATGTCTCCACTCAGACATTTATATCACGAGTCAGTTTTGCCCCTTTCTCCTAACTACCTTAGCCTCACCTTGTCTTCCTTCATGTTCAGCTGCTCTGCGTGCCCACACAGACCCTTGTCTTGGATGGCCACACCAGCTAGTCGCTTAAAACCTCTCCCTCTCCTTGCAGCCACTGAGGGGTCTTGGATTGTCACTCGCTTTTAAGCATGGACATGAGCATTGTCAGACCTCACTGGCAGCCCCTTTTACAGGAGGGACAAATTCTGCGCCAGGTGTAACTCCAGGTTACTCCAGACTCACACTGGGCGCTCCTTGGAACAGTATTTGGCCCACAGACCCTGTTCTGGGAGAAGCGGCTAGGCAGAAGCTCACAGCTCCTGGAAGAGGAGTCTGGAGCTTTGGAGCTGTTAATCCAGGCACCACTACACACGGTGAGTGCTTGTCAGCCCCTGAACAGCACAGAGCTTCCCTGCCTTGTGGCTGCCACCTCCACCCACCTGCGAGCCACATGCCAGGCAGTGGTTGACGTGCTGCTTATTGATGCATGAAAAATGCATCACCTCGTCAGTTAGAGGCATGTTTTGTTTCCCAGACGGAAATGGCTGGGTTTTATTAATCAGACAGATGAGGAGCAGGACGGGGGAGGGGGGGTAGAAGGGGGTGGGAAGGAGCAACAAAAGCCTCTTGCAGCTGTAGGACCATTCATAAGACAGAGTATCCCCTGTCACTGGGAGTAGAGCATTCAGCAACTCCTAGGATCAGACCTATGGCTTGCAAACAGCCCCAAACCCTAAGGGTATTGAGATCATCGAGGGATTTGTGAGAGGCCCATCTCAAACAACGATATAGCTAGTCTGGGGTTGTCACTATCCTTTACAGCCCAGTCTTTGTTCCCCATGCTCCCCTGTATTACTCCCTTAGTTGGATTTCACTAAAATAAATCCATAAATCCTATAGACTCTTGTGAGCTACAGACCCCAATACAATCCATCCAGCATCTGAAGTTGGATGGAGCTGGTTAATTTCCACAAGGTGTGGAACACCATAATGGATTCACACAGTACAGACAGAATCATGCCATAAACCAGTGATATCACACACACACACACACACACACACACACACGTACGTCTAGACCCTTGATCCGTGAGGTCCCACGATCCTATTTGAGCTGAAAGAGCGCTCCCTCAGCTGGCAATAGTAGTAGCCTGCAGAATTTGTCCCTGTGTGTTGCATGTGCATGTAACGCACTTTGCACATGTAAGCAACCCATGGTAAATCTGATACCCGTCCACACAGGATGGTTATGAAGCCTGCTCTGAATCACCATCCATTAATGCCCAATGCAGTTTTCTGGGGAGGGGGTTGTTGCTGGTAATCAGAGTTGCTCTGGGAACTCTCCAGCAGTCAGACCCCCTATCCCCTTTGTGGTGTGGCTCTTGCTGCTCATCTCACAGTCAGTGCACTGGGGTGGATTTCTCACGTCATAGGGTTGGAGCGGGGTGACTAATCCTGCCTCTTGGTAGGAGTCCCAGTTGCCAGAGTCTCAGGAACTCTGTGTAAATCTATGAATTCATTTCAGTGGAGTTGCCCTGATTTATGCCAGCAGAATATCTGATGTCATTTAAAGCCCTGGAGCTGGCACTCACCTGCAGATGGATGCTGTGCAGAGCCACACCTTTTTGTGGCATTTTAGCACTAGGCTCCTCTCCCAAGTGAATCTCGGTCACGACCTATACCCCTCTAGTCCCTTCTATTCCTGTGCCGATCAAGTGAATGCTCCTAACTTGGGACCGTCAGTGCACCGACTATTCCAGGTGGCTCCCACACAGCCTGTCCAAACTGCACTTCCAATCCTACTCTGCCAATGTATCTCTGTTCTGACCTTTAGTGTCCCCCGACTGTTCTGTTCCCAGGCCTTTCTACCAGTGAATCTTAATCCTGCCCCCCGCCCCCCACCCCCGAGATGCAACTGCTAATCATCCCTTATCTGTGAGCTTTGGATCACTATGTATGGGTATTTAGGCTCTTACCTTCATTGTAATTCTTTGTTTGTTCTTTAATTAAAAAAAAATGAGCCCCCTAGATACCAGAATTGGAATCAATGGGACTTGCTGCCTCCTGCAGGCCAGTCTGGCATCGGATCCATCCTGCCAACACAGTCTCCTCTGGGAGTTACATGTTTGAAAACAGTGCAGCAGCCTCATCTCTGATTCCGTGTTTTTCTCCATCATTTGCTTTATTAAATATTGATTTTCTGTTACATTATTAAACCTTAAGTCCTGAGCATAAATTCTGAGCTGATACTTTAATCTGGCTCTCCTCTGGTTCTTCTTTTTGGCCTTTAGAACTGGTTTTCAGGCCAGCTCTCCTGGGGAATCTTTGAGTCAAGTCCAGAGCTTGTTGCAGGAGTTTGGGAGTGAGGGGGAAGAGGAAAGAGCAGCGACCTCTGCTCAGAAGTAGGGTTGCCAACTTTCTAACAACAAAACCACATACCCTAGCCCTGCCCCTGCCCCACCCCTTCAAGGACCCACCCCACTCATTCCATTCCCCCTCCCTCCTTGGCTCACTCCGTCCCACCCTCACTCACTTTCACTGGGCTGGAGCAGGGGATTAGGGATGCATCAGCGGGTGAGGGCTCCAGCTGGGGGTGCAGGCTTTGGGGTGGGGTGGGGGATGAGGGATTGTTATAATATAATTCCCAATTCTGGACCTTAGCGTCCAAAATATGGGTACTAGCATGAATTCCCCTAAGCTTAGTTACCAGCTTAGATCTGATAGCGCTGCCACCAGTCAGGAATTTTTAGGGCCTGATACCCTCTGGTCCCCCCAAACCTTCCCAGGTGACCCTAAGACCCAGATTCCTTGAGTCTCACAACAAAGGGGAATAAACCATTTCCCTTCCCCCTCCTCCCCTCCAGGTGTTCCCTCCCTGGGCTCCTGGAGAGATATACAGATTTAAGCTCTGTGAATCTAAACAAAGGGATTCCACTCTTCCCCCCCCCTTCTCTATTCCTGTTAAGTACAGACTCAATTTCCTCGAGCCTCAACAAGGGGAGGAAAAAAAACAAACAGGTCTTCAAAAGCAAAACTTTTAATAAAAAAGGACAGAAAAAGTAAAAGGTTTATCTCTGCAGTTTAGGTGGTCAACAATACAGGGTTTTTTAGCTTATAGAAAATGGATAAACAGCCTTATCCAGAAAAAATACAATTTAAACTATTTCCAGCAGACTACACATTTGCAAATACAGAAAAATAATATAAAAGCCTATATTGTCTTTCTACCTTTGTACTCACAACTTGGAGACAGAAGATTAGAGAGCCAGGAGATTCCTGTGGTCACACTCAGAGCCCAGAAAGAGAACAGACCAAGAACAAAGGACTCACACCCAAACTTCCCTCCACCCAGATTTGAAAAAGTCTTGTTTCCTGATTGGTCCTCTGGTCAGGTGTTGTTTGTTAACCCTTTAAAGGTGAAAGAGACATTAACTCTTAGCTATCTGTTTATGACAGGGATTCAGGGTGTGGGAGGGAGCTCCAGGCTGGGGCAGGGAGTTGGGATGCAGGAGGGGGTGAGGGCTCCAGCTGGGGGTGTGGGCTCTGGGGTGGGGTCAGAGATGAGGGGTTTGGGGTGCAGGAGGGGGCTCTGGGCTGGAGTTCAGGGGTTTGGAATGGAGGGCTCAGGGCTGGGGCAGGGGTTTGGGGTGCAGGAGGGGATGTGGACTCGAGGAGGAAGTTTGGGTGCAGGAGAGTGCTCAGGGCTGGGGCAGGGGGTGTGGGCTCCGGCCAGGTGGCGCTTATCTTAGGTGGCTCCTTAGGTTGGTGACGCTGTGGGGCTAAGGCAGGCTCCCTGCCTGCGCTGGCTTCATGCAGCAACCTGGAAGCGGCCGGCACGTCCGGCTCCTTGGCGTACAGGGGGCTAAGGAGGCGGCTTCTGCTCAGAGTTTTCAACTGCAAACCTTATCCTTGTGTGAGGCATCTAAGCCAGATCAGCTCTTTAGGTAGCCCATGAGATCCTCATTTGTTTTTTATTTGCCTGTTTTAGTATTGTGGGAAGGGACCCCAAAATATTCTGCTAGGGCCCCCAGTGGGCTAGCACCAGCACTGAGTCCAGACTTGCAGTCTGCTGACCCAAATGCTGGCCTGCTGCCCCGGTGCCGTGGTATGCTCCAGCTGGCTGCAAGGAGAGGCTCAGTCAGAGCAAGGATCACTGTGCATGGCCTGAGGGGAGTCTGGCACCAGCCTCCAGCACAGGAAGGCTCAGGCTGGTAAATCTCCATCTGCATGGGCGGTGTCACTGCGGCCTGTGGTGATGGGTCCCCGTGGGGTCCTCGTTGCCTGGGTGCACCAGCCGCAGGAGGCCCTGCGCAGCACTGGTCGCCTCCCTCCGAGTTACTCTTGGCCGCGGCGCCCACCCTTCATTCTTCAGAGATAGAAGTAGTGGCCTGGCTGGGGGTAGAAGCCAGAGGCAGCGGTTTGGCCAGAGGATGAGTGTCTGGGCAGGGGCCTAGGAGCAGGGCACTGCACGGAGCCAGTGCAGGAAGGGAGCCTGCCCTAGTGCTGCCAACCAGGCTTTTAATGGCCTGGTTGACGGTGCTGACCGGAACCGCTAGGGCCCCTTTTCGACCGGGCGTTCCAGTCAAAAAGCGGACACCTGGCAACCCTACTCAGAAGTAGTTTGATTTGTTGCGCAGCTGCATCTGCAGCAACATTGATCGCACTTGAGCAGTTGCAGTTGTGCTGCTCATGGTAGCGCATCCTAGTTTAACTGGTTTGAGATTTGGCAAACGGTCGCCCCGTCTGCCAAATCTCCACAGTCCCTGGAGGTATTGCACAGTGAGATCCCAGACTGGGTTAGGGCACCAGCCTTTCGCACATGGAGTCCTTGATTGCAATCCTGTTGAGGTCACAGGTGAAATGAATTGGGGGCGGTGTCTTATCCAAGTCCCCAAGGTGATGTTAACCTACATGATGAAACAATCCGCATGATGATAGCAAATCCAGCCCAGCCCAATAACCCTTGCTCTGCCAGATGGGCAATCTGAGCCTTGTTCCCTGTGGTTAGCAGAAGCCTGAGCGTGGCATGGGAGTGGCAAATGAGCTGTGACGGCAATCACTAACAGTAGATCCTGAAAGGGTAGAAGGAATGGGGAATACCAATGATGGGCACAAGATGAGCAGCAGAGATCCTGACATGATCCTAAAGAGAAACCCTCATCTTGGCTCCATTGGATAGACATTAGTTGCAGTGCCAGAGAGGACGTGTCAGACCAATCCTTTATACAACTGCTTCTTCTGACCTCACAAGATGGGTCTCTCTGCTCCCTTTTCCTTCCATTTAGCACTAGCCTCTTCTCTGTCCTGCCACTGCTGCTAACACAAGAGCCTTCTCCTTTGCCACTCCACCTTCCAGCCTCTCTGGCTCTTTTCTAACCTCACTGGAAACTGTGGCAGCAGGTTCACAGATAATCGCCAGCTATTTCTGGTGATGCAAAGTAGCTGTGAACCCATTTCAAGCTGCGTTTGCAGTTTACCACAGCAGTTCAAAGCGGTCAGAGCCGTACTGCAAAACGTGGACTGTCTGGTGGATCTGTTGGACTTCCTGGGACTCCACACTTACCCAGTGTTTAGGCTACAAGATCAAGCTCTAGTGTTATTGCGAAACTGGGAAATATCTGTATTATTTTTGACTGGCGAAGGTGCATGCCTCTGTGTGCTTGTGTATCAGGGATTACTTGCTAGTGAGCTAAAGAAACCATGCAGGAAAAATAAAACAATTTCACAGATAGAAATCTTAGAGGAATCAATGGGAATGCTGTTCGTTGGGGAATGCCCCCTGCTTGACTCCAGGGAGGCTGAGAACGGTCCTCTTCCCAAGACGACGGCCATGTCTACACTAGGGAGCTTTTATCTGCCCTGGGATAATGGTGCGCTACGCTGGCAAATCACTCCTAGTGTGGATCTAGGTATACTGACAAAATTGTGCTTTGTTCCTGTATAGTCACTCCCTCTCCTCCCGGCCCATGAGTGAAACAAATTATGCCAGTAGATCAGCTTTGCCAGTATAGCTGCGTCTGCTCTAGGGTCAGTCAGGAATCACAACTCTTAACCATCACCACCACCACCCCCCGTCTAGGGTGACCAGATGTCCCAATTTTATAAGCACAGTCCTGATTTTGGGGTCTTTTTCTTAAATAGGCTTCTATTACCCTCCGACACCCATCCCGATTTTTCACACTTGCTGTCTGGTCACCCTAGCCCTGACCAACAGAGCTAGACACAGCCTAAGCCTAGGATCAGAAGGAGAATCTGAAACACTCCACGACCCTGGGCCTAGAAATGGGGGCGAGCAAGTGTCTGTGAGAGCAGAGAGGCAGGCACAGAGACAGGGAGAACTTGCTGCGAACAGGACAGTGACCAGGCTAGCTGGCCCGAGGGGAACTTACAAACCAGCAAGGAAAGACCGAGGGTAGGAAAGACCCATGTGTAGGGGCCTTGTATTAATTTTAGTCTTTCCCCTGCGTGCTTTGCATCTCGGAGTCGGTGAATAAATAATGCTTTGTTTAAAAGATCCTGGTTTTGCGTCATTTTGATGAGCCGCTGGACACTTTTAAATGCTGCTCTTGGGCTAGTTTGGGCATAACAGAGGCTTAATCCCACCACCACCACTGCCCCCCAGCTCCCAAATATGCCAGAAGTTAGAGTTTGCCAAAACATCAGCTCAAGCAAGCAGGCTCTGACTGGCTGGAACCCTGCCTGCTACTGGCTTGAGAAGTTCCTGGAACGGAAGAGAGCTGAGCACACAGACACTGGCAAGTGCTCGATAGTCAAAGTAGATTGCACTGACTGGGGTCTGATCACCTTCCCCTTCCTATCTGAGAGCTGCATGCGAAGAGCTAGCGCCAAAGCCCGACACTGCCAGAAACCAGGTGTCTGAACCTGTTTGAGGAGCCAAGAAAAACATGTGGCCAAAAGCAAAAAAAAAGAAAAAAAAAGCCAGGGCCATAACAGTGATATTGATATTTTGGGAGGGGGGGGGGGCAGAGTCTCTGTTTTTTTCATTGCAAACCAGGAAATTGTGAGCTTCACAAATATTGTCGCAAAAAAACAAAGCCATTTTTCACTGGAAATTGGTTTCGAATGAAACATTTTGACCAGCTCTAAATAACAGCAGTCTCCTCTGCAGTGGAGAACACTGGCAAATCTCACTGCTGCAATGGCCTGCAGGGAGAGGGGTGGATGCAGTTGCAAGATTTTCACCACTGGATGGCTGCTTTTAGTTTAGCAGTGCCACAAGCTTTATTTATCCCCCTTTAGCTGATTTCTCATGTACAACTGGAGTAAGTCGGTGGGCGATCCAGGCTCTTTATTACCAGCGGAAGCTTACTAGCCTGGATATAATGAATTTTGGTGAGTCTCTGTCCACATCCTAGTTGGATAAACATCCACATCATAAAACCCACCACAGCAGTTAGTTGCTATGATTTGCCTGGAGGACCATCCTTGCTCTGGGCAGGCTTCGGGGTCAGTAAAGATGATCAGCTGCCTTCCCTTTTCCAACTTGCACCCACAGCTTTCGCCCAGTCTGTGTGATCAGTGCCTCTTCCTGTGCACACACATCTCTTCGCTGGTGGGATTTATTTTTTGTAGTGTTTTTCTTTCCTTTCCATTCTTTTTGGCTGAGTTTGTCTGAAATATTATTTTTTGCTCCTTCGGTAGCAGGGCTGTATAATTGATGGGCCTCGCCAGGCTCTCAGAGCTAAACATTAAACTTTCCCCTGCCTTGGCTCCAACACAGAGTTCATTACTTTTTGAAAAGCTTCATGCCTGTTTGTGCTCAGCTGAGAATTGTTCTGGAAAGGAGGGAGGGTTTTGTCAGGCAGAGAGAGGAGAGCAAAATCGAGCTCAGCGAGGACACTGTTGTTATCAAAATCTGAGCTCTCTTTCTTTTCCATAAATATCCCGTGGTAACAGGGCCTCTTCTGTGGAACTGAAATACTGACACACTGTTGAGCCGGGGGAGCAAAAACCTGGGGCTTCCTAATTAAAGCACAGCAAAGGGACGTGCCGGATTTCAGGCCAGGGGAGGATGTTGCCTTGCAAATAGCTTGTAAGAAAAAGTGCCCACAGCCCAGCACTGTGCCTGGAGGACAGGGCAGTACACTAGATCTGTGATCTTTTAAACACCTGGGTGGAATCATTTTCTATGAAAGAGTGAGAGCAATTGCATTGCCTACTACAGCCTGGCACAGCGCTGGCAGGGCCTGGGCAAGTGTTTCCCTCACAGCTCTGCCAGTGCATCTGTATCCAACCTCCCTGCTTCTGCAGTCTTGACTAGAGCGGAGTCAATAAGGGATTTTTTGGTTCAGTGGCTGAATGACTATTCTGATATTTTTTGTTTTTGGGAGGGAGGTTGAGCCTGAAACTATTTGCCGACTTCAATCCAAATTTGAAAATGATTTCAGTACCTTGAACAAAAATTGCATTTTTTGGCAGAATTATTATTCACTGGTGGGGGAAAAGATCCTCCAGCTCTAGTCTTGACCTCCAGTGGAGTGCTGCCAATGCACTCTGATCCTAATCTTCTGCTGTCTCTGTCCTGTAGCCATGTGGTCATTTAGGGCCTTCTGCAAACATATACCAGAGAACAGGCTGAAATCAACAAATTCATTCTTCCTTGCGGCATGAGCAGCATTTACACGCTGGTCTCCAGAAGTGAAAGACTAGTTCACTAACTAACTGTACCCCTTAACCTCCACTTCTTGCCCTTTTACTTCTGGCCTGGGCTACTTAAACCCTAGGCTTATAACAAAGTTACCTATGCACCTAAGCCCCACCCCGTATCAGTCAGCAGTGGGGAACAGGTGCTGCACTCATGGGCACAGCCCTTCCAGTGCAACCGAAGGTGTACTCGAATGGGGCACGGTGCTGCTTAGCCTGACCAACAAGGGTCTGTGTCTTAAAAGCACAGTGCACCCCTAAATACCCTGTCTGCGTTCATTCTGATGATGAAAGCAACATGACAAAAGCCAAGGGGGCTGAATTTGGTCAGTAACTCTCTGGAAATGTATTTGAACCATGGGGATCATTTTATTTTTAAGCACCTTTAGGCCCCTGCTGGAGAGATGAAATTTTCCCTTGATTCCCCCCACCCAGTTCCTCCTGATAGCTTCCTCTTCTGCTTCTGTGGCTTTTCAGCACTTAAAACACAGCAAGGCTGAGGTGATTAGAAGGATTTCAGATGCTGTGACACTTTCCTGCCAAAAAGTAATTGATTTATTAAAGACATTACAATGCATGCATGGCTCAACATAAGAGGTTCCTTTGAACTCACTTGGCATAAAATCCTAATGGGTGCCGTTTGCTTTCAGCAGGATGGATGGAACAATTCTGTGTCTCTCCACCCCACCATGTTCCAACCCAGTTCCCTTTGACTAGCGCAAGTAAATATCACAGCTCAAGGACTCCAGTCCAATGGCCACAGTGTGATCCAATTTAATAGCATTTAACAATTCAAAGTGATTGTTAGCAGAGTGGAAATGTCTGATTTCACACTCAGCCTGCCTGGAGGAGGAACAGGGGGGAAAATAAGCCGGGACGAGGGGAACAGACACAAATGGACTAGATAAAAAATAATAGAATACAACTTAATTAAAGAGACCCGAGCCAAGTTGAAAGTGGTAATGATTTATAATCAGGGAACGCCTGGGTTTAAAACAAGAAGGGGAGAGGGAACAAGGAAAGAAGAAAAAGAAACTCAGTGTAAACAGCCTGCAGAATGATAAATGGATCAGTTGGGATGGGTGGGGGCTGAGGAATAACTGTTCTAAGAAAAACAGAGGCAAATGAAGGAGACATGTTGCGGCTGCTAAGGTGGGGGTATAAGAAAGACGAGGGACGTCTTTAGAGAAAATAACTGCGAGATGTTTTTCAGGGATTCTCAAAGTTGAGAGGATAGCCAAGGAGATAGCTTGAGGGTTTTATTGGGAAACTGAAGATGCAGGCTTTGTGTGAAAGTCCGGAAAATGATAACACGCATACACACACATCATGGGCAGGCTGGTAGCACCTTCTATTGTAAGACTGCCTGACCCTTCCCACTCTAGGACTCAGTTTTCAGGTGTTTATAACTTTGCCAGAGTTTAACCATTTGGGGTGAAATTTTCCACGCAGCCTCACTTCTGCCCGCTTTTGCTTGGGCTTGTGCAGTATGCTTAGGGTGACCAGATGTCCTGATTTTATAGGGACAGTCCTGATATTTAGGGGTTTGTCTTATATAGATGCCTATTTCCCCCACCCCCTGTCCTGATTTTTCACACTTGCTGTCTGGTCACTCTAAGTATGCTGCAGTTTTTAAATGATATGATCACAGACTGGTTTTTCTGCAGAACCGCTGCCTCATTCAGTGCACGGGATGGACCTGCTCATGGTTGTGTAGTGAAGGAGGCTGTTACCTGTAGGACTCAAGTCCCCTTTGCTGAAGAAGTTGGAAGGTGTATAGTGAATATGGTTGGGGACTGCAGGGAGAGAAAGGATGAAATGCTGGTTAAGGCAGTTGAATGCTGCCCTGGGGAAATAGATTCTATCCTTGCCTCTGCCACAGTGCTCCTAGGTGATGTTGGGCGAGTCACTTAAACTTGGTCCCTAACTGTGTGTTCCTTATTTTCTGGGAGCCGGATTTGAGACCCTGCAGTCCAATTTGAAGAAGGGCTGCACGCTCACAACTGCAACTGAAGTCATGGGAGCTGTGCTTTGCATATATTAAGTGATATATAAGGCTACAGACTGTGACAAATCATGTCCTAGGTGTCTCAAATTGGGCACCCATATTTAGCAGATACTTACGACCGATGGATATAGCTAAGTATAAAATCCAGAACTGTTACATTAAAAGAAAGTTGCAAAGTCAATCAATCAGAAGTTAGGAAATGCCAGAATGAATGTTGCCTGTGCAACCTTAATTTGGCCTGCTTATGCATATACATGATGGTACAATCTTTAATATCATGAATATATATTACAGTTTTCTACAGGAGCCCTGCATCATTCAGTGCACAGGATAGTTGAGGCTTCGGGAATGAATCATGGGCAAAATCAGCTTTTTCCCTAAGCACGTTCTCTGAAACAGCGGAACTGTTTCTGCTGAAACTTAAAAACAAAAACAACGCAACCGGTGGCAGACATCAGTATGGAAAATGTCAGCCCAAATGGCTTAAGTCTGGCAAAATTATCAGCAACTGAAAACAGTGTCTTATGATAGAAAGTGTTAGGCAACCTTAAGTGTAGATATCTCTGCCTGCACTGCTTGTAATACACACCTATCTAGGGTGACCAGATGTCCTATTTTTAAAGAGACAGTCAGTTTTTTGGCCTTTTTCTTATATAGGCTCCTATTACCCCCACCCCCGTCCTGTTTTTTCACAGTTGCTATCTGGTCACCCTGCACCTATCTGACTATTATATAGGCCTTCTATAACTTATGCTGGGGCTGCCTCAAACCAGAGATTCACAAAGGTGGTGTAAAGTCACTTTTGCCCCCAAATTCTCTGTAGACTGTGTCTTTTGTTACTCATCTCTGATGGGTCGCAGGGCAGAAACTGGCCCCTAAGAGTGTGTGTTTGTTTTATTTTCTATTCATTACTTCATGGTAGTTGGAGTGGTGCCCTGGGTTACTTATGTATAGCTCTTGTGCAGTTTGCATGATCAATTGTTGAATCATGTTTGATCAAGGTGCCTTGAGATCCTTGGCTGGCAGGTGCTGCCAGAGTTCAATTTATGGATAACATGCCAGAACTTCAGTTCTGTTTGAAACATACCTCATAGTCCCCAATCCTATTGGTGGAAATGGGCCTGCCCTTTACAAAGTGGAGTGGGGAGGGAAACAGAAAGAGGACTCTTAAGAACTTTTGGTGGCTCTCAGCCATGTGGATCCATAGAGATTATGGGAGCAGGAATGGATGAAGGGAGTCTAGGCTTAAAAGCAGCAGAGATCAGGGAAGGCATAGCCTCTGAACAGGGAAGCATTGGAGAGGGATTTAAGAGAGCGTGGAGGGAGATGACTGTTGGTGGAGATGTGGCCCAGGGTGAGAAGGAGCAGACTGAGGAGCCTTTTAGAAGACAGGCTTGCTTCAGCAGGAGTGATGGAAAGACTGGTATGTCTGGTGTGAGGAGACCTGGTCCCATGGAGAGTGTGTGTGGCGTCTGGGGGACAACACATCTGAGTAGCATCTTGTGAGACATAAACCACACCTCCTGCAGCTCATTTTGGACTGTGGGACAGCTCCCCAGCCTCTGCTGAGGGTCTGGTCACAAATGGCAGTGTTTGCCTGGAGACCTCCTAATCAAAAAGTATTAGGGAAAGCTGTTCCCTGTCCGATCTGTTTACCTTTCACCAGAGCGCAGGGAGATCGGGGGAAGAGGGGAATCAAATTTGTAAGGCTCCACCTAGATTAAGAGACATGCGTCGAATCAATAAAGCCTGGGTTTCCATGGAACCCAAAATGCCAGCCACGTGGCAGAAAGACAGACAGATCTCAGGGGTCACGGATGTTCAGCAGCTCTGTTAATGCCGCCTCTCGGTCACTGCTTCTTGTGGAGGAAATACTGATACTTTTTGCCTGACAACAGAGATAGGAAAACAGCAAGTGAAGAACTGTGATCCTCTGCCAGAGCTTAAAGGGGACAGAAAATTGGGGATGATCCTCTGTCACTACTGGGCAGCTGTGAGATGGAGTGCGGGGTATGCACGGGTGGACTGGAGGGTTTCTGTGAATGTACAGAGCCTGTGTTGCAGCCCCTCTGAATTCAGCCCAAAGGGATGAGTCACTGTGGGATTTGGTCCCTACTATGTGTTTTGTATCAAGTTGCTTTACAAAAAAAGGCTCTGTCTCCAAAAATGTGGATTTTTAAGGCTCTGTCTCCAACATGTGGGCGATGCTGCATTTGAGATAACCTTACAGTTTTCCAGTGACTCTCCTTGCTGTGAGGATGATTGACATGTCTGAGGATGTCCTGGATCCTCACATTGCAGGACAGTTTATAGTGAAAAGTGGGCCTATGTCACAAATGTCAGGAAGGGTGGTGCTGATGACCCTGTGTTAATTGTCTGGCTGTGCAACATATCGGGTGGCAGCATGGTCTGCAGGATAGTGCCCTCAACTGGGAGTCAGGAGGATCATTCCCAGCTGTGCCACTGACCTGCTGGGTGACCTTGGGCAAGTCCCAGCTGTGCTTCAGTTTCTCCAGCTGTAACATAAGGGAATTGGTGCTACCCTTTGAAAAATGCTTTGAGACCTGTCTACAGATGATAACACTTCCCATGCAAGGATCTCAAAGTGGTAATGAATGAGTAATAAATCAGGTCTCTCAACACCCTCAGTGAGTTGGTCAACATACTTATCCTCCATTTAGAAAATGGGGAAAGTGACTTGCCTACGGTCACCCAAGTCTCTGGAAAAGCTGGGACTACAACTTGGATCTCTGGACTCACGGGATCTTGTTTAAACCACTAGATAATGCTCCCTCTTTTGTGCTCAGTGCTTCTTTTTCTTAATGTAAAGATCCCCACCAAATGGCCCTGGATGGAGATATGGCTGGTCTGTCTCTCCCATATAAAGCAACACTGCTATGTATTTTAAACATGCTGATGAAAGAGTCTAATAGCCTCAGATTAATGCATTCATTCCCAATCAATTGAGGGGCTCATTACACTTCTCAGACACAGCCTTGCCTCTGCTAAATCGGCCTCGGGTAATGAGCCATTCAGCCGCTGCTCTGCAGTGCTGCTGTCCCAAAGATGGGGGGAGAGAGTGAGTGGCTGAAGCTGAGAAAAAACAAACAATGAGATGGATGGGGGCAGGGTGTCCTTAAGGAGCACTGGGGGATACTACTCCCAGCTCCTCCGGGGCAAAAACAGGATTCCCTGTAAATAAGACATCAGCGCAACATTTGGGTGAGATGCAGATACGCAGGCAGCTGAGAGAGTCTGATATCAAATGTTTGCAGGCCTCTCTAGTATCAGACACCATACCAGGGGGGTGAGTGCATCAATCTGTGAGTCTCCAGCCGAGAGAGACGACAGTACCAAAACCACTGGCTGCGCACAAAGTGACTCCTGTACCTTTCTGCTTCTCTGATAGATGCCCAATCTGAATAGAAATCACACAAGGGTGCATTCCCTATGTAAGACTGGGGCTTGGACAGACAGCTGCAGAGTCAGCAAAGACGGGCTAAGGAGCCGCACCATCTCCATCCTGCGATTACAAGAGGGATATGCCAGGGTAATGGCTCTCGACAGAGATGTTTGTTTCTTTATTTCTTCATTATAAACTTAGAAAAGATGTGAGTGGTAGGTAGACAGATGAAAGATATAACAGGTATGCAGATCTAGTATGTGGAGAGAGAGAGATGGTAGGTAGATATTTAGTTAGAAATGGAAATGCAGGCAAAATTTTGGCTTTTTCGTTGGTTTCACATTAAAACCATGAATCTGCCTGGCTTTTGACCATCAGTTAACCAGTATTTGTTCACATCTCCCACATCTTTCAGCAGTCCTGGCCCGAGTCATGTTTTCCCCAGCACATTCTGTCCAGCTCTTTGAATTAGCTTAGCATCATTGTGGAAAGCGTAACAAAAACCACGTACTCTGTGCTTGAGTCAAAGGGAGAACATGAATGAGAGAGAGCGAGCACACAACGATAAGAATGAACATGCAAGAGCAGAATGTGTGCTTAATGGAGAGGAGATTTATTTGTCTCTGGGTCTGTTTAAGCCTCTAGATAGATCATAAAAAACACAACCAACTCCCCAAAAATCGCCGCCATGTAATTTTAAGGGCATCATTTTAACCAGTACTTCACATAAGACTCCTACCCTGTATTCATTGAAGATGCTAGCTACATTAGAGCATCTTATTGATCCTTGGAAGGGTTGGCTTCATTCTTTAGTTCATGCAAGTGATACGGGGCAGGGGGCAATTCAACCCTCTATGTGTCCCTCTGAAGAAGCCCAGTGGCTTTCCAGTTCCTGAGGGAAAACAGCAGCAGAAGAGGCTAATGGTCCATAGATGAATGTGAGCATGATGCTTGTGGCTTATTTCTTGAGATCATCTCTCCAGGTGTGTGGTTGAGTGGTGAGGGCAGGTGACTGGGAGTCAGGTCTCCTTGATTCTGTTCCGTTACTGTGTGACTGTGGGCAAGTCACTTTTAACCTCAGGACATGCTGAGGGAGGGGAGCTGAGTTCGCCAGGCTCCTCTCACTCCAGCAGGAGGCCCCATGTCTTTCATGAAGTCCCTCCCCTGGAAGAGGCTCCTCCAAATATGCCTATTGCCCCATGCTGACAGCCTCCCAGCTGCCAGCAAGCCTAAAGCCACTCTGTGGCTGTGCTCTGCCTCTCCCTGGCTGATTCCCAGTCAGAGAAGGCAGTCAGGAGCCAGCAGGTTGTGAGGGGAAGAGAGAGGGCGGGTCAAGATGGGCTGCTTTCCCTCAAGGCAGAAATCCTCCCTGACAAGAAGGTAACCCTAGAGCTATCCATCTTGAGGCCAGTCCTCAAGATGTAAGAACCTGGGATGAAATCCTGGCTCCATTGAACTCTCTGGAAGTTTTGCCATTGAATTTAATGGGAACAAGATTTCATCCCAGAGTTGCTGAGTACCCATAACTCCCTGTTGTCATTAATGGGAGTTATTTCTAGGCGCTCAATAGCACTCAGGGTCAGGCCCTAAATTAAAAATCCTAAGGCTGGACCTCTCGGAGCCTCACTCTGGCTATCTGCAAAATGGAGCTGCTAGTAATAGCGCCTACCACATTGTCTTCTGTTTGTGGTGCTTATTCAGCCCCATTACTGCAGTATCTGAGCACCTTACAGTCTTTAATGTATTATCTTTGCAATACCCCATGAGGCAGGGCCATGTTCTTGCTGCCATTGTGGAGATGGGGAACTGAGATAAAGAAAAGCTAAGTGACTTGCCCAAGGTCACAGTGGGAAATCAGTGGCAGAGCAAAGAATTGAACCCAAGTCTCTAGCTAGTGGTCTAAACATTGGGTCATTCAGTCCCTGCCACTGACTAACACAGTTAATGTCTGTGAAAGGGTTTTGCTGTGAAGGGGAAGTGCAAATCATGATCACCATTCCCCACCGTTTCCCTCTGGAATAGGCAGCCAAATCCTTTTTCATTCCTGGCGCCCACATTGAGATGAGAAGCCACAGGCTGCAGCAGCTGGTGTCCGACAATCACCAGGATCCCAGCGGACTTGCTCCTGCCTAGAGCCGGACATCGAGGAAAGGGGAGTGGGGGAATGGGAAATGGGAGAGAACTATTGTCAAATCCCCAGCTTGCCCTTTCCGATCTAAAGTTCACTTGTGATATTTTTCTTGACTCCAGTTGCTAATGCGTTTTGTTCTCCTGAGTGCGCCGGGCCTGACTTCCTGCTCAGCCTTTAATTAGTTTCTGGATGATGACATCTCCGCTGAGAATCATCCAGTCGTGTCCCTCCGATCTCAGGGGGAGATAAAGGAATCTAATAAAGACATTCAGCATTTCTAGGTGATGGGTTTGACATGCTTTGTATTAACAAGGAATAGTGTTCAAACTTTCACTCTCACTCTGTCTCAACACTTCTCAACTCACTCCCGTGTGGTGACATTTCACAAGGGGATTAACAGAGGCACCGTCAGCTCTGAGGCCTTGTAGGATGAAACAGAGATGGCTGGGAAGTACTACACTCTTGTGATAGAGAAAGAGGGTGGGAAGGAGTCATTCTGTGTTCGACTGGCAGTGTGGTTACTTTGTGAAGAGCTCATCTTGTTTGCGGCATAGTTGTAGTTATGCTGGTCCCAGGCTTTTAGAGAGACAAGATGGGTGAGGTAGTATCTTTTATTGGACCAACTTGTGTTCGTGAAAATAGCACGCTTTCCAGATTACACAGAGCTCTTCTTCAGAGCCCACTTTGATGCTCTGTGGATGGGTGTCTCAGAAACTGGATGGATGATGCGGGAATCTTGGAGTTGTCATATTCCTGCCTGTACTACAGGGTATTTCTTGTCTTGCCGGGGGAATTCCGTACAATAACATGGAGTAAAACAGAGACTTGATTCCTGCAATGTAGCTGGGATTTTAAGAGTCCTGAATAGCAAATACATAGGTAGCTAGTTTATTTTGTATCCATCCATCCCCATCTACACTCATCTGTCTAAGCTATCCTCCATTCATCCCCATACACACCCATGTATCTAATCTATCCTTCATTCATCTTCAGACATCTCTTTCTCCCCCCATCCCTGTATACACACCTACCTCTCTTTCCCCCTCCCACCTCTTACCTGCTGGCTCTTGGAGATGTTAGATTTTGGGTTAAATTTCATCCAGCTCCAACTCAACCATTTTATTTCCAAGGCTGAAACAGTGACTGATGGGTGTTGCAAAAGGTGAATCACCCCTGGATTTGACTGGAGAACACCTGTTCTATACTATTCTATTCTGCTTCTTTACATCACATTCCTCATTTTGTTATTTTAGCCTGTAGCCTGAGATACAGAGTTTGGATTTCTAACCAGGACTGTTCCCATCTGGAGTTTTGGGGCCACCCCACTTTAGCAATAAGGGCCAGCTGCAAAGTCCAGATTTGGACATGGGCTTCCCTAAAGTTGCAGTGGGTGGATTCAGAACCAGAATATTGGTGTGGGCCCAATCTCCATTTTTGCCTGTCTCTGTTTGAAACAGAGATTGGCCCAAACCAGAACCATTACTTGAAACTTGTCCTTTCCTTCTCTAGGGAGCTGGCTAAAATGGACCAAATCATAACAACTAAACTATTTCTTACCATTAAAAGGATTTGGCTTTCAGTTTAGTTTGTGGGGGAGAGGATAGCAGGGAAGGATGGGTGTTGGTGAATCCATATAGAGACCTAGAATGAGAGGGAACATGACCAAAATCTAGAGAGAAACTGAAACAAATCCCCAGATCCAAACAAGTTGTATGTTCTGTGAATACTTGCAGTCCAAACCGAGATCAGGAGCCAGAGTTCTCAATATTTAACAGTAATATCTAGCTCTGTATGGCTCTTTTCATCCATGGATCTCAAGACCCTTTTCAAGGGACATCAGTATCATTGTCATCATCTTACAGATTGGGAAACTGAGGCATGAGGAGATGAAGTGGCATGCCCGCAGTCACTGAGCAGCAGTGATCTATCCACCAGGCCATATTGTTGCCCCTATTTATAATGGTGTTAACCAAACCCCCCAATTTTGGCCATCCCTCAATCTTTGCAGCATTCAAAATCTGAATCCAGACTTGGTGATGTAGATCCAGCTGCCAGGAAGCGATAATTCTGGGTACGTAGGTTCTGATTTTTCTCTGACGGCAGTTACTCTGATGTATCCCTGTTGCCTTCAGTGGAGCTAGTCTTGGTTTAGACTGATGTAAATGAAATCAGGATTGGGCTCCATTTTGGCACTCAGCCCCAGTGTGTGTCTACATAATCCTGCTGCTTGCCCTGTGATTTATATCAGCGTCCACAAATACTTTACTAATGCCTGATTGGAAACTCCTTTTCTCTTCCCCCCTGCAATGAATTATGATAATATCTTATCATATAACATGCTGTAGAGATGTGTGTAAATAATTTTATGTCCTCCAGCTCAGAAAAGCAGTGCTATGACAGCAGGCTTTGTTATCTAGTTTGGAAATCATTTAGACACATCTCTGCGGCATATGATACATCTCATTAGGCCTTATTTTAAAGAGAGCAATTGCTATTAGTTATTTATTAATTGCTTATTAAGGCAGTTATGTATGTCCCTTTCATTTCAGGCATCTCATTTCATTTCTTCAGCTGCGTTCGGCTTTACATAGCTGCGGCTGAGCTCAGCATACCTGGAAGTCGGGCTGGCAAAGTTGGTATTATTCCCCTGGCCCTCCAATCTCCCACCCCTTCCTGCAATCGTAGGTTCACTTGGGGGTCACTTCATAAATCAGAACAGCTTTAGGACTGCAGTGAATTATGACAGCAGGGATGGCGCTTATTAACCATTCTGCTAGCCCAGGGTCTTTGGAGCATGCCTCATGCTCTGGCTCCGCCCCCCAGCACCACTGCTCCTGGCTTGCGTCATCTCAGCTTCCATCTTGCCCCCTGAGAAGAGACCAGGTGGCGTAAAGTCAGCTATTCTGGCCAAGGATTCCTCCGCTCTGAGGGAACCCTCACTGCCTGTTTAAAGCAGCTTGAAGCCCACAGTGTGCCACTGGAGAGGCGCCAATGGGACTTACTGGAGGGCAGGACAGCAACCAAAACTTGCAGAGCCAGATCAGACAGTTGGTCTGTCACATTCCAGGATGCAACCCAGATCAGGGAAGGGTTGCGTCACCACCTCTCCTGCAACCTTGGGTACTTCACAAGGCTTTGCTGTTGTAGCTCCCAAATAGTCAAACAGCATGCAGGTCACCACCTGAGTGTCTGTGTGTAACTGCAGTCCTGGTCCACAACTCGGACACTAACAGCCTGTCAGCAACACACCAGCCACACTCTGGCTTCCAGCAGCCTGAGTTACGACCTGCAGGGTGACCCCAACATGCTCGCAGTCCCAAATGTTCCCCAAAACTTGGTTTCTGCACTGTCCATCCCTCTCCTTGATAGTTCAGAGGCCTGTTACCCCTGGGAGGGATCAGTATACAACAGTTTGCTACTTTAACTGCAGTTAGCAAACAGTTCAGTTGAAACACAACACTGGATTCATTTTGATTACAAATAAAACAAGTTTATTTAACTACAAAGACTTTTTAAATGAGTACAAGCATAAGGTATTAAAGACAGAAATGGGTACAAGAGAAATAAAGATAAAAAGCCTTCTGGTAGCTAAAACTTAACAACTAAACTTGGTTCAAGGTCAAATGAGGATTTTTTATCATTCCTCCTCATATGTTCCCACCCACGTTGCTAACCAAAGTGAAAAGGCTGGTTCCTTTGACTTCTTAGGTGAGAGAGAGAGAAAAAGATAGATAGCCTGGTGTGTTTTCCTCCCTCAATTTTATAGTCCAGTCACCCTTTGAAATGCATTTTCCTGAGAGTTAATCCTAGATAAAGTTCCCTTTTGCTGTGAGGATGGAGACATTGGGTCTTGTGGTGGAAAAGGTTCCACACTGTTGCTTGCTAAAATGCAGATGGATCTATTCCTGCCCCTCTTGCTTGCCACTGGATGGCCAGTTGACAGGTGATTGCCAATCAACTTTGATGACACCTGACTAGAGGCATTAGCTTGTCCTTTATCTTTGAGGAACTGGTTTATCCCTCTTGCTGCCTCAAGGACCCTGTTTACTACTTGTATGTAAATTGATGTAAAGACATATTTCATTGATTAGGACAGACCTGTTTAACATCTGCCTGGTCAGGGCTATGTTGGTTTGAACACCATCATATGGAGGGAATTCACAACTTTGTATGTAATGTTGCTACCCTCATTTCACCATGATATTATTGATCAGTGAGTTATTAGTTTTCAGATGATACCTCACAAGGCATAGTTTGTACAAAGATTATTACAGTAGTATGTAGGGTATGAATACAGGGGTTGCATTCAGTCACATGGTCCCACTGGCCCAGTGTCTCACTTCTGGACATTGCCTGGTATAAAAAAAAATGAACCCATAAGTGTCTGTTTGCCTCGTTGTGCAATGCTAGACACCTTCCTGACCACTCTGGAGAGACCAGCTTATGCTCTGGAGCATGTGATTTAATTGTCACTGTGATAGCATGCAAAACTGCCAGAGTGTTTAAGTGATAAGGGGAAGAAATAACAAAGATCCCTTAGCAGGATAGAACTGCCCCTTAAAGATTCCAGTGCACAAGGTGGCGTCTTCTTCATTGTGAAGAACAGTGGGCGCCGTTCTATGCTCACATTGATGTGAGTCACTTGATCAGGACTCGGGACAGCTGGAGACTTTACCAGAGACTCCTTGTGTTTTCTTGGCCAAACTGCTTAGTCTCTCCAGGCCTCAGTTCCCTATTTGTAAAATAGGTCTAACCCTATTTCATTTCTCCCAGACTTGGTCTATTTAGATTGTAAATTCTTTGGGCAAGGATTGTCTCACTATAGGTATGTACAGCACCTAGCACAACAGGGCTCCGATCTCAACTGGGATCTCTCATGTCATACAAATAAATGATAATTAACAACTTCATTAAAGCCAATGGACGAACACAGGAGGAAGACACAGGGAAGTGTGGCTCTGAGACCTTGATTTTCCTCATTTATATTGGCCTAACGCCATTGACTTCAGTCGAGTTGCTCCTAATTTGCATGGGTGTGACAGAAAAATCAAACCCTCTGTGTTTTGCTCTTCAAACAACGTGGCGTTAGAATGGCAGATGCTGGTTTGCTGGCCTTTGTAAGTGCTTTAGAATACAAATATTATTGAAGGAGCAGCTCTCCCAGTTTTCTCTCTTACTCCCTTTAGAAAAACAAGCGCGAGAGGGAGAGGAGACTCAATGGAACAGTCTGGCAGCAACTATAGAGGGATCTGTACATAGACGCCAACTTCCTGTTTTCCTGGGGGGTGCTCAACTCCCATTCCACCCCAAGCCCGGCCCCCACTCCACTCCTTCCCCAAGCCCCCACCCTCACTCCACCCCTCCACCTCCAACGCTTCCTGCACACCGCCGAACAGCTGATCATGGCAGGGGGGAGGTGCTGGGAGGGAGGGAGGGAGGAGGAGCTGATCAGCGGAGCTGCCAGTGAGTGCTGAGCACCCACTATTTTTTTTCCGTGAGTGCTCCAGCCCCAGAGTACCCATGGAGTCGGCACCTACGGATATGCCAAGAACTTGTGTGTGAATGGAAATGGACGGAATTGGTTTGGATGCAGCCAGAAGGAACAGAATGGTTCTGAGGTCCAATAAAAGGATATAAGGCCTTTGACTTCTAGGACACTCTGAGTCCAGGTTGGCAATTGCCAATAGATGCTTTATATAGACTGAGGTGGATAAGTATAAATTGGTATCAACTAGCCATGAGTAGGGATAAACTGGCCATGAATAAATTGAGGCTAGAAATTAGAAGAAGGTTTCTAAGCATCAGAGGAGGGAAGTTCTAGCACAGCTTCCCAATAGGTGCAGGGGGGCTGAGGGAAGAGAGGAATACAACCTAGCTAGTTTTAAGATGGAGCTTGATGAGTTTCTGGAGGGAGGTATATGACAGGGCTGCCTGTGGTAGCAGGGGACTGCACTCAGTGACACAGAAGGTCCCTTCCAGCCTTTTGTCCCCGTATGCATGAAAGGTGATGTTCTGTGTAGTGTTTATTGGAGGCAGTGTGATCTAGTAGAAATGGGACTTGACTAGGAGACTTGGGTTCTGTTCTTCGCTCTAACTCTGACCTGCTGTGGGATGTTGCTCCAGTCAGTTCCCTGCTCTGTGACTCAGTTTCCCAATCTGTAATAAAACACTGTGAGGTCGACTGATGAAAGATGCCGTCCAAGACATTTGTTAGAAGCAGAGAATCTGCCTGTTCAGTGCTCAGGCAGCTGCCACTGTGCATTTCAGATTGGTTACAGAACATTAGCGTTATTCTCAGTCCTTTTCTCTTGTCAAAGGGAACGATTATTAAATAAAGAACAAATATAATGTTCCTTAATCTGAAACAGATGTCACCTAGGCTGAAAAATACAAGTTTTGAACTTTGTGTGGGGAAGAAAAACCAGTAGTATTCTCCAGTGATAGTCCTTAACTGTAGCTAGTGTAGCGTTTTGGACCATTGATGTAGGATGTTCTGTACACTTCTGTAAGGGCCGTTACCATCTGAAGGCTGTTTGAAATGAGTTTTTTGGGTTCTCAGTCTAGCCCGCAAGGCACAATGGTCTGTGTCATAAAGAACAACCACATTCATTAATGTCCATGCTAGCAAGAAGTCACAGATTTAAATGGGCCATATCTATGGATGGTGCTGATGTCCCGTACCCCCCATCATCACCATAGTATCTAAGCACCTAACAATTTCTAATGGCTCTTTCCTCACAACACCCATCTGAAGTAGTGCAGTGCTACAGATGGGGAAATGAGGCACAAAGAAACCAAGTGAGTTGCCCATGGTTATCTAGGAAGTTTGTGTCAGAGACAGGAATTGAACTCAGGTCTCCCAAAACCTAGATGAGTGCCCTAACTACTAGACCGTCCTTCCTCTCTGGACACTCACCTCAAACTTCACCTTCCATAGAAACTAACCTTCCCCTTCGACCCCCTAGAGAGGACACCTCCCATTCGGAGGCAAGGGAGATGGACTGCAAGAGCCGGCTCTGCTTGCTGGCTCAGCAGAAAGCACTGGGATTTTCAGTATGCTCGTGAAATATCCAGTCCAGTTGTGCAGACCCAGGAAGTTTGGATTGTTTGGCTCTGGCTGAGAGAAGAGGCTGAAATCTGGAGTGCTCATCTGAGCCGAGCTCCGCTCGCAGATCTGAACTGAGGAGCACAGCATGGACACAAGACTGAGCACATCAGGAACTGTCTGCTCCAGAAAGAGAGCTCATGCGGGGAGGTGTGGCCAAGGAAATGAGCGAGGACATAACACCAGGGGAAGGGATGGGCACTGTCAGCACAGCCCTCGAGGATGGGGACGGTAGATGGGGAGATCATGATGATGGGGCGATGGCATGGACCGAACGAGGAGGCAGAGCCAGAGATGTTTATGTAAATACAGGAGGGCTATTAAAAAAAAGGCTGGAACAGGGATCACAGAGGACATCAATCACCCTGTTAACGACTGGGAGCGTGTCACCTGGGGAATGGCTCAGGAGGTACGTGCCTGCTAGTCCCAGTGTGTGGGGAGCAGAAGCATCCATATGTTAGCATGAGTGTGTGCAGACACAGAGGAAGGGGCTGTGCAATCCACCCAAAGCTGCATATGTGCCACGTGTCTGCAGGGGTGGACACATGTCTGCGGGTAAGAGTATGAGGCAATTGGGTATGTGCATGGTGCACATGTTGGGGCATTTCTCTGTGAATAGATGTGCATATACCATTCAACAAGCACACCACACAGATGCACACCCTCCATGCATATATATATAATGTGCATGTGCCATCTCTTTTAGCTAAATACTGTGTTTTCTAATCTGCTGAGTGTGTGGGCAAGAGGGATGAAAACTGACCCTGCGACAAAGCCAGGTTACATTCTGAGGACCCACAAAAGGGGCTGAATCTGCTCATAGCAAACTAAACACCTTTCCCAGCATCGTGGCAAAGAAAATGAGATCAGCAAAAGCACAGGCCCCGCTCTGGGGAAATCTGCACGCGGCAGACTGGCGCTGCCATGTTTAATCACCCCCGAGCAAGAGAGATGCCAGGAAGAAAGGGATTGGCAACAATGAGAGAATTCCTACCCAGGATGCCTGGATTTATTTATTCGTCCTCATCTGGGTGCAGTTCCATCTGCATCTTTCGTTCGGTTCGCGATTCCTCACCCCTACCTTGGCTGTAGAAATACTGGCCAAATAATAATGCATTTTAATATAGATGTAATGGGATTACTACTGAATGTTAAATAATATCAGATTTATATTTATGGTCACTTATTTATTAAGGCTTTTCTCCCTTGTGTAGTAAAACCTTACACTCTATATCTGTTAAGTTTCAAGGAAGGCATTTTAAATAATTCATTCAATTAATTATTCAAACATTTAATTTGCATACAATAACTGTCGTGTTAAATCTGAACATTGCATATATAATTGAAAGGGTAACTAAAGGCTCCTCTGCCCCTGTCACACTCATTTTCTTCTCCAGGTACTCCAGTGTCACCTCTGCCTTGCTCCAGCTGATTTTTGATTGGGGCAAATCTTTTCATTCCTTGGGCACCTAAAGATTCTTCCCAACTCCATCCTGAGATGTGGGCGTCAGTGTGGGCTCATTGCCAGTTGGTGCGTAAGAGGCTAACGATTGCAGCTCACGTAGCTAAGTGGATTTATGTGCCAAGATCAGAAAGTGCTTAATCAACTGACCATATACTATTATATGCAAGGCCAAAACTGTCCCAGGCCGCCAAACAAATATAACATCAAATACAGTGGTAAGATAGAGAATGCAAGCGCTCCCGAGTCAGGAACAGCAGAGTTGAAAGATTAACTTTAAGACTGCCTTCTTATAATTGTGTTTTAAAATGTGGCTACTCTTTACATTTGTCAGTTGATGTAATACAACTTGGAGTGTCTGATGCAAACGAATGTGTTGCTAAGTGATATTACAGTAAGTAGCGTCTTTTAAGCCCAAGTGAGATCTACAAAACAAGCCAAGTTTGATGAAAATGGATTCAGTAGTTTTAAACTCATGAATGGCCCAGAGCTGAATTAGAAAGGAAGTATGGACTTAGGATAAGGCACTGCACTTATATTTGTGCTCAATTGCTGCCTCTTCTTGTATGACCTTGAGCAAGTCCCTTGATCTCTCTGTGCTTCAAGTCCCTCTCTGTAATGTGAGGATAATAAATATTTCCTTTGTCTGTCTTGTCTATTGAGATGGTAAGCTCTTCAGGGCAATGACTGTCTCTTATTGTATTTACGTACAGCTCCTAGCATAGTGTGGCTCCAGTCTCAATCGGGACCTTATTATGGCGTCAGAACATAATGTTGCCAGTATCCTTGGCTCCAGCCCCTCCTACCTCCCTCTGGGTCTTCCGTACCTCAGCCCTCTGGTCAAATCATGGAACAGCTCCTTCCTTCTGAGGTTCTCAGAGTCCCATCTGATGTCAACAAAAAGTTCTTGGCCCCTCCTGTGGCTCAGCTCTCCAGCCTGAGCCAGCCCCAAACTGCTGGGCCTCTCCAATTCATCAGCTTTCTTCACCAAGCTAACAACTGGAGGTTCCCTAGTGTGTCCCTTTCCCAGGGCTCTAACAGTCTTTCTCCAGGACTCTCCCAGTCACCTCCAAGCCCCAAATCAGGGCTCCTCCCCTACAGGAGCCCATGTGCTTCCTGTGGGTTCCCCCTAGCCTGTAGTCCCATGCCTTCTCCAAGGAGAGCACTCTCTTCCTTCCTCTCACCTGGCATTGCCAGTCATATCTAAGCAGCTCCCCACATATACTGTTCTGGCACTCTTCTTGTAGAACTCAGATGTTCTATGCTGATTGGCTAACAAGCCAGCACCTGGAGCACCTACTTGCTCCCAGGTGTAGCTTACAGGGTCAGCATGGGCCAGTTAAGTCCTGATTCTCCATGAAGGGCCACTGGCCCAAGGTCATGCCTGTCGGTGTAACTGTCATACAGCTAATAATGAACATAATCCCATCTCCTCCAGTTGGCAGAACTGCTAGGAGCACAGCATCCCTTAGCACCATACTGGGGCACTGGTTCAAAGGGGAACGTACAAAGTACATCTGCCTTGGAACTGGAGGTGGAATTTTCAGCACAGATAGTCGTCCCTACACTGGACCCGACTTACTGGCTAGTCACTTCAGTATACACCGAGGGTTTTGGATGGGATCATACTTACGCAGCCAGCCCATCCTGCTGCTTGCTCCCCTGTGGCTGCCCTTCTACCATTAGTGCACTAACTCGATCAGAGCCTGTGTGAGTCTATCTACCCAAGCTGGAAATGATATCACCAGCTCAAAGTGTAGACGTACCCACAGTCCAGTTAGATTGGCTCTTAGCAAGAGCTGCGATGACTCACCTAAATGTAGGTACAGTTCATCCACTATCATCTCCGTGCCCTGCCCCAGGAGCTCTTCCATTCTGCCTACATTTGTTCTGCTGTTGTCCTCCGGTGTATGATTAGCAGATTAGCTGTTGTGTCCAAAGTAGGGAAAATGAACTCCCAGCAGTCTTCACATCACAGGGTAATTCATTACCCACCTTGATTTCCACTTAAACTGTATTTTAAATATACTTCCAGCCACTAACCTTTAATCACACTGGCATTCACAAAAAAGCCCATCTTTTTATTTTATTTTATTTCATTTTATTGTCCAAGGCTAGCATGACATAATCCCTTCCAGGCTGTCTTGGAGTGCTTTATGGATCAATAAATTACTTACCTGTGTGGCAGAGGCAAGATGTCCAAGGAAAGCCCCTGCAGTTGTTCTGTCTCAGCCAGTCCCCTGGAAAGTTCTATGTGCATACCAGCTAATCGTGCATACATGAGGATCCAGAGAGATGAAGGCGGTGTCTAGCACAGGGGATGCTGTAGCCTGTGGCTGTCATGCCTGGGTGAGAGTCAAGAATGGGAGTAGCAGTGGTTCTTTACACTATTCGTGGATTTTCAGCTGGCATCAATGACATAGCTCCACTGAAGTTCATAGAGCTTTGCTGATCTATAATAGCTGATAATCTGGCCTTACATTTCCTCTTATGGAAAAGTCCTGTAGAAAATGCAATAATGATGAAGAAACCTTGAGGATTCTATGCAAAGTATTCAGAACACCTATGGAACATATAGAATCCTTTCTATAGGTTATTTTTTTATCCTATAAAATTCCATAGCAGGAACTGAGTTTTCTATTAAATGTGATAGGATGGTCCAATGAAACAGAAAGGGGTTTATTTCTGTTCAGTTCTACAGGGCTATTTTCATGGAGGTTAATAGAGAGTTTGTCTCGCAGAGACTTCCTCTCCCTTCGGAGACCACACAGATCACATCCCATCCCCTGCTCACATGGCAATGTGACATTGGGGAAGGCTTTAGCTGTTTTCTTTCAACTGTATTTAGTGCACGGAGCACTGAGCCCCTTTGGAATACGTCTCGTCATGCTGTTTCCTTTTGCTCTTCATTTCATTTCTGTCCTGCTCGTTCTACTCATGTATTCTTGTTGACAAGACTCCCTCTTTCCCTATATGTATCTATAGCCCCTCATGGCCAAGGTGGAGTCTGCTCTACCAGGCAGCTTTGGCCAAGGAAAGGCATACGCAGGAACGCAGCAGGGAAACTCCCTTCCAGCTCAGGGACACCTGTTCCAAACCCTCCTGAGTAAACACGCTCATTGGAATAGTACAACGGACATAAGAAATGGAAATATTTATTTGCAGAGGGGTGGATGGAGAAAAACACCAGGGGGGAGAAGATAGGGGGAGTGGCAAAACAGGATTACATCCAACACAAGAACCTGTGGACCCAGTGCTACCACAGTATAAAAGGATAGATGCCAAGAACTGTGTGTCTAGACTCAGAGGTCAAGAATCCCGGGCAGCATTCCAGTCCAGCAGTGAGCTGTGAGTGCAGCGCCAATGCTAGGTGTAAGCAGGCTTAGTAATTGCTTAGGGCCCCGCACCGCTCAAGGGGGCCCCCTATTCACTTTTCGTTATGTGTTGTGTGGGGTGGGAGGGAGGCCAAACGTTTTCCTGCTTAGGGCCCCCAATGGACTAGCTCTGCCTTTATTTGGGTGCTCCTGGTCATCTTCAGCACCCGTCCGCTTTCAACAACCAACCCATCTGGTGTTCTGCTGCTCTCCACAAACCCACACAGAGTAACAACCCCCTCCCCTTTGCTAGCTACAGCCTCCCTCCTTATTCCCCATGCAAAGTCACAAGCACCAGTACTCTCAGCCCCATAGAGTTCTGGTCAACGGTGACTCCGGTTTATACGTCTCAGGTGATTCCTTCCTGGCACAGTGCACCTCCTGGCTCCCATCTTGGGACATCCCCGGAGAGCCACTCTATCTCTCCCAAGTTTTGAGCTGGTTCTCGCCTGCTTCGCTGTGCAATGGCCAACACGCTGTAGGCCCTCTTGTCTGGAGCTACAGGCACCCCCAGGTCCCTCTCATGCTGCTCCTCTCAACTCCCCTCCCCTCAGAACAGCCTCAGGATGAGGTTTTAAAGGGGCTGTGCTCTCTAAACCCCAAGGGGGTACACATCCTACCTTAGATATGTTGCCCAACCATCTGGTTCTCTTCTCCCCAGCTCCCTCCCTGGACATTGGTGAAGAGCAGCACGAGTGGATCTCATCCCTGAGGGCACCACTGTATTCCTCTTCTGTGTAGTGGCAGCTCATAGAGGCAGCTAGGCTGGCTCTTTCTCCTGGCTTCCAGCTTCTTTCACAGGCCTCCAGAATCTGCTTCATGACATAGAGGCAGCTGCAAACAAGGGGCTTGAATTAGCACCACGCGATGAGTGAGCTCTGGGCACCCCACCAGCGAGAGCTCTACCGGCCCTAGTTTGGAAATGCCTGGCAAAGAGGGTGTTTTCCTCCAGTTAATCCTCTCGAGGACATGATTCCAATGGAAACAGGGCAGGGAGTAGGTTAAGGAGGGATTTGGGGGTAAGCAGCCTGTATATCTGGGAAGGAAGTGGCAATGGGGGAATGTCACCTCCATGTTAGATGGGGCTGATGAGCTGTTGCTTAGCTGGTAATGGTGAGATGGGGAGAATCCACCTACACACACAAACTCCATCACACACACACAAAACCCTGGAGAATTAAAATGAAACAGTCAAATCTGAACCTGCCACCTCCTTACTTCTTCCTGTATGTCATTCCAGTGTCTCCCAAAATTGTTGAGATTTCTTCCGATATCTCCATCAACGAAGGCGGCAACATCAGCCTCACTTGTATAGCCACGGGCAGACCGGATCCTACAATCACCTGGAGGCACATCTCCCCCAAAGGTAAGATGGCCACATGTGGCCTCATGCATTCCTAGTGCTATCCCTGCAGTAGGGGCTTAGGGGCACCAGCCATTCCCACTCACAAAGACAGATGTGATGCATGCTGCAAGGAGGGGTCTCCGGTTGGAGGCTGGAATTCTGGCCACAGAGTATGTGCAGTTCTGCCTGATGGCCTGGAAGGAAGATTCCATCCTTCCCTGCCCCAGGAATTGATCCTGAGAGCACAAATGATTTTAGACTGTGTCCTGAAGAGAGGATTCAGGGCTAACATGGCACAAATTCTCAGTTGTGTTTGTGAAGACACTGCACTAAGTGCGAGTTTGTTTTTTTATCATAATTGTGGGTTGAATGCTTTAATCAGACTAGTGTGATAACAGGAGATCTTGGTGAGTGCAAGTTCGATCAAGGGCAACGTTTTGTTTTTGTGTAGGGCCTATACAAAACACCAGTTTAAAAAATGCAATATTAAAAGTTACCATTGGGATGTCCATATCAGTGCCAATTAGAGCTGGAAGTAGCAATGCAAAAAGAGAGAACACAACTAAACAGATTATATTAATTGCCATCTCATTAATTAATAAACAACAGAGGCCTGTAACAGTGTGGATTTGATTGCTGGAGATTCCAATAGGCACAAATTCATTGATATCTGATCACATTTCAAAATACTTTCCCTGTGATTTTATTTAATTTCACTTTGCATTGTGCGATCTCCAGTGTTTCTCAGATGCTGTTGAACCAAGCGGTTAGGATTGGTTAGACTAGGATGATGACTGGAAGGCTTTGAGTACTGGGGGTCTGGTTACAGTGCCCGCCAGCCTGCTGTCAGGTTAGATCAGGGCAGGGTCTGATTGTCTGTGATATCGGCAGCTCTCTACCCTCAACCCGCATGGAATGAAAGAACCTCAGGGTTGAATGTATCTATTAGACAAACATAACTCCCCTGAGAAACATACCCATTTGTCCAATTGTTCCCCAGTCTAAGTCCATGCTAATCACTGCAATGTCTGAGTGCGACCCCAGAGCTCTCAGCTGACCCCAGTGCTTTCTGCGGCTGCTGGGCCAACTCATTAATCCTATGGACTGAGAGGGACGGAGCAGGGATCCCGACACCTCACTCCATTCCTTTCCTGTCACTTACAATGGGGACCTTTCGAACGGGTCTGTTACAAAACCCAGCCTTCCCTGCATGTGTTGACCTCTCTGCTTGAGATGGATGCACCTCACGTGGGCCAAGCTGCTGAGTGGGCCCTTTGTGTGGGTGATTGATAAAGTCCATGCCACAGATCTCTGTGTGCTCCCTCCCCTAGCTGAGCATCTAATGGGACTGGATCAAGGTTACTGCCAGTGCATCTATCACTATCAGCAAGCGTTTATGGTAGGGCATCTCTGCACTGATCCATTTGCTCCCACTCTATAGCCATTCCTCTTCTTTCTTTCTTTCTTCTCCCTCCCCCCAATCCCCTTCGCTCTATTCCCCCCATACTCCCCTCCCTGTCGCTGAGGTTCTGCCACGACTGTCTTTCAGAGGGGCTGTTATCTCTGTGTGCTGCCATCCAGCAGATTTCTTTCCTCAGGGGAGCTTTACCTGTGCTTCAACCAGATGTTTCCATTTTACTTAGGTCTTAGCTGCTATGGAAACTGAGGATGCACCAAGGGGAGAGGAGTGAGCTAATCAGAAATTACCTGTGGAGTTGGATAATTTACAACAGTAGCTGTTACCAGATTTCTGGCCCAGATTAGAGATTCTGCATTTGAAACCCAATAGAACTAATCGCAGCACAGACTGCATGGGGCTGGGTTCTTGCTAGCTGGGAGTGCCAAGCTCAGAATTGGCACAGGGCAGCTCCAATGCCTGCCTACCTACCTATTTATTGCCAGACATGCCATCTCTCTCGCTCGCTCACTAGCTAAGTAGTTATGACTACATTTGATCTGTCCTCTGTCTCTCAGTGTCTCCACCCACACCCGTCGTACCATCTTAACACTTTTATAGTGCCTGGGGATGGGGGCGACTATCTGTGAGTTGATTATTTGGCTGTCATCTGTCTATGTTTGGGCATCCTGAGACCTCAACGTGTGCTACATGCCAGAAAGAAAACTCCCCAGTTTTGTTAATCCCAAGCAAATGCATTTTGACATGGTTCTGTAAAGAGCCTGACAGGGGAGCCTTCTAAGAGGCAGTGTCGTCCGAGGAGCAGGGAGGGGACTGTAACCCATGTATCTGGCTCTGCCAATTATTCCCCAATGACCTCGGACGAATCACTTCCCAACCCCATGCCTCAGTTTCCCTCAGCTGGATTCTCTGAAGTGATGAAACAGGGCCACAGGGAATTGGTTATAGGTCCCTGGTCCCATGGTTTCCAGCCCCTGCATTCATTTGAGTGGCTAATGAGCATTTGTAACCTGCACCATCAGTGTGAGGTCTTTCAGTGACCACCTCTTATGCCAGGGCTGAGGCAGGGATGGCCGGTAGCTGGTGTGGAAGCTAGTTCCGCTGCCTTTCCCTGCAGGAGCTACCCTGTGTAATGTGAATTTTCTGCTGATGTTTTCTAGCCACTTTAAGTCCAGTGACTCATCGTCCACCCCTCCCACCCCGCTGTCAGCTCCTTCCCGTCCACCACTGGCTCCTGTGACAACAGAGGAGTCCTTGGTACCTGATTTCTACCAGCCTGCATTGCTCTGGTATAGTGTGATATATATGCACCAGCTTGCACTCATAAACCCCTCTGAGTGCATGGTGCTTATGGGAGCTGCATTCACACCACTTGTTTCCGGGGGTGGGGGGGGGGGGAGAGGGAGGCTTTTCTGGTGCTGACCTAGTTGCTACTTGTGTGTGGGGGTGGGGGTGCATTATTTCTACCATTTAACTCTTTTGCTAAGAGCTGGAACAGGTGAATTTCCTGCTGACACCGTCTCTGTCACTGAGTCACATGGGCTTTGAGTGATCTCTTCTGTGTCTGTGGCTGAATGCTTAAGGCCTTTGGGGAGTTCCCCTGCAGGAGCCGCCTGCCGTTCCTTTGCACATGTCTCCATTCACAGACAGCTCTCTTTCCAAATTCCTCTCGCTGTGAATGACAAAATTAGGATCACTGAGGCAAACAGCTTTTGAAAAGAGCTGTCTAAAGCCTATTCCAGTCTAGCCAAGATCTCATTCCATAACACACACTGTTTCTCTCTGTTTCCATCTCCCTCTCTCTGTTTTGCTAATATACTAAACCCTGGCCCCCAGTTACTCCAGTCCTGGACTCTCCTCCAACTCTGTTGATGCACTCCAGTCCTGATCTGCACCACCCCTTTTGCTGCTTCAGCCCTGGGACTCTCATAAAACTCTGCCGATGCACCTCTCTCCTGACCAGCAGCCTGCTCTGTTATCCCGGTTCTGAGTCCCCCATGCATCTCTGCCAATGCACCTTAGTCTTGACCAGCAGCAACTCCCCTCATCTTTTTATTCTGCACCACAACGTATTATTCCAGCTAGATACCTCTGGTAAAACGTAAAGAGCAAATACAGCCATCCAAGTGGGCTGAGGGAAGAGCAGGTGCTTCAGTCTTCTGACATCTAGTGGAGCAGGGGAGAGGGTCTATTCAATTGCTTAGTGCAAAGATCCAAGATTGTTGTGACTCCTTCCCCAATCTTTGGTGCATCTCCACTGAGAAGTCACCTCCAGCCATCAAATGGGGCCTGGAGGCTCTAATGGGCAGTTCAAGTTCTGCCAGACCCACCAGGCACCCTGCCTTCAAATACCAGTTCAGTAAAAAGCTGTCAGGAGGCCACGCTCTGGCATTTGGTCAGCTGACACCAGCACCCTCGTCATCAGCGCCAGTGCCAGAGCCTACGAGGCACTGAGATCATTAGGATGGCAGTCAGGAGAAGCTTTTCCAGCTGTGTGAAGTGAGGAAACAGGAGAGAGAGAAAGACAATGACGGTCAAGAAATGACGCGCTGTGTGGGAGGCAGCAGCATCCTTCCCGAGAAACCACCCCCACTGCAGAAGAACCTTCTTGTGTCACTTGTGCTGGAGACTTGCCCTCGGGGTGCTTTAAAGGTGCTCTAAATTGGCTGATTTTGGAGGCAGATCTTGCACTCTGCTAATTACTAGAGCTGGGTGAAATTCGCATTTCACAGCGCAGAATACATTTGGCTTCTCCCTGAACTGAAAATCCAGCTCTGATGGAGTTCAGATGCCAACCCAAGTCACATAGCTGTGCCCATACTCCCCAAAAGGGATGGCGTCCAAATGCTCAGGGAATGGGAGAAGGTTTTGCCCAGGAGCCAGATTTTGGGGTTCCAGCCTATGACTACTGCTTCCATCTTTCATAAGAACATATGAACAGCCATTCTGGGTCAGACCAATGGTCCAGCTAGCCTAGTATCCTGTCTCCAATAGTGGCCAGTGCTAGATGTTTCAAAGGAAATGAACAGAACAGGGCAATTTCAAGTGATCCATCCCATCGGTCCTGTTCCACCCTCTGGCAGTCGGAGGTTTAGGGGTTGTGTCTCTGACTATCTTGGCTAATGGATTGGATTGGTGATCCCTCGATTCGAGGATGATCTCTACCACGGATTTACATATGGGTCCTAAGATGACTCAGGAGTCCGATCCTGGAACCGCAAATCCGCCAGCAGTAGGTACACATTTCATAGCAGGCCAGCTGCCTGCTGAGAGAAAGTTATTTCTTTTCCTTCCTTCTCTCTTTCTTTTCAGCTTCAAAGGCAAGGCACTTCTCCTCAAAGCGGGCCATTGCCTGATGGCGGATATGGTACCTTTGGGGTCGGTTGATGGCTTGCTTCTCCCAGCTTGTGACATCCACATTAGTTTTATTAAGATACCCTGTCAGTGAGTCTTTGCAGTGTTTTCTTTGACCACCGCAGGATCTCTGACCATGGGTGAGCTGAGAGTAGAGGACTTGTTTTGGGAGGTGAACGTCTGGCATCTGCACACAGTGTCCAGCCCAGCGAAGTTGGTACATGAGGATCATTGCTTCAATGCTGGTGACATTGGCTTCAGTGAGTATGCTGGCTTTAGTGTGGTGACCTTGACACAAAGAACCTTCAGGAGGCATCATTGGTGGTACCTCTCCAAGCTCTTCACATGCTGTTGGTAGGTCATATAGGTTTTGCATCTATAGAGGAGTGTAGGAACAATTGTTTTGTAGACCTGAATCTTGGTGTCCTGCCGTAGGTCACGGTCCGTGAAAATGCATCAGAGCAATTGCCCAAAGGAAGCACTTGCGTGCTGGATCTCACTGTCGATTTTTGCATTTTGAGAAAGTTGGCTACCGAGGTAGCAAAAGTGCTCAACTGTCTCCAAAGTCTGACCCTCAGTGGCGATTTGCGGTGGGTCATGTGCAAGGCCTGAAGCAGGTTGATAGAGCACTTTAGTCTTCTCCATATTGAGTGAGAGTCCTGGGCTTCGGTAAGCCTGGGACTTGGCTAATAGCCGTTGATGGATCTGTCCTCCATGAACTTCTCTAATTCTTTCCGGAACCTAGTTATACTTCTGGTCTTCACAACATCCCCTGATGAGTTCCACAGGTGGCCTTTGTGTTAGATGAAGTACTTTCTTTTGTTTGTTTTAAACCTGCTGCCTGTGCATTTCATCAGATACCCCCTAATTTTTGTGTTATTGGAGGGATAAATAACACTTCCCTGTGTACTTTCTCCACACCATTCAAGATTGTATTCACTGTTGTCAAATTCCACCCCCTCCTTAGTCATCTTTTTTCTAAGATGAATGGTCCCAGTTTTCTTGATCTCCCCTCATATAAATGCTGTTCCATATCCCTAATCACTTTTTCTTGCCCTTCTCTCTACCTTTTCCAATTCTAATATATCTTTTTTGAGACAGGGCAACCAGAACTTCACACAGTGTTCAAAGTGTGGGCCTATCATGGATTTAGTAGTGTCATTATAATATTTTCTGTCTTATTATCTATCCCTTTCCTAATAATTCCTAACATTGTTGGCTTTTTTGACTGCTGCTGCACACAGAGCAGATGTTTTGAGAGAACTATTCACAGTGACTCCAAGATCTCTTTTTTGAATGGTAACAGCTAATTTAGACTCTATCATTTTGTTTGTATAGTTAGGATTATGTTTTCCATTACTTTTCATTTACCAATATTGAATTTCATCTGCCATCTTGTTGCCCAGTCATCTAATTTGGTGAGATCTCCTGTAACTCTTTACAATCAGCTTTGGACTTAAATATCTTTAGTAATGTAGCATAATTTGCAAACTTTGTCTCCTCATAGTTTACCTACTTCCTTTTCCAGTTCATTTATGAATACATTGAACAGCACTGATCCCAGTCCAGATCCTTGGGGGGACCCTGCTATTTGCCACTTTCCATTGTGAAAACCGGCCATTTATTCTTACCCTGTTTCCAGTCTTTTACTGATCCATGAGAGGACCTTCCCTCTTATCCCAAACTGGGATACAGTATCCCATACCGTCAGGTTATGGTCACTCAAGTGTTTCCGTGGTTACTGGCCTTCTACTTTTTTTTGGGTAAATCAAATGTTGCCATGGTGACAGCAGTATTGTCATGTGCGTGTCAGCAGACTTGCGCCAGAATATCTTGGCTAAGCAAGAGTACAGCTTCATGAGCTGTAGGGGACAAGAGAATTATGGAAATGAAGAGACATGTCACTCTAATAAGAGTGAGAGGCGACACTGCTGGTGAACCCAGGGACACCTATCCATGGATACGATAGAAATCAGACTCCTCTTTCAAACAGGTGGCATTTGTGGGGATCCGAGCCGTGTGCTCAGGTTCTACGTGCATGGGATCTGTACTCATGGGTCCATTCCAGGTCCAAGGCTTGATGGGAGTCTTACGTAGAAAGATTGCCATTTAGCATGATAGATTCCAGTGTCAGGGGCCAGAATAATGACTGTCAGGCTAACGAGGCATCCTGATGTAGGGCTGAGGGTGTGATTATTAATAACAAGCCAGCTCACAATGGCTTTGCTCACTGAAAATGCCTGTTTCATTCAATGAACCGTGATGTTCGCCTCAATGTGGAGGATTAGAGATGGCATTTGAGCAGGGTCCACAGGACAGTTTCAGTGGTGGATTATTGTTAACATCGCCATGAACCAGGGTGACCTTTGGGCCAGACTTCATCAGCTGTTTGTATAAGAGAGGAAGGGTGGTCCAGTGTTTGGGACAATCACCTCTGACTTGGAGAGACCAGAATTTGTTTCACGGCTGTGCTGCGGACTTCCTGGGTGGCCATGGACAAGTCAGTTAGTCTGTCCGTGCATCAGTTCCCGATCTGTAAAATGGTTGCACTAGCACAGCCTTCATCACAGGGCTGATGTTAATTTAAATACATTAGAGGTTGGCGGGTGCTCAGACACAGCAGGAATAGTGTCCAGATCAGTATCTAAGATAGATGAGATTTTGTCCCAAAAAAGGCAGAGGTCTCATGAGATCCTCTGCTCATATTTGCAACAGCAGCGAAGCTGGGACTAGACTCCAGGCTTCTTAACTCCCAGCCCAGCCCCCTGTCCACTACACCAAGCCAATTCTCTATATAATTCTTGGCAGGGCTTAAAAGCAAGGTGGGGAATCTTGAGATGAATGAGTTGGTGGATTGGAAGTGGACTGGTTCAGGCCACTTGGTCTGTGAGAGCAGTATGGAGCTGGGCCATGGGATGGTTGGGGTGTTTCAGGGAGCTGGGCAGTGGGTCATCGCTGGGCTGTGGGCTGGTCAGGGCTTCGTGGGGAGCTGGGCCGCAGAGCGATGCAGGGGAGAGGGAGGTCATGGAGAGTGGGCCACGGGGATGTCGGGGGCATTGCGGGGCCCTGGCCCGTGGGGTTGTCCGGGTGCCTTTCATCTGCTGTGGTTCTATCCGTGATGCTCTCCTAATAAACATGCCTTTCTTTTGGAAAGGAAACCTTTCTGCCCGCTCTCCCCAGACCAGGCTAAAAGCCGGGAGAGGGAAAGGTCCATTCTTATGGACCTTAAGGATTCTTAAGGTCCGTCCCCCTGCAACCATGCGCACACACACACCATGTTCCATCAACAATGTAGGGAGAAGCAGCACATGCCAGCGAGGCAGCCAGGAGGCTCACAGCGGTGTCCCTGTTCCTGATAACGCGCGTGCACAAAGAGAATGAGGAACTTCACGTTGGGTTGTTGTCGCTCTAGCCCTGTCTGTAGTGCATTCAGCCCATTAGAGCCATTACAATTCAAAGAATTGTAACCCCCCAGCTGAGCACATAGAGCAGAGTCAGGTGCAATGCAGAGGACTTGGAGAGGCTGATATGAGGGGCTTGGCCATGGGAGGATGTGTGGTGGGTGGGAAAAGCTTTAAAAAAAATCCCCTTGCATTGTGGAAACTGGAATCGATCAGGGGATCTGTCTGTCTATCCTAACGTATCTGTCTGTGCATCTCATCAGTCAGTCTGACTACATCTATAGCACTTATCTCTGTGGGACCCATCCCTTGCTGAGTGGGACGATTGCTAGGGAAAGAGATTGCCTTTTAAACAATAATATACACCTCTACCCTGATATAACGCTGTCCTTGGGAGCCAAAAAATCTTATAGGTGAAACCGCATTATACTGAACTTGCTTTGATCTGACGGAGTGCGCAGCCCTACTCCACCCCTGGAGCACAGCTTTATCGCATTGTATCTGAATTTGTGTTATATCAGGTCACAGTATATCGGGGTAGAGGTATATCTAGCCCTGTAACAATTGTCTAAGCAATTTGCCAAGCAGAACCCACCTCTTTAAGGTCAGTTCTCCAGGCCAGGCCAGCTCAGCTCTCCAAAAAGGCCCATTTTGAGGCCTCAGAGACATTCACAGCAGATGTTGCTCCCTAAGCCAAGTATGTTCAGAGTCTCTGGTCCTCTTGGCACTTTGGGTAGTAATGGGTGCTTCGTTGAGAGAGTTAAGGAAATAGATGACACAGGAGCTGAGACGGTGGTTGACAGATGAATTGGGTTATTGATGGTCAGAGTAATAGAAAGAGGTTTTTTTTAAAAGCAATGGCAAAATAGACTGATGAGTTGAGGTATTCAGGTGGGGAAATAGGAAAGCCAATTGCTGTCTAACGCAAAAAGAGACAATTTGGTCAGACTTTATAGTAAAGTGGTTCTTATAAAGGGTTAATAAATGGCTAATAGATATTTTAATAAATGATGAATCAGTTGTTACAGATTGTTATAGAGTCCCACGGGTTGATAGGTTATGCATAACCGTGACATCTAATCATTTGTAACACCTTCTACTGATGCTTCTGAGTGTCCTGAAACCATGCCACTCATATCTGTAACATGCTTATACCATCTAGTTATCACTTATTAACCCTTTTTCAACCATTTAGAAATGGAACCTTAATATAAAGTTTTGACCAAACATTCCAGCGAAATAAATACCCCAGTCAGAATGATTTAGATGCTTTAGTCCAGAGGATTTTGGTCCAAAGGACCCTCGACTCCAGAGACAGGAAGTCGGGACTCCTGGGTTTTATTCCAGGCTGTTTCATTGTTCTTGTTGAATGCAGTCATGCTGTCTCACCTTTGTATTCCAGTGACAGGCACTTTGTATGGTATGTACATTAGGGGAGGTTTCTGTAGTCTATAAAACTCACTATGTTGCATCTGGTATGATTAAGTGAGTGAATGTGATGCGAATAGAGTATGTAAGATCATCTTGTCTTGCTCTGTTTTGTTTTCCTCCTCCTTTCTTTCCTCTGCTTTATGTCTGTCTATGCTGCAGCACGTTTCTGGTCAAGTTCCTTCCAAGAATCAAATGAGCACCAGTGAGCCCTGACACTTGGCACTCAGTTGGGTTGTCTTAACAATTGGCCAGAAATGATAGGAGCTATAGGGCCTGGTTTCCTCCCGAAAGGACAGATGTGGCTTGTTGAGGCTGAATTTATGGGGTGATTGAAACACTGGATGATACCAGCCTCTTGAACCCATGTGCTGGCGCAATAGAAACTTTGGGAGCTGGGGCTAAACCTTGGAGGACTGCAGGATGAGAAACCTGAATATATACTTTGGGCTGGTTTGAGGGTTTTGTTGTCTGCAGTGTTTTGGGGATGTCCTTTCCCAGATTAGGGAGATGAAATAAAACTTTTATTTCACCCTCGAGAGCCAGAAGACACCAGTGGCTTTTGTTTTATGAAAGCCAGACCTGCTGCTCAAGAACTCACAGGCTGTTTTGTCACTGCCTTTGTTAAGCCAGGCCTGAGATTACACATAACTGTGACATGTAATCACCTGTTAGCACCTTCTACTAATGTGCTCCTGACCATCCCTGAGCAATGCCACTCATGTCTGTAACAGACTTATATCACTTATTAGAACCCTTTATCAACCATTTAGAAATGGAACCTTTGGACTGTGCCTTTCCCTGTTCTGTGAAAATTCCCCTTCTCCTTCAGAGCAGCAGTCCAGGGGCTGGATACCTCAGGATCTCAGCATTGTACCTGGAGCCTTTCTCCCACATGTGTCACAACCTCAACTCCAGCACTGGTTGGTAGAGGCCAAAACTTGTTATTTTCTGACCAGTGTGTTTTGGCCCATGTGGAATACGTTTGTGGTTATCAACCCAGTTCTTACCGGTGTCAATCAACAAAATAGACCCATAATTAACACTAAATGTTTTGTTCCATGCTCAGCATAGGAGACTGGGGGATCAGTACTGCTGGGTTCTCTCTCAGCCTTTGCCGTTGTTCTGGGGCAAGTTATTTCATCACTCTGTGCCAGTATCACCGTCTGAATCAGAGGGCTTGATAATGCTGGCTTTTCTGGTGCGGACTAATTTGTGAGGCTCAACTAATGAATCCATGAGGCACTTTGAAATCCTCCGGTGAGAAGGACTGTCAGGGAATACGGTATTGTTTGTCACCCCATTGGGACAGGGAGGGCAAGGACTGATGGGCCACAGAGAATTGACGGCCCCCTGTTACAGGGACTTCCCTCCGGATCAGGGATGGCAGGGCAATGCAGCAGAGAAGCAAGTCCTGCTACTGCCTGTGTTGTACATGTCCTGGGGATAAGCAGAGGCCTGGATTCTCTGTCAAATTGGCACCATCTCCACCTTCTTGGCATGGAAGGTTCTGTCTGGGTTTCTCTGCTAGGTGTCCCTTTCCGGTTCTATCCCCATTCCCTCTGCATTGTTTTAATACCCCCTCTTCCTTCCTGTTCTTTTTTCCCCTCATATTTTGTCCCCCATAAACAGAGGATTCCTGTGGCCTTGCGGCTCCATTTTTGATGGCAAGGCTCCACCCACCCAACCAGACATCACATAGGCTGGCACCAGCCACACCTTCTCTGAGCATGGGCATCATCCAAGATTCTTTGCTCGAGTGTCACTCACGCTTTCTGATGGCCCCTCCCCTCTCCCGATGAGAACGAGGCTGCTGCTGTGAGGCTCCGCCTCTCCCATAGAAAGGCACCTCCCACCAGCACTAAATTCTCCTGGTGGGTTGGGGAGGCCACCACATGGCTGGAGCTGGTGAGCCATGGGGAGGCCTGTCTCTCATAGTCAGCAGGTGAGAATGTCATCTTCATCCTAAGAGCCAGTCCCAGGCCTGGGATCCGGCTAAATTCACTGAAGCATTTCAACAGGCTCCAATCCTGTTGGCAGCTCAACCATCCCCTTGTTTACTGTTGAAATAATTACTGCTTTGCCATAATATTAGCTCTGAGCCGTGACTCCATTACCATTATCGCCAGAATATTACCCATTTATTATCTCCTAGCATCCCTGGAAGATGAGCACTAGGCTTTAGAGACCAATTGTTTTACAGCAGACAGGATCTTGGTGTGCATTGTTTAATGAGATAAACTACATTATAGCCAGCATTAATTTGGCTGTAGTGCAGTCCACTCAATCAGTGTTAACCTGTAAATCTGCCACTGTTTTTGATGTGCACTTCATCACACAGGGCTGGAGATGTCATCTGTGAGAAAGGTCACTTCCGACATCACTGAGGCAGCGAAGGGGGGAAAGGGCTGCATGCAAGTCTGGGATGGGGAGGGGGGCATGCTGTGCACATGGCACACAATCCAGGTCACACCAAGAGAGTCCCTTATCAGGCGCTCCCAGATCTCCGCTTGCTGCTAGCACTGCTCGGTGCAGGGAGATGGGAGATGAAGTGAAAAGTAATGAGCATGGACTGCGGCAGAAGAGACAGAAGCAAGAAGATAGCAATCTCCAGCGCTGTCTCATTGCAGTAGGCTAGGGGGCTGGGCAGCATGGGCCAGCTATGTCTGGATAATGCACCAGGTGAAACCAGGCTGTACAGCAGTTACCTTAAAGAGTCAGGACACATGGCAAGGGTCATTAGCTTAACCCCTTCACTCCTAGGACCTATGTATGTGGCTCGGTTTGCCTATCTGTCTATTATATGCCTGTCTGTCTGTCTACAGTATTCTGTCTGGCTGTAGCATGTCTAGAGAGACAGGATGGGCAAGGTTATCGCACTTGTTATTGGACCAACTTGTGTTGGTGAAAGAGACAAGCTTTTGAGCTTACACGGAGCTCTTCTGGCCTGTCTGTTATGTCTGTAAGTGGAAGAACAAGCCTAAGAGACTGTTAGTTCTGATCCGTTTGCTCCTTTTGTTCTGGAGTGAGATTTGTCAGGCGCAGTGTCAGTGTAACTGGTAGCAAACACTCGCTCATTTAACCCACAGACAGATCATCTTGCCCTGGAAATGAGCATGTAATTGACAACACATGCATGCTGTGACCAAATGAAGGGAGCCTGCTCCGGCTCCCGTCAACTCAATAGACCTGTAACGCTTGAGATGCTGAGCATCTGCAGCTCCCATTTAAGTCTATAGCAAAACATCATTGACTTAATTAGTTCAGCAGTATCTGGCCCAATGGGAGCTTCAAGGTGCTCAGCACTTCACAGAATTAGTCCCTGAGGACCCAAGGGCCAAATCCATCCCTGGTATAACTCTGATACTCTTGGAGTTACACCGGTGATAAAGTTTGTTCCAAGAGTCTAATCCAGATAGACTGGCTTTAGTGGAGAATGGGAAAAATGCCATTCGAGCTTCACAGCATGCCTTACACTAGGAAGTAACCCTCTGCTAGCTCATCTTATGTCAGTATAACAGACGCAGCAGCACACACTAGTGCACTTTTGTTCCCTCCATCGTTTCTGAGCAGTGGTTTTTTTTTTCTGATTTCCGGTATGGCTGAGATGATTGAGCTGAGTCGGTTTGTTTGTGCATGGGCTATCCAAACTAAAATCTGCATTAAAAAAGTAGAAACCCCCCAGCCACAAATGGGTTGATGTAGTTCTCTGAAACCTCCAACTTCCAGGAGGGATGCATATTATCTATATGTGGCTTTGCCACATCCTCTTCTCCCTCCTCACCACAGGCAAATTGTTCTGGATTCACTAACATCAGGGTATGACTCTTCCCGCAGTGTTACTCTAGACAGAGCTCACTGACCATTTGTCTACTTGGGGAAGGATCCGGGGTGTATCTCAGTACTCCCAGCTATACCCCAAAATGTTCTTCACTTATAAACAGGTTATTCCCCCTGTTTATTCTGATTTTTTTCCTACAGCTTTCCTTGCTTGTCAAATGCGCAATCTCCTGATTAGTGTCAGGCCCAGTAATGCAAATAGGCTTCTGTTGTGAAGCAGACAACACACCACAGATACATGACAGGCCAGAGAGAGAGAAGCGTCTCTTCCTTCCGGCCTGACCTGACTTTCTGTTGACCCACCGTAACTCATAGCCCTTAAGAACGTAATTTTTTACCACAGATACATAATTCCTTAAACATTACCCATACACACATTTCACAGTGATTGTGGCAGCCATTGGGCTATTGGTTCTTGGTGGAGCTCTCACGTTTAACACCCTTTGGTAAATTTAATGTGCATTCATCTGACCCAGTGGGTCCCTGTGAGACTCTGTGCACCCCTTGCGCCTTTGCCAGCTGGCACCAAGACATTCTTGGGTCACATGGTGAAGGGCACACTACTTAGATTGCAAGCTCTTTCGGGCAGGGACTTTAGGGTTTCATACTGCTGCCCATCACCATAGCGTCTGGTCAGCTTTCCTGGGAAATCAGGAGCAACAGCCAAGTCCCTAGTAGGCTCTGTTACATGTTTGCATGATGCCCAGCTCCATGGGATCAGCGTCTCTGGGAGCTAGCATAATATGAAGACATAACAACAGTGATGACTGTAGATTTATTGCTTCTGGGCTGGTCCGTTTTCAGGACAATCTTGTAACGTGTAACAATCTTGTAACATAGCGCATCTCTCCCACCTCATTGCCCTGCACCAAACCCCTCTGGATCAGACTTCATGCAGGGGCTGTAAATTCCGACCTACAAGCAGGATCCATTTGCACCTTCTCCTTTATGATTGCCCAACATAAATGAAGCTTTTGATGCTATAGAAGGATGGTTTAGTTTTTTGTTTTTGTTTGTTTGTTTGTTTTTTTCATAGTAGGAAGAGAGAAAAAATGAGCTCAAGCTTCCCAGATTTCCTCTGCCCTCTTTAGCAATCAGAGCGGCTGAAGAATGGCACCTTCATTTCCCTGGTAAATGTGGTGCCTTTTATCCGTGGCTCACTCGGGCTTCTGCGGCACTCAGCTGGCACTGGGAAGCAGGGGGAAGAGCAGGGGATGGGAGTAGCTGAGATTCGAGAGATCTCCACACAAATTAAAACCTTTTATCAGCCTCTAATAGCTGTGCAAACTAATTATATTTTGGCCAAACTTCGCCAGTGACTCCCCAAGGTATTATTATAAAATTCTGAGCTGTGGAATCGCGTCCCCATTCTGTCAACACCAGGATGCTTCAGCTACAGAAAACTCGGCTCCGACTCATTTTAGCTGCTGTGATGAGGTTCGCATAAGCTGTAGCAGTTGCCCTTGGGGAGGTTGAGGAGCACAGCTGTATTGTAACATGTGGCCCGGGCTTCTTAAGCAACACAGCTAAGGACAGAGCTGCACTGAAGGGACGAGCAGTGCAGGGTTTTTTGTGTACAACTCCCGACAGCCTGCCTCATTCTTGTTTTGCCTTCCCAAGGAGGGCAATTGGTAGCACAGGGCATCAATTTACAAGTGGAGGGAGGAGAGTGGTGGGATTCCCCCAAACTCCACCCACAAACTAAGCTCCACCCACTTGTGACACCAAAATGAGACTGTGCTCATAGTGGATGGTGCAGATTGGGGTGTGTTTGGTGTACTAGTGAAATAGCAATGCTGATGATTAATTTGCATCATTGGGTTTCAGAGTGAACACACCATTTAGCTGAATCAAGGGCATTCCTCACCTCTCTGAGCTATTGTTTCCTACTGTCTGCAGACTCAAGACTGGTCTTCACTAACAAGTTAGGTCAATCCAGCTGCATTGCTCAAGGATATGAAAAATCCACACACCATGAGCAATGCAATTAAGCCGGCCTAATCCCCAGTATAGACAGCGCTAGGTTGACAGAAGAATTCTTGTGCTGTACTGCTGTAGCAGCTGAAGTACAGACATGGCCTTGGACAGACGTCACCGTATCAGTTATCACTCCCTGCACATTTAATGGGTTTTATTTGCAAACACAAGGTCAAAAGTTAGGCTTTGATTTTTACTGGCGATCTGGCCCCCTTGCACTGCTCAGGCTGTTAACACACAGGAGCTGGGGCTGGCCGGCACCAGGATCAGGGAGCCATATGGACTCCCAACAGGAGCTCAGACACGGGGGAGAACCTCTCTCTGCATTTTTCTCTTTACAGTGAAAGCTGAGTTTCTGGCACCCAAGACAGTGCCCCCAGGAAAAAAGCAGCTGCTTGTTCTCAGAGCTCACTTGAGGTTCTTACTCATCTCTTTCCTGTGGTTCCATGAACGTGGGCTTCCGGATCGGGCCCAAGATGTGGCGGGTAGGCAGCATACAGCTTTGGGTTAAAGAGTGTGGCCCTGATCCTGCAGCCTTCTGTCATGTCAGTAGTCATCGCTCACTCCCTTGGTCCCATTGACTTAACTGGGGCTCAGCATAAGGAAGGATTTCAAAGACCAGGGAGTGAGGGGCACAGATGTTAGACCTGAGGGTTGTTGCGGTGGCTCACGGCAAGCATTTGGATCAGGCAGTTTTCCCTGTGGCCTGCCCTCCTCTGCACGCCGCAGCTGTGATTACCCTGGGTTCCTAGCCAGAGGCTGAAGGAATGGACAGGCGGAAGCGGTGGCAAGTGGGCTCATCCCTGCCATCTGCTGTCCAGTCTCATGGGCTCCCACGATTGGCTTGTCAGATTCTTGACTCCTTCTCAGTTGCTACTAATGACACTGCAGGTCGGTAAATCGTGTCAGGTGAGGAACTGACCATGAGAGAGAGAAATGGGCCCTCTGACATGCCGGGAGATAGGATAGTACCCAAAGCAACTCCTCAGGCTAGAGTCACACTTACACCCACTGCCTAGGATCCTGGGGTGCATATCCTCCGGCACTCAGGGAGCAGGGAGCATGTATGTATGTCTGCCCTGAGTATGTGTCCTGCACTCAGGCGCTGGGGTAGGTATCCTGGCCCCAGTGCCCTGCACATTCAGCCTACGGTGCTTAGATATTAAGGGGCGAGGAGCCATAGAAATATCAAAGGAAGAGAGAGAAAGGGAGCAAGATCCTGTACTAAGAGGCAGTGGGTGTGTCTCATGCTTTGATGTGGGGGAATCCCACCGCTTTGGGAGCTGAGTCCTCCTGGCATTAGTACCCCGAGTTACAGAACTCTAGGCAGGACCAGATTTACACCTTCTGCACCGCTAGGCAGGGTCCCAACACTGCCTCCAGTGGCTGGGCAGATGCAGGTGCCCCTGCTCTGAGCTACCCACTACCGCCCACATGGGGCTTGGAGCTCCGCCCTCCCCCACACACTCCACAGCTGCCGAGAGCTGCAGGGTCCCCCTCCCCACCCCGATGCCCACAGCAGCCTGGAGCTCATAACTGCTGCGGGAGACAGGGGTATTGCCACTTTTAACTTTTAGACACCCCGCTGCCCAGCGCCCTACCACCCACAGCCCCCCAGCTGCCCAGTGCCCCAACACACACAGACCTCACCCACTGCCCAGAACCCACCACAAACCTCCCCACTGCTCAGAACTCCCCCACAAACTTCCTAGAGACCCACTCTCCTGCGCCCTGCTGCCCAGCCGCACTCACCGGCCCCGCTGGGAGGTGACCGTGTCCACCGAGCTGAGTGAGGAGCGCTTCAGTAGGGCTGCGTGGGGCAGGGCTGTCTCCCCCTCAGCCCGCCCTGCCACCTGCCGGGACCCCGGGAGCGGCAAATTTTGTATTTTTAGGTGCCCCTAGAATGCTGGCTCCCCAGGCACGTACCTACTGTGCCTAATGGGAAATCCTACCCTGTCTCTAGATCTTTTTTTCTCTTGGCCAGCCTCTTTGGTTCCCCCACCAGCCCCCTATCCATTGCCAGGCTCCGGATCATGCACCGCAAGCATGCTGTTCCTTTGCCATCTCAGGCCACAACCCACTTGTTTGCATTCCAGCACAAGGCCTGCTGTGGAGGATCTGCAGCTGAGGACAACTCAAGGAAAAACTGTGACTTGTCCCAAAATCCTGCAGGCGTGGTGTTGGGCCTGGTGGGAGAGAGAATCCCCCGTTCCTCCCTCCTTCCCCTGAGTCTGCCTGACAACTCTGAGCTCTCTGCACAGATTGCTGGCTAATGGGGTGGAGCTAGCTGGAGTGCTTTCTATTAATGGAGCAGAATATAAACAGAATAAAGCCTTCATTTCCCAGGTTGTGGTTTCATTATTAATATACTTTACAGTTCACGGCTTGTTCATTTGCTTCCATGTTTTCTCAGCTGGTGTAATCTGCACCTCGGAGTGAGAACAGTCATAAAATTTCCATTTCCAGTTGAACGTGCATCCAATTCGCCGTGAAATGTTCTCTCTGTCGTGAATATGAAGTGCACCAGGAGCCCAGGGCTGCAGGATTAGGCCGGGAGGATTCCCAGCTCCCTTTCAGGTCTGGGGAAGCAGGGATGCTTTGCCGGGGCATGGGTGTGAATGCTGTTCGTAGCCTGAACGACATGGAGAGCTGAAGTATGAAGAGAGGAGTATGGGGGTGTCATAACCTATTCCCAGATTTGGACCTTAGCGTCCAAAATATGGGGGTGAGCATGAAAACCTCCAAGCTTAGTTACCAGCTTGGACCTGGTAAAGCTGCCACCACCCAAAAAATTAGAGTGTTTTGGGGCACTCTGGTCCCCCCAACAACCTTCCCTGTGGACCCCAAGACCCAAATTCCTTGAGTCTTATAACAAAGGGGAATAAACCATTTCCCTTCCCCCTCCTCCTTCCAGGTGCTCCCTCCCTGGGTTCCTGGAGAGATACACAGAAGCAAGCTCCGTGAATCTAAACAGAGGGACGCCACCCTCCCTGTTTCCAGTCCTGGAAACACAAGTACTTCCTTCTTCACCCAGAGGGAATGCAAAGTCAGGCTAGTAAATCTAACACACACAGATTTCCCCTTGACTTCTTCCTCCCACCAATTCCCTGGAGAGCACAGACTCAATTCCCTGGAGTTCCCCACTAAAGAAAAACTCCAACAGGTCTTAAAAAGAAAGCTTTATATAAAAAGAAAGAAAAAGTACATAAAAATGGTCTCTCTGTATAAGGTGACAAATACAGGGTCAATTGCTTAAAAGAAATATGAATAAACAGCCTTATTCAAAAAGAATACAATTCAGAACACTCCAACAACTACACACATGTAAATACAAAAGAAAAAAAACAATAACCCTTATTGTTTTATGATCTTTGTACTCACAACTTGGAAACAGAAGATTAGAAAGCAGGAGATAGAAAAATCCTTCCCATAGCCAAGAGGGAGGACAGGCACAAGACAAGAACAAAGGACTCACACACAAACTTCCCTCCACCCAGATTTGAAAAAGTCTTGTTTCCTGATTGGTCCTCTGGTCAGGTGTTTCAGGTTACTCCTTTCCAGGTAAAAGAACATTAACCCTTAGCTATCTGTTTATGACAGGGGGGGTTCCTTGGTGATGGCTGGGAAGCAGACAGACAAAGGTGGAAAGCTCTGAGGGGTGAGAAGAAGGGAATGTGGCAGAGGGAGAGATGGAAATTGGATAGAGGGAGAATAAGAAGGGCATAAGAGAAAAGAAAGTGAGGGAGGTGTGTGTGGCTAAGGGTGGGAGAGAGAGAGGAGGAGGGAGAAAAGATGGGTTATAGGGGAAAGAGGGGGTCTGAGGCCTTTGTCGGATTTGGGATTAGAACCCACATCTCTTGATTTTCCCAGAACCAGTGGGATAATTAAAAAAAAATGGCTGCAAATGTTTGCATTAATTTATAAACAATTCCATGTGAGCTATGCATGGGTCTCTTCCACGTTTCACTGGTGCCAACACTTGCAGAAGGGAGCTCTCAAGTCCTTTTCATGAGCCATTGCACGGGACTTGTGCACTCATCCAGTCGGAGAGCAGAAACCATGCCATGCGACTTAGCTAGCCAGTGGAGGGGTACCAACCGTGCTCCAAGAGGGAACAGCAAAGAGTCTCATGGATTTATTTGAGATCAGTTCCAGTGTGTGTGTGTGTGTGTGTGTGTGTGCGCGCGCGCGCGCGTGCGCACATGCAGTGGGAATGTATCCTCTGTCATTTGTACACATGTGAAAAATGGTTTGTCAAATGATTTGGAATAAAATCATGATCTGCTCATGGGTACACGATCCGTACTGAAAAGAGATGAGATTTGTATGTGAAATCATCCATTATGAATTAGTCCTAGTCCCCTGCTGTAAAACTTGTGTGTTGTGCAACAGATGGAACATCAAACCCAGGGAGTGATGGGTGTGACAGCTGAGTGCGAGACTAGTATTGTGTATGTGCATGTATGTCCTAGAGTGTGTGTGTACTTGTGTATGTCTGGGTTCATGCACCGCTCTGCGTTCTCATACACGCGGGTGTGCTTATGTGAGGAGTGGGTGTGTACTCACACCTGTGCAGAGAATGCAGGAGCTTTGACCCTCCAGTTCCAAAGTGGTAAGAGAGGGCAGGTGTGTGCATGAGACCAGGACTGGGAGGGAGGGAGTACCCCCGTGTATCATTGGGATGGCGTCACCCACTGCTCAGGGGCACTTGCCTCTGGAACTCATTTCCCATGAGTGGAGCCTCTCCAAGTTTCTACTGCAGCATCTAAACTTCCAGTGGCCGTGCTGCCCAAAGAGTCAGCACTGGGATTGCGTGCAAAGTCAGCCAAGAGCTGCGGCTGGCTAGGGGTCCGGCCAGAGGCAGTGCCAGGCTCTGGTTCCCTCCCTCTTTGCCCCTTCTGGCTCTCATATGCTTCCTCTTAATGTTTAATTTAGATCACGCCTGCCTAAGTTGTGTTGTTACATGGCTCCGCTCCAGCCAGAGGCAGGTGCCTCTCCTCCCAGGGCTTGCTGAGGGATTAGGATGTCCGCTGGCTGCGAGCCGAGACGAGTAGGACGCTGTGCCGGGCTGCTTTGGGCAATGTGAGTCTATCAGGATTTAGAAGCTAAGCAGGGTTCGGTTTGACTTAGCACTTGGATGAGGGACCACCCAGGAAAACCCTAGGTACTGCAGCAAGCGGGGCTGCTGCTTTAACAGGGAGTGCCGTTCACTTGGAAGCAGCACTTTGTAGGGGGGTTGCATATTTGAGAGGAGACATGGAAGCAGAGACCTTGATCAGTTGTGGCCACTCAGAATCCTGCAATATTTGCATGAATGGGAGTATTAAGCTGGGCTGATTCTGGTCAGCTGCATGTGCTCTCCTTCCTTTGGCCTCCGAAGCTGCGTGCGTGGTTTAGCTGTGAAGCAGCTGCCCTATGCGGAGGTTGCAAAGCACTTTGGGATCCTCCAGGGTGAAAGGCCCCACTGCAAGATCAGATGATGGGAGGATGAAAGGAGGAAGCTGCCTTTCAGTTCTACTGGACTCCCAGTGGGTACAGGGCAAGAGGCTGGGAAGTGGCAGCAGGGTATGGGTCTGAGGTCTCCGTGCAGCAAAGACATTTGAAGATGAGGGAAGTGAGAAGATGTGAGAGCAGCAGGAGAAGTGAACTCTGACACCTGAGGCCAGGGAAAGTAGGGAAGCAAAGAGAGGGAGGAGGTGGATTCACACAACACCTACAGGCTTAATAGTAGCAAGGGCACTCTCAACAGCTGGAGTCACAGCTGGCACTGCAGCGGGGAAGCTGATGCAGCTGGAGCTGCATCTGTGGAGAATTCCACATTGCCGTGGGGAGGACTGCTTAGGCAACCCCACCTCTGCATTCACAGCAAGGCAAGTCCTGGCCCTGAGCTGAAGGGGCAGCCTCCAGAGACTTCCTGGCCCAGCCTGTCCTTGTCTGCTGAGATTGCCAGGGAAGGTGCCCATTAGCGCTGATTGTCTTAGGACTCGATCCTCAAAAGTATGTAGGCTCCTAATTTCCACTGAGGCTAAATACCTTTGTGGATCCAGGCGTCTGGATCTTTAGTAAAGTGGACACTTGTCCACTGAGAACTAGGCTAAGAACCAGCCAGCACTTTCAATACAGGCCACCAAACAGCCTGAGATGCTGAGACATTCCAGCTGCTGCTCTGCTGAGGCCTGGATTTGATCCCGGATCCTAGAGGTTTGGGGGGCTCTGTAACTTATCCCACGTGACCATCCGCTTTCATCTTGAAGGATCACAAAGCGACTGTCAGACTGTATAAAAACAGAATAATTTCACCTGCCACTGAAAGGCAGCCACCTCTGGGGTGGAACAGGCAGCTGCGGAACGGTGCGTAGCAATGCTCAGGGCATGGGAATGAAGGATGCTGTACTGAATTGAAACTGCAGGGAGAATTGAGGGAGGAAGAACACAACAGGGAGCGGTCTAGACATTGGGGCAAAGAAAAGCATCTCATTTTGCCCTCAGACATATGCACAGTGCATGCAGTCATCTGCACATTCAGGTACAGTGATATGAACTCCATGTGCAAAACGGTGGGTGCAGCATTAGAGGCTAAAGACAGACTGCTTGGAAAGTTGGTCTTGGTTCATCTCCTTGCATAGTGTGTTGTCTCTCTCTTCTCATTCTCCCCATCCCAGGCTGTTAATTCCCCTTCTTTCATGTCTTTCACATAATCTCTCTCATATGTGCACTTCCTTGCAGTAGTTTCCCTCTCACCTTCCCACTCTCTTTCGTGAGTTTTCTCTTTTCCTGCCTCTCTCACATTCGAGTGCCTGATCTTTCCCTTCTCTCAGACAAATCCCTCCTCCCTGCCCCCCAGCTCAGCACAGGGTTCCATCCTGCCATGAACTGACACTTTGAGACTGCTCAGTCCCTGGTAGGTTGAAGCTGGTAGCCCAGAAAATAGCATGAGCTATGGCTGGAGCAAAGACTCAGATATGTGCTTCCCTGCTCCATCCCCTTTAAAGCCCCCTCCCCCAAATAGCCCCCAGGACATGGAAACAGAGGACAATAAAACAAACTCCGAGTCCATGCCCAGCTGTGGTGATAATTCCCCTGATCGGGAGCTTTGAAATTCCCCTTTGCTTCCAATTCTCTGCTGAAATAGATTCCGCCCCAGTGTCCTGCACTTCAGGAGGGGAAGGAGAAAATAGTCCATTTTTCTCCCATCTTCTCTCTGTCGAGTTGAGATAATAATAGTCTTTTTCTGATCCCCTGAACTTTCCCATCTGCTTGGTAAAACAATGGCAATTCTTTTTCTTTGCAGTCTCCCTCCTTTCCTCTCCTTTATTTTTATCCTCACCACTATAATTTAAAGCCACAGCAATGCTGTAGCCCATGAGAGGTTCCCCCCCACCCTTGCTTTAATACACTGCTGTTATTTATAATGGCCTTTCCTCTCAGAGTAACACATTCCTCCCCCGCGCACACACCTCTGCCCACCTCTGGAGCAATGGAGCTGGCATCTCACGTGACACTGCTTTCGTCAGGGGAGGGCGTGAGGCCCGGCGGGGTCTCGAGTTGGCCTATTGTTTTTTGTTGGTTGAACGCTTTTGCTCTGGAAGATCAGTGCAAAAACCGTACATATCTCACCGCTTCTGTGAGGTCTGAATGAGAGATCAAGAGGTGTGGGGGAAGGATGGGAGACATAGCAGTTAGAATACCAGACCTTGTCTCTGAACTTGGTGGATTCTAAAAGGCCAGTCTGACTCTTGGTTTCCTGTGGGCTGTGTTGTGAGCCTGGGTTTATAAAATGGGGAAGACTGATATCTTCAGCACAGAGCAGCTCTCCCACAGTACCTCTGCCACGTCCTCCAGTCCTGACCCTCAGCTCTGCTGCTATGCCAGCTCTGCCAGTGCACCACAGGATTGATCCTCAGCACCCCCTGGTCTGCTAACCCTGAACCTCCACTGCAGTCCTGCCAGGGCACGTCCATTCTGTTCCATAGCTTTTTTACTGCCCTGCCAATGCACCACATTCCAAACCCTTAGCGTCCCCTGACCCCCCACTTGTGGGCATTGCATGCTGGGCTGAATGAACCTCATCCCCAGCCATTCCAGTGCTGGATGCTGTTCTACTGGTGCACCCAATCCTGACCTGCAGCCCCTATCCACAGTCCTATCTCTATCCTCCAGGTCTTCCAAAGCCCCTGCATCCTGACACATTGCACCCCCTGCGATGATAGCCCCAGCCATCTTCCCTTCCTTCTGCCCATCTATTTCCCAGGCTACTGTCAATAAGCAGCAATATTCCAAATGATCCTCTGGAAATGGAGATACCAGCACCGTCAAACATGAGGGGTAGAACAAGGCCGCTGGGCTGGAAAACAGCGTGTCTGAAAAACTAAAGATGGTCTCCACATGACGGAGCAGTGACAATGATCAGAACCCTGTTTGAATTCGGATCGCTCGCTCGTCCCCACCAGAACAGAAAGGAGCTCTCCACAGGGCAGAGAGAGGGGACCCAGTAAGCAGCCCAGACCCACACAGGGCTCAGTCATGGGGCTTGGGATGGTCTAATTCGGGGCATACGGAGTGATGCAGCTCAGAAGGGAAGGCCAGAGTCGCATTAGTGTTGCTGCCTTCTGCCCGTGAATTCCATGCTGGTGGACGGTCCCAGACTGGCACAGGTGACTGATGTAGCCCTGCCTCCTCCTGTCCTCACCCCCTCACCGGGACTGGGCAGAGCATTCACGGAGAAGGGATGAGACTGTATGCCGCACGCATTGATCTCTGGTGCCTCCCCCCGTCCCGGGGCACAGCAAGTCACCATGCTGGCCCTTCAGCTGGACTTTGCTGCCTTGTTTTATTTTAACATTTGTTCCCCATCTTCTGAAAAATTGGAAATTTATCTCCAATCAGCCCTTGCCTGGGCTCTTTATTGGCTCCCCCTGCTCCCTCACTTCTTCTCATTTATTTCTGACAGGCATCATGTAACAAATTCCTAATTTGGCGAGCTAGAGATATCCCACAGGCAAAAGAGCAAAGCAGAGATGTGCTGCTACAATTTCGTTACTTCTTCAGTATTCCCCAGCCCCCTGGGGGCAGGAGAGGAATAAAAATATCCACCCCCTCTGAGAAGCCTCCCAGAAGCCTGGACTGACAAAATTTGGACAGACCTGGAAAAGGGGAAGCGTGCAGCTCAGGAGAGTTCACTGGCACAATAAGGGCGCTGGTGTGTGGAATTTCACCATGCAGGGATCCGAGCTGGCATAATTAGGGCAATGCTGCAAGGAAGATCGCAGCGCCCGAGGGCTGGTTGGTACAGTCACGTTCCTGCTCTCTCAAGCAAGTGGTGATTCTGAACCATCATCTTTCCCAGCTGGAACAGGGTCGGCCTGGCCTGGTTTGGGGATGCCAGGCCCAGATGGTGTGGGTGACTCAGTAAGAGATGCTCAGAGTTCTGAGCCAGGACTGTTCCAATACCCCAGCATGGTCTCAGGCTACTGTGCTTAGAGGACGAGATGCAAAACTGAGCTGCTCACTGTTCAGTTGTGGTGCGGGTAGAGCCACAGAGAGGCACGTGTGGGTTAAACAGTGGAAACGCAGTCAGTACGGCTCCTGGGGGTACCACTGCCTGGGGGTAACATTGACTCTGGAAGTTCCTGACTTTCAGAGATGCAGGACTCCCTTAACTGCCGTGGACAGCAGGGAGTGCTGCAGGAGTCCAGTACCTCTGCAACATACCTTCCAGCACTCTCGCCACTTGTGGTCAGACTTTTCAAACGCAGTGTTGCTGGGCAGTTTAATAGCATCAGTGTTCCAACCTAGAGGCGGCTGCATTCTACAGGTGGGAGGAAGGGATCTCTGTATATAGTTTGCAAAGAGCTTTGGGGGGTGTCTCTAGATGATGATGTTCAGTTGCTAGTCATGTGTGTAACTCACATCCTCCTGCCTCCCCACTTGCCCTTCGATTGGATTATTCTTGTGGAGGGAGCAAGGTACATAACCAGTAGGGGACCAGGTGTGACTCAGCCTGCGTCTGGGACCAGCTCCTCTGGTCTCTTCCTCTGCTCTCAGACTGGCTCGCCTGTCCCTTCACAGACTCTGAGCCTGCTTCACAAACTACTAAATAAAGCTGACAGCCCAGGGCTCCTAAACTAAGCACTTTTGAAAGACATCATGTGCTGCTCCCTCAGCTTCCAGCTATGAACTAATATCTCCCTCCCTTCTTCTTCCACCATCCCTCCCACATTTCTTCTTCTCCCATCATTCTTTCTCTTTTCCTTCCTCCTCCTCTTCCCCTCCCCATCTGCCCTGTCACTAGCCATCCCTTGTAAAGTCTCTTTCTCTCCCTCTCTAATCCCCAGAATAGATTTCCGTTGGCTGTAATTACCAGCTGCTTAAAGGTTTAGGGAAGGGCTATTAAATATTCCATGTTGTTTGTGTACTGTATTCAATTCCAGCCCTGTCCAGCATTCTTGGACCTCTGCTCTGGTCTCCAGCGAGAAGCCTGAAGTCTTGCCTGCAGATGTAATAGCCAGTAGCTGAGAGAGGTTTCAGACCCACTGAGAACTGGAGATTTGAGCCAGGGTTGTGTTTTGGTGACTGGAAGGACACACACAAAGCGGTTGAAGTTTCCCAGGTCCTTGTACAGATGGATTTGGCCAATACTTAGTGCTGGGGGTGGGGATGGGGATGGGAATGGTGTTGTTTGTGCTCTACTGCCACTTGCTTCCATCCTTAAAACCCATGTTTGACTGAGCTCTGCAGGGTGCAGCCATTTAGCGGTTCAGATGGAAATCACTTCTTGAAAGCTCTGAGTTTGAGTCTCTTATGGGTGGAGCGTACCACCACTAAAAAATGTAGCCAGTTATAAAACTGATCCCAAGGCACCTGGGATGTTTTCTGGTCTGTCTGTTTGGGGGGGGGGGACGGAGGGAGGGTTGCTAGAAGACTAAAAATAGAATATTTAGGTATCAGTTTGTTGGTTTATTCCATACACGTGAGCGTGACGGCAGGTGTGAGGCAAAGCTTTGCTAAAGCACCTCAGTCCTAATCGGCCGGACAACGTGTCATTGCAGCACTGTCCAAGCATCTCACTCCAGTCCTGCAGCACCCCCTGCTACTCCGGCCATTCACAGCTTTGCCAATGCACTTCAGAGCTGCCCAGTAACACCCCCTGCTAGCCGGGCTTGGGCCCTTCACACTGCATCTCCATCCGGCCCTGCTGCTATTCCAGTCTTGGGCCACTCTACCACTTACCCAACACCCCCTTATCCTGATAGGCAGTCCCCCCTATTTCCCCAAACACAGGCTTCCTTTTCACCCTGGCAACCCAGGCCTGCTGTCTACCACTCACATTTACCTAGCCTAGGCCACCAGAGCACTCAGGGGATGGTGCTCCTGCTCCTCCAGACTCGGGCCTCTCTTGAGCAGAAGCTGGTGAGAATTCCCCATCGTGGTGAATTACACAGCACTTATTCTAGTGTGTTAGAAATGTCCAGCAAAGATTAGGCCAGAAGCATCCAAGCTAATTTGATTACTCAAAGCCCCCTTGCATCCCTGCCTGAAGGGGATAATGGTGGTGTGGTATGTAAAGTGGCTTGACCTAAGCAGAGTCAAGCAAGAAGGGGAATGGGACTCACTCCAGCCAAGGGAAGTTGCGGATTTAGTCTGAAGCCAGAGCTCCCACAAACAGGATGTGTGTGTTTGTCTGAGTGATTTTCATCAGAAGCATCTGTCACTCTCAAACCTCTTCTTAGCATTAAACATTACCCACTGAACCCCATCTGGCGATGAGCCCCTTCCACCATCATGGGCCCCTGCTTCCCCCAGCTCGCCTGAAAAACTCACCGGCAAAGGTGACGAGCCAAACAACAGGACAAGTTAAATCAAAAAGCGCAGCTTTGGCACCCAGGGGGATAATGCACATCAGCTTTGACTTATTGCATGGTGCACACTTACAAGAGAGAAGCAGCAGCTTTTGTCACTGCGAGGGGCCATGAAAAATGAATTAGGGCCGCTGCTGGGAGAGGGCATGTGGGAGAATCTTTCATTCTGGCGACGCTGTCCTCTCTCACCTTGCAGGCAGCCAAGAAAAGAAAAAAGGGTAGGGGGGTGGAGGGAGGAGGGAGTAGCAAAAAAGAAAAGAAAGCAAAGAACTACCAGCTGGTAGAAGTCTAGCCAAGGTCTGGCTTTATCCGCTGGCACCCCTGGAGTGCAGGTGATAGGAGAGAGGGAGGAGGGGTTTGCAGTCACTCAGAGAGGCATCAGAGTCAATACAGGAGAGCACAACTGCAGTGCAATGCTGTTTTTCGTCAGTAGTGCCTCTTGGAAGACAAAGCCACAGGGAGGGGGGTCAGTCAAATTGCAGGGCTGCATAAGAACCCTGCTTTTGGTATCAGCTGGTGAGTTCACCCCCTTTTGAGCGTTGCCGTCTGATGAACTCAGTGGGAAAGTCGTTTGAGAATCACAGCGTTCTGCCTGGAGCTGGTACAAAACCCACAACACCTTCACGTTCCTCTGGTTCTGACATGAAAGTAGCCCAGGTCAGCCTGAAGTCTGGTCCAGGGAGAGGCTTCTGAGGCAGCTGGCCTTGCTCTCCTTGTGGTTTCTTGAGCACTAGGAAAAGATCCTGCCCCAATGCTTGTGCAAAGCAAAGAGATTCTCTATGCCCCTAGTCCTGCCAGGTACCAGCAGGCAGGATCTAATTCTGGGCCCAGGATGAATAAATGCAGCAGGTCTGCAGGCTGATAAGAAAGCTAGCTGACTCAATGTTGTATTGTATGTAGATGCCATTAAGAAAAGCAGCCCCCTAATGTGCACTTACACATGTTTTACTGCCGAGCTACACTAAAGAGCTTTGTGAGCTACAAACTTTGCAACCTCCTCCAACAACAACGTGTATTGTCCAAACATGCCCCTTTCCTGAGGCCTGGCTTTATTAATATGGAAGATAATAGTAAGGTAACGCATAATTCAGCTCAGTTCTTCTCTTCCAGTTTTGCAGCCTGTGGGGCTCCTCTCTCAGGAATGCTCAGCCTAAACCCTGTATCCTCTTCCCCCCAGAGAACCATTCCCACCTCCCTGATGGCTGAGTGGGATTACAAGTCACCTGCCTCAGTCAGTCAGCAGAACCTTCTTCACCCTTTCCCAGCAGGATCCACATCTGCTAACAGGGAGGGTTATTTCAGGCGAGCCTGTTATAGGCTCATTTAATGTGGCTGGACTTGTTCTATCCTCCTCAGCTTTCTCTTTGCTCCTCCTCTAATTCAGCAAACCCTGTGATTTTGTTACTTATTTTGCAGCAGTATATTTACCGTGTGTAGATGTAGGTGAAAAGGCTATTTGTGCATTTTGCATGAATTTCTCATCCTGCCGATCATTCAGAAGTATGGCTCTGAACTTCACTGGCAGTGCAGAAGGGCTTTGCACCGGTTGAAGTCCATGGAAAGTTGGACTTGCAATGACTGCCCCCAAGTGTGATAAATGTCACTGCGTGAACCTGGACCATGAAATTTGAATCCAAACTTTCCCGGAAGTAATTTTATTTTAAATAGGGTTTCATTTGGCCCCATATAGAGTTAGGTTGCCGGGGGTGAACTGCACAACTGGACGCAATTCTCCACCAGAGTTTGGGTCAGAGGTGCCTAGTAGTCAGATTGTGTATTGGACTTCAAGACACACGGTGCCTCTCTGTGTGTGACAGGGTGTATGTAAGCTGAGTTAACACAGTGCATTCCTGTTTCAGTTCCTATTGTATAGCTGGTTGCAGTTGAGTCTCCAAAACAGCTGGCCTTGTTTACAATAACAATCCCCCTTGCCTGCTGCTCCTTGCCTTTGTGCCATTGGCATGATCCTGGAGTGCTGTCACCTCTAAATCAGCTCTTTCCCCAGCACTAACTCAGTTCCTCTCATTCTCTTCCGCATTTCGTTACGTTTGCTACATAGGGGGGATCAAGGATATGACTGTCCCAGCTTTTTCCCCATGGGCTCCATCACAGTCTCATGTATTCTGGATGCTATATGGATGCTGGGCTTTTCTGAGCTTTCATTTCTCTTCCCTGGACTCTGATACCAGCAGCTCTGATAATACCATCTGCACACACTGCTTCCTTCTCTACTCCATCCACATTGGAAATAGAAGGAATCATTCTTTATGCAATTAGTTTGCTTGTACGTTAAAGAGGCTCACTCGAAGATGGTGGGTCCATAGGGTTTTGAATATCTATTTACACCATCCACTTCTTTCCTGAGAGCCTCACACAGTTTAAAGTTCTCATTTTTCTAATAAACATGTAGCCTCAAGTGAGCAACCCTACTGTAACAAAGCGTGCTCCTGAGCAGCCCTGCAATAACAAACTGGTCGTTTACATGCAACCCTAAAATAACTGCATGCTCGTGAGCAACCTTCAATAACAAAATGTGTGTTCAGGAATAACCTGCAATAAAAATGCTCTCTCCAACTCTGCAGGAACAAGCTATCTGCTCAGAGGTGTTCTTTAATTAATCTTAGCAAATTTTACAACGAAGCTGGGGTCAGATTGGCGTTTTCGGGCAATGTCGTCTAGAAGAATGTGCTCCGGCATGGGCATCCAGAGTTCTGATCCAGAGCTCACCACTGACTCGCTCTGTGCCTCCGTTTCCCCACATGTAAAATGAGGATTGTATTTACTGACTTCACCAGGATGTTTTGAGGATTAATTAGTTAATGTTTGTACAGCACTACATACATATTCAATGTTCAAAATGTGAAACCGGGTGAGCTTCACCTAGGTGTGTGTTTTCTTTACAAGCATTTTGCCCAGCTCTTCCATCGCAGCCCACTGTTCTGCATACTTGACGCATTCCCCCTAGTGGCTGGTCCACAGAAGACATCAGCTACCAGCTAGGAGAGTTACCCCTTGAGCTCAATTAGCAGAAGCTCATGCTGTTAGCACTGATAGTTCTGGGGTTTGATCAGGGACAGCCCATGATGGGCAGCCATTACTCTAACATATGTCAGCAATAGCTATGGGGGGAGAATGTACTGGGAGGAGCAGGGCTGGTTGGGAAATGGGTTTCCCATCTCTCCAAAAAATTTCCTGTTCTGCATCGGAATGAATCCGAGACCTTTCAATGTGTTCTGTGAAAAATGAAAGCAAAAGAGAGACAACCTCCTAGCCCGGCAAATGGGGCATGCAGCTGAGATATAGCAGACACCGGTTGAAGCCCCCAGATCTACTATTTCCCTGTGCCCCAGGTGAGTTCTCTAACTGCCTGCTGCTTGGCTGTTCCAGGCTGGGACTCTCCCAGTCTCTCTGGTTGGAGTCTCTGGAACAGGGGCCTGAACCCAGCTCTCCCATGGCCTAGACGAGTGCACTAGCTGCCAGCCTGCTGGCTGCTTTTGTAGGGATCTCTCTCATGTGTCTGCCTCTCTCTCTCTGACCAGACAGTCTATCCACGACCTTGGGAACCAGTGTTGCCAAAAAAGAAATAAAAAATTTTCGTCCAAAAATTCAAACTGGGAGCAACCCCAGTGCTGGTTCAGCAATTGCCCTTGGGCGTGGTAAAGTGCACCATTGGTGTAGGTGCAAAAAGAGGATTATCCATCTCTGTGGCTTCTGTGTCTGAGGGTTTCTCTGGTAGATGTTGCTCTAACTATACGAGAGGTGCTATTCAGGACAGAGCTGAGTCCAGCATCAAACCCAAAACTCCCAGCTTGGGGTCATTGATCTGTTGATTTTGTCACTTTGTGTGTATTTGTGGGACTTTCAGAACATAATGCTAACACGGACTAGTGGAGGACTGGAAGCTAGGGTGACCAGACAGCAAGTGTGAAAAATTGGGACAGGGGTTGGGGGGTAATAGGAGCCTATATAAGGGGAAAAAAAACAAATTCGGGACATCTGGTCACCCTACTGGAAGCAGATGGGCAAATGGGGGCAGAAGAAGACAGACTAGCACTGCACAGACTATATGCACCACCGAGTGGCGCTCATAGCAACTGCTGGATCCCCACCTTTTAGCTGGAGGCATCTCTAACATGCCTTTTAAGACAAGATTTGAGAGTCGGAGGCCGGAGAAGCACAATAGCAGATAGAATGCTTGTACCTCATTGTCTGGAGAAGAGATGGCTGCAGGCTTGCGGAGAATCAGAGCTGCCACTCAGGCGGTTTCAATAGAACAGGTGGCAGATAGATTTCAATAAAAGAAATGAGTATAAATATTGTTAGCGGAGAAGGGAGGAAAAGTGAAAAAGATCTTGTTTGACTAGTCACAGTGGGAAACTTTCAAGGGCTTTTCAGTTAAAAACTCCTCACAATGGAGTTATAATGGGTGTCTTCAGTTAGTTGCATTTCAGAGAGCTACTGAGGACAGTACGCCAACCTGACCCGCCGGGGACTGGTTCCATTGGCTTTGGCACTCAATGGATCCCACCCACACAGCACCACATTGGGGAGGGGCCAGGCCATGCGGCCCCATGATGGCAAAATAAATAGAAAAGAACGGCTGGGTGTGTCAGAGCACTCCTTGGTGTCTGTCTAATGCATTCAGCGATTGTACTATGAGACAGTGTGGCCTAATGGATAGGGCACTGCACTGTGATTCCACAGACCTGGATGCCAGTCCCAGCTGTGCTTCTGACTTTTTGGGTGAGTGTGGTCCCCCTGTGCCCCAGTTTCACCATCTGTAAAATTGAGATAATGATATTCACCATCTGATTTTGCATACATTAAGCACCAGAAGCTCTGCCCTCAGTTGCAAGGTTGCATCTCCTGTTGAAAGCAGCAGAAATCAGACTTGCATACCTGAGAGCAGAACTGGGCCCCAGGTGAAGTAGCAACAAATATCTTTAGGCAGATAATGGTCTGTTGCAAAGACACAAAGGAAGAAATCTAGAGGACTGGCCGTGCAGCGAGAGGAATGAACTTCTGAACTCTCTCATGAAATAACGTGAGGTGTGGAGGTCACACAATGCAGACTGCATCAAGAACAATGGACTTTCCATAATACACCAAGTGCAGCAAGATAGCCACATGATGTGTCATGATACCTTAAATGCATCTCTGTACAAAGGAGTTAGTGCGTCACATGACTTGATAACTGGCGATGTAGATTTCACATGGCAACTTTTTATTCATATTGTGGTAGAACCTAGCAGCTGCATTGTGCTAGGTATTGTACAAACAGAACAAAAAGACAGTCCCTGCCCCAAAGAACCTACCATCTAAACAGCCTATGGAGTCTAACAACTTGGGAAATGCGATGGGGATCTCCTTAAATGAAGGCTCTGAGACTAGATAGTCAGTGCATAGCTATGAACTTCAGTGAGCATGCCCATCTTTCAGGAATGTCCACCCACGACTCTCAAAGCCCTGTCCCAGCATGCTCTGGGCTCGTATATAACCTGGGATGAAATCTTTGGGGGATGGCATCATTCCAAAATCCTGCTCAGGACCGTGGTTGGGGCGTCACCGGCGCCTTTCAGAAGCAGCTCACAATATTTTGCTCACTGATACTTCCAAAGCAAAAGAAAATGGTTCAGGTGCCCCTGAAGATGGCCCTGTCTTTAGCTTGGAGAGGAAGGAGCGGTTAAACTGATCAAGGATAGGAAGAAACTGCTGCTCTAAACTTTCCCAATACCTTGCAGCAAGACAGACCTTCATCGCTTCCTTTACATCTGCCTTGGGCACAACTGAGGCGCTCGTCTTACAGCAGCTCTCACCAGACACCTTCGTCCTGTCCGCCCCGACGGAGACAAAGCAACATCCGCCAGGCCAAGAGGCAAAATTGGACCTGAAAGTTCTGCCGAATCCAATTTAATTAACTGTACAAACAGCGGCGTGTTTGAGTGTGTGAGAGGAAGAGAAAGGCAGGGAAGCATTATTGTTCCCAGGCAGTCAAGCAAGGAGCCATGATTGGCAGAAACAGCACAAAAGCATTTGGGATAAGCAGTGAATATCAAATGCCTTGTGTTTCTGAAAATTAATCTTAAAATCCTTCCTCCTATCCCTACCCTGCTCCTTAAATATCTCTCCAGAGGATGAGAATGAGAGGAAGAATTTGGAAATATTATTGTTAAGATAGTCACTGGGCTTAAGTTATAATACTGGCAACTTTAAATCTGGCCTGCTACCATGGAGACACATTGTATTTCACTGAGTTACTGCCGGATGCTGTGTGATATCTGGTGATAACTGACTGAGTGGTAAATCTGTCAGACTCGGGAGTCACTGCATGTGTGAAATGTTTCTCAGTTGATATTAGAAATGGGACAAAGCAGGACCTCTGATCTGAAGGTCCATGACATTTGTAATTCTCAGAAAGACAATGAACTCACTACAGTCACTGAAACTGGGTTGAATTTCAACAAGGCCTTAACATTCCCCAAATGTTTAAGCCTCACGTATCTCTTCTGCTCTGCAGTAAAAGCTGGACATTTCTCCCAGCTCTGATTACATTGTTCATGACAGTGGTAACATATTATATTGTTGTGACACGGTAAATGATTTCGGACTTTCACTATTGTTTGCACTGAAAGATCAAGACATACAACTGGTATTACGCACATGTCAGTGGGCAGGAGAGCTATCAGTTGCAAAGTTCAGGTGCTTAATCAGATGCTCAGATACCACAGCATTAAGGATTGTATTAAAACATAGGTATGTTGGCAATCTGGCGGACAGTGAGAATTCTGTTTACGGGTCTTCTAGTAAAATAATGAAGACATGTAAGAACATGTTACTTGACATGAGAACATGAAAGATGATATATCTGAAAAGTAAACGATCCGAAATTTTGGTTTAAACAGATTTTTTACTCCATCTAATGGAAATAGAATATTTTTTAAAATAAATAAATTAGGTTCTGGGGGTTTTTTTTATTTCCATGAATATAGATATTGGTTTTTTTTAATTGTTTTCCTTTAATCATTCTCCAGCAGTTTAATCACACTTTAATAGTCCTACTTCAGATTTTGGAAGCTCAGATATAACAGTCCTGGGCTAGTGCAGGAGAACCAAGAAGTGGAAATGATGTTAATTAACCAAAAGTGAAACTGACCAGTTTAGTTTCATTGTCCAAACTGAGTGAAAAGAAAAAGTATAGAAAATAGAGAAAAATTGTGAAAAGTAACTGATTTTTAAAATGCTTCTATTTTTAACAATCCTAAAAGCTGCTAAGTGTATCACAGGCAGAGCTGGTCAGGAATTTTTCACTGAAAAACAAGTTTCAATTCACAGAACAGTGTCAGACTCAACAAATTTCCCAGCTTGAAAAAACATTGAGAAAAAATGTCTGGAAATTTTCAGAATGTTTCATTCTAGTTTTTCAGTTCAAATGCTTTTTTGATTTGGAAATTTAAGCTAATTAGGGGTGGTGTGTTTTTGTCGTTGTTGTTGTTGTTTGTTTGTTTGTTTTTAAAGACTAAAATAGAAATAGTCCAAAATGATCAAAATGAAATGTTTGGGTTGACCCAAAGCCAATATTTTTATTTATTTATTAATTTATTTATTTTGGTTCACAAATATATTTGAGATTATGATTTTTTATCCAGATTTGAGATAGGAAAATAATTTTTAGCCTTGAAAATATTTGTGAGATGGGAAAATCGGTTTTGACCACAGCTGTAAGCACAAATAAAGAATGGAATTCTGCTTTGCCATTTCCCTACACCCTGCAAAATCCTGTACGTCAAAGCTGAAGGAGTGAAGCTGCTGAATCAGGATATTAGAGAGAAAAGGTCTCTCTAATACCCTAAGACCAAGAGTGCTACAACTACACTGCAAACCAGGACCGACGAGAGGGGGGGAAACTGGTACAATTACCGGGGCATGGCAATCCGGAAGGGGGCCTGAGTCCTGGCTTCCTAGGCTTCATCGGCCCTATTTAGCCGGTCTGCCCTTGCTGGGGGACCCGGAAAAAAAAATGTCACCAGGGCCCGAACCTGCTCTTGACGGTCCTGCTGCAAACTAAATCAGGATTGCATTTTGCACTTATGTAAATGACCTCAGTGCTGAAAAGGGGTGAATGAGGTACTACGTGCTTAAGATTAATTATTAGTATCATTGTTTATTTTATTTACTATACACATTTATAATAGAGCCATCACAATAGTGTCCGAGTGCCATTTCAGATATATGACTCTTAGCTTTAGAGTGTCACCTTAAGGCACAAATTCCTGACACCTTAATTTTTATTGCCAGAAGTAACCATAAATTGATAGCTCAGAAATGCTATTGGGATTGTAATTAACTAGTTACTATTTCACCTCCAAAAGAAGCAATGTTTCATGGAGCTCACTTTTACTTATCTGGAATCAGTTGCTGTCAACATCTGCTGAAGTCAGTATAAAGATTTATAGACCTTAGAGGTAAATATTGACCAATGAGTAGGCTGGCTTAATGTTCACCTTGAAGGACAATAAATTGTGCTATTGATTGAAGCTAGATGTCAATATCTCTATTGTGGCAAACATTTTAATAAAATTATATCCATAAAATATTCTTATTTTCAAGCTCGCCTGATTTCTGAGCTGGATAAAATCATGGGATAGCTTTGCTGTGGAAAGGGGCCAGTGCAGCAACGAAGCCGTGGGACCTTGTGACTCAGGTGTGGGGCTGGGAGTCAGGGCTCATGGGTTCTATGGCCAGCTCTGGTGCTGATACCATGTGACCTGCAGTATGTCATTTTCATGCTCCATGCCTCAGTTTCCCCCTTTGGAAAATGGGAACAATGAGGCTGACCTGCTGGATGGGTAAAATTGACCGAATAAATGAAGTGATGCTTGTAGAACACTTGAGATCTTTGGATTAAAAAGGGATGTGCTATTATTTATTAATATTGCAGTAGAACCGTGGGTCCCCAGCTGAGAACAGGGTCCTTCCATGCTAGTGCTGCGCATATGCATCGTAGGAGTCAATCTAAACAGACGAAGTAGACCCAGGGCAGAAAGGAAAGAGATGCACAGAGGGGCAAAATGACTTACCCAAGGTCACACAGCTGGTTAGTGGATTTTCCTTCTCTTTTGGAAAGAGCCGAGGAATCCCCATTGTGCCGACCGTTGCGTTCTACATGTGTGTCTCTGTGGTGTCATAGGCACACACAGTGCATGACAGGGGGAGACTCCAGTCCAGTGCATACTCATTACACCATGAGTAGAGGCAGCACCAAGGTGAGGAGTGGGAATACTGGGCTAACACGAGCAGGGTAGAGCAGGAAAGCACTTAAGGAAGCTTTTTATGTTCATGTTTTTGTCTTGTGCATGGGAAGTCAGCCTGGTGATCAGGTGAGATGCTGTGGACTCTACTGTCTGCAGTGGGAAAGAAGCAACTCCTGCACTGAACAGGGCCTTGGGAGCCACATGGATGAAAGGCGCCGTTAGAATGGCTCTCGTGTGCTGCTGTGACAAGAGTGGCATGAATGCGCCGCCAGGTTAGAGTCTTACGAGGGCTGTACATGGAGAGGAAGGATCAGCTTGTCGTTAAAATGCTGCATTCGAGGTCTTGGTTCAGTTCATGATTCTGCCACAGACTCACTGCGTGACCTTGGCCAAGGCACTTAATCTCCCTGAGGCTCAGTTCCCCATCGATTTAAAAGAAAAGGGGTAATAGTTCCTTCCTTCCACACATTGTCTGGTCTATTCAGAGTGTTAGCTATCTAGGGTAGGGACAGTCTCTTCTTCTGTGTATATACTCCATCTACCACAACAGGACCCTCATCTTGTCTAGCCACTAGTCTAATGCACATAAATAATAATCAAAATCCAGATTCTCATTTGCAGAGCATATTTCCCAGAGGTGCAGTGCTCTCTCTGTCAGTGCCAGGAGACATGGTGAAGCAGTCTGGAGTTGGAGAAAGTTTTTCAGTCAGCTCTCGAAGATACAGAAGCGCAAGGCAGGTTGCACTGGGACATCCTTCTTCATTAAAGCTTCTTTAATGGGCACAACACAATGTGCAGTCTGGGGAACTTGGAAGGCAAATCCCAGAGACCTGAACAGACATTAAGCCAAGCGAGGATGGCACGGCATTAGTCTGGGTGCATGTGTTCACATTCTTGTCCGTTATTATCATGTTACAGCCTAGATGAAAACGATGGGTTGAGAGAGAAAAGGAGAAGACGATTGAAGGGTGTGGGGCAGGGGTAGGAAGAAAAGTGCTTTCTCCTGCTCAGTGGCCTGGTTTCTGCAGCCCCGATCCAAGAGCAGATGCCCCCTTCCTTTCTTTTATCTTCACTCATTCCCTCTGCCTAGACCCCAGATCCTTCCTCCCTCTTCTCACTGCTCATTCCAGGCTGCCAGTGCACAGGCTGTCCCGTCTCCCCTCCCCCTGATCTCTGACAGATGAGCCAGGGTCCTTACAATGCAAGGCACCATCCGCTGGCTTGTAGATGGCAATCTCTCTAATGTACCCGCTGCGGCTTATCTCTGCCACGCCACGGGAAAGACAGCGCTCTGTTATTTATACCTTTCTGTTTCGGGCTCATCTCTGCCGTTCCTCTCGTCTGTCTCCGGAGAGGACACGGGGACCTGCGTGACACATTGGGGCTATTCACAAGCTCTGCTGGGTTTCAGGAGCAGTGTTAATGGCACAGGCCTTGCAGGATGTGACATCTAACTCATCCCTTTTCCAGACCTGGGCTGTTCCTTTTTCTCAGCCCTTCTGCACCTCTTTTTTGGCTCCTGATCCTCAGATCTGATCACTCAGTGCCGGATCCAGAGGAAGGAGGAAAGGTGGCTCATAGTGGTTCCACCCTCAGTGTGAAATAGCTTCAAGGCTGGTTTGACCTATGCTGCCTGTAGTGGTCTGAAGCACCAGAATCACCATGGCCCAGCATGCTCTGGCCATGCCCTCTTTTCCTTGGAGGAGGAGCCAGGACTAGGGTGAGGATGTGGCTCATTATTTCTAAGCTTCTGCTTTTGTTTTAAGAGTGAATCTTAGCACTGGCGCAAGGGGCCAGACCAGCCACCCTGTCATTTAACAGGTGCTGCGTGAGCGGCAGCAGGGCCTGGCAGTGCCCCCTGTGAATGAACTCTAGCCTTTCCCTAGAGAGACCATGCAGCTCCTGTGCTCTACTAACTACTTGACCTCCTTGCTACACCTGGCAGCAGAGAGCCAGTTGGTGCCAAGTGTGGTGGAGTTTTGGGAGCTGGGTGCATGCCCCATTGCACGACAGGCTGAGACCCACCCAGCTCATTTCACTCAAACCACCAACCAGCTGATAGGTGGTGAGCACACATGGCCACTATTGACCTGGGCTGGACTTCATGTCCTTGCCTCTCTCCTTCATCCTCCAACCTTCCCCAGCACCCTTATGACCTCTCGTTCCTGGTTCTCAGCACCGGAAATCTTTGAGCTAAAGTGCTGGGTAACTCTACTGACTACACCGGGGGAGAATGCAGCCCCTTAGGCCAAGCCCTGGCTGAGCATGGAAGGGTGAGGTTGCAGACATGCCTCATTTCCCCATCCTTTGTAGTCCTCCTAGGGATGACATTAGCATTATGTTATGTTTTACTGCAGTTAGAATCATAGAATCATAGGACCGGAAGGGATCTCTCGAGAGGTCATCTAGTCCAGTCCCCTGCACTCAAGGTAGGACTAAGTATTACCTAGATCATCCCTGACAGGTGTTTGTCCAACCTGCTCTTAAAAATGTCCAATGATGGAGATTCCATAACATCCCTAGGCAATTTATTCCAGTGCTGACCCACTCTGACAGTTAGGAAATTTTTCCTGATGTCCAACCTAAACCACTCTTGCTGCAATTTAAGCCCATTGTTTAGTGTCCTATCCTCAGAAGTTAAGAAGAAGAATTGTTCTCCCTCCTCCTTGTAACAACCTTTTATGTCACTTGAAAACTGTTATCATGTCCCCTCTCAGTCTTCTCTTCTCCAGACTAAACAAACCCATTTTTTTTCAATCTTCCCTCATAGGTCATGTTTTCTAGACCTTTAATCATTTTTGTTGCTCTTCCCTGGACTTTCTCCAATTTGTCCACAAGGACAAGAAAGGTAACATGAAATGTGGTGCCCGGAACTGGACACAATACTCCAGCTGAGGCCTAATCACCGTGAAGTAGAGCGGAAGAATGACTTCTCGTGTCTTGCTTACCACACTCCTGCTAATGCAGCCCGGAATGATGTTTGATTTTTTGCAACAATGTTACACTGTTGACTCATATGTAGCTTGTGATCCACCATGACCCCCAGATCCCTTTCTGCAGTACTCCTTCCTAGGCAGTCATTTTCCATTTTGTATGGAGCCAGCCCCATCCTCTCCATGCATCTCTTTGTAGAGCACTTTCATATCACAGGGTATCCCTGGGAAGCAACGGCCTTAACCCACTGTAGGGACTTCCTGGGTTAGGAGATCTGGGTGTAACACAGTCATCCCCACCATGGTCAGCCTTGCAATGTAGATAGAACCAAGTCGTGCTTTCCTGCATCCCAGCATCATGCTGCTACCTTTCTCTGGGGACGGAGTTCAGCCATGGTTGGGTTCCATCCACGCTATAAGACTGATCAGTGTTTTATTGTATTGCACCCAGGTTCCCCTAAAGGGTTGTTCTCCCAGGTCAGACAGGGCCTAGTCATGTACAGGCAAGCAGGGTGAGTGTGTAAGGCTACATGGGAGGACGCAAGAGGAAAAGTGGCCTTTTGGTTAAGACATCGGGCAAGGACATTGCAGAACTTGGTTCTGTGCCCAGCTCTGCCACTCACTGACTGTGTCACCTTTGGCAGCTCACTTAATCTCTGCCTCAGCTCCCCTGTTTGTAAAATGGTGATAATGCTTCACTTCCTCGTAGCAGGATAAAATCATTCGGTCTTAGGGAGCAGGAAGATGAGCGCCATAAAGAAGCAATAAACAAATGTGTGCTTGTGGGGTGAAAGTACTTGGCATTGATATAGCGCTTTTCGTTGCTAGGCCTCAAAGCCATTTACAAGGGGGGTCAGTGTCATTAGAGCTACTTTACAGATGGGAAAACTGAGGCACTGCAGCGCTAGAGTGACTTGATAGCAGAGTCAAGAACAAAATCGAGATTCCTGATGGCTACTTTCATGGCCGATGCACAGGACCCCACTTCCCCTGGCGGGAAATGTGCAGGCATAATGAGGAGTGTGGGGGCAGGCACAGAAGTACTTCTCTGTGCATGAACGGGGACAGAGGACAGGAATGCACATTTCTATGTGCACAGGGCTCTGAAGGCAGGAACAAGCTTTCTGCTGATTTACCTAAGTTCCTTGCTAATTGCTCTGTTGCAACCACTTGTGTTCTGCTTGGCTTCTCTGCCTGACAGTGTAAGTTATCATCCACTCTCTCAGAGGCAGTGCTTCACTCGCCAGCTGCTGACTGTGCACCACCGGCTTACAACACACTCCCCCCTTCCAGAATGCACTGGGACAGGCGCCGTTTCCCGCAGAGTTCCTACGTGCAGGGCTTTAGAGCTTGGAATCAAAGGGCAGAACCGAAGATATGGATGCTTAGGTAACTTAGATACATACCCCAGGCACTGTGCAGTTATGTCACAGGCTGACTGGGATAGCAGGTTATTGCTCCTGTCATAACCTTAGTCCCAGATTTGGACCTTAGCGTCCAAAATATGGGGGTTAGCATGAAAACCTCCAAGCTTAGTTACCAGCTTGGACCTGGTACTTGCTGCCACCACCCAAAAAATTAGAGTGTTTTGGGGCACTCTGGTCCCTCTGAAAAACCTTCCCTGGGGACCCCAAGACCCAAATCCCTTGAGTCTCACAACAAAGGGAAATAATCCTTTTTCCCTTCCCCCCTCCAGGTGCTCCTGGAGAGATACACAGACACAAGCTCTGTGAAACTACACAGAGTGACTCCCCCTCTCCGTTCCCAATCCTGGAAACCAAAAGCACTTTCCTATTCCCCCAGAGGGAATGCAAAATCAGGCTAGCAAATCCAACACACAGATCTCCCCTGATTTTTTCCTCCCACCAATTCCCTGGTGAGTACAGACTCAATTTCCCTGAAGTAAAGAAAAAACTCCAACAGGTCTTAAAAGAAAGCTTTATATAAAAAGAAAGAAAAATACATACAAATGGTCTCTCTGTATTAAGATGATACAATACAGGGTCAATTGCTTAAAAGAAATATTGAATAAACAGCCTTATTCAAAAAGAATACAAATCAAAGCACTCCAGCACTTATATTCATGCAAATACCAAAGAAAAGAAACCATAGAACTTACTATCTGATCTCTTTGTCCTTACACTTAGAAACAGAAGACTAGAAAGTAGAAACTACTTCTCCAAAGCTCAGAGAAAGCAGGCAGACAGACAAAAGACTCAGACACAACCTTCCCTCCACCCAGAGTTGAAAAAATCCGGTTTCCTGATTGGTCCTCTGGTCAGGTGCTTCAGGTGAAAGAGACATTAACCCTTAGCTATCTGTTTATGACAGCTCCAACTGTCCCTCTCCAGGGTTCAGCTAAGTCCCTGGTCACTGGTGCAATGTGTTTGGTGGCGTCTCCTCCTAGCCGCTAGTGAATAATTGTGCACACATCACAAGAAAACACCAGGAGCCCGGTAGTGTTCAGGAAAGTGGTAGTAGCAGGGGTGGAGCTGCTAGCCAAAGGGGAAGTGGCTTGGCAGAGCTGTGGGGAGGAGCCAGGAATGCTGCTGCGGGTTCTAGTTGTATTGTTGGCAGTGTTGTTGATCACTTGTGCCCATCAGGACTGTGGTACGGCAGAGCAATGAGGAGCCCCAGTGCTGGCACGGCTGGGAGCACTAATGGGCCACTTTCAGGTGCATTAACAGACCTGCGTGAGACACCTAGGACTGGAATAGCAGGGGATACTGCAGGTGAAAAGCGGGGTTCATTGGCAGAGCTGAGTGGGGAGGCTGGCCAAGCGTGTACCCCACACCGTTCCTGAACCAAACAAGTGCTTCTTGTCTGTGGCTTTGAGATGCTCCAGAACATTCAGCCTGCCATTTGCTTTTAAATGAATGAGTTAAAAATCTAATGGACTGTTCCCCACATGCTGCTTCTGGGAAGCATGGGACTTAAAGAGACTAGGCTCACCTTCCTTTGCAGTGTGAAAACGATGAGCCCAAGGAAGGGAATCAATAGCAGCCTCACATCTGGAAGCTTCCAGTCATAGTGACAATCCAGAGGTGATAATATGCCCCGAGACAGGTCTGCATCTTTCAGAGGAGACAGACAGATAGACTCACACGCATGTGTAGAGCAGTGACTAAAACCCAATAATGACTGAAAGTTACTCAGATACTATTGAGATGAGGGGTACATATAGAGCTAGATTGCTGGGAGTATTTGGGGATGGATGGATGGATAGGTAGGTGGGTAGATTAGATAGATAGGTAGGTAGGTGTGGGGAGATGGGTGGATAAATAGGACTTCTGAACAGGTCTTTACTCAACTAATGAAATGTTGTCCCCTGACACACTTGCCCCTGCTACATGAGAAACGATGGAGGATATCTGACCAAACTTCAGAGCTTGCCTTGAGATGCTCTAGCATGCCCCAGGCCAGAAGGGTGCTCCCTATCCTAGTTAAAGCAAGAATCTTGTGTGCACTTAGTTGACGGATGGGGAATACGTACTTCTTAATGGCTCAATTTTCTGGCCTGTGTTATATCTTTATTATTATTATTATTAATAATAATAATAGGTGCCGGCTGTGCCAGTTTTGTGGCTCCCAAGGAGATCAGAGAGCTTAATATTAATTCCTGTAATATTTCAGCTCCTAACTGTGCTTAAGCGAAGCCATATTTTAAAAGTTAACAAAGTTGATTCAACAAGGAAGAATGGAAGGAGGTGCGGGAGCTCCCAAAGCTTCTACCAGGAACTGGCTATTTCGGATTAACAGACTGTCCTGTCTCCGATGGTACTGGGGAGTGAACTTTGGGAGAGGCAAGTGCTAGCTACGGAAGCTATAACACGGGTATGTGGAGAACTTCACCTGCATACACTGCCCTGCCAATCCGCCTCACCCTGGACCCCCTCTGTGTACGAAATGAGAGGATGGACTCCATGGTCTATTTAATCCTATGCCTTTCTGCTGGAATTGCCAGCAAATGTGCCCATTGTGTTGCTTGGTGTTGTGACAGACCTGTGCCAACTAAGAACTGAGTTAAGTCTTCAAACCACAATTTGAGGACTTCAATAACTCAGACATAGGTTAGGGGTTTGTTACAGAAGTGGGTGGGTGAGATTCTGTGGCCTGCATTGTGCAGGAGGTCAGACTAGATGATCATAATGGTCCCTTCTGATCTTAAAGTCTGTGAGTCTATGAGATACTTTACCCCATTTCACACAGCCATCAGATGGGGAGGAGAATTTCTGAACAGCCCCATCTCTCTCCTGGGAGCCAGCCCCTCAAGCCCTTTCTCACTAGAAACGTTCACAGAGGCGGTGCTCTAGATCGAAACACAACACACCTGCTTCACCACTGCATCACTCCAGCTTGTAATGTCGCTGCAAACAAGAGAGCTGCACTGGCATGGCAGTGGAGTAATGCCGCAGCAAAACAGGCCCAAAGAGTGAAATTTACCCCTCTGCAGCAGGGCCAGCATGAGACCTATGACTTAAGCATCACTTAAGCTGCCAAAACAGGGCTTGAGCAGGATGTAAACAGTGCATACAGCTGTGCCGGATCTCCACACAGGGGTGATCTTCACCCGAAGACGTACCAGTTCCACCTTTCATGACAGTCAGCGCCACTCTCTATGTGAATAATTGTCCTTTCCATCTCTAATGGCCCTGTGAGATCCCAGCAGCCACAGTTTACATGAGCATTCTGTTGCTTCATACTGTCTGTGCTTACAGATTGTGTTTGCTTAACCCCAGTGCTGCTCCCCCGAGTCCAGTCTATTTGTTTCTCCATTCGTGGCAGTCACTAATGAATGAGATTTGTCCAGATATCAACAAGACGTCCCATTATAAATAGGCAAAAATGCAGAGGCCACAGAGCAGAGTGCATTAGCAATTAGTCTCAATCTGCGCTTTTTGCTTTAGACAGATGCAGTGGCTGGTGTTACCCAGCAGGGGATGCTACAGCAAAGGGTCTGCTAAACCCCATTTTATTTGGGTTGGGGGTGGAATATGGGCAATGAATTTTCAGCTTGGAAGTAGAATGTTGATCTGTTTTGTACCACACTCATTTTAAATGGTCTCAACTAGTTGAGGGTTTTACAGACTTTGTGGCTTGTGACTTTATCTACTGCTTCTCTGTCCAGCGAAACTTGCTCTCCTTTTAAAAACCTGAAACCCAATGGCAACGTACTGTTCAGAAAGGCCTCCTGTGCTCTTGAGCCTTAAGGTGTTAAAAAAAAGGGAAACTGATGAACTATTATGGTTTAGGAGGTGACCGTGCTTTTCCATATATAGGGGTTTTTTTAAGTCTTTTTACTGCCTAGTTGCAGCGCCAGCACTGAATCACCCATGGTATTGTGCAGGGAAGGGGAACTTAAAGTCAAAACTTAAGTTTTATATATTTAAAAAGATAAATCAAAAGGTGAGGGGACGTAATGGCCTGGATACCCCCTGCTGTGCACCTTGTGTTGTCCTTTACCCACACTGACTGTGTAATGGTGCCAACTCCGCAAAGCGCTGTTTTGAACTCCCTCGGCGCAGGTGCCGCTGACTGACGAAGGGGCAGGGTGGAAGGACTGGGTCCCGATGTGCACAGAAATGATCACAGGATTTTTTTTTTCTCATTAATGGAAAACAGCAGGGGGATTGACTTGTTTCTCTGCTGTGGTGGGAACCCAAGCACAGCATCATGGAACTAGTCCACGAGACACTGACCGTAAACAGTAAGAGAAACTGACCCTTCTAGGTTAATTGTTTTAAGCTGAATAAAGATCAAAGAGTCAACAAAAGAACATAGGTGTTGGAAAGCAGATTAGATTTCTCAAATGCCTTAATAATTCCCAGTGTTGTTAGTATTATGGGTAACTAATGATAAATAGATGGATGAGAGGCAGTGTGGTCTAATGGATAGATCGCTGGACTGGGACTCAGAAAACTTGGGATCTCTTCCTGGCTGTGTGACCTTGTCCGTGCCTCCAATCCCCCTCCAACCCTTTATTTCTCTTGTCTGTTTGGATTGTAAGCTTTCTGGGGCATGGACTCTCTCTCAGTATGTGTATGTACAGCATCTAGTGCAATGGAACCTCGATCTCAGTGAAGCCTCTAGAAGCTACAATAATACTCATCAAAAGTAGCTAGATACCTGAAGCCAGATCCTGCAGTCTCTGAAAGGGCAAAAGCAAGTGCTGAAATACAGTGCAAGAACTGTGTCTCCGTACTCTGCTGTATTTCTGGCCTGCCTTTGCAGGCTCTAGACATCCAAATTGTTTGGATAAGGATCCGATCTTGTGTGCACCCGTCCAAAGTGACTTGGATTCCCATGCCCTTTGTGGTTCACCCCTCTGTAGGTTTGTCATCATGCACGTATCTCCGGCTTCTGCACTATCAAAGCACAAAAGGAAGGACTTGGGAGCCTTTATCTCTGATCTTTCCCTAGTGTTTGTGGGTGGAAGGCACACGGAAGTATCTGAAGGCCACTGACTGTGTCCTCACTTTATCAGCAGGCAGCACTGTGCTACTGAGAAGCCAATTCTAGGTCAGCCATAAAAGGGTGGCCCTTTTTGCAGCATGCCTTACCGCACAACCCGTGGAATAGAAAAGTGCAATTTTTGTGTCTCCAAAGGATATTGATTTGGGGGTGACGCCTTCACATCTTGTCCTTCAGTTGTGCTAGGTACTGATGAGCTCAGCAGTTCTAGTCGTAAACCAGTCCGGTGGGGATTCCTGCTTTGGACCTCGGAAGCATATGGATGTTAACGATTCATCACAGGGCTGAGGAGCCTGAGATGATGTAAAGATGCAGTGGTTCGCCCCCTTTCTACATTCTGGAGTGCAGCCTGAGCTGCACACAGTGCACTTTAGGGCTGGTTTGTGACTGGCGTGTGCATTCTGGTTATAGTAGACACGTACTGGGGGAGGAGTGGAGAGTGAGGGGAGGAAGGCAGGGACACAGGATGTAGATGGAAATCAAAGGAGTGGCCATGCGTCAATTTCATTGCCTGCAAACCCATGTCACAGAAACGCATGGCTGCAAATTGGCTTTTTAAATCATATGATGAACAGAGGCAGCAAGTATGGGTGTGCCCCTATCTGTGTGTGTTCGTTCTGTGTATATATGTGTTGTATACATGTATAAAGGAGGCAAATCCTGCACCCTCCATCGGGGCAGGGGAAGAGGATGAGGGCCATCTGGCTGTGGAATTAGTATGTTTCTGCTGTACAACAGGGGAAACGTTATAGGGATGGAGTTCTTCTCTGGGGCAGAGCTCAGCTCTGTGAGTCTCCGTGAGGGGGCCCTTTGGATAAGGAATGAGGCTGGAGGATGCACTGCTATGCAGATCCTATGGCCACTCACCATGGAGCGGCTATGCTTAGCTGCCAGGGAGGAGGATTCATCTCCACTTAGACTCACAGTTCCCGGTCCCCAGGCGAGTAACGGGTGCTGGAGAGATTGCCACGGGCCATGTTTAGCCATATGGCAAGTGTTCCGCAAAATGCACACACACATGAAACACATGAGCGCATCTGCAAACCTGTGCTAATGTGCAGTCTGTGTATACTCGTGTACATGTTTGCATAGTCCTCTGTGCAGTGAACACAGGCATATCTTAGAACCTGTGTGTGCCTGCATGAGCATCAGTATCTATGCAGATGTGTGAGTATATTTGGGTGCTTTATACTATAATGTTCGGGGCATGATAAATAGACAGACGGACAGATAGAATGCTGTCAATCTACATGATCATAGTCACTGTTCAGATGCTGCAGTGATGGGTTCTTGTATGGTTGCCTACTGGAGTTGCACAGCTATGGGGGGTGTATTTGAGCATGCAGTGTGTGTCTTTTCCATATTCACACAAGTAACCATGCATGAGATGTGACCAGCCACCCACCTCGAGCCATAACTTATTGGGACGGCAAACCCCCGCACGCACCATCATTAAGGTGCTTCTCTGAGTGGCATTGTCCTAGGTGAGAGGAGAGGCAGGAGAGCTGCAGGACTCGGTGTCCTCTCATCTCCCCAGATCCAGCAGCCAAGCGCACCATCTCCCTGGGGGACCTGTGAGCACTCCCCTCACCGGTGGCGCTCAATCCCAGAAACAGCTGTCTGGAGCTAATTTATTTCCTAATGCTGCAGCAATGTTAATTTATAAATTACACTGGTAATTCGAGCTATTATTAATTTCAGATGGTGTAGGGCAAGCCTAATTAAAATATGACACCAATTGCCACACATATGTACCAAGGACTACCGTTTAAAATTAATAGGAATATTAAGTGTGACACTGGTCTCAGAGATGCTTTGCACAGTAATTATAGCAGCCCTGCTGCAGGAGATCTGATAAAGGCGATAGAGAGATTTCTAAGAAATACAAAAATCCCACTCGCTCCCAGTTCAGGGGCTATTAAAAAAAAAGCTGCTGCTGCTTTTTTTTTCTTCTTCTTTCAAGGTCAAACACACTTTTTCATTGGAAACAGGACACAGGAATGGCACCGCGGGAAGCATAGCATTAATAACCTGAATATTTTTTTTAATGCATGCTCCTTATAAACATAGGGTAGGGGTCCAGCCAGTACTAAGAACCAGCTGGACCACCTCTGCTGCAGTCCCAGCTTGCTGACAAAGAGCCTTTGGAGAGGTTTGGTACATGGCTGGGAGACCTCCAAGGACCACTGCAGGAAATGGTGGTTGTGATTCAGTAGATGATGCTCTTCAGCCGGCTCTGAGCCAATACAACAGCCTGGTGCCTTAGTGGAAGGGGCTGTGGTTGGTAGTTATCACATGACCATGACCTTCCATCAAGGAGCAGAGCTGACTGTTCTTTGACTATTGGTGGTAAATATGCCCAATGATCTGTGATGGGACACTAAATGGGATGGGATCTGAGTTACTACAGAGAATTCTTTCCTGGGTGTCTGGCTGGTGAGTCTTGCCCACATGCTCAGGGTTTAGCTGATCGCTATATTTGGGGTCAGGAAGGAATTTTCTTCCAGGGCAGATCGGCAGAGGCCCTGGGGATTTTTCGCCTTCCTCTGTGGCGTGGGGCATGGGCCACTTGCTGGAGGATTCTCTGCACCTTGAAGTCTTTAAACCACGATTTGAGGACTTCAGTAGCTCAGAAATAGGTTAAGGGTTTGATACAGGAGTGGATGGGTGATATTCTAGGATGACCAGATGAGAGACATGAAATATGGGGACACGGGGGGAAGGGCGGATGGGTTGTCGGCAGGGGTAGGGAGGGAAATGAGCCGCTGGAGCATAGGAAAAATTGATGGGGGCTGATTCGTGCAAGCCTGGGAGGGAGCGGGGGGAGGAGTAATGCAGCATGTTTGGGGAAGAGGCCGGGCCAGGGCAGGGACTTGGGGAGGAATCCAATGGGGCAGGAAGGGGACGGAGTTGGGGTGGGGCCAGGGCTGAGTTGAGGGCACAAGCTCCCTCCGCTTGTGCGCCGGAGGGCAAAATATCGAGACAATTTGCGTCCTGACCCAACATCAGTCAGGACGTGGGACAAACAAGTAAATATTGGGACAGTCCTGATAAAATCGGGGTGTCTGGTCACCCTAGTGAGATTTTGTGGCCTGCATTGTGCAGGAGGTCAGACTAGGCGGTCTTACCTTAAAGACCTTACCTTACCTTCTGACCTTAAAGTCTATGATTCTATTCATTCCTGGCAAATAAACATTCCATGCAGCCCTGAGATCCGGGGCTCCCCTTCAAACTTGATTGTGGGGCGGTGACGCACCTCTCCCCTGCCCCCAGGATGGAGTGATGGAGTGTAACAGCCCCGTGACAGGGAGTCTGCTGGCATAAGCTACTGAGTGCTTCTGCAAATGAGATTCACCCCATCCTTTCTCCAATGCATCACCCTGGAGTCTCAGTGGTTCTCCTAGCTGGTAGTACTTCAGGACAGGGGCATCTGTTATAATTTGTTTCACAGTGTCAAATGCTTGCTGTTAGGAACCTGCCCAGGCCCATTCAGCATCCTGCCTTGTGAGCTGATATATGGCCTTGCTTATGGCAGCCAGTGTGGACAGAACTTGGTCAGAAAATGTATCATTCCTATGAAGTGCTGTACCCTTTTCATAGCCACTAGAGCTGGCATGTCTCTGACTGCCTTCAGCTTTTTGGGATCTGCTTTCAGTCCCTCTGCTATGAGCTAATGTCCAATATGTCACCTCATGTTGTCTGAGTTGCATTTTTTTCAGTTGAGTTTTAAGTTCCTGTCCCTGCATCACTGTAGAAAAGCTTGTTATTCTCTGCTATGGTCCCATTCTGCTCCTGTATCATTGCTCCCTTCACCTACAGTAAGGATATCATCTGCCATTACTTTCACCCCAGGCAGCCCTTCCAGCGCTTGGGCAAGTTTTCTCTGCAACACCTCTGGTGCTGGGCTTATGCCCACCAGCATGCGCGGCCATCTGTGGCAACCAAATGGCATTGCAAACGTTGTGAGCATACCAGGCTCTTTATCCAGGTTCATGTACCAAAGCCTGTTCCTCACGTCACAGACCACAAAGATTCTGGCTTTGGGAAGTTGTGAGCAGTGAATAGTGGCATCTTTTCAATACTCATTTGTGTTGCTTTGTGTCGAGGCAGATGCATAATTTGCCTGATAACTTCTTTACTACCATGCTGCTTACCCAGGCTGTACTGGCTTCTACAGGTGCTGTGATACCTCTGCTCTGTAGACTTTGAAGCTCCCTGTGTACTGGATTACACAGTGCCATGTAATTTCCCTTCATGGTAAGCACACCCAATCCATGGCAGGGCATAGTTCTAGCTGCAGCTTTCTTGCAAGGCACCCATTGCCTTTGAAAACATCCCCATGTGCTTTTTAAATTGTCTCCATTGTCCATGGGACTCCCTCTTTTGCATTGCTACTGAACCTGATTGGATCCATGGCTTGCATGGCCGTATTTCCCAAGAGGGATCTGTGGTGCTTACCTTCTACCACCGCAAAGTTGAGCTGGAACCAACTGTTATATTTTGGGTTAGCTGTTATGAGGTCACATTTTCCCTGGGCTGCATTGTGCTGTCATTGTACATTATTTGCTTGCATCTGCTGTTTGTAAAGCACATGTTTGAGTCCAATTCACCCCCAACAAATCGTATAATTGTAGAAATGTAGGACAGGATGGGATCTCAACAGGTCATCTAGTTCAGTCCCCTGCACTGAGGCAGGACTAAGTATTATCCAGACCATCCTGAAAGGTGTTTGTCTAACCTGCTCTTAAAAACGTCTAATGACAGAGGTTCCACAGCCTCCCTAGGTAATTTGTTCCGGTGCTTAACAATCCTTATAGTTAGGAAGCTTTTCCTCATGTCTAACCTAAATCTCCCTTGCTGCAATTTAAGCCCATTACTTCTTGTCCTTTCTTCAGTGGATAAGGAGAACAATTTATCATCCTCCTCTTTATAACAACTTTTTACATTCTTGAAGACTATTTTCATGGCTTCCCTCCGTCTTCTCTTCTCCAGACTAAACAAACCCAGTTTTTTCAATCTTTCCTCATAGGTCATGTTTTCTAGACCTTTCCTCATTTGTGTCGCTCTCCTCTGAACTTTCTCCAATTTGTCCACATTTTTCTCAAAGCATGGACACAGTACTCCAGTTGAGGCCTTATCGGTGCTGAGTGGAATGGAAGAATTACTTCTCGTGTCTTGCTTACAAAGTTCCTGCTAATCTATCCCAGAATGATGTTTGCTCTTCTTTTTCTTTTTTTTTTTTTTTGGTAACAATATTACATGCTTGGCTCATATTTGGTTTGTGACCCACTATAGCCCCCACATCCTTTTCTGCAGTTCTCCTTCCTAGGCAATGTTTTCCCATTTTGTGTTTGTTCGATTGATTATTCCTTCCTAAGTGGTATACTTTGCCTTATTGACTTCCATCCGATTTATTTCAGACCGTTTCTCCAGTTTATCAATCCCTAATTCTAATCCTGTCCTCCAAAATTCTTGCAACCCCTCCCAGCTCTGTATCATCTGCTGACTTTATAAGTGTTCTGTCTATGCCATTATCCAAATCATTTATGAAGATATTGAATAGAACTGGACCCAGGACAGATCCTGGTGGGGTCCCACTCGATATGTCCTTCCAGCTTGTCTGAGCACCATTCATAATTACTGTCTGAGTATGGGTTTCCAATCAGCTTCCCAATGATTTTCCAGTCACGTTGCAGGAGGCCCTGCTATCCAGCTGAAATCATGCAGGGTGTTTCCCTGTTAACATGGTTGCTTACACAGAGGTCGATGTGGTCCCTTGTTGCCTTCCTATCTCGGTAACCTGAAGTTGGTATGCTCTCGTACTCAAAGAGAGAGTCATGGTGTCACCACCACTCTCTGATGTGCTGCCCCCCTCTTGTACATGGCTGAATGAATCTTTTTGAGACCTTCTGCTCTTGGGCACACTGCCAAAATGGTCCAACTTGCCATGTTCCTTGGAATGCTGTCTTGGAATTCTTCTCCTTTGTCTGCTCCTGCTGTCTTCCACAGTGAATGCATCTCATTAAGGGTAGGGAATCCTGGCCACCTGCTCTTCTTTGCTGTTGTCTCACTGCATGTACCTCCGGGCACATTGGGCCTCCTTGGCTTTTCATCCTTTGACTTGGTCTCTAGTGAAAAACCTGTGTTGCTCCACAGTTTCATTCTGCTTTGGGGAACAGTAGCTCTCCAGAGGACTTCTCTGAGGCTTGGGACAGTGGTGAGCATCAGAGCACTGCAGACTTCTCTGCCTTGTTCCCCAATAAGGTAAAGTAGAAGTTTTACTTTCCCGCTGTTGTCGTCTCCTTGCATGGCCAGGGCTGTGTACAGCTCAAACTCCTTTTACTGGGTCCATCGCGGGGCCAGGTTTCTGTCTGCTTCAACCCAAGCTCCGTGGCCCACGCTGCCAGCTGCTGCTCACAGGGGAATTCACAGCTCCCACACTGCCTCCGTGGTTCACTATCAAAGAGGGAAGGTGGGCACAGGTTAAGTTAAAGTGGAACTTATTAAATTCTGGGCACTGCTGTGTCCCTGTGTTGCTTCCAGCCTAATTCCCTGCATTCCTTGTTTTTTCTGGTGTCCCATGAATACAAGTTACCACAGGGAACATGGGCCCTCTGATTCCAGTTCCACTGATCATGATACCCAAGCTGTGGTGCACTTGGCATGCTAGCAGAGACTGAATCAAAACAAAGCTCTCCAGAGAACACAGCACATAAATGAGAGGCTAAATCTTCAGCAGAACTCAGCCCATTTGGTACTGTGTGGAGCCCTGAGCTCATTGGAAAATCTGGCCCTGGTTGTCTATAAAGATACATCAGCCCTTCCCTGTAAATTAGGGGAAAATCAGGCCTGGCGTCTTGGAACAAATTCCAGCATGGGTAATTACAATCTTCCTGCCTTCACTTCCACCACCAGAGTCAGTTGTGTATGGTGTCATGCACTTCCTCTTGTAAAGCCGGGAGCTGTTTTGCTGCTAGTGTGAAACAGTTGCTACATTTCACAGCAGAGGGGAGAGCATTTCTGTGCTGGATGAACTGATAACTGAATGTGTTGTGATCCTTCGGGACAGGAAGGTGATTTCCAATGGTCAGATTGTATTAGTACCCAGCTGATGGTAAAAGGTCCTGGACGAGGGGAATTTGTTGGCTCAGGGTCCTTCTGACATTGGTGTTTAGTTACGGAGATTCAAGCCTGGCATTTAGACCAAATTGGAATGATCTTTATGGTTTGATGAGGCAGCCTGTTAGCTGAACCAAAGGGATAGCTTCTTATCCACGGCTCCCCCTGTATAGAGCTAACCTGAAGAATCCTATGTTCAGCGGGTGCCCGAGTCCTCTCGGAGGGTGAAGTCTTTAGGGTCGCAGTCCAGGGGCCTTGCTAGAGTGAGAGAGAATAGACCTTGTCCATAGGGCCTGATAAATGATTTTCCCATCTTGACCCAGAAGGGAATATTCTCACACTGCAGGCTCCAAACCAATGCTACCAGGGTGGAAACTGTCTTCTGCATGTGGGACACCATGGGGCCCTGCTAAACCTGGTTCTGCAATTCCTTATTACTCCATGGCTGGACTGTAGCACTTGAGTTTCTCTCTTGCATCAGACAGAGAAAGGGGTGAAGAGGAGGGGTGGGGAGGAGGGGCTCATGTGTCGGGAAACCCCACTGGCATTGGAGGTAGGTAGAGCGGCTGAAGGGCCCCCCACCGCCTTTCAACGCACGCAACTGTTAACCCAGGTGAGGCGCTGCTCCTTAGCCTGTATTCTCCTCTTTCCGGTCCCTGCAGCTGTGGGTTTCGTGAGCGAAGACGAATACCTGGAGATCACGGGGATCACCCGGGAGCAATCTGGCGAGTATGAGTGCAGCGCATCCAATGACGTGGCAGCTCCCGTCGTCCGGAGAGTGAAAGTCACCGTGAACTGTAAGTAACCACGTGTGCCAGCTCATGGCCGCAGCACAGAGGCGACGCTGGGGGCAGGCAGAGAGCAGAGACAGGGTGGTTGGCAAAGAAAGGAGAGCACCCCCCCATGCAGTGGGGAGGGGTAGAGATCATTGTCCCGTCACACACGGGCCGTGTTGCTGCCCAAGGAGAAGGGACATGGTCAGGGTTTGTGCAGAGGCCTCGGTGTGGCTGAGGCTGGGAAGGGCTGCGGGGGAGCTGGGTGTGTCTTTTAGGGAGGGCTGGGTGTGTCCTTGCAGGAGAATGGGGTGTTTGTGCAAGGGGGAGCTGGGCTGGGGGCACCCTTTCAGGGAACAGGGGGTATCTGTGCAGGAGGGAAGGGCTGGGCAGGGCTGGGTGTGTCCTGGCAGGGGGCTTGGGGCATACACAGAGTGGGTTGGGAAGGGGAGTGCCTATTTTCTTAGCAGATGTAGTTCTGCCCATTCATTTGGGTTTTGAATTCCTTTTTTTCCCCACTCCCTCACCTCCCTGGCTCTCTGTGTGCATGGGAGCTTTCGCAGCCCATGGTGAGATGCTGTGTTGATAACCTCAGGGGAGAAGTGAAGCGGGAAGTGAGCAGCAAGTGGGAATTTAAAAACAAATAATGAGCAGAAATGCTGCTGCTAAGAGAAAACTCAGCCCTCCTGGCACCCTACTCCTCTGCATACACACACAGTGCGTGCACTCAGACACACACAGGCACAGACACACAGGGGGTATGCACTTCCACGTAGACACTGTGGTACACGCAGGAGCACCCGTGCTCAAAAAGCATACACATGGTGCATGCGTTTACACACACATGCTCAAGTACCTGTGCGTGCGCTCATGCACATGCACAAACATGTGCACACACTCATTCACAAACATGTGCATGTGCTCACCCACATGTACAAACAAATGTGTGCATGAGCTCACACACATGCACAGACAAACATATGTGAATGCACTCACCAGTATGGGCACACACAGGCGCACGGGCTCACCCACGCACACACGAAGTCACGTGCAATCACGCCAAAGGAACACAACTGTTAGCAGTGGAGAGAACCAGAGGTTCCAATAAGCATGTGCTGCTGGTGAACTGGGGCAGACAGATGGAAGAGCCCATGCTGGCTAGAGACACAGAATGAGGTTTGGGGTCATTCTCTTTCCATCTGCCTGAGTGCTGGGCGTGAAGTTCCTTGCGGGCCTGTAAAACAGCACTTGAGTGGCAGGAACTGGGCACCGGCTTGGGGAACAGACCTCCTGTTGGCTAGGGGAGGGCGACTGGCACAGGGACCTTCTGCCTCTAGCTGGTTCATTTGGCTCAGCCCACGAGGTGGGGAAGAAAGAGAGGCTTGTGGAGTGAAGGCAGAAAAGAAGGGTTGTCCGAGGCCCAGGGGAGAAACCCACACGCCCTCATGTCCCCGCAGACCCGCCGTACATCTCGGACGCCAAGAGCACCGGGGTTCCCGTGGGGCACAAGGGCATTCTTCAGTGCGAAGCCTCCGCCGTCCCCGCCGCAGAATTCCAGTGGTACAAAGACGACAAAAGGTTGGTGAATCCAACAGGGTATGTGGGTAGGGGGAACAGAAAGGTCTTGCAGGTGGCATCCGCCCCAGCAGAAAAACTATTTGCTGCCATTCCCAGGGCTCCACTCACCTTGAACAAAGCTGGAGTGGTTGAGCCTGCACTTGAACTGCAGAGCCTGGAAAGAGGGGTCAGCGACCTGATTTCACCCTGTCTTTGTGACAGCCACACTCTCACTGTAGGAGAGAGGAGGGGAGTGGAGGTGGGGAATAGACCACTCTGTTGTAGTGCTGTTGTAAGAGGCACCAAGATTCTCTGGCAATTCCACACCATCTCCCCCACACACACTCACAGCGGCAAAAAGAGCCATAAAAACAGCATATCAAGGAAGGGGCAGAGAAGGCGGCCAGCCTCCTCATCCAGTGCATCCAGGTGCTGTATCCAGGCAGGGGAAACAATAATTAAATATTGAGCATCCCTCTGTCCCAGATGTTTTAATTAAATGACAAGGAGAACAGAGGAAGCCAGATTGCCGAGCCATTTACTCTCCCCAAATCTCGTTTAGCCCTTTAAAAAGAGGCTTTTGCAGAGATAAAGAGGCCAGTGCTCCTGGGAGCAAAGACCAGCAGCTAATTAGAGATGTGCCCAAGGTGGTGTGTTTAGATCCGGATACAAACTTGCCCGTAGTTCAAAGACTGGTGGTGTTCAGATCCAGCTGAATCAGACCTTTATAAACACAGGAGCCAGCAGCTAAAGTCTGATCTGGATTCTGAGCCAGATTTCCCCCCAACTTGGGTCAGGTTCGAATCTGGATTTTTGTATTGGGCCCAAGTCTGCACTAATAACCTGATCTGTACAGGTGCTGAGCATGTGCAGCACCCATCCATTCCAACAAGACCTGCAGTTGTTTGACACGTCTTAAAATCAGGCCATGAATTTATATTTAATTCATCTCTCTACAATATAGAGTATCTGAACTCCTAGGCTAGTTTTCCTGCCTGGGAATGGATCTTCTGGGCATTTGTTTTCCAAGTAGCCTGAATCTGCTCTCTAAATTCAGATCCCCTAAATTAGGGTGACCAGACAGCAAGTGTGAAAAATTGTCACGGGGGTGGGGGAGTAATAGAAGTCTATATAAGAAAAAGACCCAAAAATCAGGGCCATCTGGTCATCCTACCCTGAATTCAGATGTGCATGCCCCGTGCTGCGTGTGTAAATGGCATTGGTGGGCTAAAGTGGGCAGTGTGATCCAGTGGTTACAGAAGTGGGCTGAGAGTCAATTAACCTAGCTTCAGTTCCTGACCATCAATGTCCCATTAGATGACCGTGGGGCAAATCATTATGCTCTTTGTGCCTCCTTTTCTCTATCTGTGAAATGGGAGCAAAAGCAATTCTCCTCCTTGGTGAAGATTGTGTGGCTTCTTGCCTGAAAATGCCAAGAGTATTATTGGAAGCACAAATCCAGGCTTTGGGGGTATGGGAAAATGCAGAGGCTTTAAGACTAAAGATGCTCTCGGTCCAGATCCTTTAAAATGACAAACAAAACGTAAGGTCCTTATCATGCTAGAAAGATGCCCCGATGGGAAGTGGACAGTCTGCTGACTAGGGTGCTAACCTGGGATTTGTGAGACTCGCATTCGGTTCCCACCGATGCCACTGTTCTGTGGGACCTTGGACAAGTTACTTAACCTCTCTGTGCTTTGCATTCCCTTCTGTGAAATGGGGATAACTTCCGGGGGGGTGTGGTGAAGATAAATACATTAAAACAGCTTGTGTGACGCTCAGATCCTATGAGAATCTATCAGTGTAAGCTTAACTAGATCTCTCTTTTTGTAGGCCCTACACCAACTGTGAGTGTTGTTTCGTTTGTTTTCTGTGTTAAGCACATCCCAGGAATGGAGAAATGGGTTTAAAATACTAATTGGAGGATATTTTTCCCGTCAGGCTATGCATTTTTCAGAAGCAGGCCATACTGCACTGGCCTTTAAACCGCTAATATGAATAACATTCATATTCATACTGAAGCCAAGTGCTAGTGAGAGTTGTCAGACAAGACCCAAAGCAAGCTGGGGTGATGGTAATGAAGAGCAGGCGCCCACTGGGAGGAATTAGCTAGTAAAAAAAAAAGAAGACCAGAGTGCCTGAAGAAATAGAGATGCTGGGGAGGAGGGCGAGTGAGTTGTGAAACACCGAAACAAAAAAATCGGTGAATGGAAGACCTGCAAATGATGTCACACCACACTGCGTTTAGCCAGAGAGGGCAGCATGATCCAGCTGTGACCCATCTCCTCGGCTTGCCTTCTTCATCCCTGCCCTATGGTTTCCTCTAGGTAGGGTACTTGGAGCTAGGGTTGGGGTTCCTGTGGGCCTGGTACCCGGACCTAGGATTGAAGTTCTTATGGGTCTGGTACTCAGAGCTAGGATTGAGGTTCCTGTGGGCCTGGTACTCGGATCTAGGTTTGGGGTTCCTGTGGGCCTGGTACTCGGATCTAGGTTTGGGATTCCTATGGGTCTGGTACTCGGAGCTAGGATTTGGGTTCCTATGGGCCTGGTACTCAGAGCTAGGATTGGGGGTCCTATGGGTCTGGTACTCGGAGCTAGGGTTAGGGTTCCTATGGGTCTGGTACCTGGAGCTAGGATTGGGGTTCCTATGGATCTGGTACTTGGAGCTAGGATTGGGGTTCCTATGGGTCTGGTACTCGGAGCTAGGGTTCGGGTTCCTATGGGTAGGATACCTGGAGCTAGGGTTAGGGTTCCTATACAGAGGGCTTTCTGCCACTTCACAATCTTCCCAGAGCCTAGCCAGGCACATGCCATGCTCTGCCAGCTGGAAATGGAGTCTCTAGAGCGGGCTTTCCTGGGTCCTAGTTTGAATCGAATGACAGGATTAAACTCATCACTCCTTTGGCAATCAGGGTGGGACAAATCGATTTGGCTCAAATCAAGGCAAGACTTGAGTTTCCGACCTTTTTCTGGGCCAGGCCTGAACTTTGCTGGAATTCTGGGGGAGCTGGTGACTGGATGAAAGGCTCCTGGCATCTCTCCAATTCCCCTGTCTCCAGTCCCACGCAGGGCTTCTTCCTCTACCAGTTGTCCCCCTGGTCTTTTCTCTCTGTAGTACCTCAGTAGTGTCCCTTGAGAGCGATGCCAGCTCCTCCCATCTCTGTGAGTCCCCACCAGACCATTTCATCTATCCCACATGATGTCCCAGGCATCTTCCTCTCACTACACAATCCTCACTCAGTTCCCTACAGCTCCATCTAACTCTCTGTCTTGTCTCCTCTCTGTGAAAGTCTTTGCAGGCACCAGGGAGTTCAGCAACATGTTTGCAGAACCCCATACTACAGCTCCACTCATACCAAGTCCGCTCTGGGTCTGCTGTCTGATGTGCCCCTGAAAGCATGCCTGGATTGATCAGCAATGCCAGGGCCCAGTGGACACACTGCCAGGGGTCCTCCCAAAGACCTCTGGGGATAGATTTTCAGGAGGAAGGGGGTCAGGAGAATTTATTAGGGATGCATGAAGGAAGTGAGCCTTGGAGAAGGGGGTTAGAGCCACCTGTCAGGGTTGTCAGATTTGGAAGGGAACAAGGGGATCATTTTGACGGTGGAGGAGAGGAGAGGATAAAGCTGACGTGGAGCTGGCAAGGAGTTGCAGTGCCCACATGGTGATCATCACTACCTGTGGCGGGAGCTTTGCAAACCCCAAGACTGTTCTGCCATGGTGGCTGCTCTGCTTATCTGAGGATGCTTCTTGTGCTAGCTCAGCTCTGAGGTGGTCTGAGTGTGATCCAGTGGATAAGGCATAGGATGAGATTCGAGATTCCAGTTCCAGCTCTGCTGCTGACCTGTTCTGTGACCTTGGGCATTCATTTCATCTCTCTTTTTCCCCACCTACTCTTTGTCTGTTTAAATATAAGCTCTTCATGTCAAGGAATGTCTTACACTATTTGTCCGGTATGGTGGAGCTTTGATCTCAGGTGGGTTCCCTAGGTTTTACTGCAATATGGATAAGAGCCTGGGGGATAGTTAGCAGCCCCTTGCTCTGACCGTGTCTTTCATTCTGAAGGTGTTACCATGTCCCTTTCCCCTTCTCCCCTCACCTCAGGCTGGTAGAAGGACAGAAAGGGGTGAAAGTTGAAAGCAAAGCCTTCTTCTCCAGATTGACCTTCTTCAACGTCTCTGAGCAGGACTACGGGAACTACACCTGCGTGGCCTCCAACAAGCTAGGAAATACCAACGTCAGCATCATCCTGTACGGTGAGTAGGGCGGAGTGCTGGGTGGGGAGAAGTAGGGAGAAGCCGATGTGGCGGGGAGAGGATGAAAGGATGCAAACCCCCAAGGGTTATATTTTCTGGGTGTTGCTGACAGACAGGACCGCCTCAGTTTGGAGCCTCCATTCATCTCAAAGTGGAGATGTCACCAGATGGGATGCGTATTTCTTACTGATTGTTTCTGCTTTGGTGGGGTTCTGAAGTTGCAAGGGAAAGCTCACACATGCTCAGCTGTTATTCCCAGGTATAGCGTGACCAGGAGCCAGGTGGGCTGAGCTACCAGTGCAGCACCTGGGAGATGAGTGGCCTCTTGTCCAGGCAAAAGGAAATTCAGTCTCATGCTTGTTTCACCCCAGTTTCTTCCACCCATGCCCTTCAGTTCTGTCCTGCTGGAATCCATTCCCCCAGAACTTCATCCTCCATGTTTGTTCATTCCTGGGTTTCCCCAACCCTGCTGTCCCAGTATGCCCCCAGCCCTGACCTGGGAGGGACCTCCTGCACTGAGAGAGGATGTCTTCTCCATCTCCATGCAACCCTGGGGTTGTCCACACACTGCTTTCTCCTTCCTCGCCTTGAAATCCCCTCCTTGATTTCCTCTCGCCTTTTGTCTCTCCTATAAACTTCTCAGAATTGACCTAAGGGCTGGACAGCTGAGAGCCCCTAAATCAGAACAACTGCCACCCTGCAAACAACCTAGGCTTGATTAAAGTTGGACATTAAGATCTGAAAGGGCTTTGTGAGAGTGAGTGAAACCTGGTTTGGCTGAAATAAACCCACCTACCTCATCGCCCCAAACGTCTACTGCATGTTCATAAGAGTTGGATGAAATTTTGATAACTCCTCACTCCCATTATGTCCCCATATTCATGGCAGCTCAGTGCTTCAAAACAGGTCCAGACCAGAGAATAAAAAAAAATGGCAAAATATCCAGTTTGTGTTGTATTTTTAGCCTGATCAGAAGGAATCAGGAAGCTTGCAAGAAAGTTTGTCCTTGTGAGAGTTCCAGCTTCTCACTACCAATGACAGAGCATTTGGGTAGTTCTGTAAAGGCTGGAATAAAGCATCCAGGTATCTAGGTGCTTATTCAAAGCATGACGAGTAAGATCTCTGCCAGACAGCTCAGTCAGGATCAGCCCCTTGAGTCAGTGCCTTTTTCTGAACCATGGGATAAAACATGACAGTATTTGTCCTAGAAACAGGCCCAACCCACAAATTCCACATCCAGACTCGGGTTTTGAATAGGTCAAGGTTCGAGGGTGCCCTCGGCCAAGTTTTGCTTTGAGGCTTGGTAGCATTGCCAAATTTGGATCCAGATCCGGTTAGGGATTCCAGTCACCCCTAAAGTTTGGTATTTACTGAGCTGGGACTTTGAGCCTATCAATAATATTCATGGTAATAAACTACAGGAGGACCCTTCAGGTATGTGGCAATCGCCCAGGTGGGGTCACGTGTCTGCAGCTTCGCACAGAGCCATGAAAAGCTATAGTAACAGAACCAGAATCTAGGCGGCACTTGCTTTGTTGCAAACCTGAATCTCAAGACTGTTTTGCTGAGATATATGGACCTTTCAGCCAGCCACAGCCACAAACCAGATAGACTTGGATTGACTCCTGGATATATGCAGGAGACTTTGTGCTTTGTCATGTTTTGAGCTTAAACCCTGGCCAGTTTGGCTGAGTTTCTATTTGTGTTTTTGGGTCTGTCAAATCCCAAACTCAAAGGACCTAAACCCAGATCGGATCCAGATTTGAATTTGTGCAAGTCCATGGGAGCGGGATGAAATGTTTGATCCTTACGACAGAGACATGGCCCAGTTAGGAAGTTCATATGCTGATCTGCTGTGGACGACTCCACAGCATAAATGACCCACGCAGTTCTGTCTTCGTGTGTCAGCTTCCAGGTCACATTTCCTGTTACTGCAGCATTAAAAAAAAAAATAGAAAGATGACTTTGCCAGAGGGAGGGAGGGAGGGGGAGGGGGAGTTCCGCGCCCTTATCTGGGAACTGTTTTCTCCACATGCCAGAGCCGTGATTAGAGTGATGCATCCATCTGACACCGCTCACAGTCAGGGAGGACATAATTGCTCGACACATTTGTCACGCATCTCCATGCTATGGCAGTCAGTGGTGTCGGAGCCTGTACCGCTGATCAGGAACCAAGTGGGGAGCAAAGTCCTTATCATCCCCTTCCCAGATTCCCCCACACCCAATTCCAGCCCACACCCATAGCCAGCTGTTCTACACCACACCTGTGGTGATACCCACCATTGCATTAGCACCTGTATCCTACAGACCACGGGCTGAACCTCATCTCATTATACAGACTGGCTTGTGAACATCACTTAGCTCCACCCCTGCGAATGATGTTGTCATCTGCTAGTAACTAGCGACAACTAATAACAGAGGGAATTAAAAAAAAAAAAAAAAGAGGACAGAAATCCAGACAGTATGAGAGCTGGACAAAATATGCAATGGGCCAAAAGATAATTTTTGGGTGGCTTCATTGTGGGGCATCTGATTTGCAGAGGTGCTGAGCGCTTCCTCTTTGAAAGTCAGCTGCCTAGACGGATCTGAAGCCGAGCGGCCGCAAAACTTGAGGAATGCAAACTTAGACATCACTGTTGAGCCTGTGGATCTTCCCTCCCACCTTGGCCTCAGGTTACCGATCTATAAAATGGCTGCAGAATGTTAAGCATGTACTGGACGTGCAGGGGGCATCAGCCTGCACTGGAGGGAATGTCTCGGAGGCGCATTTGCAGCTACAGCTTCCGTTGTGGTTTCTGCTGGGGGTAGGGTGGCTTTATTTTTCTGTGGGAGTTTCAGAGGAGCTCCATCAAACAAATCTGGGAGCAGGAGGTACTGAATTGCGCATTGCCTGGAAAGCCTCCCCCCCATATCCCTATTTCAGGCAAGCAACACTCGCTCTTTGTTCACTGACCCCCTTATAGCCCAAGTTTCAGCCACTTTCCACCATCATTACCTCATCCGCTTGCAGATTATGCCCATTATGGGGGACCCCTGCCAGCATGTACCCTGCCTCAGCTTTCTCTCAGGTCACCTTCCCCTTTAACGCCCACCCCTGGGGTCACCCTGGCTTTTGGGGAACCTTCCAGGGCCCCCTCAGTTTGTGCTGGGCTGCTGTTGAACTGGTCTGAAAGTGTGAGCCAGGCCATGGCTGATTGGTTAACACCGCTGCAAACCACACTGTTATTGGGTTGTGGGTGAGGGGGACAATGGAAATGTGCTGAGTCGGCTTTTCCAGTCAATCATGAGTCAGGCTGTGCTGACATGAACAGTGGGGTGGTTGTGAAGTTGGATTTATTGGTGTGGGAAATCATGGGATGAAAAGCAAAACATTTTAGAGCCTTAAAACCCCTTCTGTGCTGCTCAGCTTCCTGCCCTGCAGGAGACATTCCACTGAGTAACAGTGAGTTCCTGTAAAAAGACACACCCTACCTGTAGAACAAGTGAGATTGTAACATATTAGGGCCCCAGTCCTGCAGGTGAGTCTGTGTAGGTGCAGGGATTGATCTGCCTGGATAAGTCGGGACCTAGAACTGTATATAACGTCCCTGCAGCTATCAAATCTTTGTCATGCTTCACCTCACCATGCACGATTGGTAGTACCTATTGTGTAATACAGCCTTGCAAAATTCTGTGTGTTCAGGGGTAGGGACTTTATTTTGGTGGGTGAATAACATATTGTTAGCTTTTCATTTACATTGTGGTGGCAAGGACGAGCATGGGGATTTTGTAATTGGGTTGGTACATTTCCAAAGAGGCACTTTGGTCTAGTGGCCAGTGCACTGGACGAGGAGTCAGAAGACCTGGAGATCTGCCACTTATCTACTATGTGTCCTGGGGCAAATCTCTCCCCATCTCTATAGCTCTGGTCCTCCCTCCTGTTGTTTGTCTATTTCAATGGTAAGCTCTTCAGGGAAGGGATGATTTCTCGTAGTGTATTTTTTATAGCACCTGACACAATGGGCCCTGGTCTTGGCTGGGGCTTTCAGGCATTCCTATAATAATCTCCCTTTTGCAAGGCTGCCATAATATTATTTATTATTTTAAACTCATGGTAAGATCATTCCTGCAATTTCCCATTATTCATTTCACTCACATCAGAAAGAGTCTGCTGCTCCCTGGCCCCACCCTCTGACCTTTTAAATGCCCCTCCTCCTTCCACCTCTATTTACACATCAGAGTGTTTGCGGAGTGATATGTGAATTATAATTTATTTATTTATTTATTTATTTTTGTCATTTTTCTCTTCCGTCGTTTCCTCCCCCGGTTTAGAAATAAGTGAGCCCACAAGCTCAACCTTGTTCCAAGGTCAGTATCACTCTTGCTGTGTGTCACATCCGCTGTCCTTCCCCTGCCTTTAACCTCTGCCTGCTCTCACGTTCCCTGTTTCCCTGTCTGACAACATGCATGGAGGCCAGTACCACTTCCTGGAGGGCAGCCAGAAAGGATGCAGGTAGATGGGCTATGACTGGTCACCTGGAATTTGTCTCCATAAATAGTGTGGCTTAAACTTGACACGCTTGTCTTGTCGACCCAGAATTCCTTCCTGGGGGGGGTGCAAAATGCAGTTCTGCTTCGTCTCTTCCTGGAGCTTGCGCCCAGACTCCTTGTCCAATTGGATATAAATCCAGTTTGCAACCTTCACCTTCAAAATATTGTAGCTAGGATGTCTTCAAGCTGGCCCCAGGGATCTAGTCCCAGTTCTTCTCCTTATTCTGAATGTTGCAGTATGAAACATCCCCCTGGATGCTAATGCAGATATTGGACCCCATCCTGCAAGGTACTGAGCTCCAGCTGCTCCCATTGAATGTGCAATGGAAGTTGAGGGCGCCTGATAGCAGAACAAACAGTAGGACTTTTGAGAGCTATAGGTGAGGCCTTAATGGTCACTCACTGTCTTGAGAGGATTTGCTGTGCCCACAGCTGCCTTGGGAGGAGGGATGTGCAGCGATAAGGCATCCTGCCATTGCTGGAGACCCTGGCTCAGGAACATTCTTAGGCCTTGCTGGGAATCTGGTGCAAAATCAGAGCAATGCACCAGATCTGCTTTAGCCTTTCCCTGGATAACTAGGCTAGAGGAAAGGCTAAAGCAGAGCTGCTTTAGGATTTAGGGAGCCTGTACTGAGGTTATTCTTGGAGGGTCCTCAATCTTTTAATCTCCCCTTTTCTCATGCAATCTCCTCTAGCCTTGGTCAGGACAGGGTCTGGAAGATTTTCTCCCTGCTTGAGGACTGGCCTCCTCCAAGTCAGAAATTATGCCGGTCTTTGCCTTGCTGACCCTGGCTGAACCAAGGCAGATCTAGCGGAGCACTGGTCAGCACCCCCGGGCAGCAGCAGCAGCACTCTCAATGTTGCAGTCATTTTGGGACTGGCTGTTCCGCGAATGCAATCCCCCTTGGCTTTATCTTTGACAGCTCCCAAATGGCAGCTGTTGGCTAAGAGCATCTCATCATTGACCCTCTGAGGTAGCGCATGAGCAGAGCAGCTACATGGGTGATACCAAGGGGCACTGTGTGGCTTGCTCTGGAGGGTAGAGGCTACATGCATGATAATTTAGTGCAGAAGGGGAAATAGCATCGGGTGGAAGTAAAAGAGAACCAGCTGTAGGAGTGAGTATCTTCCCAGCAGGGTATGTGTACAGCCTTGCCAGTCAGAGCCAACCAAAAATATCCGTGAAGGATTCCAGTAATTCCAGCCAGTCCTCCTACATGCCTGGCACCTTTGTTTATGACATGGTCAAGATCACAAAGGGAAGAGATGGGGAAAAAAATCACCCTTACTCCATGGTGGTCTTTAAAAAAAAGAGACTCCATACCAATCCTGGTACGTTTATCTGCATCCCCCACTCCCCTCACAGTGTCAACAGAGACAAGGTCACCTCATGCCCACACGTGGAGGCATTTATTAATCATCCCTTCATCCTGTTTTGTTTTTTCTTTCTTTTCTGTTTATCTCTTGCATGCCAACGCCCACATCTCTCCTCTTCGTGCTTCCCTCCATTCTGCCATGTAAGTACCCGCCAGTCCTAATAACTCACCTTCATTCTACTAAACTCCTTAATGTTCTGTAAAGAAGGGAAATTGGGAGGTGTTAGGCAGAGAAAAACAATGCCTTGTCGCAGAAGCCAACCAGCTAATGCACAGAGATAGGACAGATGCATGTGCAGGCACAGAGGTAGGGTAGATACAGGCTGAGATACGGTAGATGGAGCTGGGTAAAGCAATGGGATGCTTCAGATGGCTGAACATAATTGCTAATGGGTTGTGAATAGGTGTAGGTGGGTTGCGATTAGCCATATTGCTAAATGAGACAGGTGTGGGCAGTCACAGATAGATCCCGGCTAGATGGGAGTGGAGTCCTAGGCGTGAGGTTTCCAGTGTGGAAGAGGTTGAGAACCACTGCAAGAGACGGATGAATGAGACAGCCATGGACACAGTGAATGGTTTGTATAAGTCGGCAGATAGGTGCAGTGCATAGATCCCATAGATGTATGTGGCATAAATACATACTGATGCGGGGAGTGAGGCGGGATGAGAGGTGGATGGATGTAGTACACAGACAGATGGATACAGGAGGTAGACATTGTTAGACCATTTACAGGTGACGCAGCTCTGCAGAGAGAACAGGGTTAACATCTCAAAGTCCTGGTAACTGTTTATAACCATCTGGGCTTCTCAGAAGGTGGCTGTTGCACAGAGATTAGAACCCGGTCCCTCTTGGAAGGCTTGTGGGTATATTTGCCAGCCATTTGTCCTCTTCAGTGAGGTCATGAGCTCTGTGTCTCAGTGGCATGCAGAATTACCTGGCCTGCTTTTGTGACACAAGGAAAGAAGCTGACTCAAGCTGCTATGCCAGGGGCTTTGGCAGCTTTGATCTTCAGGCGCCACAGGTCTCTGTCACATGCGCATTCGCTTTGAGCACATTAGGATTTGGAGATACACCCTGCTCCAGATCCATTCCTGGAGTAACTCCGCTGCCTTCAGTGGAATCAAACAGGGATGAAGTTCACCCAGTAGAAATAGAAACCAGCAGACCTGAGCTGGTAGAAAGCTCGAATCCCATCAGAGTCCGACGGTGGGGTTGACTAGACCTTTCCAGAATGATTTGTTGAATTGCTCCAAAGGCAGTAAGGTTTTGTGAAGTGGATAGGAATAGGATCATTGGACCCGATTCACCACTGAAATACCCCAGGTTGACACTGTGCTGAATCAAATCCAGTGTGTTTGCTGTAATTCTAGATGGGAGTTAGAGAGCAACAGTATATGAAATGCCCTGGGTTTTCTTTGTCTAGCTCCTTTTATTCTCAGATGCAGATCCACCATCGCCCTCCAAGTCTGTGCTACCTCTAGACTAGATCACTGCATGAAATTCAGCCTGCAACTCACCTTCAAGGCATCGCCGGGGCTTTGGCAGGGGCAGACTTCAGCTTTGGAGCAGGGTGGGCTAGTGGAACCCAGCTACTGCTGCACTCTGAATACAGTCCGCTAATTCACTCCTGGGTGAAATTCAAGGGGTTGGTTTGGGCCCTACTTACCTCAGCAATCTCTTCTCCCCTTATACCGCACTGTGATGACTGTATTTGTCAGGAAAGGTTTGGCTTTCTGACCCAGTGGTGACGCCTGGGGAGTTGGGGGTGTTCTCTGTTGCAGACACTTGCCATGGAAATACTGAGCCTGACCACACTTAGAACATGGGGTCAAATACACCTCTTTGCTTGGGCCTTCCTAGGAGGGTAGGCACTAGAATCTCTGATCACCCAGCTTGGAAGTCATCGCCTTTCAGCTTATCTGTGTTCTTGTCACAGATACTCCACTTGGGAAAGAGGCTGAGCCAGAAATCCACCCGTGCTCACTTGAAATACAACCCGCATGTGTGATGAGACTCTGAGAGCCCAGGTACACAAGCTGGTAACAAAGGGACTGCCACTCCAAGGGCGGACCCGTGTTCCATTGAATCTTCTCTCCTTTCTCAGCACTGCTCTACACTGGGAACTTACATCGGCATAGCTGTGTCTCTCAGGCACGTGAAAAACCCACATCCCGGAGAGATGTAGCTAAGCCAGTCCAACCCCCAATTCTTTCGCTGACCTCACTACTGCCTCTTGGGGGAGGTGGATTACCTGTACTGATGGGAAATCCACTCCTGTTGGTATAGGTGGTATTTACACTAAATCACTGTGGCGGCACAGCTGCAAGCAGTTTAAGTGCTGGATGCTTCAAAGAAAATCACAGTGCACCTTCCTGCAATTATATCCCCATAGGGGTGGGTGTCTCCCTGCTCCCAGCTAGCAACTGGTTTATGACCTGAAGCATCAGGATTTACCTGAGCAGTACCTGGTATCAGTACCCTGATCCATCTTCTTCAAGGTCCCTGAAGGTACTGTACAAGTAAAGGTATTTGACGGGAGATTTTCACTCTGCTATGCCCCAGGCCTCCCCTTCACATGCACACAGAGACCATCGGGCCAGGGGCTCAGGACAGTGCACAAAGTCATTTTGCTCTGAGCCTCTCTCTCTCACTTGGAGTGTTCTGTGAAGGAACGTTCACAGCAACCTGAGTCGCGCTGCTGCTGTCTTACCGACTGGCTTGGTCCCCACGGAGTCTTTTATCCCCTAGGCATTAAGCTGGCTTTTGATGGTATCAGCACTCGGTAAAAGGTCGGCTGATTAACGTCTGAAAGCGATCATCAAGCCAATTTATTAGCAAATATGGGACTGGAGGAAAACTCCTCAGATCACACGGGAACAATTGCAAAAAGAAGTGGTTATCAAAGACAGGCTCAGCATCCCCTGAGGATTAAAGGGAGTCACTTAGGAGCTGGACTTCCAGTTTGCGGCACTTACAGGCATAGCATGTGCCAGAAAATTTGCTGGGCTTTCTGCTCTAAAGCAGCATCGTCTGGGCTTTTGTGTGTGTGTGCATGCTACCCCAAACTGCGACTCTTTCTGCATGGAATCAGCTAGATCAGCAAAAAGGTGTCGGCTGCAGGAGTGGCAGGAGATCAAGAGGTTGTTTGTCCTTTCTTCACCCGGCTAGAAAAGCATGATCACATGATCATGTCGCTGGACATGTTGAGTTGCCTGAATGTCATGTCCATGTAGCCTTCTTCCAGGACAGGAGGGGTCACACATGGCACAAGCATGATTCCTGTCTGCAAGTGGGAAAAAAGCTGGAGATTAAACTAACCCCTCGGGGGCAGGGAGGGATTCTTCAGGAAAACACATGCTCTGAGGTGATGGCTCATAGCCTAGCAGAGAGCACGGTCAGGTTCCCCTCACCATCTGTGAGGACCTTTGCCTTATGGGTGAGTTTTCAAGTGTTTTATGGGTGTGCAGAACAGTGCAGGCGGTTCAGTCCCCATGTAGGTACTAGCGCCATCTTTCCCACATCAGTTAAAAGAGAACATCTCATCTATGGAGGCTGACCCTGTGTCCTAAGAGCCCCTCTGTGAACATCAAAATGCGGCCCCCCAAATCCTCCAGTCAGTGAAGCAATATCCAGAAGGGAGTCTTCTTGGGAAATGAGGGACCTCTGTGATCCCAGGTTTTCATGTGCCACTCATCAGAGCCGCATGTGGTCCTGTTGCCCATCCCCAGACAGTAGGAGCCATCAATACTTCAAAGGCATAAAAGAAGCAAGTGACATAATTAGAAGTAGGAGTAGTGGTTGCTATAGCATCAATCTCTCAGACTGTCTTTTCATAGGCTCCTAGAAAAGTAGGACTGGAAGGGACCTCAGTCGGTCATCTAGTCCAGTCCCCTGCACTGAGGCAGGACTACGTATTTTTTAGACCATCACTGGCATGTATTTGTCTAACCCGTTCTTAAAAATCTCCAGTGATGGAGATTCCACAGCATCCCCAGGCAATGTATTCCAGTGCTTAACCACACTGACAGTTAGGAAGTTTTTGTCATGTCTAAATCCCCCTCGCTGCAGTTTAAGTCCATCATTTCTTGTCCTTTCCTCAATGGATAAGGAGAATAATTTCCTCTTTATAACAACTTTTTACGTTCTTGAAGACTATTATCACTTCCCCCCTCGGTCTTCTCTTCTCCAGACTAAACAAACCTAGTTTTTCCAGTCTTCCCTTGTAGGTCATGTTTTCTAGACCTTTGATAGTTTTTGCTGCTCTCCTCTGGACTCTCTCCAATTTGTCCACATCTTTCTTGAAGTTTAGTACCTAGAATTGGACACAGTACTGCAGTTGAGGCCTTATCAGGGTGTCATTATTAGGGTGAGCAGAGTGGAAGGATTACTTGCTTACAATGCTCTTGCTAATACATCCAAGAATGAGGTTCACTTTTTTCCCAACTGTATGACATTGTTGGCTCATATTTAATTTGTGATCCATTCTCGAATCTTTTTCAGCAGTATTCCTTTCATAGCAGTCGTTTCCTGTTTTGTATTTCTGCAGTTGATTGTTCTTTCCTGTTTTGCATTTGTCCTTATTGAATTCCAGCCTATTTATTTCAGAGCAGTCCTCCAGTTTGTCGAGATCATTTTGAATTCTAATTTTCTTCAAACCTCATTCCTAAATCTTCTGGCTTTGTGGATTTCACTGTTTTTTTTTTAACCAGTATAAAAATAATGTTTGCATTATTGAGTGTTTAAAAAAAAAGTTTACTGTTTAAATTGTAAGCAGTAGAGTTTTCACCACACTGTGAAAGCATCATTAGAGCTGCCTGGAAGCTGTCACAGCCTCCCCCTCACCAGGCTTTCAGGCTAATCAGTGTCACAAGTGACTCGGCTTTTGTAGTTAAATGTTTGTCTGTCTGTCTGTCTATGGCTGTTAAATGCATGTTTCCTGGTCTATTCATCCTGAGACATGCTCCTTACTAATGCATCATTGGGCTGAAATTTACCCAGAGTTGACACAGAATTTCGTCTGGATTAAATAACCTGGCAGAGGAGCCACATGGCAGACAGCCCACTAGTTGGGCAAGGTTTCATTAGGGAAAAAAAGTGGCCACAACCTCCCTTGCACTTGGAATGGGGAAGGGTTGTAGTGGGCCAGCTCTGTCTGCAAAGGAAGCATTGGTGTCTACATGGGGGCAGGAGTTGTGCTGATTCAACCCATACCCTCATCAAACTCCACCAGCAGGTCTCTGGTAAACTGAAAGCTGTCTTCCCGGGATAGTGATGCATCGGGCCATGCTTATGCAGAGAAGCTCCAGTTGCATCTCTTTCTGTGCCAGGTTTATGGCAGTTGGCAATTAGACTGAATAAAATAGGTACTGATATACCACATGCATTGCTTATGTAAAATCCCACAGTGACTAGCCGTGCAGGGATGAATTGCAGGCACCAGGTTGAAAATGCATGGTGAAATGTCTTGACCGCCCATTTGATTAAAAACCACATGGGGCCGATCATGAAGCCCTTAATTAGGTCAATCTCCCATTGAATGAGTGAGGGGAGCAGGAAAGAGAAGTTGACCTTGTGGTTAAGGCACTAAACTGGAACTCAAGAGACCCAGGTTTTGGTGCTAGCTCTGCCAGACTCGCTGTGGGACTTTGATCAGGTCACTTAAAATGATTTTTTTCAAAGCCACCCAGGGGATTTAGAGTCACAATTCAGATTAATTTTAACTAATTAATTTTAAAGATTTGTGTGCATCTAAATCTCCTAATGAACTTTGAAAATGTCAGCTGTAAATTGTGTGCCTCAGCTTCCCCACTTAGAAACTGAGGATACTCATCTTCCCCTTCCCTTACCCTTTGTCTGTCTTGTCTATTTAGATTGCAAAGTCCTCAAGTGGGGATTCTCTCTTATAATCACAGTCAGAAACAGATCTCAGTTGGGGGCATCCAAATGATATTGTAACACAAATAAATAATAATAATAATAGTAATAAATAATAATAATAAGGATTGGACCTGGAAAAAAATACCCAGTGAGTGCCAGATTCTGTCATGCTTACTTATATTGAGTCTCTTTCTCCATTGCCTTACACTTTACATCGATTCTTACCAGAAAGGACCATTAGATCATCTCATCTGACCTCTATATTGTAGGCCATTACTTTTCACTCATCTTACCACTGCACTGAGCCCAGTAGCTTGTGAGTTGGCTAAAGCACATTCCAGAAAGACATCCTCTCTTGCTGTGAAGACAGGGCCGACTCCAGGCACCAGCTTATCAAGCAGGGGCTTGGGGCGGCAACTCCACAGCAGGGTGGCACTTTCAGATATTTGGTGGCAATTCGGCGGAGGATCCCTCACTCCCGCTCGGAGCGAAGGACTTCCCGCTGAATTGCCGCAGATCGCGATCGCGGCTTCTTTTTTTTTTTTTTTTTTTTTTTTTTTGCCTGCTTGGAGCGGCAAAACCCCTGGAGCTGGCCCTGTTTGAAGACATTGAGAATCCACCACTTCCCTTAGTAGTTTATTCCAATATGGTTAATCACCCTCACTGTTAAAAAGCTGTGCTGATTTCTAATCTGGATTTGTCTGGCTTCAGTTTCCAGTTCTTCTTCTGCCTATTTCCACTAGATTAGAGTCCTTTCATATGCAGTATTTTCTCCCTCAGAAGCACTTATACACTGTAATCAAATAACCTCTCAATCTTCTTTTTGAATAGTTAAACAAATTAAGCTCTTTCAAGGATACTCTCCACTTCAAAGTTAGGTTTTCTTAACTACATCACTCCGGGCTGTGAAAAATGTCATGCCCTGTGTGATGTCATTTAGCTCAGCTAAGCCCCAGTGTAGACACTGCATCAGCTTTTCCATTATTTTGCTTGGGATTGATGACAGGCTAACTGAGGGCTTGGCTACACTGGAGAGTTGCAGCGCTGCGAACCCACCACCAGTGCTGCAACTTGCTCACCGTCCACACTTGCAAGGCACATACAGCACTGCATCTCCCTGGCTGCAGCGCTGGCCGTACTCCTGCTCTGCCTCGGGTACAAGGATTGCAGCACTGGTGATGCAGCGCTGCTCTGCAAGTGTGGCCACCAAAAGCACTGTAATTGGCCTCCGAGGTATTTGGAGGTATCCCAGAATGCCTGTTCAGCCACTCTTCCGGTTTGTTGTGAACTCCGGGCTCCCGGAGCTGCTTATTTTAAAAAACAAACACAGCTCCTGTTTGCTCAAGCAGAGGCAGGCAAGGGAATTTCTTTGGAATGTTCACAGTTTGCTTGAGGAGAGAAGGAACACAGCGGGGGGGAGGGGGGAGTCCGTTTTGGAGCAGCTGCTTATCTGGTCTGAAAGCTATTTAGGAATGCATAATTTGCATTTAGTGAATAAGAGGGGTGGGTGAAGGGGTCGAAACTTTTAAAATGATTGAAGGTTGGTGCTGTGTATCTTCCAGTCCTTAGAACTTGCAAGGCAGGGAGCTGACACAGCGTCAGCTCCAAAAATCCACTCTCTCTGTCTCCCCCACGCTCCCTGTCACATTCCACCCCCCCCCTTTTGAAAAGCACGTTGCAGCCACTTGAACGCTGGGATAGCTGCCCATAATGCCCATAATGCACCGCTCCCAACAGCGCTGCAAATGCTGCAAATGTGGCCACACTGCAGCGCTGGTAGCTGTCAGTGTGGCCACACTGCAGCGCTTTCCCTACACAGCTGTACGAAGACAGCTGCAACTCCCAGCGCTGCACACCTGCACGTGTAGCCAAGCCCTGAGCTATAGATAAGAATCATCTCACTTTCCCTTATTGAATATTGGCACAGCAATAGCACTCTTACATTCTTCTTGAACTTCTCTGCTATTTCAAGAGTTACTAAAAATTAACATCAGTGGGTCAGAGATCTCCTCAGCCAGCTCTTTTAGGACTCTTGAGTGCAAGTTTTCTGGACCTGCTGATTTTAAAATATTTATCTCTAGTGACTGTTGTTTACTATCCTCCTTAGTTAGTAATGGCCTACAAAGTACTTTGTCATCCTCACGTGATACATCCTGCTTCTTTCCAAATTTAGAACACACATACTTATTGAACACTTCTGCCTCATTAACAAATTTACAATCTCCATGTAGTAATGAAACTATGTAATTGGTAGGATTTCTTTTATTCCTTATATACGTTAAAAAATCCTTATTGTCCTTAGCCCTGCAAGCCATGGCATTTTCTTGTCTTTAGCTTCCCTAATCAATTTTCTGCACTGCATAACTTCTAATTTATATTGATTGCTATCTATTTTTTCCTTTCCCATTTGTTATATATTGCTTTATTTATTTTTAATTTCTGCCTTCACTTTTCCATTGAACAACAGTGGGCTTTTAGCCAAAGTTGACCTCTTTCTTGATGGTGGAATCAGGGACAAAAAGCCATCTAATAAACTCTTCTTAAATAGCTCCTAATTTTTATTCACATTTTTCTGTTTAATTTTTTTCTCCAAGTAAATTTTGCTCATCATTTTCTTCAGCTTTGGAAAATTAGTCCTTTTGAAGCCCCGAATATATATATTACTCGTCAGGACTGTCTACTCTTTGCCCATATTGAATGTAATCAGGTCTGATCACTGGTCCCTAGGCAACCACTAACTTCCAGTGCAGTGATTAATTCATCTTTATCCATCATAATGAGGTCCAAAATAGAGTTACCTTGGGATGGGTGCAATACCTTTGTGTTAGAAAGTGATCATCTAGAATTTTTAGAAGCTCTGATGATGCTTTATTACTGGCTGCATGAAACCAGCAGCCTATGCCTCCCCAATTGAATTCTCCCAGAACAACACACTTTTTCTCTCCACTCTTTACAGACAGATGGTTAAGAAGTATCTCACCATGCTCACTGGTTTGATTCGGAGGCCAGTAACATACCAGTACCCTTTTTGGGCGTTGGTAGCTAGCATTGATCCATATGCATTCAAAATCCTGGTATCAATAACTCTAAAACCAGTAATGTTGTCTTTAATGTAGAGTGCCATCCCCTCACTTCTTTTCCCACCGTCATCCACAGCTGTGCAAAGCAGATATGAACACTACCGAATCAGAATGGTAGTGTTTTAAAACCACTTTGCAGAATTATAAATGACTATACAAGGTGTATGTCAATAGAGAATTGGGCCTATAGGGAAGCAGTTTACTCTCTGAGTAGTCTCACTTACATGAATCTGATCCTTAATTATTTTGACCGTAAAATCTATTTACTGAGTCCTACAAACAGGGTTAGGGAGCCTGGCTTATTTTGTGGCTAATCTTGAATAAATATATTCCACCAAAAGAGAGAAAAGAGTTATTTTTTAAAATTATTATTTAACATACAGTACAGGGCATCCTGCTTAATTCAGTCACTGATTTGATTCTTTCTTTAATTTATGAAGACCTCTGGAACCAAATCTTTTTATTATTATTATTAAAAAAAACCCCATAAAACCTCAATTTCCACCCTTTATTGTGATCAATGCTGATTGCTTTAGGCAGGTACGATTAGATAATTCTATCTAGAAAGTTGCAATTAATAAGGATGGGGCATGGGAGAGAGAAAGAAAGAGACCAAGGGAAATCCCGAGAATAATAATAAAAGACAAGTGTAAATTCAAGGCACATTATTTAGACATTCTGGGCCAAACTCAATCCTGATGTAACTCCACCTTTGCACCATCAATGAATGTCTCTCTCAAGTTGAAGGGCCAGAGCCTCAAATGGTGTAAATTAGTGGGTCGTCCTTAAGTTTTATTACAGATCTTGCTGTCTGCTCTGCCATCTATGATGGCCAGGTCTGTAATAAAATCAGCTTCTTGTTTAAGGTTCAGTAGTGCAACCATGAGGCACACTGCTGAGAACTGGCATCAGTCATCTCATTAAAGCCAATGGGCCAACCCTTAATTTAAAGGGTAGGAATGGGCTTGATTGAAATCAGAGGTAGGAGCTAAGGCTGGCAGTTTCTGAAGTGGCCACTGCTTTTTGGGCACCTCTGATTTTGGGTGCCCTGCTTGTGATTTTCCAAATGGCTGAGCACCCCACAGCTCCAGATGAAATCAAAGGGTGCTCAGGACCACTGAAAAATCAGGCCCTATGTGTCTCAGAGGCACCCAGAATCAGTGACTCCTTTGGAAAAAGTTGGCCTGAATGTCTAACTTAAGGGCCAGATCCGGAGCTATGGTGATTAACGCCAGCTGAGGATCTGGCCCTAGATGTTGTTTTAAGACTAAATGATAATACTACTTTGCATTTGCAGTGCTTTACTTATGTAAAACGGCCTACAACTATTATCTAAATGAATTTCCCCGCCCTATGAGTGAGGTATTTACCAATCCTATTTTATAGATGAGGAAACTGAGGCAGAGAGGTGCTGTGACTTGCATAAGGGAAGGTAGCATTTTGAGTCAGTGGCCAAGCCAGGTTGAGAAGTCAGAACATGCTGATTCTAACCCCTGGGCTCATTTCTTCCAGTCGCAATTGCTCCCCACAATAGTTGACTGGTAATCCCAAATGTTATTGAGAAAGGCCTGTACATGCAGATATTTGAAGTTCCTTGTGCTCCAGGTTGCTCTTTGCACTCTTCCTGTCCGCCTGTCTAATTCTGAGACTCATCACCATCTGTTGCACATGGAGAAGGACTCATTTTTGTCCAAGCCAAGATAAAACCTACACCACCACCTTTGGCTTTTCTCTGTCTTTCTTCAAATCCACAAGGTTTAGTGTGGGATCAAGGCACTGCCTGAGCATTGCTAGGTGAATTATGTAGGCCGCTTTGCTGGTCTTCTCTGCATTCTCAACAGGAGCCTAACACTGCAATACAACCCTTCCCACCATTAGCTTGCACCAACGTCAGCTGAAACTAGTAAGACCTGACATTAGTGAGGATAATGCTATGTCCTGGGCCAGCAGAGGCCTTCAGTTAACTCACAGGGGCTCATCACTGCAGTAAAGAACAGGTAGATTTCTTGGATACAATTGGCATGACTGACCATCTGCCTGAAATCCCCCAAAGTGCGCTGATCTCATTTCCGACATGGGATGGGGCTGTCTCCTTCCCAGGATTGCTAGTCAGAACAGGGAAGGCGGGACATTGGTACTAGCCATTGGAGATGAGCTTGACCCAAATCCCCCATGCTTTGGGAGAGTTCCTGATCCAGTCTTTGCAAACGACCCTAGCTCTAATGGGACAAATAACCCACCCTCTGAGCTTGGAGAACATTGGGGAAACAACCCTGAACCCTGGGTCAGAACTATGTGGCTGGTTCTCCCCTGCCTTGTAGCCATCAGTTCACCCCTGTGCAAAAGGAACATCTAACGCTGCCAGATCTGCAGGGTTGTGCTTTATACTCTCTTTTGCACAGGGATGGATGACGACACAAGGTGCAAGTCAGTGGGAAATCAGGCCCAGCAAGCCTCAGACCTATCTCTAATAATACTAGTAACAGCCACCTTGACATTAGCAGGGGGAGTCAGAGGCTATGCAGGATGCTCAGTAGGGGGAAGAATCAGCTGAACTGTCTTTAAACGTCATTTTCCATTCACTTTAACCATGACTTGTTTTTTAATTTTTAGAAGAGACAACTACAGCCCTGACACCCTGGAAAGGTCAGTAAATGTGCTCCCCAAACTGTGATTACTCCCCAAACTCTGGTTTCGCTGCTGCCACCAGCCCCTCTGCTTCTGCTGTTCCTTGTTTTCCCGTGGCTCAGCTAACACCAAGGGATCGGCTGAGTGGAAGTCACAATCTCTTGTCCCGCAAACCACCGAGAGCACCAATGCAACTAAATTCCTCGTTGCACCCCGGCTTTGTGGGGACCGCTGCAGCCCACCCATTAATGCTTGCAGGGTTCTAATTCAGTAGCATTAGGAATTGGGAGCAAGAAATACACCTGTGATGAGGTGTAGCCATGCTTGTGTCCGGAATCCTGCAACCTGTCCTTTCTTGTAGCCTAACGTTCTGTAGAGACCTTCTCTGCACGGCCTTTTCCTCTGGATGCTGTGCAGCTCCCTGCCTAGCTCTCACTCTCTTTCTGTCCCCTTTTGCTTTGGCAAATAGCAGGAGTTTTTTCTGGTCTGATTCACTGGGCTTCAGAGAAAATCTGTCTCATTCGAGGTCCTTATTCCTCCCAGATGTTTTCAGCAGATAATTGATGCTTGTAACATTTCTCTAGGACACTACAGGGTTTGATAATTGGCCTCTTTGGACTGTCACATGTTTCCCTAATGAGCTGGAAGTAATGAATGCATGAGACCTGGAGAGCAGTCACAGCCTGGCCTCCTTATCAGCTGCACTGCTACTAACACAGCAGTGCTAGCTCCTGCCAGCAAGGGTTCCATTATTATCCACGCACAGCACTTGGCTCCCTCCAGAGCTTGCTCTGAAATTTCAGCAGGTTCAGCCCAGTTTTCAGGCACCCGATGCTTTCAGCTCTCCAGGATGCTGGATCCAACTTTGTTATGATAACCCCAGTTGACCCTCCAGTGCTGGCAAACATGGGCTTTTCTTTTTTGAATGCCATGGATAACAGGTACAAGAAGTGAAATCTGTTTAGCCAAAGGAAAAGAGCATGTTAAAAAAAAAAAAAAGCCAAGGATGGCTACACCCTTCTCTGGTGCCAGAGGGCGTCTAGACAAATGCACACCAGCGGCCAGAAACACTCAGCGTCTGATGTGCTCCCAACATGCTCAGCTCTTCAGAAAAGCTTACCACTTATTTTGGAGTCTAAAGAGGTCAAAGGAAAGTTCTTTTGAAAACCTGGTCAGAAATATCACAATGGGACCTGCTGGGACATTGTTGAGAAGTCTGGCCCCAGTTATGGGTCCTGAGTAGGACCAGTTGAAAATTTGCTGTCAAAACTGTTTTCCTATGGAAAATTAGGGGGTTGACGAAATGAAACTATTTTTTCTTGGAAAGTGTCTGCTTTTGTGGAAAATTTCAATTTATCACTGAAAAACAAAGTGCCTGGAGAAGGAAATGTTTTCATTTGGAAATGTTGCTTCTGCGGTGCCTTATGGGAGTTAGAGTTTGGTTGACTCATGTTCCCATTTTTCCCTTTGAGCTAGACTACCTGTCCAGACTACATCTCCTGTGGCCACGGACTGCCACCATTCACAGCCCATGGTGCATCATGGCAGATGTAGTCTGACCAGTTAGGCAAATGGGAACATAAAGCACCCTAACTACAAATTCCATGAGGCACTTCAGCACCATTTACAATTCAAAATATTTTGGTTTGCGACTGAAATTTTCAGTATTCAAATTTCCACCAAAAATTTGAAAATTTTGGTGCAAAATGTAGACAAAATAATACATAAGTAAATAAAAAATAAATGGCAGGAGGAAAAACCAACCAGTTTTGGTGCTGATCATGTAAAAATGTAGTTCAAAGCATGTATCCTAGTGCACTTTGTTTACACACATCGTTGTGTGTTACCCCTCTGTACCCTACTCCCTTTGCATCATGGGAGTTTAAAGACTGCTAGTGAACAGCAATGTTGAATCTGCATTCAGTCCTGCCCGCCACTCTTGATTCCATCTGGAGGGAGATATAAACCTTTTATACTTTACTAGCATGTTTTCTTTTGCATGAGATGTGGAATGAAACTCCTGGCTACTTCTTAAAAGTCGCAGGACTGTTTTCACAAGCATAGGGATCTTAACTATGTGATACAGGAGGTCAGAGTAGATGGGCACAGTGGGCCCTGCTGGCCTTGGAATCTATGAATCATGGTTTCCCGCTCCAGTTCCCCTGTTTACCTATCATTCTTGCAGCCATCTCAACAGAATGGGGGAATTCTTCATTCCCTGTATCAGGCAGCTGTGCAAAGCTGCTGTGAACTTTTTAAAGGCTGTTTAAGGTAGGGTGACCAGATGTCCTGATTGTATAGGGACAGTCCCAAATTTGGGGTCTTTTTCTTATATAGGCTCCTATTACCCCCCACCCCCTGTCCCGATTTTTCACATTTGCTGTCTGGTCACCCTAGTTTAAGGAAGGTGGATGCATTGCAGTTATGGGGAAGAGATCCCTCTCTATATAAAGTTTGGAGTCAGCTTGTAAGTTTACCAAGCATTTTTCACTCATTGGCTGGAAGGTGTTGTATAAACATTAGTCATTGGGCCAATTTTAGTTGCTCAGTGAGGAAGCTTTGAGTCCCTTCACCCCCTCTAGTCTGACCGGGCTTTGCAATCATCTTCTCTCGCACAACAGATCCTCTGCCATCCCTCCTTCCAGCTAGTGCTATAAAGTGGGTATGGCTGGGGGGACGGAGCCTGGCTGGGAAAAAGGCAGTGTGACCCAGACATCTCTGCTCTCCGAGCAATCATCAGTTGATAGCCTCTTAGGCTCATAAGCAGCTGACGCCAGTGAGAGCAGCCCCCAAATCAGGGGAGCCTAAATGTGATTTAAAGCCAACTTTGTGTCCCCACTCCCCAGCAGTTACTCCAACAACAGCCGAGGATCTGTCCCGTTAACTTTCTCAGGTTCTGTAGGACTTTCTGCTCAGGGGCGGCACCAGATACTAGCGCAGCAAACTTGTGCCTGGGGCAACAAGCAGATGGGGGTGGCCTGCCGGATGCTGTGAGGGCGGCAGTCAGGCTGCCTTCGGCGGCATGCCTGTGGGAGGTCTGCCAGTCCTGCGGCTTCGGCAGCAGGTATGCCAAATCCGTGTTACTGGCGGACTTCCCACAGGCATGCTGCTGAAAGCTGCCTGACTGCCATGCTTGGGGCGACAGAATACATAGAGCCGCCCCTGTCCCTGCTGCTGCTGGTATCTGTCAGGAAATCTTCCCCATCGGTCATCTCATTAGGAAATATTTTCATCTTGATGTTGGGATCTTTTCAGTGTATTCACTTGCCTTGTCATTTCTTTATTTTTTACTTTACACAATTATTATTATTACTACAGTAGAGCCTAGGACTTTAGGAGAACTGGGAGATAACAGCATGAAACTAATTAGTTATCAAGTCAAAATCTGTCCTCACTTCCATCCCTTCTAACTCCACCGAGTGCAGAATTCGGCCCCTCGCATAAGAGTTTTCAGCTTTTAATTTGTGTTTTCTTTTAGTTATCATTATTATTGTCTGAGCTAAACCAAAACAAGAAGTCCGGTGGCACCTTAAAGACTAACAGATGTATTTGGGCATAAGCTTTCATGGGTAAAAAAACCCCACTTGTTCAGATGCATGGAGTGAAAGTTACAGATGCAGGCATTATATAATGACACATGAAGAGAAAAGCGTTACCTTACAAGTGGAGAAGCAGTGTTGACAGGGCCAATTCAATCAGGGTGGATGTGGTCCACTCTGAAAATAATAGATGAGGAGGTTCAACTCCAGGAGAGGCAAAGCCACTTTTGTAATGAGCCATCAAACAAAAGGTGACTTCCAAGAACTGTAAACCTTAACTAACCCTCACAACACCCCAAGGTGCTAGGGAAGTATTTGCTGTCCCATTTATGTGTATGGGAAAAATGAGGAACGGATCATGGGCTAAGTTTTCAAAAGTGGCCACTGATTTTGGAATCAGTGGCCTCCTTTGAAATTTTTGGCCTGTGTGACTGGCACAAGGCCACGGAGGGGAAGAATTAGCTTCAGAGCTCAAGTTAGCATGCAAGAATCCTTGGTGTCCAGTCGCACATCCAGTTCACTAGGCCAGTCCCATCTCTGAGGCTTCTATTGCATGTGTGTTGACTTGTTTGGTAGAGCTTAGCTGGAAGAATGTGGCTCTTGGTTTTACGCTATAGAAGCTCAGTGGTTTGCGCATTGGCCTGCTAAACCCAGGGTTGTGAGCTCAATCCTTGAGGGGGCCATTTAGGGATCTGGGGCAAAAATCTGTTTGGGACTTGGTCCTGCTTTGAGCAGGGGGTTGGACTAGATGACCTCCTGAGGTCCCTTCCAACCCTGAGATTCTATGATTCTATGAGCTCAAGCTAAGGGACTGGTTAATTGCTGCATCAGCGTTTGGGCTCAGGCTGCATCCCAAACTCTGGGACCTTCCCACTTTGCAGGGTCCTTGAGCCTGGGCACCAACCCGAGCCTGAACGTCTACATCACAATTCAACCACCCTGCGAGCCTAAATCTGCTGGCAGAGGCCAGCCATGGATTTTTAATTGCAGATTCATTTCAGGGTGGGCATCCAAAGATGGACGTGCCCCAGCTCAGTTTTGCAGACATTGCCCTATGATTCTATGAATTAACCATGGCTAATTGGTTTATTTCTTGACTCCTCTGACTAACACCATCGGCTTTTTCCCTCACCCTCACTCTCCCGCTTTGCAGGCCCTGGAGCAGTGCATGATGGGAACAACGGCACATCAAGAAGAGCTGGCTGCATTGGGCTGCTTCCCCTCCTGCTGTTGCATCTGCTCCTCAAGTTTTGACCCAAGTGCTGATTCTGCGGAGTAGCGACAACCACAGCAACAAGAAGAAGAAAAAGTATAACATTTAAAAAAGAAAAATAAGCATTATAATAAAGAGAATGTATTACCAGAAAATCTGAGGGGGAGAGAGAGAGAGGGGGAGAAAAGGGAATTTTGAAAAAAAAAATCCATTTTTTTCTCGCTGAAGTTTTGACACAGCTGAACCTTTTTCTTTCTTTCTTTTTTTTTTTTTCTTTCTGCAATGGGCAAGTGTGCCGGTACCAAGGACCAACCAGTACATTTGGCTGAACAGGTCCCCCCGCTCCCCCACCACATCCCTCATTCCAAGGCAGCTGGCTCGGTCATTTCTTTCTGCTCGACTCTCCTCCCTGGATGATTACGGAGTCGGCTGTTTCAGCGCATGCATATGCAGACACACAGCATTTTTTTTTCCTGGAGATATTCCCTCCTTTTCATGGACTGTGCTGCCATTCGTGTTAGTATGAAACAAACAAGCAAAAACTGACGCCGAGACAAACGAAAAGGAACAAAGCAAACCAGTTGTTAAACATTTCTTCATTCTACTACGCACGGACATCATGGAGAATGAGGGATCTGATTCATTATTAATTTTATTAATTATATTTTCTGATGAGCCTAGAACGATTAGTTCATAAAAAACAAAAAAAAAGAAGTATGTTTATTAAGCATTAAAAACAAAACAAGCAGATAGTGTTGTTGTTAACTATGTGTGCAAGAGGTGGCATCTCAGCTTGTCTTAAGGTTTTTGCAAAATTGGTGTGAACAGTCAACAAGTCCTGTGGGGGGAAGAAAAGTGTTTTTACAAACAGTTCCTCCACCAGCATTATTGAAACTTCATCCATTTCTCTGGTGTTGAAGGCAGAAGATACTATGCTAGCTATGGCTATCTACATACTGTTTTGGAAACGGAAAAGCTGATGCTCACTGTATCTTGAATTGGATGGATATGCTTATTCTTTTTATGGGATATATACATATAGATATATATATATACATACACACATATATATATATATATATTATTTTTTTTGTTAGCCACATTATTTCTCAACAGACTCCTCCTTCTGCCATTCCTGCATGCTGTATATGGACTTAGCTGTGTATTGGTCGTCTTCTAAGAGATGATAGAGTTTCTTGATGATTGTGTAATCAATTCCTGCCTATTATTTTGTCCCCTCCTTCCCCTGGGTTATTTACATGTTGGAGACACTTATTTAAAAAAACCAAACAAACAAACAAAAAAGGAAAAGTAACAGATGCAGTGTCTCTTTGCAGGTTTGGCTATTCCAAGGGGAAACCATGTATAACAAGACAAATTTGTCATTCCCCCTTTTCAACACAGCTCGGGACGTTAACACAACACCACTGCAAACTGAAAAGGAATAAAACCCATCACCCCCCTTTGATTTGGCCATTGGCGGTTCTATGACACTTGTGTGGCTATGGGAGAAATTAACTTGCTTTATTTTATTATTTTGTTTCCGTCTTAGTGGACAAAACTGAAGAATGTGCTTCACATCGAGGTTCTGGGATAGCCACTTGGCCAGAGGCCCTCCGGTGTCCTTGACTTGTTGGGGGGGGGCGGGGGTGGGGACAAGAGGGAGAGGTTGTCTCTGACTAAACATTAAAAAGATGTTCCATGTTGCTGTTCAGCCTGGTTGTAGTACCTCATTGTGAAGCTTGAAGAATTGGTTGTAATGGTCAGGGGGTGGATCTGTGCTTCTATAAACAAGAAAATGTTAATTCTTCAGTAAACTCATGCTATCCCCTGAAGGAGAGAGGTGGGTTTGAGAACAACAGCCCAGATCCTCAAAGGTATTTAGGCTCCTAGTTCCCAGTGGGCATTAGGTACATAAAAACCTGAGGATCTGGGCCAATTAGCTCCAGAGTCCTGCTGTGAGTCTGATGGAGGAGATGCAGTCTCTGAGGAGGAAGAGTGGCAGACAGATGAAACCCTTATCCCTGCCTGGTGGCTATTACATGAATGTATGAGTGCCAGTGCCTCACCATGATGGATAATGTCCAGATGCAGCTGACATTTGGGGTGGGGGAATAGGAGAGAGATAATGCTAAATAATCATTAGCAACATCATGGCCAGGATTGCAGCATAGAATGAAGGAGGGAGAGTAAAAATCTCCCAATCCTGCTCAGCCCATCATAAGAGGGTTTGAGTCTCAAAGCCCAGTGAGGTCAGCTGAAAGACTCCCATTGACTTTACTGACTTTGGATCAGTGAGTTGGGTCTCCTGGAATAGACTGCTGAGGGCTGAGCCTGGGGATTGCTAGGAACTCTCACTTCCTCAGCAGCTTGTAGGATCAAGCCTTTCATTGACTAGGGCATGCTGCTCCTGTCAATCCCAGAAAGACAGACAATAGTGCAGAGCCCCAAAATGTGCTCTACTTTCAACAGGTCCTGACCTACTGGGGAATGTCTTCCATATTCCAATGCCTGTTAGTCATAGACTCAGACTTTAAGGTCAGAAGGGACCATTATGATCTAGTCTGACCTCCTGCACAACACAGGCCACAGAATCTCACCCATCCACTTCTATAACAAACCCCTATGTCTGAGTTATTGAAGTCCTCAAATTGTGGTTTGAAGACCTGAAGCTGCAGAGAATCCTCCAACAAGTGACCCATGCTGCAGAGGAAGGCAAAAAACCTCCAGGGCCTCTGCTAATCTGCCCTGGAAGAAAATTCTTTCCTAACCCCAAATATGGTGATCAGTTAAACCCTGAGCATATGGCCAAGACTCACCAGCCAGGAAAGAATTCTCTATAGTAACGCAGATCACAACCCATCTAACATCCCATTGCAGACCACTGGACATACTTAGCTGCTGATAATCAAAGATCAATTGCCAAAGTTAGGCTATCCCATTATATCATCTTCTCCATAAATTTATTAAGCTTAGTCTTAAGCTAGATGTGGCTTTTGCCTCTACTACTCCCCTTGGAAGGCTGTTCTAGAACTTCGCTCCTCTAATGGAGTTCTGTTCTTTTATTTTCAGGGGCTTCCTTGGTCTCTTTAATTGCAGAATTATGGTTCAGCTTTAGGGCTGAATTCCAATCTCATGTTCAGCTGTACAAATCCACTGAAGAATTTGACAGGGGGGATATGCTAAGCTTTCACTAGCATCACTGATAACAGGATCTGGCCCTCAGCAATTGCCAGCTTTTTTATGGCCAATGATCAAATTATCCTATAATAGCTTCCTGAAGGGATGAGGATTGATCAAAAGAAAGGAAGACAACTTCCACCCTGTTAGCACAAATGACTGAGCTCCTAAGGTGCTGATCGAATTAGCTGGAGGATCAAATTAACCAAGGGTTGAAGTAAGTGAAAGCTGCAGTTGAATCTAAGGGGATAAAGTAGTGAAGTGTACCATTCCATCCCCTGAGGAGAAAGATAAAATACATCAGTATCTGTTTTGGTGAAATGGGAATGGCCTGATGTCTGTGTTGTACCCCAAGGAGCAGTTAACCAGAGGGCACTAATCCCAGAGTACATATACATTCTTGCTGGTACCTAGCCAGAGGAGCACATGAAAATAAAGGCATGATAGCATGCAAAACACAGGAGAGAAATGGAGATGGATATGGAAAAGGTGTGGGCAAGGTTCATTTTAAATGGATGAATAGATGCCACAGCCAAAGCAGAATAAAAAAACTATCATTTATTTTGTGTGTAATTAACAAGGATTTGTTTCAGTGGTCAGCTCTCTTCCCACAATGGCATGGAGTGGAGCCTCACCTGTCTAAGTGACAGGTTCAAATCCAGCATGCAGTCTGGAAAGTGAAAGCACTTGGTCAGCAGGAGGTGGTACAGTAGCTTATGTGAAACGAGTTGGTGGGTCTCCATTGGGTTCCTTAGACACTTGTCCCCATCACAGAAACCACTAGCTCCATTAGTGCTTGTCAAGTGGTAATCTGTGCAGAGAAGCCAGAGTTTCAAAGGTGCACAGAGAATGAACTCTGCTTTATCTCTAGAAGTGTTGTCTCACCAGGGTGAGACTGAAGCCTGTTCATGCAGCACTGCTGGGCAATCTGGCATCACTGCTTCCTGTGCTCTGTGCATTTAAGAAAAAGCAAAGGATATTAGCAAAAGTATCTCAGTGGTTTGAGCATTGTCCTATTAAACCCAAGGGTTGCGAGCTCAATCCTTGAGGGGGCCATTCAGGGATCTTGGGCAAAAGTCTGTCTGGGGATTAGTCCTGTTTTGAGGAGGGGCTGGACTAGACTGCCTGAGGTCCCTTCTACCTTGATATTCTATGAAATGTCTCTCTTGAAACACTTCCTTCTAACCCTATTGCTGTAGGAATTCTGCCTGACTTCAGCCTTCTCTCCTAGTTCTGTCCCTGGAAGCATGCTGAAGCCAGGCTAATAGCTGTGGGACTCAGACATTGGGTCAATGTGGGAAGGGCAGATGGAGTCCACACAGGATGCTGCTTTGTATAACAAGCACTTGGACCTCATTTGCTGAACTGCTGAGTGACTGCAAATATTAACCTGGCACACCTTAAAAATCTGCCTAACAGACAGGTCTCCAAATTTAAGTGTCAACAGGAAATCACCATTGAGTGCGTGTGTTTCTAGAGGAGTCCCACAGGGATCAGTTCTTGGTCCTATGCTCTTTACCATTTTATTGAGGACCTGGAAGAAAAAAAATCACTGATGAAGTTTGCAGATGACAGAAAATGGGGGGAGAATAATGAAGAGCACAGGTAACTGTTACAGAGCAAAATGAATTGCTTGGTAATCTGGGTGCAAACAATCCATCGTTTAGTACGGCTACATGTACAAGTCTATTGCTAGGGACAAAGAATGTGGGCCTTACAGGATGTGGGGACTCATTTTCAATCAGGAAACAAAGTGTGGGTGGTAGAGATAATCAGCTGAACATGAGCTTCCAGTGTGGCACTGTGGCCCAAAGCACTAATCCTGGAATGCATAAGCAGAGGAAATCTCAAGTAGGAGCAGAGAGGTTACCTTACCTCTCTATTTGGCATGGGTGGGACTGCTGCTGGAATCTTGTGTCCAGTCCAGGTGTCTGCAATTCAAGAAGGATGCAGACAAATAGAAGAGGGCTCAGAGAAGAGCCATGAGAATGACTGCAGGATTAGAAAACCTGCCCGACAGTGATGAGAAGGAAGGAGCTCAGTCTAGATAGTTTAATAAAAGCAAGGTTTAAGGGTGACATGACTACAGTCTAAGTACCTGCACGGGGAACCACTACCTGATAAATGGGCTCTTCAACCTAGCAGAGAAAAGCCTAGTACAGTGCAGTGGCTGGAAGTTGAAGCTAGACACATTTAGACTGGAAATAAGGTGCTGATTTTTAACAATGAGAATAGTTAACTGTTGGTACAATGCACCAAGAGTTGTATGGATTTGCCATCATTGGCAATTTTGAAATTGAGTGGCTGTTTTCCCCCTCAGGCTGTGTTCTAGGAATACTTCCAAGGAAGCCCCAAGGCCTGTGTCATTCAGGAGGTTGGACTAGGTGACAATGGCCCTTTCTGACCTTGGAACCTATGACTCTCTGAACACCAACTGCTCAGAGAGAAACTCCAGCAGCCCAGCACTGTGCAGTGTTTCACTCCAAGTTGCATTAAAAGGGAAGAGCAGTAGTGGACCTGCTCACCATGCACCACCTTGGGTAATAACTACCTAAGAATACAAACCCCACAGTTGGCTGACTTCTGCCCTGCCCAACTAGCTATGGTCTTTGCCTCCCTTTTGCTGCATTCAGTCTGCCTTTTCCAGTCTGTCCCCCTTCCCTGAGATTCTCTTCTTCCAGACCACCTCAATCTTCTGCTCCCCTTAGCTTTCTTGGAGCAGCCAGCAGCATCCACCTGTGGAGACAAGCAGGGAAGGCAAAAGTTAAAAACCAGAGGAACCAAAACAAATATAGCCTCAGATCATGCTAACATGTGTAACACCCACTGTGTGTGTTACAGGTCTTCCTCTACAGTACTAGATATAGGGTGTTTTAGCTCCAGCTATTGGAATTTATGCTGTTTCAGCTGTGAGGTTTTGTTCAATCCCTTCTGTGCCACTGAAGATGGCTGCCTCATCAGTCACCAGGGCTGCCTGGAAGATTCAGGGGGCCTGGGGCAATGTGGGGGAGCTGCAGCACTTGTACTCACTTGGCAGCAGTCCATGTCTTCCACAACCTTTCAGCAGCAAGAGGCCCTTCAGTGCTGCTGAAGACGTGGAGTGACTGAAGGGCCCCCTGCTCCTGGGCCAGGGCTTGTGGGGCCCCTGCAGGCCTGGGGCAAGATGCCCCACTTGTCCCCCCTCTGGGTGGCTGAGAGCCACACATCCCTTTAACCTGTGAGTAGTAGCATGGGGCAGCTTGGGCATGCAGCTGAAGTTAAACCCATAGGGTGACTAGATGTCCCAATTTTGCAGGGACAGCCCTGATTTTTGCATCACTGTTATATAGGCTCCTATTCCCCCACCCCTTTCTAATTTTTCACGTTTGCTGTCTGGTCACCCTAAGCCCATGCATCATAATCCACGGCACCTGCCGGCCCAGCCCTGGACATTTGCAGGGTCGCCTTGCATTTTAATAGCACCCTGCAGTGCTGCGGCTCTGCCAGCAGGTGGTGCTGTGTGAGGTTATAAATGAGCTGGGCTGCCGGCCAGCCCCACGCACGTGATCCGAGATGGTCTGCCTGCAGGAGGCTGGGTGTGTTGGGTTCCCCTGCGCCCCAGCTCCGTCACCTCGCTCTTTAGGGCTGCACGTGGCCAAGGTAAGCGAGGCCAGCTTGCTGCTGCTGCTGTAGTGGGCAGGGGGTGGAAGGAGGCCTGGGGGGCCCTTCCTCATGGCATTTCTTTGCCCCACTGTGTTAAAATGTTCGCCAGGCCCCATGTTCTTAACCACAGTTCTGTGCCTCTCCCTTTGCAAAAAGTAACAGCAAATACTGGCTCATGCCCGGAAGGGCCAGTTCTGTGCATTGTCCTTGCATTGAACTTAAATCACTGCTCTTTGCACTGGCCCCCTGCAGCCCTTGCCTGGTTTTTCCAGCTGCCTCCCAGCTACCCACTGCGAGAGGGAGGGAGGAGGAAGGACCATTGTTTGAGGTTCAGAGGTATTAGCAGGGCTGCAGGTTCCTCTGAATTGGGGCAGCCTAAATAGCAGGTTTCCCCAACTCAGAAACCATGTAGCGCTGGGGTGGGCAGAGCAGCAGGTCTGCCCTTCCTGCAGAAGTGAGGGAGCTGTGCCCTCCATTGTGTGCATGCAGTCTGGGCAGAATGCATCAGGGATGTGGTTTGAGCATTGGACTGCTAAACCCAGGATTGTGAACTCAATCCTTGAGGGGGCCAGTTGGGGATTGGTCCTGCTTTGAGCAGGGGGTGGACTAGATGACCTCCTGAGGTCCTTTCCAACCCTGATATTCTATGTGACTGGAATGTTTTAGGTGTATGAAGGCAGGGTGTGCCCCAAGACCTTCCATCCCAAATAGAAAATTGAGAACGCCACCCAGCAGCAGGGAGCTGGTGTGCATCCAAACAGGCACTGATTAAAGCTGCCTTGGGCAATGGGCCTACTATCATCTGGGGTGGAGCAGAGGGGCAGCATTGCCCCCTATGGCTTGTACAAGGGGGGTGGGGCTCAGAGGGTGTTCCTGGCCAATCTGTTTCACTGTGGGGCAGCAGTGCAAGATGCTCAGAGCATCAAGGGAGGGATGATTTGAAAGCAAAGAAGGAGTAAATATCTCCAGTGGTTGGCAATGGGACACTAGATGGGGAGGCTCTAAGCTACTACAGAATTCTTTCCTAGGATCAGGGCCACTGAGAGCTGGTTTGGGCCCTGGTGAAAACAATTTCAGCCCCCCCCTCCCCCCAGCAAGGGTGGACTGGCTAGACAGGGCCAGGGAAGCTGGGCCCCGTTCCAGACTGCCATGCCCTAGTAATTTGTACCTGCTTCCCCCCTCCCCTTGACACCCCTGCCTAGGATGCTCCCTTCTAACCTTAAAGTCTGTGAGTGGATATGTTTGGCAGGTGCCTCATTAGCTCCAATTCAGTTTTGTCCAGTGTTGTGTGCATGCTGCAGTCTGAGCAAAGATGCTCACTTACCATTCCTGCTCAGGATCTTCATTAAACTTCCCCTCTGGTTATGCCCTGGGCCAGGTGGCCCTTCCTCTCATGAAATCTCCTCCACTTCCTCCTTCTGATGCAAAAGCCATCAGGATGCCATTGCTGCACTTGACAGATCTGTGGGATTGCATGAAGTTGTTCATGTCTCAGGAACAGTTACAACTACTCCAGTGCCTGAAAGTATAGAAATGCCAAGCTGGAAAGGACCATGAGACATCCTCTCCTAGTCCATCCCCCTGCCCTGCTGCAAGACCAAATACATCTAGATCCCTGTCAGGTGTTTGTTCAAACTGTCCTTAAAAACCTCCAGTGAGGGGGATTCCACAGCCTCCCTAGATAACCTGTTCAACTTTAGAGTTGGAAAGCTTTTCCTAATATCTAACTTCAGTCTCCCATGCTGCCGCCCATTACTTCTGGTCCTACATTCCATAGGCTACACTAGTGTGATTACCCTCCCAATACCCATTTTGTAGCTAGGGCAACAGGCACTGAGAGTTGAAGGGACTTGGTGCAGGGAGGTGCTGATACCACTATCCTCTGTCCTGTGTCCCCATTCCTTTGGCTCACTCTTACCTCCCCCCCACCCAAACTGCAGACCCCAAAAATAGCCACAACTCAGTTAATTTAAAAAGCTCTTACTGGGATGAGGCATGCAAGAAGGGAAATGAGGGTCACGATCACACCAGGAAAACACAAAAGCCGATGAAGGAAAGAGTCAGGCTCTGGTCCTATAAAGACTGATGCAGCTTACACATGGGAAGTGCTCCGGTGAAGTCACCAGCACTGCTCCCAGCTTGTACAGTTGTGCATGTGAGCTTTTGCTGGATTGGGGCCTTCAGTTGGCTGCTTTTGATGCGTTTTGACTGTGGTGCTGGGTTCTTCTGAGCATGGAGAGCTGGGTTTTTTCCTGGGAAAAAGCCTTGTCCTCTAGCTAATATTTGGCTTTGTGGTTGCTTTGCTTTATTGCTGATGCCAGTGTGCAAGGTCCCATTTTCATGTGTTCAAACAGGCCAAAGTAAGTTAGAGTTCAGAACAGACCTGGGGATGGTGATTGTCCTTGTGCAAAAGTTGTGAGGAGAGACTATTGTCTGAATCTTGGAAAGATAGGCCTACCGTCTGCCAGCATTTAGGCAGGGGAAGAATTTTAGATATGAAAAGGCATAATAGTTTGAGACTTAATTGCTAGAAGGGAACCTCAGATCATCTTGTCTGACCTCTTGTATATCCCAGGCCATTACGTTTCACCTATGTGAAACCCAAAGACCAGTTAGACCCAATGCGTTGCAGTCTCCAGGAGACTAAGCTGTGTTCCACTGGCAGAAACCAGGAAGCTATGGTGCCACCAGGGCCCAAGGCAGTGTTCCCTCTAAGTTTTTACATCCATGTGCTGAGTGAATGTTGTTAGGTGCACCAATATGGAAGGGACATGTTTTTTGGGGGTGGTCTAAGGGGTTAGAAGTGTGGGAGGGGACTCAGGGCTGGGGCAGAGGGTTGAGGTGCAGAGGGGGTGTGGGATCTGGCTGGGGGTGCAGGCTCTGGGGTTGGGCCAGGGATGAGGCATTTGAGGTGTGAGAGGGGGCTCAGGGCTGAGGAAGAGGGTTGGGATGCAGCCAGGGATGAGGTCAGGGCTAGGGGCAGAGGGTTGGGGTGCAGGGAGTGAGGGCTCTGGCTGGGGATGCAGGCTCTGTGGTGGGGCCATGGATGAGGGGTTTGGTGTGCAGGCTTCCATGGGGAGAGGACTCCTCCAGCCCTCTTTCACTACAGTGGACAGGGGAGAGAGTTTCGCCCTGCCATGGCAGCTCTAGCAGGGTTGAAGTGAGAAGTGCCTCTACCCACTAGGCACCTGCAGCCCTTAATAGCCTACTGAGCAGCCATGCAGCTTACAGGGAACTTGGGCCCAATTTAAGGTCCCCTGTAACAGCAGGGAATTGATTAGGTGAAACACTCCCAGATTAGCCCAGCAGTTGAATGTCACCTTACAGAATCAGACTTGCCAGCTTGGAGGGGATCTCTTGAGATCCCCTGTGCCGAGGCAGGACCAAGTAAACCTAGACCCTCCCAGGTAGGTGTTTGTCCAACCTGTTCTAAAAAATGTTGAATGATGGTGATTCCACAGCCTCCCCAGGCAACTTGGTCCAATGCTTAACTACCTTTAGAGTTAGGAAGTTTCCTAGTGTTTATCCTAAATCCTCCTTGCTGCATAAGGTGGTGAAAAATCCCAGAACTCAATGGGACTCTGCACCATACAGTTTCTCACACACCTAAGTGTTTGCAGGATTGTGGTTATCATTATCATGAGGGCTGAAAACAATACTTCATAAGCCTGGTTATCAGCACCCCCACAACTAGGGTCTGATTTTCAGTGCCCAACAAAAACCTAGCCACCGCTTTTAGTACCTAAATAAGTGCCTGATGTCTATCAACATGCAGCCCCAGATTAGTTTAAAAGCATCATTCCTTACCATTGAGTTTAAAAGCATTGTGCTTCCTAACCAGTTGATTGGTTAGTTTGTAGTCATTTGTTGCGTGTTCCATTTCTTCCTGTCCATCATAGGTGTTTGCTGCTGCGTTCCACTCCAGAGGTGGCTGCTTGCCCACAGCAGTTGAAATAATTGTATATAAGTTTGTAGAGTGCATTAGAAGGGTCCAATAGGTTTCTGCAGCAGAAGGCCAACTTGCCACTGTAGAGGAGACACATGGGCTGTTTCAGGGGAGATGATGGTGTCAGCCCAAGTTGGGAGCAACCCAAGGTTTTTGGCTTTCAGGAGGAAATTTCGCTCACATGCTCAGTTGATGATCTCCACCCAGGTCTTAGGCCCTGATTCTCAAGTCAGGTCCCCTTAGCACAATCACCTACAGCTTCCTGGGTCCAGTAAGACCACAGGGGTCCAAGCAAGCAGCTCTGATTGCAGGAGGAGATCTGGGGATGAAAGGCCACCCCTGCCAAGCCCTAAAAAATAATTCTATCCATCCCTCCCTCCTTGCATTATAGCTTCATAGATTTCAAAGCCAGAAGAGACCATTTTGTTCATGCAGTCTGCCTCCTACCCACTCAAGGCAGTAGAATCCCATCCAGTGATCTCAGACAGCCTGCCTGATAGCAGAGAGGCAAGGATTGGGAGGTTTTGCAGTTTGGGCTTTCCTTTCACTGTTCCACATCCTACTTCAGGAAAATTGGCAGGGCGATGCTCACTGCTGCCACCCATCAACTAAGTGGAGGGTTTTTAGTCTCCAGCCCTCTAGTGCCAAACTAGCATAATAAATTTTAATTGGGCACATACATATAGCATACCAATAGGGAACTGGGAAATAGGGAAGCATTGTCTGTACAGTGTATTGTTAAAGCTAGCCCTACAATAGAATGTCTGGCTCTAGTGGCCACACAGCAAGCCAGACATAGAAATACTGGGGAGAGTTTAAGGAAAAAGTGATCCAGGGGTTGGAAAACAAGCCATGTGATGGAGCTCAACCCAGGCAGCTTAGTGAAGAGAGGCGACTTGGTCACTGTGGCTAGGTATTTACTTGTGCAAAGACATCTTGGGGGGGGGGTGGCCTTTGAGAAAGGCACAAGAAGATTCAGTGGCTGGATGCTGAAGTGCCATACATTCAGCAGTGAAGTAAGAAGCAAGGGTAATTAAAGAGTGGAACAGCTTACCAGGGGAGTTGTGGCCTCCCCATTGCTTGGAGTCATTAGTTAGATTGCATTTTTTTAGAAAGGTATCTGGGAGAAATTCTATGGCCTGGCTATGCAAGGGGTTGGGCTGGATGGTCATGGGAGTCCCTTCTGACCTCTGCTCATTCCCTCACTTCATGGCCCAGGAAGAGAACAGGAAGCTCTGCATTGCCCTCAGTGTGCTCATAACACTTGCTGCAGTGTATTAAAACAATGTCTATAATGCAGTCTCATATTTCATGGCTTCAACTGGTCTGCAAGGGTCAGGAAGGAATATTTTTCTCTAGTGCACAAGTGAGCAGCATTGTGTATTTATATTTCCAGAAAGCCTTTGACAAAGTGCTTCACCAAAGGCTCTTACATAAAATTAAGCTGTCATGGGATAAAAGGGAAGATCCTTTCATGGACTGAGAACTGGTTTAAAGACAGGGAACAAAGGGTAGGAATTAATAATAAAGTCTCAGAATGGAGAGGGGTAACTAGTGGTGATCCCCAAGGGTCAGTCCTAGGACCAATCCTATTCAATTTATTCATAAATGATCTGGAGAAAGGGGTAAACAGTGAGGTGGCAAAGTTTGCAGATGATACTAAACTACTCAAGATAGTTAAGACCAAAGCAGATTGTGAAGAACTTCAAAAAGATCTCACAAAACTAAGTGATGGGCAACAAAATGGCAAATGAAATTTAATGTGGATAAATGTAAAGTAATGCACATTGAAAAAAATAACCAATTACACATGCAATATGATGGGGGCTAATTTAGCTACAATGAGTCAGGAAAAAGATCTTGGGAGTTATTGTGGACAGTTCTCTGAAGATGTCCATGCAGTGTGCAGAGGTGGTCAAAAAAGCAAATAGGATGTTAGGAATCAAAAAAGGAGATAAAGAATAATATATTATTGCCCTTATATAAATCCATGGTATGCCCACATCTCAAATACTGCATACAGCTGTGATCTCATCTCAAGATAGATATACTGGCACTAGAAAAGGTTCAGAGAAGGGCAACTAAAATGATTAGGGGTTTGGAGAGGGTCCCATATGAGGAAAGATAAGAGGCTAGGACTCTTCAGCTTGGAAAGAGAAGAAACCAAAGGGATATGATAGAGATATATAAAATCGTGAGTGATGTGGAGAAAGATAAGGAAAAGTTATTATTTATTCTCTTAATACAAGAACTAGGTGTCACCAAATGAAAATAGGCAGAAACAAAACAAAAAGGAAGTTCTCCATGCAGTGCACAGTCAACTTGTGGAACTCCTTGCCTGAGGAGGAGGTGAAGGCTAGGACTATAACAGCATTTACAAGAGAACTGGATAAATTCATGGTGGTTAAGTCCATAAATGGCAATTGGCCAGACTGAGTAAGGAACAGTGTCCCTAGCATCTGTTCAGAGGATGGAGATGGATGGCAGGAAAGATCACTTGATCATTGCCTGTTAGGTTCAGTCCCTCTGGGGCACTTGGTATTGGCCACTGTCAGTAGACAGATACTGGGCTAGATGGACCTTTGGTCTGACCCAGTATGGCTGTTCTTATTCTGGGATGGGATTCCCCTGCTTTCCTCTGAAGACTTGGTTTTGGCCACAGCTGGAGACAGGACAGTAGATGCAGTGAGCCAGTGCTCTGAGGTAGTGCAGAGAACCCTCTTTAGCAGATGTCTAGTGACGAGTTGTTAAACTGCATGCCAGATTTGGGGTCAGGAAGGAATTTTTCCCTGGGTCAGACTGACGGGGACCTTGGGCTGGAGGTTGACCTTCCTCTTCAGCACGGGGCACTGATTGCTTGCTAGGATCCCCTGCCACTGCAGGGGCCTCAGACCCAGGGATTACCTTAGTCTCCCCTTTTCTCAGCCTGCAGCCCAGTTTTAGTCTCCTGGAGGCCAAAGTGCTCTAGGCTAACCCAAACTATTGGGCAGGGGTGACTGGCTGTAACTGAATGTTGTGTTATACAAAAGGTGAGGCTATGAGCTCATGGTACTTGGTCCAACTCTATGACACTATCTACTGGAACACTGTCTTGCTCTGGTCTCATGCATCCCCCATAGTGCCGTGGTAACAGCTGCATCTTGCCCCATTTTCGTTCTCTGAATCCTCTGATTGCATCTGTTAACATGCCCCGGGTCAAGGAATTGCACCTTAAATCCCTGTAGTGCCTGGCCCTCAGCTTAAATTCTCTTCGCCGCTGAGGAATCCAAGCTGAGTTTCACCTTTCTGAAGAACTGAGCTCCTCAGCTCCCTGCATCCTTATGCTGGCTGCCCTCTGCTCCGCCTTCGCTGGTTCTTGTAATCCCCATGATATAATAAGGCTGCCACATCAATTCACAGTATTTTACTTGTGGCCTCCCTAGACTTACACTGCATTTTGGAACAGCTGCTGGTGATTTGCCACATTTCTTGAACCATCCTGGGATTTTCTTGGGCTGGGGTTGAGTTAGCCTGTTTTTTTAACATGGTGGACTGAGCAGAAGGCTTCATTTCTCTCCCAGAGCATGTAGAAGGTATAAGGTAGCCTTGGAATGACTTTCCTTCCTGAGGTTAGTTTGTGTTAGAATAATACTTCAGATCTTCTCTGGTGTGTTCCACTTGAGGAATTCAAAGACATTAACAGGTAATGCCTCATGGCAATGCCTTGGAAGGTGGGATCATGTGCTATCTGGCAGATGGGGAAACAGGCACAGAAAGGGCAAGGCGGTAGAAGAGCTGGGAACAGAACCTTGGTCTATCTTCCTGTCATGCATCTTCATTTCAGGGCCAACCACAGCACATATTGTAACATTTGACCCCCTGGTGGGCCTCCCTTGTTCCTGAATGCTGTTGGGCCAAACTCAGCCCCAGTGTAACTCCACTAGCTTCAGTGGAGTTATACCAGGTATGGGATTTGGCTTGATGTATCATGGTAGAAGGTTGTCAGTTGCTAAGCAAGTGTCACCTGTATTCAGCATCCTGGGAAGATGGAGAACCAGACAATTTACATGGCTGTGATTTTATATGGGATGCACCAGCCCATCTCATGCACAACTGTGGCATGCCAGGCTGTTGGCCTCTGGAGTTAATACAGCTCATGCAAGGCTTCTGATGAGGGGCAGTTTTTGGGGCTGACTGTGAACCTGCCTGGCACATTCCCAGAGACAGGTGGCATGAAAGCCCCAGGACAGGCACCACACATCTTCTAAGATCCAGTACAGTTCAGAGATGTGCGATCAGTTGTTTTACAGGACAGTAGTGTCTGCTGCTTCCCTGGTGCCTGCATCCAGCCCTGCTGTCTCTGCTTAGTCTGAAAATCATCAAGCTTTGCTCTGTCCTCAGCAGGACTGGGAAAAGCCAGCCTGCTTGGTTTTCTCCTGACCATTTGCATGGGGAAGGAAGAGAAGAGACCTGCCACCCAACCACAGGAGGGGAAGGTGAACAGGCACTAGCCACAGGGACTGTGTCAAGGGATTTCCCCCCTACTTTGAACTTTAGCGTCCAGAAAGTGGGGACCTGCATGATCACTGTAAGATTAATTACTAGCTTAAATTTGGTATGCTGCCACCAGCCAAAAATATAGTTTGGAATACTTCCTGTTTCCCCCAAAACCTTCCCTGGGGAACCCAAACCCATTGGATCCTAAAACAAAGGAATTAACCATTCCCTTCCTTTTCCCCCCACCAATCCCTGGTGAGTTTAGACTCAATCCCTTGGATTCCAAAACAAGGGAAAAAATGAGGTTCTTAAAAATAAAGCAATTAAAGAAAAGAAAAAGTAAAAACTCTAAAATCAGGATGAAAAATGCTTACAGGGTACTCAGATTCATATAGCCTAGAGGGACTTCCCCCCCACCCTGCCTGAGATTCAAAGTTACAGCAAACAGAGGTAAAAATCCTTCCAGCAAAAGACACATTTACAAGTTAACAAACAAAACTAATCTACCTTGCCTGGCTATACTTACAATTTTGAAACATAAGACTGACTCAGAAAGATTGGGAACACTTGGGTGTACCTCTGGTCCCTCTTATCCCCAAGAGTGGGCAAGAGTCCCCTCATTGGTCCTCTAGTCAGGTGTCAGCCAGGTTTACTAAGCTTCTTAACCCTTTACAGGTAGGAGAGACATTAGCCCTTAACCATCTGTTTAGACAGGCTGTGTTAGTGATTTCAGGAAGAGGGCCTTGTGGGGTTGATCCTGGGGAGCAACCCAACATCCTTTCTCCCCCTGCACAGAAAGTGCAGCCATAGTGGTCCAATGTTGTTGGACCCCATGGTCCCATATGGGATCTTGGCCTGCCTCATTAATTAAGTCCCATCTCCACCACATGCAGCTTTGACAGAAGGTCCCATAAAGACAACGAGGTGATTAAACAGCAGCTAGAAGGGGACTGAGGTAGAGATCCCAAGATCAGACTCCCACACCAAATTAATCCCTCAAGCAGTCCTGCCTCTTGGGGTCTAAATAAAAACAATTTTGTAACTTGGTTTTTAATGCACAATGGTCAGCACTTGTGGTCTAGACAGCCTAAGCAGTTGGGTCAGGTGCAGCCTAGTGCTGGGTTTGCACCTCTGCTGTGAGAGAGCAGTTTGGCCTGCCAGGTGTGGGACAAGGGTGCCTTTGTGGTCAAGGTGGCTACAGATTTCTTAAAAAGGCAGGGCAACCAAGTGGCCTCTTTGTGGAATTGCAGTCTGGGCAGAAAACCAATGGTAGGCCAGCAAAGTAGATGTGGACTGGCTTCTCAGAGTCAGACAAGTCTGTATGGAGGGCCCTATTTCTGCCCCTCTAATTTAGCTCCTCCCAGGGGAGGGGCTTATTCATTTTGGATCTACAAAGGGAAATAGCTGCAGATGTACAGAATAGCCAGAAACAGACTGACATTTTCAAAAGGGCCTCAGCAAGTTAGGTAGTCATCTCATTACATTTCAGTGGGATGTGGGTGACTAACTGGGAGTCAGTGATACCTAGCAGGTAGAGCACTGGATAAGGATGTAGGAGACCTGAGTTCTATTCCAGCTCTGCCATTGGCTTGTTGGGTGACCATGGGCAAGTCTGATCAACTCCCCATGCCTCAGTTTCCCCATACATGAAATGGGGATATTGGCACTGACCTTTTTAAAGTGCTTTGAGATGAAGTGCCACATAAAAATTGGGTATTAATGTCCTTGCAAATCTCAGCCATAAACCAGAGAGAGAAAGGACAGAAATAGTGCAGACATCCAAGAAAGTCCCCCATTCTCCTAGCCAGCCTTCTCCCACTTGATAAAATCAGTTATGAGTCAAAAGGACAAGTAGCCAACCTTTTACTGCTTGGAGCTCAGTAGGAGCATCATCCAGAGGCTACTGAACTAATTAGAACAGCTCCCAGAGTGTATCAGGAGGCTTTGGGGCAGGCCCTCAGGAAAGACATGACACCATTTAGCAGCATCACAATGCTGGTGTGTAACAGTGTTGGGACTTACCACCACAGCACCTCCTGCTGTTTGCTCCAGGAGTTACCACCATCCAGTGGAATGCTCCCTCTTGGTGTTGTCCCATCCATCATCTCACCCTCAGTTGGCATGTTAACCCACATTGCACCCAACCTGCAATGTGCTTTTTGAGCCACTGCCTCCAGTGTAGTGGGTAGGCCTGGGTCCCCCCTTGTCTGGGTCCTCCCCACTGCCTACAGCAGTGGCTCTTAGTCCATCCTCACCCCCTTCCAGGGGGTCCAATCAGCTGTCTCTCTGCACCCCAGCCAATGTGGGCAACTGCACTCCTAAAGTCACACCCCTCTTGGCAAGGGGTTGGTACAGCCCTAGACAGCCACTCTCATCAGCAAGGTGTAAGGCAAGGGGGGACCCAACCCAGGGACCCTCTAGTGTCAGCCATCCTGCCCACCTTCTCTCCCTCCATCTGTCCAGATCCCTGGGCCACTTCCCCCTTGGCTCCTCACACCAGCTAGCCCCTTCCCCTCAGGGCCTACAGCCTGGCAGACACCTGGCTAGACTTACCTTCTGCTGTTCCAGATACTGCTCTCCTCACTCAGCAGACTAGACCTAGACCTAGACCTAGACCTAGACCTAGACCTAGACCTAGACCTAGACCTAGACCTAGACCTAGACCTAGACCTAGACCTAGACCTAGACCTAGACCTAGACCTAGACCTAGACCTAGACCTAGACCTAGACCTAGACCTAGACCTAGACCTAGACCTAGACCTAGACCTAGACCTAGACCTAGACCTAGACCTAGACCTAGACCTCCTCTGAAGGTCTGGGAAAGACTGACTTGTCTCCCTGAGCAGCCTTTATATAGGGCCTAGCCTAGCCCTCATTGGATGGCTCTAATATTGACCCTGATTGGCTCTCAGTAAGCCTTTACCTGATTGGCTATCAGCTTGTGCAGCCTTTCTGGCCTACTCTATCCCCCTCTCTCAGGTGATTCATGTATTCATTACCAGCAGTAGTTTGGGGATTCCATCCCCTCCTATTTTAATTTTTTTTAATGAGCACAAATCTCATTGTGTCGTGGGGGGGGTCTTTGGAAAACCCAGCCCCATGCATGAACTTGGATCTGCGTAAGTAGCAAGAAACATTTGCAACCCTGTGGGCTGGTCTAGCAGTGAATGTGGGGACTCATGGGGTCCGTACCAGGCCCTGCCATTGACTCAGCATGGCCTTGGGCAAGTCACTTCACCCCTCTGTGCCTTGGTTTCCCCAGCTGTGAATCGGGGATGGGAAAGCACTTAGCAATTCTCTGATGATGTTCCAAAACTGCAGAATAATATTATTATTTATTACGGCTCTCATCTGGGTTAAAAAAAATAATTCTCCTGCTTCAGAGCTTAATCCAACCTCTAACTATTTGTGGTTAGGATGAGACATTCTTGGGGTCCACTGGGTCTAGTTCACATTTTGTGATGGAGCAGGTCACTGTCAGTGACAGGATGCCAAAAGAGGTGGCCCATGATGTGGCTGTTCTGTAACGGCGATTGCTGTGTACTTTAAATTGCCGCAAAGAGAGGAATGTTAATAACTTTGCTGAAACCACACACAGCTATGAAACTTTACGCCCAGGGAGTTCATATCCTGACACTTTTATGTGGACTAGCACCTTGTTCCATGGGTGGCCCTCGTTGATTTCAGTGGGACTGCTTGCAGTGTGAAGTGCTAATCAGAGTGAGTGAAGGTAGCGGGATCTGCTTTGGTGGCCTCTCACCCTATCATGATGTCTGAGTTCTGCCATAGCGAAGTGGCCCTGGTTTCTCTGCTGTGTGTCTGGATCTTGAGTTCTCATCCTGAGGTTGGGTCATGACCAACCTGCCCTTCCCATATTGCTGAATGAGAAGCTGTTTCCAGTTAGGTTTCGGGATGCCTATGGGTCCTGGTATGAGAAAGGTTGAGAGCCACTGCTTTAGGGAGATAGTGTTGACCAATGGTTAGAGCACTTGACTAGGACTCAGGAAATGTGGACTCTATTCCTGGTACTGCCACTGGCTTGCTGGATGACTATAGGCAGGTCACTTCCCCTCCCGGTGCCTCAGTTTCCCCTGTTTTTTATTGTAAACTCTTGAGGGGAAAGGACTGTCTCTTACTGTGTGTTTGTACTGCACCTAGCACAATGGGGCCCCAATCTCTGGGGGCGGGGGGAACTATGGGAACACAAATAGATAAAAAGACTCCATGAATATCTAAAGAGCTCTTAAAGGAATACAGTTCAGGTCAAATTTGAAATCATTTTTTCCCCCCACAGAATTTAAGACCACTAGTAATGCGTTTATGGGTTGTTGTTGTTTTTCCCAGATCCTAGTAGGAATACTTATATCTATAAACGAACAAGCAACACTGACGTCACAGATATTGCAACACTGTGCTGGAGCATGTGCACCTGAGGTGAAACCAAGCTAACACTGTCTAAATGTGGTTTCTTTACATGCTTTCATGTGTAAAAACAAAAGGCCATAAGTAGTGGGTAGAGCACTGGACAGCGACTGCCCCGGAGACCTGGGTTCTATTTGCAGATTGGTCACTGTTGTATATTATTTAGATGGACTATGTAGACCAAATGTGTTAACATAACCCATATTCGGGTTAGTGTGTGAAGGTAGCAGGACCCGGCTTATAGGACATCGCATAACAAGATTCAGGGCGTAGCATAAAGAGACCTACCTCAGGCTGCTTAATACTGTGGCAAACCCATTATCAGGCCTTATAAGCCTTTACTAAAGATACAGAAAAAAGGGAAATCACAGCAAGCCTTGAAAACGTGCAGTGTTAAGTAAAGTTTCATTTTAACAACATCCCTTGTTCCCTTGCCCATTAGCTGGAGAGAGTTCTTCTCGGACAGGCTCCTCAGTTTTGGTTCCTTGATTTCCAGTCCCACGTTTCTCTCATTTACCAAACACCATTTTAACACGGGGCTTGAGATAGACCAGGGAGTCTTTTTCTTTTGACTTTTTCAGTCTCTGTTTCCCTTTTGCATGTTTTCCCATTACCATTTATTCTTATAGGTGATTTGAACGTTTTCACTTTTGTAGCTGCTGAGATTCTGGTACTGGTTAAAATGCGGTGGGGTAACAATAATAATACTGCGTCCATGGGGTATTTTTGCACCTACAAGAAGCTGGAAGTTATAGACCAGAGGTCGGCAAACTACAGCCTGCGGGCCACATCTGGCCTGCAGGACCCTCCTGCCCAGCCCTTGAGCTCCTGGCCCGGGAGGCTAGTCCCCGGCCCCTCCCTCATTGTTCCTTCTTCCCTGCAGCCTCAGCTCACTGTGCCACTGGCACAATGCTCTGGGTGCCGGGGCTGTGAGCTCCTGGGGCAGCGCAGCTGCAGAGCCAGCCTGACCCGGTGCTCTGTGCTGCGCGGTGGCGAGGGTGTGGCCGGCTCCAGCCGGGTGGCGCAACTGTAGCGCCGCCAGCCACTGGTGCTCCAGGCAGCGCAATAAGGGGGCAGGGAGCAGGGAGATTTGGATAGAGGGCAAGGGAGTTTGGAGTGGTGGTCAGGGGGCAGGGGTGTGGATAGGGGGCAGGACAGTCAGAAGACGGATAATAGGGATTAAATGGGGGCAGGAGGCCTGGGGGGGCAGTCAGGAAGGAGAGGGAGGGTTGGATGGAGGGACAGGGGGCAGTCAGGAGCAGGGGTTCTGGGGGCAGTCAGGGGACAGGGAGGAGGGATGGTTGGATGGGGCAGGGGTCCCAGGGTGGGCAGTCAGGAATGAGAGGTGGGGTTGGATGGCACGACGGGGGCAGTTAAGGGCAGAGGTTCCCAGGGAGTCAGGGGACAGGGAGAAGGAGTGGTTGGATGGGGCAGGAGTCCTGGGTGGGGGCAGTCAGGAATGAGAGGAGGGGTTGGATGGGAAGGCGGGGGGCAGTCAGGGGCAGGGATTTTGGGAGCTATCAGGGGACAGGGAGCAGGGCTGGGGTACGGGTCTAGGGGGGCCGTTAGGGAACTGGAGGGGTTAATGGGCAGGAGTCCATGGGGGAAGTCAGGGGCGAGAAGCAGTGGAGGTTGCATAAGGGGTGGGGCCAGGCCATACCTGGCTGTTTGAGGAAGCACAGCCTCCGCTAACTGGCCCTCCATACAATTTCCGAAACCCAATGTGGCCCTCAGGCCAAAAAGTCTGCCCACCCCTGTTATAGATCTTTCCCAGGAGAACTGGTTCTCATGCCAGAACCGTGCCAGATTTCACCAACCCTGTAGAATAAGATAAGCATGTGGGTCAAGATTTCCAATAATTGATGTTGGAAGCCACTCTTGCAAACCTTGGCCCTGAACACTTGGATGCTAGTAATCAGATGCTCCGAATCTTTCCAAGCTTCCCATCCGTAGATGAACGTTGATCGATAAAGCAGACATACCCATTGTTAGGGGATGTATGTAAATGTGATTAAAGATTACATGGATCTGCAATGCTCTGGGCTTTAAAATCAGGCAGCAATCAAAAACCCATGGGAGCTCTCGCTTTAGATTCACAAGCCACTTCCTCTTTGCTGGCAGCAACTTAGATGCTGCTGCAGCTTACAGATGAGCTGTTTTCATGAAAGGGCCTGGTCGTCCCTATGGTGTTGAGTGCCTTCCTAGAGAACGCAAAAGAGAGAGGAAAAGAAACTCATGATTAAACTGAAATTGACATGAGAACTCCCATTGGTTTTAAGCTCCTTTGAGTCCCCTTCTGGAGCTATAACTCCATTAATCTAATATAAAACACTGTACTAGAAAAAATATGGGGCAAGGTCCTCCCATGCTATAAATTGGCATAGCCACATTGACTTCTGCGGAGCAGTGCCCACTGACGCCAGCTGAGGATCCGGCCCTTAGTTCTTCCATCAGCTCACCGGGAACGATGCAGCGAATGAGTTGTAATTTGCGTACCCTGTGAATTTAGATGTATTAACTTCACTGCTGAAGAATTCTCTTCAGTCATTCAAATCTCTTTATTCTCCTCTCTGCCTTCTTGTATAATAGTCCACGCCTGGGGGGCGGCTGAGATCTCTCCATCACTCTAAGCCATGTGAGAGGCAGAATTCGCGTGCCTTGATATGGAGTGTCAGAAGGGACTTAAGAAACTTCCCCCTGAAAGCTATGATCGGGGATAACGTGTTCTTTGCTGTGATTAGGATGATGATGTATTACTTGTAATACAAGAGTGGCTAGGGGCCCCAGTCAAAATTACAGCTCCTCTCCCCCAAGCTAGCTACTGTACATGCACATGGTAAGAGACAGCCCCGTGCCCTGAGAGCTTACAGTCTACATAGGCAAAGAGTGGGAGGGGAAACTGAGGAATGGGGAATGAAGTGACTTTATTATTATTACAACTTCAGTGCTTAGGAGCCCATGCTCCAGGACCCTGTAGTGCTAGGTGCTGTACAAACAGAACACAAAGCCCCAAAGAGCTGTCAATCTAAATATAAGGCAAGAGACGACAAATGGATAGAGACAGGTCGATGGGGGAGCAAAGGAAACAGTGAGACTGTATTGATCAGTATGGTGCACTTGGTCTCTGCTTAGCAGCAGCTTAACCACAGAGTTGGGAATGGGACCCAGGAGTAAAACTCTTGCCCTGTTGAAGTCAGGGGCAAAATTCCCATTGCTTTTAGTAGACCTGTGACTTCACCCGACATTTCTTGACTCCGCGTCCTAGTGCCCTAGCGGCTCGACAGCACTGCATCCCTTATGTGAAAAGCACTGATTGTGTATTTGAGGTTGTTATGTTTTCCCCCTCTGCTCTCTTTTTTGGAGATATCATTTTTAACAGCTAACACATGGATATTACCAAGACGACATTTCCTAACAGCATAATCAATACAGTATAGCTTTTGTATAGTGTCTTCCATACAAACTACATCCCAGAACTCTTTGCAGACTTATGGTTCACTGCAGGTCCCTGGTATAAATTACGGAAAGCAGTTGTACGGCGATAGAATTAAAGCATTTAGTCAGCAGGCCAACTGCAGGGAGAGAGAGATGTTTAAGTGTAGACAAGGGAGCAATAGGCTGCTTTAAACAAGTCAACAAGGAGGTTGGAGGATGTGGCAGGCTCTTGAGGTGGTGGGGAGAGATGGAAAAGCGAGTAGATGCTTGCGTGGGTGCTGTGAGCAGGAAAGAGGAGTGGTGAAAGGTGTGAGGCTGTGTCTACACCAGGAAATGGAACTATTTGTAATTGAACACAGACTGTTCAGTGTATCCGCACGGGCCACGCTGAACTAGTTTAAGAACCTTTGCAGATACACCCACGCTAGCAGTGTTCCAATCCATTTCAGTCACAGTGTCCTCTGGCCACCTCTTCTAAACCTCCCGTCACAGCTCCCAGAAGCAGCGGATTCTGGGAAATTCCTTATGGGCACCATTGAATATTAGAATGCTAGTAGGGATGGATAATTGAGCATTTCAGCAAATCTGTGTCCACACAGACACTAAACCAGTTGAGACTGAATTGGTTCTTAGACCCAATACAAGCCTCATCTATGCCAACCAATTTTCAAAACGCTTATAAACCAGCTGCAGCATTTCTGCATGTGGTTGTCGCATCTGTTGCTAGGAAATTAAACGGGTTCTTAGACCAGCATGGGTCTTCAGTGCAGTCAAGAGTTGTAAAAGATGGCTACTGTCCCTTTAAGAGAACTCTTAACTTTGACAAAGGCAAAGAAATTCACCAGGTGCCTTCTTGTAATTTCTGATTTGAGTTTCTGGCCTTGTTCAGTCTTAAAGCTCCTGACACAAAAATCATTTGCTCCTCAGTCACCAGTGCTTTGGAGAGGCAAAGTGGTAATTTCATACTTTTCTTTAAACAAAGTGGTCACTGATTAAGCACAGAAAAGAAACAATCACTAAGGTTTTCTCTTCCCTTTCCTGTGCAGTGCATGAGAATTCTTCCTCCTGCTGAATTCAGATTCTATCCAGAGAACTATCCCTCTGTAGCTTGCCCTGGGCTGTGGGGGAGCCTGCAGATGAGATAGCAAAGTGGTTTGACTTGACTGCAGCCTACCTGAGCAGATAAATAATGATGCTGAGGTCTGGTGGTGCTTTACAAAGAATGATAAGTAGAATTATCCTCAGTGGGGAGGGGAAGTGATTTGTCCAAGGCTAATGGGAATAGTACCCAGGCAGCCGCAATCCAAATCCAGTGATGTAGCTACTGGACCCCAGAGATTGTCTGCAAAGTGTTTGCCTGCACTCTCATTTAAGGCAAGGAAGGTTTAAAGCAGTGGTTCTCAAACGTTTGCACTGGTGTCCCCTTTTGCCCAGCAAGCCTCTGAGTGTGACCCTTCTTATAACTGAAAAACACTTTTAAATATATTTAACACCGTTATAAATGCTGGAGGCAAAACAGGGTTTGAGGTGGAGGTTGAGAGCTTGCAACTCCCCCATGTAATAACCTCATGACCCCTTGAGGGGTCCCGACCCCCAGTTTGAGAACCCGCGGTTTAGAGGAAGACAGAGATTGCCCTTACCTTCCGGGTACAGAAACTCCAGTGCTGGGGCACAGTGTTATTCAAAGTAAAATGGACTCCCAGAGTATGTAATGACGTGGTCCAAGAAGGGGCATAACTTCCTACAGGTACACCTCTACCCCGATATAACGTGACCCGATATAAGATGAATATGGATATAACGCTGTAAAGCAACGCTCGGGGGGTGCGCACTCCGGCGGATCAAAGTAAGTTCGATAGAATGCAGTTTCACCTATAACGCAGTAAGATTTTTTGGCTCCCAAGGACAGCGTTATATCGGAGTAGAGGTGTACTATGGCAAAAGAGCTGGGCCTATTTGGGGCATCTTGGAAGAATGTGAGATAAAAAGCTGCCAGAACAAACATTTCCTTGGCATTCCCAAGGCAAGGGATGGGGAGGCAGAGCTGAAGACATACTCTGCAGCACAAAAGTCACTGCAGGAGTATTACTGGATCTGCATACAAAAGATCTGGAGAATTGAGCCCAGGATAGTGAAGACTGGTATCATTTGGCTTCTCCCTTCTGGATCTGATAGTGCGGGGATGGGGATGGGGAAGTGTGGTACCCTGCCTCTGAGTCCCACAGCTACAGACCCAGAACCTCACAATCACTCCTGCCCTGTGTCGTCCTTTAAAGGAACTCCGTGGGATTCACTGGACTTGGCCCCGCAGAGCAGCAAACATCCTGACACTGATGGACTGGAGAAAAGGCTCTGGAGTTGTACAGTAATTCACAAATCTAGCTGGGGCAACACCTGCGTGGCATTGTGCCGTTCAGTGCAGTGCATCCTCCCTGTGTCTCCCCTGTTGCTGCGCTGGGATGGCTCCCCTTTAGGGCGTGGGTTGGCCAAAGCCTACAGAGGAGATTAGTAAACCGGGATCCAACTGTGCCGCTCCTCAAGCAGTTGTCACTCTACCTAGATTCCAGCTACCTTGGACAGCGTCAGTGCTGAGCTGCCATTGGCTGAATAACAGTCGCCATCACTGTAGTCAGTGCTATGTGGTGCAGGGAGTTAATGGGCTCTGAGCCAGTTTCACCACCACAGAATCTTGTAGCAGAGCTTTAGTTCCTAAGCCAGGGAGCATGCACCATATAGCAGCTGTTCCCCACCTCTTCCCAGCCCCATCTGAGCACTCAGCTCTTCGCCCCATCTTTCCATATCGAGAGCTCGTTCAATATGGAAATGAGTGGGACGCAGTGAACGCGGAACCGCTCACTGTAGGGCGGTCACTTTTCAGGGTAGAACAGTGCTTGAAAAAGACCTTGCCAAGTTGCTCAGTGTCCTGAAGGTAGAGGAGGGGAAATTCCCGGCGGGAGGATGTCTTTGTGTAAGATGTCGTGTAGAACGCCTGGATCTCCAGGGTTACTGCATGGGCTTTGCCATTAAGAAAGATGCAGTCCATGGGGGAGCCTGGAAGGGGCCAGGGTAACAGCCCCTTAATGAAACAAAATCCAGAGGCAATCAAAAGCCTTACTTTGGAGGTCACAGGGCTCACCCCCCAAGCAGGTAGCTTGTCCTGGTTGATGGGAATATGGAATGTGCCTCCTGAATTTGGCAGCCTCTGGAGGATGCTCAGGGATAGAGATAAGTGTGTCTGCTTCCTGGTCGTATTTATCCTCATATTATATTCCAGGGCACTCACCCTGGGTAGATGTAATAATTTGTACTCTGCATGAGAGCTCCTGTTATGCTATGATCCAGCTGCCACTGAAGTCAACGTGAGTCTTTCCACTGGTATTAATGAGTGTTGTATCAGGCCCATAGCCCCACAAGACAACAAGAGAGGCAAAACAGTGGTGGTAGACTTGGCGGTCCTGGCTATCAGCCCTTCCCCAATAGATGTGCCTTAAACATCATATAGAGGGAAATTCCTTTCTATAGTAGAGATGCTACCTTAATGATAACAATGCCTGGTTCTTATACAGTGTTTATCCATAGATCTCAAAACATTTCACAAAGGTGATCACTAGCATTATCCCCATTTCACAGGTGGGGAAACTGAGGCACGGGTAGGTGATAGGACTTGCCTAAGGTCACCCACCCGGCTAGTGGCAGAGGTGAGACTAGGACCAAGGTCTCCTGAGTCCCTGTCCAGCACTCTACCCACAGCCCACACTACCTTAGGGTTTGTTACAAATGAAAGACTGTAAAGAAATAGTGCTTTGTGAGTCTGTCGTTGCAATGTTTGCTTTTTGCATTTCAAGTTGGATAGTGAAAATAGATGAGTGAGTTTCACTTTCATTTCTTGTGACAAGGGGCTGGGACACCACATGCACACATCCCCAGAGAGTGGAGTTTGGGCTCTGTCACTAATTCATAGCCAGTTTTAGGTCAGTTTCACTTTCAGGTGCTCATGCTTCAGGAACAGGGTTGCAGTGTGTGGATGGTTGATTCTGCAGAGGAATGTTCATTTGTCTATCTACAAAATATACATGGACTCCCATTGGGATTCAAAACAAAAAAACAGAGACATATTACAGTTGGTCTTAAGTTTTGTGGGAAAAAATATGGAGTCAAATTTGACCTGAATTGTGGCCCTTTAAGAAAGAAATCTTCAGATACAAAAGAGTGTCAAGTTCACTTACAGAGTCTTATTATTCATTTGTTTTATAGTATAGTAAAATCAGGGCCCCGTTGTGCTAGGCGCTGTACAAACACATAGTAAGAAGCAGTCCCTTCCCCTAAAGAGCTTACAATTTAAATAGACAAAACAAAGGGGAAACTGAGGCACAGATAAGTGATGTGGCAGGTCAGCAGCACAGCTGAGACTAAAATCATGACTGCTTAGTCCCGAGTCTTAAGTGTCCGGATGAATTCCACACTAAGTTCCTGTGACAGTCACATCCACTTCCTGGAGATCAGGTGGAACTCTAAAGGCAGGTCTTCACTACCCAGTCAATCAATCAGGGGTCAAATTATCACGTCTAGTGTAGACGCGATAAAATCGATCCCTGATCGTGTTCCCTGTCTACTCCGGAACTCCAGCTCGCTAGAGGGGGAAGCTGAGTCGACCAGGGAGCGGCAGCGGTCAACTCCCCGCCGTCCTCACGGCCAGGTAATTCGATACGGGTGTCTATTTGCATAGCTGAAGTTGCGTATCTTAGGTCGACCCCCCAGCTAGCGTAGACCGGGGCTAAGACTTCATGCTTGTACCAGGGAAAAACAACATAATTCATCCCAAATGCCTTACAAGTGCATTGATAGGACAGAGGAGGGAGTCTGCTCATTGCAGAGCTCAGACAAGAAAGAGTGCGTGTGTGTCAAACTCCCTGGCTCTTCCCTCCTCCTCTAGGCTTCTGAGAAGAAAACAAACTGAAAATTTATGATCAATTGAGTTCAGACTAAGGCTGGAGAGATAAGCTGGGATGGATGGTGTAGCTGCAGGCAAGTTCTGGATATTTCCAAGGTCACAGACTTCCTTGAAGAAGAAATTACAGGAGGTAGCATTATTTTGGATGGATTATGAGAACCATTACCCAGCTGAAGTTGGTTGTCTTTTCCTGTTTTGCTGTCCAATGGAATATCAGATGAGAGAGTCTAGAAAAATGAGCGGCACTCGCGAATGAGCATGAGTAGACACGGAGTGAAGGTTAGACGGCATTGCTCGTTAAAGGCCTGGAGCCAATAGGAACTGTGGGAGCTCAACACCTTTGAAAATCAAGCCCTGAAATATCAAAGACCTGATCCTGCAGTCTGATGTGCAGGCAGCCCCTGTGGAAGCTAGTGGAAGCTTTGCTAGAATAAGGGTTGCCGGATTGAGTCTCAGCTGGCTGTTACAAAAGGAGAGACAGCCCCCCTAAAAAGTTAGGGACTGTGTATAAATTAATGCACATGAGGATTTGGCAGCAGTCGGAGAGTTAGAAAGAGGAAGGGAGTAGGACCAGGAAGGAAGAGGATCAGAGACGATCCCATCTGTAGAAACACTTCTGATCTGGAGTTTTGGAAGAAACACAGATTTTACAAAGCTTATGTTTCAAGGTCTAAATTGACAGAAGAAAAAAAGACCCTTTAATTCTATTAGCAATCAGTGCCAACATTTCTGTAGCAACTACAATCCCAGCATATACATTGGTGGGAACAACCCTACAGTTCCAGAGGGGAGGGACACCCGGTATCTTCTCTCCAACCCTTATTTCTACATGTCTGTCTGCTCGTTCACTGAGTATTTCTTCATGTCTCTCTTTTCTTGGGAGACAAAAAAAAACATTGACCAAGCGTAGGGCTCAGGGTTTCAGTTCAGGCCCAGGCCCCGTATCCTGTCTCTGGCAGTGGCCAGTACCCAATGCTTCAAAAGAAAGCAAAACAAAGCCTTCCACAATGCATGTGAACTGTTGTGTAACTCTATCCTGACCCCACTGCTGCTAGGCAGCTCAGCTCCTGAGTCAAGAGGGCTGATTGCTCTTATTATCTTTTGTTACTCATAAGGCAGCAGGTTTGCTCAAGACACAATTGTTTGTTAAATAGGGAAACAATGATCAGGTAGAAACTTCCTTATTGGGGGGCCCCTCCTGCCTTCCCCTGTCTACCTGCCAGCCTCGGTTACAACCTCTAGTCCCTTTGCTTGCTCATAAACAGGCAGTAATAAGAATCTGATGAAACAGACTTCAGCTTTGATGCGCACGACCATACCACTTAGTGGTAGCGACTGAATGCAGAGTTAATTAGACAATGATTGCATGTTAATGAAACGACCATTGATTGGTGAAAGAAGGAGGGGGAAAACAAGCCTTTGACTAAAGTTCAGTAACAAAATGAGAGAGGCACTTAGTTCAAAACCAAGCTAGCAACCCGCTTGGCGCAGCAACAGGGATATGTGTAAAGTCCACAAAGGGCGAGGGTGCTTTTCTAAGGAGCCCTATTAAATATGCGTTGACTGTTTTGGCACCTTAGGCTCTCTTCATGAAGTTGTCATCGCACGGGCTTAGATCAGGCCCATCACCATTCAGGGCACCTACACGAACAGGCTTGTGTCTGTTTTGAAGCTCCCTCTATCGCTGCCGAGGGAGACGCCTGTGGAAAAAGAGAGTGGCACAACCCTTTCTAAGGGAAATTCAAAGCACACACCGGAGGCATGCAGTAAATCCCAGACTGTGTGCAGCGCTGGCTTCAAGTCTTTGTTAAAAGATGAGTTTAACAAGGGGCAGGGGTAGTGGGGATGGTGGCTTGACCGCCCCAGAGGACTGGAGTCCAGGGTTTATCCATGGAAAAGGTATAGAATGGATTAACATGAAGGCAAGCCCCTCCCAACACAGGTGCCATGACCAGTCAGCACCATTTCCACAGGCTTGAGAATTTGGTCTCTGTGTCTCTTTATTCTTGGCCTCTCTGTCGAGACACCCAGTAAGGGCGACAGGATATGATTGGGCATGTGACTGAAGGAACTTTTGATGCCAACTGGCAAAGGATACAGGGATACAGATACAGAGATCCCCTGGGTCTGGCATCTAGCTGCTAATACACCAAAGAATGTCTTGTAAGGTCTCTAGTGAAAGCCAACGGGTCATCATCATCGCTGGGCGATGTATGTATGCAAAACGTGTGAAGAGCTACCTATAACCATATGGTTTCTAGGACTGTGAGTTAAGGTAAGTCAGCGAAAGGTGACCCACTGACTCCTGTCGTGCAGTGGGGAGAGACACTTTTCTCTGGCTGGACATATGCACTTTGAGTATTGTATGGTTCATAATGGAGGCCCATTTACAGTCTGAGCAAAATGTGAATGTATTGATTTTGGAGCCTGGAGGAAAAAAAATAAAACCAGCAGTGATTATGCTGGTTAGAAGAAAAGACTATGAACTTTTGGAACTGTATGTGGGGTGCAGATGAATCGCCGGCCATTCCTTCAGTCTGTGAGGACAAGCTGCCAGCTGGCTCCATCTTACAAGAGGGGAACCCTGTCAAACTGAAAATGCTGGGAAAAGGACTTGGGGTCAGCTGTCTTGTAGGAGATAAGGGAATGCCTTGTGAGTTAAGATTAGGCTCTAGAAAACATGGTATGATTTTGTTTTATGTGTAACCATTTGTTTTGAGTATTCTCACACTCCCTATCACTTGAATCCTTGTTCTTTCATAACGAATATAGTCTTGTTTTCACTATATAGATATATCTAAGTGCTGTGTGTTAAGTGGAGTGGAGATCCCGAGTTGACTCTTACAAGTTGGCAGGTACTGTTCCTTTGGAAATATCAAATCTGGGGGCATTCAGCGAAACAGGGCTAGCCGAAGGATGCTCAGGGGTTGGCGTGTGCATATCGCAAACCTGTAGAGAGACAGCAAAGCCTGCAGAGTGCTTGGATTGCCAGAGGCTGGTGGTTTCAGGGAGCTGATCCACATCCATCACAGACAAGACTTCTTCACGCTAAGGGCTGGCTGTGGCAAGATGCCTCCAAACCCTGGGAAGCGTCCTGGGGGTTATGATGTAAATGGAGTCGCTGCTGGGAGCTGGCCTGAGATGGGTTCTGTGCTGGGAAGCCACACGACGCACAAGGAGAAGGGATGTTTTTTATCCCTGTTAACAAGTTGATGTCTGAACAATGGTCTGGAGGTGGCAAGGTGCCCAGAGGAGCCATGTGTGTCTAGCCATGTTGACAACCCAGGGCTGCGGAGATGAGTGTTGGATGGAGTTTGCCGAATGTAGGTGGGAGAGACTTCTGTGGGGACCAAGTCAGCCCAGAAGTTGAGATGTGTGAGACATGGCCCAGCTCCTCTGGCATGTTCGTGATGCAGCAGCTTCATAGTCAGCATGGGGGAGGTGGAGTAGATCGGGCTGTTGCTCGCTCCTGTGAATGGCACATGTATGTATGGGATGGAGCTTTCAGTGATAAGAACCTGCCACGGGGTGAACAGGAAAACCCCGGCCTGGGGAGCATAGAGAGGGGCATAGGGGTAAAACTCTGGCACAAAGAGTGCAGAAGAGGATAAACTATGGGTAAATTCCCCCATGGCAGAGGGAGTTTGGAGAAAGGGGAGAGGGAGGTAAATTTCCCCTTCTACCCTACTCCCCAGTAGGGGTAGCATTGGTGAGTGGGAGCTGGGGGTTAAGAGAGTTCTGCTGGCATCCTGGTGCTATGGGAGGGTTGGATGCTCCATCAGTCACATCATCTGAGTATCCCAGGCTTTGGTTTCCCAGGATAGGTGGCAGCTGGTACCTGGCTGCGGTTGCCCTGCCAGGCTAGTCCTGCAGTGAATATCTGACTCTGTGAGATAATCACATCTCCCCCTTTTTTCCAAACAGGCAGTGGAGGGGCGTAGGGCCGGGGAGGCTGGGCGAACAGGTCTGGTCAACAGACAGATATATTGACCTGTTAGTATTTAACGTTGTTTAACCAGGTAGAGATAAACGAAAGCTTTCAGGGGCTGAACTATCGCACACAACACAATTAAGGTGGCACGTGTTCGGAGGACGTAAAATCAGTAGGCCCAGACAGGAGGTTTTAGTCTCTATTTGAACTTGAGAAGAGAAGTGCATTTTCCCGCTGCCGCAGCTGTGCCTGCACCATCCAGGAGCCTCTCTATTAACTGTAGGCAAAGGCCTTTATTACCTTCCCTAATGATTTTTTCCTCTACGCTTTTGTCTTCATCAAAAAGAAAGACACATTGATTGCCACGGGGCTGTTTACTGAGAGGCCATCCGGACCACTGCGCCCGCTATGTGCCAGCGGGGCACCTGTCGCTGCCTTCATGGCTTAACAGAGAGAGAGAAAGAGGATTTCTAATAGAGACCTGCTCAGGCGCGGGGGAATGTGGCTCTGAGTGGCACCTCCCTGTTCCCTTGTGTCTCTAGGGCAATGCAGAGCCCTGGGTGGAATGTCTTATTCCAGCCGCTCTTCAGAGCCCCCGCGGGGAGAGAGATTGTCAGCCAGGCCCCTTTGTGCAGAATGTAGCAGCAAAACAGCAAAAGGGTGCGTGTCCATTCAGGTGGAGCCACGTTTAGGATGCTTGAGGCCCCAAGCAAGGGCAATGAGTCTTCCCCTCCCTTTGGGCCTGCTGCCGGAGTGTGTTCAGCTCTGTTAGTGGAAGGCTGGGTGGAGGTTCGGCCTCCCCTGCCAGCCTGTGCCAGCAAAGCAAGGTCAGCAGGGAACTTGGGATCACATCCACCACCACCACCACCACCCCCCCGACGCTGGCAGAGAGCAAGCCGTGTCCAGAAAGCAGGTGAGGCAGCCAGTCATTCCCCACTGTGAAGCAGGGTGTCTGCTAGGAGCCACTCCTAACCGGTAAATTGTAATGAAATATACTCAGTCCCTGGTTATTTCTGTATCACCCTTTGATTAATGGGCTGACCCTTTGTGTTAGACAGTGGAAGTGTCACATCCCATCTGGTGGACTGTCACAGCTGTGCGAATTTCTCCCCTCCGGATCAGCTGTTGCTACACACCTGCATGGAGGGAGAGCAACACCTGCAACCTTGTGTGCTCCAGACCCCCCCCCCCCGCCCCCAAGGACCACAGCAGTATATATATGGGGGTGGGGGTGGAAAAAGCCCTGGGTGGTTCAACTAGGCAGCGGTCGTAGCGGCAGGAAGAGCGCTCTGTGATAAAGACCCATGCAGGGGAAAGACGGCAGAGTGAGCTGAGCATTTGGATCGCCCAAAGGAGACGCCGTGGAGACATCAGGCCCAAAACATGGGCCACCTGGGCTGTTTGAAAAGGGTTTTGGTGAAGTGGTTGGAGCAAGGGGGCTGGGAGTTGAGAGGTCAGAGTTTGAGGCCAGATGCCTCCGCTGACGGGGGTGAGCCATTGAAACGGTGTTGGACCAAACACAGCATAGCAGAAGTAGGGCAAACTGCCGTCTGAGCTCTCTGGGGATAGTGTTCATGTCAGCAACGGATTGGTCTTCTGGCATGGATTCTCCAAGGTATTTAAGCACCTCTCATTTATTTCAGTTGGGGTTAGGCACTGAAATACCTTTGAGACCTGGGCCTCTATGCCTTTTAGATTCCTTCAGTGAAGACCATTTTCGACAGTTTCCCATGGCACCCAGGACCTCAAGTGCTATGGCACTGGACTGGCTAATGCTTGGGAACTAGCTGGAAAGAGAAGGGGAAACCCACAACAAATCGCAAGGGAATCTGACCAGCTTCACCATCCCAGCGGAGTTAAACAAAGAGCATAAAAGGGCGCATTAAAACGCCACTGTTTCCAATGTCGCTTTGCTTTAATAAGCAACACACGTTAATCTTGCCTTGCAGCGACCACCATTGAAATGCCCGCTAGATAAGTTACCGTGCGGTAGTGTCCGAGGATGAGCTGAATGTCTTTATTCTTAGTCAAATAAAATACCTGCAAGATTTCAGACATCGCAGCATGACTGCTGCTGACTTCTTAACAGCGATCATTGTATGCAAAGCAGTTTTTTCCTCAGCACTTATATATCTTTGAAGCTGGTTTTTGGGGTCATTCGTTTTCCCTTTTTGGTCGGCTCAATTTCTCTTTCCCTTCTCAGAGCAGCATAGCTTAAAATAATCCACCCCACCCTCTCCCGGGGCTGCTGGAAAAGGAATTTAACTGTCTTAATTCATATTAGCTTTCTTAGCTAGACAGACAGACAGACTGGGGATTTGGTGGCCCAGTTGAGACACCTTTAAAAGGGCCTGATTTCTGGAAATTGCCGAGCCTCCACTCCATGAAAATCAAGTGTCCCATGGAGGGAATCCAAAATCACTAGTCACTGGTGAAAGAATAGGCAGAAGCCTTCTGTTGATGGGCAACTTTTGGCTTAATCAGCTGTGTCACTTTGATGCTGTGACGAACTGGGAAAGTTCTTAATGTTTTCTCTGAATACTGTATTGGTGCCTCAGTGTCCCCATGGCAGTTCTTAAGTATCTGGCAGAGCCAAGGGCCAGTGCACCTAAATGCCTGACACTCTGTCTCCTAGCAACTGATGGCCTGGGCCCCTCCTCTGCAAAGGTGCCAGCTGAAGGTGTTGGAGACAAAGGGATCAGGTGACCTCCTGGCCCGGGAAAGGAGCTGAGGAGAGAGGAGGGGCTGGGGGGCTTGTTAGTCTGGAGCTGGCTGAGGTCAAGGGTGGAGGGCAGACCTGGGGGTCTGGCTCACTGCCCCCCAGAATGGACCCAGCCGAGGGGTCCGGTTCTCTGTACCTACAAGCTCTGTTTTAGACCCTGTTCCTGTCATCGAATAAACCTCTGTTTTACTGGCTGGCTGAGAGTCACGTCTGACTGCAAAGTGGGGGTGCAGAACCCTGTGGCTTCCCCAGGACCCCGCTGGGGTGGACTCGCTGTGGGAAGCGCACGGAGGGGCAGAGGATGCTGAATGCTCCAAGGAGAGACCCAGGAGGTGAAGCTGTGTGAGCTTCTTGCCCTGAACAAGTCTGCTCCAAGGGAGAGGAGGCTCCCCAAAGTCCTGACTGGCTTGGTGGGGAGCAGTTCCAGAGCATCGCCCGGGGACTCCGTGACAACTGGTGGCAGCGGTGGGACGTACTGCACCCCGTGAATGGCGCTGCTTGCAGTAAGTGACTGGGGAGCAGTAAAACAAAGGAGGGATAATGAGGACCAGGCGTGCTGAAGGCTCAGAGTGGGACGGTTTCAGGAGGCGGTTAACCTCTGGGAGTGTGTGACCAGCGAGAAGGACTGTTGGAGTAACAGGGTCCCCCTGAGGACTGCAGCGAGCAGTCTCAGGGGCGGAGGAGCTTGCCGCTCGACCCTGGGAGAGAGAAGGATTTTTGCAGTAGCAGGGTTCCCCTAGGGATTGCAGGAGCAGTCCCAGTGGCGGAGGAGTCTGCAGCTCGACCCTGGCAAAGAGGTGGTGATCACGAGAAGGGCTGGCACACCCGGGATTCTTCCTGGAAACCATGGGGGAGCCAAGAGCACACAGGCCTGTGAGTCCAGAGCCATTTGGGAACGATGAAGTGATGGCCTATCACCATCTCCTTGAAAAGGACACTGTGATCCTGTGCACAAAGAGAGGGTTACGCATGGGGAAATTCACCAAGGCACAGTTAATCGTGCAGTTGAAGGAGAAGCACCGCTCTGAGGAGCAGATTCCTGGCCCAGATGGGGCTACAAGAGGATCTGAGAGCAGCTGGAGCATCAGCCAGGCATCCCCGGGAGTCTGGTCCCCAATCAGACGAGGGTCTTCACGATTGGGTTCCCCATCAGGAGATTGGAGATGGATGGGATGGGAGCAGAGCCCAAGAGAGCGAGAGGACCATGAGAGAAAGGAAGAGCCCAAGGAAAAGCTGCAGGAGAAGCAGCAGCAGCGTGGATTGGTGATGGTGGAGCAGAGAGACATAGGGGGCTGCCCAGGGGTCAGTGGGGAAACACGCCTGCAGGGGCGAGACCCTGGGACAGAGAGAACTGTGGTGGTGCAGCCCCAGATGCTGAGGGACTGTGGAACCTGGGTGAAGTTCCCTGGGGTGAAGCCCCTCGCCCTGCCTATGGCCCAGATCCCTGTGCAGACCCAGGAGGGGTCGGGCTGGCTGGTAGTTCGGGTTCTCCAGGATATCGGCTGGGAGGCCCTGTTGGGGGGTGACTGTCTCCCCATGGGACAGGATCCAGGCCCCGCTCCTGTAATTGCCGAGGGTTTGAATTCAAATCCAGGGAACCAATTGGCTAGGATGGAAATGGTCAGTGAAAATGCAAATAACCTGGCTGGCAGGGGGGAGGGGCTGCTGGGCTCAGGATACCTGCCTACCTGTAACCAGCCCCTGGGGCTGAGTGGGAGGGAGAGATGCTCCCCGCCCCCCTGCACACCGGAGAGGGGGCTCACGCTGGCTCTGATGCTGTGACCAGAGCAGAGAGCTCGCTGCCTGCCCCCACTGGGACAGCAAGGGCAGCGCTGAGCACGGGGGGAGCTGAGACCCCAGCTGAGTGGGGGGACACCCAGGCAGGGCAGGTCAGCTGCCAAACAGGTTTGCCTGGTCCAGACGTGCTGCTGGGAAGTGATTACACAGCAGGGAGGGAGCTACCAGGGACAGGGCTCAGGGGGGCTGTGACCCCAGGCCCAGCCAGCGAGAGGGAGCAGGTCCCACTCCCTGCCCCAGCAGCTGAATCCCAGACTGAGCTGCAGAGGGATCCCTCCTTGGAGAAGCTGAGAGAACTTGCTGGCCACAGCGCTGCAAACCCCCTTGGGGAAGGCTGCAGGGACAGAGTCCTGCAGGAGAAGGGATTCCTGTACCGGGAATGGGCTCCCCAAGGGGAAGTAGAACTGGGGGGAATCGGGAGGCAGCTGGTGGTGCCCCAGGAATCCACAGGGTTCTTCCCGTTCGAGCTGCTGGATGGGAGGAGAGTGAGGGGACCCCTGAACCTGAAGAGGGAGGATTGGATGAAGAAGGGGGAAGAACCCCGGGAGGATCTCTTCCCTGAGGTGGGAGACAATCTCCCCATCAGGTGTTCCCCGTTCAGAGTCACTAGGAAAGCAGCCCAGAACCTGGAGAGAGAGGTCAGGGACATGCTGGCTTTAGATGGGATCCAGCCATTTTACAGCCCATGGGCCTCACCCGTGGGGCTGATCCCCAAGCGAGACAGGATGATCTGGTTTTATGGGGGCTATCAGAAGCTTAAAGCCATCACAGTGTCCGATGCCGACCCCATGCCTAGGCCTGGGGAGATTCTAGACAAGCTGAGAGGGATGGAGAACTTGGCCCTGGCAGACACTGATAACATGTGCATCTTTAGCCAGACCTGGGAGGAACAGGTGTCCCAGGTGAAGAGGGGGCTGGGCTGCCTCAAGGAGGTGGGACTGACGGTAAAAGCTGGAAAGTGCAAGGGGGGATGGCAGAGGTGTTGTGTCTGGGCCACAAAGTGGGAAGCGGCTGCCCACGCCCAGAGCTGGCAAAGGCCAAGATGGGGGCTCTTAACCAAGGGAGCCCGAATCACAGACCAGAGTGCTGGGAAAAGACCCAATCCCAGCTTGAAGCCCAGGGGTACTGGGGTGGCAAAGGGTGTGGGCTGCATAAACCTTCCCACATGCGGCCTGCAAGTGCCATCAAGCACACCCGACCTAAGGGAGGGCGTAAGACTGGACTGTCCTGGTGTAACTCACACCAAGGGATGGGAGAGATGCTGGGGCATCCATGGGAACCTTGGTGGGTTCGAACTTCCCCAGGTCACTGGCTGGAGTGACCTTGCTCAGTTCGGTCTCGAAGGGGGGAGAGATGTGACGAACTGGGAAAGTTCTTAATGTTTTCTCTGAATACTGTATTGGTGCCTCAGTGTCCCCATGGCAGTTCTTAAGTATCTGGCAGAGCCAAGGGCCAATGCACCTAAATGCCTGACACTCTGTCTCCTAGCAACTGATGGCCTGGGCCCCTCCTCTGCAAAGGTGCCAGCTGAAGGTGTTGGAGACAAAGGGATCAGGTGACCACCTGGCCCGGGAAAGGAGCTGAGGAGAGAGGAGGGGCTGGGAGTGGTAGTTAGTCTGGAGCTGGCTGGGGTCAAGGGTGGAGGGCAGACCTGGGGGTCTGGCTCACTGCCCCCCAGAATGGACCCAGCCGAGGGGTCCGGTTCTCTGTACCTACAAGCTCTGTTTTAGACCCTGTTCCTGTCATCGAATAAACCTCTGTTTTACTGGCTGGCTGACAGTCACGTCTGACTGCAAAGTGGGGGTGCAGAACCCTGTGGCTTCCCCAGGACCCCGCTGGGGTGGACTCGCTGTGGGAAGCGCACGGAGGGGCAGAGGATGCTGAATGCTCCAAGGAGAGACCCAGGAGGTGAAGCTGTGTGAGCTTCTTGCCCTGAACAAGTCTGCTCCAAGGGAGAGGAGGCTCCCCAAAATCCTGACTGGCTTGGTGGGGAGCAGTTCCAGAGCATCGCCCGGGGACTCCGTGACAGATGCCACCACCAGAACTGTGTCTGGTCACCTGGGTACTTTTGCCTAAGAAGCAATCGTAGGATAGGGCCTGGTATACTCAGGGTTAGGCGTCTGTTGCTGGTTAGAGTTGGGTGTGGGGATTTTCTCTCTCTTGCTGGAAGAAAGCAGCAGCAAACTGGCTTGGAGAAGGACAACGTTTGTGCCAATGGGGATGTTGGGTGAACAACAGTCCCAGCACTGCTTCAGCCCAGACGGAGCACTCTGCAGGAGTCAGAACGTTAATGCACCCTGTTACAAAACGGGTCACAAAACGGACTCCCGTCGCCTTTTCGAGGTCTGTAAATTGGGGCACTCCTCTGGTTCTTGCTCCTGCAAAACTTACTCTCCATGAAATAGCAGTGTGAGACTGGGCCCCAAAATGGAAACACTGTGGGCTGAACTATTCAGGCTTTCTTCTTAGCATCACCCCCCATTGCAGCCGGTGTGGCGGTACTAGTGGGAACACTCGTGCTGCAATCGTACTAGCGTTCAAACCACTGTGTCACCTAGGCATATGCAAAGCAGCTCTAGACAAGATAGTGATAAAAGTGCCAGCAGCCGCCTGCGTCCAGTCGATGCTAGCGTTCCTCCTGGTGGAGCTGTGGTGACAGGAGGCTTGTGTGTCAGGCTGTACTTCATGTATATCGTTTCTTCATCAGAGGGACTGTCTTTTATTTTCCACCAGTGGCTCTCACAGTCGCTAGGGTGAGGCAGGAACTTATACACACTAATTGGGGATCTGTATGTGGATCAGATTGCAGAATCGGGGCCAAATGCTCGGCCAGATTTTTCAAAGGAGCTCAGCCCTCGTTATCAAACCGTCTGAAATGCTGAGCTCTTTTGAATCCTGTAGGACTTGAGATGGAGATAGCTAGGCAGCCAATGCAGAGCTCAGCTGCGGCTTCCTCATTACACCCTCTCACAGAATGATCCTGTTAAATATTACCCCTTGCGTTCACTTCACTCAGGAAAGACTGTTCAACTCTACATAAACTCTCCAATAAAGGACACGGGAGCCCCCTTTCTGAGGAAATGTGAGCCATGACAAAACACTGCCCTGGCCCTTTAAAAAAACCCTCTCCTCAGTGTCTAGAAGGGAGGGCATTTTTGTTCAGGGTCTCAATGTTATTTGTTGGAATTCACCCTGCAGGGTAGGAAATGATGCTTTTTAAAGTGACAGACTTGTGCACAATACAAGGAAGGGTTAACCATCTTGTTTCTGCTCTGCTTTGCTCTCTTTTATTTCCCCTCAGTCCCGTGTTGATATGTCTTGATAGAGACAGAAACATCTTTAATACTATTACCGCTCCAAAGGCATTTCTGTTTTGTTCAGGGTTGTTTTTTTTTCAATAGCATGTATTTCTGGACAAGATAAAGAAAATGCATTGGATCGCTTAACTGCTGTGCTTAAAGAACAACTGGATAAAGCTTCCCCAGTTGAACATTAAAGAGAGATAAGGGCAAAGATTTTCATTACATTGAAGTGGCTCTGAAAATAGGCATGTGTCTGCTAAGGGCTAGTATGGAGATGCTAGGTGGATGGATTGATAGATGAAGGTTGGGGGATGGATGGTTAGCTAAATTGATGGAGGGATATATGTGTGTAGATGGTTACATTAGGCAGGTAGATTGGATGAATACACGTTCAGGGGATAAGATAAATGGGAGTGGAGACTAATGGGTGTTCATGATGGCTGGTTAGTGGCTAGACGATGTAGAAATAAATAGTTAGATGAATCATTGATAAGTAGGCAAGTGAATAGATGGAGTGTGGCAGGGATAAAAGGGGGGCTTTCTACGTGGGTGCTGATAGATGGGTGGGTGGTTAACTTGTTGGTTGAGGGAAGAGAGAAATAAGGGGGTGAGTGAAGAAGTGAGGAATTGGAGGATTGACAGACAGAGATGGATGAAAGCAGGATGGTTAGCTAGTAAGATAATTATAGAGAGATGCTGATAGAAAGGGCTTTCAGGCAACTGAGATCTCAACAGTTCATTTAACATGCTCTTCTGGTTGGCGGATAGCTGTTATATTTTGGTTCTGACCCTGTGTCTGTCTGGAAGAGCAGGCCAGGCGTTTGCATAGAATCACCACCCTCCATATTTGTATGCGTTGCCTCTTCTCCTCGGTGGCTGTCGGGCCAGTTTATTTAGAGCCCAGATATACCAACCTCATCTCATCTGGCTCTGCGAGGTGTGGTCACCGTAGGAACTTGTGGCTGCTCAAGTGGCCAGGCCTGGCAGGGTGCAGGCAGGAGAATGGAAGAAGGAACAGTGGGGATCAGGACAGAGGCTGATGGTGGAGGGGAGAGGGAAGCTTAGAGTACCACTCACAAGAGCCTTAAGTACCAGTGCTGCTATGAATACCAGGTGAAATGAACCCGCATGCAGACGGGACCAATACCAAATAGGGACGTTTTTCCAGATTAAGGCCAGGTTGAATTTCACCACTGGCGGGGGCCTCTCCATTACTAGAATTCCTCATGGAGTCCAATACAGAAGCGCTGTGTGGGTGGAGTCCCAAATAACCCCTCCCCCCCAGGTACAAATTTCTTCAAACTTTATTGATACACTGCACAATCACAACCATCTCTTATTCTTTCTGAATTAGAAAAGGTTACAACTACAATGTAACATGCACAAAATTCAGGTAGTATATTCACCCTTTTTAATACAATTATTGACGGAAAATCAAGACTTGACTTCATTGCTTTAAGAAATAATCATCAAATGAAAGTAATCCTAGAAGGCTGACAGGAAAAATAAAGTTTGCTTTTTTGTAACAATGTGATGGTTTGTTTGTTTGATTTTCTTTTAAGCGTTTGAATACAGAAAATTATTTATTTTTGTTTTTTGTTGTTTTTTTTAGGATAATTGTGAGTAAAATGTGCACAACCATAGCCTTTTACACAGCTAGTAGAACTGCACCATTGATAAGTCATAGCATTTTTTAAACCTAGCAAAGAGAAGGACTCTGAACTGGACAGTTAACGGTTTCATACACCCAACATGTTCCTCACAACTGCACTTTACGTGTCACAAGAAACTTGAATGCTTTAAAAAAAAAAAAGGTCCCTGCTAGCCATTCTTTTTAGTTTCCTCTGCCAAAAAGAACTAATCGTGTGGAGCAGAGGGGACTAGGTTAGAGGTTTTCCTGTTCTTGATGCTAACCACCCATGGTTGCAGGAAGAATTCAGTCTTGAAGCCGTGGGTCTTGGAGAGTCTAAAGGATCCCTTTAAAGTAATGCAGAGATCTGGGTGTGTGGTTGCCATCTTCCAAAAACTCCATTTCACTTAGCCTTGGAGCCAGCATGTTCAATATCTGAAGGACAACTTACGTTGATTAAATTTGGCCTTAGTACCAAAGTATATCTGAAGAGCAACGTGCATTGGTTGACTATCACTTGGCCTCTGTTCCAAAGCGTTGAATACTGAATGGACAATGTATCTTGGTTAGCTATTTTATGGCATAGCTTTTAACTGCAATATTTTGTTTTGTTTTTCTCCTGTAAGGGACGAATGGACGCTGTTTCCTTTTGAATAGGATTTTTCCCATCTTAGCGTTATTTGGAAACACTTTTCTCTGATATATCACCCACCTCTTAGAAAGGCGTCCTGTGGCTACTTAAACGTTCCTGTCTTTGGGGGAGGGAAAATTGCACTTGAAGGTTTTCAAAACAAGGGCTGTGCAGAAACTAAAACCCTCTTGCTGTCAGTGGGGAATGAAGAGGAGAAGAAAATCATATTTTTTGCCCCAAATTAAAACATTTTTTCAGCTTTACCTTGTGGCTGCTGTTTTTTTTTTTCCCCTGGGTTTCCAGAGATAAGAAACCTGGAGTCACATTCAGGGAAATCATTGGTTTTTGTTGTTATTGTTGTTCCTTTTCCCTTTGATGAGGGGAGAAAAATCTCACTCCTTGTCATGCGTCACTTGAGATTTTTCATGCAGCTCCACTTGGGACCACCCGGGGTGTAAACATCTTAGAAGTTTTCCAGGTGAATCATCTGCAGCAATTACTTTTGTAGGGTTTTTTTTTCTATTGCATGGTTTAACAGATCTATTTTAAGTCAATGTAACACACCCTGAAACAGGAACTTTCTATGACTTTCAGTGCTCTGGCTTGCTACACACCTAGCACATAATGTCATCCTCACATGAAACTTGTGCAGAGAGATGTGGTGTCTGGGATACAGAGTTGAGAGCCTAGAGCTTCCTTGCTAATGTGAACATTTTGCCAAAGCTTGGCCTAAATTTGCAGGGTGCTTGAGATACTGAAGTGAAAACGTTTTGTCTGCCCTTGCCCAAGGGAATGCTGTAGCACAGCAACAGAACATGGAGACCTGACTCTTACATTGGTGGCATTTCTCCTGAACACCAGGAAAAAAACAGGCTTCCAAACAACCATGTATCAGGCACTTAACATTTACCACCAACTTCAGTTCACATGACCTTGAAAGTCATGAAAGATATGGATGCCCCAGTGGGCTTTGAAATGTTGTTTTGAAATGGTCTGTTATTACTTCCACTAGATTCCACTTGTACCTCTCTCTTCTTAACGGCAGTATGCGTGTCTGTGTGGCTTCTCAAGTTATTGTCTCTCTGATGATGATAGCAGGCAGGAAGAGAAGAGGCGTCTAGGTAGGAGTAGCTACACTAGTTAACCCCTCTGAGAGACCACTTCTTCAGGTTCTCTCCAGCAGCTCTCCTCCCTCAGCCTCAACAGAGTTATGGCATGATTAAGCACTTAAAACTCTCTGTTTGGTGCCCTGCTTTGACAGTTAAAGGCATCTGCTGCTGTTTATGGTATTCATACACCAACAACATTGTTCAGTACTAATTCATAGATTTTTAAGGGACTGTTAGATCATCTAGTCTGTCCTCCTGTATGACACAGGCCGTAGATTATATCCAATGATCCCAGCTGCTAGCCTATAACTTGTGGTTGAACTAGATATAAAAGTGAAGACATATTGTTTTAGTTCTTTACCAGCATTCCACCTAATAAGCCAGTGGATCCAGCGTGCATATCTGTGGTTTAAAATAAGAATACACCTTTGTATGTCTTTGACAATGAACAAGGTTCCATGTGGACCTGTTGTAGGAGACTTCTTGCACAGATTAAGCCAATGTGCAACAGCTTCATGATGTTTTTTTTATCCAGATGAAAGAGTGGGAGGACGCTGTTAGATTTTTTTTTTCAAAGCAGTAAAACAGATGGTGGTGGTGGTGGTGAAATCCAGGCATGTCCCTCTTCATACTCAAACCTTCCCTCTTGGAAGGAAAAATAAATGGGAAAGCAAGTGTATACATTCAAGAACTCGACTGCTGGATTTTTTTTTTTCATATGCATGAACTCAAAAGAATGTCCTGCTCCATTTTATGAATATATCGCCCAAACGTTCAGTCTTGTATAAGTATTTTTTCAGACTTTCCTTTAATCATTCATGTTTTACATTTATTGACAGATTGGATGAGGCACATCCTTGACCTTCTGACTAAAACACCTAGATCCTACAGGAAACCGGCACGAGTCACTCCCTCTCTGCAAGTTCATCTTTGCGTCCCTGACACATGGCTGTCGGCAGCTCATTATGGTAGGTTGTATGCTTCCTTGCTGCAGTTTGTTTGCCTACTGCGTTCAGACCAGCACCATTGGTAGTGCCTGCACTCAGTCAGATGGCCACAGTGGTAAAAGGAACAAAAAAAAACTAAAACAATCAACAACAACAAAAATAACCAAATGAATCAATGTCTCCTTTTACTTCCTACCTGGAAAATAGTGTTTATGTCTTGTGGGATCAGAAAAAGCAAAGAGGTTTCTACTTGGCAGGTCTTTGTAAGAGCCACTTGATTCACTCTAGTGATTCAGGTCATACTGTGCCGCCCAGTCAGGTCTGGGGCGTTGATTGGAATGCCTGTCATGCAGGCTGCGGTTTGGTCTGTGAATACTACAGTCGTCTAGCCCTGTCAGGCCTTAGCAGTGACCCAGAAAGCTAGTAGTATTTTTAATTAAAAAAAAAAAAAAAAAAAGTACATTCAAAGACATTTAAACAATGCAGATTCCTCCCTTACTGCCATTAGGCTTTCAAGAAAGTGCCATGTTTCATTCAAATAAGGCCTAAATCAAAGCAAGGAACTTGGAGAAGAATCAATTGAAACTTTCAAAATAAACATCCATAGTCTAAAAAATAAAAGGTCTGATGCTGCTGTTCCATTTTGGAGACAGCTGCCTGAAATTCCCTCTCTAAAACATTTCCAGAGAAGCAACTGAGAAACAGGAAACCATGTGAATGTAGGTTTGTGGGAGGTTGTATTTTTTTTTTCCTCTTCCCTTCCTCTTTCCCATCTGTTTTCTGTGTTGAGTTAATCAAGTGCTTGGAAATTAAGTCAGTTATTCAAGTACCCTCTGCTCATAAGAGGTTCCCAAACAAATACAGGAGTGATGTCAACACACTAGCAAAATAATTGGCCTCCGTCAGCTTCTGACTGGATGGATTCTGAACAGAGCAAATGAGGATCGGGGCTGGGAAAGGGAGTGAGCATAGAAGTGTTGGCCAGATTGCATCTGGCTCTCCCGGGATGGGTAGTGGACATGTTGTTTGGAATTGCCATAAATAATGGATAATTAGGACTTTTCTTAAAGGAAACTGGATGCATCCCCATTGGAAAACAGCAGTACAAGCACCTGTTAGCAAATATAAAACATTGGTTCTTAAAGGCAAAAGATTATAACAGCATTGGGGTGGAGTGACGGGTGTTGTTTACTTTGAAAAAGAGAGTATATATTTTGGGGAGATAGGAGAAAACAGATCTCTCTTTTTTTTAGTTTATTTTTTTTGCGGGGAGGACTAAGTGAAGGATTGCTACTGCATTATCATGTTTTGAATTGTCAGAGACATGCCCAAATGGCCAAATATTGCTTAGCTTTATGACCAGTAGTTACGTTCTACCACACGCATAAATGTAATATTGTGAAATTTCTCAATATCCTCCGCCGTAACAGGTGGATGAACAGACAAAATAGAAAGAAAGCTAAATGGATGGAGGGAACGAGATAGAAACTTGGCTAGATAAATAGGTGGCTCAATAGAGATGATTACGCTGATGGATGGATGAAGAGCAGAGAAGGAGAGATTTGGATAGAAGCACAGATAATTACATTGATAAATTGATAAATACAGTAAAGAGATGGTGAGATAGAAAGCCAGATGGATAACTAATTAGATGGATGGGTGAATAGGATAGATGGATGGATAGAATGGCTCCGTGATTACTTTGATGGATGGGGAGATGGATGACTCACCATTTTGTCTATTTATCTGTTTGCATTAGCCACTCAGCCATCAGTTTTAGCAGGAGGGGAGAACAGTATCCTCTAGCTTTTCCCTTTCCGCACTCCAAGGGATCTCAAATCCTTTGTCAGTGTCCAAATGCACTATCGCTATGGCCCGTTCACAGCCGCAACTTACTGCAGTTGTTTCCGAGAGCCCAGGTGCTGGCGGGGGCTGGGTGGGTGGATTGATTTATTAAAACATCCCTCCAAATGGATGCCAGGTGAAGCCCAAGTGTAATAGGACACTTATCAACATGAACAGGTATGTACAGTGTAACAAGTAGAAAGAACAATCCTTTTGCTTAAGAGACACAGATATAATAGGACACTTTGACTCATTTTGACTTCCGCTGTGTGTCGTCCCTCAAACCAAGACACGTCTCTGGGGGCAATTTGAACAGGTTCAGCCGAGACTCGCTTACCTTTAGGATAGGTTTATAAATAGGGTTGAGGGCGGGGCCGGGGTAGAAGAAATTGATTCGCCTTGCGAAACGCCCATGACTTATCCCCCAACAGGCGGTTGGAACTCTTTTCCCCTCCCACTCTCCCTCTCCCTTCCCCCTTGGCAGTACGTTCAAGTGGTAAAACTGGGTGTTGCCCCCGCAGTGTAGAGATTAAAGTCTGTGGTGTGGGAGACGCCAGGTGTCGCCTCCGAGGACCCTTTGCTTTCTTATCAAAACTTGATGAGGAAGTGAGCAAGGAGGGTGCCCGATAGCCAGAGGCAGGCCATTGCTCTGGAAGCCGCATTGCTGCCGTCATGAACTGCTCCGGGGCCTGGACGAGGGAGAGAAAGAAAGAAAGTTTTGTTATTATCAGCTGGAGGGACAAGAAAATCAGCTGGTCCATTGACTTCTAGGTGAGGTGGGTCCCAGAGGGAAGCCCTGAACTTTGGGGAAGTCTAGATCTGAGGTCTATGGCTCAGGCTTATCTCAGCTAAAAACACAGCAGGTCTTTCCTCCCTGCCTTTGTCCAAAGCCAGAGTTTCATTTCTCTCACTCATTGCTTGCAGCCCCACTAAGCCAGGGTTTGCTGGGGTGGGGGCATCCTCAACCATTACTTTCAGTCCACAAACCACTGCAGGGGGGGAAAGAATCACTCCTAGTCAGCCAACTTCCTCCTACTCAGGTCCCCAAAGGCCTCACTGCGCTGCCCACTAGAAGGGATGCCATCTGGTCCATGTGGCACAATTTGAGGACCTGTTTGTACTAGGCAGAGTGAGTGACCTCCATCCGTGAGTTAGCTCTCCCGCTGCATCATGTGGCTGCCTACATGGATCCCCCATCCTCTATGTGACTCTTTGGGGGTCTTTTCTATTCCACCCTATTCTGCATAGGTTCTTACACGGAGTGACTTCAGCTTGACCCCGATTAGGGAAAATCAAAGGTGGAAACAAAATCTGTGAGTCCCAGTTGAATTCCACTCCCACTCCACTAATGCCATGCAGCCTTGCATCCTAATTACCAGGCACTAGGATTTTCGAAGGTGCCTAAGGGAGTTGGGGACCCAAATCCCAAGGAAATTCTTTCCCATTGGGCTCCTTCTGGAAATCCCAGAGAGAATCTTTACTCGGGACTACACTGGACTAAATTGTCAGGGAGGTTCAAATGAAATGGCCATTCATAACAAGAGCAGATAAATATATCCGTCCCTCGACTCCAATTCAAAATATCCCTTTGCTTTTCCACAGGGCTTTTCCTTCTAAGGAAATGGCCCACACACATCCATCGGGTTGTTTTCCTTTAAGTGAATTGTAGTGCTCAGGAAAGGCTCTGGACTATTTAAATACTGGCTGGTGGACCAAGAAAGGTGCAGGCCTGGCCACTGAGGAGACAGCAGTCTCCTGTTTATTCCCAGAGAGAATTCAACGCAGGCTTCCCACCCGCGCTCCCTTGCACCTTAATTTTAAATTGAGAAGCCAGCTCTTGGCATCAGCAATCCCATTCCGCCCTTAGCTTCTGTGCTGTGCTAATACAAGGTCCAGGCAGTACAGTTGTGATGGGGAAGAAACATGAACTGAGCTAGCTCATTTCACGTAAGCCTCCTAGCCTTTCCTCAGGTTGCTACCGACGGGGACTGGATTTGAGCTGATAAGCAAGAGGCATTACACATTACACTCACCACGGACATGTAACTGCTGGCAGGATGGAAGGTGATGCCTGTTACCAATCTGTTAGCACTGTACAGCCAAGGCAAGGTTGAAATGTCATGGGGAGATCATGATGACACTGGCTCCCACTGTGGGGGCTGGGGTCAGGAACAGTGAGATCAAGGGCTGGAATGTCCCCCACGTGGATGATTCCCAAGTCGGAGCCAGAGCTGCAGAGTATGGACCCGCACTGTTTTTACTGCAGGGGAAAGGCGCCGGCTGCTTGCAGCGCTCCCCAAAACTGCCTCCGTTGTCAGAGTCGAGTCCTCAGGACTCCCTCCCACCGCCTGCTCCCGGGGTATCCCAACAGCCCTCCCGCGCAGTCTCGTCCCAGTGAGGAGAACTCGGTGCGCTATTGTTGGAACTGTATAGGCCTGGGCCAGGAATCCCTGTGGGGCACAAGGGCAGGTTGCTTCTAAAGAGCTGTCATCCCCTGATTTGCCCCATCCTCCTCTGCAGAGCCTGATCCCCATGGAGGATTCCTGGAGGAGCTTCCTTGGGGTCACAGAGCCAGCAACTCTCCCTTCCACGCTCCCCTCCCCTGCTGGGAAGGAGCACTTGACCCAAAGGAACTCATTACATATGCAATAGGGAGGGGAAGGGCAGAGAGGAAGAGGAGTTCCTCCCAGGGAACATTGTGAAGTTGTCGATGGGTGGCACTGCCTGTCCCTAGAGATAAGAAATAGCCGCCTCCCTGTCTCCAGCTTGCACGCCCCATGCAGACCACTGGGGGCCATGCTGCAGGCACCGTCATATGCAGCATGGTCCACTGGTGTCGTCCTATATCCTTCTTCTGTTGGTGATGGTGTGGTAAAGACACTCCTAGCCTTAGGACCAGGGGAACCAGACTGTAAGTGATATGTCTTTGACCGGCGTCGTTCCACTTAGGTCCTGTAAGTAAGAGTGAGTTTAATCGTCGTTGCTGAGTCCCTGCTTGACACCTCTTACAAAACCCTCACACTGGATCCCAGGATTGGCATAGCAGGGACGGGGCTGCGGGTCAGGATGAAGGTGCCTCTGCAGAGCTGCGTGGGAAAGTGGGGACGAGGGTTGGAGTGTGTTGACAGAGAGATGTGGGAAAGCTCAGGGCGGGAATAGTGGGGGCAGCGGCAGATCAGAACTGAGGTGCATTGTCAGAGCTCGTAAAGAGAGCTTACACAGAGAGCAAGCAGCTCGAGCTGTTGCTATCAGTCTGTGGGTTTGAGCCGCACCACAATCAAGCTGCCTCAAACGTTGGCATATATAAAAAACCCAGAACCCTGCAGCCGGCTCCACAGTGCTTTGCAAGTTAGCGTAAATGCGCTGCATTCTTGTACATGATTTCTCCAGAGCACCATATTGCTGCAAAAAGTATCTGACCCTGCTTTAGCCCAGCAAAACTCCATAGACCGCACTGCCTCTGGTAGGCTCATTTGCTTACAATTCCAGAATATATATCTATGTATTTTGCACAGCTTTCCAAAAGCTCTGGATTTAGGATAGAATCTGAGCAGAAGAAGCTTTCTCTCCAAACAGATTGCCTCCCCCACCCCCCCACTGCACCCCCAGTGGAATTGCTAGAGACTAAAGACGCGAGGAAAGCGTCATGCTGTTTGATTTATTAATCACAATTTTAGAGTAACCATGATTGACCGGAGCCACAGAAAAGAAAGCAGCTGTGCCTAACTCCTCCCATCTGGAGCTCTTTATGCTGTAACTGCTCTTAAATGCTCTACACTCTTGTAGCTCTGTTCTCTAGTGGGCTCTGTTTTCCCCCGTACATGGAAAGACAGATCTCAGTTGTTATTTAACTCGCCTAATGGCACTAGCCTAATTAAAAATTGATAACTACCAAGGCGCACAGGCTGACTGCGAACCGACAAATACGGCATGCGGCCCCTGCTCATTTTAATGTCATTCCTCTTCATACCAGGGGATATTAGCAGTAATGATCTGTTGATTTCACTTTCTCCCTTCGAACACGGAGAACCCCGATTTCAAACAGGCAGGGCTTCTAGTCCAGGACTTAGACCATTCGCTTGAGAGGTAAGAGGGCAAAGTTCAAATCCCTTTTCAGCAAGCAGACACGGGGTTCAAACCAGCACATCCCACTAGCCTGCAGAGAGCTCGCGTTTCTTTGTCCCTCTGGGGCCAATGAATATCTAATTAAAGTGGAATAGCTTCAACAGGCAAGAGTGAGGGAGCCACCCATCGTGGTACCTCCAAGGTTAGGGCATAAATCTGGGCTGCCTGCTCAGACCCGCTTTTAACAGGCAGAGGGGAAATTCGTACCCGCATCTCCCTCAGCCCATGTGAGTACCCTAACCCCTGGAGTAGACGGGCAGTGTAGGAGACCTTTCTCTAAAGGCCTTTTCCTCATCAGACAGAGGATGAAACTGAAACAGGGTCCCTCACCCTAACCACTGGGCTAAAGGTTACACCGCAGGCCTCCCGACTCCTTCCCCCTCTGCCCTCGGCTCTTTTGCGGGGTGTTAGGCCAGGACCTCACAGTCTCATAAGAAATGGTTGAGGCACCGAAGTCACCTGACTCCAGGAGAGGGGGTTCCTGGCAGAGATAGGCGCTGAATTCCCTGAAAGAAGCAGGGCTTAGCAGAACCTCTCTTGTCGCTGTCTCCCAGCTGGCTTTTATGGATTCCGTTCTTAGGTACCTGTCTCTCCCTTTTCATTGAAGAGGGAGCCTATGTGCTCAGCTCAAGCTTTGGGAATCTCTTTGTTCCAATTATTTTTCTAGGCATCTAAAAGGCAGCGATGGCACTGCTGATATTGCCACATCTGAGTCCTGTGGATCTGGTTCGCAGTCCTGAGATAGAGAGGAGCTGAGTCTGGGTATACTTGGTCCATTTTATAGGCAGACCATGCTGTGACTGTAAGGGAGCAGAGAATGGGCATATCGCCCTGATTGCAGAGGAGAGGGGTTATGCTGAGATTGGGCATGCTCTGTTCATGCCACATCACCAGGACCCAGAGAACTGAGAATGGGCATGCAGGGCATGCTTTGTAAATGCCACAAGCACTGAGATCAAGAAGAGAGTGCAAAATAGACACCGTCAGTGCAGGCCACAGCCTCGCACCCAAGACCAAGGTGGGGAATTGAGAACAAATAGCCTCAATGCCTGCCATAGACACAGAGCCCTAAACCTGGGGTGTCCAGATGGGTGTGTGAGAGGCTTTCTGGAGTTCCTCTTCCTCCATACCCAGGCTGCTTGGGATAGGGAGTTCTAAATTCCTTCTCTATCCACTCCTTTGGAGGTCAGCTGCTGTCTTCAATCATCTCTTTTCCCCTGCCTCTGAAAGCTGAACTAGCGTCACATCGACTGACAGCATGAATGTTTGACAGCATAAGATGCGTGTCCATTCCCAGCTACTCTATGCATAGGAATGCCTCTCTACTTTGGGCCAACACCAGTTCAGAAATAGAATTTATCTGCCCCAAGAATAGAGCAATAACTTGGGCACATCAGTGCAACCTCTGATTCCAAACTCCACGTTAGCGTCCTGTTCACGCCGAGTGTTTGCTTTGCATCGGCAACGTGGAAGAACATGTGTGAATCTGCATGTTCCTTGTCCTTGTGATTCGCCTCGAGTTCCGGCAGAGGGGAAATGGGACATACTTCAAACCTGGGATAGCAACATCTCCGGACTGGGCAATAACGATCAGCTTGCAGATGATCTGACAATCAGTAGTTTATTGTTTGTGCTGTCTGCTTCTTCTCTTCTTCGATTGTTTTGTTGAGATTACCAAATGATTTGAGATTGTGCCTCATCTCTTTGCAGCCTCCTGGTTACGAACGGCTTCATTTCTTGTGTGCCGTTCTCTTTGGTCATGCACTAACTTTCTGCCATTTCAGGTGGGCCCACGGTGTTCACAAGTGGCTGTCTGTTATCTGGGCTTGTTTCAGGTTTAGTGCTAAAAGAATTTGTCATTCTTGGACAGACATTTCATCTGCAGCCATTCACTTTGTGATAGCTGCATTGTGGAGATCTGTTGCCGAAGGCTGCCCTTCACACATTTGTTTTGTCACAGCTGTTACAGCTGCAGCCAGTTAATACTTGGTCAGAGCCTTATCTTTTGTGCAAAGATGTGGATGCTTCCCACAGTTCTTGTTGAGTGATTGCTCAACGGACATGTCATGCCATCCACCATTGAAGGGTCTGGCAGTCGGGTATACTGCTCCCTGACAAACAACTAGGACGTGACATATTGCTGGCTTCTCCACCTCCAGAAGTCTGGTTTTTGCTCCATTTACAGAACTCCGTCTAGCATCGTTCACTTGACCACACTGGAAGTAAGTGGAATCATCTCTGCAAATGCTCCATGGATTTGTCATCATCTCTCTTGGCTGCTAAGTATCCATTAGTAGTTGGGAGAAATCCATTAGATAGTTTTCCCAGAAGAGAAATGCTTATGAACAGTTTTTTTTCTTGGGTAACGTAAGTGTCCATGATCTGATGGAGTGATTGGGTACTATTCCTTAAAGCTGCCAGCACATTCAGTGCTTCTACTCTGTTTCCTCTGTGTGCTTTCTCTACAGCTTCAAATGCATCCCTGTACAATCGAGTTTTCTCCAAGATGTGTCACCTTCTGGGAGAATACCATTGTTTGTGGAACCGCCAACTGTCATCCATTTCATGCAGTTAATTGCTTCATTCATTACTTGTGTATGCTAATGCCATGGTTATATGCTTTCCCTCTCAGAGCATGGCTCATAGACGGTGGCTTCCACAAGAATGTTTTCAAACCCACTTCCCTTCATTGCTACCTATACTGCCCATGAAATTCAGTGTAGAGTGCATGAATCCCACCTCAAGGTGGTCCCTATCAAATTAGTTTTGATTCCTCCATTTAACCAACTGTTCTTTGCAATAGGTTGTTTCATCATAAATAACATATCTCCAGTCTTGGCCCTGAGAATGGAACATATCCTGAAAATATTTCATCATTGTGTATGCTGTATTAACATTAGTTCTTGGTGCAGGAATCCTAGGACAGTAGCCACTATTCATAAAATAGCAAACAGAATATTTTTTCTCAGATCAGTCCATTCTACAAGTAATGACACACATTTTGATGTATTACCTGGTACGGACAAGCTCATGCTGTCATGTGACTACAAACTTTTGCTTTAACAGAAGGCAAAAAGTACAGACACTCCCCAACTTATGCAAGTGTATCATTCCAGAACACCTTGCGTAACTTGAATTTTGCGTAAGTCCTGAATGTTTACCTGACCATTATGCAAAAAAAACAAAAGCCAAAAAAGACTTTCTAGCTTACAGAATTTATAGAACATTTTTCGTAAGTGCGGATTTGCGTATGTTGGGTTTGCGTAACCTAGGGAGCATCTGTACAGGAAAATGCATAAAATATATCATCTGGGGCTAAATATTTCCCAAACTTTCCAAAACAGTACTCTGTTGAGTATATAGATGCGTTAGCAATTGTATTTAGAAGCTTTCTGCCAGTTTTGGTCAAAATTAGGTTACGTCTACTCTACCTGCCGGATAGCACTCGATCTAGCGGGGATCAGTTTATCACGTGTAGTGTAGATGCAATTAATCGATCCCCAATCGCTCTCCCATCGACTGCTGAACTCCAGCTCAGTGAGAGGCGGAAGCAAAGTCGACGGAGGAGCCGCGGCAATCGACCCCGCGCCATGAGGACGCGAGGTAAGTCGAACTAAGATACATTGACTTCAGCTACACTATTCTTGTAGCTGAAGTTGCGTATCTTAGGTTGACACACACACACCAGGCCTTAGACTATGTTTCTTCCAGTTGTGTCCCTTTTTGTGATTTTATTATTTTTTTCATGTGTGACAGCAGTACATTTTTTCTAGCTGATGGGTTACTCTGACTCATTAATAAGATCCTTTTTAGATCTGGCTGGCAGACTAAAGTAAGAATTATCCGTATTTTAAAAATAACTTGAAATCCCACCAAAACGTTTTGTTCCAATCCCAGATGGAGTTTTTTTTTCTGGTTTGTCTAATCACCCACCATTTTAAAAACTTTTATTTTTGGGTTACCCTAAAACAACACCCTTCCCCGCAATTGCGAGTAAATCAAAAAAATCCATGATTTGCCCAACTCTATCCAAGAAGTGTGACTCCTCCCTGCGCCCTGCTCGGATTACTTAAACCATTCTGCCTCTCTAGGCTAACTGGAGAAGGCAGCCAACAGCACAGGGGAGACAATATTCACATTTCGTATTTGAAGGGGCTCAGCCTAGGTGCCTTGATATCTTTTCATTTTAAGCATCTCTGGAATTGTAACAAAGGCCGCCCTGGTTAATCATGCCCATCCCATTATGTTTTCAGATCAAGCTCTCTGGCTGTAATTGGAAGAGAAACCCAAAGCTGCTCCTCTTAGCACGTTCCAGACACAGACACGCAGAGCTCTGTGTGGACTCCATCTGCTCCCATGTGCTACGTGGACAGGTGTGTTTAATCTCTAAGGAAGATGCAAAGAACAGCATCAAAATATTGTTGAATGTAATTATAGCTGGAGCGATAGATCTTAAAGCATTGATCAAGTAAAAGGCCGAATGACTTTCAGCCTGCTTCCTCTGCCTGAGGCCGGGGGAATGGAAGTGGGAGAGGGGCCTCATTAAGCTGCATGAGGAACATAGAGATTGTCTGATGGAAGGCACGCTAGGAGGGCAGAGTGTGATTGCTGCCCAAGAGCTATGGTGATGGGCACCACAAAAATGGCTAAATAGCCAGTCGGTCCCAAGTGGCCTACTTAAATTAATCTGAATTAATTAGGTCGAACTAGCTACCCTAATGAAAACAGCCTTAAACTAAGGTTTGCCTTGAAGGAGCTTAACTTGCTCCTGTCTCAATGGGCAAAATTGTCAGGGACTTCAGTCAACCAGTATCAGGCCCTAAACTGGGAGACATAGGCCTTGTCTATGCTGGGGAATGGTACAGTGTAATGGAAACGCTAGGGCCAGTAGTATGTAATGGGGAAAGGCAGCGTGATCTAGCAGACAGGACATTGTAATAGGAGTTGGATTCTATTCCTGGCTCTGCCACTGACCTACTTTGTGACCTCGGGCAAGCCACTTCACTGTTCTGTGCCTCAGTTTCCCCACCTGCCCTCTGTCCCAATTGTCGATTCAAAACGTAAGCTCTTTGGGGCTGGGACTGTCTCTTATTGTGCGTTTATACAGCACCTGGCACAGCAGGGCCCCGATTTAATTGGTTGGGACTCCTAGCTGCTACTATAATACAGATAATAAACAGTAATAAACTAGCAGTTCTCTTCCACGTGCATTACTCCCCGGGTTCATGCCTCGCGGTGTAGTTAAGCAGTACAAGTGCCCTGCCCACAGCGGAGTGTCAGGAATAATTGGAACATGCCAGCTAGTTTTCCAGTGCTTCTTGTCTGTGCCAGCACTGTAATGTCACAAGCTAAGAACAAACCTGATTGGGACTTGCTTGAAGTGGGGCGAACGTCAACAGTACAAAGCCACCTTTAGAATGAGTGCGGTTACCCAGAATGCTAAAATTCGCCACTATACAGTAAAGGCCAGACTGGGTAGAAGTAAAATGTATCATTCCAGCACAGCACAAAGTAACATATGTTCTGCACCTGTGATCTTCAGCCTTGGGAAGGTACAGTATATACCCCAGGGTCTCATGCGAAACCAGGAAAATGGGGTGTGAAGGACAAAAGAAAAAAGGAAAAGGAAAAGGCACCATAAAGACTTCGTGTACAGAGTAAAGAGAAAGCAGGGAAGGACATAAAGAAAAAGAACTACAGAGGAAAAAAACAAGGAGCCATGCAGAGAGAGGCCCATAAAGAAGACATAAAGCTGTTTGGGAATTTGTAAGGTCAATTTGTGTGTGTGCAGGGGGCGAGAAGAGGGATTACTCAGCCAGACAGACCATTTTCAGTGGGAGATGAGTCTGAAAACAGGTTGACAAACGTGACTGTGCTCCATCGCTGTTTCTTCTGGCAGCGACGCTGGAAGACAAACCTCTTAAAGGAGCCAATTATTCTAAGAGAGCCTGAGTGGAACATGACTTTATGACGGGCGAAGGGCGAGTTTAATAACCAGCTGATGCTACAAATGCAGTCCGCTCTCCGGCATCAGCTTCACCTTGGATTTGTCTTGCACGCATGGAGGGAAATCTAGACAATCTGTTCAAGGAACTTGTTTTCCTCAAGTTAGTGGGAGTGCCTGGGTCGCTCACCCAGTGGAGTGGCAACTGGGCAGGGAGGAAGAGGGGGTTACATTCTAAACTCAGCTTGCATCCTCTCGCTGGTTTGGTTTAACTGATTGAAGTCAGTGGCCTATGAACTGCATATGGCAGCAGCGTGAGTGTGTTTTGGGGAGTGCCCCTCGGCTTTATGGCACCAAGGGTTTCACTGGCCACTTGGCAGGACTTTTTTTTTTAATTGCAAATCCATCCAAAGGAAATATTTGTCCATGCTTGTTTAGATTAACAGGAATTGTTCACTGTTGTTCCCCAGCTGCTCAAATTGCAGTGGGATATATTCAGCCTCCAGTTACAGAGAGAGGGGGAACCTCTTGTCTAGATCATCCTTCGCAAACTTGACTGGCTTATAATCTTGCTGACGGGCCCTAACTGTTAAGGGAGAAATTTGCCCCTTTGCAAGGGCTTGCATGAGACCTTTGCACTGCTTAACTCTCAGGCTTTAAAGCTTAAGTGAGACGTTATATGGACCCTTCTATCCAGAGGGTGTCTGGGATCCAGGACAGAAATAATGCACCTCTGTGTCTCATAGCTGCTATTGGGCTGGACAGCTCAAGACCCTCCACCCTCTCGGTAACTACAGATGGGCCAAATGCGAAGCCTCTGGTCAAAACCCCTCTGAAATCCCATGGAGGTTCAGATTTGAATCCCCAAATTGAAAGCCACCTCAGTGGTTCTACAGTCACACTTTCAGATTTGTCCCAAGTTGATAGAAAACTTGAGACTTCAGCTGAGTTCAAAAGATTTTTGCCATGTGGGGAGACAAAATCTTGTGAGATTTCAGAGCCATCAGTCTCTTATTCGGCTGTAACCTCAAACCCTGAGACTCCCATCGGAATAGCTCCCCCTTTTCTCAGTTCACTGCAGTGCAGTCAGAAATAACTGCAACAAGAGGAAAAGGGAACTTTCCCCCTTTAAAAGAAGAATCGTTAATTTATAATTACACATTAAGTGCAATCTCTCACACTTGGCTGTGATTTGAACTGAAAATAAACACAGTGTGCACAGCCTAACCTCATTAATTTTAAGGCAAAGGAATAACAACCATCATAATGGAAAAAAAAATAATGGAGTGAGGGGATCTAATTAGCTGATGCGTCTCTCTGCTTGTTCAGGAACACAAACCTCTTTTCCGCAGTGCAAAACCAGCCTCGCCAAATTGTTTCATTTCAAACAGAACTTTTATTTTCCTTAATTACAACAGACTGTGGTATTGTGTTTCCAGGCACCTACTAGACGATCTTTGTAGAGCAATTAAAATTATTTTGTGCGGGGCGGGGAGAGAGCAGTGGTAGCTTGTTTTGGTTTTGTATTTTAAAATCACATCGAGTTGTTGCAGGGTACAGTGCTGTGACTAGGAGCCTTGTAATGCTCTGTCAGAAAAGCTAATTTCAGTCGGATCATCACAATAAAGACAGAGACACTGCCAAGCTGCAAAAACTCCAAGCCTCTGCTGACTTTAGCAAACGTCGAATTGACGGCGTCAGAACTCGGAACGCTAGGACTAATAACCAGATGGCAATGATTTGGGAAAGGGTTGGGGGGGGACGCTCATCAGAAATGAAATGTGAAATGTCTGCATATTTTTCTAATATGTTGACATTCTGCAGGTTTCAGAAAAAGTAACTGATTGCACGGCTGTCAGCCAGAGAAAGGAAGGGACTGATTCACTCCACTCCTGCGTAACTAAATCGGAGATGTGAAAATGTATTTGGGGACGGGAATGGAAGGCTCTTCAGAGTTCTTGCTACAGAGGGGAAAAGAAATCCCTTGACAATAATTTGCTTAACCATTTCTGATTGAAAGTGGTTTTTTTTCCCCACCTTGTTTCAGTTTGAATTCAAGGCACTTTCAGTATGACTCACCAATTTACCAGATGAAGCCAGTATGCTGTTTGAGAGTCTGTGTGCAGAAAGGGACTGGTTTTGCTCAGTGCTACATAGGAGCCAGAACCTTTAGAGTCAGGCTGGAATCCAGAGCAACCCCCGAAGTCCAGGGAGTATCTGCAGTCACTGTAAAGGCCTGGGCTTATAATAGCGATAAGCAAGATTTGCAGAGGTTGGCTTCATATCTATTGGCTAAAGTAGGGCTTCTCAAACTTCATTCACCGCAACCCCCTTCTGATGAAAATTACTACACAACCCCACTGGGAGAGGGCACCAAAGACTGAGCCCACCCCAGCACTGCCACCCCAGGTGGGGGGCGGGGGGGGAGCAAAGCGGAAGCCCAAGGGCTTCAATCCTAGGCAGGGAGCTTGTAATGTGAGCTCCACCACCCAGGCCTGAAGTTGAAGCCTGAGCCTGCCACTTTGGGTTTCGGCTTCAACCCTGAGCCTCAGCAAGTCTAATGACAGACTTGGTGACCCCATGAAAATGGGGTCCCAATCCACAGTTTGAGAACCTTTGGGCTAGAGGGGGCCTCCATTTGATGTTAGTTTGACTCACAACAGAGCCCTAAGTCCTGACGTTTGTATGTGGATCCATACTCTCCCATAGTTTGGAGATCAGACTCATGCTGTGATTCACACCAATCTCTAGCTAGCACTAGAAAGTTGAAGTTTCAAGAGATGAATGAAGATGTTATTGTATTGTCCTTAACCCTCTTGTGTCCCCCTGAAATTCAAAGTGGCTTGTAATGAAGGTACTTCCTTGTGGCCCAGCTGATCTCACTCAGAAACCTGCAGCTAGAACAGGAGTGGGCAAACGGCACCCGCGGGGCTGCCACCTCCATGGCACTGTGGGCCCCGCGATGCTCCCGGAAATGGTCGACAGAGCGGAAAGGGCTCTGTGTGCTGCCCTTGCCTGCAGGCACCGCCTCGCATCCCCCATTGGCTGGGAAAGGAGAACCGCGGCCAATGGGAGCTTCAGGGGAGGTACTCACTGGTGAGGGCAGGGAGGAGAGCCCTCTTCCCCCTTCCTCCCCCCGGGGCCGCAGGGACGTGGTGCTGGAGCAGCGCGGGGCCAGGGCAGGCAGGGAGCTGGCCTTAGCCCCGCTGTGCGCCGTTGCCACCTCGGAGCAGCTCCAAGTAAGCAGCCCCAGGCCGAACCCTGAACCCCTCCGGCAGCCCAATCCCCCGCCCCAAGCCCCCTCCCACACTTCACACCCCTGCCATACCCCAACCCCCTGCCCTGGGCCCCTTCCACACCCTGCACCCCTCCTGCACCCCACTCCTCTTCTCTGAGCCCCCTCCAACACCCCACCCACTGCCCCAGCCCTACATTCATGGCCCTGCATGCCGCCACCCAGATGTGGCCTTGGGCCAAAAAGTTTGCCCTCCCCTAAACTAGAACTACTGCATTATTTTCCTGCAAAAAGGTAATGACAATAACTTTCCCAGGGCATGATACGTGGATCTCATTCCTGCCATGCCTGGAGCACAGCTCACTACAGTTGTCTTTGGCCTTTAAATGGTAAAGGAAAAAAAAATCAGCCTGTTTCATCTCTCCTCCCCCACGCCCCTCCTTTCAGGTTCTGAATGCAATTAGTGGGATGCTGTGCCTTTGTCTCATCTCCCTTAATCCCAGGGGATTTGAAAGGTACAAACACAGCACAAGACAGAAAACAAACCACCGAACAGCCCAGTATGCTCTTAACTTATGTGTGGAGAGAAAACTCAAGCTAGTGGGTTTTATTCAAGTTGTTTTCTTTCCTTCCACAAAGAGCTGGACTTGAGTGGAGACACAATGTGAATAGATATTTCAAACTGATTTTTTTTTTCTCCCTTGCAGCCGTGATAGCAGAAGCTTCCACTACACTGGGTCTCGTGGGATTTTTCTTTTTCGCCCTTCCCCTCTGGAGAAGAATACTCTGCCCATGGCTGTGTTTCTCACTCCAGTTTATGCAGTAAGATGGGACAGACGCTGGTTTATTATTACTTTGGGGTGGGGGAGATATTCCTTTTGGGTCAAGAGATGGGGGTTCTGTTTGGTTTTCTCTCCCTCTGCGGCTTCTAGCTGCACTTGCTGTTTTTCAGATTACAGATTAATACTGCTGCCTGTTCCACTTGATCTTACTCACAGTTTGCAGCCGTCTTCATTCTGCTGCATCTTGTTTATTTTTACCCAATCTCATGTTCTCCCCTGCTCCTTTATCTTGGCTTCTGAAATCTGATTAGCTGCGGCTCAGTAACCTCCTCTATTGTTCCTGTCTATCTCGCTCCTTTATTCACAACTTTCTAGACTCTCATTTTTCTGAAAATGTTTACGAGATGGGATTTTTTTTTTCTTCTCTTTTTAAAATGTTGCTTTGTAGCAGCCTGGCTTTATAAACCTAGGCCTCTGTTGATGGATAGCGTTGTCATTTTCACCAGTGCAAAGTGGGTGGGAAGTGCTACCCAATAGGAGCGTTTTCATTTCCCTCACCCTGGTGTAAATGACCCTATGACTGCTTTAGGCCCTGCAGAGGAGCTCAGCACTCAGCGAAGTAAATGCAGAGAGGATCCATCCCTTCCCTTCCATACAAGTTCTAGGGAGAGGGAGTGGTCAGGCTGCTCCAAGCTCTCTCTCCAAGTCTGGGGGCAGCTCTTCTGGGCAATGCGAGGGGAGTCCCAGAGCAAGGCGCAGTTCAGGGCCTGCCCCTGGAGTCCTGCAGGATCTATCAGGGGGAAGAGGAAAGGGTAGGAGGACCTAGGGTGCGGCCTCTGAGGGTGCCTCCAGCAGGTGCCTCCTCTGAGCCACTTCGTCCCTTCCCTTCAGTTGCTGGCACAGTCTCAGTAATTCAGAGCTCCAGCTGGGTGCAGGGAGAGCTTCCCCCTAGTCAGGGAGAAGGGGAGGGGACGAGCATGTGGGGTCAGGCACCCATTCTTCCGGCTGAGTCTCGCTCATAGTCCTGGTTTTCCTCCTGCAGACTGGGCTGCCTCAGCGGGTACTGCATGTCTGCCCTCTTGCAGCCACTCTCTCCTTCTCCCAGGCTGACTGCCAGAGCTCCCTTGGGAGCTGAGGCTGCCCTGGGGAGCAGCTGCTGAGGAGTGGGGCCATAGTGCCCCAATACTGGGCCACCACCTCTTTAATCTAAGTGTGGGCAGAGTGGAAGCTGTGGAATAACTTTCCACTTTTGCTGCTCTGGGATGAGAGTTCTGCACCCCCGCACACACACACTCGACTCCCTCAGTAAAAGGAAAATCAGCCTAACACCTTGTTCTTTCCACAGTTCATCTCAAAGCATCTTCCTTTTCCACTCCCCATCATGCAAGGCTACTACCATCAAAGCGAATTGCTGAAGCAAGCAGAGCCGGCTTTGCCCCTGTTGGTGGAGAAGAGGGAAGGTGACAACTGCTGCGCTAGGGAAGGAAGCTTCACGCTGCCGAGACTGTGCGCCGCTGCCTTCTCTACACCTCTATGACAAAAGTGGTTGATTTCTAATACGTATTCAAAGTGACCTTGCTCCAGACTAAGAACACAGTGTGTGACTTTCACCCTTTATATCCCTGAAAGCCACTATTCCAGCATATCCTGCCCCGCTTTCTATACCACAAAGGTGTCGGGACTTGGCCCTGACTATGCGCAAAGAGGTGCTGTACTGGGCTGTATGCAAAAGGTACTGGTGGCTAAAGGCCAGCAGTGACCACACAGCCTCACAATGAGCTTTCACTCAGTCCAGCCTCTAAGCATACCCCCGCCACACCCCCATAGCCTCGATGCAACCTCAAAACATATCCTTCCCACACAGTCTACAATGCCCCCAGAGGTTTGAGGCACACTAGAAATGCCCCGATGCACCCCGCAAGCTTGAATCAGCTGACTAACGGTGGGGGGACACACCTCATGTTCCCACCAATGCCCAAAACATGGTCCTATAGGCTCAAAGGATAGTCGAACCACGCCCCTGCCATGCCCGCTTGGCACTGAGGCCGTGCCCAGAGGCTCAAAAAACCCTTGTGAAATGCCGCTGATCCACCCCAAGCATCATCTAAGCACACCCCTCCCATACCCTGATAGGCATTGTTGAACACCAGTGCTGACAGGCTCCGATGCTAAACGCATAATTGAACCACAACCCTGACACTCCTCACTCCAAAGCCTATCTATGCCCTGTGAGGCCACAAATTTAGAGATGGGGGTTTTGTGATCCCTTCCCCTTACCTCTGGCAGCTGTTCAACTTTAGCTAACTGGCATTTGGGCCTCCTACAGCTCTAGGTTCATGGTGGTTCACTGGGTAGCTGGGCTGGGTATGGATGTGAGTTCAAATCCCCTCTGGGGTGTGTGTGCGCTTATCTGTCAGGGGGAGCGTTGGGTCTGTGTTCCTTCTTGCCTTTCAAAGCTGTTCCACTTTAATTAAATGGCCTTTGGTCCTCCCTCAGACCCAGTGCCCTCTATAAGCCAATGGTCGTGCTTTGTGCCTGGGGTGCTGGAGATGTGGGTTCGAACCTTGCCTGGTGTGCATCTGCTGACCTTTCTGTAAGAGTGAGGGGGTTGCCTGTCTCCTTCTTGCCTCTCGCAGCTGTTCCACTTTAGTTAAATGTGCTTTTGGCCAGCCCCCCAGCAACCCTCACTCTCTAGTCCAGTGGTTAGGATACTCGCCTGGGTTGTGGGAGATCCTGGTTCAAATCCCCCAGCTGCCTGTTCAGCAGGGATTTGCACAGGGATTTCCTGCTTCCTAGGCGACTGTCCTTTGTGGAGGGCCATCCTTGTCTGAACCCCCTCTCTTTCTCAAGAGGCCGTTGTCTTCTTGGGACAGAGAGGGGATTCGGACAGGGATCGCTCACCAGTGACTCTCCCCAGGAGGCGGCGGCCCCCAGTTCACACCCCTCAAAAGAGCAGGGGAGTGCCCTGGGGTCTGCCACAACCTGGGCGTGTATCCTGATCATGGTGGACAAGAGAGAGAGGGGGTTTTACTGCTCAGCAGCAAAGCCCCTTTAATTAAAAGAGCAAGAGGCCCTGTGACAGGCCTCTTGCTCAGCTAGGAGGGGTCTCCTCTCACCCAGCAGCAGCCCTCCTGGGCCACAGACTGGGGACTTGAACCCAGGACACTCACAATCCAAGCAAGCACCCTAACCCCCACACCATAGAGGGACACAAGAGCTTCTTTTGCCCCGGTTAATATGTAGTTAAAGTGGAACGTTTGAGCAGTAAGAGATTGAGATGCCCACACACTCTCAACTGACCTAGGAGGGATCAGAACTGGGGGCCAGCCCCAGTGCAAGCCTGCACCCTAACCCCCCACACCGTACAGGGACTAGAAAGCATCATGTGCCCAGGTTAATAAATAGTTAAAGTGAAACGCTTGCGAGGCAAGAGCTCAAGGGGCCCTCCCTTAACAAACAGAGAGGTGAGGGGGCTTGAATCAGCCACTCACCAGCTGGAGGCCAAGGAGCCCAACCACAGGACTACCAAAGGAGCCACAGCCAGGCTGGGGCCCACTTCTCATGTACTATTTCCTGCAAGGGGCCCATCTTCAGCAGAAAAGAGAGGGAGCCCCCACATCCCACTACTTCCTAGCCTGGCACTTAGGCCACTCAGTTGAGAGCTAAGTGCTCAACACCCTGCTCTTCAAGAAGAAGGAGAAGGAGAAGGGAACCGCCAACCTCCCAGCTGCTGGGCATGCGCTCCAACCACTGCGCTAACCAAACCAGCTAGTGCTGCTTGTGGCCCAAATGACTATGTCACCAAAGTGACCCTCCTTCGACAGAAAAGCCAGAGAGAGTCCCCACATGGGAACACCTCCCAGTCCAGCACTCAAGCCGTTTAGTGGAGAGGCAGGAGATCACGGTTCAAATCCCTTCTCAGCAAGAAGAAAGGGGCTTTGAACCCCAACTGCCCACATGCTGAGCATGCATCACAACCCCCTGCCTATGCCATGCTGCTGAGTCCCTTGTTGGCCCCATGACTATGTAATGTAAGTAAGTGGAACAGCTTCAGCAGAAAAAAGAGAAGGAGTCAAGGGGCCCAAGCTTCCCAGGCAAACACCTCTGAGTCCAGCAGCTGGCGCTTCATGTCAGAACAGTCCATTTAAGTTCTTCCTCAGCAAGCTCGGGGAGGAGTTGAACTAGCCTCAGCTACACGCCGGGTAAGTACCCAAGCCACTGGACTACACAGGGATTCATCTTGCAAGCCTGGCCACTTCCTACTGAATGAAAGTGGCACAGCCTCGCCACGTTACAACCAGCAAGCCTGCTCAGGCTGTCCTTTTCTTCGGTATCAGGGCTCGCGCTCGAGAGACTGCAGAGCCCTCTTCAATGCCCTGCTCGTCAGGCGGGGAGAAGGACATTGACACAGCGTCTTCCCCTCCCAACCTCTGCTTGCAGGCCATGGCCGGGAACCCCTCAGGTGACTTAGGTGCCTAACCCGCTTAGTGTGAGCTGGTTAGGGACCTGCCCAACGCCCCGCAAAACAGCCCAGGGAGAAGGAGGCAGAGGCCTCCCGGGTAACTTTTAACCTAGTGGTTACGGGGCCTCACCTGGCATGGGGGTCGAGAGCTGCTTTGGGTTCAGCTGGGGAAAGAGACAGTTAAGGTTGGATCTGCTAGGTCTAGCCAATCATGGCTTGGGTGCAGAACGTGACTCGGGACGCGTTATTCACCCTTTCACGCAACGCAAGAACCGGGGCTCCCCCGCTGGAATTAGTAGGCAGCAGGTTTCACCCAAACCCGAGGCCGTACTTCGCCCCCGCGACGCACAGCCTGTGGAACTTGTTGCCAGTTGCTGTGGGGCGGGCCAAAACTGGAAGTGGGGTCGAAAAAAGAATGAGAACGTGCTCGGTGAATGGGTCCCTCAGCGGCCGTTAGCCGAGACGGTCAGAGACGTGGCCCCACACTCGGGCCGTCCTTAGCCCGCTGCTGGGAGGGGCCGACGAGCCGGATCGCTTGATAATTGGCCTCTTCGGGTCATTGCCTTTGAAGCAGGTGGCGTTGGCCGCTGCGGGAAGACAGGGCGGTGAGCTAGCTGGGCCATTGTTCTGATGCAATCTGCCCGTTCACGTTCTTAAAGCTCCCCTTAGCCTGACGAGCGGAAGGGATTTGCAAAGGACTCACCTACCGCCCGGGTGCGTGCCCTCATCGTTGGGTCCTGTGCTACAGTGATGGGAGCACCCTCAGTTGAAGCTGTTCCACTTTAATGCCAGGCTACCGGCCCCAGTTAAAGGCTGTGGCTCCCTCTCTGATTCCCGTGGTTAGGGCTCACAGAGGGACTCTGAGGATGGCTTGTTCAAATCCCCTTTCTGCCTGCCCGGTAGGTTGTGGGGTGGGAGGGGATTTGAAGAGGGCTCTCCTACAGCCTGTCTCCGCTCTGCGATGCCACAGCTCTAGCGATGGAGGGGGTCTTGTGTTCCCCTCCTCTTGCCCGTGAAGCTGTTCAACTTTAATGAAATATTATTTGGGCCAAGTGTTTCCCAGCACCTTCCTCTGTAGCCCAGTGGTGTGGCTACTGGTCTGGTTTGTGACCCCTCTGGGTTCAAATCCTCTTTTGGTGTGTGGCAAAGACCTTTGAAAGATAGCCCCAGTGGTTCTGGCTCACCTCTCGTTCTGGGGCGGTCAAGTTGGTTGCTTTCTCTTTGCCCATGGACAGTGTTCCAAGTTAATTAACTATTGTTTGGGCAAAGCAGCAGATATGGCTCTTGCCATGGTCCAGCGCTTGGGCCACACGTGTGGGATGTGGGTGCTGTGGGTTCAGTTCCCCAGGTCAGCTGATGCTTCAAAGGGCTTGAGCTGAGCCTTTAACACTGGCCTGGTAGGTTTTTGGGTCCTGCCATGCGAGGGCTGCTTTCCTCTTACCGGTGGCAGCTGTTCCACTTTAATTAACTGGCATTTGGGCCGCCCACACCTGCAGTTCGCTCTGTAGGTTCATGGTGGTTCACTTGGGTTCCTGGGCTAGGGGCGGATGGGAGTTCAAATCTCCCCTGTGGTGCACGTGTGCTTGTCTGTTGGGATAGTGTCGGGTGTGCCTTCCTTCTTGCCTTTCAAAGCTGTTCCACTTTAATTAAATGGCCTTTGGTCCTCCCTCAGACCCAGTGCCCTCTATAAGCCAATGGTCGTGCTTTGTGCCTGGGGTGCTGGAGATGTGGGTTCGAACCTTGCCTGGTGTGCATCTGCTGACCTTTCTGTAAGAGTGAGAGGGTTGCCTGTCTCCTTCTTGCCTCTCGCAGCTGTTCCACTTTAGTTAAATGTGCTTTGGACCAGCCCCCCAACAACCCTCACTCTCTAGTCCAGTGGTTAGGATACTCGCCTGGGTTGTGGGAGATCCTGGTTCAAATCCCCCAGCTGCCTGTTCAGCAGGGATTTGCACAGGGATTTCCTGCCTCCTAGGCGACCGTCCTTTGCGGTGGGCCATCCTTGGCCGAACCCCCTCTCTTTCTCAAGAGGCCATTGTCTTCTTGGGACAGAGAGGGGGTTTGGACAGGGATCGCTCACCAGTGACTCTCCCCAGGAGGCGGCGGCCCCCAGTTCACACCCCTCAAAAGAGCAGGGGAGTGCCCTGGGGTCTGCCACAACCTGGGCGTGTATCCTGATCATGGTGGACAAGAGAGAGAGGGGGTTTTACTGCTCAGCAGCAAAGCCCCTTTAATTAAAAGAGCAAGAGGCCCTGTGACAGGCCTCTTGCTCAGCTAGGAGGGGTCTCCTCTCACCCAGCAGCAGCCCTCCTGGGCCACAGACTGGGGACTTGAACCCAGGACACTCACAATCCAAGCAAGCACCCTAACCCCCACACCATAGAGGGACACAAGAGCTTCTTTTGCCCCGGTTAATATGTAGTTAAAGTGGAACGTTTGAGCAGTAAGAGATTGAGATGCCCACACACTCTCAACTGACCTAGGAGGGATCAGAACTGGGGGCCAGCCCCAGTGCAAACCTGCACCCTAACCCCCCACACCGTACAGGGACTAAAGAGCACCCTGTGCCCAGGTTAATAAATAGTTAAAGTGAAACGCTTGCGAGGCAAAAGCTCAAGGGACCCTCCGTACTCAACAAACAGGGAGGGAAGGGGGCTTGAACCAGCTACTCACTGGCTTGGGACCAAGGAGCCCAACCACAGGACTACCAAAGGAGCCAAAGCCAGGCTGGGGCCCACTTCTCATGTACTATTTCCTGCAAGGGGCCCATCTTCAGCAGAAAAGAGAGGGAGCCCCCACATCCCACTACTTCCTAGCCTGGCACTTAGGCCACTCAGTTGAGAACTAAGTGCTCAACTCCCTGCTCTTCAAGGAGAAGAAGAAGAGGAGACAGGTGAACTACCAACCTCCCAGCCGCTGGGCACCTGCTCCAATCACTGCACTAACCAAACCAGCTAGTGCTGCTTGTGGCCCAAATGACTATGTCACCAAAGTGACCCTCCTTCAACAGAAAAGCCAGAGAGAGTCCCCACATGGGAACACCTCCCAGTCCAGCACTCAGGCCATTCAGCGGAGAGGCAGGAGATCACAGTTCAAATCCCTTCTCAGCAAGAAGAAAGGGGCTTTGAACCCCAACTGCCCACAGGCCAGGCGCAAACCACAGACCCCCAACTACACCATGCTGGTGGGTCCTTTCCTGACCCCATGACTATGTAATGTAAGTAAGTGGAACAGCTTCAGCAGAAAAAAAAAAGAGAGAGTCAAGGGGCCCAAGCTTCCCAGGCAAACGCCTCTGAGTCCAGCAGCCAGCGCTTCATGTCAGAACAGGCCATTCAAATCCTTCCTCTGCAAGCTGGGGAAAGAGTTGAACTAGCCTCAGCCACATGCCGGGTAAGTACCCAAGCCACTGGACTACACAGAGGTTGGTCTCACGGGCCTGGACGCTTACTACTGAATGAAAGTGCCACAGCCCCGCCATGTTACAACCAGCAAGCCTCCTCAGGCTGTCCTTTCCTTCAGTATCGGGGCTCGCGCTTGAGAGACTGCAGAGCCCTCTTCAATGCCCTGCTCGTCAGGCGGGGAGAAGGAAATTGACCCAGCATCTTCCCCTCCCAACCTCTGCTTGCCGGCCACGGCCGGGAACCCCTCAGGTGACTTAGGTGCCTAACCCGCTTAATGTGAGCTGGTTAGGGACCCGCCCAACGCCCCGCAAAACAGCCCAGGGAGAAGGAGGCAGAGGCCTCTCGGGTAACTTTTAACCTAGTGGTTAGGGGGCCTCACCTGGCATGGGGGCCGAGAGCTGCTTCGGGTTCAGCTGGGGAAAGAGACAGTTAAGGTTGGATCTGCTAGGTCTAGCCAATCATGGCTTGGGTGCAGAACGTGACTCGGGACGCGTTATTCACCCCTTCACGCAACGCAAGAACCGGGGCTCCCCCGCTGGAATTAGTAGGCGGCAGGTTTCCCCCAAACCCGAGGCCGTACTTTGCCCCCGTGACACACAGTCAGCCTGTGGAACACCTCGCCAATTGCTGTGGGGCGGGCCAAAACTGGAAGTGGGGTCGAAAAAAGAATGAGAACGTGCTCGGTGAATGGGTCCCTCAGCGGCCGTTAGCCGAGACGGTCAGAGACGCGGCCCCACACTCGGGCCATCCTTAGCCCGCTGCTGGGAGGGGCCAACGAGCCGGATCGCTTTATAATTGGCCTCTTCGGGTCATTGCCTTTGAAGCAGGTGGCGTTGGCCGCTGCGGGAAGACAGGGCGGTGAGCTAGCTGGGCCATTGTTCTGATGCAATCTACCCGTTCACGTTCTTAAAGCTCCCCTTTGCCTGATGAGCGCAAGGGATTTGCAAAGGACTCACCTACCGCCCAGGTGCGTGCCCTCATCGTTGGGTCCTGGGCTACAGTGATGGGAGCACCCTCAGTTGAAGCTGTTCCACTTTAATGCCAGGCTGCCAGCCCCAGTTAAAGGCTGTGGCTCCCTCTCTGATTCCCGTGGTTAGGCCTCACAGAGGGACCCTGAGGATGGCTTGTTCAAATCCCCTTTCTGCCTGCCCGGTAGGTTGTGGGGTGGGAGAGGATTTGAAGAGGGCTCTCCTACAGCCTGTCTCCGCTCTGCGATGCCACAGCTCTAGCAATGGGGGGTCTTGTGTTCCCCTCCTCTTGCCCGTGAAGTTGTTCAACTTTAGTGGAATATTATTTGGACCAAGCATTCCCCAACATCTTCCTCTGTAGCCCAGCGGTGCGGCTGCCGGTCTGGCTTGTGGCCTCTGTGGGTTCACATCTTTTCTTGGTGTGTGGCAAAGACCTTTGAAAGATAGCCCCAGTGGTTCTGGCTCGCCTCTCGTTCTGGGGCGGTCAAGTTGGTTGCATTCTCTTTGCCCATGGACAGTGTTCCAAGTTAATTAACTATTGTTTGGGCAAAGCTGCAGGCATGGCTCTTGCCATGGTCCAGCGCTTGGGCCACAGGTGTGGGATGTGGGTGCTGTGGGTTCAATTCCCCAGGTCAGCTGATGCTTCAAAGGGCTTGAGCTGAGCCTTTAACACTGGCCTGGTAGGTTTTTGGGTCCTGCCATGCGAGGGCTGCTTTCCTCTTACCGGTGGCAGCTGTTCCACTTTAATTAACTGGCATTTGGGCCACCCACAACTCCAGTTCCCTCTGTAGGTTCATGGTGGTTCACTTGGGTGCCTGGGCTAGGGGCGGATGGGAGTTCAAATCTCCCCTGTGGTGCACGTGTGCTTGTCTGTCGGGATAGGGTCGGGTGTGCCTTTCTTCTTGCCTTTCAAAGCTGTTCCACTTTAATTAAATGGCCTTTGGTCCTCCCCCAGACCCAGTGCCCTCTGCAGGCCGATGGTCGTGCTCTGTGCCTGGGATGCCGGAGATGTGGGTTCGAACCTTGCCTGGTGTGCGTCCCCTGTCCTTTCTGTAAGAGTGAGGGGGGTTGCCTGTCTCCTTCTTGCCTCTCGCAGCTGTTCTACTTTAGTTAAACATGCTTTGGACCAGCCCCCCAGCAACCCTCACTCTCTAGTCCAGTGGTTAGGATACTCGCCTGGGTTGTGGGAGATCCTGGTTCAAATCCCCCAGCTGCCTGTTCAGCAGGGATTTGCACAGGGATTTTCCTGCCTCCTAGGCGACCGTCCTTTGCGGTGGGCCATCCTTGTCTGAACCCCCTCTCTTTCTCAAGAGGCCGTTGTCTTCTTGGGACGGAGAGGGGGTTTGGACAGGGATCGCTCACCAGTGACTCTCCCCAGGAGGTGGCAGCCCCCAGTTCACACCCCTCAAAAGAGCAGGGGAGTGCCCTGGGGTCTGCCACAACCTGGGCGTGTATCCTGATCATGGTGGACAAGAGAGAGAGGGGGTTTTACTGCTCAGCAGCAAAGCCCCTTTAATTAAAAGAGCAAGAGGCCCTGTGACAGGCCTCTTGCTCAGCTAGGAGGGGTCTCCTCTCACCCAGCAGCAGCCCTCCTGGGTCACAGAGTGGGGACTTGAACCCAGGGCACTCACAATCCAAGCGAGCACCCTAACCCCCACACCATAGAGGGACACAAGAACTTCCCTTGCCCCCGGTTAATATGTAGTTAAAGTGGAACGTTTGAGCGGTAAGAGATTGAGACACCCACCCAGTCGGGATCAGAACCAGGGGCCAGCCCCAGTGCAAGTCTGCACCGTAGAGGAACTGGAGAGCACTCTGTGCCCCGGTTAATAGATAGCTAAAGTGAAACACTTGCGAGGCAAGAGCTCAAGGGGTCCTACCTTCTCAACAAACAGAGAGGTGAGGGGGCTTGAACCAGCCACTCACCAGCTGGGGGCTAAGGAGCCCAACCACAGGACTACCAAAGGAGCCACAGCCAGGCTGGGGCCCACTTCTCATGTACTATTTCCTGCAAGGGGCCCATCTTCAGCAGAAAAGAGAAGGAGCCCCCACATCCCACTACTTCCTAGCCTGGCACTTAGGCCACTCAGTTGAGAGCTAAGTGCTGAACACCCTGCTCTTCAAGAAGAAGAAGGAGAAGGGAACCGCCAACCTCCCAGCTGCTGGGCATGCGCTCCAACCACTGCGCTAACCAAATCAGTTAGTGCTGTTTGTGGCCCAAATGACTATGTCACCAAAGTGACCCTCCTTCGACAGAAAAGCCAGAGAGAGTCCCCACATGGGAACACCTCCCAGCCCAGCACTCAAGCCGTTCAGCGGAGAGGCAGGAGATCACGGTTCAAATCCCTTCTCAGCAAGAAGAAAGGGGCTTTGAACCCCAACTGCCCACATGCTGAGCATGCATCACAACCCCCTGCCTATGCCATGCAGCTGAGTCCCTTGTTGGCCCCATGACTATGTAATGTAAGTAAGTGGAACAGCTTCAGCAGAAAAAAGAGGACAAGTCAAGGGGCCCAAGCTCCCCAGGCAAACACCTCTGAGCCCAGCAGCTGGCGCTTCACGTCAGAACAGGCCATTCAAGTCCTTCCTCAGCAAGCTGGGGGGCGGGAGGAGTTGAACTAGTCTCAGCCACACGCCGGGTAAGTACCCAAGCCACTGGACTACACAGGGATTCATCTTGCAAGCCTGGCCACTTCCTACTGAATGAAAGTGGCACAGCCTCGCCACGTTACAACCAGCAAGCCTGCTCAGGCTGTCCTTTTCTTCGGTATCAGGGCTCGCGCTCGAGAGACTGCAGAGCCCTCTTCAATGCCCTGCTCGTCAGGCGGGGAGAAGGACATTGACACAGCGTCTTCCCCTCCCAACCTCTGCTTGCAGGCCAGGGCCGGGAACCCCTCAGGTGACTTAGGTGCCTAACCCGCTTAGTGTGAGCTGGTTAGGGACCCGCCCAACGCCCTGCAAAACAGCCCAGGGAGAAGGAGGCAGAGGCCTCCCGGGTAACTTTTAACCTAGTGGTTACGGGGCCTCGCCTGGCATGGGGGTCGAGAGCTGCTTTGGGTTCAGCTGGGGAAAGAGACAGTTAAGGTTGGATCTGCTAGGTCTAGCCAATCATGGCTTGGATGCAGAACGTGACTCGGGACGCGTTATTCACCCCTTCACGCAACGCAAGAACCGGGGCTCCCCCGCTGGAATTAGTAGGCAGCAGGTTTCACCCAAACCAGAGGCCGTACTTCGCCCCCGCGACGCACAGCCTGTGGAACTTGTTGCCAGTTGCTGTGGGGCGGGCCAAAACTGGAAGTGGGGTCGAAAAAAGAATGAGAACGTGCGCGGTGAATGGGTCCCTCAGCGGCCGTTAGCCGAGACGGTCAGAGACGTGGCCCCACACTCGGGCTGTCCTTAGCCCGCTGCTGGGAGGGGCCAACGGGCCGGATCGCTTGATAATTGGCCTCTTCGGGTCATTGCCTTTGAAGCAGGTGGCGTTGGCCGCTGCGGGAAGACAGGGCGGTGAGCTAGCTGGGCCATTGTTCTGATGCAATCTGCCCGTTCACGTTCTTAAAGCTCCCCTTAGCCTGACGAGCGGAAGGGATTTGCAAAGGACTCACCTACCGCCCGGGTGCGTGCCCTCATCGTTGGGTCCTGTGCTACAGTGATGGGAGCACCCTCAGTTGAAGCTGTTCCACTTTAATGCCAGGCTACCAGCCCCAGTTAAAGGCTGTGGCTCCCTCTCTGATTCCCGTGGTTAGGCCTCACAGAGGGACCCTGAGGATGGCTTGTTCAAATCCCCTTTCTGCCTGCCCGGTAGGTTGTGGGGCAGGAGAGGATTTGAAGAGGGCTCTCCTACAGCCTGCCTCCGCTCTGCAATGCCACAGCTCTAGCGATGGAGGGGGTCTTGTGTTCCCCTCCTCTTGCCCGTGAAGCTGTTCAACTTTAATGAAATATTATTTGGGCCAAGTGTTTCCCAGCAATCTTCCTCTGTAGCCCAGTGGTGTGGCTATTGGTCTGGTTTGTGACCCCTCTGGGTTCAAATCCCCTTTCGGTGTGCGGCAAAGACCTTTGAAAGATAGCCCCAGTGGTTCTGGCTCGCCTCTTGTTCTGGGGCGGTCAAGTTGGTTGCTTTCTCTTTGCCCATGGACAGTGTTCCAAGTTAATTAACTATTGTTTGGGCAAAGCATCAGCTATGGCTCTTGCCATGGTCCAGCGCTTGGGCCACAGGTGTGGGATGTGGGTGCTGTGGGTTCAGTTCTCCAGGTCAGCTGATGCTTCAAAGGGCTTGAGCTGAGCCTTTAACAATGGCCTGGTAGGTTTTTGGGTCCTGCCATGCGAGGGCTGCTTTCCTCTTACCGGTGGCAGCTGTTCCACTTTAATTAACTGGCATTTGGGCCACCCACACCTCCAGTTCCCTCTGTAGGTTCATGGTGGTTCACTTGGGTTCCTGGGCTAGGGGCGGATGGGAGTTCAAATCTCCCCTGTGGTGCACGTGTGCTTGTCTGTCGGGATAGTGTCGGGTGTGCCTTCCCTCTTGCCTTTCAAAGCTGTTCCACTTTAATTAAATGGCCTTTGGTCCTCCATCAGACTCAGTGCCCTCTATAAGCCAATGGTTGTGCTTTGTGTCTGGGGTGCCGGAGATGTGGGTTCGAACCTTGCCTGGTGTGCGTCCCCTGTCCTTTCTGTAAGAGTGAGGGGGGCTGTCTGTCTCCTTCTTGCCTCTCGCAGCTGTTCCACTTTAGTTAAATGTGCTTTGGACCGGCCCCCCAGCAACCCTCACTCTCTAGTCCAGTGGTTAGGATACTCGCCTGGGTTGTGGGAGATCCTGGTTCAAATCCCCCAGCTGCCTGTTCAGCAGGGATTTGCACAGGGATTTTCCTGCCTCCTAGGCGACCGTCCTTTGCGGTGGGCCATCCTTGTCTGAACCCCCTCTCTTTCTCAAGAGGCCGTTGTCTTCTTGGGACGGAGAGGGGGTTTGGACAGGGATCGCTCACCAGTGACTCTCCCCAGGAGGTGGCAGCCCCCAGTTCACACCCCTCAAAAGAGCAGGGGAGTGCCCTGGGGTCTGCCACAACCTGGGCGTGTATCCTGATCATGGTGGACAAGAGAGAGAGGGGGTTTTACTGCTCAGCAGCAAAGCCCCTTTAATTAAAAGAGCAAGAGGCCCTGTGACAGGCCTCTTGCTCAGCTAGGAGGGGTCTCCTCTCACCCAGCAGCAGCCCTCCTGGGTCACAGAGTGGGGACTTGAACCCAGGGCACTCACAATCCAAGCGAGCACCCTAACCCCCACACCATAGAGGGACACAAGAACTTCCCTTGCCCCCGGTTAATATGTAGTTAAAGTGGAACGTTTGAGTGGTAAGAGATTGAGACGCCCACCCAGTCTCAAGCAACCCAGGAGGGATCAGAACCAGGGGCCAGCCCCAGTGCAAGTCTGCACCCTAACCCCCTGCACCGTAGAGGAACTGGAGAGCAGCTTGTGCCCCGGTTAATAGATAGTTAAAGTGAAACGCTTGCGAGGCAAGAGCTCAAGGGGCCCTCCCTTAACAAACAGAGAGGTGAGGGGGCTTGAATCAGCCACTCACCAGCTGGAGGCCAAGGAGCCCAACCACAGGACTACCAAAGGAGCCACAGCCAGGCTGGGGCCCACTTCTCATGTACTATTTCCTGCAAGGGGCCCATCTTCAGCAGAAAAGAGAGGGAGCCCCCACATCCCACTACTTTCTCGCCTGGCACTTAGGCCACTCAGTTAAGAGCTAAATGCTCAACTCCGTGCTTTTCAAGAAGAAGAAGAAGAAAGGGGATGGGAACTACCAAACTCCCGGCCACCAGCCACGCAGTCCAACCACTGCGCTAAGCAAACCAGCTGGTGCTGTTTGTGGCTCAAATGACTATGTCACCAAAGTGACCCTCCTTCGACAGGAAAGCCAGAGAGAGTCCCCACCTGGGAACACCTCCCAGCCCAGCACTCAGGCCATTCAGCAGAGAGGCAGGAGATCACGGTTCAAATCCCTTCTCAGAAAGAGGCTTTGAACCCCAACCGCCCACATGCCAGGCATGCACTGCAGCCCCCCAACTACACCACGCTGGTGGGTTTCTTGCTGGCCCCATGACTATGTAATGTAAGTAAGTGGAACAGCTTCAGCAGAAAAAAAGAAAGAGTCAAGGGGCCCAAGGCGAACACCTCTGAGTCTAGCAGCCGGCACTTCATGTCAGAACAGGCCATTCAAGTCCTTCCTCAGCAAGCTGGGGGAGAAGTTGAACTAGCCTCAGCCACATGCCAGCTAAGTACCCAAACCACTGGACTACACAGGGGTTTGCTTTGCCATTTACTACTGAATAAATGTAACTTCAGAAGAGGCCATTCAAGTTGGGGAGAAGTTGAACTATCATAGCCCCTAGCTATGTTATGTAAGTGGAACATGCCCCTGCCACTCCTCCAGTCAAAAGGCATGATCAAACAACAACCCTGACAACCCCTGCCACGCATTAATGTAAAGACATTATCAAAGCATAACCCTGACAAGTCCCCGAACACGCCTCCAGACTAACGGTATTACTGAAGCAAAACCCTGACACAGCCCCACGAAGCCCCAGACACCCCCAGGGTAAAGGCATAATCAAACCACAATCGTGACACTTGCCCACCTTGTCCCTGACACACCCCTGCCACGCCCCCAGACTAAAGGCATAGTCGAACCACAACTCTGATACACTCCTGTGAATCTTCTGACATGCAGAAGGCATAATCAGAGTATAATCCTGACATACCCCTGTCAAGCCCCTAGACGCGCCACCAGGATAAAGCCATCATTGAACTACAACCCTGACACGCCTCCCGGCTAAAGGCATGATTGAACCACAACCCTGACATGCCCCATGACGCCTCCAGGCTAAAGGCATAATCAAACAACACCACTGACATGCCTCCGCCATGCCCCTGACACGCAACCACCACATCCACAGGCTGAAGGAATAATAGAACCACAACCCTGACACAACCCCATCATGCCCCTAACATGCCCCCAGTCTAAAAGCATAATCGAACCACAACCATGACATACTCCTGGCCAAGCTAATGACACAGCCCCACCACGGCCCTGACACAACCCCAGGCTAAAGGCATCATCTAACCACAACCATGACACACCCCTGCCATGCCCCCAGCCTAAAGACATAATTGAAACATCACTCTGAAAAGCCCCCACTATGCCCTTGACATGTCCCCGCCATGCCCCTAGTCTAAAGGCATAATCGAACCACAACCCTTACACGACTCCGCCAAGCCCCTGACACGCCCTCGCCACGCGGCCAGCCTGAAGGCATAATTTAACGAGAACCCTGACATGACCTCGCCATGTTTATGACATGCCCCCAGGCTAAAGGCGTAATCGCACCACAATCTTGGCATGCCCCTGCCAAGACCCCGACATGCTGCCAGGCTAAAGGCAACATCAAAATATAACCTTGACACGTCGTTGACATGGCCCCAGGCTAGAGGTCTGATTGAACCACAACCCTGACATGCCCTGCCAAAACCCCGCCACGCCCCTGACATGCCCCCCAGACTAAAGGCATAAGCGAACCATAACACTGACACGACCCCGCCGACTCCCGTCATGCTAAAGACATAATTGAACCAGAACCCTGCCAAGCCCGACACACCGCCAGGCTAAAGGCATCATCGAACCATGCCCCTGACACAGCCCTGCTACACCCCCAGTCTAAAGGCATATGTAGCGCGATTCACCCCTGCATTGCCTCTTGCTGGTCGTCTCAGGAATTAGCTCTCAAGCTGTTGGAGCACCCTCTGCAGGCCCGTGTCCCAGTACCTCTTGGTGTCGTGTCCCTCCCAGACCCAATGTCCTGTTAACTGGGGCACTGCCCCCCAGCAGTCACCCCTCAGTCTTAGGATCTCCCCTCCCCGGGGAACCCCCACCCACTATCCCCACCTCGCCTCAGTATATGGCTACTGCCAGTTATTGTCTAGCCCCCACGCCCTGGGGCAGACTGCAGTCTCAGCCTACTCATCACTGGCAAGGAGGGTTTGGACCTGCTGCCTTGGCCTACCCCTGGGCTGCCCTCTGCAACCCCCAGTACCTGTTGGCCTTGTGCTAGGCCACAGCCTCGGACTTTCCAAGCTGGAGCTCCCCAGCTCCTCTGCCTTTCCCCAGGCTGATCCACTCAGAGACCCTATGTCCAGCTCCCTGCAGCCAGGCCCTTCTCTCTCTGAATGCAGAAAGAGACTGCTGAGCTTCTGGCTCCCAGCCTTTTGTGGCCTGATCGGGGTGTGGCCCAGCTGCGGCCACTTCCCCAATCAGCCCAGCTTTTAGAGCTGCAGCCCTCTCTAGGGCTGCTTTTACCAGTGCAGCCCTCTTTCAGGGCTGATTTCAATCCCTTCAGGGCAGGAGCGGGTGTCCACCCTGCTACAGCATGATTGAGCCACAACCCTGACACGCCCCCGCCAAGCCCCAGACACACCCCTGCACTAAAGGCATGATTGAATTACAACCCTGACACGCCCCCGCCAAGCCCCAGACACACCCCTGCACTAAAGGCATCATCAAGCTACAACCTTGACGCGCCACTGACATGCCCCCATTCTAAAGGCATAATCAAACCACAACCCTGACAAGCCCCTGACGCACCCAGGCTGAAGGGATAATTGAACTACAACCCTGACATGACTCCGCCAAGCCTCTGACACGCCCCAGCCATGCCCCCAGGCTAAAGGCACAATCGAACCACAACCCTGCCACGCCCCCACCATGCTCCTGACACGCCCCCAGGCGAAAGGCTTAATCGAACCACAACCCTGACACGCCCCCCGCCATAGTCCTGACATGCCTGCAGACTAACAGCATAATCGGCCCACAACCCTGACACGCCCCCACCATAGTCCTGACATGCCCGCAGACTAACAGCATAATCGACCCACAACCCTGACACGCCCCCACCATAGTCCTGACATGCCCGCAGACTAACAGCATAATCGACCCACAACCCTGACACGCCCCCGCCATAGTCCTGACATGCCCGCAGGCTAACAGCATAATCAACCCACAACCCTGACACGCCCCCACCCCCAGGCTAAAGGCATAATCAAGCACAACCCTGATACGCCCCTGCCAAGTCTCTGAATCGCCCTGACATGCCCCCAGGCTAAAGGCATAATCAAACCACAACACTGACACACCCCCACCAAACCCCTGACATGCCCCTGCCATGCCCTCAGGCTAAAGGCAAATCAAACTACAACCCTGACACGCCCCTGCCATGTCCCTGACACGCCCCCGCCACTCCCCCAGGCTAAAGGCATAATCTAGCCACAACCCTGACACGCCCCTGACACACCCCCCAGGCTAAAGGCATAATCGAACCACAACCCTGACATACTCCCACAACCCTGACACACCCCCGTGAAGTCCCTGGCATGCCCCCGCCACGGCCACTCCCAGGCTAAATGCATAATTGAACCAGAACCCTTCACGCCTCTGTCACGTCCCCCGATACGCCCCCCCCGAGGCTAAAGGCGCAATCAAAGCACAACCCTGATACGCCCCCACCACGCCCCCATAGGTTAGATGCATCATCAAAAGACACGCCCCCTGCGATGCCCCCATAGGCTGTAGACATCCTGGCTAAGCCACTGACACAACCCCATTACACCCTGGCACACTCTCACCATGCCCCTGCCATGCCTGCATAGGCTCGAGCCATTGCCGTAACACCCCCGACACTTGCCCACTACACCCCTATAGGTTTGAAGCAGTCTTGATACACGACCACCCATAGCCTTGAGGAAGCCCTCCCATGGCCCTGACATGGCTCCATAGGCTCTAGGCAGCCTTGAAACATGCCCCCGCCATATCCCTGACACCCTTGTGTGCTCACATCAGCCTTGATACAGGCCCCTCCCAAGCCCGTGTACACTCGGAACATACCCTTGAAACATCCTGGTGTCCACATGTCATCTTCAGACCACACCTCTGAGCCTGTCTCCATCTATGCCCACACCATGTGTGGGCTGACTATTCCCCTTCCACACCCTTATTTGTACCCCTCTGCCCAATGTGCCCCTGCCCCCGCTCTGTGTGCAAGGAGACTCATCCATTTACACTTCACTGTGGGGCAGGACTGGCTTTAGGCAGTGCAGGGCCCAATTCAAACATTTTCAGCGGGGCCCCAGCAGGCATGACTAAAAAAAAATGTTAAAAATGCCTTTAATTTCTTGGCAACCAGGTCCCTATAAAAAGTTCTGATTTAAAGGATGTGCCACAGTATGTATTTTTTGTACCAATAGGGTTACCATACATCTGTATTTTCCTCCCGGATGGCGATTTAAGAACCAAAAAGCCTGACGTGTCCAGGAAAATATGGCTATCTGTTAAACCTACCTAAAGTTCTTTTTAAAAAAGCCTGGCCTGAACTAGAAATGAGCTCCGTTTTACATGTGTGGGTCCCCGCCACACCCTGGGGGTGTGCTAGGGTGATCAGATGTCCTGATTTTATAGGGACAGTCCCAATTTTTGGGTCTTTTTCCTATATAGGATCCTATTGCCCCGTTCCGATTTTTCACACTTGCTGTCAGGGCACCTAGAGTGTGCACATATGTGGTTCCCTGCAAGGTTACTGCCCTGGGAACTGCAGGGCACCAGTGGACATGGGGCTGTCTGGAGGCAGGGCAGGGGCTGACTGGAGGTAGAGTCCGGCTGCAGGCAGGTCAAGGGGTGTGGGGCTGGCTGGAGACAGCGGTGTGTGGGGTGGGCTGGCTGGCTTCAGGCAGCGCCACAGGGGGGTGCGGCATGGGTTGGCAGGGCTGGAGACAAAGGAGTGCAGGACTGGCTGGCTTCAGGCAGGGGTGTGTGGCAGGGGATGGCTAGAGACAGGGCAGGGGGTGCAGTGCTGGTGTAGGCAGGGGGTGCAGGGCTGGTGCAGGCAGGGCAAGGGGTGTGGCAGGGGCTGGCTGGAGATGGGCTGGCTGCGGGGAGGGTGCGCGGGGCTGGCTGGAGATAGGGCAGGGTGTGTGGGGCTGCTGCAGCAGGGGCTGGCTGCAGGCAGGGACTGGTGCGGGCCAGGTAGGGTGTGTGGGGTGGGTGCAGCAGGGGCTGGCTGCAGGCAGGAGGTGCAGGTACAGGGGGTACAGCCCACTCTGTACAGTGAGTGCCCCCTCCTCCTCCTCCTCTCCCACCAGGGTAGCAGCAGCAGCAGCCCAGGGTTCGGGGGCTATTTAAAGGGCCCAGGGCTCCCCTGCTTCTACCACCCCGGCCCTTTAAATAGCCATGGGAGCAGTGGGGCTCCGGTGGCTATTTAAAGGGCTAGGGTGGTAGAAGTAACGGGAGCTCTGGACTTTTCAAATATCCCCCAGAGCCCCACAGCCCTAGCCCAGGTCTCCAGCAGTGGGGCTCTGGTGGCAATTTAAAGGGCCTGGGGCTCCAGGCCCTTTAAATTGCCCCCTGGGGAAGCCAGGCTCTTGACGGTATGCTGTACCGGGGCTTGGGCGCGGGGCCCTCTTAGGGGTAGGGCCTGATTCAGGGGAATTGATTGAATTGGCCTAAATCCGGCCCTGCTGTGGGGTGTCTTTTGTATAGAAGAGAGGGATAACTCAGGGGTTTGAGCATTGGTTTCCTAAATCCAGGGTTGTGAGCTCAATCCTTGAGAGGGCCACTTAGGGATCTGGGGCAAAATCAGTACTTGGTCCTGCTAATGAAGGCAGGGGGCTGGACTCAATGATCTTCCAGGGTCCCTTCCAGCTCTATGAAAGAGATATATATCCATGAAGGATAAAGAGGTGACATTGCCTTTATTTGACTTGTAACCTCAAACATGCGACCACCACCCCATGTCCAAAACTAGCACAGAATGTTCATGTTCTGTCTCTCATTGTAACTGCTGGCACCTGTTGCTCTAAAGTAGTATGTCTTTACAAAGCACTGCCATCCAGCCCATCTTCCACAGTATTTTATCTTCTCCCTGTAGAACATCATTCCCGTGCCGGGAATGCTGCGCTGAAGCCCAGATGCTGTTGACTAGTGCACAGCAACTGAAGCCCGGACGCTGTTGACTAGTGCACAGCAACCTGGATCCAAGTCCTATGTCAGAAGGCAAAACTGAAGGAAAACAGCAGGAGGGAAGGCACTGTGCAGTACCGAAATAGCTGAGTTAAGGCCCACAGCCGGGGTAAAATCGAATCCAAAAGAAACACTCAGTTAATGAGAAAAGATAATGGAACTGTATCTCGACATTGTCTGATTAAAAATCATATACTTTAATAACACACAGAATTGTTTAGAATCACTCCCTTTGAGTATATAAAACAAAGACGTTTATAGTTTATTTTCATTCTAGCAGCTTTGTTTGAAAATGAAACCAGACTCTTTTAGACCTAGCAAGGAGACTGCATTAGCTTCACTTTCTTCTGGTCATGTAGCACTTCAGTGGTGCAAGGTTTACCTTACAAATCTCCCCCACCCCCACTAAATCCATAAAGCTGCTTGCATTGGAACTGAAACGAGGCCATAATGGGAGTATTTCTGTTCAGCATAGATTTTGTAAAGATTCAGTCCACCCCCAATTAAAAATTTGGGCTTCTCGCAAACTGACAGTATCCCTGTAACGGTGTCCTGAAGGGGGAAAACATACACATTAGGATGGTGCACCTTGTTATGTCTTTATGATGTACAAAGGCAACCTTATACATTTATTTAATTCATCAAGCATATGCTCCTTTGATTGTTTGTTTTAAGCTATTAGATGTAGCAGAAACATCAAGTCTGGTCATCTCTGCTTTCAGTGAAAGACTTGCTGGCGTCTCAGAGAAAAGTTTGCCAAGCTTTGTCAGCCTTTGGCGATGAAGGAGTGAATAATTAACAAAGAGAACTTTTCTGCTGTTTGTGGGACATTTGCGTTCAATAGGTTTAATAATAATAATAATAATAATAATTAATTAGGTTTCAATTCCTCAGTATTGGTTATGTCCAAATTCTCCAAGTTCTCTGGTAGCCACAGTGTAAACAAGACCTCACTTTCTAACGGTGAAATGAAGCAAGTGCATACTTCTTCCCATGTCCCCACACCCCAAGCACCTTTTAAATATATCAGAAAGAAATCAAAAAAGGGCACACATCCAATCTTTGCTTTCCTTTGTGGGTCACCTTTAAGACAAAATCCTCAACCATCTTGCGGCAGATGATTCTGCTGTGTAAGTGCCCTGAGAGTTTTTAGTTGTTTAAATGTATAAAGCAAATAAGCATCTGACCTGGTATAAACAGTGTAACATTACTGATATCAATGGATTTGCACCCACGCATAGATCTGAAACTGACCATGTGCAGCGAAGTTCTCAAAGCATAAGCCCATCAAATAAACATGGCAGCCTCTCCCTGCTGGAGCTTAGGAACTCTGTAGATCCCTGGCACTGACTGATAGTCATTTGTCCAAACCCTTTGATTATCCGAAGGAATGTCGTGTCCCCTGTTACATTTGTATAACTGAGTTTGCCCTGCTTTATACAAAGCAACTAGAGGCTCATTCTATCACGGCAGCCCAACCCTCCAAAATACCAGCACTGCAAAGCCGTGCATGGGTCTGTAAAACTGGAATACACTTTGCCAGACTGACTTCTGCAAAGATGGGACCAAGGCGGCTGTGACTAATGTGTATTTATACAAACTGGCTCCTTCCTGCTTAGAAGAAAAATCTGTGCCCGGTCAGTTCCTTCCTTCCATCCTTCCTTAGAACAGATCGCTGGCCTTAAATCTGTGCATGCTTGCCCACTTGGGCTGATCTAGGAGTCAGTCATCATTTGTAACGAGCCTACGTGGCAAAGGTGTCTGGGTGTTGCAAGCAAATGAAGGGAGGAACATGCTGTATCAACCTGCCCGTGCTGTGGGTTCACTTATTTCTAAAACAGAGGACAATGGAGACAGACAGGGAGAGAACAGAAAGGGGAGGGGGAGAAAATATATAATTCATGTTTTCAGACAGTTGACCAAAGAATGATCATTAGAAAGGTGAGTACGCACTGATGATAATGTGCATGCCGCTGACATGGTTACACAGAACAGGCAGGAAGTGTGGTTACCATCAGAAAAAATGACAGCATCTCTCTCTCCATACATCCCGCCTCACATTTGCTTGTCTACACTTGAAAGACAATTTGGATTAAGGGAGGTTGTGAATTTAAAGCACAGTAGCTATTCCTGAATAACTCTGTGAGTGGACGTTCTTATTTCAGAATAAGCAAGCTTTGTTCTGGTTTAGCTTAATCTAGTTTGAAAATGGATTAAACTACACAGGAACAAGGCAATCTTATTTCAGAATAAGTGTGTCCACACGTGGAGTTATTTGAGAATAGTTATTCTGGGATAATCCCATGTGTAGAGAAGCCCCCAGTGATGAGAGTCTACTACAGAGGAAGCTATATACTTCTCTGCCTTGGGTATCAGCACAAATATCAGCTAAGTACATGGGATCATAATGACAGGGGCTGAGGCATAGGAAGAGAACACTGCTAGATTTTCAGATGCCAGGTGAGACTGGCAGTTAAACTCAACAGCCTGCAACCTGGGAGAGACTAGGAGACAATATACTTGGACCCTTCTGCTCTATGTTATATCACTTTTGCAGAATGCAACCCCGGTTTTAAAGAAGACCCAGGCAGAGCAATGTCTCCGACCTCCGGCCCCGCTCACTGCTTTGCCACGAGAAAATGCTGAGCAGGTCTGCTGGCGAGGACGGTGACCATGGAGGTGGCATTTTGGAGGCATAGACGTGAAGATGGAAATGGTTTAGTGAGGTGCAGAACTGAGACCACTACAAAGGTATGGAAGGGGTTGCTTTCCCTTTCCAGGCGAGGGAACCAGATTCATTTCCCAAGGCAGTGTAGTCTAGTGGAACGAGACTGGGACTGGGAGCCAGGCTTACCCAACCCCGGCTCAGCCACTGACTCCTGCTCACTCACCCGTACTCACTGTGTGCTTCAGTTTATCTAGCTGTAAAATGCAGATGACAGTGCTTGCCTACTTCAGAGAGGTGCTGGGAGGATTCACTCGTGTGAACAGTGCTTTGAAGACACGAGGCTTTAGATTAAATATCATTGGGTCAGGTGGGGGCCGGGGAATGAAGCACACTCATTGGTGAGGTGACATCACATTTTGCTCCCAGAAAGAGAAAATGGCTCCCTTTAGTACTCGGCTGCTAGCGGTATACATCTGTGTGAGTTAGTGAATAAGCAGGGTCGGGTTCTTCTAAGCATAAGGGCCTCGTTTATTTGCAGCTTGGACTTGAGGAGGAAGCATTGAATTAAATGGCCAGATTCCACTTTCTCAGGATGGTGGGTTCATCGCTTATCTTGTTTTGCCTCACACCTCTCTGCAGGCGAGATTCAGAGTCTCTCTCCCCCAGAGAACCCAACACAGGCCCACGCCACTTATGCCCTGAAAGTAGGGCACCCACAGCCTTGGACTGGCACTTTGCAGGGAGCTGAATTCCACCCCTTGTGAGGCTCGGTGGTTATCCAGCTCCTTCCATCAGTACCAGAAGCGTCTCCTTACAAAACACAGGCTCCGCCCCTCATACCTACCGTACAGGATTATACTGGCATTGGTGTTCCCCAGCTTGTTAGTGGCCACGCAGGTGTAGTTGCCATAATCCTTCTCCGAGACATTGAAGAAGGTCAGCGTGGACATTCGACCTTTGTTCTCAATTCTCACTCCATCCAGCCCATTGGCTAATCTGTGGGGCGAGAAAGACGAAGGGCTGGTCCCCCCAATGACAAGATCAATCAATTCCCACCCCCATGCAGTCCCACCAGCTTATATCTAGGTTAGCAGGGAAAGCCCCGCCAGTCCCCAGATCAGGGCCTCCCAGCTGGCTGTCACCAGGGCACTGGACTAGCTCAGCTGGTCTAAAGCAGAGTGACTCTCGTCATTTTAGCGGAGCTATGCCACTGCCCCAAAGTCTCCCCCTCCTCCTGAAGGTTCCCTGGTCCAGGATATTTTCTGCCAGGTTATTGAGAAGGTTCTTCCAGCTAAAGGGACCCCCGGACCAGGCCATCACTAAGGGTTCATCTCCACTGGAGCAGGAGGTTTAATTTCCATTTGAGGTAGCCATACCCATGCTAGCTAACTCAAGCCAGCCTGCTAAACACAGCAGTGTCAGTGGGGCAGCACGGGGTGATGGGATGGGATGGGCACCCGAGTATTTAGCCTGGGTTTCAGATGAGACTGTTTTTGGCGTGGTTACACCATACAATTGAGCTGCAGCAACACTGCTATTTTTAGCATGCTAGCTAGATCGGAGTTAGCAGGGGTATGGGTATCTGAGCGAAAAATTCCACATCCCGTTCCCAAGTACACATACCCTGAGTCTCTATCTGACTTCCACATTGAGTCATTAGGATCCCAGCAGCTCACACCAGGTTAGCACTAGGACTCTCCTCCCCTCCCTTCTGAAACAGCCTCAGGTCAGAGGCTCCTCCTGGTATGAGATTTGGGACCTGGATGTTTTAACTGCAGATCCCGATGTGCCTCCCACAGGATCCTTTATTTAGAGAGATGTCTGCAGCAAGATCCACCCCTGCCCCCAATAGATATATTAAAATTAAGTGTAATTCTCTCTCCTTCCCGTGCTGACAGATGGCCATCCTGACCCAGGGAATTCAGCACTCCCCATCCTTGCCAAGAACACAGCCTGGAATCTGCCAGGCCCTGGCAGCCTATTTAGGTACCTGGTTTCTTCTTTAAACCACTGAAATTCTGCGACAGGGACAGCAGAGGCCTCGCAGCGCAAGATTCCTTTCTGGCCCACCGAGGCGCCGGTGTTCTTGGCGTTGGAGATGTATGGTGGGTCTGCAGAGCAAAGGGATATTATTATACCATACTGCAGCTGTGAGGGGCTCTGGATCATGAGCACAGGCTGGACTCAGAGAGACGTGGGGAGAGGTGAGGGATATGGAGCCGCGTCGTTATGAGGCTGGTTGGAACCCAGTCCAGGTTGTGCCCTCCTTGGATGGCAGGGGGGAGGGGCACACAGATCCACCTCCCAGAAGAGGCAGTGTTAGGCACTGACCCTTCATATAAAGGACACACAATTGGCTGACATTGCTTTGCTCAGCATCTTTCCCTTTCCCTTCTCAACCCCACCCCACCCCGAGCCATCTCCATTCTCTCTTCCCACCCCTCATCTGCCCTGTGCTTTGGCCTGTGGTCTCCCCCATTTACCTCTGGGGCTTCCTTTCCCACGTGAAGTGGGAGCACAGAACCTTGAATTGTGTTGGGACAGGGTGGGAAAAGGGCTGGCAGCAAGAGGGAAAAGCCATGTGGGAGCAGGGACAAAAGGAGCCACCCTTCCCCTGAGCCCAGCTGGTGGTGGGGAAGGTGGACCGAGGCTAGCACAGCTTAGAGAGCTGAGGTGGTGTGGCTGGCAGCAAGTAGGCCCATCCAGCAAAGGGGAGCAGAGACGGAGAAGAGCCTGGGACAGTTCCCAGCGCAACATGGTTACCCCCACACACACAATGTGGTCACCCCTCCCCGTGCAATGTGGTCACCCCCCCACAAACAACGTGGTCAACCCTCTCTGAGCAACGTGGTCACCACCCTACACACAACGTTGTCACCCCTCCCCGCGCAACGTGGTCACCCCTCCCCGCAAAAATGGCCAATATCTGGCCAACATGGGCCAGTCGAGAGGGTCAGTATCTAAGGGCTGTTCGTCGGCCAGCATGAAATGAGAAGTCCTATCAGGGCAGAGGGCCACATAGTGACCTCCCCCACCATGACTGACGCTCATTGGAGCCCGGGTGAGCAATCTCAGTGAAGAAACCAAAGGTGGAACAGGCCAGGGAGACCATAGTCTGCTCTCCCCCCCTCACTGGATCAACACTGTGGCACACTGGTAGCACAACGTAGATTAGACTTGGACGACTGCTACCCATGGGGACAGAGAGAAAGATTCAGGACCTGGGTAGCCCACTCAGCACTAGGTCATTCAGAAATGAATAAGGTGAATGCCAAGGGTCAATTCAGTGCACATTAAATCTTTGGTCCTCCCCACACCGCATGACTGTGGGAAACACACGTTTAATAAGGGAGCTACCACATACACAGGATGGAAACAAGGAGCCTGCAGAATGAGAAGAGCTGCTCCATTGTAGGGTGCTGTCCCTGATGTCCCTAATCCCACTTTGGGATGCGGATTGGATGAGTGCCCTAAATAGGGATGTTTTGAATTCACAAGGCTCTACCCTTCCTTAAGCACTCCTCTGACTCATAGCCAGAGTGGGCTTACTTTAAAGTTCTTCTAATCTGATTGGGAAAGTTCCCTGGTTTGTAAGTATCTTTGCATCTTTTAACCCATGCTGTTGTGCCGAGAAATTTACAAACAGGCCAACCCCTCTGTAGGATCTAGACAAAAAGACTAGTTTGGAGAGATGAGCCAAAGCCAGAACAATGTATGCAAAGTCTTGCCTCTCCCCTGCACCCAGAAGGGTTTCTATAAAGTGTAACCCTTAGCCAAACCAATCCTGGTTTTGTATACTCAAAGAATAGACCAACTGCTCCAGTTTCATCCATCTCTGCTAAACCCACTTCTCCTCGTGTCAGGTGTGAAGAGGATTATAACAGTGGAACCCTGCTTGAAAAGAAAAGAGCACCAGGTAGCAGAAGAGCAGATACAGCCCTTCATCCCTAAAATACTCAGGTTTTTTTAAGCTTCCCAGAGGTGCAAAAGAATTCGAGTCACCCCTGAAATGCCGACAAGCTATGTCACTCCAGCTTTTCTGCTTTGGCTCATCATCTGAAGTCTTTAAATCATCTGGGCTCTAAATTCCTAACCATGCTTCTAAAGAACAAATTGTCCTAAGTTGTAAATGCTTTAAGCTTAATGAAATGTATATATGTGATTTTCTTACAGCAATTTAGTGGATATAAAAACTCTGCAAGCTCCTTCCTAAAGGGAAGGATATTTAATGTGCTCTGTGTGTGGTGAGCCACTAGAGATTTTTTTCCCCTGAATTGCTCCTCGGGAAAAAGGTATTACCATTTATGTTCCAGCTATAAATAGTCTTTAAGGGATGCTGACGTAGATGTTATCTGCTTTACTTTTTTTCAGGAGTTTATGGTTATAGTTCAGCTGTTCTAACACACAAGCAAACCCTAGCTGGCACTGGAATACTAGGATCTCAGCTTTGGATCCCCATCGTCTTGTGCCTTTCGTCATCTTCTACACCCCTGCAAAGAGGGGAAGAATCAAGGCCCTTCGATCCCAAAACTGGCGGGTAGGGAAAGGAAAGTCACACTTCAGGAGCACCCATCCCCAGTCAGGGTACATCAGCACTCTGAGCTGGGGGCACAATTCCCAGCTGAAGGAGACATACCTGTACTAGCTCTGATCCAGCTAGCATGCTAAAAATAGAGTGCAGCTGTGTTGATGGGAGTGGTGGGAGAGGCTAGCCACACTGAGTACGTGTCTAGTTCCTAGGATGGGATCATACTCCGGCAGCTAGCCCCTCCCACCATTCGGACTGCTGTGGCTACACTTTATTACTAGCACGCTAGCTCGATCAGAGCTGGTATGGGCATGTCTCCCTGAGCTGGGAATTACACCCTCCGCCTGAAGTGTAGACGTACCTTTCGAAAGTATGGCGACGGGGCACGGTATACAGAACAGAATAGAATAGGCAGTTGTGGAACTGTAAACAGACTACATTACGGCCCCCGATGTTCAGGCTGGGTAAAAGCCAAAATGATCTCTGTGAAAAGCCCCCACAACTAGCCTGAGCCTGGTGTTGTCTGCAGCCAGGAGGTGGGGTCAGGGAATGTATCATGCTGAGTCGTGCCCTACTTACAGTTCACGGTGACTTTTACTCTCCGGATGTCTGGAGCTGCCACGTCATTGACAGCGCTGCACTCGTACTCCCCGGACTGATCCCGGGTGATCCCAGAGATCTCCAAGTACTCGTCTTCGCTCACAAAGCCCCGGCCTGCAAGGGAGAAGGCGCAAGTGGAAAGATCAACCCGCCAGCCTGCCACTTCCACGCCCGTTGGTGACTGGGAGTAAACTCTGATAGTCTGACGGAATGGCAACCTACAGGTCAGATCCTGCTTGGTTACACTGAGGGTAAATCCAGGGCCGGTGCAAGGATGTTTTGTGCCCTAGGCGAAACTTGCACCTTGCGCCTCCCCCCACCCGCCACCCCGCAGCAGCTCCCCCCTCTGCCCTGAGGTGCTCCCCCCCGCAGCAGCTCCCCACCTCCCACCCTCCACCCTAAGGCACCCCCCCCGCCTCAGCTCATCCCTGCTCAGCGCTCAGCGCACGAGCACCCTGAGCATGCCATGAATGCTTCACTTCTCCTGCCTCGCAGGCTTGCAGTGTCTAAGCTGATTGGCGCCGCAAGCCTGGGAGGCGGGAGAACTGAAGCAGCCACGGTGTGCTCAGGGAGAAGGTGGGGTAGAGGCGATCTGGGGTGGGGAGTTCCTCAGCGTGCTGCCCCACCCCTTACTTGCTGCAGGTGGCCCTCCCCGCGCTCCTCTGCCCCAGCTCCCTCCGCCTAAATGCCGGCAGCAACCGGGGCGGCCAAAGATCCAGCCGCCGCGGTCGCTGCCAAAGAAAATAGCACCCCCCTAAATCCCAGTGCCCTAGGTGACCACCTAGGTTGCCTAAATGGTTGCACTGGTCCTGGGTAAATCTGAGGGTTACAGGGTGGTTAACTCAGAATCAGACTCTCTAACACTCACAGGACCCCAGGGGCCACATCTCACTGCAGCTGTAAAAGAGGTGAAATCCTGGTGGTCCCTCATTTTAAAACATTATTGCCCACATAAGAACCCTGGGACTGATTCCCCTCCAGCTCTGCCTCCAGCAGCATATAAAGCTGCTGAATAAGCTGTAAGGGGCCAAAAAACAACTCCTCCGGGTTGGAGCAGTGCCAGAGCGAATGTAAGCACGTCAGGGGCGTGGCTGGGGTCGCATTTGGGTTAGACTGAGGGCTACAGCTATTCTGGCCCAGTGCATGGACTTCAGGCAGCTCTGGGAAGGCTACAACCCAGGAGCTGCTCAAATTTATCCTAGTGGACATGTTCCCAAAGCAGTGCAGAGGCAAAGTCAACCCTTCCCCCTGGGCTGTGCCGTCCATGCTGCACACGTCACGAGCTGCAGCGCAGAATCTATCCCACATTTTAAGTTAATACTAATCTGTTCTACTGACAATGCCACTGATTATTATACCTGAAATACATGCAAAGAGCTCCTCGACTTGTTGCCATTTGTGCAGTTTGCTCACTGTTTTGCATTTCAATCCACTGCGGCAGAATATTAAACTGGTCAGTATCATTTCCCATGGTCATTCATTAGCACCCTGCATTTGCGCTTGGGTTCCCAGTGTTGCACGGGGCAGGTGTCTCTCTCCCGTCAAAAAAAACACCATTTCCATTGTTTTGGGGGCTGGGGACTAAATTATTATTAAAAAATGGTCTCTTGGTGAACAAATGGGACTGGGAGTCAGGTCTCCTGGGTTCTATTCCCAGCTCTGCCATCCAGATATTGTGTAACTGTTGGCCAGTCACGCTCCGTGCCTCAATCTCCCCATCTGTAAAATGGGAATAGCGCTACTTCTCGGCCTCCCAGGGATGCTCAGAGGTTTAATTTGGGATGTCTGGAAAGGATGGCAAATACAAGCGCTTATTCTTGGCTAGCAGTGTGGGGATGTATTCATGTCACTCTGCAAACAAGGAGAGGAGGATGAATTTCATTGCAGCGGCGACACGAGTTATCTGCAGCATTCTTATCATGAAAATGTAGCACAGTATCATTACCATAAATTGTCAGAGATCAGGAGATGCCAGCCACTATGTGACAATTATCACAATTGTACTCCAGCCCTCCCTGTGGAAGCTAAAGTTTGCTGCTATATTCGTGTAGTTATTCTTATTATTCAGGGTCCCGTTGTGCAAGGTGCTACACAAACACAGAGAAGTAGACAGGCCCTGCCCTGAAGAGCTTACAGGGTAAATACATTTTGGGTTATAAGAGCTGCAGTGTTGCTACAAAGATCCTGGACTCTAGCCAGCAGGTCTCAGAGTTGCAGAGTATCTTTGCCGGTGACGTGGTCACTGAGAGACACAAGAGAATCAGACTGTGATGTCCTAACAGTGCAGTTCATGGCAGCATGTGACCGTGACTAAATGGCATCCCCTATTGGTGCAGCTACCTGTGGCTCACACTACAAGTCAACATCAGGATGTAACACCCCGACTAGCTTGGGGCTCTCTGCTCCCTCTCTCCTCCTCCCCACTCATTCTGTCTGCAGAGGTGAAATGGACCAGCTGCTTCTTCCCTCTCCCCCAGCATCTCTCTCCCATTGATCTAGAAGCAACAGCAACTCCTTGTCCATTTGCTCAATGATGTCCAGGCTGCTTTGCATCACATGCATCAGTTGTTCTGTTCACTCTGGCTAGACCAGGCAGCAGAAGCTCTTCTCAACCTACAGGAGCCAAGGAGAGCCATACGTTTCAAGAATCACTGTTCTAACGGCTACTCTGCTCGGACAACGAGGATCTGAAGGCTGGATGTTGAAATGCTCCCTCTAATCCATCCTAAAAGGGTGCCTCTAAATGTGCAGTCATCTCTATACACTGAATAAATACGGGATTAGGTGGTAAAAAATAATCCTCACATGCAGTCTAATTTGTGAACAGTGAATTTTAAAGTTCATGGACACCCAGTTAGAACCAGACAAAGCTTCTCCACTAGGAGGGTGGTGAAGCACTGGAATGGATTATCTAGGGAGGTGGTGGAAGCTCTATCCTTAGAGGTTTTTAAGGCTCAGCTTGACAAAGCCCTGGCTGGTATGATTTAGTTGGTGTTGGTCCTGCTTTGAGCAGGGGATTGGACTAGATGACCTTCTGAGGTCTCTTCCAATCCTAATCTTCTATGATTCTCCACATCTCTCTGCCAGGGCCACCCATGACCCAGCTGAAATACCCCTTGTTATCCCAGTCATAACACACGCACATGCACAGAGCTTTGCCACTGCACTTCGTTCCTGACTTGCAGACCCCGACTGCTAATTCAGCTACGGACCTTTTCAAAGCAGCTGTGCGAAACTGGTTGGTGGGGTAGGGACAAATGTCTGCCAGAGCCTGGGAGAAGAGTCTACTGAAATAATATCATATCCCCAAATGCTGACCAAGCCTGGCCCAGTTTAACCAGGAATGATCAAAGCATAAGAGTTCACCGCACAATCGTTTTCATAGGCTGGAATATAAATATTAGTTGCAAAACCACACACAAGATTCACTGCCTTAACTACAGCTCCATCACCCCTTGCTGACATTAATACCAGGAATACCAAGCCTTTCAAACCAGGAAATAACAGTATTGACTGCAAAACCCTCCTTGCTTGGAAGACAAAACCATCCCTTGAGAAGGAAACTCACAGAGCGTGGTTTGGGGAAGGTGGAGTGGGAAGACAAAAAATAACGATTGGGGGGTAGGGAGATGAAGCGGATGAGTGACACCGACTCTTTGCAAGTGAGTCTTCTTTGTAATGATCCCATAATCCTGGGGTCATTATGGACCTGGCCTATCCGCCCGGCGATTTCTATAAAAGATGATTGGGAGCGAAAGAAAATAGATTTGACGAGCCGATGACAGAAATACATAAATAACCAAGGTGATTTCTTTCTGTGGAGAAGGGGCCTCGGGAAGAGATAAGCCCAGCTCGCTACATTAGAGAGATAAGGATCTACAAGGATACAAATGGGCGCGCTCAGACGGAGGCTGCGTGACAGACACGGGACCATCAATCATGGAGTGGGGGGGTCATGCCGGAGCCAGCTGACGCGCGCCAGGTCACGCGCCGTGCCCCTCACCCCTGCATCTGGCTGGATAACAAATATGTTGGGGGGTCTCTCAGGGACAGGGCTGAACTGGGATGTGCTGCTTGGTGCCTCACTGACTGACTGATGTGAAGCAGGGCCCCAGTCTCCCTTAGGATAAACAAAGGTCACTGGTGCCCAGCGCTGCTCATTGGTCTCCTTTCATCAGTACTAAATCCATTAGACTCTAGCTGGTCTAACACCTCCCTCCAGCTACCCGCTCCATTCCCATGCAGACACCTGTTCAGGGGAGCTGACCTGAGAGGTGCAAGTTTCTCTTCCTACCTCACCTAAGTGATGCCCTCTAAGGCATCTCCTTGAACCACTTGAGGCCCTTCAGCAACAGGGTCTCCGAGATGAAGCCTGACCCAGAAGCACGCTGGGAAAAGGGAAGCACAGAGCCTGCTGGCTGCAGCCTTCCCTTAGATCCTAAGAATGACCATAGTGGGTCAGACCGATGGTCCATATAGCTCGGTATCCTGTCTTCCGACAGTGGACAGCACCAGCAGCATCAAAGCGAATGACCAGAACAGGGCAATCATCAGGCACAGAAAAAGGTTCCATCCCCTGCTGTCCAGGCCCAGCATCTGGCATTACTGGGGCCTTTCTGCCTCTCGCCCAGATATACGCTGTTCTGGAGAGCCCAGGGTGTTGTCATCCTGAGTTTAGTGCCAACAACAGCCTGCGTTTCCGCTGCTAGGGTACCTGATGTGGTATGACAAGGGAGATGCCTTGGCAGGCAGGACTACAGAGGCCTAAAACGGGGCATAGTGGTGGAGAGAGACGCAGTGAAGTGAGGGGAGGAAGGCAGGGGTTGTGGGGGGTGAAGGAGGGGAGAGAGGGATGTGGGGGCTCTCCAAGCTACCAGCCATCTGCCTCTCTCCATTTGGGAATCTAATTGCAGCAATGGAGGAGTAGATTCCCCTCGCTAATTAAGTGTGAGGACGGTCACTGCAGTGCATTTCATTCCTGTCGGGCAGCAGAGATGCCGCCACGCTGGAGTTAATGAAAAGTGTGATAAACCCATTGTTTCATTTCGCCTTAATTAATCCCAGTGATTGGATTGTGCTGAAGTCAGCCTGGTTTGGAGAAAGCGCCCCGGGGTCAGCATCCTGCTGGTTGGTGGAGTGAGGAGGCGGCTCTTTGTCTGGGGTGTGGGATGAGCGCGAGCATCTCTGACTGCAGCAGCTGTGACTGAGCTCTGCAGGGCTCCCCTCCCTCCTGCTCACTAACCCCCCCGCAGGCCTCCTGCTGCTGCCCAGGCACTCTGTCTCCTCTCCCAGAGCTGAAAGGTAACCCTAAGGCCAATGTGTGACTGTGATGGGAGCTGTTACTCTGGGGAGGAGGAGAAGATTCAGGCACACAACACGTATGACCCCACCCTCCTTAGAAGAAATGTGGAGGACAACAGTCACAGTCCGGGAGGGGACAGAGCCTTCCATTCTCATGGAGAACCCAGCGCAGGGCATCAAGCTCAGGAACTCCAGCCATGTGGCATGGAGGGAGAGGAGAGAGATGATCTCTCCAGCCACATGGCAAGGGGTGGGGTGGGGAGCAGGCAGGTTCTACTAACTTATTTAGATTGCAGCTTTTTGTGTCAGGAATCACCTTTTTGTTCTGTTTGTACAGCACCTAGCACAATGAGGTCCTGATCCGATACAAACAGTAATAGCTATGAATAAAATTCAGGGGGGAAGTTGAGAAAAAACCGACAGGGATTTGAAGGGAGTTTCAATGCATGACAGTCTCTGTCAGCAAGAATCAGGCTAGCTGTAACCCTAATAACGCGAGATTTGTAGAAGCGAGGATTGTGTGAGGCGAGTGGGGAAGAACTGTGTGAGAAGTTGTTGCGACCTTGTGTAGATAAATACGGAATGTAGACTAGAGTCTAAATAAGTGAGAAAAATAAGTTATCAGGATGACCTATGTATAAACAAAATGCAGCTGTTGCTTATTATTGTCTGTGTAGTGTTGCTTGTTATTGTTTATAATAAAGGTATAAATGTTTCCTGTAATTGTTTACCTGTAGAGAGAGACCTGCGTAGGAGGGGGAAAACCTGTGTCCTGGTGCACTCTCTCCCTCTATGCAATTGCTTGAGAATAAAGGATCTGACTTTGCTGCACCCAACCAGAGAGTGAGAACTATGGTTTTCTCCGACAGCACGGAAGGTTTAAAGCAACACCTTCAACTCCACCGGGCAGCAGCAACAATGCAGATCCAGTAGGTGCTTTAAAAATGGGCATGTCCTTACCAGAGGGAGGTTCATATTCCATTAACCAAAGGGTGCCCCGAGTGCTTTCCAGCGGGTACTACTAATTCTCTATTTCACACGTGTGGGGTGGGAATTCAGTAAAGCCCTATGAGATGCTAGCATGCAACGGGTGACATAATTGCAAAGTTTTCTTGGCAAGGCAGCCCCAGTGCTGCAGATTAATTACATCTGTATGACCTTTCCAGCCAGCCAGATAGAAACAGGATACAGCTAAAGACACGGGAAACCCTGAATCAACACAGTGAGAGAAAGGCAGGGACAGCCGAGCTGGGGGAGATGACTATCTTGACTGATATGCCCAGATGGAACTGGGTCTTTGGAAACACAGAAGGTCAGCTGGCTCTGGCTGGACAGTGAATGATGCAGAAAGGCTGCAAGGATGGAGCCTCAGGTTTCTGAAAGCCTTAGGTTATTATGCTAGGAGTCACTATTGAAAGTGGCAGGTCTACTGCATACAACCCATCCCCCTGTCCTTATAACACTAACCAAAACTGACGGGGCTAAATTCCCCCTAGTTAGACCAACTCCACTGAAGCAACATCAGTACAAGCAAAGGAGGATTTTGCCCACCAAGACTCAACCAGCCTTCCCTGAGACTCAAGTAAAGGCTCAGATGGATTCTTCTGCGGACAGTTCTGCTTAATTGGTCCAAAGTCTCTGTCCAGCATATGAAAATGATCTTGCCAGGACATTATCACACAGCAGGTTTTAAATAGGAAGAGGAGAAGGCACATGCTTTGCTCAATGAGAGATAAGTGGGCAAGGAGAACAAGAAGTTAGGGTATGTTTCTGCCATTGCTGGAATGGGATACGCCATAATTTGAGAGGGCACTGGACTCCACTTCCTTATCTGAGCATCCCAAACTTCAGAGCAGTTTGGATCTGCACCAGAATCCAAACTGCACTGCTGGCTGGCTCTCCATGATAGACCAACCAGAAATCCTGTCTCCAAGGAGCCCGGGACCTTGGGGGAAGTTTGGATCCAGATCTGGAATTTGCAGCTTGTGACCCTTCTCTGCTCGGAAGTTTTGGAACATGCATGATATCATCAGAAAACTTGGTGGGATAACAATGAATCCATGTGCTGCACAGGCAGACGATTACTGTGGAAATCATGTACACTGATGCATATCTCCTTCATTTCTAGAAACACAGACCTCGAACACTGGAGCTAAAAGAGAACTCTCTTAACAGGAATCTGTAGTAATAGGTCCCTTCTCCTCCTGTGAGGCAGCCACTGAAAAGACATTATCACAAACCCATGCAAAGCCAGTATGGAAGTTAATGCAGGGCATTACAACAGAGAGTGAAGTACAATGCTCAGTCCAGAATATACCCTTGAGTCCTTGCTGCTTCCTTTTGGAATCATCAACAGCTGCATTATCCAGCACATCTGGCTAAGATCAGGTTCTCTCGCTCCAAACTCCAAGACAGCCCTAGCATGTCCTCCAGCGCTGAGTACATCCATCTCCTTCTTCCTCATCCTACAGGTGTTTTTATTGGAGACCTTTTGACACGGCAGGATTATCTCTCTATGCATAGCCCTAGTGGTATGATAATGATGCTAATTAACAGCATTCGTTAATATCTTTAAATTACCTGTATTAGCTCCCAGGCAAAACACCCACTAACAGCGGCGGCAGCATTGGCAGATTTGCATCAGCAAGGGACATGATGTTCATTTCATTGTTCCTTAGAACACTCCAGAGCGATCATGTCACCAAAGGACAGCATGATCCACAGGAGACTGGCCTGGTACTGGAACCAGGTGCCAGAGCTGCTCGTCTCAGCAAAGGGGCCCTGCTTTTGGAAGGTGCCTTTTTATTTACCCATTGCCCTGATGCCTCTCTGGTGCCAGGGTGAATCAGCAGGGAGTAAAGCAGCTGGGATAGGACTCAGCTCCGTGGGGCTGATGTGCTCATAGGGAAGGATGGACAGGGCTAACTGGAACTGGCCATGAGCAGGATGGTGCTGTGCAAGCTTCCCTGACCCAACCCTTTGCCAATATCACTCCTGCCTCATTCCTGAACTACAGTTACCTCTGACCTCATTGTCCCAGTCCTGAGCTCCCGTCCCTTAGCCTGTTCTTCCTGGCATGTTTGCAGACTCCTCTCCCGGCTCACTCCTGTTCCTCCTAGCTCATCTCATTCCTAACCGTCAGCCTCGCCCCAATGCTCTAAGTCTCGAGTCCTCACGCCACTCTGCTTACTACTGGGATCCTGATCGGCACCACCCACCCTTTGCCGTTCCAGCCCTGTCCCTCGCACAGTGTTACGCATGCAGTTCAATCCTGAACAGCAGTTCTCCACCTATTGCAAGTCCTGGTAGTCAAACAAGTGGCAAAGGATACAGAACACAGGGGAGAAAGAGAGATTCAAGGGATGAAAGGTGGCCAGGAGGAGAAGTCTGGGAGCTGATTTCCGATTTTTCTGCATCCATTTCCATGCGGGGGATTCCTGGTAGCAGCAGCCACCAACACTTCCAGGAGAGCTGGGGCTTTCTGCATGGCATGTCTCAGTCATGGACGTAGATCAGGAGCTTAGAAAGTTGAGCTCTTCAGCTCCCAGCCCCTGCTGCAGGTGGCCCGCCTGCCTGCCTCTGCACGGTTTCTGTGACTCAGCCCACCAGCTGGCTCTCACAGTGCAAACCACCCCTTCCTGGGGGCAACAAACTTGGAAGAAGCAGATATGGCCTGGGACTCAGGTGACCCGGGTTTTATTCTTGGCTTTATCACAGGCCTGTTCCATGACCTTGGGCACATTATGGCCCCTGTCTTTGCCTCGGTTTCCCCATCTGTAAACTGCGGTTAATAGCACTGCTTTCTTTTGTAAAGCACTTTGAGATCCACAGATGAAAAGCGCAATGCAAGAACCATTATTGTACTCCCGGAAGTGCTGTGCTTTCTGACAGAGCCCACACTGGACTGCTGCAGCTGTACCTGCCCACCCTAGGCACCCCAGTCCACATCCAATTCCACACCCAGGAGTCAGCTAATGGTTCTGCTCTCCCAAAATCCTTTGCAAACAAGCCTACTGGTCTCCAGTTAGGAAGAAGACAGGCAGGCGCAGAGCAGCCTGCTTTAACAAATCAGAAAGCAATTCATTTTCAGAAGAAAACAAGTGATATTTACATTATTAAATCACAATTACAAAGCAAATCAGCTGCAGAAGAAGGGAGCCCATTTTCATCAATTATTACTGAACTGAACGTAATTTTTCAATCAGAGGCGGATTGTAAATGGAGGCCTTGATGCAGCCAGAACTCTTTTATCATCATATTTACTAATCAGGTATTAACTTCTTGGAATTACCAATGACATTGTGTAAAGAAAGAGTCTCGACAAAGCATTGGAGCGTTCCAACCACACCCTGTCCATACTGGTAGCAGGGGATAGCATGGGAGTCTCTATCTCAACCCAACTGGAAGATCCTTGTGCTGGGATGGGTCCGGCGACGCCACCTCTCAGGTGAGATTCTCCCACTGGCGCAGCACACGCCACACCGGAAGGTCTGCACTGTTGGTGTAGTGGAGCCTTCAGCCCGTGCACAATGCAGCTGCGAGCCAGTCTGTGACTTAGGCGGACGCAATCTGTACTTGTAGTGCGGCAGTGTGCGTGGTTACGTCATATTCCCACTTTGCACTGCTGCCAGCTGAAATTTTGAGACCAGGAAATAACTGGGTACATTTCTCTAAATGGAGCCATTGTCCTGGTTCTCTGGCTTTACCTATGCAGAGGTGCAATGCAGAGAACAGAACTCAGGACAATTGAGCCTCAATCCACGGAGCTAAAGGAACAATATCTCCCATTCAGCGGATACAGCAAATTGATATATCCCTGTGAGTAGACATATTCCATCCAGGAGGGGGCAGCAGCAGGTAGCACCATCTTAATCTCTGCATCAGTTTTAAGAACAGAGGTGAGCCTGTGCTTTGATTCAGGGCATTAATGGCGAAGGGATATAAAGGCTATTACTCTGCATTTATAGGTATGGTTTGCTTGTGTGATTGAATTGAATCAGATGATAACTGCAATGGGCCTGATTTGGACACACTGACTTGTGTCGAGCGGGTCCCTTACGACACAGTCGTCCCAGGAAATCAGCGGAGGAAGCAGCTGCTTTGTGTAAGGGCGCTTTACATTATAATTATGACTGGTGGTTAATCGTGTGGAGCTGACACAGAAATGTAACACATTATTTGGTGTAAGTCACTCCGTTGCAGCTCTGCACAGCCCCATTCCAGCATGTGCCAGGGTGCACAGAGCACTTGCCATTTGGAAGCTGCAGAAAAGCTCCCAGATTTTCCGAATGCTCCTTCCCTGCTCCCCGCTGGATCCTCTGAAATATGGTGGATTGGGGCTGAGACAAGAGTACAGGAAAATGGCAAGAAAGGGGGGTGGGTCTACAGAAGATTCCAGGGCTGTGTGAAAGAAGGATGATTGAGAGAATGGAGGAAGTGGGGAGAACAGGTTCAAACCCAAAGCCCGGATCCCCTTCCCATGTCAGTCCAAGGCCAGGCACAGCTCCAGCCAGCCAGTCAGGACAGGGCAACACACAGTGGCACTACATTTGGGGGTTAAATAACAGCATTTGGGGCTAGTGGAACTGTCCGCTTTCTAATGCTCAGTGCGATCACTTCCTCTGAAACTAGACCCCGACTCCTCCACGCCTTTCCTCATTCTGCTAGAGCCCGCTCCGCGATGGCACCTGGCCGGCCTCCCTAGAAATATCTGCATGCCACATCAGGACGCAGCGAAGGGGATTACCTGGCCCTCACACTCTCACAAGCCAATTGTGGGAGAGGAGAGAAGTGGCTGGGTTCGCCCTGTCTCCATGCACTCCAGAACACTGTTGACCTGACATTTCTTAATCAGAGCTCCCTGTCCATGTCTCCATGTCCATTTCTCAGCACTTTACGAGCTTTAGTATCCTTGCTCAGGATACTGCCAGGTCTATTGCTCCTCTTCGCGTTTGATCTCCTTCAGCCCCTTCCCCAGAGTCGTCTTCTCTTCCTAAAGCTTCGCCTTTCACAGGACTAGAACCCCTGCACAGCAGAGCTGTGCTATTAATGCTAATAATCAATGGCTGAGATTAAAATGACAAGAAGGAGCAGACCTTCTTAAGGTTACGAAGCCGAACTCATGCAAAATGAGAACTAGATAATGATTTCCTGCCCCTGGTGAGACAGGGATTTTGCACTACAGCAGAAGGCATAAACTACAAAGGAATAAACAGAGCCCTGTTCTTACTGCAACTTGTAATTTCTGAAGTGAATTTACTGCTAGGGCAAGATGCCAATTTGACAGAATTGGCGACTGACACCCTTTGTTTATCCACAGAGGATGAAATTCACCCCTGTGCAGAAGGCCAGAACAAGTCAAGCCCCGAGCATGTGTGGGACTTGTGCTGGTTCTCTATAGAGGGATGAATTTAGTCCAGGATAGACGAAGCCCAGTCCTGCAGCCCTTAAAAAGCCTCAAACCATCAGCAAGCCAATTTCCTCCCTGAAGAGAGGAAGAGTGATTGAAGGGGAAAAACCCAACATACATGACAGATGCTAATTACCCTGCTTAATGCAGTGTTGGAAGGTGATTGCACGAGGTGGTTGAATAGAATAGAATGACTTGGGCAAAACTCTTATGGAAGCCACTTGGCTTTTGCCTGAGTCAGGATGGTAGGACTGGAACCCATCTGTGGGGAAACCATCAAGAGGAGGCACGAATGGCTCCCAGATCAATACATGCCCCCTTGTTCCCAATCCGGTTCAAATGGTTTGGCCTCCAGACGGCCTCTCCACCCTAGTATATATTACTATTAAAATGTTCTGCAGCTGGAGGTCCAGGTGCAGCCCAGGCAATGACAGTGCAAGCGGGAATGCAGCACTCTGCCCATTCGCCCCAAGCAGCAACACCAATAGCCTCTCTATGCGAAGGACAATCAAAGTATCCCACCATGTTGGAAGCCCTAGTGTAGACAGGCCTCTGATTTTAAGCCTTGGGTCATATGATCCTTCTCAGAGTGGGTGTAACTGACATAGCGCTTAAAATACTGAGGGATCTCTCTGCCCTAGGACTTCCAGTGTTGTTAACACAAGTGGGGCTGAAACTGAATCATTTCTCTAGTGCAGATAAAGATAGAACTCTCTTCCTTAAAGTCCTATACTCCTTTTTGTCCCTGGCCTCTCTGCTACGGACTCATTTATATTAAGCAAGTTACTGAATTAAGGTAAACCAGGCTAAGACCCCACCTTGGGCACGTGAGGCCTCTATATTAGGCGTGTGCACTGGTGTAATTTATAGTGGGACACATTTTCTTAATAGAGACAAATTCTCAGTGAGTGCCAATTGTGGTTAGTGATATAGGCAGGCGTTCAATCCACAAAGACTTGTTATTGAGATGCACCAATTTATTTAATGCCTCCAGAGATGCTATTGACTTTTGCCTGGGGGCTGAATTTGGAAACGTGAGCTAGAGATTTGGCCCATTACCTTTTCACGAGCTAAAGCCCTAAGGAACTCTGGGGACGGCCAATCTACGGTAACTCAAGGACACACAACATAATAAACAGGTCTTTTGCAGCAGCGCAGGAAATAAAAGCAAGATTGAGCACCAAAACCTCTGGAATCCCACAGATATTAAACTTCTGAGGAGGCAGCGCAGACTTACAGGACTGGAATGGAGTCTGTGGGAGAGCAGCTGGGCAAGCAGCATCTTTTTTGCAGGGCAGTAAAACCAGTGACTTCAGCTACGGAGGTTGTGCCCAGTTCTGATCACCTGGAAACAAATTCTCGGCCAACAGAGGCTCTTACAGTGCAGCCGGCAGAGCAAGAGAGAAAGTCCAAAATGTGCTCACGCAAGAGCAATGCTCAGGGAAATCGAATGGCAATATGACGACACTGAGGGAAAGGGAAGTGACAGCTTCAAAGTCTGTGTCAATTCCCAATTGCAAATGGTTTCACTACAAAGGAATGATTCCAATAGACAACAGTGGCGTCCATACACCTACCAACTAGTCATCTCCCCAAAACCAGCATCCTTCAGACAACTAAGTACAATATTGTAGTACAAAACATTTTAAATCCTGGCCCTGAATCTCACAGGCAACAGATCTCAAAAGTGAGTGTGTGTGGGGGGGGGAAGGATTAGCAGAGTGCTTCAGGGAGGGACCTAGTTGGAGGTATCAAGCCCAGAAATCTTCGGTAGTCATTCTGCACTGCCCAGCAACCTGTGTAGTTATTTACACCTGGGCAGAGTGAGTGCCAAGTGTGTATAAAGGCATCATCAGAGGCGTGAGTGAGTGAAGACTTCTGATCCGGTAGCATTTGACACCTAACTTGTAACAGCTCCAATGGTGGCATGATGTGAAAGGCAGTGTAGAATCAGACCTTCAGTCTAAAGCTACATGTTCACTGCAGACAGAGGTGTGTTTCTACACAGAGACAGCTACCTTGAGAGAGACATCTTGATTTAAAATCCTAGGGGAGACAAGGCACAGATGTTTTTTTTTTTATTTTTTTTTTTACCTTGATGTAGCTAGCTGAGGTAAAACCGACCATGCCTTGTCTCTACTAGGATCATACCAGTCAGCTGTCTCAATGTAAAAACTCTCCTCTTCCTGGAGAGAAGACAAAGCTGAAAGCACAACGTTGCGCTGGGTTTAACTAAAGGTACGTTTTTAAGCAGATTTTGTTAAATTGGTGAAAAGTCCTGTATGGATGTTCTTAATTCAATTTAAACTCTGCTTCTATCAGTTTGACTTGGAGTGGTAAATTTGAGTTTTTACCCCAATTTGGTTAAATCAGTGCAACTTCCGTGGGCAGACACGGCCTATCTCGGAGGGGAAACTGAAGTGTGCTGTGGGCAGGTTGCTAGCAGGACGCTGTACCTACCCATGTTGAAGGAAGGGGTTTGGGAAATAGGATAGTTCGGGGAAAGGACTGAGTTTCTCTGATCAGGTTTGCGTGTGAGCTAATGTCTTAGTGAGTGGATGAAAGGCTGGTTAATTTCCTATCACAGGGCACTCACCAATTCCTCAGGAGAGGGTTCCTAGCCCACTGAAAGGGAAGCTGGGTGCCTTCAACAGCCTAATCTCACATCAGAATGCACCAGGCAAATCATTGCTAGCAGCCAAGGGCTGGCTCCCAACCCAGTTAGATGCATCAGTGACTCCTTGCTGAAATACTGAGATGGATCATCCCACCAGAAATACTTAATGTGACTCTTAAAATAGATTATTAATCAGCAAGTTCAGCACTCTCTCATGAAGGCATATATGCAGATGAGGGGAAAGAGGTTTATATCACAGTGATATAGAGGAGCTGGAGATCTCTCTGACGAAGAGAAATTGGGAAAGATCCAAGCAGAAGCAAGCAGGTAAGGCACAAAACAAGAGTAAAAAAATTCACCATCTATATTCAAAACTCCTCTAAAAAAAATCTTTTCTCCCTTGCCTCTATCTGATTCTATTCCTTTCCTCTCCTTCTGCTATTATTCCTCCACCCTCGTTTAATTTTGTAACTAGGTTGTTTAACTCTGAAAAAGCTTTTTTTAGGTTGCTGAGCCCAATTCTATCAATCTACCTTGGGTACCTATCTGGCCCTCATCACTGCAATATCTGACCACACCTCACAGGTTTTAGCGAACTTATCCTCACAATACGCCTGTGAGGTAGAGCAGAGCAGAGGCACAGAGAGACTATGTGACTTTGCCAAGGTCACAAAGGAAGTTTGTGGCAGAGCAGGGACCGAACCCAGACGTCATAAGCTAGTACCCTAGCCACTGGACCCTTCTTCCCTGCCAGTCTCAACTCCCAGTTCTGATCTCACGCACACCAGTGTCATTCCACTAGGAGTGATCCTCTGCTACTTTGCACGTTGGTGTCGTCTTGCAAAAAGGGTGGTAAACTCTCCCCACACACCAGCTGCTCTCTTTTATGCTCACTTTGAATGGCCGCAAATGGCTACACAAAAGGTGCAAGGCAGCAGAGAATCAGCACCCCTAGTGCTAAGGAAGCTGCTCCTGATTTACACTAGGACAATCAGGTCAATTCAGAGTTCACAGGAGTCACTGTTCATAAGGAAGCCATGTTAGTTTAACCCTTTGCAAAACTCTTGTGCCTCTGCATCACCAGGCAATGGAAATACAGGCCGGTCGTGCAGAAAGCCGGCCTTCTGCGCAGTTCAAGCAAATGCATGCTGCTGCAGGTACTTTTCTGGGAGTAAGAGTGTCATTCATATGCGTGAACTGCCAGGTGAGTGGCTGTCGCGCCCACCGCGCAAACAAAAGGACACTTGTAGCAGAAGTGGTATGACGTCCCCACTGACTGCTACCTGCAGTCACGTCTGTGTTTGCAATTTGGGGAGGGGATTATATAATTTCCACACCCCATCTGCACAAGAGGAATCACCCCCCTGGAAGAAATCGCCTGACCTTCTTATTGACAACCACCAGGAGGATCCCAAGCCATCCGGAGAGCTCAACAAAACAGCAGCCTTTGCAAAACTAATCAGAGAGCTTCAGAAAATGAGGGTCTGGATTCTGCCAGGGGCTGAATGCACTCAGCCTCAGCACCTGGCTAAATCAGACCCTTTCACACTCCCCAGAATGACAATGGGCAGCCCTGCTGGACCTTCCTCCCCAAACTCTGCCTGGCACTTAACTGTTTTTGATTCTTTGTTATTTTCTACCTTGGCACGTGCCTTGCCTTTTCAGACAGTACCAGTAACAAAGTGGTCTGCCCCTTTAAGGGCCAGGGGGCCTGGGACCAGCCAGCCCTGTTCTGAGGTAGGGCCCCATTGAGAACAGGCTGGGGCCTCGTAGTTTGCAAGGGGTCAGGAGTTGGCCCAATGAGCACTCAAGTCCTATCTAGGCTGAAAGTAGGTCAGTTGGGTCTCTGGATCAAGCAGGAGATTGTTTGTGGCAGACCCAGCTCTGGATTAGGAGCAGGAAGTACTGGAAATGTTCCCAGGCGCATCCAGCTCTGAAGGGATTTACCCACCACAGACATTTGCTGAAGCCTCGGAAATTCTAGGCTGCTTTATGAAGGGAACTTTTTGGGATTTGCCTGTTCGTCACCAGCCTTGAACATCAGTGGGCTGCTGGGCATATTCTGATTCAGAATATGTCTCCAGGAAGCTATTCGCTGAGGAAAGCAATCAGATTCAGATCTCATTTTCAGTGGAGTTACTCTGGATTAGCATCAGCGTAGCTGAGACCAAACACTGTCTTACTGACAGCAAATCTCCCCAGAACATGGCACGCAAGGACACAGCTTCAATTACCATGCCTCATAACCTCTTGGGCAACCTTCCCTCCCCGCCGTCCAACTCAGAACAATATATCTTAATTAGATAGACCGAACCTTACAGTCTAGAATGTAGCTAGTGACTGTGAAACAGCTCTCGCTACAAACGGGATGGATGGCTCAGTCATGTCTGGTTAATGAGGTGTTTACTGGAAGTCAAGCCACGAGCTCACAGCATCCACTAGTCTCTGAGGTTCCCAGGCTAGGGAGAACCAGGAATGCCTTATGATGTGCTCTCACTTTTTACAGGAAAGAGTGAAGGACCAGAAAACACAGCTGGGTCAACCTGAGTGTAAACAGTGAGATAAATCAGGTGGCTGAAAGCAATAACCCACTGGCCTGAGAATAAACTGTAGCAATCCGAGGGATCTGGGTTATGGAAGCCAACTTCAGGGCTGATTGGAGAGGTTCTTCAGGTCAGGAAAAGTGTCTTCTACCTGTCTAGGTAGGCCCTATCAGCATAGTAACTGAGCACCACAAAAATTCACCTCATAACAGCCTTCTGACCCTAGAGAAGTGCTATTATGCCCATTTTACAGATAGGAAAACTGAGGCACAGGGAATCTGTTGCAGAGCTGGGTCCTGAACCAAGATCTTCTCAGCCTCAAGTCCACTCCCATAACCACAAGCCTATATAGATACTAAGGGTCTTCCAGCACATTTGGGCACTGAAAAAAACACTGAAAAACACTAAATAATATAGTTCATAGCAATAGTCCAGGTGATGGGTCAGGGTTATCTCTGGTATTAAGCAAAAGGCCAAGCAGCTTTACTGGACACATACAACATTGCTGTCCCTGCTTAACGTTGATGGAAACAGCATGCACCAAATCTCATGGAGAGACCAGAAGAGATTGCACAGGAGAGGCCAGGATCTTGGTTGTTCCTAAGTCCAGGTGGGAGATATGGGAAGGATCTATCCAGGGACATTCGAGATGGTTTATCTGTCCCTGAGCTTGAAGAGTAATTCTTCTTTGTGACTCCCGCAGCATTTAACGGCTTCTCAGAAATATGCTCATCTCCCGAATCTGCCCTCCCAGCCCTGGACAGCACCACACTGTGATCTTGGCCTTTCTACGCAGTTTTTCCGTGCGGTAAAAAACTGCTCGGCAGACAGAAGACTCTGGCTCCTGTGTGAAACACTCCCTCTCTGTCCCACAAATCCCTGCAGAGCAAGGCAGGCAGCTCATAATGAGTTCCTTTCACCGCCGTTTCCTATTGCTCAGCTTGTGCGGCCGCTTTTGTCTCGCCTTCTTCCCCTCTTTCTCAGTTCTCTTGGCTCTCCTTTCATTATGGGGCCTGTGGGTGAGGGAATCCTAGCTGGGAGCTGGCAAAGCATCTGCTGATACCTTGAAATGAGTTTTTCCCCCCTGCTCTGTGGCTCTTCACACATTACATGCAGCATCCCCCCATTGGAGAGTTGGCCTCTTTGTGCAGGCAGGTGGATGTTTATCTTGGTGGTTTTGCTTGAGGGATGCCTTTTTCATCGTGCAGCACAGATGAGGGGAAAGGCGTAGGTAAATGTCCTGAAAGCGGCTCCAGCTGCAAGAATAGAACTTTATCAAGCGTGGCTAATCCCCAGCGGAATAAGAAACATCCTTTAAAAAGGGATAAATTGAAAGAGCCCTCAACGCCTCTCGCTGAAAGAGCATGGGGAAGGGCTGGGCCATTTTTATTTCCTTTTCCTTTGGTTAAAAAAAAAAGTTATTAAGACAAAAGTTTCCAGAAGGTGAAGTTTGGGGAGATAAGACACAGAGATGCATACAATCCCACCCCTACTTACCGGTAAACATACACAGCTAGAATATCTACCTGCACACTAATGCCTACCAATTCACACCTCTCCACAGACACATCTCTATACCTATCGAACTACAAACACACATAGATGTGTGTCTCTCTCTTGCTCTCAAGAGCTACACACAAACACAATCTATAGAGGGAGAGAGGGGTGCGTGTGTGTGTCTAGAGATGTAAAGATATATAGCTAAATGCAGAAAGTGGAGTCTGTGTATTTATATACAGTTACAAAAAAGTCTAACATACACACGTACACCTGTCTCTATCTCTCTATTTATATACGGACAGCTGTCTATATTTACCTCCAGGCTCACGTGCGCACACACCCCCACACACTTACTTTCTCATACATACATGTTCTAAATGTTGTAAAATGAGGCCAAAGGAGGTTCAATTCTGCATGCACATGCATATATATTCATATGCATCTTAATGAGTGTATATATGCATGTGTTTGTATAGATGTGTGTTTACAGATACATACACAAACTTATTTCCATGCATTGGCTTTAGATTAATGAAAAAGAAAAGGAAAAGGCCATCTAATATCTTCCTTTTGTGAAAAGAAGGGGAGAATAAAAGAGATAGTTGCAATAGAAAAAAAAAGAAAATGAAGAAAGACAGAAAAAGGAAAAGAACAGATAAGAATATTCCTAGCTGGAAAGTATAAAACTAAAGGATAATAAAATTGAGCTGATGCAGTTTAAAGACTCCTCATTACCTGGCCTGAGATACAGCACCTATTGTTGCTACCAGTTGGAGATTATTTCTCAACCTGCCGCAAGCTGATAACAGATTCATCCACCAGTCAGAAGGCTCTTTGTTAGGGAGGCAGAAATTGCGCTCTGGAAGCAGGGATACAAAGTTGTCTACAGCTGAAGCGTCTTTCATTCTTTGCCTTCTGTAGAACTGTAGAAAAGTGTTCAGGCCACTCAAGATGGAGACTGTGTTTTCCCTCTCCCTCCTTCCCTGAAGTGTGTGAAGGATGAGGGGCACAATCTGAAGTATTTCCATTTACTTCAACGGGTGCTGAATCAGGATGTCGAACATCTGTACCAAGTGCAGGGCCTCTTATTGTCTTGCACTGACCCCTGCATGTCTGTCAAGAGATCCAGACTATCCATCCTTAGTGTGGGAAGCCCAGGACTGAAGATGAACATGGGCACTGCATTCTCCTAGGACACAGTAGTCCCTCCAGGCCAGGTGAGGTGCAGTGAAGAATGAGAATCATTTCAACTTAATTCCCATCTCAGGCAGGAAGACACCTTGTAGCTCAGGACCTGGGAGTGCACGGATGGAGGAGCATGTGGTAAGTTCTGGACTGAACAAAATGTGGTGACAGAGTTCCCTTCATACTCAAGAAAATGGTGACTGCTCCAGGTAAAAATTGGGGCACGTGCAGGCAGCATGAGGCCACGCCCAGGATTCCCTCCAAGTACAGAAGATGGCATTCCTACCAACCAGGATTGAGATACTTTGGAAGGACAAAAAAAAATGAGCCAGTAAAACAGGCTGTCTGGAGTTAGTCCAATTAAAGATATTACCTCAGCCACATTGTCTCTCTGATTCTCCATAGATATTTTATAATTCCTTAGGTACATGGTGGGCCCTCAGACACCCAAGTGTTAAAAATAATCACTTCTCATAAAGTTTATTCATGGTGTGTTCTATAAAAGACTTCCAAGGGCTCGTTAAGAGGGACAATGTTCTGTAATGAAGTCCTCTTGCATATCTCTGGAAATAATCATCACATGCGGAGAAAATGAGCATCTCTCAGTAATATTTATACTTCCCAGCAGTAAAGACGTCCTGTTCTGTAATTCTGCAGATCATGTGGAAAAAAAAAAAAAAAGAAGCCAAGAGTGCACAAGTTTTCCATGGTAACTAGGTCACAGCATTTCAGGGACTCAGCTGCTGCCTTTGTGTGTTGTAACTCGATGCAGGCTACAAAGCAGGACATGATGTTCCAGGGACAAAGCATTGCTTTGGTAACCTCTTCATCTGATATCATACCGAGACCTGGGGCACCTTATCTCAGGAAAAGATGCTCCACTGGTACCCACTTCATTTGACGTTGTGTCCATTCTTAGAGCATGGCTCGCTGGGGGCAAGCACTGTATCACCCACTCCATTTCAATGTACATTTATTCCCACACAGGACACACCTTTTTCCTGCAAACGTATAATATGTTCACCAGCCCAAATGTGACCGGTAATGATAGAAAATGATCAGCTTTCCTAAGGCTATAAGACTTCCAGTTCCATAAGTCATTATGTCATGTCTTTTTCCCTCATAGCACAGTCCCAATTTTCAAACTTGAGTGCTGAAAATTAGCTGCCTCCCGCCACAACTTAGCTGCCTACATGGCATGATTTGAAGAACCTAGGTGCCCATGCAAGAAGCGGTATGTCAGAAATTAGGTCTCTCACCGTAAGCACTGGACTCCCAGTGTCCAATCTGGAGAATGGCCCCATGGATTACAACGTGGGTGACTCAGGAGATCTACAATGAGGGGCACCACCGTGAGAATTGAGGGTAGAGCTTGGTAAATGGCAAGAGAGCTTTTTACCCCTCTGTCACTGTTCAAATCCAGCTTAGGTTGGTATTTACCCTTGTTTGGCTGTTTGGTGGATGATATGAAGTGAGTTTGGTGGGCTTCAATCTGATTCAGAAAAACACCAACACAATTGGCAGTAACTGCCCTTTCCCCCTTTGTCCCTCAGCAGAGAGGCTAAGAACCAAACAGAGCATGAAGACTGAACATGGCTCCAAGTGAACAGATGAGACACATCACCCTGGGTCAGCAGGGGGGAAGCTTGCAGGGCCGCTCCCTCTGCCTTGTGCTTTGCCTGCACTAAGGACTCAATCTCAAAGATTGGTAGATCTGCCCTAAATCCATGTACTGTATCAAGGAGAGAAATCATGCAGTTGCTGGGGACTGAAGGAAGACTCGCTTGGGTGTCAGCTAGCAATTGGTAAGACCGAGTTCTTGCTGAAGTAGGGCAGAAGGGGCTGAACATGAAGAGCATCTTCTGGAGTGACCACCCGGTGAAATCAAAATAAAGAATGTCCAGGCATCTGCATGTCAACAGTTGGAGTCTGCTCACCCACACTCTTCTATCCTGTAGGACAGAGGGCTGGACCGACCAGACATGCACTGGGAGAGTTGGCCCCAGGCTCGGATTGTGCACAACTGTTACCGCTTTGCAATCAGGTTATAACTGGGTCTGTGAGCAGGGAGCATCGGAATCTGACATGTCAAATCCGAGAACCAGAAACATAATTCAGAAAGAGTTGACCTCACCAAGGAATGGAAGGAACAGATGGGGCAAGAAAATAGATGCAGTCCACGTTTTCCTCCCCCCGCCACCACCTTGCCTTGGCCCAGCAGCTGTCAGAATCATGTCTGGCAGCTCTGTATCTGTCATGCCGTTTTAAAAGAAGGTATATTTCTACGATGCCTTTCACCCATGCGGTTCCCAAAGTGCTACGCAAGGATCTCAGCAGCCAGCACAGAAAGGCAAATGTCTCAGCACCTCTGTGGGGAAGCTGTTTAAAGCAATAGTTTGAGACAGGAAGTAAGGGGAAATATTGCATCCAATTGTGAGTGCAGCATGCTTTTAGGGAGGCAGAATGTAATTAACCTACCTAGGAAGTTGGCCAAGGCACCAGGGCTCACAGTAGTGCCCTTGGGAAACATGCCATGAAACTTTTAATTACCACGAGGCCTTAGGGTTTTATCCAAGAGAATGAACAGCCAGCAGCACAGAATCCCTTAGCATCATGCTGGGGCACTAACTCAGAGGGAAGAGAGGCAGCTTATTGTGCCACCAACACCAGCTGGATTCCCGCTGGAGATCTCCCATTCAGTTACTAGCCAGGGCCAGCTCTCCTTAGCTGATAAGATCTGACAAGATCTCAGCTCCAGGTAGCATGACTGCTGGCATGAGCTGAGAGGAGGCTCTTTCGTCTTGTGAATAGCTGCCTTCCTGAGCTCTCTCACCCATATTCACAGTCTCATTGCTCAGCCCAGGGCTAGGTGTGCCATACGGTGCAACACACGGGAAGGGAATTGACACAGAGGACCCGGATGGACGTACAATGGCTGTGATTAAATTCCCCAGTCTACAACATATCGCCTCCCCCGCCCCCGCCCCCAGTATCTGTTGCTGTTGTTTTTGTGGGTTGTTTGGAAGCCTGTCACATCACCTGGCTTCTAACAGACAAATTAGAAATAGAAACCCACATGGGAGACACATGGGCTGGATGGAGCTGGGGTGGAGGGGTTACATGGAAAAGCCTTTGTCCAATAACTCATCATGTTCTGCAAGATTTAAACTGTCAATTTAAAAAAAAAGTTGTACTTTGCCTAGATAACGGAATGCAAGGATGTCAGACTGCGTCTAAGGAGAGACCAAAACAACAGGTCTAAGATATGTACGAACTCTCCGTCTCAAATGTGCATTGATCCTAAAGAGTAGCAACATTTATTTAAATGCCAGCATTGTCATCCACTCACTCAGGGTTTGTTACCCATCCATCTCTAGTGGCTGGTCTGCACAAGAGGATAAAAACGTACTGCTGCTAGCAGTTTGTAGATATAGACCCTTTTACTCCAATGATAGAGCCCTCTGCTGAAGTTAAGTCCCAGCCTCTAACCTATCCTGAGGTCGTTCCTGAATGAGTGGGTTGCAACTGTTTCCTGGCTGATTGTTTTAGCAGAGGCACCCAGTTGCTCTGGGATTGTGGGCAGAAGAGGGTGGGGGGGTGTAACACAATGCTTTTTCTCCACTCTGGCCCCCCAGCAGGGAGGCAGGACACATGTCAAATCTGGAGAAAAGAGAGCTTTTGCCAAGCAAAGCCCTGGAAATGAAGCAGAAGAAATGGGAGGAGACGCTGCTCTTCAGAGGGAATGTCTTATGGGTACAGAGCCTGAGACACTGGCTGTAACTGAAGAGAGAAATATATCCTGTAACTAGGTTAGGGAGCAGTCCTGTGAAGTGTCTGTTGCAAATGAAATATCACACACACAATCCAGTTTCCCTGCTTTTAGGACATGCCACGAGTGCTGTCTGGCATTCAGAAGCCATTTAATTAGCATGGCTCTGTTGCCGCATGCACAATGGGCCGCTGTAAAGGGTCACTGAATCATACTGGGGAAGGGACGGCAGGTACGGAGGTCTCTGGGGTCTGGGAGAGTAGCCTGTGGTAGGATCCTGCTGGCTTAAATCCATTAGAGGGCTGACGCCGGGCCAGTCAGCAATCACACTCATAGAATCATCATAATAGAAAATAGAGATAGAAATGACCTCCCAGGTTGCATTAGCCACTCCTGGCTGATGCCGCATTGCTCCCTGCAGTGTGTTCCAGCCTTTTGTGCAGCCCAGCTTTGAAATTGTTTATCATTGAAAATGAGTGTCATTAAAGTCAATTGTTTCAGAGTCAGGGAACAGAAGGGCCAAAGTGACCAAGGCTGGGACCTCACCAGGGCACGGAGCAGCAGCGAGGGCTAGAAAAGGGGCAAAGGACAGAGTACAAACTTCATTTTTCCTTCTTTCTCTTTGTGCTCTACACACAGGTCCTTGTCTACGCTATCTGGGCCTCGTGTCCCCTCTCCTGCCTGCAGGCCTCTCATGGCCCCTGAAGACTGGCGGCCAGGGCAGATCCACAAGTGGTAGAAAGGGATGAATCACCACAGACGTCAGTGCAGCTTTGACCCTTTACAGCAGCTGGAGATCTGGATCTGACAGGTATATTCAGCGGGAGGCCCCAAGTCTGTCCTAACATTCATCCCTGGCGTCACCTTTGTTGGTGATGCTTAGACAGAGAAGATGTACATATATATTACTCACACATGTATGTATGCACACACATGCACAGGCTTAAAACAATGTTATGGTTGCAAAGGCAAGCACTTAAAAGTTTGGAAGTGCCAGATTTCATACTGCTTGTGCAACCTACATGATCACATATTTCCCCCCCACACCCCCCGTCTCCTGCTTCATTCAGCTAATGGAAACTCTGGTGTGTTTGTGGGATCAGGTACATAGCTGCTAAAAATTGGCCACACTTACAAACACTATCCACAGTACCTTAAAGCATGGCTCCGCCCTGAAATTGACTCTTTAAAAAATATCAGTGTGAGGCTGGCCAAGCTTTTCAAAAGTGACGACTGATTTTGGATGCTGCGATTTTCCAGGGGAGGCCCATCAGAGCTACTTGATTCTTAGGAAGTGCTGTGCCCCTATCCTCTGAAAATCAGGCCTCTTTAAGGTGCCTCAGGTTCGGCATCCAAAATCACAAGCTGCTTGTGAAAATCTCCGTCATTCTGTCTCACTGGTTTCCATGTCAGATTTGCTGAGTTTACAAGCCTAGACATTTGTTTTTTCCAAACTGCCAGACATGCAAACTCCCGCTGGGCTTTCCATCTTGTGCATGATCACTATGAATAAGAGATCTGCAGGATAAATTATGCCCTCAGACACACCTGAGCAAAACTCATTGCCGTCAGATGCCAATCCTGGCTGTGTTACAGTATTATGTGGCACTTAAGCATCCATGTTTTTTTAAGTGTCCCCTCCCCAAACGTGCTACCCTAAACCAGTGCATCTGATTGGGAGCTCACAGCATGAGAAATTGGGTTTTAACTTTCATCTTTCCCATTAGTTCTTAAAGAACATCTCAATCCATACAAGTATTTTTCCATTATTGATTCCTCACTTTCTGGTATTATTTATCTCTATTATCGTATTTATCTGGGTTACAGTTTGAATATTGTGATTTGGATGCCATATAAAGTACATAGATGAAGAGATACAGGCACAGTCATAATAAAGTTGGATCTGTTTAGCTAGCCACTGAAAATTTTCTCTCCCTACTGAATTCATCTCAATAGGCTGTTATACCACTTGAATGCTCGAAAGTAGCTTGCTGACCAAGTGGTACAATCAGTGGGTCATATGAATTTCCTATTGCTTATTTCACACCACTCTCCTGAGCTTCCTTAGCAAAGCCACAATGTCGTTTAGCAACAGAAGCTTTGTGGCAATGGCCACATTCCATTGCCAGAACCAAATATGTCATGACTGGCTCTTCAATCTGGTGGACAAGATCCAATGGCTGGAAGTTGAAGTTAAACGAATTCAGACTGGAAACAAGGCACATATTTTTAACAGTGAGGGTAATAAATCACTCGAATGATTTACCAAGGGTTGGGGTGGATTCTCCATCACTGGCCATTTTTAAATCAAGATTGGATTTTTTTTTCTAAAAGATCTATTCAAACGGGAATTATTTCAGGGAAAATTCTATTGCTTGCGTTATGCAGGAGGACAGACTACATGATCACAGAGGCCCCTTCTGGCCTGGAAATCTATGAAAAACAGACAGAATTTGATTTCCTCACAGCTCTAAAATGATCAATAAGCAAGTGGAAAGATACAAGAGAGAACACTAAGTATGACATAATTTGAAGAATAGCTACAATTCACAGATCATACGCCATCATATGAAGAGATCTCTGCTAATACAAATTCAACTTGTCTAAGAAAAGCTGTGTGTGCTTATCAATATAAAGCATCAGATGTTTTCATGGTTTGTAGACTTGATGGAAAGCATCCAACATCTACCCCAATCACTTGCGGTTGAACTAGAGCATAGTATTTAGTCTCGACTTCAAAACTCCAAGTGATGGACCATCTCACCACATCCTTTGCTCACCATTAAAAACGGGCAACTGTTTTCATCCTGGATATAAAATATTTTGATATTATTTAAAGAAATAGCCAATTGGCTACATCAGTTAGTCCATGGTTTGAATGAACCCCAACCCAGCGGACTTTAAACACAGTTGCAAAGCTCCCCTTTTCACACAAGTCTTCTGTCACTAACAGTAGCAAAATAACTTCGAGGAGGAGGAGAAGGAAAAAGATTTTTTTATTAATTATTATTAGTAGCAGTAGTATTAAGTATAAGCAGCTAAACCCAGGCATATGAAAGCAAACCCCACTAGGCATACAGAGTTTAACTGTCTACTTTGGCACCTAGATTCCATGTTGATAGGTACCTTATGCATATGCTAAATGGGTTAGGTGCAGAGTAAATTAGATCAGATGGACAGACAGGCAAAAGAGCTCCATTTTCAGGCAGATGCTCCTGGAAAACTTAACCTTTTAGAGACTGCAAATGATCACTGGTAAAATGTTTGAACCCCACCACCATGTAGTCTGTTTATGCCACATACGTTGCAGAGGGTGCAGGTATGTGTGTATATAATGTACAGTTTGTGTGTGTGTGTATACATACATTAAGTATAATGCATAATACAAAATGCATGTGTGTGTATACATTATAAATGTGCGTGTGTATCACATACATCCCCTTATAAGCTTCCATTTGACTGACAGTCTGGAAAAAGCCAGCAAACTAAGGCCTCCAACAAAGAGCCAAGATAAGTAAGCCAATGCAGACCACAACTTTTGGGGAACCCTAGTCCCAGTAGCGCTTAACCATGATTAGCTGGCGTGATAGCGATCGTGAGATATCCTTGCCTAACTCACTGGATTCGAAAAGACTGTTTTCTGACACAATAAAGCTGTAGAGGAGAAAAGGCCTAAGGGTCAACAACAGTTTTCATGGCTGGAGAAGCAGAAGAGAGGGAGTATTATTGAGAGATGAAGGCATTTACTGTGCCTTCATCTCTCAATAATACTCCCTCTCTTCTGCTTACTAGGGATGTGGCGTATGTTACACCCCTGTTACATGATGGAATGTATAGCCCATACCGGACAGCAGCAATAAAAGGGTTAATGGACAGATCAGTTAATTCCCCAGCCGTGACTAAGGGCACTCTACATTTGGAGCTGGAAGGTGTAATTTCCAGCTCCAGGAAACCTACCTGCACTAGCTTGGATCAGAGCTAGAAACAAATGCAGCTAGGCAGCACGAGAGGCAAGAGGTGCTAGCCGCCCCAAACACAAGCCTAGCATCTGGGACAGGTATGTACTCGGGGTGGCTCGCCCCTCCCGCCTGCGTCACCATGGCTCTATTTCTCCTTGTAGTGCAGGTGCTGGATCATATATTATACTCTGTGTAGACGCTATACACTGGATCATATACTATACACTGAAATGTAAGTGCAGTGTTTACATTCCAGTTGATTTAATTTATCATTATAGGATAAAAATGAGAAAGTCAGCAATTTGTCAGCAACAGCATGCTGGGGCACTTTTGTATATTTCTGTCTTATTTTGTAAGCAAGTTGTTTTTAAATGAGGTGAAACTTGGGGGTACAGAAGACAAATCAGACTCCTGAAAGGGGTACAGGTGGCTGGAAAAGTTGAGAGCCACTGGTGTACGTTACAGTGTTTTGTACCTGTACTGTTGGATGATGTGTTCTTTGGGGTCTCTGTCAACACCTGCACTGCCCTGACCCCGAAATTGGCAAGGCCCTTCCTCCATACGCACAGCTAAGGAAGATCACATAACCGGCTCTCCGGCCGCGAACCCCTCCCATGTTTTGTCTGTGCCCCGCCTTGGTTCTGACTTGCCCTACCGGTGTGGGAGGTCTCTGTGTTCCGTGGGTAAGAGGTGAGCGGCACAGCGGGTACTCAGACAGTCTGAACCTGCTGCTAATTACAACGAAGCCTCTTCCCAGCTGCCTGGCTTGCAGACAGACCCAGCTGCCCTTGCCAGACCTTTCACATGTTGGCAACACGTGCAGCAGGCCGAGGACATGGAACTTAATCGGGGACAGCTCATTTGGCTAAGACCCGTGTGGGTTTCCCAATTAGCTTTCGGCCACCAGCTTGGGTCCTGGCAGGGTAGGGGCACCAGGGATGAAAGCAGGTCCTGGCTTTCTTCTGCCTCAAAAGGGTTAAAAATCTAAGCCAGGCAGCATGGTTCTGAAGTGGATTCCTAGTGGCAGCAGGCAAGTCAGCTAAAGGGGCTCAAAAGCCCCTGTGTCAGCTTCCCGTCCTCTTCCTCCTCCCCCTCTCTCCCCTCTTTTCTTGCACTTCTGTCTCTCTCTGCTTTTCCTCTGTCTCCAGTGAAAGGAGGATGCGTATCACATCCCATGGAGAGAAGCTCAAGACAAAGAGTTGCCGGTTTCAAAGGGTTTCTCCCTCCTCTCCTCGCCTCCCTGTCTATTGCAGTGGTTTGTGTCTGCTCTGTAACAACTCTTGGTAAAGAGAACACCGGTGCAGTATTAATAATACATGGTTTGCTGGTCTCTTTGCTTGCCTTCCTCCATGATCCCAAAGACTCTGAATTCAAGCCCAGGGAACTTGTTTATTCCATGCTTCACAGGGGATTTGCTCTGGCTCTGTTCCCCTGCACCACTTGTCACATTTGTTTGCTTGAAAGTATGGGATCAGAACTTGGGGGAAGGCAGGCTGCAAATGGTTTCCCTTTGTAGCTAGATGGGACAGGCAGTCCCACTGAGACAGAAAAGGGGAGAGACCTCACATTTTTATTCTGTGGCACCAAGCAGCTGGGTAAAATTTGTGGACAATCTCCATTGGAACAAGAGCCCAAATTTCCTCCCAGCAACACCTTCCCTGTGGCAGCTCAGCGGGAGCTTCCTCACAGCAGTGCCCTATCACCGCCAGCCACTAATCCTGCTGGGAGAGATGTCTCCAAGACGCAGCCTGTCAGTGTCAACTAGGACTCTGGGAGGGTGAGCCTCCTTCTCGAGGCAGCATCTCGCCACTGCCAATTAGGGCTCACAGCCCTTCCGCTACTACCTAGTTTTATTCCTAATCACTCGGCTGTCCTTATCAATAATTAGCCAGAGGCAAGGGAAGAAAAACGTTGCGTTGCAAGCTGCTATTTTCCAGACACTGTACAGTCATGAATCAGGCAGCCTCCAAATATGCCACTGCTTATAATAAATCTAGATGGAACAATTATCTTTTTAAAAATAGCTGCTTTCTCCCATGTAGGGACAAGAGGGAGGTCTCTGGATATTTTTATTCCCCTGCTCACCCTGCTAATTCTTTTCAAGCAACTGTGTAGGGGGATCAATCTGTGTCTGTCTCGGTCTCTCTCAACCACATACACAAATTTTCCATTCCACTTGCCTTCCTGACTCTTCCTTTTATTTGTATCACAACACAACGGATGACCCTCCAATCAAGATCAGAGTTCCACGGGGCTATGCTCTGAGCAAACACACAATAAGACACAGTCTCTGTCTCAAAGAGCTTACAATTTCAATAGACAAACCAGACAAACCAGGGGAGAAGGACAGAATTGTTATTTTACAGATGGCAGACTGAGGTTACATATCATGCTTATTGAACATTGTGCCTGGGGGAAGTAATACAGGAAACAGAGGAAAATCGGCTTTGCCAGACCGGATTGGATTCACGTTCCGTCTATGCTGTTTGCCACAATGGCCAGCACCAGATGTTTCAGACAAAAGGGTGAGAAATGAGGCAGATGTGCCTAAGTCATCCAAGGAGTAATGCAAGGAACATGCAGGCTCATCCCTGATTCAGGACACACCTGCATGTTTCATGCATGTTTGCTGCACAAATATAGCCAGCATGGGCAAAAATTAGCCCCCTAAGAATCAAAGCGCCACATAAGGGGATTCAGAGAGGTGAACAGCTGATTGGCTCTAGTGTTTCCAGTCAGCAGAGAAAGAGAATGTTTCCCAGCTGAAGATTTTATCTCTCCTTCACGACAGGCAGGATAGCCATATGACAAGTGATTGAATTGCACAACTGGGGACGCTGCCCACGATAGGAGCCCGTGTATGCCAAACGCTGTTGTTTCTGCAGATGCTGTTGTTTTGGCAAGGGTTTGCCACCCCGCTATGGCTACAATACGTGATGCCCAGGGAGAGCAGAGAGGGGCTACCTAGAAACAAGAATGAGGCTAAGTTGCTCCAAAAAGTTCTTGGTGTGGAGTCAAGTCATAGCTGTTAATTGGTGTGAGAGGAACCAAAGGCAGCCTGTGGCTTGCAGATTAAAGAGCTGCTGAGTTTGTACCAAGCTAATTCACACTTTGCAGAAAAAGCTCTTTGGTTTTATTTCATTGTTAACAAAATACGCTGTAGGAACCGCCACACAGAATTAAAGTCAATTGTTGCCAGCTCTTGTGATTTTACTGTGAGACTCTTTCTTTTTTCTGAAAGCCCGAGCTCCTAGAATCATGGGATTATGTGAAGAATCTCATCTTTCATTTAAAAAAAAAGTCCACTCCTAGCCCTCACAACTGCAGAGAAAGGGATGAAAACACAAATCCTAATGTCTTAAAGGCCAGAAGTAAAACAAAAGAACAGCAGAGTTTTTATGTTTGAAATCTGATGATTTTGGGGGGGCCTGACTCATGATTTTTGAACATTTGAGTTGCCAGTACTAAACTCTCCCCAATACTGCTAAAATTCACTACCATATAGGGAGCCAACAGCTAATCAGATCACTCTCATTTCTGGGCATGAGACTGCAGAATTTCCCACCCCAAAGAGCTTACAAATAGCTGTCAGAAGACAGGACACTAGGCTAGATGGAGCATTGTTCTGAGCTGGTATGGTTGTTCTTATGTAGGGACCAATCTCTGCAGCACAGAGCTGTACTGCCTCTGTAGAGGATTAGGCCCCAGGTCCAAGTCCAGCTTGGATAGAAAAAGCCGTTTCAGATCTGACTGAGCTAACTCACAGTGTAATGTAGCAGCACAAGCGGTGGGATGGGCTAGCTGCCCCAGCACATGGCTAGAGTTTCAGATGGGATTGTATCTGGGTGGCTAGCCCATGCTGCCATGGATACACTGATATTTTTAGCATGCTAACTTGATTGATACTAGCGCAGGTATGTCTACCTGAGCTGGAAATTACCCCTCCAGCTCCAGCAGAGGCATGCCCTACGTTTTGCTGAAAAGGATACTCTGAGAACTGGGCCCATTTCCGCAAACCACTCTCTGCCATTGGTTTCACTGAGAGATTTGGATGCTTCAGAAGTGCAAGACTGGATGACAACACCTTCCGGTATTAAAGGAGAATGAATTTTAAAAAATAATTTATTTCCCCACCCCATGAATATTGGTTTATTTTTGCATTTCCCTCCTCATGGAGAAGGAGAGGAAACCAGCCACTTTCACTTTTGCTTCGAGACAATTTAACTTCCAGGCACTTACTGCAAATGGATGAAATTCACCCCTGTGCCGAGGGTCCGCGCACCTCCTAAATCCTACCAAGGAAACCTCACAAGAGGGCTTACAGTGGAAATGACATGATAAACGGGTCTTATGCTAGCATTTCACTATGCAGAAACATGTGGGTTGCAGAACATAGGAAGGGGAATATATAAACCAGGATAAAAATCCACTTTCAGTGAAATTAAAAATAAACAACAAAACAAAGAATATAAAAGCATTTCTATTCATGAGAGCTTTTCTTATTTATTTGATTTTACTGTTTCAACAATATATACCTACAGTTTGACTTGATGAATGACTTTGGGTGAGTCACGTGATCTCTCCCAGTCCTTGTTTTCCTTGCCTATTTAGATTACAAACTCTTTCTGGCATTGACTATTAGGTCTCTGTACAGCATCTACCACAACAGAGCTCTGATTTCAGTTGGAGCTACCAGTCACTACTGCACTAGAAATTAACAACAGGACCAAATTAATTAATAAATATGTTGGGAGGGGGGTACCCACTACTCACCCCCATGCTTTTTTAAAACACTCCTCACTCCCCACCAAACTGTGCCTAATGAAAAACACATTTGTTCCTGACTTTGTCTGATTCCAAGCACATCATAGTGCCCTTTCACACTGTACGTTATTTCCACAAATAGCAGATTCTCTCCATAAATATGGTTTTTGATATGCAGGTTTCTGTTAGAGGTGGAAATAATAAACCACTAGGTGGAAGGTTTTAATTAATTTCATATTCATTGTACCAGAAAAGCTCTAATGAGGTGAAAAAAATATCCTGCTATTGGCAGGATCCTGAAGTTAACAAAACCATTACAGAGAAATCCCTTTGAAGTCAATTTCTGTGTACGCTGCGGGGCACACCTAGGTATAAATAAACTTAAGAAGATGGGGGGTTCAAGATATCCCTGTTAAACACAGAAACTTTACAGGAGGTTGGTTGACAAATGGGGCTTGGGGTGGAGGGAGGGAAGGAAATAGACACAAGTTGAGCAAAAGGGACATTTTTCTGCAGTTTAATTCTGCTTCAGGGGAATCAAAGGGAGGAATCTCCTAATCAGCAAATTTCTGGGGAACAGGTTTCCCCCCCACACACACACAGGAGGCTACAATAGGCATATGTGTGAAAAACCCCCACGTGCAACTATCATAAGCATACAAAATCGGTGAGTCGTACACACAGAACCGGTGATCGCATCCAAGTGAAAGGTGAGGGATTTGGTGATGCACACCTTGTACCTCCCTTTGCTATTACATCCCTCCAATCCAGGGACGGGGGCAACTGCAAATCCATCTCCCACCATCTCTGAAATCTCAGGCCAATACATGGGGCTGGATTCACACCTTATGAGCCCCTAGGCACAGTATCTTCAGCACCCCCCAGTCTGCAGCTGACTGTGTTTTCCATAAAAAATGGGTGTCTTCCATCCCTCCCACAGACCAGCGTGGCAGCCCCACTCCAGCTCTGCCCATGCAAGTGAATGGGGCACTGGCCAAGCCCCTCTCTCTCCCGCCCCGGCACGGGTGGAGGCAGCAGGGTGGCCAAGCTTGGGAAGGGGCTGGGATTCTCCCAGCACCTTCATCAGCTGCCGCACCCCACGCAGCCGCGGCTCACAGCACGCCCAGGCGGGCTGACTCGGACACTCACCCTGCTCCAGCCCCACACGCTGGGCGGCCACCATCCCACGCCAGGAACCTGGCCGCCCGCAAGGGAGCTGTATGTGTTCATTTTTTAACTTTTAACCCACTTTTAAACTTTTAGCTGCCCCTAGAACACTGTCGGCACCCCTAGGCACGTCCCTACTGTGCCAAATTGGCAATCTGGCCCTGCCAATACACACAGGTGAACACAAAAGCTTCCAAATCCGGCACACCTTAGGTAGAACTCCCATGGACTGTAATTGAGTCCAGTTGGCAGCTCTGCCTGAGGGAGGGCTCCAACGTTTGGTCCTGGATCTCACTCTCTCCTGAACCACTGACACAACTTATCTATAGTGGCGGATTCTCCCTCAGTGACAGTTTTTTAAACCAAAATTGGATGTTTTTTCTAACCTATCTGCTCTAGGAATAATTTTGAGGAAGTTCTAGGGTGGAGCTCAGACTAGATGACCCCAACGGTCCCTTCTGGCCTTGGGAACTAGGAAAATCATCTCTTCCCTGCTTGCTCTGGGTTTGTTTGAAAGCCATGCAAAGTGTCTCCCCCTAGTTCCATTCCCATTTCTCGATCTCCCTGGCTCTGGCTCGCCCGCTTGCACTTTCTGCCTTTCTCACAGCACAGGCGCTGACAGAATGGGGACACAAAATACAGTTACAATAATGTCAGCAGCTCAGGAGAGAGGAAGGGAAAAAATGAAAAGGGGGGGTTAGAGGTTTTTAATTAGATCTCGGAGCTAAGTGACTTGCACTTAATATGCAAATTTCTTAAGTCCTTCCATTGTTAAGTGAAATGAGAGTTTTATTTAAATGTGAGGGTGGTTGGGAGATGGTGAAGGGTAATTGCAGCAGTGAAATGCAAATCACCTTGTTTCAGGGAGCCAGTAACATTTCAGAAATGTAGGGGAATTGAGGCTAATGTGCAAGGCCTTCTCTTAGCTGGGAGCCTGGAGGATTTGATGGAAATCCCCTCATCGCTGGAGAGTGATGCCAGGCAGTAATCATAAGAATTTCATTAAGGCCTTTTGGTGTTTGTGCTGCCTAATTAAGTGAAACTACATTTCGAGATACACTTTTGATTTTTTTTTCATACTTCTGCTGATGGAGGGATGTGGCGATAGAGCAGTTGGAACGGGAGGTCTTAGAGCTGGATAAGCGTCTGGCCACCATCCCCGAGGATCCACACCTCTGCTGAGCATGCCGAGAGAAGCGGGAGGTGCTCCAGGCCCTCGAGGACCATCGGGCCCGGGGTGCCTTTGTTCGATCTTGCATCCTCCTCCTTTGGGAGATGGATCACGGCTCCCGCTTTTTCTATGCCCTGGAGAAAAAGAGGGGAGCCAAGAAGCACGTCACCTGCCTCCTGGTGGAGAACGGCACCCCCCTCACGGATCCAGCAGAGATGTGCGGAAGGGGCAGGGCCTTCTATGCGGGCCTTTTCTCCCTGGATCCAACCGATCCTAAGGCTTGCAGAGTGCTCTGGGACAGACTCCTGATGGTCAGCACGGGCGACCGAGACCGGCTAGAGCTGCCTCTCACTCTGGATGAGTTCTCGGAAGCCCTCTGCCACATGGCCCCCCCAAAAATCTCCGGGCATGGACAGGCTGACCGTGGAGTTCTTCTGCGTGTTCTGGGACGTCTTCAGCCCAGACCTAGTCACCATCTGGGCCGAGTCCTTGCAGAGCGGGGCTCCCCCCTCTCTCCTGCAGGCGAGCCATGTCCAGGGTTTATGGTTATGGGATAATTACTACATCTCTTTAATGTTTTATACCCTTGAATTACTGATCCGTGCTCTCAACCTTAGCTGCATCTGAATATCCTTTTATTGTTTGTGAACAGTCATTACCACAGAGTCTGGTTTCTTCCCAACTGTGAAGGACGTTATAGCGAGTGGTTGAGTTGATCTGGATGATTCTGGAGGGAATGAAGGGAATGAAGAGTAACCGGACTGTAATGGGGGAGTCTACCCCTTAAGCAATACTGTCTACTGGTCAGTCTACCCTGTCACCTAGCATGGCCCTTTAAGAGTTTGGGGTGGTCTGATACACCAAGCCCGAGGAGACAAGGGGAAAGACAAAAGGAATCCTGGGAAAAATAGCACTTAGAAGGGACTGTTTATCTGTGTTTAAGGGCCCAGGACCTGGAGCCTTGCAGAGATGATGAGACAGGGCTCCCCTTTCACCCAGCCAATAACAAATCAGCTGGGAGAAGGGGCCAGCATAAATGTTGGCCTCCTCCTACCCAGCAGGGCAGATGCCTGCAGACATAGAAAAGAGTAAGAAGGCAGGGCTCTAAGTTAGCCAGAAACAGACCCCAATAGAAAGCTGCCAAGCCCTCTGAGCTTGAGGACTAAGTGGGGCCAGTTTAGGGAAAAAAAGTGCCACTTGCTCCAGGAGGCAAGCTGGGGATGTGAGAGGGATAGTCAAGGTTTGAATTAGCTAGCTCCAGGAGGTGCGCTGGGACTCCTGGCATACGGAGAAGGTGCTACCCAGTTCCAGGAGGAGAGTTAGGGATCCTGCCATGAGAAGAAAGACTGAGAGAGAACCCTGAGGGGACTGGGAGCAGAGCTTAGACGAATCCTGAAAACCAGAAGCACCTTTTGCTTGTTTAAGACTTTTTGTTATGGCCCTTTTTCAAAGAGATCTGTCATAAACAAGCCCTAGAAAGAGTATTATTGAATCAAGTGTCAAGAGTGCCTGAAGCACAATTACTGGCTTCCTGAGAAGGGAAACTGAGGCAAGGAATACTTGCAGCTCAAGACGAACTCAGCAGAGGGCGCTACAGGGCAGGCACACCTTACAACACAGACTACAACCAAATCCCCTTTGACTTGGGAAGCCAACACTCTTGAGACCATTAACAGCAGTGTCATGGAGGCGCCTGTGACAACCATGTAGGAATTTTACTTCTCAAGGGAAGAAAAAGTTATCTCTCTCTATATATAAACAACATCCATCAACGTACATCTCAGTGGGGTTTAATCACTCATAATTGCTGCCATCCGGCTGCGTCATTTCTGACCCAAACTGTTCAGGGAGAAGCACGCACATGCAAACACAATGTGGGGAAAGGAGGTGAAGGAATATGAGTTTGATAGAGCAGGGTGATAAAAACGAGGCTAAGAAGGGAGGCGAAGGGAAGGGGAGGTAGGAGGAGGGGCTTGGGAATAGAGAGAGAGATGATGGAGACATGGGCTATTTCATAATCCAAACTCTTTGCTTAAGAAGCAAAATAACCCAGAAAGTCATTAAAATCCACAACCCACTACACGGCCCTGCAGAAGGTCTGGAACTCACTAATAAGTCATCCCTGCGCTGGGCATGCCAGTGAAGAGCACAAGAGAGCCTTAATGATCACCCTTCATTTGACTAATGACAGTCCCTTGACTAAAGGGGAGCGGAGTGGAGAGAGAGGACCCCAGGGCTCTCGGCATTAGATACAGCGGGATGAAACACATCCCCCTCGCCCACCCCGTCCCTGCTGGTGCGCCGGATGCATGAGGGATGCCTCTGGCTGTGCGGCCCAGACACAAAGCAACAATCAAGGATTTTCTGCTTAATGAGCCCGGTTCCTCCCTCAGCCCAGGAGCCTGGATCCCAGATTGGAGAGGGACCCTTCCTTGGAGCCAGCTCAGTCCAACTAGCCAGGCAGAGTGTTCCACTCCAATTAAAGTTCTCACTGCTAACGGCTGTTTGTCTTGGGGTTTTTTTTTGTTTTTTACTGTCCATCCCTTTTCCCTCCTCTAAGCTCAGCACGGAGAGAAGGGTCCAATTAGCTTGGCAACTGTGTAGTCATCAGTGGCAGAGGAAATATTTAATGCCACAAGACGGTCCACGGAGGTGACCATTCCCGTTACAAATGTGCTGACTCATTTCCTGCCCCACACACCATATAAATTCCTCAAGGCAAGGCCTTGAGAGAAGGTGAGCAAACATTCTCTGTACAGATGCAAGAGGCACTAAGACCCTGTGCAGGTATGTAAAGTTGTTCTGTTAAGTCAGCCTGGATGCTGAATTTCTTGCCCTGTGATTAAAGAGAACCACTCCATCTGTCATGCTGAAGGTGGAGCCGCTTAGCTACCACCAGCCTAGCAAGTGAGTGCTAGGACGCAGGAGGGATCTCCTAGGGGCACACAAGTTCATGGATGGAGTTTAAGGTGGGGATTTCTGTTTTCGAGTTACCACCCGGGATGACGTGGGAGATTGGGGATGAAAGCCCCAATTCAACAAAGCCTTTAAGCATGTTCTCAACTGCAAGGATAGGTTTACCCTGCAGCTGGAAGGTGCGATTCCCCGTTCAAATAGCCAGACACATGCTAGCTGTGCTCAAGCTAGCATGTTAAACATCTCAGCGAAGCTGTGGTGGCAGCATGGGCTAGCCGCCCGAGTACAGCTTCGTCCAAGTCAATGGGATCTAAGCACATACTTCAGAGCTTTTCTGAACGGGGCCCTACGTCAGAGTCTGTGTGTTCTGTTGAGGGCAGGGGAGGGGAAACAGCCTGTTCACAGTTCCCTCCCCTTAGGGGATGGGATATTTAGCCCCGCAATCACACAGCCTGTGCTGCCCACAGACCATGGCTGTCAAGATGCAGTCGTCATATTCAATCTAATTTTTCTTTTTAAAAAGATTTCATCTCATTCCCCTCCCCCCAATATCCCTGTGAGCTACGCTAACCCATCCCTCCTCTGTGCTTATACCCGTCAGCTATTTGTATACGGACATTCCCTTCCTCCCAGGCCTGATTTTCTACTGACTGGCTCTGCGTGTCATTATTTATACCTGTGCAAAATAAGTGTAAATTGCTACCATCCTGACTGAATGGCCAGCTACAGCCTCTTTGCACAGGTGTGAGCGAGGAGGCCCAGTGCACGGATGGGGAGAGCGAGGCCCTCCATTGGCGATTAACTTGTGCTATCTCTCTGAGAATCACTCCTGCCAGCCCCCTGAGTTTTGCATTGCTTTATCTGAACTCTTTCGAGGCTGAAAGCCATGTTATGGTTGTGATCATCGCACCAGGGCAGCGGAGAGAGGGAGCATTCATACACTGGTCCCCAGTTTGGTGTCTTTGGGCGTGCAGATCGCAGCTCTACCAATGCCCCTATTTTGGACATTTCGGTCCTACATCGCCAGCTCATGCTTCATTGGCTGCCCACTATCACCACCGAGGGCCTGTCTTCATTAGAGATTTGCTTCAAGGTAGCTACTTTGGTAGAAACCCCTAATGTCGATAAGCTGCCCTGGTGTAAAATGGGGCCTGCACAGAGCAACACTGCACTGGTGTGAGATGCATTGTCCGCTGGCGCACTGCAGCTGCAGTTGAGTTTTGCATCAGCGACGCTGCATCAATTTGAGCTTCCCTAATGTAGACAAGCCCGGAGTCTCTTTCAGCCATGAACCTTCACCAGGTACCTCTCTTCTACTCAGTGTCTGTGGTTTGGATTATTTCCCCCCTAGTTGTAACTTGATAATGTCAACAGCTGACTCACAGTTTGGCTGTGGTTCCACTCTGTAAGGCCCAGATCCTGCTGTGAGTCCCACCTGGATGCAAGATGTCTGACCACGCAGAGCTCACTGCAGCATCAGGGTCTGAGATTCTTTTGTTCAGTTGCCCATTCTTCTGAGACCCGTTTTGCCCCTTTGCCAAGAGGTAGCAGAAATCCGGGTCCTTGCAAGCAGACTTTTTAGGAGGAGGAGAAATCAGTGAAGTGGAGTTTGGGTATACACTGAGTGCAATTGAGTTACACCCGTACACCAGTCCTTAACTAAGATGGTCATACAGCATGCAAGGCAATCTCTTTTTTCAGGAATCTCACCCAGGGAGCAACTCTGCCTCAAGCACTGACTCCAGTCATTGACCAAGGCACAAAGCAAACTCACACAGCTCCCTCTCTCCTTAATCTACCTCTACACACAACCTTGCTTAATCCAAAAAAAGCACAACACAAACAGCACATCTCCCCAGGAATCAAAACTTGCTTGCACCCCAAGAAAAAAAGAATTTGGAAGACTGCACAACAGTGCCACCTGCTGGTGCCTTCCATAACAAAATTATCTGTCTGTCCTGGGTGTTCACAACTTCTGCTTTAGGGCCAGACTGGGCTTAGTCCCAGAACAGTTCACAAGAAAGGGGTGTGGGCAAGGGGCATTCTCCTCCCTGGAGATGGCTCATCATTCCAGAAAGTAGGGGCTTCTCCCTGTAGCACTTCATTCCAAGACTGCGTGAATGCACTGAGTCCAGCTCCTAAGCTGTGAGCAGATTGCTCAGCCCTCTCTCGGCTTCGGGAAGGGGAATGAAAAGGGCCTCCCAAGGAAGATATTCCAAAGAATTTACGACTCAATCAACCAACCCAAAAGGAGCATAAATGGAATTAGTTTTAATATTGTTAAGTTGCAAAAATACAGGCATATGTGCATGCCAAAGCTAAAACGGATGCATGCAGCGAGGGGAAACATATGGGCGCCCATCTGGTAAAAAGCGCACTGCTAGACCTTCCTACACTTCTCATTTACAACAAGAAGCAAAGTTAGCGAACATAAATTTGCTTTGCAAAAAACGTGCAAGGAACAGCTTGCTTGCCCATAACTGTTTTACTGAGCAAGATATGAATAACCTTGATTTCTCATCTCAGCCACCTCATCCATGCTCTCGGGGGATTAATTAGCCTCTAAACAGGTCTTCAGATGGGGATACAGAGCGCCTCGTAGATAGAAAGGAAAAAGAAACAGAGGAGGCGACAAGACTAGATGACACAGCAGGTCAATATATTAGATGTCTCTCGTTAGTCATTTGCAATTTTACCTGGTTTAGGTCACAAATGAGATTATTTTGGTGGGGCTCCTCCATATTTATTGCTGGCTGATTAGCTATTAAAACAGCAAGTAGCAAGCCACTGGTGCTGCACAAGATTGAATCAGGAAAATCCCAGGGCTACAAAAGCAGAAGGAAGCAGGGTGAGTGCTTTCTGTACAGGTGCGGTCACCTGAACTGAGCAATAGGTATGTGGGGGGATTAGGAAAGGGGCAGTGTAATCTGGGATCTGGCAGAGCTGTGTGGGGACCAGGTACTGAAAGAGCAGTGGGACGGAAGGGCATGACTGAAAAGCTTTGCCTGAGCATAGTTTGTGTCTATGTGTGTCCAGCTGCTGACGGGGTCTGGGGTGCATCAGTAACAGAGTGGGGGGTGGGAGGCTGGGGATAGAATGGCAGAGGGTACTGTAGCTCAGATAAGATACATCAGCAAAGTTCAGTGGCTTTGGGTCAGGACTAAGGTGCAACTGAAATGCTGTGCAGGGTTGTTTTTCCCTCCCAGGACCAAGCCCAAATTTAATTAGTGCAATCAGCCTGTCAAGTCAATGAGAACTGAAAGCTCAAAAAATTGTCAGTGCAGCGGCAAGGGGTCAGCAGCTGCTTGTTCAGGAGCAGACCCTACCTGTGTAGCGAAGATACAGCAATGTTACAAAGATCTGCTAGCTGTCTCAGTGCCTGGTGCCTTCGGAAGCTACAGATCCCACCAGCACAAGCCAATTTTATTGCAGAAAGGAAACAAAAAGAATGACACTGTGTAATATAAATAGGAGCAGGTGTGGTCTCCAACTACAGAGAGATGGAAGGGCATGAAACATGGGGAAAAAGCAAGTTCTCTCCCTGACACATAGTTAGAGCAACAGAGCAGAGCAGTGGGAGTCACGGTTCCTGGGTTGTCTGCCAGTGGCCTCCCGTGTGCTTTTGCGCGAGTCACTCTATATAAGCCTCATTCCCCCATCTGTTATATGATATTTCTCTCCCTCTTGAGTCCTGAGAGGGGCTGTGAGAGTGAATTCATTAACGTTTGGAGAGATCCTTGGATTTATCAAGTTTCAATAAAGCATCATTTTTTGACTGCTTCTGCATTTTCCAGTCCCATCAGTGAGCAGAAGTACACATGTTGAAGAAAGCCTGAGCACAGCTCTTCTCGGGATATTTACTACCTATCCGAAACCCGGGAGAAGCCAGTATCTCCTGAGAGCGTTGGATCAAAGGGAATTCAGAAAGATCAGATCGGTTCCTGCCAGTGACTGAGAGTTCACAATTCCCAGCCCTGCGGATGAGAGTTAAGGATCACGCTCCGCATGCAATCTGAGACCAAATACCTGTCTCCAGCCACCACACTAAGAGACATGCTGTGCTCCCCCTTGATGAGAAGTGTGAGTAATAATTAAGATGCTTTCAAAGGGGCCTCCAGCCTAGATAAGCCGTCACCTCTCCAGCAGAAGAATGACCCTGGTTATGACAGTCTCGATACAGCTGATTGCTATTTTAACCAGAGCATTTTCGACCCAGAAGTATTTTACTAAGGTTCTTTTATGCCCCCCATTATCTTTGTATCTGAACAGCTCCCAGTCTTTAACATAGCTCTGTCAGTACCCTGTAAGGCAGGGCAGTGCTTTGATTCCTATTGTACAAATGGGAAACCGAGGCACAGACAGGCTAAGTGCCTTGCCTAAGGTCATAAGATCGTAGGAGTGTATGGCTGGAAGGGACCTTGTGAGGTTATCAAGTCCGGCCCCCTCACTGAGGCAGGACCAAGTAAACACCCCTGAAAAGGTGTTTGACCAACCTGTTTTTAAAAACCTCCAGTGATGGGGATTTCACCACCTCACTTGAAAGCCTATTCCAGTGCTTAACTATCCTTATAGTAAGAAAATTTTTCCTGATATCTGACCAAATTCTCCCTTGCTGCAGATTAAGCCCTACGCCTCTTGCCCTACCTCCTCACAAGAAGCTCACACAAGAAATCTGCAGCAGAGTATGCAACTGAACCCTGTTCTCTCATGTCCGAGATGAAGACTCTAAACATTGGACCATCCTTCCTCCCTATGGCCCCAGTTCAGGAAAGCCTCCCTACTCAATAAATCATTTAAGTGTATTCTTCACTTTGAGCACGTGTTCCTATTGAATTCAAAAGGACTTGAGCATGAGCTTAAAATTAACCTTGTGCTTAAAGGCTTTCCTAACCTGGTGCCTGTGAATGGATATTCAGTAGTTGAAAGAGGGGAAGGGGAAGGGAGACAGAAATATCTTGGAAGAAACATTTGCATGCAGCTAGATTTCCATTGGTCTCAAAACAAATAAATGAAAAAATTAAGTAAAAGGAATAAAAAGCCACCCTCACCGGCATTTTCAAAAGTGCCGCATGATTTCTGAGGCCTTAATCTTGGGGTTTTCAACTTGAGAGATTTTTCAAGGGCCTGATTGTCAGAGGGCAAGGTGTTCAGCATTCTCTGAAAATCAGTTCCCTGGAGCTGGACACCCAAAACCAGAGACACGCAAGACCACTAGGTCCTTGAGAAAATGAAGGCCTCTGTGTTTAAAGGCTGGGACAGAAATGAACAAAAGACATGGAGTTAAAAAAATCAAAGTGATAAAAACAAAAGCAAAAAAGATAAAGATATCAGCTGAGTTGAGCATAGATGGTCAGTCTGACCCTGGAATATCCCCAGCATTTTTCCCTTTGCGTCGTGACTTCAATGCTGTATTTAATTCCCTGGGGTTTTTATTGTTTTGGTTTTTTTAAATCTTTCCATGTACGGTCTACAAAAAATGAGTTAAAGCATTTACCAGAAGCCAAGATGCCTTCAAAAAGATCTTCAGGCTTATATAAATATGTATTTAGGATCAACTAAATACATACCGGGGATTTCAAGCATTTGTAAAGATGTCTTTCTTCACTGGTTGCAGAGAGAAATTGGTTTGGGTGTTATACATCCGCACTTGTTACATGTATTGTGTTTTGCACCGATTATGCTTTAGTACAGAGAGTAATGGTTCTGTACATATATAATACACATTTTGCTACACATTACCAATGTTTCGTTGTGTGTTTATGCTGTACATATATCAGTAGATATGCTACATGTCTTTGGCATGAATCAGGTGCTTTGTGTAATTTGGAACATGTCTTACACACACTTTGCATATGTGTTCTGTGTATGTTGGCATCTTTGTCATACATTAAATTCTTCTCTCAATTAACACCAGTTTACCTCTAGTATATATTAGGTAAATAACACTATTAGTTACTTTAGAGTTACAATAGTGTAATCTGAGAAAGCAATTTAGTATACAACATGCATACCAAAATGCATGTAACAAATGTTCCAAAGTACAGAAAGCAAGCATGCCAACACACGTGTACAATTCATGCCGAAAGCATGTAACATATCTACCAATACACATACTGTAAAAATGTAGCCCTGACAGTTATGGTATATGTCCTGTGTGTGTTTCTGATATGTTTGTCATACATGGTCTGGTACATGATTCGTTTACGTGGCAAGCATTGTTCCCATAATTCCTCCTACGCTGTGCACATATATACCGCGGCTGGATGGGCTAATTTTGAAAGGGTATAGGAGACATGGATGAGCCTATAAGTTTGAAAACTACATTACTGGTTAACGGCCATATTTTGCACTGTCTCTCACGCCTTATTCAATCCCATTGACCCCAAAACTTCCACATCTGCCTGGCAGTTTAAGTAACAAGTACCAGATCTTTGGCAGTATATTCTCCATGGGCTACTGGGGGATACATAAAGGTGAGACATGCCAAAGTAGGGTCTGGTAGGATACTCTGAGAAGCAGGTGATTTACAATGATCAGTAACACAGTGACAAGATGAAAGAGCAAACATATGCTAAGCAGGAGTCCTGAATACTGGAATAAAGTAGAGTCAAGAGAAAGAGGATCCTGCCGGTGCTTGGAATAGATACTGCGTGGCCGTGTGCTTAAGGCACATGTCTTTCAGCTCTGGCCTGACATTTTAGGAGGGAAGAGCTAAAAGGAGGCTGGTCTCAATGCAAAGCAAGCTGGGGAGCAGATGCAGGGCTGCCATGAGGCACGGCAAAGATGACTGAATTGAGCTAGGAGATTTAGAGCAGCATTGCAGGAGAGCCAGGAGTGAGCAAAAGTGAGTGTTACTGCCAGCAAACTGACTGGGCCACTGGTCAGCAGCAGATGGACATATGGCTTTGGTAGGTCCCATCAGTGGCAGCAAGGCCTTTGGCTGCAAAATCAGGTGCCTCAGAGGTAAATATTTTCACCTGTTCTGTTCTCAACAAGGACGGCAAGAATTATGCCAGCTCTATGGTTCAGAAAGAGGCAGTGGTGCAAGTAGGGCGGTGCTGTCTGGTACGCCGTACTGGTAAGATATTTATAGCTGGTACGCTGTATTGGAAAGCCACAGGAGGAGCAGAATGTGGGGCTGCCAAGTGGTCCCATGCCGGCAGCTCCTCCATCGCAGCTGTACCACCCCTAGCCCTGCCCCCATCCCTTCCACGCAGCTGCATCTAGCGTCTCCTGTCTGAGGTCTGTACAGCAGCCCCCCCATTTAGCTGGTGCAGCATACTGCTAAGAAATGAATTCTATTTGCACCACTGGTAACATGAGACAAAGGCTTTCACCTCTAAGAGACTAGCTCGTTCCTGTAGCTGTCCCCAGATGAACGTTTGGTGGTCTAAGGGAATCAGTCCAGTTCTTGGTCAACAGCAGAAAAACCATTGGCACTTACCAGCCCCTTGTTGACAGTCATGGCAGTGTGAGCAACCGCTGAACGGGACATGGAAGCTGAATTCCTCTCTCACCCCTAGGGAAGTTCTGCCAGGGAAGGGCTGAGATATATTGGTAGGATGTCATGGGGAATACCACACTACACTGCTGATGCTTTTTAGATAAACAGGGAACTTTTGTCTCCAGGACCATCACTCTAGCATCCTTTATAAGAACTAAATCTACTTTGACAGTGAACCCACTAAACAGACATTGGGCCAAACTCCCCTCCAATACATCCCTAAGGAAGCCATTGGGGTGTATAACAGAGGCCAGAATTTGGCCTAACAGACATAGCACATCTAAGAACTGTATCAGTCGTATTACTACTGCCAAGTTTTCATAGAACTGGAAAGGGACGGACTTAGCCATACAGATTCAGGCATGCGGCTGAGCTTCCACACACCTTGTTAACATATGTCTCCCTCCTTCACGTGTAGCTATACAGAAAGTAATTTGTTACAACTGGGAGACATCCATGAGTACAAATAAAGTAGATAATGTAAACCCAGGAGTCAGTGCATCACTGGTCCATCTAGTTCAATACCAAGGCTCCGGCAGTGGTCAGGACCCAGTGTTTTAAAACAAGGTTGCTGATCCACCCCACTATATAGACACTTGGCCAATTACACAATGCTGGGGATAAAGACGAGGAAATCTTTTCCTTACCCCTGAAGTGATCAGCTTAATCAAGAAGCATGAGATCTGCCTAGCTGATATAACTGACTAGCTTATGTAAGTGCAATGCTAAGTCTGATTCAGCCCTTTTTAAAATCCACCCACACTGCCCCAAAGCTGGCGTGGAGACATCATCTGGGCATCGCTGGCCAATGTAGCCCAGGTCATGCTCAGTAAGAACCGCTGAAGACAGAACCAGCCTTGAATCTCTTCTTACATCAGTGTCACCCTGACATCATTCCATTGAGATCAGTGGAGTTACTCCCGATTTACACCAGTGTGCATGGGATCAGAATCGGGTACTTTGTGCTTCCTGACCATGGGCCATGGCCCTTGTTTGAAAGTGAGACAATGTTGCCATCAGCAGCATTCACTTGGAAGGGAGGCATTCTCCTGCTCCTGCTTACGTGCCTCTGAAAGCCTACTGGATACCCAAAGGCAGGCATCAATATCAAATGCATTTGTGACTCCAAATGCTTCAGATCCACCAGCCCGCATTCTGGCCTGAAAAACACAGTACTATGAGGAGGAAGAGCACAACAGCTCAATTAACCGATGAACGAACCCCTCTTTCCTCTCTGGAGATGGGGATTGACACGCAGGAGTCCTATTCTCCTGCTGCAGGATCTGAGCAAACACCACCGATGGCAATTAGGAGGATGATTATTTGTATTACAATAGCTACCAGAGCTTCCAAGCAAGACTGGGGTTCTGTAGTGCTAGATGCTGTACAGAGGCAGCCCCTGCACTGAAGACTCTACAGAGAAGACAAAGGTTAGATGAATGGAAATCTTAGAATTCCTATTTTACAAATGGGGAAACCGAGGCAGAGAGCAGCGACGTGAGTTACCTAAAGTCACACAGGGAGAAGAGGAGGTACTTGAACCCAGATCTCCTGAGTCTCAGCACAAGAGTCATTTGTATCCTGCCCAGAGAGATCGGGGACCCAAGCTTACTTAGGAGTGAAAGGCTATGCCTAGACTGCACCGCTTTTAAAAGTCATGCAGGGTAGCCGCTGTTTATCGGTTCTCCTGCCGACAAAAATGTCTACCCCCCAACGAGCGACGTTTGCATTGTCAGCTGCTGACAACATGCTGTTCATGGCAAAACTTTTGTCTGCCCAGGGCTGGAGGTGAAAGACAAAAGCTTTTTCATTCAGTTGCCAGCATAGACATCGTGAAAATTAGTGTGCTGGGTTTAAATACTGCAGTCAAACACATGACGCAAAGCCACCCCATCAGTCACTGCCTGACAGCTGCCATTTCAGGACTCTGGCGAGAAATTAGAATTATGCTCCAGATCAAGAAATGAGATGCAGCTGCAGAGGTGCATGGGGTATAGGACCGGGGTAGCAGGATTTGAGCTGCAGGTCAGGACTGTTTTAGATACTTCGGCAGAGCTGGGCGGATGCAGGTTGTACAGCTCCTATTCACTCTGTACATCACCTCCAGTCAGAGCTGTTAGCCTTTTACTTACATGAGTTCTAAAGTGACATTGTCCTTTTACTTAGGTTTCCTGCTGTGCTAAGACATGGAGCATCTAGCGGTGTGAACCACAGTTAAAAAATTATGCTTCATGATTCATAGTAAAGTGGATGCAGCTGCCAGGCCATGTCAAAGGTAGAAAAGCAACATGATGTGTTGATTGCCCATGATTGCTCATATTTTTAACTCCCCAATTCATCAAAAGGAGGAATTAGAGAACTTGTGTGTGTGTTTGTGTGCGCATGTCAACTTACACATGTGCACATGCATTCATGACTGTGGTGGAGCATTCTCAATGTTCACATTGGCGGTTGTGACCCAAGAGCCCCTGGGTGCCAACTGGCAGAGGGAACAGAGTGCATAAGGTTGTACAAGGATGCCTGGGTCAGATATTGGCATAATAGTCCAGTGAAGGGTGGTATGGGAATTTTCTGAGAGTCAGTTTCCCATAATCATTGCAAAAAATATGTACGGATCATGTTTAAGGAGTTATGTACCTATACAGAAAATGATGTTCTTCAAGCCTTGGGGTTACAGCAGCTCACTAGGAGGTGACGTGTCTTGGAGATGTTCCTGTCAGGCAGGAAGTAACTGACACCAATCTCCCTGTCTGGCCACTTGTATATTGTACACTTATTTGCATACTGACCCAGGTGCAAATTGAGAGATTGTACAATCGACAAGAAAGGAATTCTACTGGAAGAAACAAACAATGGGGGGAGGGGTTACCTGTTTATGAAAAAGACAAAGGATAGGTCTGGTATATCTTAGCGTGCAAAGCAACACACGAAATCCTTCACCTGGGAAGCAAACTGACCATATTCATGTCTCATGAAAGAGGCTCGCAGCCAGCCTGGCTGTAAAGTACTGCAGGGACTCTGGGCAAGCAATTCTCTACTCAACAGGAGAATATCTGGTTAATTAAATCTAGGCGCTAGAGTGTGTGTTATGATTTGATTTTGTAACAGTTTGTTTCCAAGACTTCTACTTGCTACAATTTGAATCTCTGTGCTTTGTTAAATAATTTTATACTTGATGTCACTATAAACTAATCTAAGTGCCACGATTTAAGCAGATTTATGTGGAACTGGTCAGCTGGGCTGTCCTCTTTCTTTGGAAGCAGCAGCGTAATGAATACTGCAAATTTCCAGAGGATCACGGGCTGGACGGTCCAGGGAGATGCTCGGAGGGCTCTGGGCTCGGACTGTGACAGCAGGGCCTACAAGGCCAAGAGGGGAGGCTTGTGTTTGCCATGACCAGTGCTATTGGAGAGCAGACCCACAACAGGCACAGATACACTAAGGGTAGGTGGTAGCAAGGTGCCACTCAGCCCTGGGTACTCCCGGGAAGCATCACAGAGGTACAATATTTAGTAGGTTTATGAATACACAGAGAATAACCTATAAAACAACCCAACAGTCAGAGTTGTAAGCAAAGAGCGAGGTCTAGTGATTAAAGCAGAAGACTGAGAATTGGGATTCCAGGGTTTCACCCCCAGCACTGACTTTGTGTGTATCCTTGGGCAAGTCACTTCACTGCTCCGTGCCTCAATTTCCCCCTTTGTACACATGGCACTGACCCTGTGTCTCCAGGGGATCAAGGGGCTTCATTCATTAGTGTCTGTAAAATGCTTCGGGATGCTGGGACAGAAGGGGCTAGCAACATCCAGCATATTATTGTTACGAATAATAACTCCTCATCCCTCAGCTCATTCTGGGAGCCAATCCCTCCCCCTTGCTAAGCAGGAGCTTGGAAGCCTCACCCAAGAAACAAACATCTAAATAGTTATGGCTTTGTGTTTATTTAGCCTCTTTCAGCCACAGACCTCAAATCTTTTTAAAAACATTAATCACTTACACCTTACAGTGTCTCTGAGGTAGCGTGAGGTTAAGTAACTGTCCCACGCAAGTGCCATTATGGCCATTTTACACATAGGGAAACTGAGGCACAGAGGAGTTACTTGCCACACAGCAAATCAGGCAGAACTCCACAAAGATCCTATGAAGCCTGCCTCCTGCTCTCCTGGTGCCATTCCATCACTACAATTCCAGGAATACTATCAGGAACCAAGGACTAAGGGCAAAGGTGCAAAGAGAGAGAAATACACAGGAAGAAAAACTGAGCACTCTTTCCTGTGACTATTCTCCTACTGCATTTTAGTGTATCTGTTCAGAACCATCGCAGATGCCTGAAGCCCCAGTGTCCATCTCAAGGCATCCTCTTACCTTTTCCAGACAGGTGTTTCCATGTCACCGTAGGCTCTGGTCTCCCAAAGGCCAGACACATGAGAGTTACACTGCTACCTTCGTTCACTGTGATGTCTGAGGAGATGTTTATAATCTGGGGAGGAACTAGAAGAAAAGAGAGAGAGAGAGAGAGAGAGAATGAGGAGAAATTCAAAAGAACTGTGTCTGATCCAAGGCTTTGCCATGCACATACACAAGGCAGCATCCTTAATATTTGGCAATCTCAACTCTTCCACTCTGGTACAGCATGTCTGAAGTGGCTCAAGGCTGAATTATGCAGGCTCAAAGAGTTTGGAGTAAACCACATTCCTAGTGCTTTCCCTGTTACACTTGGGAAGTCTCTACTGAAGAGTTAATACAATACCAGCTGTTCAAAGGCCTCCTCGTGCATGCTGCCCCCACTCAAGAGCTGCAGCCTCATTCCACAGTCCAAGGCTTGTTTAAAAGCACTGATATATCCCACCATCCAGAAGGGAATCCACCTACTTTCCAAGTACCCTTTGTTTCCAAAAGAGACATGCTGGATGCTGTAGGAGCTTGGCCATTTGCATCCAGCCGGTTTACACATCCCACAGTTTGAAATACTCTGTCTTCTTGCAAAGTTTTAATAGCACAGAGCAGTCAACTTACTACAACAAAAAACATGCCACTGTTACCAAATATTCCTCGGTAGAGCATCGAGGGATTAGTTTACGCAAATGAAACCTGTCTGGGCTCATCACATCAAAGCACATTTTATAGTGATCAGAGATGAACCTGAAACAAACCTCCAGATCTCATCACTGTAGAATGAGATTTCACAGCTTGGCCCAGGAATCTCTCACTGGCAGAATATAACCCCTGGATGCTTTTAGGGCCTGATGTCAGTGGAATTTCTATTGACTGTGGATCAGGCCCTAGCTACAGTTACTGCCTGTAGGTGGTACATGGGACCCACAAGTGCTCTGCAGACAGGTGGGAAAATAGGCTTGTGCCCTGCAAGATTTACAGTCTGCAGATGGTGTTTTAAGAAAGGGGAAAGAGATGGAATGGAAGACTAGATTTTCCCTGCCCCCTCTTTTCCTAATTATAATTGTTTTATTATTATTATTACTATTTTTAATGCTCAGCTCATTTGCTCTAGGGTGCTGCTCTTGCTGCTTATGAGCCTTGTCTGTTTGCTGTTGGGTTTGTAACCCAGGTCTGTAGGCTTTTTAAATTTGCTGACTTGGTTTTTAAATCCTTGTCCATGTATAGGCAGTTACTGATGTGGCTCTGTCCATGCACAGAGTGGGAAGGGGTTATTTTTTTTCAAACCACACCCTGTTGATTTGATTTGGGACACTGTCCAGGACCTCAGCCACCTAGTACCCTCCCTGCCATAGAGTGCTTGGGAGTAGCACAATTCCCTGCCCTGTCCACCTGAAAATGGAAAGCCTGAGATGGTCTTTTCAGATGACTCTCTCCCCTCCCAAAGCCTCCATCCTCCTCCCGCTTGCTCAGCTACTCATAGAGAAGGAGCACTCAAGTCCCTTTTAGCTGTTACCTCTAAAGCAGCCGTGTGATTCCATTCTTGCCCTGGGAATTCAGGCCCTGTCTGCCTGCTTCTGAGTTCAGTGTCATGGCCCTGGCTGGGCATCCAGGGCTGCAGCACCACCACAAGTCCTCAGGTTGTGGAGACCATACTAGAAGACCCCTTCCCACAGCCCAGTCCTGAGGTCATGCAGGGATTATCCTCATCCCTTCATGATTTGAGCCCATCAAAGCTATTTGTTTATTCATTGCTGCCTGGCTCTCTAAGAGGCTTGCAATGATGTTCTACACCTAATGGCAAACTCATGTCTCACCCAGCAAACACAACAGCCAGACTTCAAAGCTCTCCTGCTTCCTGACCCTTCTCTCTCATCGGCAAGCCTAATTTCTGTTTCCCTTGCCTCTTAAAGAAACAACCTCCAAAACAGCATCCCAGAGCAGCCCAATGCTGACTTAAGGGGGGGGGCTGTCAAGTTTTACAGCACTGGCTCTATAGCTCAAGCTTTAGCACTCACACTTTAAGCTCTCAAAATCACTGGTTCAATCCCTCCTATGGAAACTGTCAAGGAAATTACTGCAGAAAATGGGGTTTGGTCTGTGTGGGGTGAAAGGAATTTAGAAGGGCAGAGTTTTTCAATATGGGGGTCAAGTAAGGCTGCTGAGAAAGGGGTCACAAGCCCCTTACACTTTTCATATTGCTGGGGAGGGTGTGCTCCTGGTTAGATGGGAGGGAAGCCCTTAAGTAGACAAGGCTTCACAGTAGTAACTGGTTTAGTTCTAGGTTCGAGCTGCTATCTACGTGTGGAGTCAGGAGTTCCTAGACATTTTGGAGAGTTTATTAAATGTAGCAATCCAAATAAACAAACAAGAGATTGGTCAGAAAAGGAACCAGGAAGCTGGAGTGGGCACTGAATTCGGTTTCCAGCTCAGCGATGACCCTGGGCAAGTCACTCAGGCCAAACTTTTCAGAAGGGACCCCTGATGTTTTATGCCCAAACCTGAAGCACCCAAAGGTGCTTAGAATCCACAGCTCCAAGGACCAGCCTGTGGGAGCTGGAAGACCTCTGCATACCCCTGGCTGAGAACCACTGCATGTGAAAACTAGGCCCTAACTTGGGCAGCCAAAGATGGAGGCCTCCAGACGTAAAGGCCACTGAGGCCTTAATCCTGTTTTGTGAATCCCAAATGTTCAAAGAGGCAAGAGTTGTACAGATGAGGAAGCTGAAGCATTATTTTGAGAGAGAGAGAGAGTGTATATGTGTGAGGGAGGGGGGTTCTGAGCCTTTTGGGTGCCCACATTTCAAGCTTTTCTTCACTCCCACGAGGACTAGGTTTTCCGTTTGAGATTCCCCACAATAATCCCTTGGCTCCAGGAGCTGGGGCTGTAAGTAAAACACCAAATATGCCAAGATGCAGTAACATTTCAAGGGATGGCAATGCTCTCTCTCTGGGCCTCAGCTTGCCCTTATGGCTCTGCCCACAGGGAGTTGGTGAGGATAACTTCCTTTAAGTTTGTGGGCCCCTCAGACACTACAGCAATGAAGACAAGCACCTAGCTAACCAGGCAGGTTATTCAAAACGTTCATTTAAGAAAGCTTCATTCTGTGGTGCTGCAAAGCAGTGGGTGGTTGGAGGGAAGATCTCTTGCCATGCGGAGGCTCAATTCTGACACTTCCCTCTCAACTGCTGGGAGCAGGAAGAATTAAAAGCTATTCACGATGGCCTGAAATCACCCCGGGAAAGATCTTTCGTTTTCACTCCCCACTCTGCTGCTGGCGATGTAAAGCCTGGCAGATTTAAAGGATGGCTGACGTCTCATGGCAAGCTGAAAAACATCCGATGAGGAAATTATTCAGCCCCCTCCATCCTAAATATTCTATATTTCTCTCCGCTGGCTCTTTATTACAAAGGACACTGGCGTGAAAACATATTCTTCAAGGATTCGTCTGTGTCTCTGCTGTTTATTCCCCACCTGAAATCATAAGCTCCTGTTTGCGCCTTCAAAGCTGGTTGCTATGGAAGTGATTATGTCCTTGGTATCTTACGCTCCCACCATAAAGCAGGGAAGGAAGACGTTAGTTCAAGGAGAGTATGGGTGGTCTCTACCAGGGCTGGACTGGAGTCCGTTAAAGGCACTGTATAAGGAGCGCGGCATGACTGAATAGTTTTGTGGTTTATATTTAAATGAAGAAGATTATCCAGGATTACACGGCCATGCATAGAAGATAAACTTCCATTCAAGCACAGGTAACTGTGATCCATCCTGCATAGAGGAGGCGAGGTGTTAGTGCCACAGTTTAGCCCTCTCATGGTATGTTCTTTCGGGCAGGGACTGTCTCTTGAATATATACCGCTCCTAGCACAGTAGGACACTGAGCCTGGTTACACCTAACTCCTAGGAATGCTATACTCCTTTGAGGTTGCGAGTCTGCCGAGAGGTTTGCATTATGCAGTGCACAGCTAAATCCCTGCCCTTGGGCAGCAGCACCCAGAACCCTGCTGCTTTATATCATGTCATGTCAGCTCAGATCCTGTTATATTTATGATTGCGTCTCGCCCCTGTGTTGTATTTTGCGGAGAGAGATGATAGGGAATGAGAACAAATGATTATGAATTACAAGGATATAAATACATGCCATGATGCTGATGACATCACAAACTACTCGTGCTTTGCTCTGGTGGTTTATAATGATTGTTTACAGAGCATCTCCTGGTATGTTTATTTATAGACTTAGTCACAGTTTCCCTAGTCTTAATGTGCACAAGGCATAGAGTCTATTACACACTGAAAAACAAGAGGTTACTTCTTGCCCATCCTTCCCCTGGCATCTACCTTGGCTCTCTTCCCAGTGTCTCTTGGGCAAGGTACTGGCTTGATGGCTCTGGAGACTGGAAATCCTCCCCCCACACCCTAACGTGAGTCTCTCTGGTCTGCTCCCTTTTTTGCCTCTGCTGAGCCTCCTGGCCAGGTCCTGTCACAGTGGTGATTTTGTGACATACACACTCAGAAACGGGCCGATGGCAAATTAATTTCATACAGAGCAGGCACTTCGGGCCATTAACCTGGGCTGGATCTGAACCACTAACCTTGAGATGAAAGTCCCTGTTACCATCTAAGGCCTGGCACTGCCACCTCACTCCTATCCTATTAGCACCTGCTTGTTCAACTGTCTCACTAACTCCCCTTTGCTTTAGTACCAGCTCCTCCTTCTCTTACTTCAGTCTTGACCCTCTCTTTCCTGCTGCTACTTATTTCTCTCTCTCCTTCCCCTACCCTATTATCCCTCTGCAATTCCTTCCAGCTCGTGTGTCCGGCATCCTCCTTGCTCCTCTGCCTTCTCTTCACCCCATCACCATCCCTCTCTCCCCTCCCGCAGCTCCTATTCTCCAGGCTGGAATGGTGATTTCTTGCCATCAGCAGACAGGTGTGAGTGGAGCTGGTGTAGCAGGGATGCAAGAATCCTAATCAAGGCTACAGGCATTGAGACATTCCCTGTTTACCAATGGCCAGCAGCATTAGTCATAGGACCATTTGGGAAACAGCTAATGGAGGGGAAGGAGAGCAGAAGTAGAGAATTATTCGTTGCCTTTAATTTATCTGAAAAAGATGTGGACGCCCAAGTGTCCATGTGGGATGAAATCGGAGCAGAAAGTAGGTGGACTGGCCTGGAGGCCTGATGGCCAGACCTAGAGCTCCCTATGTGAGTGTGACTTTCAGGAACAGCTTCTGATTTTGCACCCGTAGATCAAGATGTCTAGGTGCTACTCGTTATGCCTGCAAGATCAAAGGCTGGGGCCAGATGCTGTGAAATGCCAGATATAGGGAGGGGGTCAAGTCTACATTTTCCAGCTTTGAGCAAAAAAAAAAAAAAGGGCTGAAAATTGCTGATAAAAACATGATAACTGAGTCTCATTACAGCTAAAGACAAGTCTCATATTTTAGCATTTTTATTAAAGCTTTTTAAATTACTGAGTGTCTGATATATTCAATACCAGCCTAAGTGATTTATATTAGTCTATCCCCAGATACTCCATCTAATAAATAACTCGGCAATCTCCTAATCCATAAATATCCCTGGCCCTGGCAAAAAGCAATTAAAGCATGTTAAGAAATGCTGCTTCCCAGCACTCCAGACTGCAATGTCATTGGATGCTTCACCTGGAATATTTCACACCACTTACTCAGGCAAAAAAGAAAAACAAACCACCCATACGCATAAAACTCCACTCTTGCCAAGCTCCCCCCATCCAAAATTTATGCTTTTGCTCCAATTTAAAAACAAGCTACATACAAAACAATTTTTTAATGTTTAAACATGTCACAATGATGCAGAGATGTTACCGAGGAAAACATTATTTCCAGCAACAAGTGTTCCTTAGCTTCCTGAGACAGCTTAGGCTGCTAAAATATTGTTAAAAACTACTTCGGGAAGCAGTTGAGCCAAAGAACGTGCTTAAAATGGTATGGCAATAAGCACCAAGACAGCAGACTAAAATGTTATTAAGGGTTCCTGCCTCACCAGCCCAGAATATATTTCAGGTTATTAAAGTTCAGGCGTATGCCTGGTAAAAGTCACCCTTATTTATGAGAAGAACTTGGAGTTCAGTGTTATATGCTTTAGTGGCACTACCTCTAGGAAAGTCCCTGATTCTTCCCTGTTTTCACCAGGACGATGAACGAGAACCTCTTGTGTACTCTGGACACTGTGGCTTTTCCAAACAGAAGTTCCCTGTTATGCAATGGTAGGTCATGGAGGGTTTCACTGCAAAATTTAATTGAATTCCAAGAATCTAGTTCAGTTGAGTTATTGTGGGACTTACTTTAGAAAAACAGAATATTGGGGTTGGAAGAGACCTCAGAAGGTCATGTACTCCAACCCCCTAGTCAAAGCAGGACCAATTCCTCACTTCCCCCTCCTGATTCCTAAATGCCTCCCTCAAGAATTGAGCTCATGATCCTGGGCTTAGCAGGCCAATGCTCAAACCACTGAGCTATCCCTCCCTTGAAAAGTGCTAGCTATTTTTCATAAGACCATGGTAAAGTCTCCCAGGAAGACATGTTTTCTTTTAATACTGATTAATGAACCTGAGTAGGCATGCAGGGTACATCTACACAGCAGTGAAAGGCATGCAACATCGCAACTGAATCCGGGTCAGCTGACTTGAGCCAGCGGGGCTAAAAAAAGAAGGTGTAGACACGCACGCTTAACTGGATCCCAGGCTCTGATACCCAGCCTGAGCCTGAATGTCTACACTCTAGTTTTAGCCCTGCAGCCTGGGCCCAGCTGACCTGGGCTGTGGGTCTCACTGCCATGGGTTTTTTTATTGCCGTGTAGAAGTACACATAAGGGTACAGATCCAAGACCGGGGGGCTTGAGTGAGGGCTCTAAGATAGCTGTGTGGACAGTGCTTTGAAGGTGCTGCGCAGGCTCTGAAGCCTAGGAAGGGGGAGTGGGTATGGCAGACTCTAAGCAAAACATCTTTAGCCCAGATTCTCAAAGGTATGTAGGCACCTGACTCCCACTGCTTTCAATGGTGGGACGCTGACCCACTGTCCTTAAAACTAAGTTCACTTCCTGTTTTTCCAGAAAAGTTCTGGTTTAGAGCAGTGGTGGGCAACCTGTGGCCTGCGGGCCACATGTGATCGATCAAGGTAATCTGATTGCCGGCCACAAGATATTTTGCTGATGTTCACCATCCGCAGGCACGGCCCTCCACAGCTCCCAGTGGCTGCGCTTCGCTGTTCCGGGCCAATGGGAGCTGCGGGAAGCAGTGGCCAGCACGTCCCTGTGGCCAACCAGCACATCCCAGGAACGGTGAACTGCCGGGGGCTGTGCCTGTGGATGGTCAATGTCAGCAAAATGTCTCGTGGCCCACAACCAGGTTACCCTGATGGGCCGCATGCAGCCTGTAGGCCAGAGATTGCCCACCTCTGATCGAGGGACTAGGATAACGAGTGGGCGGACTTAGAGGAAGTGGGGTCTAGTCCCAGTTCTGCCACTGAACTGCTGGGTGTCCTTGATAAAGTCACTTCACCTCTTGGTGCCTTCTTTTCCCCAGCTCTAAAACAGGGATAAGTCCCCTTATCGTTTTTTAAGATCTAGGGATGGAAAGCCTTGCACGAGACCCTGAGTCTAATGCCTGGCCTGGTTTCCTGCTACAGATTTAAAAAGGAGTAATGGGAACCATTGTCAATGTCAGACAGCGAAGGTCTCCTTCAGCCTAGAATTTATCTCTGACTGTCCTAAGTGAATTACCTTAATTAACAGTCATATTTGGTGACACTCACACCATGGATGAGTTTGGCCCAGACTGAAGGTTCCTTCATACTGGGATATACCTGTGTGGCCAATCCCAGGCCACAGCACTGAGCAACACAGGAATTTGCAAGGAAAGGCCTAACCCTAGTCTGTACCATTCACTTGTCTTTGGAATGTGAGGAGGAGAGGACCTTGAACTGAACCTGTCATCAAGGAGAAACAAGGAGACATTTGTAGGCTTTAATAAGTATTTAGGGTAGTTGGAGCACCCAAAGGTGGAACTGGATATCCTAAGGCAGGGACATATGTGAAAGTTTAACAGCAGCTGCTGTGATGTGAACTCTCCAACCCACAGAGACAGGACCAGGGATGCTCCTCCAGCCACTAGGGCGAAGTATCCTAAGCTGGGTTCTAGTCTAGTATCTATAACTTATGGTATCCTCATCATCGTAGTATCTGAGGTCCTCTCAGAGTGTTGTGTGTTCGTTCTCTCATCCTTATCCTGAGGGAGATGTGTGTGAAGGGGAATGTTTAGTTGTGGATTTTTTTTTATGATACACACACACACACACACACACACGTTGCTCCATGTTCATGTTGGAGAAAGCAGGGTAAAAAAGAGGTGTCTTGCACTTGGAGCGAAAAGTGGTGAGGTTTGTAATGGGCCTTAATGCTTGGGGCAGATCATTCCCCGGGCTTGGGCTGGCCTGCGAAAAAGCCGTCTCCTGTACAGACAAACGTTACCCTCACAGCCAATAGTTTCATTGTGCCAGAGGAGCAAAGCAGTTAACTGCGCTCTTCATCATTGCGCTTTAGTGGCTCTTTTAGATACTCTGGGCCCAAGCCAGGGAGTGCCATGCAGATAACAATCGAGACCTTGTACTTGATTCAATATTCTACGGGAGGCCAGTATAAGGAGTGGTGGGCAGGTCTGATGTGCTGGCAGTGCCTGAGTTGCTGAGGCCATGTGCTGCAGTGTACTGTATCTTTTGGCTGGTGTGGCTGGCTTTGGGGAGTGCCTGAGCCGTGGTCCTGGGGGTGCCCTGGGGATTGCCTGGGCAGCAGCGGTCCTGGGGCAGCTGGAGCAGGGGCCCCAGGGACACCCAGAGGCCATCCAGAGAGTGGTCCCAGGAGCAGCAGCTGGCGGGCAGTCAACCCCCGGCACTGGAGCAGGACCCCTGGAGCAGCTGGGCCCCAGAAGTGGAGATTTAGTCATGGGTATTTTTTGTAAATGTTTTATTTATTGCCTATGACTTGTCCGTGACTTTTATCAAAAATAGCTGTGACTATATCTTAGCCTTAGTCATCTGTGGTGGTGAAAAACAGGTAGACTTATGTCATCTGCATATTGCTGGCACTGGATTCCACATCAGCCAGCCAGTTCACCTGGTGGCTGCATGCAGATATTGAATAGAACTTGTAAGCCATTCACTGCTCTGCCATGGGAGAGGATTATATCCCCTTCTCCTTGCAGATTTTACCAGAGTCCAAGCCCAGCTGTCCAGACTGTGTGCTATGGAGAGAATAGGCCCCTCTTTGTATCTCCCTCTGCTCCTCTTCCTAGCTCCAGCCAGGTTTCAGCCTGGCAGCAAAGCAAGGAAGAGACTAGTTCCATTTTTGCTTGGACTGCTAGCAAGGTCTTGGAAGGGACTATAGGGCACTTGCCTATAACAGAAACCTCCTCCCACCCAACCTGTTTTTTTTTTCCACTTGGTTTCTGATTCAACTTTTTACGATATTGCCAGTTCCTTAAGAAGAACAAACTGCTCTGGAACGACCCCAGTAGAAAAGCAATCTAACAGCTTTTGCTCTGCAGGGATTTGCCAGTGTGCTCCCTGCTGCAGATGTTTGAGCAAATAGGACTTTGCCCAGGCAAGTGATTTATGATTTAAAATACAAGGGGGGGAAAAAGAGCCAAAGATTAATGCCCCTCAAATGCCAAATGCTAACCAAATTTCCATTCCCAGCGTTCCAAGTCAAACAGCTGCTCCACACCCATCTAGCTCTGTTTATAGAGTTTATCCTTTTTTAATTATTGTGATAGTCCCTCTTGGTGCAAATCTCCTCTGAACAGTCTCCAACACAATCCATAATTTCTCTCTCTCTCTCTTTTTTTTAATTTGCAAAGAAATTAATTGATGGTGGCCCGATCCCAGACAGCAGGTGAGAAATTTAGTCTGTTAAACAGGGACTTGCCAATGCAATCTCACAGGGAATCTGGAATGTATCAGGATGTACAAGTAATTCCAGGCTCTCTCTGTAACCTGCATTCTGGGGATGCATTCCCTCAGAAAGGTGACCAGGTAGTTCACTTCTGCAGTCATCGTTGCAGGGCAGAAGGATTGTTTGCACCGATTCAGTTGCCCCAGAAGTGGAACGCATCTAAAATGGCATTACACTGATGTAACTCTCTCTTATAGACATCTGCCTTGGATGCAAACCAGGATACTTTGCGTTGATGGGTACTCAGAGAATCATCCGTGGAAGAAAATGTGTATACGAACACAGGGCAGTTTCCACTAACAGAAGGACAGTGCCACTGGTGGAAGACAGGGCCTAAGACTACCTAGAGTGAATTATTCTCTAACAAACTTTCGATAGCTTGCCTACCCCGACACAAAAGATGCAGACACGCTACGAAGAGATGGGCCAGCAGTTTCTCAGTGTGGTTCAGTCAATATAGGGTCTAGTATCCTATGGGCACGTGTTCTTATATATCACAGGACTAGAAGGGTACTGGACCTTTAGAAGAATTGTCTAGTGAGAAAGGCATTAAATTCATAGATTCTAAAGCCGGAGGGGACGACTGTGATCACCTGTTCTGACCTCCTGTATAACACAAGCTAGAAATCTTCCCCAAAATAATTCCTAGAGCAGATCTATTACAAATGCACTAGGAATTATTTTGGGGAAGTTCTACGGACTGTGCTATATAGTGCTCTACGCTTTCAACCATCCAGTTGGCTAGGAGACTCCCTCAAATACACAACACATTGAGGTCCCTCCTGCCCAGAGAAAAGCAAAAGATCCTCTGCCACTTTTTAGAAAAGAGTAAAAAGCATGAAACCCAAGCTGCTGTTCCCCTGCTCTATGAAATGGGCGGCAGTTAGAAATGCATGCTACCATTCTGGTAGGTGAGACGTGCTTGAACTTCAGCCCTGTCTCTGTGCCACGCTGAAAACGAGCTATTTTTAAGAGTTGAGATGGGTTTAGTTAAGGATGTACTCACAGCTCCCAGCGCCAAACTGGGCCCCAGCTCTGCCCTCACACTGACCCCAACCAGTGTCCTCTCCCCTGACAGTCAGATCCCTGAAACTGGCCTCACAGAGCCTCCAGGTCTACCATCAGGACCATACCCATAAAGCTTTCCACAGGGCTTTGGCTAACACAAGGACTGCGGCTCCCTCTCTCTTGTGCAGTGGAGGCTCTGTGGTCTAGTGAATAGAGCACTCAACTGTGATTCAGGAGACTGGGGCTCTATTCCCTACTCTGCTACTAGCTGGCTGGGTGACCTTGGGCAAATCACTTCACCGCTCTGTGCCTCAATTTCCCCATCTGTAAAATTGGGCTAATGATGCTGCCCTCCTGTGCAAAGCACTTTGAAATCTACTGGGTATTATCATCAGTGGGGATGATTCTCTGAACAAAGTCCTTTGGATTCTAAGTAGGCTTAGGTCAAGACCTAGAGTCGAGCACTACTAAATATAGGAGGATATTAGAAATCCAGACCTGAATTTTTCAAACTTCCTTCTTTTTGACCTATACGATTGTATAAGGTGCCTCCCTGCAGTATCTAAGCAGTGATCAGCATTAAGGAGTACAAAGGCCCAGCAAAGAAACCAATGTTTTGAGACATAACCGGGTGCTAACATAATTGTAACATTGTTTATAGGCTGTGTTCCAACCATGTGTCCATCATACTATAGGATACCTAGGGACTGACTAATTGATAGCATGATTTGGGCTAGTCTCATAAAAATCCCTATCCATGCTGGATAAGGAAACCCAGCAAGGGCCATGCTAGTAATGATTATGGTGGGCAATGGTTCTTAGCAGGATTCCTGCCTTAGGCTCTATTTGCACTAACATTTTTCATCCAAGTTTGCACAGCTTCACTACCACCACATTAGTACCAATGGAGTTGCTAATGTAGCCTGGCTGGCAATGACTTGCCTATATTAGCTGCACCAGTGGTGGTGCCATGGTGATAGACTTAAAGAAACATTCTAATGCAGACAGTGCTCTTATGTGGGCAAATCCTAACCCTCTGGGATGTCTGACTAGTTCTACTATCCAAGGCTATGCACATGCTGTTGCTCAGTGCATCGGGAATGTTGTGTTTGCTTACAGTTTCACTTGCATTATCCCAGTAAAGCACTCAGCATTTTCTTGATTAAGAGAGGGGCCGTGTAAATCCACATTACATCTATTCTAATCTGCCGTGGTACCTGGAAGAGAACAAATAATGGAGTGATTCGAAAGCCCACTGAGTGGCAGAGATTTCTGGGTATTTTGGAAATGAAGCTGAGGCAGGTGAAAGGTAATAATATAAATAATGTATGGAGATAAACCTATCTCATTGAACTGGAAAGGACCCTGGAAGGTCATCAAGTCCAGCCCCCTGCCTTCACTGGCAGAACCAAGTACTGATTTTTCCCCAGATCCCTAAGTGGCCCCTCAAGGACTTAACTCATAACCCTGGGTTTAGCAAGCCAATGCTCAAACCACTGAGCTATTCCTCCCTTTCCCTGGGGAGGGGGGATGTACCAGGCTGACATCCCTGGAGAGCAACGTTCTTCCTTTGTTCATAGGACAGACACCAAAAAAACAAAGCAACTTGTGCCTTAGTCTTGACTCAGAGGTTAGAGTTCAACTTCCATGTCCAAATAAATATGCTCTATTGAGACAAAGAGCAAAAGTGCCAATGGATATTTAAAATACTACATAGCATTTATCCTCCGTTGGGCTCAAAGCACCGTGCAAAGGTGGGGAAGTTAATACTATTTCCCCTCATGTTCAGATGTGGAAAGTGTTGGACAGAGAAGTGAAGCCATTTGGGCAAGGTCACAGATACTGAGCCAGTGACAGAACCAGAACACAAGCCAGATTGCAGGTTCCCAGTCCAGTGCCCTATTTATGCAGATATATTCGTACGTGGCCACCATCATCACAGTATGCAAACACTTCGCAAACATGCATGCTCACAATACCCCTGGGAGCGAGGCCAAGTGCTAGTCTCCCCATTTTACAGATGAAGAGCTGAGGGGCCAAAGGCCACATTGGAAGACTATGACAGAGATGAGAACAGAACACAAATCTTTCCAGTCCCAGTTGAGTGTTTTAACCACAACACCATCTCATTTCTCCTACCTGTTAGGCCAGCCTCTTCCTCCACAATCAGGGCCGACTGCAATAACAGCTGTCAAGATCCGAGTACCTATCCGCTAGGATCCAGACTGACACCCGCTAAGTCATTGCACACATGATAAAAAGGAGCTGTCCGACAGTACCAATTTTCAGTCACTACCGCTCTGGCTCCAGATTTGAAAGAAGAACCAAGAGGTGAAAGCCTTCAAAGCAGTATTGCCAATCCCCTCGAGCCATCCTGTTCCCCTCTGAGCTCATCTCTTCAATAGCTTGTCAGCGCCGAGCTGCAAGGTTGTGGCAAATAACTCATGTTTGAAAAACAAAATGAAAGAAGTCAGGAGGGAGATGGAAAAGTTTTCAGGGTCACGAGACACATTTGTGGGAAGCTTTTAAAGTAGAATTTAAGAGCAACCGAGCTGTTGCCATGGAAATAGGGAAAAGCTAATCCATTATTTGTAACCTTTGGATTCCAACTGCACCCAGCTGAGGGCATTTGCTTTTTGTTCCCTCTCCCCCCAAAGCTCATCACAGAAATTATTTAAAACACCCAAATTAATAAAAGAAAAGGGAAAACAGGACCTAATTTCTTAACATTGTCATAGAAGAGTCTTTCACGGGAAGGGAGGGAGGGGGAGAGTCTTTAAAATAAGAAAAATATAAAGACTAGAATAGTACGTGAGATGGAGTGGAACACACCCTATATTAGCACCGGATTCCACTCTCAGATGAGCATCTCTGTGACTGCAGACAGTGGATACTGACCCCATGCTTTCCCACACTTCACAGTTACTAGCAATGAAAAGCATCTTGAATGTCTCTTGTTACACATGTTAATTCCTTATGCTTTACAATCTGTTCCACCTTGTATTTCGCTGAGAGGCTCTGAGACCGGAAGAAGAGTTCTGTGCAAGCTGGAAAGCTTGTCTCTCATCCACAGAAGTTGATCCAATGACAGATATTACCTCACCCATCTTGTCTCTCTAATATCCTGAGACTAACACAGCTACAACATTGCAGATGAACACAGATGAACACCTCTGCCCCTGAATGCACTGCTGCAGAAGGAGCTGTTAAGCTCCCATAGGTTTCACTCTGATCTCTACTTTCCTCTCCAATGGATGGTGCTAGGACCATGTACAACGACCACACTGCCGTAACTGGATCAACATTGGGGTACGGACCTTCAGTGCTAAGAGCACGGGATTCTGCCACTTGGGGGAACTCCATGGCTTCCCTGGAACAGCCACTAGAGAGGGACAACCAACCATATGCTCCCAGTGTGAGTTACTCCCACATCAGGTAGCCTAAGGCTTCCCTTTACCCCTATTCTCCTTTCAACAAGCACAGTTATTTTGGCCACTACCAACACAATCGCTTCACTGTTCACTTTAGAGCCTCTGTTTCCCCCTTGTGGTACCCTAGGATCGTTGGCAGAGGCAGCATAGGATCTTTTACCCATTTGCCTGGATCCAAGCCATTAATTAACCACCTTGTACTGGTGGAAGCTGCCTGTGTGTCACAAATTTGCGTAAGCTGAGTGCTTTGGAAGTGTCTGTCAATTCTTGGCCCCCTGCCACAGGGTAGCTCTAATCTGTCTGACAGGTTTTTACAAGGCAGATTTCTCTAAGTGGAGGAATCCATTTGTTGCCCTTCTATTCAGGGATTTTTTTCTCAGCACACTGGCCCACGATGGTTGCCCAGAAGTGAAACATGCATCTGTGTTCTTTTGTGGAATTTGTTTTGCACCTTGTCTGCCTTTGCTGTCAGATTTGCTTATGCACGTGCAGTGCCTGTGGATCCTGTGCATACATGTCTGGTTCGTGTTCGCAAGCCTGTTTCCCTTTGTCTCTCACACTCACGGACAGCTGTGGCTCACAGATAGGCAGGTGTGTGGACAGACTTCAGGACTGGAAGGGGCCAACTGATGGGTCAGCCAATGTATAAAGAGCAGAATGCATAGGAAAAGCTCCTGCGGCTCCCGAAAACAGTTGGCATGTATGCCATTGCCCCTTTCAGCCTTTTAGATGAGTTTGGTGACTACAGCTCGTTTTTCCCAGTCTGCCTACAAGCTTCCTTCCTCACTGGCTTTGCACTCATATTCTGCCCTCTGAGGAAACCAGGATGGCTGGCTGGCTGGATGATTTGTTCTCTCTCTCTTTATCTGGAAGCTGCACAAAGTGTTTGCACAACAATCCCCGAGCACAGTCAAGGCAACAACTGAAACCAGCCCAATCATTTATTCTCGAGAAAGTTCGTGGTGCTCATCCTCAAGGTGCTCAATGTGCTGGGCCCAGGATATCTAACAGACCACACAAAGCTCTATTTGGGAGCTGTGGTGACAATTCCCAGACACAATGGGATTTTCTATCATAAGCTTACCTGTTCCGGAGACAAGCTTTCCTGAGGGCCAGCCCAAGACTATGGAATGAATTCACCCAGAACTCAGGGTCATCGCAAACTTCCCCACCTTCCACTTCAAGTGCACTTCTCTGGTTTGCTTTCTTTAAACAGAGGGGGCTTCAAAAGAAAGAAATGAAAACAAAACCCTACCAAAAAAAAATACCCCAGTGCACAAACAACTCTCCCCCCAGGGAGAGGATGAGAAAACAAACCACATGTAACAATGCCCAATTGGAGGCACTCAGATATTACAGTGGTGAGGGTGGCATAAGAACTTATATACAATAGAATAAATTTCTCCAGGCAGAAGCCAACCCGCACAACAACCTTCTACAGTCGTTCTTCAGTCTTAATGGTAACTGATTCCACATTTGCAGAACTTTATAACAAAAAGCTTTTGTCCATAACTTGTATTCATTTTAAGGTATGACAGTTTCAAAGCCTCTGTAGTGTGTAAGCTGGCCTTGTTGAATGTAGCGTATTAAACAGTTCACTAGGCTTACAACAGTTCAGAATGTTAAAAATAAAATTGTACCAGCAGTACTGTCGTCTCTGCGCTGGAGCAAAGCAGGCAATTTTTGAATAAAGAAAACAGCCGCATTTGTTGGAGCTAACGAACAATGCCAAATGACATATCCTGCACATAATATACAAACTGCATTGGGAGAGCTCATTAGACTGCATTATTATCATATGCAGTATTACCATCGGCAAGAACTGGCTTCCCCGCTGATGCATGCCTATTCTCAGCCAAGAGTGCTAAGTCAAACTGCTACTTAATCTATAAAGAAACTGGAGTTTAACATGGTCACCCATATAACTTGCTATAAAAGTCGCGTCAGATCAGAATGATCTCCGTATTTATCGTTTTTAGTACAAAATGCAAGATCAATCTCTCTCTCTCTCTCTCTCACACACACACACACACACACAGAATCTCTCCTACTCCCTGTCTCAGAGAAGAGGAAAGAACACAAGGCAATCTGAGGTGATCAGATACTATGGGATGGGTGCATTATAGACATCCAGAGAGCTCAGACAGATATGACAGAATCAAAGGCCTAAATCTTTAAGTCAGTCAAGCTCTTTCTCAAATGATAACATCCAGTGAGATAAAACTGTCAATGACAGCCTAGTTCAAGAATAGTGTTGAATTCAGATTGATTATTCAGATGATTATTACAGAGTGACTATTGCAGTGTAGGCCAAATTCTGCTTTTGGTTACATTCAAACAGGTTAGTTAAACATCTTTGGGGCTGGATGGGTTAGGAGATTAATAAAGGGATACAGAGCTTTCCAATGCCAGGTCATACTCCCAGGCTAGACTCCAGCCCAGGGTAGGTGGTAAGGACTGTGATTACAATTTGCTACCATCTGATGGTTGTGTGCAGCGACCTACCAACATGTGTCATGAACTGGGTGGTCTCACCCCTGCTTCCAGCAGAGAGGTGACAATTTCACCCCCACATCATTCCCAGATGCTTTCCTTGTTGCCAGTCACAACAAAGATTCAACGGAGAAAAAGGTTCCTGGAAACTGAATTGCCATCTTGTCATCTAGGCATGGTCTGTTTGGGTCAGGCCTGAGGCACATCAGCAGGGGACTATGTGGTGAAACTTGACATGATGTTGCTCAGACTGTGTTTGAGCCATGATTAAATAGAAGACTTCAGACTGCAGGGCTAGATTGCCAGCACTAAATTCATTGTAGAACAGTGAGGAGGAGGGGAGGAAGCAGGGCAAAATGAGGTAAACTTTTCTTGTGGTGATTTGAACTAAATTGAAAATGACTCTCTCTGTAGTAGTCTCTTGGGCAAGAATGGTGCTAAACAAGCACTGAGTCAGCGCTGCTAAATCATTTCTTTACAAAAAGAAGGAGGTACGGAAAAACTCCTGCTACATAGAGCAGACACCTGGAGCCTGCCGCCTAGCCTCCTGCGAGAGGGCATCCTCCAATCATGGAGATTTTCAGGGCCTAAAGAATTCATCTGCACTGTTTCCATTAAGGGTTTCTCCTCAGTACAGTAGCATGCGGGCACAGGCTGTTCCGAGCGAGACGATAGAGTTCTGATAGACTGAGACGCACTGAAGATGGAGCTGAATCTCAGCAGTCTAATGGACCCAGCGAGGCAGTAAATTTCACAGCAACTTGACACATTAATATAGAAGTACAGTCTGTTATATCAAAGGGAGATTGTCTTAGTCCTTAAGGGGGAACTGGCAATCCAAAAATGAAAAGTGTGTGCTGGCAATGGGTGAAAAATGTAGTCAACATCGAGCGTTGAACTGAGCAAGTTTTACCACCTTATCTCTGACAAACGCCATCTCAGGAAACCGTTTCTACTGCCCAGCACCTGCATTGGCTTCCAAGGGCCAGATCCTTTCTTGGGAATAGGATTGAAAACAGATAGACAATGAAAGGTTTTATATTTTTTGGGGGGAGACCTGAATATAAAACCTTCTCGCCAAGATTTTCAAACATGACCAGTAATCTTGAATATCTCATTCATTGTGTGCCCAATCTGAGCTAGCTTAAAAGGACCAGATGGTGCGGAGCAGCTGAAACAGAAACACCTAAAATTGCTGGTCACATCTGAAATTATTGGCCATTATTTTATTTTTTCTTAAATGGGTGCTGTCTCTGCAAATTTACCTCTGTCCACAATACAGGAAGTATAGGCTCTGTAAAAACAAAAGCAGATAAGACTGTATCATCTGTACTTGAAGATGCATGCTCCTGAGGTGGTGCTCTTCTCTCTTCCCCTCAGTATCTTCCAGAACATAACCAATCCTTGACACAATCTCTGGTAGGCACTACCGGCTCTTCAAAGAAACTCTCCTCCCCAGGAAATATTGCAACAGGCAAGTAAGTGCTGGAAATGGAATGGACTAAAACATCACTTTGCACACCATGGTCTCTGGAGCACTACTTATAAGATGAAACACTTAATGGAGGGATGAGCCCTACTCAGAACACTGGATTCGAGTTACCTACCACCTTGTGCAACACACTGTGTCTGGATATGCACGGACATTGTGATCATGAGTTGGGAACAAACCCAGGACCTTCATCCCCTAAAAGACAGTCTTCCACTGCTTGAAAAAATGATTAGGGGTATGGAACAACTTTGGTATGAGGAGAGATTAATATAATTGGGACTTTCCAGCTTGGAAAAGAGACGACTAAGGGGGGATCTGAAAGGGGTCTATAAATTCATGACTGGTGTGGAGAAAGTAAATAAGGAAGTGTTACTTATTCCTCATAACACAAAAACTAGGGGTCACCAAATGAAATTAATAGGCAGCAGGTTTAAAACAAACAAAATAAAGTTTTTCTTCACACAATGCACAGTTAACCTGTGGAACTCCTTGCCAGAGGATGTTGTGAAGACCAAGACTATAACAGAGTTCAAAAAAATTCATGGAGGATAGGTCCATCAATGGCTATTAGCCAGGATGGGCAGAGATGGTGTCCCTAGCCTCTGTTTGCCAGAAGCTAGGAATGGACGACAGGAGATGGATCACTTGATAATTACCTGTTCTGTTCATTCGCTCTGGGGCACCTGGCATTGACCACTACCGGAAGACAAGATACTGGGCTAGATGGACCTTTGGATGGCTGTTCTTCTGAACTAAAGAGGTGACTCCATTAGCTGAGATGAGTGTCAATATATTATCTTTTACCTGCACTAAAGCCACATAAAAAACAATATTGGGAAAGTATACAACTATGTATATATTTTGCATAATATTTTATTGTAAAGGGCTTATAATGATTTCCTGTAAAGCCTGGAAAAACAATCCTCTCCAGAAGCAGTTTTCCTTTTCGATCACAGATTTTGCTGTAATTCCCTTCTCCTTAGTCCTCTCTCTCTGTCTGTAATTGCACAAGCACAAAACGGTTGTTTCTGAAGAAAAGATCCCCTCCTACTTGTTGTTTCCCTACCTGGGAATTATATAATCTTTTGTTTGCGATACCATCATCATTTCCGCAGCAGCCAATTGTGATGCCTTAAAGTGGTCAACAAGGCAGCAGGGGAAGAAGGCTTGGTGAGGAGCGGAGATACTGTTTCTAAGGTGAGTGTCCTTAATCATGAAATGGAGAGTGCAGAAATAGAGAAAATGTATGTTATAGAGACAGAGTGGTTTGGAAACAGAATTAGTCACATTATTCATGAAGCAAGAGAGGAGCTGCACTCTAACTTTCTTTCCTTACCCTTCCTATCAATTTTCCTTTGCAACCCCGTGTTCTATCCTTCAGGCTAACTAAGAGGATATTCCCATGGATTACAGAAAAATGAAAACAAATGTTCAGACATCATCTGCTTTTCAGTGTTAATAGATATACATGTTCCCTGTATGGATTAATGTTGTCACAGGAGTGCAGAAAGACAGACAGATGGACAAAAGGACATGTAGGGCTCTCTCTAGACTTTTAGCAACAACCCTGGTTTGGGGCTGGTATGCATCCCAACCCACTCCAGAGGAAGCTCTGGGAGGCCCTGTGTCTAAGTGAGGCACAATGGTCCAAAGTTTCAGATGGTGGAAATGAACTCAGTTCCACTCAATGCAGTGGATCTGCACCAGCTGACACCACCAGGTATTTTGGCCCAAAATTGTGAGTGGTGGCTTAATGGCTGCTTCAGGGAGTCTGGTCTCCTGCACAGCTGGCCGGATCTTCTGCTGAGTGTTAGGGGCATGGCCTTGCCTCCTCTCTGCCAACAAGAGGGCGTGAGAAGGGAGCAGTCTCTTCACAAAAACAGGAGGTGGGGCACTCTTGCAGGATACTGTCTAACTGGACTGGAAAGAAAGAAAGAAAGAAAGGAAAGATTGATAGTGACACACAACAATGGACCATGTTTCATTCCTAACGTAACGCTACTTCAGTGACATTATACTAGGTGTGGCATAGTGTCATCTTGTGGACACAGCATGCATCTTACAGGAAGTGCAGAGGCAAGTAGAAATAGGCTAGAGAGAGACACGGAGACAGACAGAGTGAGAGCTAAATCTAGTTTCATCCGTTATGTTCTTGATGTATTAGTTTAATAAAAGTCATTCACCGAGAGCTGAGACTCCTTGCTTCCTCACCAGGGAATGAACATGGCCCAATATATTCATATAGATTGAGCAAATTCTGTAAAACATTTCCTGCTCCTGCAAACAACCCCATGATTTATTTATTTTTTTCATGACTACTCTCATGCAGCTTTTGTGATCTCTTACTGGCCTGATCCAAAATTTGAGGAAGCCAGTGGAAAGCTCCCATTGACTTCAGTGGACTTGGGACAGGACTCAAAGCAAACATTTGAGTGGTTGAGTTTTTACTCTCACCAATGTTCTGGAGGAGGGAGCGAACTTCAAACTTCCGTGGGGTGATCATTTGTGGAAAGCCGATGTTAAATGCACACCCGAGAGTAGTTCACACTGAAGCGCTTGCTAGGATGATTGTGTTTACTTGGTCTGGGAGCGAGGAGGACGATAGGTGAATGACCACAGCTTATTATTATTGTTTGTATTGCGTAGGAGCATCTAAAGGCCCCAACTGAGATCAAGGCCCTTTTGTGCTTGGTGCTGCACAGGAGAACAATAAGACAGTCCCTGCCCCGAGGATTTTATAACCTAACTACACAAGACAAGCAAAGAGTGGAAGGGGAAACAGAGAAACAGAGAGGTGCAGTGACTCAGTAAAGGTCATGTATCTGCTTCGTGGCAGAGCCTGGAATAGTTCACAGCTCCCTTGAGACTTAGACCGTGATGCTTCTTCATCACACCTGCTTCAATTTCCAATACTGTCTGTCTATCAAATACTCACACATTCTACTGCTCACAACCCACCCACAGCCAAAAAAACCCCAAAAACTAAACAGAAGTGTGAAACAAATCCTTCCAATAAATCCAAGGAAATTGAAATCTCCTGGTAGATATTCCACCAGCAGAAGAGAAAAGCTAAATTAGTCTAGTAAATTATTCATAGTGAATTATTCACTGAGCTCTAATATTTATATATCACCTTTCATCTCAAAGTATTCTACTTACTGAGATTTTATACAGACTATCTGCATGGTATGCTTTGGGATCTTTACTGACCACAGATGGCCAGAACCACATTCTTACATCTCATCTGAAATACAGCACCCTCAGCAACACAGACCTCTGTAATGGTGTGCTAAGGCATAGGTCGGTGCTGACAAAGCCAGGAAAGGCACGGCCTATGTAAGTCATCAACAACACATCCAGCAGAATTTATGGAAGATCTCCAGGGTGTCATCTGGAGACCTGAACAAAACACAGCAGAAAACGGGGGTCAGAACCAAGCCACAATGAAGTTCCAGAGAGGAGCATTCAAGCTAGGACCTCCTCATGGCAGAATATTCTCTGGAATCTATCCAGGTACTTACAACCCCCCGTAATGCTATAGCATCCAAGCACTTCATAGTCATCCCCAGATCTTACCTTCATGACATCCCTGCAAGGTAGGGAAGTAGTATCCCAATTCTATAGATAGGGAATTGAGGCACCAAGTGACTTGCTCAGGGTTACACAAGACTTCAATAGCTGAGTCAGGAACTGACCCCGTCTCACTAGACCATCCTTCCTTCCTTAGCCTTGGGCTAAAGCTGGTTTTGCCTAGTTGCTGAGTCCAGAGCCATAAATTCACACGGAGAGGTCTAGAAAAAAACATCCCTTGAAGCTGAGACAAACATCTCAGGGTAATACTACTTGGGCTACCAAAATTTAACACCAAGGGAAGGAGTAACAGAAAATGCTCCTTAAATAGCATATAGTTCTATCGCATCTTCCATCTGAGGCTCTCTAACCACTTTACAAGCATTCATTGATCAGGCATCGATATTCCCATTTCACAGATGTGGGGAAAAAAGACACAGAGAGGTGAAGTGATGAGCTCAACATCACACAGCTAATCAGTGACAGAGTCAGCAAAGTCCTGGGAGACCAGGGGGCCTTGACCCTCACTGCTACAGCACCCTTAGTGAAAGTCCCCATTGAATCTAACAGAAATCCTTGCTGTGGGCTTTTTAAGCTATCCTTTAGGATTCAGTGGCGACTATTCTCCATGCTATAGCATTCAGTGCTAGAGGGTGGGTTCAAAAAACCCATAGAAAGGAGATCATTCTTTATGAAAGTCTACAGGTGTTTAGAATCATTTCTAAAAGACTTGATTGCATTTCTATGGTGCCCACTTGATTCATTCAAGGGAACTTTTCCCTAAAGACACACTCTCCTTACCATTTAAAAACTCAGCCCAGCAACTGGCTGGAAGGGAACAGGGAGTGGCTGGGAGGAAGGTTAACAGCTGAAGTGAACTGAAGAGGAGAAAAGAAGCGGCACATTTAAGAGAAAAAAAATAGACTTGATTGCGCTGGTAAAAATAATCTTGAATTCATGATTGCTGGATGAAGTGAAATAGGTGCACCCACGTCACATATGGAATGGGCTCCCACCCTGCCACAGAGAAATCTGAGCAAGTTATTACGGAGCAGATGTTCTCAGCAACACCTGGCAGCACAGCAACACTGCTCCTCCTTGTTGCTGAATCGTGTGTTTTCATGAATGAAAACATTGCACTGCTCAAAAACCTGCATTAACCCTTTGAGCGGCCTACAGTCCCACAGCTACTGGCAAAGGGCTGTTATTTGGCAAGGAGGGAGGACAGTTTATTACAGCAGCTGTGCCTCCTAGGCAGCGCTGAGCGTTGGAGACTGGAGATGTGAACATTGTCAATAACACGGAAATGGTCTTCTGTGACATTTAGAGCAGTGGAGAAAAACAACTTAAGGGCTTATGTAGCAATATGAAGCTAGGACTTGCCATACCGGAACAGACTAATGGTCCATCTGGACTGGTTTATGTTCTCTGATTGGCCAATGCCAGATTTTTCAACAGATGATGCAAACCTCCACAATGGATCCAATTGTGCCACGGAGAAGAGGAAAGGAAATTTCTCCTCAAACCCCAGGGCACGAGGAGCTGTTTCAGTGAATTTAGGAATTCTTGAAAGCTCCAGACAGGTGCTGGACTGATAGTTCTGGTGATAGAAGAATTCTATTTATCTAGGAAGATAAATGTAACCCTGGAGCAAAAGGCACAGGTACCACTCAAGTCCTACTCTGAAGCTTAAGGGGGAATTACCTGGTGCATAGATCTTGTACTGGGTTTCTGCCCCAATGAACCTATCCAGCAAAGGCACTTGCAATGCAAGCTTCTCCACATTCCTCTGCCAGTATGCCCCAGCCACGAAGAGTAAGAGACGAGCTAGGTCTCCGTGGCCCATTCAGCTTTTTGATCTTTCTTCCGCCAAGCAGGGTATTACAGCTGTGTGGGTTTTTTTGTTTTGTTTTATGTAGACACCTATGCACGAACAGCTGGATTCACATGCCTGGCTTCTTTCATAATAGGCCTCCAAACATCTGTCAGGCGGTAACTGCTTTCAATTCCTCCCACCAAGAGCTCCAGACATGAAGGTGAAAAGCTCTTGTATCCCATTACCAAGCCTGTAAGCCATCCAAGTCCCCTGATGCATGAGGATTGATAGCCCTTGTAATATCTTGTATCCTGGTAAGTGGAACTGCAGATGCTATTCTTATTCATATAAATGTCTACAGTAATCTTTTTTTGGATTATCTTTGATATTCTATAGTTAAAGATGACAGGGGAGGGGGAAACAAACCACACAACTCCAGTATGCAGATAGCATTCAATATTTATGACACACCATCTATACCACTAAATATAGAACATAAGAAATGATCACTAGACAAATTTGTTAACATTCAAAAGCATGGGGAATAGTGAGAATAGCAATGTCACTTAGACAGGAAAATATAGTACTATTACCTGTTATCCCTTTCATTGTGTTAACATCTTCTCTGAGACATAATATGCTTTATAACAGCTTGCCACAGCCTCATCAGTTCAGGAGCTGTTATTACTAATGCACTTCATAACGTATGATAATAAAATATTTAAGAAAAAAAGGCTACACGCCCCTCCATTGTTTCGTGTGAATTAAGCCATTACAAGAAGTCATCTTGAAGGGATTATTGGTTGAATAGATTAGGTTTCTCCTAAAATTGTAATCAGGTAGGAGGTCATGTCTTCTGAGTTCTTCTACCAAAGATTCAGGAAACCGAATGCAAGATGGACAGCAGTGTGGAAAATCACTGGCCACCAAAGAAGTGCAATACTGCAAAACTTTTGTATGTCACGCCTCCCCTTCCATCATTCTGCCTTGTGCTGTGATACTGACACACCTCAACAACTAAACCAGGGTTCATCCTCTCCAGGATTTGGATGGTAGAGTCAAAAGCCAGCATAGGCCTTTGCAGGCAGTTGGTGGTTCAGCAGGTGATGCTACTTCTACTGGGTTAATACAACTAGGCTGGGTTGCTGGATATGCCATCAACCATTCTACCAGACGTGACATGAAACTGCAATACTGATATTTTGTGGTTAGTAAAGCCCATTTCCCTCCTCTCCCTGCCAAAGACTAAGGTTGTTAACTCTGGTGTCCTGGCCAAATTCTGCTTGGGGTAATTACATTCCACCTGCTTATATTCCACCTCTAGAAGTGATTTGCCCCAGAGTTACCAGTGACCTATGAGAAGGTGGCATGATTTGGCCAATAGTGTTTGCAAAGAGGGAGGGTGGGTACTGTACTTCTTTGGTGGAATAGAAGGACATGCTGGGGGAGTGGGGGAGTAGTAGCAATGTCATTTCCAAAAGGTGACTGTCAGTAGCCATAGGTCCCGTCCAGGACTAAGGATTACTCTGTGTGCGAACATTAGGCAGCATAGTCTGTGATAGCTAGAGAGCCAGGGAGACATCTCTGGGGCTGTCTGCACTCAGCAGCCTCAGTGAAGAAGCTCCTTTATATTCATTATAACCGAGGCCCTGCACACAGCGTAGTGGTGGCAGCTTCATGAGTTTCTTTTCAGAGCGCTAAATCCTGATTCCACTGAAGTCAATGACAACCCCCCCCCTGCCGTCAATGGGAGCGGCTGTGGCCCCGTAAAGCTCAGGGATGCTTATTCTCCCTTGCTCTGCTGTAGGAATACAAGAGTTCTTTTGTCTCAATTATTCTTGCAAACCTTGGAACTTTGTGTGATGCTGGTAGACCAAGTGCGAGCTCTGGCCAAGGCCGTAGGATTTAGCTAGGAACTGACAGACTTATGCCTGGAAACCAAAACAGCTCCCCCGTATGCTAGTTTTGTCCAAAATAGGTACTAGTCTTATAAGAACGTATTTCGTGTTTAGACTATGAGCTGCTTGTAAGTTGCCGCCTGCATTATTAGCACTTGTATTGGCTGTATTTCATACTATAAGGAAACAGGTAAGTTTTGCTTTATAACTTGGAAAATGTTTGCTCTGCACTTGTGATTCCAGGCCCGGGAATCGTCTCTCTCCCTCCTCCCTCTATTCAGGAGGCCTATGAAGAGTAAATGGGCCATTAAGGAATATCATATGCAAAGGATTGGTGAATGGCCCTATCACACCTTGGAAATACTACCTCCAAAGGAGCTCTGCTCATGGACGGGATGGTCAAAGGTAAAATATAAAACATGGTCACAAGAAAAAAAAAATCATCCCTTTGCTGTTTGAACTCTCACAGGGCCAGACACACTAAAATTAAGCAGAAATCGCAGAGTCAACCTGAAAGACATTTTGAACTGACAGAGTACTACATCTCTGTCCCCTTATGGAACTATAGATGGTAACTCATTCATGTGTCCCTGTTTCCTTGCTTTAACCTGTACATAACTTTTTTCCTAGTTAATAAACCTTCCGTTAGTTTATGACAGAACTGGCTACAGGCGTTGCCTGTGGTGTGAGATCTAAGGTACAAATTGAGCTGGGTAAGTGACTGGTTTCTTAGGACTGAGAGCACTCTGAATGTTTTGTCATTTTGGTGTAAGTGACCATTTACCACAAAGCCCAGCCTGGGTGCCAAGAAAGATTGGAGAGCCTAAGGGGACTATCTGTGAGCCCATGACAAGACTGTTACAGTGATCCAGGAGTTCACATTTGTTACTCAGTTGGTGAAATCTAATTATAGAACTCATCACAGTTTGGAGGGTCTGCCCTGAGGTGGACACATGCTCCTGAGCCACTCCAGACAGCATGACACTTGGTTTGTTCAGGCCTTTGGGGAGGGTGAACGATGAGTCAGAGCTCTAGTGTGCTTCCATTTAGGGGGCAATTTGGCCTAATACATAGATCTGTGGACTACAATCAGGAGACCTGGATGCTATTCCTGCCTCTGGTTTCCTGGGTCATCTCCCTGTGCCTCAATTTCCCCATCTGTAAAACATGAATAATGACACTGTCCCCCTTCTGCAAAGTGCTTTGAGATCCCTGGATGAAAAGTAATGGGGAAGCTAAGCATTCTGTCTATTTTATTAATAGTCTTGTTTTCCATGTAAAGCATTTCTATTAAAACTAAATGGAATATGAAACAAAATCTCAAGAAGCAAGTCGCAACACATTGTTTAACAATCTTATTTGAGCACCAAGCAGCCCTTAGAGGATTTCAGGAGCACAGTGTAATATTAATCAAAGATAAGTTAATACATAATGTTTGGTGGGCCAAAAAATGCATTTAAACTGTAATTTCTTGTTTGTTCAAAAAGCCAGAGAGAGATATTGAACATGTAAGTGATGCCACTAAATTCAATAACAATAAGCCCTTGATTTATCTCCTTCCTTTACAGTTTTAGACCCAAATCATCTGATGTTCTGATTAATCTTTTATATTAGAACTTGGTGAACGCTTCACAACAGCTTCCATGAATACTTATTGGAATTTTAAAACAAATTTGCTTCAATTGTGTCTGTGCCTTCCCTGCTGCGAATAGCCTGGAGAACAAGGCAGTGCTGATCACAGAAACAAGGAATTTTAAGAAAATACTTCACAATATGCGTGTGAATTTCAAATCTGGAAGAGCAAATGTTTACACCAGAAACTGGATTATAATAGTTACACTCATCCAATCAGGGAACTGAGCCATACTATGTGATCTATATAACCAGTCAAAGTAGCTTGAGCAGGGAATAACTCACAACAAACTGATTGCGATCAACAGACCAATTATTCACAGAAATTATTTAACAAATACAGTCTAATAACAAAGGCACTCAGGAAAATTGTGACCTGAAATACTTGGTTAGTTCAACTTTGTTTTGCCGTCAGGAGGCAGCTCAGACAGAAAACTGAGATCCTGACCTCTCAAGGTCAAACAGGGTTCTACCCAACTCTGTGGAAGCCAATAGAAATCCTGTCAGGGGCGGCTCTAGCTTTTTTGCTGCCCCATGTACGGCAGTTGGACAGCCTTCGGCGGCTTGCCTGCGTGAGTCCCCCGTCCCACGGATTCGGCGGCGTGCCTGCAGGAGGTCCGCCAGTCTTGCGGCTTCGTCATACCCGCCATCGAATTGCCACCGAATCCACAGGACCGGCGGACCTCCCGTAGGCAAGCTGCCAAAGGCTGCCTGACTGCTGCCCTTGCAGGGACCGTCAGGGCACCCCCCACAGCTTGCCGCCCCAGACACGCTCCTGGAGTAGCAGCTGAATGCTGCCATAGCCTGACTGGTAGTTTGGACTGGACCTGAAAGTGCTTATGGTGCTTTTGGAGGTCCTGATTCAGAAAAGCACCAAAGCACATGCTTAAGTCCATCCCTCCTCAAGACATCACGTATGCATGTCCTTAGCTTTAAACGTATCCTTAAGTTCCATTGTCTTGGGACTTAACACTGTGATTTAGGGCTGTCGTCAGAAAGGAATGCTGCGCTGAATTGGATCCTGAAAGAGACGCAGAATTTTCATGAGTATTATGATTTGTATTGCTGCAGTGCTTACCCTGGGGTATGTTCACACTGCACGCTAAGCCTGGGTGTGTGGGACTGGGGCTTGTGGACTCAAGCGTTTCCAAGCCCGTGCTTGAGTCTCCACACTGCATTGTAAACCTAGGCTTACAACTGCTGGACCCGAGTCTCACAACCATGCTCACATGTCCACCAGGGCCGGCTCCAGGGTTTTTGGAGCCCTAAGTGGTGGTGGGGCGGGATCCACAATTGCGATCGGTGGCAATTTGGCGGTGGGTCCTTCCCTATGTGAGGGACTGAGGGATCCGCCGCCGAATTGCTGCCGAAGAGCCGAATATGCCACCCCTTCCCATTGGCCGTCCTAGGCACCTGCTTGCTGCGCTGGTGCCTGGAACTGGCCCTGCTGTCCACACTGCGCTACACAGACCTTCTGACTCAGGTCTGAGGCTTGAGCTGTGTCCACACTGCAAAATGACAGGGCTTGGACCTGAGTCACAGAAGAACTCAGGCTCTGACGCACCCCTGAGCAGGATCCTAGGACCTGAGTCCTGAGTGCTTGCTGATCCAAGTCAGATTGATGTGTGTGTGGATGGAAGCAGGGCTTGGGCTTAAACCTGAATCAGAGCCCAGGCTTAGCATGCAGTGTAGATGCAGACCAGGACCCCATGGTGCTAGGTGCTGTACAAACATAAAACAAAAACTGTGCTTTTCCCAAATACAATATGGGGATAATCATATTGCAGCTACATACAGTTCCAATATAGTTCCAACCGCACATGGGATTTTTGTCCTAAAATGTGTCTGGCTTTGCAATGTGTCTGCTAAACAACTTCCAGATTCTACCCTGAGAAGGCTTCATTACAGTGGTGGGTGAGATACTACTTGATAGAGGTGCGTGGCACAGACACCATTTGTAAAGCAGCTTGTCGTTTGTGAGACGCTAGATGAAACCTAAATATTATTACCAATGAATATTCCCTTGCTGGCATGTGCTACCCACCCAGGGAGGATGAGTCATGCCTGCTCCGACAGACACAGCTCTCACCGACTGTCGCTAAAGCCTTTTGTGAGAGACAGCACTTTAGTAATTACTGCGCGATTATTTACTGAATGTAGAGCCGAAACACACAAAAACACAGAGGCTGACTCATCTCACAATCACACTTTTGCACAGATATATTCTGAAGATGCTCTCGGCAGCAGCCCACAGACAGCGCAGCAGACTATTTTTAGCCTAGATCATTAATGCTGCATACCAAGCAGTAAAGAGGCTAAGTAAGCTTACAGAACTGACACCCACCACCAATATCCTTCCTCTTTATCATTAGTTTTTAATCCATTAAAATATACTTACTTTTAAACCTTTCAAGATGATAGACAGATAGAGGGGTATGTATGGTAGATGATGACAGACAGACAGACTTATTGGAATGATTGCTGATTACCTTGGTCTTTTGGAGAGGGAGGTGGGTGGTATATTTTATATCTAGTTTACAGTCATATTATCCCATAATAAAACCTCCATGTATCACTCCTTGTAATTGCAGTGGCATGGCCAAATTTCAGACAGACCAGAACTGCACAATTTGGCTTTGGATGTGATCTGATTTTGCCCAAAGCCAAAATGAGTTCACATGCAGGGTTTCCCTTCTAGACCCACTCTGCGCACCATTCTGATCAAATGTCAGTGTTGCTGCTGGTAAACTTAACCAACAAGCAGTGTCCATCCATGTCTCCAGGAAGATAATGGCTTCTATCACTTTAAAAACAACAAACAGTCTACATAAATCTATGAGCAAATTAGAAATGGTCCTTGGGCTTCTGCTAGGAGGATGGAGCTTGGCTGTTCTCCGTGGTGGCAGATGACAAAACAAGGAGCAATGGTCTTAAGTTGAAGTTGGGGCGGTCTAGGTTGGATATTAGGAAACACTATTTCACTAGGAGGGTGGTGAGGCACTGGAATGTGTTACCTAGGGAAGTGGTGGAATCTCCTTCTTTAGAGGTTTTTAAGACCCAGCTTGACAAAGCCCTGGCTGGGATGATTTAGTTGGGGTTGGTCCTGCTTTGAGCAGGGGGTTGGGTTAGATGACCTCCTGAGTTCTCTTCCAACCCTGATATTCTATGATTCTGGCAAGTTACCAATGAGCCTCTCTCTGCCACACATTAAGGCCTTGGCTACACTGGCGCTTTACAGCGCTGCAACTTTCGCGCTCAGGAGTGTGAAAAAAACACCCCCCTGAGTGCTGCAAGATGCAGTGCTGTAAAGCCTCAGTGTAAACAGTGCCGCAGCGCTGGGAGCAAGGCCCCCAGTGCTGCAAGCTACACCCGTAGAGGAGGTGGAGTACGTGCAGCACTGGGAGAGCTCTCTCCCAGCGCTGGCGCTCCGACCACACTCACACTTCAAAGTGCTGCCACAGCACAGCGCTTTGAAATTTCAAGTGTAGCCGTACCCTTAGGCTGCATGCGTGCAGACACACATAGCTCACCCTTTTCACTTAACCCAGTTTTGGGCTAGCCAACAAATTTGTGTTCTTTGATGTGCGTGACTTGTTCTGTGGATGGCTACTTTGATCCCACCACGGCTGATGAGATTCAGAGCGCAGCAAAGTATCTTCTGTAAGGATGCTGCCCTAAGGCATCATCATATTTGTACATAGCTTCCACCCACACTTAGCTTTCACTCAACAAACTCGTGTTTCTTGGTGCAAGCCCATGCAGACTCAAGGCTCACGGGTTATCCCATGGAGGGAGCCTCACTGGAGACTAAGTATGCTCCTCCTCTTTTCCTTCCCCAGGTTCACAAACTGCTCACACATCAGGCCAGCCTAGCCAGGCTAACAGATATGGCTTTTTTGTTTTGCCATTGTCGCTTTGCAACAAGCTGGTTACAAATAAAATGCTAATGTGGTAACGGATATTTCTAATTTTGCATAAAAAACAATTTCCTCTGTCACAGTTACAAGGCTGGCTGCACCTCTCTGGTCTCTCTGAGAGCACACCCTCAGGTGTTGGGTCACATACCTTTACCTCTGCTGAGGAAGAATTCTCCAATTCTAATCCTCTTAGAGCTGGCCCAGGCTACAGGATCCTGGGTATCAACTGTGCTAACCCAGCAGGAGTTTGGTACCTGCAATTCTTCCTTTCAGGAGTCTGTGAGCCCTGGCATACAGTGACACACAGCCTGTTTCAATCAAAGAATTGTTTATTTTAACCCATAGGAACAATGCATCATGAAATAAAGGATTTTAAAACAACCAGCTACATATACATCTATTTTACCTAAACACTTATCATGCCCTCCTGGGAACCTAGTCAGGCCTAGGGTGGTTTCTCTGAACAACTCCCCCGCTCTGTCTTGAGAGAAAGGCCCTTTCTAAACCCTGCTACAGTTCTTTGATCTGTGATCCCAGGCTTCTTCCTGTCCTGGCATTTTCTCTGAATTACCCTCAAGTGCTTGTGGAGAAGCAGCTTATATTGAGCCATTCTTTCCTTTTCTGCTTGCTTTGATTCACAACAGCCTCCTGTGAAATGGCACCAATACAGTCATACCGTCAGAAAGCCAATTCTGTATTCCAATAACCGGGTCTACCTACGGTAATTAGAAGCCCGAACTCTGCCATACCATCCTCAACCCCTGTGTGATTCTCATTAGTGCGAAGTCAGGTTGCCCATATACACACAGGGCACTGCAAACCCAACAGTCTTGCTCTCCTCTATAGGTCGGGTTCATCTTCTGCCTACTCTTCACTTCACTCGAAGTTTTCTGCAGCTTGTTGAAACACCGTGTGCTTCCCATTCTGCTCCACCCACCCTGCTTATGCCTCTCAGTGCCTACTGCCTGCACCCGTGAGTCCAAAAAGTCTCTGCATGGAAGGCATGGCAGGAGAAGCAATCACTACTCACTACCTTCCTCAATCTGCAGGCAAGATAGCTGGGATAGCCAGTTCTACAGCTGTGCTGGGAGGGCATCTGTTTGTCAGCAACGCCACTAGGAATTCATTTATGCACAGGAAGGACAGGCATGAGGTAGAGCCCAGCGAATGACTGGCTTCAGCTAAAGTATGAGCTGGCCCAAGCCTGCACCCTAAACTCAAAGGAAATTGTTTGCCATTAGGAACAGTTTGGTCAAACTTTCACACACCCATCACGCATTTTTTTTCCCACTTAGATTCCACCCTCTAGTGAAAATTCTCATTTTTTTTTCTTTGGATTTTACTGGTCCCAGCTGGTCAAAATAACAACATAATAACGCCTACTATTACAGTACTTGGCATGTTTCATTAGTAGCTCTCACTCTTTAATGTATTTATCGTCACAACACCGCTATGAGGTAGGGAAGCCTTGTTTTCCCCCACGGAAACTGAGGCACAGGAAGTCTAATTCTGTGTTTCTCAACAACCAGTCCATGGAGTGGTGCCAATTCCTGAGATTTCCCTGACACAGGTTAGGAAGGCAGAAAACTGGTCCCTGGTATCAAAAAAGTTGAGGAACATTGGTTTAATTGACTTGCCCAAGAACACAGAGATAGTCTATGGCACAGCAAGAAACTGAATTCAGATCTCCCATAGCCTAAACCAGTACCCCAACCACTGGACAATCCTGCCCTCTATCTGCCCGCTATGTTCCCAGGACAACATGTCTTTCAATGAAAACCGACATGGTACGAAATTTGAGATACTAGAAAGAACTCTCTCAACTGGTTAATCCATCACGGGAAAGCTCTCAGCCCTGGGGTACTAGACAGAATCCACTCCAGGTCTGTTGTGACAAACATCTTTGCCTGTTTGATTGCTATTGCTTTCTATACAGTTCCTAGCAGGCCCGTGTCCACATCACAAAAGCCCCCATCGGAACAATGCCTTAACTGGCCCCGTTTATCAATGGAGGTGCCAAGGAGTAAAGAACTCAACATCTTCTTGCCCCCCTAGAGGTGGTGACTCTAAGCCAGGGCTGAGGCTAGAGAGGTGGGGTTGGGCCAAGGCTTTTTGGATTGGCAGGGAGCTCACATTGCTGCCAGCACTGCTTGCCAGCATTTCAATCCAGCTCTCTGAGAAAACGTAGCAAAAGCGGCCAAGGAAAATGTTTCTTAGATGTTGCCACAGGTGCTGCAAAGCGCTCTCTCTCTCTCTCTCTCTCTCTTCTTGAGGCCACTTTGCTCACTCCAGAGGCACTTTCCTGGAGAAGAGTCCTCTTCCTGCTTCTTTTGCCTGGGATGTGTTCTGAGTGTAGGATCCTCCTTGCTCCATCGCTCTTGGACTCTGCAGGAGGGCAGCATGCATTGCCCAAGTCCCGGCTCCTTTATGCTGAGTGAGTGTTCTTGAGAGCTCTCTGGCTGCTCACATGGAGATAGGCACTTTATTTTCCCTTGCTGCGAGAGGACTTTCCTCCAATATTTGTAGCTGTAAGGTGAGCCCTGGCCCTCTTTACATTAATTGTTAATGCCTTTCTCAATTCAGATGCAGTTACGAACCTATCAGCTCATAGGCACCGACTCTGTGGGTGCTCCGGGGCTGCAAAAAAAAAATAGTGGGGGATCAACACCCACCGGCAGTCTCCTCAATCAGCTCCTCCCCCTCCCCCAGTGGCCCCACCAATGAGCTCCTCCCCCTTCCTCCCGGGAGCCACTGATCAGCTGTTCAGCGGAGTGCAGGAGGTGCTGGGGAGGGAAGGAAGGAGAAGGGGTGAGGGCAGGGCACGCTTGGGGGCAGGGTGTGGGCATGAAGAGGTGGGGCAAGGGTGGAGGCTCAAGAGAAGGGGTGGAGTGGGAGCGGGGCCTGGGATGGAGCACCCCTCCCCAGCAACTCATAAAGACAGAGCTTATGCATCAACTCCTTATATGGCTTTCCACCCATCTCCGCTTTGTTAAAGTCAGACGCGTGCGGGATGGAAAGTTCATCTAGCTCCGCAAGACATCTGCAGCTGGGCAGGCCAGTTGCTCTGTGGCCCAGCTCCAACAGCATTCAGGGGCGGCACCCCATCCCAGGGCAATCTCTAGGGGTTCTTCTACCTTAGCGCAAGCAAATGTCCCTATCTAATGTGCCAGCCTGCAGCTACCTGAACAAACAACAACATAATGTTTAGTACCCCAAGCCTACTGCCTATCCCGTCTATATGGGAGAGGTGGCTATGACCCACACTTCTGAGATCCTTTCTGGGCCTCTTAGGTGTTGCCCCAACAATCTCAGTCTCCCTCTCTGGTCCTCTCAGCCCCTTCAGACTGTCTCTGACCCTTCCCAGGCATCTTAGGCTCCCTTCAGTCCTCTCTGTAGCTGTCTGGGAGTCTATCCAGCTCTCCACAGCCCTCTTCTTGCCTCTCCCAAAAACCTCATAAGAGAATTGTTTGCTGTTGTCCTTTTAATCCTCCAGGCAAGCTGCGCAGCCATGCCCTTCATCAGACACAGTTGTCACCTCCAGGAAGCACAACTGTAACCCTAGCAAAGGTCTGACACAGGGCATACCTAACAACGGCCCCCTTCCCCTCTCTCCGTTGCTATATAAAGCACTCTCCATTTATAGCTCTGTCAGAGTCTCCATGCCCGTCTCTGCTCCCCAGCATTGGAAGGATGGAGCTGTTGGAGATGTCATTGTCCAGGAACTAATTAGATGGTGTGTGCGAAGCCAGCAAAGGAAGGAGAAATATATTAACAACTCCAGTTAAGCTCAGCGAGGGAAGTAAAACTTTCTATAAAAAGCGCTGGCTGGGTCAGAGCTCTGACGAGGGACTAATCAGCCCTAATGTATTTATTTCCTTTACAGATGGGAAGAAAAGGCCTGGCAGCAGCGGTAGAAATGAGCAGACACAACTTGTCACTTGATACCTCGTCTTTTTCCCCTGTTTCTTTTATCCGTCCCTTATTATTATTTGTATTACAGTAATGCCTGGAGACCTCAGCTGAGATCAAGGACCCCACTGTGCTAGGCGCTGTACATACCCACACTAAGAGACAGCCCTGAAGAATTTACAATCCAAATAGACAAGACAGACAAATGAAGTGTCACTATCCCCATGTTTACAGATGGGGGGATTGAGACGGGGAGATTAAGTGACTAGCCAAAGGGCAGATCAGAAGTCAGTGGCAAAATTGGGTAATGAGTTCAGCAACCATGAGACCCAATCCAAAGTCTTTTAGCCACAAGACTATCTTTCCTCCCTGATAAGCTAGAGCAGCTATCTGTGTGAAGCAGCACTTGGCAGCAGCCACGCAACCAGCCCGAACACAGCCTTATTCTTTCTGCTGCTGGACACCTTGCTGTGATAAAGCACTAAGGGCAGATCTACGTGGCAGCTGGAGGTGTGATTGCAGCACATGTAGACACACTCGAGCTAGCTTTGATTTACACCAACCAGGTACCAACAGCAGTGCAGCTCTGGCAGCATGGACTTCAGAGTGGGCTAGCTGCCCAAGTAGGTACGCAGGTTCCTGGGAGGGTCTGTACAGCCCAGGCCGAAACCTGTGCTTTCATAGCTTCAGCCCCAGACCTATGGCAACTCAGAGCCTCTCACCAATAGCAAGGACAGAACTCAGATCCTTCTGCTCCAAATGCCTCGGCCACCTAAACGAGAATCTCTGTTAGCAATGCCAGGCTCATGACACACAACTGAGCAATTCTGAGTGCACCCAACTCAGATCCTTCTGCTCCAAATGTCCCAGCCACTTAAATGAGAATCTCTGCTAGCAATGCAAGGCCCATGACACACAACTGAGCAATTCTGAGTGCATTCAGCAGCGGGCAGTGGTACAAATACATACTAGCAAGATTATTACAATATTGAAAAGGACACTGTCAGTTTGAATTTGGCCCACCATTTACATTGCACAAAAACAAGGTGTTAGACAACCTAAGTCCAATAGAAATGTTTCCTTCAAATAATAACAACAACAACAATCCAGTAAAACTTGTTTTTTTTAAAACTCAGAAACATTTCCTCTCCAGTGCTTGCTACCCAAATATTTCATCAGTAAGTGAAACTGACCCCATTGACTTGCACTGTCCAAGCCAAGAGAAAGGCAGTTATGCTGACAGTAACACACAAACTGGCTTTCTAAAATTCTTCCATATGAAACAATCCAGGATGATATTAGTAAGATATGTCCTTCTTTGCAACATATGATTTTTAAGAGGACCGTGTCCCTTTCACTACATCAAATGTACCTACTGGCTAGGCAAGGGACAAGGTACATCATATCCACAGCTAGTCTGTGTGAAAATGTATGCTCATTGCTACTTCACTCTCCCTCCTTCTACTTGTCTACTTCACCCATCTGTAGCATCTTGTCACCAGTCTTTGGAGCACGGACTATCTCCTACATCTTTTTACAGTGCTTAGCACAAGGGCGCCCTGCTCCCTGATTAGAATCTATAAGCACTAGGTTCTAATGTAAGACAAACAAATGACCTAATTATTAATTAAATAATGATGAGGATGACAATGATATGAGGCTTAATTTATTAAAACTATGCAATTATAATATGCTTTGCATTTTTTAGCTGCAAAGTAACACATAAGTGTAAGTATTGTATGATCTTCTCTGGTCAGAGCACACCTAAGGCTTGGTCATGCATGGTGCTGAATATCATGGCTCTGCTTAGGCACCTATGTCATTTAAAGCATGTGAGCAGGGACTATGCAAATCAATGAAGTCAGTGTCCACGTATGTGCTTAACATTAAGCACTTTGCAGGACTGGGACTAGCACTTTCAGCACCTTGTACATCAAACTCCAGCTGCATAATTCAGAAGGAACTAAACTGCTGTGCAGTCAGAACCTGGTTTTAAACCTTCTGTCTTTTTTTCTTTTTAATCTAAAGTTTCCCCAGTGCAGAAAGAAATTACTCGGTAAAGAACACGTTCTTATTTAACTCTCTGTTACTCTGATGCATCAGCAGTCTTAGTCTCCCACTACAGCTTTACTGAAGTCACCATCAATAACACAGCTTACTAAAAATACACAGGCTTGATGGCAGCAGTGAGTGGTTTTTTGGACTTTCATGACCAGTATTCCTCTAGGACTCGCTGTGGAAAAGAGCACTAGAAATAGACATACACACACACACTTACACACAGAAGATAGCCGAAGAGGAAATTAATTGTCAAAGCTACCAAATTGGACTGAAGCACAAACAGAGAGGTGGTTTCAGAACACAGCAAAGAGCTTTTCTCTTTGGGTACTGCTGCAACAACCGCATCATTATTTCCGGAGGAGACTCCAGCCTGACATTCCATTTGAAAACTGTCATTTGGCAAGTGTTTAATTACTTCTCAGATACAAAGGATGGCCACAAATGTGTGATCTGTCTTGTTAGGGACAATCAAACTCAACCCCGTTGAGTCACTGCAAAATATAGATGGGATTTAGAATTGTTTTATCATTCACTCAGTATTTCATTAATGATTTTGCACCCTTCCTTTGAGCTCAGTTCATTAGCTAGTGGTACCCAAGGTGGAAAACATCCTCCCTGAGCCATTAGCTTGCTTTCTCTGCTCCTTTAATCCTCAGCCAGTGGCCCCTCTGGTACCTCAAGGTGATACCTTGACTTTGCTGTTCTATTAAAGGTGCCTAACCTTTCACAATATTTATTTTTATTGAAGCAAGAGTTCTGCCTTCAATCAAGAGAGAGCCAGGGTTTCTTAGCTCCCTGTAGATATCACCCACTCCTTTCATAGTCGGAGTAGTGTTGTCAAAGCTGTTTGTGTGGCTTCTCAGCTTCCCGTTGATCTAATTTGTTCCAAACATTTTCCCCAACCATCACACAGCGTAAGCTTCTGAACTTTTCTGTAGGCTGCTCCTCGGAGGTCAGATCCTCTTTGCTGTCAAGGAAACAAATAGTTTGTTTCTATCGAAGGAGGTCAAATACAATAAGGAAAATGCATCAGCATTGGAGATTTAAACAAATTGCCAGTGACACAATTTCTAATGCAGAGTTTTGTCATCTGAAAAATTGATCGCGACCCCATGTTGCCTCAAATTGTATCCATGCTACCTGGACATAGTCTGAAAGGGCAAGACCTGCTGTACAGTACTGACCACTGATTGGTGAAAATGAAGAGCCATTGCCATGCCCTATTTTATTATATTGCTGTTGTTCTGTTTACATCCTTTGGTGGCTGATGGCCAAAATCAGGATAATAGCGGCACAATTGCTGAAGCTAAAAACAGCTCCTCCTCTAAGTCAAGTGATAGTGTTATCATTATACTAAGTGCACCCCACAGCAGGTGCTATCAGGGAACAGGTTCCTCAGCTGATGAGAGAACAATCAAAATAGGCCAGTGATTCTCAATCTTTTGTTTTCATTTGCGGACCCCTAAAATGTTTCAAATGCACATGCCCATGGACCACAGGTTGAAAACTACCATTCTCTGATAACAACCACCTTTTGCAGATCCCTTAGACATAGCCTGCGGAACCCCTGAGGTCCGTGGAGCTCAGGCTGAAAACTGCTGAATGAGGCAAAATTCAGATGAAGGCTGGGGAACAGGCCAAACCAAAAAAATCAAAGAGATCAAGGTAATGTTTGTAGCACAGAAGGCTGAATGGGAGAACAAAGCTGGAGACATTGATGGAGTAGTCAATGGAACAAAGGAGCTGCAAACTATCCAGGTAGGTTAGCAACTGATCACACAGGGAAACCTCCTGGGGAATTTGATTTAGAACAGATAAATAAGTAATGTTTTCAGATTTTGCACTAATTTTGAAGTTTAGATTTGGGACAGAGAGATTGGTACAAATTGAGTTTAGTCAGGATTAACTTTAGGAACAAAGAGGGTGAAATTCACCCCCTTGCGGAAGGCCTGCACAAAATCCTCGCAACAATGAACTTCCATTTAGGTCCTTAAAACAGGGCCTGCATGGGACTTCAGGGGCACATAGACCTTGGGCTGGCTTTCTGCACATGACAGATCTTCAACCAGAGTCTTCTATTTATTGTAAGCAAATAGCCTAAGCTATGCACAGACATTATAGCTCTGATCCAATGCCCACCGAAGACAACAGGAGTTTTTCCATTTTCTTCACTGGGCATTGGATTCAGCCCAGAGAGCCAACTTTTCAAATTTAGCTGGTTCAGTGGCACTGACAAAATATGAACATGTAATCTGGAGATTATGGGTAAAATTTTTCAACGGGGCCTAAATGATTTACATACCAACTCTTATTGACTTTCAGTGAGAGCTCAGCGCCTAACTTCCATGAGCTCTTTTGAAAACCCAAGCCTGGATCTGCAAAAGACATGTTGGCACACACAGACACACACCAAAGTGTCAAATACAAGTGGATGGTTTTGTGCACACAATTTTCAAACACAGCTCAGCCGGCTGTGTTTGAAAACCTGGGTATCTAAGCTTTGTTATTCTTTGTGGGGATGAAGGCATCTGGAGGCTTGAAAGATGCTCACCCCTGGTTAACCTCTTCCAATTTGTTTCTGGTTTGGGAGACTGTGGCAGGGTGAAGAGTGACAATGTGTAATTGTGTCTCAGAATCCCATTTAGCTTATGGGAACAGAAAGTGGGGAGTGGGGAATAATTGGAGTTTTAACCAAGTGTTGCTTGTTGAATCAAAGAATATCTTGTTTGATAAAATCAATTTTGATGACAGCATAATCTGAGAGAGTCGTCAGAGTTGATTTTATCGAGATAATAGATTAAGTACATCTGACAGCTAGAGTTTGGTCAATAAAATGATTTTTGTCAAATTTCTCAGACAGGCAAGTTATGCACCCATCGCTCTCTCTCTAAAAGCATTTTGGTATGGGTTCAATATTGTGCTTAAATACTCCCCTTCCCTGACATCCTCATCTGGCTCCCCTGATGAAAATACATTTCATGGGGAAAATATGTCCACACAATTTGTAAGGGCGGCTTCAGAAGAGAGTTTCCAACCCAGCAATTATTCTCCAGTTATGGTGCCTTCTTGTTTCTCTTCTTCCTGTCTCTAAAAACACTGCTTGAAAACATGTTTTGGAAAACATAAAAGCCCCTTTCACAGCCCTGAAACCCTTGCCCACTCCCTCCTCTCAACCCCTTCCACCAACCATCCAAAACTCCTTCTCCATCCAGATTTAGCATCAAACCTAAAATCCAACAACAGCATTTTCAAACCAGGGTGCTTAAAGCCAAATTTACCACCTGATTCAGGAAAGCACTTAAGCTATGGTGATCAGACAGAAAGTGTGAAAAAATTGGGACAGGGGGCGGGTAATAGGAGCCTATATAAGAAAAAGACCCCAAAATCAGGACTGTCCCTATAAAATCAGGACATCTGGTCACCCTAAAAGCACATCCCAAACATTAAACACCTGGACTGTCTGGCTCCAAATGATTTAAACCTCAGTTTCAGGACCTGCCTCAATTACTTGCAGCTTAGAGGGTAGGGCCAGATGTGAAGATGAAGCTGGGATGACTGGGCAACAAGCACTAGAAAGGGAGCATTCTTGTGCTGAAAGTTAGGCAATGCTTCAGTGCCTTGTTGAATCAGGGCTAAAGGCATAGTGGGTGAAATCCTGACCCCACTGAAGTCAATGGGGTTTTGTCATTGACTTCAATGCAGCCAGGATTTCATCCCAAATCAGCAAAGCAGTTGAACGCAAGCCTGAGTTTAAAGCATGTGAGTAGCAGTGAGGTTTCACATCCACCTGTAAGTGTATCGCTGTGTTGTGGCCCTAAGCAGAAGTGACTTGATACCCAGAAGTGACGAAACCACTGGCGTTGTAGGAGCTCTTCTCTCTAAACCTTTGGCCAGTTTTATTAGGTGCCTAAATGAGGATTTAAGCGCTAAACATTACGTGCCCAGCTTGGAACACTGCCTGTGGTTAGGGTTAGAATGTGACATTGTCAGGCCATGAGATTTTTTAGAGGATGGAAATAGGCGTTACAATAAAATAAAATAAAAAGACGCCCAAACAAAATCTGAAAACCTCAGAAAGTGGGATCTTCACATTTTATTCTGAATTTTCAAAACTGGCCCAGGATTTTAAACAACTCATGAAGCTTCCAATCTGGCTTTACTCATGGAAGTCAGACAGTGGGAGTCACAAAAATCCCATCCATCCCCCCATCCATCCCAGTGACTGTTGCATAGTTTCAGAGGCTTCATACGCAAAGTTTGCTGGACTTTAAGTCAATAGGCCTCAATTCAGTAAAACACTTAAGCAGATGCCTCAGTGCCATTAAGCTAAGTGAGACTTAAGAACATGCTTAAGCGCTTTGCTGAACAGAATGGACTGCTAAATCAAGCCCACAGGCCTTAGCGATAGCTAGCCTACAACCAGATACCATCCCATGGAGCTACCCTTTTTTGCCTGGGACCTCAAAGTGATATTCTGCACACACCCTTTTGCTCCAGATTTTCTTGTTAAGACAGTGTACGCAATAAAAATGAAAATAACGATGTTTCACCTACTGTGTAACCACCTGTCAGTAAATTTATGAACAATTAGGAAGTGAAAGTGCTTTCCAGGGAACCATTTGCGCAAGCTATAAAATGCTCATTTTGTTTGGAAATATAATGGGGAAACAACTTTTCTAATTTTTCCTCTCTTTTTAATTTAGCTTTTGTGGTAATTAATCAGCTTTTGTTGTTCTTTTATTCTTGAAACTTACGATCCCCTCAGTATGCAAATACACCAAATTGCACAGAGCTGAAACGGTCGTTTATAACAGCCAGAGAACTTGAGACTCCAGGCACAGGAAATTACACGTGTTAAATGGATACAGTTCAATGGCCAAACATGCTTCATGGCTGTAATGGGGACATTTCTGTTGCATAAATATTGAATACATGTCCCTCGCTTTGGACCTGAAGGATTATCTCCATTAGGCATCACTAATACTAAGGCCTACCAATGTCCTTTGTGGGCTGCAGCCAGTAGACTCTTGGTCAGAACTGACGTTCACACCAGTAAAGGGCAATGGTGACACACACGTACTAGCCTTTTTGTTGTACCTTCCCCTACTCTAGCTGATGACACAACTTAATTTATCTAACAAATATCCACAGCCTGCCTTGATTTCCTTTTGTCTTTCACATTATAGAATCATAGAATCATAGAATATCAGGGTTGGAAGGGACTTCAGGAGGTCATCTAGTCCAACCCCCTGCTCAAAGCAGGACCAACCCAAACTAAATCATCCTAGCCAGGGCTTTGTCAAGCCTGACCTTAAAAACCTTATGGATGTGTTCTGGTGCTCCTGGTCGTGTTGTGCTGGTGACAGCGCTGGTCCCAAGCAGAAAAATTCAGCTCTCAATTTTGTGGCTCCACTCTCTTGACCCCAGCAAATTTGGGGGCATTTGGATCTAGGTTTTGGTTAAAAAGTGAGTGACTAGTCTTCAAATTCCAGTGCTGCTAACTCGTGCAATTTTATCACTGGTCTCTCAATATTTGGTGTTTTTGTAAGAACTTCCTCCTACATTCAAAAAAGTAAGTACATGTTGAGCAGTCACTGCTGCAGAGAAACGTGTGAAAATGCGAACCATAAATGCTGAAAAGCCAGAGGACAAATAAAAAGACCCCAAATGTATTTATCCGTTTTAAGCCATATGATTTCTAAGCCCACAAAAGCTTGTGCTGAAATAAATTTGTTAGTCTCTAAAGTGCCACAAGTACTCCGGTTCTTTTTGCGGATACAGACTAACACGGCTGCTACTCTGAAATAAGCCAATCTCATTATTTTGGGGGCTTTACTTGTCATTTTTGAATGCTCGGGGCTGGCAGTTTTAAAACTCAGATCTGGATCTGAACTTCCTTTGTCACCTAGCTCCAAGGGGACTCCTTACAAGATAACATAGGCTTTCCCATAGCAAGAAAATGCAAAACAAAACAATCTTTCTGCTTCAACTGAATCGCCCTCGGGAAAAAGAAATAGCAGATAATGGGCCTATTTCACCACTGAATTGCTACAGTTTCACACATGTGTAACTCTACTGAAATCAACAAGGTTACACGAGCATAAAACCAGAGTGATGCAGGGGTGACTCAGGGTGGAAGAAATGGCTCACATATTCAAACTTGCTTTTGCAGACTCTCCACAGCACTGGTTTCCACGTTCCCCTGAATCTCTGATTCCACAAGGTTTCCCTGTGCTCATCGCTAATACCCACTCAATTAATATTTTTTAAAAGCTATTTTTCATTTAGATTTAAACTACTAAAAGATGCCCATCCCAGACTCCAACATTATTAATTATACAATAAATACAGTTAAATTCAACCTCGGCAGTATTCAAATCATCAGTCCCACCGGAACTCAGTCAGCCACTACCCTTCTCATTATCCAGGGAATAAACCCTCAGCCTTCTCCAAATCCCCTATCCAACAGGTGTCCTGGGCAGGGGGCTCAGAAAGTCACAACATTTGGGCTATCTGGAACCAGTACCAACAAGTTCCAGAGTCCCGAGCCCTCAGAGGGTATGTCTCCACTGCAAAGAACAACCTGCGGCACCGAGTCTCAAAGTCCATGTCATGGGGTCTCAGAGCCGGGTCAAGCGGTCTCAGAGCCTGGGCTGCAGCAAAAGCCTGAGCATCTACCCTGTCATTTTTAGCCCCACAGCCCAAACCTTGTGAGCCCAAGTCAATTGACCTGGGCTCTTTTACTGAAGTGTAGACGTACCCACAGAGAACACCCTGCCAGGTTCCCCATCTCCTTTATAATGTGGGGAGCTCAAGAACTTCTGCAAAGCATGGCAGTGGTCCTGGAAGAAAGGCGAGCCCTCTGGTAGGAACGGCCAGGCCATGTAGGGCCTCTGAAATCCTCTCCCTCCAGGGACAGCCCATGTGCTGCTCCCACCCCACAACTTGATATTAAATTAATCCACATTGGTTTTGCTCTCCCCATAGCGCTGGCGGGAGAAGGCTGTTCAGACGGCACTACTGACCTGGGCTGTGTGAGGAACTCCACGGCATGACAATGGTGGGGCTGGTATAGGTGAACGCCGAAGAGCTCTGGAGCAGGAAGTCTTATAACATTTATTTCTCAAGCCTTTTTTTTTTTGAGGGGGGGGATGAGGGGGACGGGGAAGCATGTTTTTGGAGGGAGTGTGTAGCAGGTGTCCACATCAATTTACCTCACCACACAGCCTCTCAAATCAGTGCTGAAGAGGGAAAGCAGCTATCAAACTCCAGGCTATCAAACTCGCAGAAAATGAGACAAAGATATTGCAGACCAGAGCTGAGATTTCTCCAGGAGAAACCCATCTCTGGCTAAATTCTGCAGCCTGGACTCTGGAAGCAGGGGAACTATTGTAGTTCTGGTGCAGCAGGATGCAAAAGAGGCCCTCGCAGCAGGTCTGGGTCCCATTTGCGCATCACAGTTCTGCTGGGCTCCTTAATGCGGCTGGAGTACTGGGTGCAGATCCACCTTCCAGTGCCGCTATGGAGGTATGGAGAGTGCAGTGGTTGTGGGAGTGGCTGCAGCCCTGACCGCAACAGTAGCTATGAGGTGGATCTGCTGGTATCACAACTTGGAAGGAGGTTTCCTTGCCTTCCTGACCCTGCACAGCAACCCTGAGCCACGGGGCAATATTTATTCAGGATCCACCTATGGAACAGACTTTTTCTCAATAGCCACCCACATCTTAAAGAGGAAGCCATAGTACAACCCACAGCAAAATAAACAAACAAACAAAAACAAACAAAGAAAAAACACATACCTTTTCTCCCAGCCTGAGACAGAACTTCGCCATGACAAGCTGTCAGTCATTGCTAGAACACGGCCAAAAAAATCAGCCTCAAACAAATTTGTGAACTGGGTCTTCTGGATATTTTTTTTCATACTTCAGGTTTTGACATGAACTTTCACGCAGTAAATATTGTGGGGTTCCCAGGTCCTTCCCAAAAGATTTTTTGCTTGGCCAAATGTTTTCAAAATTAGCCTCTGATTTTAGGTGCTTCCATTTGAGGAAGTCCAATCAGAGACATCTAGAGTGAAGTCCTGGACCCACTTTATCATAGACTCACAGAAATGTAGGGCTGCAAGGGACCTTGTGAGGTCATCAAACCCAGCCTCCTGAGCTGAGGCAGGAACAAGTAAACCGAGACCATCCCTGACAGGTGTTTGTCAGCCCTGTTGTTAAAATAATTCCAAAACACAGGGACTCCTCAACTTCAATTGGAAGCCTATTCCAAAGCCTATGTACTCTGAGAATAGGAAAGATTTTCTTAATATTTAATCTGAATCTCCCTTGTTGCAGATTAAGCCCACTACTTCTTGCCCTACCTTCAGTGGACATGGAGAACAACTGATCACCCTCCTCTATTTAACAGCCCTTAACATATTTGACGACTATTGTCAGGTACCCCCTCGGTCTTCTTTTCTCAAGACTAAACATACCCAGTTTTTTTTAAACCTTTCCTCATAGGTCAGGTTTTCTAAACCTTTTAGCATTTTTGCTGCTCTCCTCTGGACTTTGTCCAATTTCTCCATGTCTTTCTTACAGTATGGTGTTCAGAACTGGACATAGCACTCCAACTGAGACCTCAGCGGTACCAAGTAGAGCAGAACAATTATCTCCTTTAGGGGGGCAGCTGCCCCACTCCCTAAGAATTTAGGCTGCTATAAGCCAGTGGTCCTGCACACATGAACAACCAATCAGAAAATGGCTTATTTGGAGCCAATCAGGGCCCAGATTGGAGACAGCCAATCGGGGCCAGGCTCAGCTATATATAAAGGCTGCCCAGACCAGCAACAGGCAGTTTGTCCCAGGCCTTTGATAAGGGAAGGTCTGTGTCCAAAGCAGGGAAGGTAACATCAGGAACCACACAGTGCTGGGCAGGCCTGAGGAAGCAGAAGGTAAGTCTAGCCAGGTGTCTGCCAGGCTGCAGGCCCTGGGGGGGGAAGGGAAAATGGCCTGGGGATGTGGTCAGATGGAGGGAGAGAGGTGGGCAGGATAGCTGCCCCTAGAGGGTCCCTGGGTTGAGACCCCCCCCTTGCCTTACACCTGGCCAGTAGGACTGGCTGTATGGGGCTGCACCAACCCCCTGCCAAGAGGGGTGTGACTTTGGGGGTGCAATTGATTGACCCCCAAGAGGGTGTAGATGGACTAAGGGGCACTGCTGCAGGGCAGTGGTCTGGAAGAAGCCATGAGTGGAGAGTGATGTGGGCTCAGATGCCAACCAAGGGTGAGACAGCACCATGAGAGGGTGCTCCACTGCAGTGAGCTAATTTCCAAGGTTGACCAGCAGGAGCTGCTGAGGTGGTGAATCCCAACCTTGTCACACCTCCCATGTGATAGTCCTGTTAATACACCCCAGAATGATAGTTGCCTTTTTCACAACAGTGTTATGTTAACTCATATTCAATTTATGATCCACTGTAATCCTAGATGGTTTTCTACAGGAATACCATCTAGCCAGTATATCACTCTAGTTGTAGTTATGCACCTGATTTTTTCTTCCTAAATGCAATATTTTCCACTTGTCTTGTTGATTTCAGACTAGTTTTCCCAATTTATCAAGGTCCCTTTGAATTCAATTTGTCCATGTTTCCACTTTCTTGTAGGATTGCTGTTTGGTTTTCAGGTCATTAAAGAGTTCATGAGGGAGCCATGTTGGCCTGTTACTACCCTTCCTAGCTTCCCTTTGAAAAGAAGTAGTTTACTATTGTGCCTTTGACTTCAATAGGGCCAGGATTTACCCTGTGTGCCACAGCTCTAACTGCTGTCAGTGTGAATGGTGGCTGTGCCACTGAAAAATCAGGCCCCTGGCTACACTAAGTAGCTCTTCCCTTCTGTGTACTGGTTCCAAGAGGTATTAGCAGGAGCACAGAGTATAGCACAGTGCAGAACACTCAATGGCAGCTCCAAGTGAGTGCTGACAGACCTCAGTCTTCCACAGGCTGTCTCTTGCAAGCAATGGGTCTTTGGCAAATCTGCTTTCATTCACAAACCAGGCCATCACTGTCTTGCCCATGTGCTATTTTCTACTGCCAAGCCAAGCCTTTTCTCGAAGTCTTTCCCCTCCTTGCACCCTCACACCTCCATTGTTCTGTTTCTGTGCTTTTCTCTCCTCCTTTGATGATGGGCTCTTTTTGTACAAGAGAGCACGGAAGCGACTGAAATGCACAAGTTGCTGGGCTGTTCTTTTTTAATGTTAGTTTATTCTCCATTCATTGTTCTCTCCTGATTTTCTCTGGTCTCTCCTTGGCTTTGAATTGTTTTGTCTTATGCTTTGTCATTAGCTTTGTTTCCCTTTGTTTTTGTAGGGTTCAGACTATATTGTTTTTTACATGCCTGTCTTTCGTCTATGGAAAGTAACTTCGTACTCTAGATTCTGCATTATCTCTTTGATAAGTCACAGCACTTATCCAAACATTAAGCTATCAGCTTGGGCATTGCTGGCACCTGCTCACTAAAGGGTATATTCAAGGTGAGCTGAAATCTATCCAGGATAAAATGACACCCTTCCTCTAGGCAATGTAGCAAAATTCCACCCTACTCTATGTACACAACTGGTGAATTGTGGTGGTCTTGAAGTCATTTCTAATGAGCTGTTCATGGCAAAATGAATGTGTTCTCAGCCTAGGTAATGCACATTTTGCAATATCATGCAATACTATGACTGAGCAGATTGGGCTAAAGAGTAGTTTATGAGCTCCACATTGAAGCAAATGGCAAAACTTCCATTGTCTTCAGTGGGGGATGTACTAGGCCCAAGATCAGTACTGACTAAGTTGTTATCCCAATGTTTGTTTGCTGGCCCATGTGGAAGGAGCCAGTGATCTCAGGCCAACTCCTAGTTGGCAGTCTCAGCTGGGAGGTTGAAGAAATTAAGCAGGGATCTTATACAGCTGTAGGTATCCAGTCCCTGTCTGGGTTAAGGGGTGCTTACAGGACAGGGGGAGGGAGAGCCTGTCCTGCCTATTCCACAGACTGACCACTTCAGTCCCCTGAGCAGTCTGTACTGACAGTGCTGGTGAAAGTGGCAGACTAAGTCCCCAGGCACCATTACCTTGTACTGGATGCAGCCAAAACCTGCTGTTCCCAATGTCACATTTTAACAGCAAGGGAGTGTTGCCTAATTACTTGTTAGGCTAAACTATGTAAATACTCATGCAAATTAGGCACAGCCCTTGGTAAGCCTACAGTGCAGTCCTTGATGACATAAAATTTCAGCAATCTTGACATGACACCAGCTCAGAGGTGGAGGTTAGCCAGCCCCTGCTAATGTGCCCTGGAGGAAATGCCACATTTGGAGATAAAATGAAATCAGTTTCACCTTGGTACAGGTGAGTGTATGCCATGCCATGCCACTAGTCACCATGGTATCCCAGGGAACAAGATCATGCAGCACCTCCCTGGATGCTGTATCAGAAACAGGCCCAACCAGAACTATTTATTCAAAGCCCTGAACCTCTAGCAATTATGATCCAGACCCAGCCATCACCAGTTTAGGTTTTGTAAAATCAAAACAAGACCAACCAGTCCTTATAAAATCAGAACCATTTCCACAGCTCCTGGTTGAAATTCAAGTCCTGAGTCTGATCCAGTGTCCCATGAATTGAATGGAAGGATTCTCAATGAATTCAGTGGCCTCTTGATCAAGTCCACTCACACAGCAGGGGAAAAATAAGCAGCCTGTGAGATCTGAATCTAAACTTTCCTTCCCTCTTGTCTCTCCCCAGGACCTTTGCTGTGATTAAACACTCAAGACCCCATTGATATGCAGAGCTGAAAGTGAGAAGGTGAATTATTATATTATCCTGCCTCCTTGGCATGATCTCTGAGTTGCTGAGTCAGATCCAACATGAAGCTGGGAGGTAGTCACTTTAGGCACTAACCAGTTTCAGAGGCTTTCAACCTCCATAAGAAGAGATCTTGAGATGTTCATGTTTCCCTAGGATCCCTTGCAATAGTGCCAGCTCTAATTGGCTTTGCCTGTTTTTTGCTGTCCTGTCAGCCAGCGGAAGTGAAATAAAACATACTGAAGCTGACTGGACCCATTTCAGTCTATGCCTTCCCCCTGTGGCCCAACAACTTGTGCAGATGTGTACAGAACAGGAGATTGCAAAACATTATTTTCAAGGCAACAGATGTTTTCCCCCTTATCCTGCTAGGGAGATTCCCCCTTCCTTTTAAAAGCCCTTTGATTGTGTTATTTCCTTGCTCTCGGTCCCCACACTTACAAAGCCTAAAGTCTGGGCATAACGACTTTGCTTTTCCCCACTGGCATAATTTAACCTCTTGCAATGGGGATCAGCAAAAGCCAATGTTCTGAACAAGGCATCAGCAAAACACCTAATGCTATTCTGAGGTGCAGTGGTGGGGACAACATGATCAAACATGGAGTATGATCAACATACCAGTCTTTAACACTCAATCCAAGGAGCAGCTGTTCAAGCCAAGGGGGAACATCATATCATAAATATAAAGGGAAGGGTAAGATCTTTTATGTATTCAGTAACATAGAATCCCTCCTGGCCAGAAGTAGAGAATCACTTACCTGTAAGGGGTTAATCAGTTCAATTAACCTAGTTGGCATCTGACCAGAAGGACCAATGGGGAAAGAAGATAGTTTGAAATCTTAGGGGTGTTTGAAGGTTTTGTTTGTGCTCCTTGTTGGTTCCCTCTTGGGACAAAGACCAAGAAGGTAAACAGGCTCCTAACAAGATCCTGAAATGATGCAGCTAAAATTACAGAAATTGTAAGTAATAGCAAGGAAATGATTATCTTTTGTTTTAGCTTGTGAATTTTCCTCTCTGCTAAGAGGTAATTTTATTCCTGTTTTGTAACTGGAAGCAGAGTCAGAGGGGAATCATTTATGTTAAATCTTTTTATTTAGCCTGTAAAGTTACTTTCTGTCCTAATTTTGCAGGTGTGATACTTGTACTTTTTAAATAAAATTATTCTTTTAAGAACCTGGTTTTTGTCCTAAAAAAACCAGGGCTTTGGTCTGTGCTCATTTTGTTAACCTATTGGTTGGTGTATTCTCAAGCCCCCACCAGAAAGGGGGTGAAGGAGCTTAGGGGGATATTTTGGGGGATAGGGCTCCAAGCAGCCCCTCCCTGAAAGTTTGTTTAAATCACTTGGTGGGGCAGCAATACTGTCCAAGGATAAGGAAAGGAAACTATGCCTTGAAAGTTTTGTAATGTAAGCTGGTAGAATATAAGTGTAGAGGGTCTTTCATGTGGGTTTTCACATCCATACCCCAGAGTTCAGTGTGGGGAGGGAACCCTCACACATCAGTTATGTAGTCTACTCTACCTGCAGCTAAGCTACCTCAGGCTGTGATTTCAAGAGCTAAGTTAGGTAAGGAGTTAGTCTTTGCTTATAACAGTGCCATGGATCTGCATAGCACTTGGAACATATAAGCTACAATCACAATGTTCAGCAGTGTCATTGTGAAGTGCTGAGCATCTTCTGGTAAGGTTGATTTCACTAGGAGTTGATGGCATTCAACACTTTTTGGGACCAGTCCCTGTCAGTCTCCCCCACTTGATAGGAGAGTAAAGAAGGATGCTGTGACAGGAAAGCTGTTGTGGAATGAAGGGAGAAAGAGCTGTCAATCAGTCAGGGACTTCCCTTTCCCACAAAGAGTTCTGGGTAGGGAAGCTCTGTATAAAACTCCCTATCTTACAGCTGGGAGTCAGTTACACAAGGAAGGGTTACCTGTAGGAACCTGGGCCTGTTCGTGTTAACAAAGGTAGTTGTTTAAAAGTGTGGGACTTTTTTTTTAAAACTCTCATAACATGGTCTTGCTGCTAAATCCTGCTATGGATACATCTTAAGACCCATCATGGTGAAGGCCAGGCAGTCCTGTGCCTAGTGAAGGGCTGTGAAGGTTTTTCCCCCACTTTCTACTTTAGACTACAAAAAGTAGGGACCTACATGAACATTCTAAGCTTAATTACTAGCTTAGGTCTGGTATGCAGCCAGAAAGTAGTGTCTGGTACACTTTCTGTTCCTCCAAAACCTTCCCTGGGGAACCAAGATCCAACCCCATTGGATCTTAAAACAAGGAGACAGTAACCATCCCCCTAGACTTTCCCCTCCCTGGGTTGCCTTGAGAGGCTTCATACAGATCCAAACTCCTTGGATCTTAAAACAAAGAGGAATTAACTATCCCCCCTTGGATCTTAAAACAAGGAAAAATCAATCAGGTTCTTAGAGCTTTTAATTAAAGAAAGAAAAGGTAAAAAAAATTTCTGTAAGATGAGGATGGAAAATGCTTTACAGGGTACTCAAATTCATATAGACCAGAGGGGACGACCCACCACCCCAGCCTTAAATTCAGTTACAGCAAACAGATAAACATTTATAAGTTGAGGAAACAAACATAAGACTAATCTGGCTAAGCCTGGAATGATGTCCTGGCCCTCTCAGTCCCAAGAGCAAACAAAAAAAAAGCACAAAGACTTCCCTCCACCAAGATTTGAAAGTATCTTGTCCCTCTATTGGTCCTCTGGTCAGGTGTCAGCCAGGTTTACTGAGCTTCTTAACCCTTTACAGGTAAGAGACATTAACCCTTAAACATCTGTTTATGACAAGAGCTCTCTTTAGTTTCAGATTGGAACAAAGGTCCAGATCATTTGTGATAATTAAAAAAAGTGACAGGGTAATGCTGGCAGACCCTGGTCATTCATTAGCAGGTGAGCTCAAACCTGGGACCTCTGAAGCTTAGTGTATGAGCTAATAGCCAACTGTCTGTTAATTAAGGCTGTCGCAGACTCATTTTATGGCTCTTTCTTTAAGTAGTCTTGGTGCCACTAGAGGGGATAGAGCACCATACCTGTGAGGTGTGTGGGTTATAAGAGCATCTTGACAAGGGAAGAGGCTGAGAACCTTCTGTTCTGACTAAATCCCAATATAGATAATTACATTCTGACTAATGAAAATTCCACACACACTGTTGCAATAGAGTATGAACAAGATGCTTTGTTGGACAAAACTCGTGTGTTGGGCTGCTTAAAAAAAAAGGGGGCCCACCCTGTGTTAAACAGCAGTGGTGGGTGAAGTCCCAGCTCCTGAAGTCATGTGATCACATGAAAATCTCAGCTTCCATTTAAAAAAGGTTTCTAGTTCTCACAGCTGCGAAGCAACACTTACAAACGTGACTCAGGTGAACCTTAAAAGCTCAAACCAAAGGTAAACAAAATCCAAACACCAATTGTACACTAATTGAGTAACAACTACTCATTATGAATCATTTACTTCATGGTTTTAAGCCAATCTCTCCATTTTGGGGAGTCATGACTTTTGACTGCCTCGGGTTGGAAATGCTGGGCCCCACTGTAAATGTCCATTAAGGAGTTTAGATCCACTCATGGGCCAGGTTGTAGCTCTCCTCAAAGCTCCCCTGTACTGTTTAGTGTCTTCTAAATGACCATCACCTGATGGCAGGGAAGGGCTAGCATTTGATTTGGGTTTAGTTTGCATCAACTCTCATCCTCATTACAGTCTTTTTCATGAAACTGACATCAAGATTTGAAATCACCAACCTACTGCTGTTTGGTAAGGATCTTAGATGCAAATAAAATTTCCAGGCCTGGGATGGAGACTGATCTTAGATACTTGAGTGAGTCTGTATCGCTGCAGGTCATGCATTCTGTTCTTCATCATCCCTTCCTCAGGTCTGAGCAGTAGTTGTCTTTGCAGACTACATGGCAAAACCTCCCTCTAAACTCTCCAGTCTTGCATTAGCAAACAGAGATTTAGCACATGCCTTGCACTTCCTATGTTCAGATCACTCTGAGTCTTAACTAATCGTCCAAGCCTGAAGAAGCAATATTTCCATTTTGCATATGGGTAAACTGAGGTGCAGACATCATCAGGGCCCTGGCATATTGAAGGATCTATATATACACTGTTGAATAACTAAGATTCCTGTGGACAAATTCTCTGCTAGTTCAAATTGGTGCAACTTGGCTGAAATTAACAGAGCTGCATGCATTTACACTAGCAGAGAATTTGATCCCTGACCTGGCAGGTGTCACTCTTTCAAGGTACTGTCTTGGGATCAAATTCTGCTCCTATTATAATAACTGGCCAAACCTTTACCATGCTTCAATGGGAACAAGACTGGTCCCTCTACTATTATTCTTACAGTCTTTTATCTGATGATGTTGCATCCTACAATGTACAAAATCAAACCTAAACTGATTTACCTTGTGCATCACTGTGCATACACACACACACACCCTTCCATGTCCTGAAAAGGAGGAAGACTAAGGTGTGATGCAGTAGGGACTGTCTGTGTGGGGAGTGGGAGAGCAGGGGAGGACTTTAGGGGATGGACGATGCCAGGGCCTGTAACCTGAGCTAGGTAAGGGAGGGGAAAGGTCAACACCTTTGCCCGGGAAGGGGACAAAGGAAGGGAGTGGCAGGAGGGAAGCAGTTTGAGTTTGGGCTTGGGGCTGGATGGGCGGAATTCAGGGTATCCTAGCTAGGATCCAAGCACCCTGAAAGCCCAGAAGGACTCGATGGAGGGGTCCTGACTGTGCCTGCAAGCCCTGCTGTAACATGTGTTCCTGTTGTCCAATAAACCTTCTGTTTTACTGGCTGGCTAAGAGTCACTGTGGGTCCCAGGAAGAGGGGTGCAGGGCCGGACTCCCCCACACTCCGTGACATCAGGGCAACAAACTCAAGTGGAAAGGCAGCATGCATCTCTGCTCTCAACATCTAATGCAGCTGGAATAACACTTCTAAAGACAAACTAAGGCTGACACAGCCTTCTCATCTCCATATTGTGTGGTACATCCTCCTGGTAAAGTTTTAATAGGTCTCACCGTTTCATCATCTGACCATATATCAAAGACAACATTATCAAAGAAAGTTAAAAAGCCAGAGTTGTGAGATTTCCTGTCTCAGGGCCCTCAGGCACAATGTGTTGCAACTGAAGAACAGCCACCTTGGGTTTTTTTGGAGTTAAGGAACAAGTTGTTATTGGGAAGAAGGGAAATTAAAAAAAACACAACCAAACTGCTTTAGAAACACTTACTGATGAGATGTGTTTCTCTCTCTCTGATGCATCCATCAGCATGGCATTTTCTCAAAACAGCCCACTTTGATCAATGCTGCTGTGTCTGACATTGGGCATCTTTCTTTGTGCTGAAGAGATCAAGAATGGCATGTTGTGAATGAACCGAATTACCCCTGCTAGGTGTATGTGACCCAGAAGCCAAAGCTAGAGTCTCTCTTCTGCCAGGTGAATATGCACCCTCAATCTCCTTTCTGGGCTACAACCTGAGAGGTGTTGAGCACTCTGGCCCCACTGCAAAAAATACTTAGGCCTTGATTCAGAGAGGTATCTGGGTCCTTACTTAACTCATTTCACCGGATGCTCAAAACACCTCTAGTTCTGCAACAACAACAAAAGACTTCTTTCTGGGTTAAAAATGGAGGTGAAAGCAGCGATATCCCTAGCGAAAGGGGGAAGTTGACAGCACTGATTATACATTAGAGAGACCAGGTGCATGAGGCAATATCTTTTACTGGACCAACTTCTGTTGGTGAAAGAGACAAGCTTTCAAGCTACACACAGTTCGAATCATAAATCAGTTGGTCCAATAAAAGATATTACCTCACCCACCTGGTCTCTCTAATATCCTGGGACTAACATGGCTAGAACAACACTGCAAACTGACTATAAATTAACAGTTGTGAACTGCACACAATTGATAAGGGAAACTAAAGGTATTAATGAAAAATCTATGGCTAGTAAGATTAAGGAAAGTAAAGAGGAGGGTTCTTTATGTATATCGGGAGCAAAAGAAATCCTGGCAATGATACAGATCTGTCACTAAATAGACAAGGGATAGTACAGCTATAATATACTCAGACTTCAGAAAGATGAAGTACTGCCTACATTCTGATTAAAAAATTAGCACTCCACAAATGAATTCAGCACATATTAAATGGATTAAAAACGGACTAGCTGACAGATCTCAAAAAGCCCACTTGTAAATGGGGAATTATCATCCATTGGGGATGTTTCTAGGGGGGATCCCACAGAGAACTACCATGACTCTATGTTTTTTCAATATGTATATTAATAGCCTGGAACAAAATATAACATTATGCCTGGTAAAGTTTGCAGAGAACACATTTACCACTTGGAGGAATGGTAAACAATGAGAAGGTCATATCAGTTCTACGGAGTTACTGGGAACACTGTCTAGCTCATCTGAACAACACATATTTTAATAGTGCAAAACACAAGGTCTAGGATGGAAAAGAGTATGTCAAATTTACAGGTTTGGGGGAACATACCCTGGAAAGCAGTGACTCTGAAAAGGATTTAGGGGTTGTCACCGGGCCTCCATGGAGCACAGCTGAGAATACCAACTTCAGGACAAACTGCTGAGAAATAGGGCAGACAAACCCCAAAACTGATGGTTATTCTCCCATAAGATATACCAAACCAGCAATAAAAGTAAACTTCTGACTCACAAGAAGTCAGAAAAAGCAATCTCCTTGGGCATTCCAGTCCTGGATTCAACACCCAGACACAAGACTTAAAGATGATAGGTTCTTTAAAACCAATTTCATCAAACAAAAGGGTTCTTCTGATCCCAAAGGACTGGCCACATACTCAGGTCAATATATAACTCAGATCTTACCCAATAATCACGCTGTTGCCAATCCTTTAGTATCCAAAATCTAAAGGTTTATTTATAGAAAGAAAGGTGAGAGTTAAAATTGATTAAAGGAATCAAATACATACAACAATTGAAAAATTCTTAGATCAGGCTTATAGCAGTGATGGAATAAACTGCTAGCTTAATCAAATCTCTGGCTGCTTCCAAATCATTGGAAGGTCCTCAGTCCCTTGGTTAGAATGCCCATTAGTATAAGTTCATAGTCCAGAGGTTTAAGCAGGAAAGAGGCAAAATGGAGGTGTTTCCAGGGCCTTTCATAGCTTCTGCCAACTGAAGGGAATCCCATTGTTCTTCCTGTGGAAAATTACAGGTAGCAAGATGGTGTTTGGGTTCACATGGGCAAGTCACATGTCCGTGCATGATTTCTCTTAGTCACAGCAGAAGCCATCACCTATACGTCAGATGGAACGCTCACAGGAAAATCCATTAAGTGTAGGTAGGCATCTCCTGCGGTCCTTTGTGAGTTAAGTGTCCCTTGATGAGACATTTAACTTGAATAGTCCCTTCAAGATATGCAGGCTAGCTGAAATCATGAAATGTACAATTTAAAAAATCCCACGACTATGAAATTTACCAAAATGGACCATGAATTTCAGAAAGCCGTACTTATATCTCTTGTTTTAGCCGTGGACTTAGGAGATCCCACTGGACGTGGTCATCCAGTTGGAAGTGTGTGAGCCAGCCTATGTTTGGGACATCTTTTCTAGCCCCTTCCCTATTTGGGGTGAGCAGAGGGGATCCTAAAAAGGCCTGCTCAGTCACAGCCGCTGCTGCCGAAATGCACTTCTGTCTCATCCAAGCACAAGACGACCATCACACGGCTGCCGCCTATGTGCAGGTGTGTGATGAAAGACTCCCAGAAATCACTACTCTTGTCTTCACCGCCACTCCTCCCTCACCACAAGGCTTTGTGCGGTTGTGAGCGCTTAGGCAGAGGCCTGCACATAAAATCTTTTAATGTGGGGAAACTGGTGCACAGGCAGTGACCACATGAGACTAAACAGGAGCAATGCCCTGATCCAGTGGCAAGGAGATCCAAGACAATCAGCGGCCTCCCACATGCTGCAGCCATCACCCTCCTTCACCCTCCTTCACAGCCGCAGAGCACTAAAATGTCCTCTATATGTGCCTGATCCACTGTTGGGGTCTTGTGAAGTTTGGACCCTGGTTAATCAGGAGCCTCACCTCAGACCTGCTCGCCAAGGGGGCCCCTACTAGAAGTATGAAAGCTCCGGATGATGTAGCTCTGAGGATCTTTAGCCCATGCAAGCCTCTCCACCACACCGAGGTTGCAGTCCATCAGAGAAGGGAGGTGGTATTACCACTGTGTACGTGGCACTGGTGAAACTGTTACTGGGTAAGGTATCCAGTTCTGGTGCCCACACCTCTAAAAGGTTGTTGAAAATTTGCAGAGGGTTCGCAAAAGCGCTACCAGAATGATCTGAGCTCTTGAAAACCTGCCTGACACTGAAACTTCAGGAGCACAATCTACTGAGTTTTTTTCAATGAAAAGGTTAAGAGGTGATTTGATCATGGCCTATAAGTACCTCCACAGGGAGAAGATTCCTGCTAGAGGGCTCTTTAATCTAGCAAACAAAGGTATAACAAGATCCAGTGGCTGGGAGCTGAACCCAGCCGAATTCACACTAGAAATAAGTCATGGATTTGTAACCATGAGGTAACTGACAATTGCAACCACCTACCTAGGTATGTGGTGGATTCCCTCTCACTTGAAGCCTTTACATCAAGACTGGACATCCGTCTAAAAGATATGCTCCAACTCAACCAGAAGTTATGGGCTTTCTGCAGAAGGAATCACTCGGTAAAATGGTCTGGCCTACATTATTCATATCATCCTAGATAATCATATTGGTCTCTTCTAGCATTAAAATCTATGATCTCCATGAATCTATGAACTTTCAGCATGCAAGCACTCCAGTTGACTTCAATGAGACTACTGCATGCTTACAGTTCAGCACATGCCCTAGCGCTTTCCTGCAACAGGGCCAAAATGCTCAGCACCTTGCAGGGTCGAGCCCTTTTATCTCCTATTCTCCCCTCTTCCCCAAACCTCCTCTTTCTCACTTCCTTCCATGTTTCCCTCTTTCCATGTGTTTTCCCTGTTTCCCCGGGATCATTTCCATTTCTCCTTCTGTGTTCCACTTTCTATCATCCTGTCTCTATTTTCCCTCCATCCTTTTCTAATATCCTCCCCCTCCACACCATGTCTCCTCCTTTTCCTCCCATTATCAATCTTCCAATTTCCTCTATTTTTCTATTAGCCTCTCCAAACAGCCGGTCCTTCTCTGACTATACTTCCTTAACTTGATTAATTAGTTGATGTTGGTAAAGTGCCCTAGAGATGGTAAGTATTACCCCATTCCTGCCATTTCCCCTATCCCTCGCCCTACGCCGCCTTCACTACCTTCCATCTTTCACACTCACCCTTCATCTCCTTCCGCTACTGCTGCAGCCTCTTCCATGGCACCCCAATTGTCACTGATGCATGATTTTTATGTCATTCATTTCCCTCTCCAAGGAATCTGTGCTACTGAGGAAATGGAGTGATACTGTTAAGCGGTACATTAAGTGTAAAATGCACAGCATCAACCAAAACATTGAGTAAGAGCTCTGTATTCAAGAGAAATATATTCTATATCCTGAAACAATCCATGCATGGGAGGCTGCAGGAGTTCTGTGCTGTCAGTAGATTCCAGAGTGCTCCTGTTTATACCACTGATGCTTCCAATGATTTCTCCGAGTGCATATCTATGGCACGCAGATAAAAGACACTTCCCTCCCCGACAGGACTGCAAATCACTCACACGCACAAAATATCAAATGAAAAGGAAGTGGCTTTGTTGGCTGGCACATTTGTGATGATTTTTTTGGCGTCCCTCTAGCCAGAATCTCACTTCCCTTCCAAGAGCTGCATTTCTGTCTTTATTAATCAACAGCCTTTCGAAGGCAAAAGCCTCTGCTTTCGACTAATTGGTCTGATGGCGAAATTACAGCTCCTCTGATGTCATTAGTGCCAGTGAAGTCAGTCTGCCAATTATTTCCCCCCTCCCCTGTTCACCTTTACGTGGTCTGCCAAAACGGCTCCAGTTTCATTTATACAGGGATGGCGAGAGCAGAGGGAGATAGACATAGAAAAGTCCTAAGCCCAACAGCTGTTTATGATAAGAAAAGAATTAGGGTGGCTCATACCCTAGTTACATTAAATTAAATCCCAGGTATCTCTGTCTCTTTCTCTCTCTCTCTCTCTCTCTCTCTCTCATGCACACACACACACGCACGCATGCACGCACGCACGTGTGTGCCCGAAACCATCCATCGTATCACAACAAGATAGCCTCTGAAGAAGAGAAAAGGAAAAAAGAAAAGCCCTCTGGCCCTGCGCCATCACCGCTCTTATAAACCATTGTTAACTGCTGTAATGAACCAATCCAGGAGACATATTAATAACAACATGAAGAGACACATTTATTGTTGATTGTTGAGTTGCTGGCAGATTTACCGCAGGGTTGCTACGAGGGGAGGTCTGGCCCTGCAGTAGTGCAATTAAAAACAAATTGAATACAGGGACAAAGAATCGATAATCTAACCGGGCAACTTTTAGTTTTGCAAAATACACATATAAATTAATTGAGCTGAACACAGTTGCTAACTGGTCATTAATGCCTGTTAGCTAGCCAGGCTGAGCACGCAACGCAGCTCGTTAAGTTGAGGAGCATAAACCTCCCACTTGTGTTGCCCCAGACAGTGGCTGTTTGTGGTTCCACTGGGATCCCCTGGGTTTTCAAGGGAGATGGACCAGAGCTTCCACATTCCGGCCCACATCCGAGTGTCCCCAAAATGCCAGAAGGGCTGGTACCCAGGTAGGGCTCTGCTCCCACCCATTGCTATTATTAGTGCTATAATGATAGCGCCTAGAGGCTTCCATTGAGATCAGAGGGAATAAGTATTGTACAAACATGTAGTAAGAGACAAACTCTGGTCCAAATAATTTACTGTCTAAACAAACCAAACAGAGGATTGGAGAAAAAAACCACCTCATTTTACAGATGCAGATTTGAGGCACAAAGAGATTAAAGGGACGTCTACACTCACAACAGCATGTAGAGTGCAGACACTGCCCACCCTGCTAGCACGGGTATAGACAGTAGTGTAGACGGCGAGGTACGGCTTAGGCGGGGGAGAGCCCTACATGCCTAATCCCCCAGGCTATGTTCTCTTCATGGCTCTCGGCACGCCCAAGCAGTGCCTCTCATTTCTACATGGCTATTTTTAGCAGTGTCGTGTCCCACTGCTTCCCCACTGCCAAAGCCCGCCACAGGGAAAGTCTCCAGCCATGGCGAAAGGCTCTTGCAGTGGAGAGGCAAGGAGGCAAAGGTAGCTGCTGGAGCCATAGGTGCTGAGTCCCACTCTGCACCCACTGGCGAGCCCTGCCGATCAGCTCCTCCCCCACCAGCGCCTCCCAACTGCTGCTGATCAGCTGTTCAGCGGCGGGCAGAAGGCAATGGCGGGACGAGGAGGAGTGGGGGCAGGAAGAGGTGGAGCAAGGGCGGGGCACATTCAGGGGAGGGGAGGAATGGGGCAGAGAGAGGCAGGGGTGGGGTCTTGGGGGAAGGGGTGGAGTGGGGGCAGTGCCTGGGGCATAATGGGGGTTGAGCATCCCCAGGGAAATCAGAAAGTCGGCATGTCTGTGGTTGGAGCCTTTCCCCACTGCCGGAGTCTTTTCATGGCAGCAAGTAGCTACACTTTGCAGTGACAAGTGTGGACGCCGCCCACTTTTCACAGCAGCGTGTAGTTACCCATGGGGTCCCAGTACTGTACATGCTGCCATCCGTGTAGACACAGCATAAAGGTCACATTTTGAACAGCACTCTGAATGACGTAGGTGCCTAAGACCCATTTTCAAATGGGACTTAGATCTTTAGCCTTAGACTCATTAAAAAAACAATAGGGCTTGGGCACCAAAGTCCCTAAATCACTTTTGAAAATGAGACTTACGTTCCTGAACTAGTTAGGCATTGTAATGCTGAGCAGAGCAACATCTAAATACTGGTGTTGAGCTAGGCTGTAAGCTCCTACGTCATTTAGCTGCTTTTGAAAACTGTACCCTAAGTGACTTGCCCAAAGAGCTCATGGCAGAGCTGGGAAGGAGCCTCCCAGATCTCCTAAACTTCACCACCCAACCATTGTATCCTTTTATTATACAGAGGCGGGCCAATCACAAAGTTCAGATCCAAATGTGATTTCCCCTAAAGCTTGGGTCACTTTAGAGCCAGCGTTTGGGTTCAGGCTTGTCTCCAGTTTTCAGGAGTTTTCTGCTTCACCTGTAGATTTTCGCTCCGTGCTAACACTGCATTCAAAGGTTTAAACTCAGGCTCTGCCCCCACCCTTCCCTTCTTTCATTATTATTGCTGCAGTCTGGCTATAATCTCCCTGATGCAGCAGAACATGGCGAGGGTCTTTTAAGTGCCAACTTTCTATCAGAGCACTGGCGCTTCCATTGGGTGTAACTAGGTACAAATGATGATCCTTTGCTCTCCTACCTGAGAGAGCTTCTATCTGAGCCTCTCTGAGCGCTTCATGAGCATTAATAACAGTGAATTAAGGATTATTATCCCCATGTAAGAGATGGGGAAACACCAGGCAATTAGAGAACTTTCCCTAGTGTCACAGAGCAAGTCAGGTGGCAAAAACTGGGAATAGAGTCCAGGAATCTTGGTGCCCCCTCCTTTGCTCTGACCACTAGACAGACAGCACTGCCTCCCTTCAGGCACTGTATGAAAAATGAGGTTGACATCATGTGTACACTGTAATTACTGGTCCAAAATGTTAGAGTTTACACTAGAGATAGTGCAGTGTTTGGGCTTTGTATTGAAAATGTACATGAATTTAATGCTGACTGACAGCCCCAGAGACTGGATCCTCTACTTAGCCACTGAACAGGGACAACGTGTGCCGCAACTGTGCAAATTCTCCATATGCTGCTCTTATCCTGCAAGTCTCAACCTTAACCAGGGAAAACCAACTGCAGAGTTAAGATGGGCATACAGTCTCCATGGCCCATTTAGTCCTTGGCTTCTCTGCTGAGATGGGCAATTACTGTCAACACTGGTGGTTTGCTCTGTGATACTGCCCACTCAGAACTGGACTCAGGCCATCAAAGAGTTGTCAGAGCAAAACAGTTCCCACTCATTATCAACCAGGGCTGCATCTAAAGCAGGAAACAAGTGGTGAAAGTTTCTGTATCTCCTATGACCAGTCCTTGATGTAGTACCTTATAGCTCCATTGAAATGACAACTAGGCAGTATGAACTCATGGATTTATTGGAGGGAGAAAATGAAGCAAATGACTTTGCTTAAAAAAAAGTTGGGGTGAAAAGGGGATCCCCTCCTAGAGGGCCAGTCCTAGTGTATGTCCATGTCGTCAGTGGGCAGGATTGAACCTGGGACTTCTGAAACTTAATGTATGAGCCTCTACTTCATAAGCTGAATGATACATACTTTTAGCCATGGTAGTAACAGACTCATCAACCTCTAGATCAGTTGTTCTCAAACTTTTGTACTGGTGACCCCTTTCACACAGCAAGCCTCTGAGTGCGATTCCCCCCATATAAATTAAAAGCACGTTTTAATATATTTAACAATATTATAAATGCTTGGGGAAATGCGGGGTTTGGGGTGGAGGCTGACAGCTTGTGACCCCTGAGGTGTCCCGACCCCCAGTTTGAGAACCCCTGCTCTCGATGGTCTAGGTGCCACTAGAGGGGGACAGAGCACTTCTTTGTGATTTGGGTTATGCTAGCAGTCCCAAATCACAAAGAAGAAAATAGTTAATGCATTTCCACTGATAGGAAGCCAGTAAAGTAAAAGCTTTTTTACATGTTAAAGTTGTACTGGATCTTGGTTACCTGGTTTCCATTATAGTGTGGTCACCTGTACAAACAGGTGACATTTTTCAGCTGAAACTTTTTTTCAGGGAAAAATGCAGTGTCAGTGACTCAGGACTGCTTCACAAAGTTGTGCTGGTTTTCCTAAATAGTTTATGTGGAAAGAAAAATCTGAAAAAAGTCAACAAACTTTTTTGATTTTTTTGATTCCAACTGACTTTTTGTTTTACAAAGCTCCAAATCTCAATGCAAAGTTTCACTGCAGGTCAAACAAAATGTTTTGTTCAGCCTGAAACTATTAGTGTTTTGTGTAGCTGAAAATTTCAATTTCAATTTCGTCCCCCCTTCCCCATTTTTCAGAATTGCCAGCCGACCAAAACAATCACTTATTCGCACAGTCACTTGTGCTCCTCAAGCTCAGATTCAATTTAGAAGACCCGGCTAAACTGGGAAATTGACCTATGGTTATGACCTTTGCCCTCAATCTCCCTGAGCATGCCCTGAAAATGGCTTAACTGATAGTACGGATGGGACAAAACCATTTTCAGCAGCACTGAGCACTTTCTGGTTTTGCCCTATCCATACTAGCAGTGAAATTGCTTCAAACATCACTTGGCCACAAGCATTCTTAGCACTGGGTTATGATCACGACACCTGAAAGACACGGAGAGTGTGAAAGGAAGATCCAGTCATCTGGATGAATAAAGGTAAAGCTAAGAACTACTGACTAAATTCACAGCTGACGTTAAGTGGAGAGAACTCCATTAAAGTCAACTGAACAATGCCTGGTTACGCTCGAGGCAAAATTGGCCCCGTGTGTGGAAATAAAGCATTTCCAGAGGAAGGTCGTCCATGAATGTCACAGGCCCTAACCTTCTAGATTCTTGAGCGCTTTAGGGAAAAGGTCTGCATTGCAGACTGCGCTGCTGTGAAAGCCATGGCTGCAGGTCCGCTGGATCTCTACTTCTCTGCGCTCTCCTTTGCTGCAAGCAGAGTTTTGGCACAAGTGTCTCTGTGAAGTAAGAGGCTTTTTCGGCTTGTTTTAAAGAGATAAGATAATCACACAGGATTTTAGTAGGCAAGATACTGGTTGTTATGTGCAGAAGAGAGGTGGAGCATGCGGAGGGGGAAATAGGAGGCAAAGCTATAATCTCTCTCTCTCGATCTCACACACACACTCATTTCAGACACACACTCTTGCGGCAAAAAAAAAGAGCCCCTCCCTTTCCATCTGTTTCCTGCCCTCTAACTATATTGCAGCCATTCTCCTCTCCTAATTTTGGTCCCCACCCAGTCTTTTCCAGTCCTTAATATTAACCCTGTGGAGGCAGCAAATGGTTCTGTAACTAAGCCTGACATCACACTCTGCCCCCTTGTAAATTCCAGTTTAGAACTACCGTGTACAATCCCAGGGCCAAATGCATCCCTACGATTATTCCATGGACTTAATTACACGAGGGACGATGCCTGCTGTAGATCGATGATAGTGGTGAGAATTTTAACCTCAAAGCTCAAAATGAAACTTAGCAGGAACAGATATATTTTGACCGGTTCCAGTTTGAAACTGGGCATATAACCACTAAATTGCATCACATAAGCCCCAGTTCAGTGAGGTATGTAAGCACATGTGTAGCTCTAACCACATAAGTAGTTACACTGAAGTGCCAGTACAGAGATAAGACAATCACCCCAGGATTTTTATAGTTAATTTAGTAGTAAATGGTTTGGATGCAGCCAAAATCTCATGGCAACTGCTATTCTCCTACAACTTTAGGCCAAAATGGACTATATCTCAAAATCATGTATCTGTGGATAAACTATCATAAGACCAGCACAAGGAATTCCAGCAACATCAAACCCGACACCGAACACTTGCCTTGGCATCAAACCTGCTTCTTGAACCCTCTGCTAAATGCAATCCATATCCAGTTCTGAAACTTGCCTTCTGAACCTGTCTCTAGTTACAGTTAGGTATGGGTGAACCACAAAAGGTTTGGAATTTTGGATCTTGGAGGAGAAAGAAAAAGAGAAGTCCACGTGTAAATCACTCATGGGTTTATATAATGGTGTCAAGTGCTCAGATACATCAGAAATGGACAATGGATAAATTAGAAAGATAAAGACGGGATAGGGTAGATAAATAGATTAAGATTATAGAAAGAGATTTCTCAGAGTCTATTGGATCTGCAAATTTAGGTGCATATCTCGCAAGATCACGCTTTTTTGGGGGGGTATATTAGCACTTTGCTTTCTAGATCCTGCTGAATGTGAGATGTGTAGATGGGTGTAAAAATGGAATACGCAGCCATGCAAACATTTTAACAGCTGCTTCGTCTGAGTTCAGATCTAGAAATGCCCCCAAATGGGGAAGGAAAGGCCCAGTAAGTTATTTTGTTTTTCCCAAATCAGTTTTGCCCTTTCCTGGTGACAATGCCTAGATTATTTTAGAATGCCTGGGACAGCATACAGTGCATCCCAAATGGACTATGACAGTAAATTCCATCAGAGGCTTGGCAAGAAAAACAGCATAAATAATCTGGGCAAGCAGTGAGGTAACTGATTCTTAGATCTATACATAATTAACAGGGTAGGTGACAGATCTGGGTGGGTTTTTCTCTTCCTTAATAACAACTGATTGGTGGCAGTAATCAGACCTTAGCATTTCTAAATGGAGAGAGGATAAATAATAGTAGGAGTTTTTTTAAGGAACAGGTTGGGGCACAGAAATTTTTCAGATTTGCTCATTGCAAAATCAATACCCATCAGATGTTTGAAATTAAAGGAAAGATTAGGTCCTGGTTTTATACATGCTTTATTGTATTCGGAGAGCTTTCTACTCAGCCAGATAAATCTTCTTTAAGAGGATTAGGAAACTTTCATTATCTTTATCTAACCTGAACTAACACTAACTCTGAAAAATTAATCTATAGACTGGACAAAACTCAATAGCTGTTGCAAAGAAGTAGGGATCTGGAGTTACTTTCTAATTGAAGTGGGCGGGTGGGTAGCTGGTGAAGGGGTGAAATCTGTTTAGTGCTGAGAAAAACAAGAGCCCCTCACAGGCAACGCTGGTCTCATTATTCTTTGGAGATAAAGGAACCAATGCATTTCAGCATTTATTTCTATGATTCAACTGGATGTGAAAACCGCCCTACACACCCTTCTTTGACAGCTCTTTCCACAAGTGACCAAATCTTTCTAACCAATACGGTGCCACTGTTACTTCCTCCTCTTAATGCACAGGGACATTTTCCTGACCTAGTCACGCAAGGAGGATTCCATCTCCTTCCAGGGGATGCAGGGCGCATGCCTTCTGAGTTTATAATTCATGTTCTCCAATGGGTACTGGAAGCTTTCAGACTCTTCTGATTTGGATCAAATATTTCAAGTCAATGGAACTGCTTCAAAAAGAGATTCATGCTGCAGCCCACCTCCTCCTACCCAGCCCGTCTCAGATCTAGAAGCTCTGAGAGCCTTCTGACTGAAGAGGCTCCGAGACGCCCACTTTTCAACCCAACAGCTTGTGTTATGCCAAGGCATTTCTCTAATAGCATTAGCCATCGAAGCTGTGTGCCAAAAGCTCTTTATGGCCTGTACTGACTTTGACGTACTTACACAATCTGTCGTCTTTCCTGAAAAGTGATGGCCTTGTTCTCTTTGAATCTGTTCCTCTACAGTACCTGACAGTTCTTTTATTTCAGCACTACATTTCCCAAAGAAGAAGATAACTCTGCTGTCAAGGCCAGTAAGGTGCCACTGAGACATCACTTCCAATGCTAAGAATCCCTTATTCCTCTGGAACTGAGCCCCCCTGAGCAAGCAGGAAAGCAAGAACTGGCAATGCCTGGCCGGCCCTTCCAACCCCTAGGATACTATCAAAACAAACTCCGGCTTGCCATTCTCGCCTTCTATGGGAAATACTTCAGCTGTTACCGGGAGTATTTTCAAGAACAGTCCCTAGCTGAGCTCATTGACCACAACAATCCAGACCCTCTAAGCTGATGGATCCATGTCTTTGCTGGTAGCATACCTGGTTAACAACCATTAGACCTGGGTGCAATTCCCAACTGGAAACAGCAAGCACTAAAGGGGCCCAAGTTAAACTTTCAATTAGCAGAGTCACTAGTTGTTCTATATTCAATCCCAAGAGAGCAGAGCACTTGCAATGGGATAATCATCAGAGGACATTGGCCCAAGTTCTACACAGCAGAGGGCATGGAAAAGCAGACAAAGGACAAAATTCCAATGCCTGGCTACTGAGCATCCAAGACAGCGAGCAGGAATTATCAGTCTCATTATCCCCTGCATGTCATCAGCAGCATCTAATAGAAGCTGTAGTGACGGGAAGCCCTGTCTGCCTTCAGCTTAACAAGTTTCTTTCTCAGCATGCAGCGCTGGGCCTTACCTTGCACGATCAGATGCACCCGCGAGGTCTTCGGGTGATTGTCTGTCTGCACAGAGCAGGTGTAGGGCCCCTCGTCGTACACGTCCACGTTATGGATCTTGATGCTGTACTGGGTGTTTGTGTTTGATAGGATGACTACGCGGTTGTCTATAGACCACTTGTCATTTCCAGCATACAGGATGGTGCTTCGGTTCAACCAAGCTACTCGCGTGACCCTCTCGTCCACGGTACACCTACAAACAGAGGGAGAGAGAATGTCAGAAGACAGGCCAGTGGCCAGCTGGGAATGTGCCCATAGTGATGCTGAAAAGAGGTCATTTTTTTCACTGGTGGTTTTGGGCAACTTAGTATGAAAAAACTCTGTACAGGATAATGGAGATGCAAACAATAGGGTGGCAAAACAATCAAATGGGGTATTATAGAAACCACTCTAGCAAACGTATTCATTATTATTCCTATTCCATAGCCCCTACAAGTGTAGTAGGGACTTCACATAAAAAGCAGGTTCCTGACCCCCAGGAGATTACAACCCACATGAATTGGACAAAGAACCACAGAAACTATTCCACAGGTCATTTCAGAATGCACAATACCAGAAACATTCATAGAGTGCCCTTCAGTTCCAAAGTCTGGCAGGATATTTGACACAACCTACTTGATGTATTTTACTCCTGGGTCTGTCTGGCTCAGGAGCACCCGTAGAAAAAGTGTCACATGTTTGGCTATATCGAGAGCTGAACATGTCTCCAGAGCCTTCCCTTTCTTTCCAAAGCTTCAGCAAGCATAGAAGGCAAGAACACTAGGTTGTGATAAAATGGACATTACTGGTGTGGTGGGTTGTAATAGTAATACTTGGTCCTCCTACAGCACTGTCCTTTCAAAGATCTCCAAGGGCTTTTCATACATGAATGAATTAACCCTCGTAATTCCCCTGACAGGCTGGCCAGTGATATCCCCATTTTATAGATGGGGAAACTGAGGAAAAGAGCTGGGAAGTGGCTTGGTGATTATTATTCTATGCATTGCGGCAGTGCCTATAGGACCCAGCTGAGATCAGGGCCCTATCATGCTAGGTGTTATAAAGACACTTTAAGAAATAGTTCCTGCCCCCCAAAGCACATAGGCCCAGATTTTTGAGGGATTTAGGCATTGCTCTGCTCAGCACTGCAAGTCTTGAGTGATTTAACTTCACAAGTGACTTAGGCCCAGATTCTCAGATCACAGAAATCAATGCAAATTAGGCACCTAAATACCTCTACAGATCTGGGCTTTAGGCATGTGAGTCTCTTTGACTTTCAATAGACTTAGGCTCCTATACCTCTTATGAAAATGGAACTTAGCCACCTCAGTCACGTAGGACTTGAAGGCTGAGTGCAGCAACCCCTCCACAAAACCCAAGCCTTAATAGAAAGGAGGGATGAAGGGCAGGAAATGGGAGTATTCTGATCCCCATTTTCCAGATGGGAGGCTGAGGCAAGTTGAGAGAAGTGACTTGCTCAAGGCCACACAAGGAGTTTGTGGCAGGAGTGGGAATTGAAGCCACATCTCCTGAATCCCAGGCAAGTGCCTTAACCACATCACCACCCTTACAGTTATAGACCCAACTAGATTTATCAAGCTCAGCCAGCTGCAGATGGGACACAGTCCCCCATCAGAAGCTGTCTCAGATACTAAACTGATCCTGCACTGTTCCTTGCCGAAAGCAGTGTCTGTAGCCCATACTGACCCAAGCGGGCCATTAATCTCTAGCAAACAAACAGGTACAAGGCTACTACTGTTTTCAAATGGGATGGGAGCAGGGGGTCCAGATATACCTCTACCCCGATATAATGCAACCCGATATAACATGAATTCGGATATAACGTGGTAAAGCAGTGCTCTGGGTGAGGGGGCGCTGCGCACTCCAGTGGATCAAAGCAAGTTCGATATAACGTGGTTTCACCTATAACACGGTAAGATTTTTTGGCTCCCGAGGACAGCGTTATATTGAGGTAGAGGTGTATATATTTTTGTGGTTTGAGGCATGTGATTTGACATTGGTATGGAAGGAGAATTCTCAGAGTATTAACACCATTGAAATCTGGGGCCGGAGGGACCCCCCAAGAAGTTATCTGGCCCTTCCCCCTGTGCTGAAGTAGGATCATCAGGCCATGCTGGATCGTGCCACGCATGAATGCTGATGATGATGCTCAGACTCCTCTTCAAACTTATAAATTGACAGTAGTGCCTTCCAAGATGTTTCATCTCACTCACCTCTGCCGCCAGACATGGCAGGAGGGGAGCATTGGGCCTCTTGCACTGAAGCTGCAGAAATGTTATATGCCTCCCATGCCATGTTCACCGAGTGTCAGCTCGATCAAGGTTATGATTTGGGGTGTGCGGGTAGGACTGCATTAAGCATATTTCAGTGCCCCGCTGGGCAGGCAGTGCAGAGGAATTAGAGATATATTCTCCCTTAAACAAATAATTCTCCCCTTGTAGCGGCTACATGCTCCCACTAGCCATTTCAAGTGTGGACTCCTAGGAAGACAGATGGTCCGCTGAGCTTGGCATGTTATTACCTTTACCCCAGGAGGCCGCCATATTTCAAACAAGATGCCGTGTCTGCAGCTACACAAGCTTTGCCTCTCAGGAGCCGGAGAAGCGGCAAAAGGGCCGGTCCCACCACTCCAGAAGGAGGCACTACATCATTTAATGGGACATGGTGGACCCACGGACCATGGGGAAGAGGTGTCATTCCACCCTTCATTTCCCCCATCACAGTTCAAACAACAGAGGGATTGAGCCACTGGAATCATATTTTGTGTTCCCTTTATACCACTCTGCCCATGCACTTAATCCAGACTGGCAGCCCAGGTGTTGGCTTCTCTGTACAACTCTGCCAATGCACCTTAATCCTGACATTGGCATCATCTGCAGGGCTAATCTTGTGTCCTGCAAAATTCGACCAGTGAATCTCAATCCTCACCTACTGTACCCATGTTGTGCTATTCCTGTCCCCAGCATTGCAAGGTGAGGTTTTGAAAGGTGGTGAGCTGATGCAAGTCTCCTGAAAGTCGGCAGAGGGTGCTCAGTGCTTCCCACGACATGCCCTGCACCCAGGAGGATCAGCCCCAGAGTGCCACCACAAAACACTCCTCGCTTCACAGCAGCCAGCCATGAAGAACTGCAAATTCTGGGGAAGGCCATACATGAAATGAAAGTTGGGCTTGAATCGAAAGCAACCCCCCTACCCCTGATGGGCAGCACCCCTCCCACTGCTATCTCAGTCCTTCTCCCACACCCCCAGAACTCTGCCAGCACACCCCAGTCCTGACCTGCAACATATCCTGCTATTCTAATGTCAGGATTCAGAGCCCTCCCTTTATTCAAATGAACTGTGGGAGAGCTAAGCGCAGCCTAGTTAAGTTGAGCCCTAGGGAATTCCAGTCTAGTGGACTATTACTCCTGTCTCAGTTCATTATAATGAATAATAAAGAGATACTTACACACGTTTTCTGTAAATTATTCATTGCGTGAACTGAAAAAGCAGGGCAATAATATGTAAAACAGACAACGTGCATGTCTGTACTCATATAAATATCTAGTATAAAGCCCCTCAAGGTAATATATGGTCCCCTCATTAAGGGGGGAAGAACAGGAACTAGGGTTTGAAGTGACAGTGAAGAGTTGTTCACTCCAGTTTTGTGCAAGTTAAAACTCCGTTCCTCAAATGCTTCTCTCGCTTACCTGGGTGCAGTCCCCAACTGCTGGTGAACCTGTGTAGTGGGAAGAACAACATGCCCCCATATAACTGCATCTGCTTGCCTAGCATTTGTGAGTTTCTTGATCTGACTCCTGATCTCATTCGCACCAGTGGAAGTCAGGATTGGCTCTGTTGATAGCAGTGGAGTTACTTGGTTAAAAGACAGAGTAAACGAGATCAGAATCAGGTGTGCTGTGTCTCTAGCTAGGGCTCCATGAATCTCAGCCATACCTCTCTCAGCTGCCTGATGGGTTTGGAATGCACCCAAAGAACTCAAAGCAAAAAGCAGGTGAAATTGCTGCACTGCATCAAAACCATAGACCTGTCAATGTTTGCTGGGCTGGGCTGGGCTTTGAGTTTGCAATGAAAGCGAGAGAACTGCATGGGTCTGAGTGTGTTGGGTACGTTTTGCACATTTGCTCTCTGAAGTGCTTTCTTGGGCAAAAACTCCCATGGGGTGTGATTTTACAAAGAGACGACCCCTCACACCATGCCAAAACTTGGGCTCAGGCTGGTGTCTGGTGGGAGAAAGCACCACACCTATCGACTATGGTTAATATGAACTAGTACATCACCAGCAATAACAAACTCTACTCGACACGTAGGCCCAGGAGATGCTCTAGCACAAGTGAGACCAAGAAACTCTGTCACTTTGCACATGGGCTGGCTCCTTGTATGCAAAGGTTTGTATTTATAGAAACTGCCTACACCCCACACTGGAAATCAGGGTCTAACTACAAATGCCCATAGGCACCAAAATTCCAGTAGCGCCCTGCATAATTGTTCAATATGCTCCAAGACCAATATCCATTAGCTTCTAAGCCTCAGGCATCCCCTTATCTGTGGAGTGGTCCTTTGTACCTATTTCCAATTGACCAGGATTATGATAATGTCTCCCGTAAAGCAAACAGGTAAAGAGACTTCTCCAAAGTGTTTAGATAAAGCAGACAAGCTCTGACAAAGCTGGATAATAAACCGGGCTAGGAGGTTTTCCCTTTAAGGGATCTAATTAAGAACAAAGACAAACCTGCATCAACATTCTCCTAAAGGCTCTGTCTCCATCTCCCAAGGAATCATTGTGCAGCAAATCCAGAAGAAGGTGGGGAAGGTGAGGAGAGAGTGTCTGATGAAATAACCCATCTCAGGTGTTGTGTTTTGGCTGGGTAATATTCATCAGTGCCAAATACAGAGGGTAAAAGAACATCTCTGCTCTTACTCGGGATTCCCCTGCTTCTCAGGATCTCATTAGCCCTTTTGGCCACAGCATCACACTGGGAGCTCATCTTCCCCTTAGTACCACCCTCACCATTCCCCAAATCTTTTCCCCAGGATAGAGTCCCCCTTCCTGTAGGAGAGTGGCCAACCTTTCCACTAAAGTCAGCAGGAGTGGAGGGTGCTTAGCGCTGGGTGCCCTGCAGGTTCAGCCCCATGGTGCTACCACACAGATTTCCTTCCTTCACGGCAGCATCCCTGAAGAACTGCAGATTCTGGGGAAGCCTTTCCTTGAATCTAAACAGGGGCTTGGATCAAAACCTCAGCTAAACACTCCCACATTTAGAGAGTAGGGCTGAGATGTGAACCAGACCTGGCTCCTAATTTTACAAGTGGCCTATATTTTTATAATCACCTGATTTGGGGGTTGTTTGAAACCTGGATCCAAATTTTGAGAGGCCTTAGCCTTTCTTGGCTTGGGAGCACAGGGAAGGGTTCAGAACTGGGATCACCAAACACTGCAGCTAGAGCCCGAATATTTACCAGTCTCTCTCCTCACTAATTTTGCATTGGGCTTAGGAGGAATGAAGTTGTATCAACTTGCAAACACCTACTTCTGCTGGGTAAGCCAACTGCATAACTTCTGCCCATAGCAGAAAGCCATCAGCCCGTGGCTCTTCTAACAAACTTGCAGGAAAAAAAAAAACTCAAACAGCCTTTCTTGCCTGGTGTGTCCTTTGTTGAGATGGTGTGCTGCATCCGACTACAGTGCTCCTGTGTGTATCACATGCATACAACTTCCTCCGTGTCTGTCTGGTTTATATTCTCTGCTCTTTGGAATAGAGACTTTGGTCTCGCATGGCAGCAAACACAATGAAAAAGAAAGTCACCAGCAGCACAACCGGTTCACCGACAACACCTTCCACCACAACAGGTGGCCATCAGGGCTAGTTCCTCATTCTGTCCCCAGGAGCGGAGGCTGCAAAAAGAAGCCACGTGGCACCAGGGCTCTAACCCTGTCTGTGCTGATACTGACAAATCTGTGCTCTCTAAACGCAGGCCTCCTGAGGCCCATTTTTTATCCCCCCATCATGGCTCTGAAATCATAAGAGCTTCCTTACAGGTCATGCAGCTTTGGAAGAGACAATGGAGACAAATTTGAATGCCGCAGAATGAGAAGATGCATGAAGAAGGGGCTTTGGGGCACCAAGACTCTGCTGCTTGCACTCTAATTGCAACCATTCTTCCTCCTTACATGCTAATTTTGAAGTTTTCCAGGGAATTATTTTACTTAGTGTCAACAATACAGATTGCACTGCTAAGTCCTTTGCATCTGCTAGAGCGAGTGGTCAGCCCCTATCTCTGGAGGCCTATTAACAAAGGTCCCTGCTTGGATCACACCGGCAGGCCTACGCCTGGCCTCATTAATGATATTGACATGCTGTTACCATGTAGGGAAGATTAAAGAACAGAAGCCACCTTCATCTCCTGTGGTTGCTATTCCACCCCTCGACTCCTAGCTGTGTCTCATGTTAGGGGAGTAGTAGGAAGGTCTGCGGCAGAGAATAGCTCCTGCTTCACCTTTGCATTGCTTTCTGAGGGGCGAGGTTTTATTTGCAGTGGTGCCAGCTGCAGTGCTAGAGGAATAGGAGGCTTTGCTGCTCTCCAGTCAGAGTGCCACTGTTCCTCTAATGCTGAGGTTTAGGAGGATCAGTGACAGATAAAGAAGTGTGTGTGTGTGGGGGAGAACAAATAGGCCTGCTAAACCCAGAGTTGCGAGGGGGCCATTTAGGGATCTGGGGTAAAAATCTGTCTGGGGATTGGTCCTGCTTTGAACAGGGGGTTGGACTAGGGGACCTCCTGAGGTCGCTTCCAACCCTAATGAGTCTATTCCTGGGAGGAACGAAAGTCTCAAGGAGGGGAGGTTTAAGACCGCTGACGACTTGATCAAGCTCCTGAAAAGTTCAGATGCTTAGTTCAAAGCCATGAGAACATCTCAGCAGAGAGGCAGAGTGGTCGTGATGCCAAAGCACTGCTTTTGCCACTCACATCCTGTGTGACGTTAGGCAAGTCACTTGATCCATCTGTACCTCAGGTTCTCATCTGCACTTTGGGAAGAACAATATGCCTTGTTAGATCGCCAGCTCTTTGGAGCAGGGGCCATCTCTTCCAGCATGTATGTATGTGCCTAGCACAACGGAGCCCCCATCTCATTTGAGTCTCTACACATTGCCATTATACCAATAATGTATGAGAGTAAATAACTTAGTCCAAAGATTCTTTAGCTTCCCAATTCATTGCTCTAGCTACTTGATGTTGGCTCCACATTTCAGCTGTGAACGTTTTCAGCTGTAACTACCTGTAAAAGGAGGAAGAACAAAAGTGCGGGCAACATGCTCTTTGAGAAGGGAATGTTAATTACATTTTCAGGGGACTCATAATTGAATATTTTCTCTTCTTCTGGTAGTCACTCCAGCTACAGAGTTAACAGGCTCTGAATGTCTTTTATTCCAGGCAGCTGGAGAAAAGGAAGAAGAGATTTATTTGTAATAATTGGAAATAAACACAGTTCCTCAGAAGTAAACACAAAGGAACAAAAACCTGGCTGGGGTCCCACCTCATTAAAGATGCAAATTAGAAACAGGCCATCAAAGTGGGAGGTTCCACTAATCCCCTCTCAGCAATGCAAAGCATGTAACATTTGGTTTAATACAATATATCCCAGAGCGCAGGGCAGTGTCTGTCGGGTTTCCATCATTGTCACTGGTGACATTTATTTCTGGTGTTGAGGGCAGAAAGCGCTTTGTGTTAATTCCCAATCCCTGCTGTTGGCATCATCTCTTCTCTCTGAGCCATGGGTCTATCTGCGCCATGGCACTGATACACCAATATTTTTTCTTTCCACATCTTCTTGTCGTCTTGCTCTTTGATCATCTGAAGCGTGTTCTACATGTGCATGCTGCTTCTTCATGGGCAGGGGACTGTGTGCCCTCACTGAGGATAAGTGAAACATGAATGAGCCATGTTTGAATAGAGATCAAATGCCCTCAGAATCTGGGGATGTTTCGCCTGAGGAGCTGCGGTTCTGCTCTTTTCAGAGATAAGGGTTCTTGCAAAGTTTGGATCCAAGTCCAGATTGCCACAAAGCTCCAGAATATTTGAGTCCTGGGGTTGGATTCAGGCCCATCTTGCTGTTAAAAGGTTCACATGGCCCTCCGCTCACTAAAGCTGCTAACTTTTGCGCACATCTGGTCCAAATCACATTTCAACTCCCCTGCTCGAGCACCTTCGTAAAGAGGACATTCTAAACCAGCAGATTTAAATAAGTTAAGTAGGGTCATACTCAGCAAGTGGCTGGAGCACAAATCTCACCATCTCTGGTTACACAGAAGAGGCCTGTATGTCATTCAGGCTACGTCTTCACTACCGGCCGTATTGGCGGGTAGCAATCTATTTCTCGGGGATCGATATATCGCCTCTCATCTAGACGCGATATATCGATCCCCGAACGAGCTCCGGTCGACTCCGGAACTCCACCAACACGAACGGCGGTAGCAGAGTTGACAGTGGGAGCCGCTGACGTCGATCCCGCGCCATGAGGGCGGTAGGTAACTCGATCTAAGATACTTCGACTTCAGCTACGCTATTCACGTAGCTGAAGTTGCGTATCTTAGATCGATTCCCCCCCCTAGTGTAGACCAGCCCTTAGATACAACTTCTCTTTCTTCCCTTTGAATTTCCTTTCTACACGCAGGCTTGAACAGCTGTAGGCAGACTAAGGTTCAATGGGACTAGGTACTGACTATGGGCAGCTTACAGCAGGCTGTGTGATGCTAATCTTCACGGGGACAGAGCTGTCTTGCGGTCAGTGTATACTGACCCTGTCTGAACCAGGAAGGCACCAAGGGAGAGAAAATCAACTTTACGCTGGCCTCATAGCCGCTAAATGACTGTATCTTCTTCTCCAAAGCTGTTCACTGGATTTTCTGAATTAATGCTCCAAATCAAGCAAATCCGGAAACCATGGTTTGATCCTTTAAACCAAGTTACTTTATTATTTTTTCCAAAAGCTTTTTATTTGAAGCTCAGATTCAGACTACGGGGGAAAACAAGAACAAAACCCTTGATAAAGTCATTTCAGTTGGGAAGGGGAATTTGCCTGGGCTTTGTGGTTGAGTATTCTAACATGAAATAAGCTCCCCCTTGATTAGGAGCCTGAGCCGCTGGTTTACAGAGACAAATATCCATATTTCGATGACTAAGGACCTGATCCAAACCCCATTAGAGTCTTAGGAAAAACTCCCACTGACTTCAATGGACTTTGGATCATGTCCTAACAGATTCCTTTGCTGCAGGGTAACTTCACTGCCTTGCTCTGAAGAAAGGCTCCAGCACACCGGGGTCAGCTTGTGATCCAAAGCACCAAACCATCAGATCCTCGTCTCGAGTGTATTGTAAGTCCCTGGCTTATCATGAGTTGTGCATATATCCCATCACCCTAAGTGGGAGCATGCACATAGATTTGCACTGGACCAGGAGTATATTTCCAGTAAAGAGAGAAACCTACCTATCTACTTATATACATTTATCTGTTTGTCTCTCTATGTCTATCTAACTACTGTGACAAAGTTCCTCCTCTACCTTGGTGGATCAGGGCCGGTGCAAGGAAGTTTCGCGCCCTAGGCAAAACTTCTACCTTGCGCTCTCCCCCCCCGCAGCCCTGCAGCAGCTCCACTCTAAGCTCCCTCATGGCAGCTCCCCCCCGCCCTGAGGCGCCCCCCCCCCCCCGTGAGCTATGCGGCACCTCCCCACCCCAGCTCACCTCTGCTCCAGAATCCCTGCTATCACGCCTGTCGCCGGCTCGTGCCACATGCGCTAAGCAGAGCTGCGGAACTCTGCCCAGCCGCGAGCGCCACCGCCGGCAATGAGAAGAATCGCATGGGATGGAGCGGCCGCTGCGCTGGGAGGGAGAGGGAGTGTAGGCCGGCAGCCCATGGGTTACCCTGGGTCAGCGTGCCGCCAGCAGTCTGAGCCCCTGGGCTGCCTGCTGGCGCGCTGACCCAGGGGAACCTCTGGGCTGCCTGCCGATGGCTCAGACTCCCTCTCCCTTGCAGCACAGCAGCCGCTGAAATGCTTAAAAAAAAATTGGGGGCGCTGCTTTTTGGTGCCCCCAGAGCTTAGTGCCTTAGGCAACCGCCTAGTTGGCCTAAATGTCAGCACTGGCCCTGTGGTGGGTCCTGCACTTATTGGCAGATTTGCTCACCTCAGTGATCTTCCCCTCTGGTGGAACCCACAATCTGGGTCAACTCCTCCTGTGTCTGATCAGGAGTTGGGAGGTTTGGGGGGAACCTGGGCCCGCCCTCTACTCCGAGTTCCAGCCCAGTGCCCTGTGGATCGCAGCTGTCTATGGTGCCTCCTGTAACAGCTGCATGACAGCTACAACTCTCAGGGCTACTTCCCCATGGCCTCCTCCAAACATCATCTTTATCCTCACCACAGGACTTTCCTCCTGGTGTCTGATAATGCTTGTACTCCTTAGTCCTCCAGCAGCACACCCTCTCACTCTCAGCTCCTTGTGCCTCTTGCTCCCAGCTCCTCACACGTGCCCCTCCTGACAAACTGGGAGGCTTTTAACTAGTTCCAGCCAGCCCTTGACTGGCTTCAGGTGTCCCAATCAATGTAACTATCTCCACTGCCTTCTAGAAAGATCTTAATTGGCCCTAGGTGTCTTGATTAACCTGGAGCAACTGCCATTTGGTTACCATGGTACCAGGGATTTGTTTAGCCTGGGGCTAACATACTTGTTCCTCATTACTTTACTGTAGCCATCTGGACTTGCCCCTTCACACTACCTATATAAAATACATTTATCTATTTATAGCTATGTGTTACCTATGGCTCTGATAAAACAGCTATCTCCATAGATTCTGGGTGCCAATTGCAATGGGACTCCAAAGTGTCATTAATTAGTGAACTTGACCATGACCACATGATAGATCTTTGGAGCTATATAGAAGCAAAGGGCTGTGGAATCCACAATCCCTTTCTAATATTACCACCGAAAACTAAGCCTCCTCTCCCCACCAAATAGTCTGTCAGCTGAACCTCAGGAACTCTGCAGGGTGTGCATGTGTTTTGATTTGAATGTAAAAGTCAGATGTTCCATATGACGTGCTGGCCATTTGGGGCGATGCTGTTAGGACAGCATGAAAAGGGCTGTTGAGTTACTGAAGTACAAACCTTGAAGACACTGAAGACGAGTCCACCCTGCAGTCTAAGGTGTGACTGCAGCTCAGGTAGACCTACCCTTGCTAGCTTTACCCATACTAGCTTGTCTAAAATTGGCAATGCAGACATGGCTGTGCAGACTTCAGCACAGGGTAGCCATGTGAGTACATACCCAGGGTCCCTGACATGCTTGTACATCCCATGCTGAAGTCTGCGCCACTGCTTTTTTTTTCAGTTGTGCTATTACTGGTACAATCAGACCTTAGATTACCCATACTGGGCAGGTTTTCAAAAGCACAAAGGACAGTTAGGCATGCAACTCTCATAGTCAGTCAATGGGATTTAGGCACCTATATTTCTCTGTCTGGTCAGGGTCTCTTGACACATGAGCCTGCTGCATGTTTCAAGCAGCCAAGTGCTCTGCGGTCTGGAATGTGTGTCTCCATCTCAACCTTGCTGCCCCTCCACTCAACCCATTCTGACCCCCATCCCACCAGCTTAGTCTATTCTGAAGCATGATGCTGATCAAAATAATGAAGGCGCTTTTCCCATTTACAGCTCTGTCCACTTGAAGATCTCACAGTGCTTCACAAATGTGCATTGGCTATGTCTGGCAGCACAAGTGGTCCCTCTCTCCCTGGAAGAGAAAGTCTCTGCAGCTAAATTACTTTCTTCCGTCTAAGGATCACTTAACCCTATCCGATAAAATGGAATCTGAAAGCTCTTCAGAGTGTGAAATGGAATCACTTGGCCCACAAGTCCTGAACTCATTCTCTGCTCCATTGCTCCTTCTTAAAACAAGGTATCAGGTAGAGTAGGCTTTGCATGCAGTAACTCTTGTTTTGAGCTCTGCTCAAGTCTTCTACTGGGTCACTTGACCGAAGGGTAGAGACTGCCTAAGAGATGCCTGAGACTAGTCAGCTGGGACCTAGCAAGCAGGCAAAGAACTGTCTCTCTCTTCCATCTTGAATGCACACTGGGCTTTCACATAAGTGACACAATGTGGTTGCCCAGACGGCTTTGCAGATTCACTCAGACCAGATGATAAAGGAGTGGAGCTGAAGCAACTGAACGGAATAGTTTCTGGTTGGGGCTATCTCTTTGATTGTTACCCAGCCTTCCAGAAACCCAAGCAAGTGTCAGGTTACCCCCAAAAGTGTGTCCTCCATTGGGAAGGGTCCTCCAGAGAAGAAGCCACCAGAGGCAAAGAGCGGGGTGAAAGTGGAGAAGGAAGCCCTCTGAGCTGCACTGGCATCTCCAAAACCTCAATCTGTTTCCCAGCACTGACTTTTGGGGTACATGCATGTGAATGTCTCCGCACCTTGCTCCTCTCCAGGCCCGAACTCATCTCTGCAGTTTAGTACATTTTTAAAGCAGCAGCAGCAGCACAGGTCCAGTGGAGAGGAAAAACTGGCACCCTCAGCCTAAGTCCTGTGTAAGTGAGGCGGACAGAGAGCTATTGTTGGTTTAATGGAAATTGTCATTAGGAATTATGAGACAGCAGCAGAAGAAATAGGGTAGGAGGCCTTTGATAGAGCAAATCAATGGGAATGTTTATAGCACAGACGGCACTTGGATGCTAACATCAGAGTAAGCTGATGCTTGCGTCCGTCCCTGGTGTACTGCATGATAATGAAAACTAATACACAAAATGTATCAAATAGGGATGAGCAACCAGTGTGGATAAACTCAGAACTAGCCCCTGTGCCTTCTCCTAATACTAGACCTAAACCCAAATCTTTTATAAATCTTGGGAGGGGTACTGAAATACCACGAGAAAGTGGCACCTACAACCTGACCAGAACCAGTTAATATGGGAACCTGTTTTGCAGGCTAGCTTGGTATTTATAGGATTCTCATCACCACATTATCCCACAGAAGGATTAAGGACCTTAACCTCACACTGCCGCTCTGCAGTAGGGTAGAATTCTTAGCTTGGTTTTACAGATGGAAACTTGAGACTAAGAGAGACTCTAATGTGCTGATTTTCAAAAGCTCTCAGCTCCCATTGACACACCAAGTTGGAGTGCTCAGATTTTCAAGTGTCCAGCACTCAGCTGCTCCCAATGGTGTTGGACTGTGATGCTGGGTACTTCTGAGAATTGAGCCACTCTACACTGCAATATAAGCCCATGTTTGATCCCGGGCTCATGGCTAACCTGCCTTGCATCTACTCTGCAACTGTGCTAACCCAGGGCTCAGGTCCAGGGTCCCAGGACCCTACAGGGCTGGAAGGTTCGAGTTTGAATCAAGCTGGGAACCAGGGTCCAAGCTTTCCCTATTGCTTTGCAGTGAAGCCACAGCCCTGATTGACTCAGGTCCTGGGAGTCATCTGGAAGTATCCCATAGTTCCATGGGACAGCTTCATTAATCCTCTGTATCCCAACAATCGACAGTCCATTCTACTGAAAAGGGAACACCCCCCACCCCCACTTTGGCAAACAGCAACAGGTCGGATCACCATCAGCGCATTCTCTTCTGATCACTGATCTGCAAGCACAGTCTCAGAGAGCCTCCTGGGTTTGCAATGAAGAGCCAACCAATCAAGCCTTTTGCAAAGCAAGCTGCCTCCTGGTAACATGCAGGGCACGCAGTAAAGTTTTCCCACAGTGCACCACAATCCTAGGGCTAGAGCGGCCATATTTTGGAGGTGCAAGGGAATCTGGGATATGGTCACTTTGACTCAGGTCTGTGCCCTGCAGTGTGGATGCCAGAGCCCTAGGTTCAAGCATGGGTCAGAAAATTCTTAACATAGAGTTAAAATACAATGTAGACGGTCAAGCTCAGGATTCCCTAACATGGCGCAGCTGACTCAAGTCCCACTAACTCTGCGCTTACATTGCAGTGTAGACATACCCTGTGATGCCTCAACGGGAGCTAAAGCCCAACTTGTAAAGGTATTTACGAGTTGCTCAGCTTAAGCATTGGAAGGCCTCAGTGACTTAGGAGCCTGTCTCATTTCCAAAACTGAGTTATGCAGTAGGCGCCTAAGTCCCATTGGCTTTCAATGAGACTTGTATTAAGTTCCTAAGTCACTTTTTGAAAAAGAGACAGGCTCCTGCATTGTTCAGGCCTTGCAACATTTTGCAGACCACCACCTAAATACCTTTACAAATCTGGGCCTTAGATGTTTGGAAAATCTGGCGAAGGGTCAGATTTTGAGGTGCTAAAATGCAGATAGGTGCCTAGTTGCATCTAACTCCCATTGAATTAGGTTCCTAGGCTCTTTTGAGAATTGCAGTAGGAACCTATCTGCATCTTTTGCTGCCTCAATCCTTTTAAAAAGCTGGCCCTCAGTGACTTGCCCAAGGTCACTGAGGAAGCCTGTGACGGAGCTAGGAACTAAGCCCTGTCTTCCTGGATCCCCATCTACTGCTTTAACCACCAGACTAGTCTTCAACCCTCAAGGGAGTTGTGTCGTTTCAGTAATTAGCACATCAACACTGGGGCTTTTCTCCAAACCAGCAAATCTTCTGGCGTCCACCCCTCGTTAGCACCAAAGCACCCTGCAGCATCATGGGAAATATATTCTGGATTATAATGTCCCCGGTAGCTCCCAAAACAGCTGTTCTTCTGGGGTTACTTTGCAGCAGGAGATGTGGGCACAGAATAGATGGCTTGGGGCATAACAGCCCACTTGGCAATTTTGTCCTATAGCCTAACAATTTGTATTTTATAAGGAGCTGGTGATTCAGAGCATGAACTAAAACAGGCGTCTTCTGGTCAAGGAAGCTGAATTCTCCTCTCAACCACTAGACGACTTGCACAGCCAGACTAGGATTCTGCTCCGTAGCACAACCCAAGGAGAGAGAGAGGGAAACCTGCTGACAATATTGACAGATTCAAGGGTGCTGATTAAGGGACATGATCCAGCAAAATACCCTCCTCATTGCAACCCGGCATTTGCAGAATCATGTGCTTGCAGAACACGTGCGTCAATCAGCTGGCTGTGTAAGAATTCAATCAGTGCTAATCTAACACAATACAGCACCTGCTCCCCGGCTGATTTCTAGTCTTCTTCAATCAAACGAAAGAGAAGAAAAGCAGAGTTTATTGCTAGCAGTGTTAGCAGACCTGAAAATGTAAGAACCTGGAGCTCTCTAGATTTTTTTTTCTTCCACCTTTGGGGGCAGAGAAAGAGAGAGAGAGAAATTTCACTGCGGTTTCAGCTAGCTCTGTAATTAAGTAACAGTAATTAACATGTGTTAATACCAGGCTCTGGCTACTATGATTCGGTCTTCCTGACAGATTGGTCACAATCTCCATCTGAACCAAGAAACTAGGCCAAATTCACTCTGCGTTAAAGCAGGTACTGCTTCATCGACTTTAGTGGAGTCTTCCCAGCATATAGCAGTGGCAAACAAGGAAATGAGTTTGCCAGTATCCTTAGAATATGGGCCAGGAGACTCCCAGTGCAGGTATGAGATAAAAGGGACAGCTGGCTATTTAAGCAGAGGGATCTTAAATCTGCCACTGATGCCTAAGGACTGGAGGAAGAATTGGACCAGCTATATCACGAGTACCTGCTTCAAGCTGCTGCAGTGCTGAATCAATCAGACAGTGAAATTGCCGGTGGAATTCTGGCTGGAATCCATGAAAGGATCCAGACTAGCATCAGTACACAGGAAAAGAAAATACTTGTTACGTTCAGAGCACCCACAATTAGAGATGTTTCATCACTTAGCCCATGCTGTCCATGAATCTCATAGACTGGACTGGATATCAGTTGGCATAAAATGGGACAGCACCACAGAAGGGTTGAATAATGGCTCAGTCAATGATCTCATGTCAATTGAACTACGTCAGTTTGTATCAGCTGAGGATCTGCCAGCTGCATGAAGCATCACGATGACAAAAGGGGAGGGGCAGGATCATTGTTTGGAAAAGGCATAACCACAAGGGGGAGGAAGAAATGCGTAGTCTGATACAAAGTGGGTATGGCAAGGAGTTAAGTGTGATGAAGTTAAGCGAAGGAAGACTTAAGTGAGGTATTTGGATGAGATCTATGGCACAGTTTCACAAGAGAAACAATGGAATGTTTGAATCATTTAAAACTAGATTGGTCAGAGACCTGGAGAACGTCTCGTGCATGTCAAGTGATCTTAAAAACCCTCTCCTGCCATTATTTCCATAGATAAGCCAAGGAGGTGTGTTAAGTTCTGGACCGGGTGGATGCTGGAGTCCAGGGCTTGCGCTGGAGATTAAGTCCAACCTTGGACATTGGGCTTTCTTTCAGCATCACCATAATCTTGTGAGCTATTCTTGTGTGATTTGGGCTTGAAATGGTGGAAGTTGCACCATGCTCATCAGTTCTGATGATCATCCCAGGCCAAAATTTTGCAACAAGGGCCGTTCTTGTGTTATTCTTAGAGAACTGCCAAATAGGGTCCTCTGGATTCAGCCCAGAACTAAAACCGTATGATCAGGTTCATAATTCACCTCTCATGCAGCATTTACAATCTGTTAAACACCATAGTACCTAGGCACCTTCACCAGGATATCTGAGTGTTTTGGGATCCAATGATTCAAATTCTGTGCCTCTGAGCTTGAAGACTGATGAGATTTTGATTTGAGGTTCCACTTCTGACTCACTTGTAATCATTCCCAAAATATATTTGTCATGAGACACTGGCTCCTATCTCTGTGACTCCTAAGGGTAATGGAGAAGTTTCAGTCTTTGGAGGATAAGACTCAGATTCTTGGCTGCCTGCCCAGAAGGATTATTTTACATCAGGTTGAGTTCTGTAGTAATTATCTTCAAAACAGCTGGACTGGTGGATAAACTCTCGGTATCTTCATACACAATACAAGAGCAAATATGGAGAATTAAACTGCAATTTCAGGCTGGCCTAACAGATGGGCAGAAAAAGCATCTTGCCCGACATGTAGCAAGTGAAAGTTCAAGACATCCCTAACTTTAGATTTGAGGGAGAATATTTTAATTTCTAGTCAGCTCAAAATTCCCCAGGGAAAACCAAAGTTGTTCAACTGAAAAAAAAAATGGAACCAAGTTTTTTCATTCTAAATTTCTCCCAGGAGGAAATTTCAGTTTGTCAACCACCTACAAAATTGCTACGAGGCAACAGCTGTGTGTCAGTTCGTTCTGGCAGTTTTGGTGTAGCCTAGAGGTCTTGATAAGAGTCCCAACTTTTCACATGTCAGTCTAGCTAAATCCAATCGGTTGCGCTCCACCTACAGCTAGTCAAATGTATTGGAGGAAAGGGCAGCACAAAAGAATGGGCTAGATGAAAACTCCTCTCAGGGCCCAGTTTGACCTACCTATTAATCCTGATTCTCATTTATACTCAAGCCATTTTATACTGCAGCACAAATGGGCCACACAGTGGTTTTAAATATAGTTTACACACAGTCAGAGAGGTGTAAAGTGGTCTTCATATATATGAGCATCAGGCCCATCCCCTTCAAAACCTTTGTCTTGCTTCTCCACTACCTTGCGTTTCCTTGTAGTCCTTTCCCTTGGTTGGAAAGTGGGCACAAATCTGGACTCCCCACTTATTCACGCCACTGGTAGCATTTTACTTCCACTACCCTGAGGGGGAAATGACAACACAGGGAGCAAGGCAATGGAGATTCCTGGTGCTTTTGGCTGGGAAGAGCAAGCAACATCTCACACTCAGCTCCCTGGACGGTGGTGGTGGTGGAAAATGCAAACATGCTGTGATAATTACAGGAATCTGTCTGTGCAATCTGTGAAATCTCTGTGAGAGTATGCACTTTCTGTATGTACCTTTACCAAGCTGCAAATTCCATTTGCAGCCCTTTGCCTTCTGTATTATCTGTTTGGCTCTATGCTGGACTGGAATTCTAAGGGTCAGTGATACAGGACTGACAAGACATGGTCATTAACTCGCTATACTCATCTATTCAAATGAAAACATTTTAGACAAGAAGATAGCTCCTACCTAGAAGAATTGGTTAGTCAGAGGAGAGGTCACCTGGTAACAAAGGCACCTGAGAGGTGTCTCTGGTCAGCTGAGGAGGATAATCAGGAAATTACCTGACAACAGAGGGACTGTAAGGTTAGAAAAGGGCATAAACTGCTCCATTTAGTCTCTTTGGCCATTTCCCCCCATCTTAAGATGAGGAAAGGTGCTGCAGGAGTCAGATCAGGCAGGAGGACGAAGGGACCCTGCCTACCTACCTAAACACAGATGGTTCCCCACGATTCCCAAGGAAAGGGTGAGCTAGACAGGGAGATGTGAACAGGGTTGGATAGAACTGTGTATTTCTCATGTGATTAAGTAAAAAGCAATAATGTGTTAGACGTCTGTGTGATATGCTACCCCCACCACGTGCTCTCAGATGGTTAAACTGTAACCCAGAGGGCTCAGACCTTTGGAGGGATTCTGGGAGAGGGTGGGTTTAAGATGTAGCGGTGTCTGAGGATTCAGCACTAGTTGCAGGAACTAAGCAATGCTTGGGCTCTCTTCGGATTCTGGATGTTTAAAACATCCAGGGATCCAGAGGCTGGATTCCCTTCATAGCATCTGGTGGGCCATCAGCAGGGGAGGCCGTCCAGATATGTGACACACAGAAACACAAATGAAAAGAAAAAACCAAGAACAAAATAGAATCTTGACTTCCTTTAGCAAGGCACAGTAAACAGAATTAGTATGCAAACGTCCTGTAGGCAGGAGTAATACTGTAGAGAAAGAAGGAAACTCTCTCAGAGGATGATGAAACCATATTTCATGGGAGGTGTTATGAACCATTCCTGCCAAATGAGAAATCTGTAAATTACCTGGGTAAGCAATCAGCTCGCGATTATAATTGCCAATTTGCAAAAAATTCACCAACAATTAAGCAAAATAAAATAACCCACCTGAGGAAATTTAATGCCTGACATTCCAGCACCTCTTTAAACGTGTCTAGATTCAACTCAATATTTTATTTCTCGTTCTGAAATTAAAGTGGGATTTTTCATTCAACAGATAGGAAGGAAGTGACCATCTCAGCGGAACTGCAAAACGACTTTGCTAACGTCTAATTTCCCTGGAATTCTCTAGGATATAAAGCTTCTTTCCTCCCAAACACTTTGGTATGGTACAATGTAGAGAGGGAAATAACTGAGGGTTTCTTAACAAAAAAAAAAACATGTCTAATGAATACGATGCTAATATGAGCACAGAATTTAAACAAATAAAATGACCAGCCTGGAGAAATGTCCTTCTGATAAAGACCAGATATTCTCATCTGCACTGGAGAAGCAGGGCCCAGACTGGACCTGGCTACGTGGGTCCCAGTCAAGGGACATGTTTTCTGGACAGACTTTATATCTCTAGCTACATTGGAGGCGTAGAGTTGGAACTCTTGCTGCATGGGTCCAGGATGAAAACCCTGTCAGAATGTGTTCCTGGGATGGCCGCCCTGGAGGTGGACCCACATCTCTGGCCAGAGGGAGGACTGTGTTCTTTGGCGGTTTGTGCTTGAGAAGCAATTTTCCTAGCTGGACATGACCGCTCCAGTAACTAGAGAGGGACTGTGCTCTGTGGGTGAATGCAGTGAGTAAGGGCATTCCCTGGGTACAGCCAGTGCCTTCAGTTGCCCTGCAGGGGTGCACTGACTAGATACACCTGCTGCAATTGCACCAGCTGCTCTAGACAAACACATTTGTTGGTAATTCCAGCTGCTGAGCTTCAGTTAAGCAGTATGTGTCGTGATTGTAAAGAGAGGTATGTATTAACCAACAGCATCCTCACTGACAACCCCCTTTCAAGCAACTTATTGCTCCTGCATACAATTCCTCATTTTCTCTCCTGGAGCCAAAAGTGGCTCTCATAGGAAAAGGAAACACCAAGTGCAACAAAAAACAAAAACAAAACAACAACAAACCCCCCCAAAGCCTTAAGAAGTAAAACATCTTCATCTGCTAGGAGAGAATCAGAAATATTGATCAATTTCCCATTCCTTCCCTCCTACCTCCATCACCAGGAAATTGCTGAAGTTTCTCTCATGTTAAACAGACAACCTGTCTCTGAGCCTTCCCTGAGGAGTGATTCATTTGGCTTCTGAATGAAATGTGTGGATTCAGGGCTCCCGACACAAGCAAACTGGCAGTGTGTCCATGCCACTGAATGAGTTCATCTAATTAGGGAGTTTATTTGTTTGAGTTGTACACGAATATACCAAATTACATTATCAGATCATAGTCCTGTGTCTGATTTATTCCTTCTTTGTTCTTCAAGTCTTCGTACATCTAAGCAATTAACCTCTCAAAGAACTGGAGAACACATAATTATCCTCATTTGTCTAAACGTCACCAAGATGGCTGCCTTTCAATTAACCTTCTGGAAATGGTGGAAAGTTGGAGTGATATAGTGATCATTTTGAACCTCTCTGTATGAGTTTCAAAAATGTAATTGAATTGAAATATTCAGATGGTAAAACACAGTCAGATAATTGTTACCACAGGTAAAAGGATCAAGAGCGGGTTTCAGGTAGAAAGGGAAGTTAACTGAGCTACAGTAATATTATAATAATACCTTGCACTTCTGTCTAAGGATGTCAAAGTGCTGTACGCATATTAATGAACTGAGCTTTTCAAGGTCCCTGCTATGATGCACATCCATAGTACTTCTCTCCTTTTTACAGAGGGTCAAATGAAGGCAGAGAGGCTCAAATGTAGCTTGGCTCTTGAAAGCGACTGTGAAAAAACAGCGCTGATCCATTCCATGGTTTTTTGAGTCTCAACCATTTTCAGGTCCAATTCGCATGCTTGATAAGAAAATAGCAGAAACGGAAAGGGTTCCAAGACAGGTGATGAAGATGAGGAGGGGCCGGAAAGACTCTGAATGTAAGTAGACATTGAAAAGACTGGGGCTGTTTGCTTAAGTAGCTGATGAGTAATGGGGGACATGCTAGAGGTAGACAAACAAATACATGTTATAAGGAAGGTATAGAAACCACTTTTGGCCAGAGAGTAGCCCTGGAAAACTTCAGTCTGAAGGATGAAAATGTTACTAAGTTCTAAGTCCCAGATCCTCAAAGGTATTAAGGCACCTAACTCCCATTGACTGTAATGGTAGTCAGTTACCCCCACTCCACAAAAAATACCTTTGAGGGTCTGGGTTTAACTGACCGAAAACAGGGGGGCTAGAATATACAACCATTAGAGCAGTCTGGTGCCTCTCCAGCTATAATACAGAGCTAATATTAACAGAGCGTGTTTCAGCCAGAAAGGGTCCACTTCCTTATAGTGTGGCTGGAGTCATTTCACTGGCCACTGAAATGCAAACACATCTGGTGTGGAATTTGGCAGCTGTTTAACAGGATACTGCAAAACTGCTATATACTACCTCAGTGATGAGTGTACTATAAATGTAAGGGGAGGGATTCCCCCGCCTCCCTCAGTATGGCCTCTATACACTTTGGAATATACAGGCCATAAAAGCCCCATAGCCAGAAAGGGGGAAATTGTCCAGCACTGTATAACACAGATGTATACTGCGGTAACAGGTCCCTTCACAAGCCACAGGAGGTGTATCAAGCACGTGAGGGGGATCCCTGCCTAGTGTGGGGAATGCAAGGAGGGACGATACATATTGTACATCCTGGCTGCTCTGCATTATGTCAGATGCCACACTGGTTCCTGGAATATGCCAGCATCAGAAAGGTGCAAAGGCACCTCTTCCTCTGGGCTGCATTGTTCAGGAAAAGCAACACAGAATCTCAGCCACAGAGATGGACGGAGGGATGGACGGACAAGATTTACCACAGGCTCAATAGCCCAAATTCTGAACTCCTTATTCTGGCAAAACTCAACCCTTAAGAGGTCTGGGTTTAATTCCGGGCTATGTCACAGACTTCCTGTGTGACCTGAGGCAACTCAATCTCTCTGCACCTTAACTCCCCAAGAGTACAATGGGAAGAGTTGTACTTTCTTCTCCCCTGCCTTTTCTCTGTCTTGGTATTTCGAATGTCAGTTCTTCAGGACATGGTCTGTGTCTTACCATGTGCATCTTGCATGCTGAAGCCCTGATCTCAATCAGGGCCCCTACATGCTCCTAAAATCATCATCATCATCAGCATCATCATCATTACTGCTATTCAGGCAAAACTCTCATTGATATCAATGGGCATTTTGCTCAGGTAAGGAGCCAATAACAAAGGAATCAAGGACTTCAAAGTTTAGCCCAGTGCAAATCCTCAGAGTTAGAATTCAAACCAGACAATGCATCTTTTCTCTTGCAAGAAATGCCATGGGATTTTTAATGATCACTCTGGGTCAGGACCTGAATCTCATGCAAAGGAAGAAGGTCGCTCCATAATAAAGTTAACATTAGAGAAACTGTCATGGCAAGACTATCTTTGTCTTTATTTTTAATAACAGAAATGTTTTGCTGATATAGCATCTGACACATCGAGTGGGTTATAATTTTGCACTCCTCTTTTCTAATAAATATGTATCATTTCCACCAGAACGTGTCCGGTCAAACGCCGTCCCCAGAACACAGTATATTAAAAAGATGCCGACGCTGGCTCTTGCATGTCAATAAAAAAAATAAAAAAAAATGCCCTCTGAAGTTCATCACATTTCTTTCCTGACAAGCGTGGCTTTCCAATTCGCCTCCGAGCCACCGCTTCCCTCTCAGCGTGAAATCCAGCCCGCCAAAAAGCAATTTCAGCACGGGCACCTCGTCATTCCTTCCAGTTTTGATGCAAAGCGAGGGAAAAAATAAATTGGGCAGCCAGACGGTAAGGAGTGCTTGTTCCCGCAAACCCGCTTGGCCAAATCAGCTCTAAAGCATACCTGTTTTTCATTGTTCAATGAGATACACATCTACCCCTGACAGTGCGTAACATTGAAACAAAGTTTAGCTCTGCTTTACACTGTCAGTTCCTATGAGGTTGGTTGGTTTGTTTTCCTCTCGAACATCTTCTCATGAAAAATGGGCTTTCTTGCTCTCCCTAGATCATCTTCCTCTCCTTCCCACCTCCTTCTCGGCTCGCACGGCTCCAGCCAGCACCCAGTGGAGTCAACAGAAAGATTCTCACTGACTTCAGTGAGCACTGATTTAGGATTCACGGGCCAGATGAAGGCTACTTGTGAAATAAGGCACAGTTCCCTGTGAGGGTATCACAGTCTGGCCCACTGAACTCAATGGCTTTCTTTTCACTGACAAGAGTTTCATTCATGAGTTTAGGATCAGTCCTCTATCCCGTGTCCTTGTTCTCCTTTTCCCACCTCCCCAATACCAGAGAGGCCCCACCCTCTTTTTGAGCATGTCTACTACCCATGATTTACAAGGTCATGCATAAACTTAGCTTGTAAGCTCTTGGCAGCTGGGGCCATCTTTTTGTTCTGTACAGCACAAGGGGCTCTTGATCCATAATTGGGGCTCCTAGATACTACAGTAATACAAAGAATAAATAAATACATAATAACTTAAGGAGTCCTTTATACTACAGCGATGGGCATCACACAGGTAGACTAGACTAAGGCCATGTCTACATCTAAAATTTGCAGCGCTGGTTGTTACAGCTGTATTAGTACAGCTGTATAGGGCCAGCGCTGCAGAGTGGCCACACTTACAGCAACCAGCGCTGCAAGTGGTGTTAGATGTGGCCACACTGCAGCGCTGTTGGGCGGCTTCAAGGGGGGTTCGGGGAACGCGAGAGCAAACCGGGAAAGGAGACCAGCTTCGCCGCGGTTTGCTCTCGTGTTCCCCGAACCACCCTGCAAACCGCAGGGAAGGAGACCTGCTTGTTCGGGGAACGCGAGAGCAAACCGCGGCGAAGCTGGTCTCCTTTCCCGGTTTGCTCTCGCGTTCCCCGAACCACCCTGCAAACCGCAGGGAAGACCTGCTTGCTCGGGGTTCGGGGAACGAGAGAGCAAACCGGGCAAGGAGACCAGCTTCGCCGCGGTTTGCTCTCGCGTTCCCGGAACCACCCAGCAAACCTCAGGGAAGGAGACCTGCTTGCTCGGGGTTCGGGGAACGAGAGAGCAAACCGGGGAAGGAGACCAGCTTCGCCGCGGTTTGCTCTCGCGTTCCCGGAACCACCCAGCAAACCTCAGGGAAGGAGACCTGCTTGCTCGGGGTTCGGGGAACGCGAGAGCAAACCGGGGAAGGAGACCAGCTTCGCCGCGGTTTGCTCTCGCGTTCCCCGAACCACCCTGCAAACCGCAGGGAAGGAGACCTGCTTGCTCGGGGTTCGGGGAACGCGAGAGCAAAACCGGGAAAGGAGACCAGCTTCGCCGCGGTTTGCTCTCGCGTTCCCGGAACCACCCAGCAAACCGCAGGGAAGGAGACCTGCTTGCTCGGGGTTCGGGGAACGCTGAGAGCAAGCCGGGGAAGGAGACCAGCTTGATTACCAGAGGCTTCCTCAGGTATGCTGGGATACCTGCTTATTCCACGGAGGTCAAGAAAAGTGCTGGTAAGTGTCTATACTCGATTACCAGCGCTGGATCACCAGCGCTGGATCCTCTACACCCGAGACAAAACGGGAGTACGGCCAGCGCTGCAAACAGGGAGTTGCAGCGCTGGTGGTGCCCTGCAGATGTGTACACCTCCTAAGTTGCAGCGCTGTAACTCCCTCACCAGCGCTGCAACTTTGTGATGTAGACAAGCCCTAAGAAGCAGGAGTAGGAATGTCACTCGGGTTATCCTTCTGCCCAGACAAAGTTGCTGTTGGCATTTTTATTGGTTGTGTTGCACCGTTATAAAGCTGTTGCATCACCCCAGAGGAGGCTGCATTTTAGCAGCAGGCAGGGTGATTCATCACCGTACATACACAGAGTTTATAAAGTGCAGGATAGAAGCAGCTACATGCAAAGATGAGTAACTGTCACTGCTAGAAAGGGGAGGGGTGCTATTATCATTATCGGCACATGCTGAATCTGTGATGTGCCTGTTGGGTCGGCGATTAGCAATGCTAACATGTCAAGCCCAACTACTGCAGAAATCAGTGCAAAGGCTCCCTGCTTTTGCAGCAGTATGGTGGCTTTGGGTGTCTCCCGCACAGTGTGTGTGGGGGGGTGCACACAACACCCCCACATTCAGCTATCAGGGACTCTGAGCAGTGGGTGTTCTGCCTCACAGTGGCCTAACGTTCCTGGAGCCACCCTGAGGGCTGGTCCACACTAGGGGGGGGAAATCGATCTTAGATACGCAACTTCAGCTACGTGAATAACGTAGCTGAAGTCGAATATCTAAGATCGGATTACTCACCCGTCCACACCGTGCGGGATCGATGTCCGCGGCTCTCCCTGTCGATTCCGGAACTCCGTTGGGGTTGATGGAGTTCCGGAATCAATATAAGCGCGCTCGGGGATCGATATATCGCGTCTAGATTAGACGCTATATCGATCCCCGAGCAATCGATTTTAACCCGCCGATACGGCAGCTAGTCTGGACGTGGCCTAAGAAACAACAAAACATGGCAGCATCACTTACAGAGATACACGGTTAGGCCTGGCCCCACACATGCTGCATGCATGTCCAGAATGACTCTGGGGCGCTGGGTTAAAGTTGCTGTGGCAGCTGATAATGGGTCTGCGTTACCTCCACTTTCCTTTGTCACTTGTAGTAACGCAGTCCTACACAATACCCCCTGAGAAACGAGGCCTGGCATTGGCGCATGCTGCCTAGTAACCACATTTCCTGGCTCTAAATATTTTCGGGCTGCTTTTAATGACCCAGCCACTGATGCAATAAATAAATAAAGAACTATAATCATCATCATTTAAAAAATGATGGTTTCCTGGAGACATAACCCCAAATACTGTATGACCTTCTTAGAAAATGGTGGCTTAAGCTATTCTAGGGCAACTCTGCATTGTTTATTTATAGGGGCTCCCTTCCTGAGACTTCCCCACTCAGCACAACAGAGGATGTTGCAAACCTCCAAGGTCCCGGCAAGAATAGCCTGCAGGGGGAATTCTTTGCCAACCCCAAATGCTATGTTCTAGTTTGGATTCTGGGATAATAGAACACAAGGTGCCATGTTGCCGTACTAAGTACCAGTTTTAATAATACCACTAAACAATCTTAGGGTCTGACCCCATGTTCATTAATAAGAGTGCCATTCACTTCAGTGGGCATGGCTCAGAACCCTATAGCTCCTCTTCTACCTGTAGATCTCAAAGCACTTCACAGAAGTGTCACTCCCATTTTACAGATGGGGAAACTGAGGCACAAAGCAGTGACTTGTTCAGGGTCCCACAGTGAGTCAGTGGCACAGATGGGAACAGAACTCTGATCTTCCCCACCCCCATATTCTACATCCTAACTGCACTATCTTACTTTAAGATTAGCTATGGTACTTTACTTAAGGTATGTCTACACTGCAAAGAATGCTGCGTTCTTAACGTGAGCTAGCTAATTTGGGTTAAACTCAGGGGTGAGCTTCCACAGTGGTGATTTAAAGGACCCGGTGCTCCGGCCACCATGGAGCACCTGGTCCTTTACAGAGGCTCCAGCCACTGTGGGGAGCCCTGAGCCCTTTAAAGCGCCACCTGAGCCCTGCTGCCAGAGCTCCAGCAGTAATTTAAAGGGCCCAGGGCTCCCTGCAGCAGCTGGAGCACTGAGCCCTTTAAATCACCACCGGGGAAGCCGGTCCAGTCCAGCACAGCGTACCAGCTCTTGCTGGTACACCGTGCCGTACCGTACCGGACCATACTGGCTTACTGTCACCTCTGGTTAAAACAGCAGTGAAGAGACGCCAACTCAGCTTTTAACTCAGATTAGCAGCCAGAGTTCAGTCCCAGGCTGCCCTCTAGGTTTGAAATGGAGCTGCTAACCCAAGTTAAAAGCCAAGTTGTCATGCCTTCACTGCCATTTTAACCTGAGTTGAGAATACACCTTTCTTTGCAGTGTAGGCATACCTTTAGAGGCTTCAAAGCAGGTCACCCCCGTGGATGTGTGGAGATGAGTGGGGAGGAAACAGCAAGAGGGCCCACGCAAGAGACTTCATAAAACCATCTCTCCCTTTGCATTATCTGGAGAGAGAGAGTGAGGATAATACAATAGCCACAGAGTTTATTCTCACCAGAGTCCGATGGCAACATAATTAAAATGCAAGCTGGAGTCAAGGTACCTATCAATAAATCTTTGCTTCTGGCTCCAAAGCTTGACAGGAAGCCTATACCTGGCGAGGGGAGTTCAGACAGGGGGAGAGGCAGGAATAAAGGGTCTGGTTTATGGATGGCTATTTTAATGTTTCAGTTGAGTAATGGGCCTTGCAAATTAGCACCCAGCGGCCTGAAATACATATTTTTCCAAGGACACACAGGCTCTCAATCCGACAGGTGATGTGGGCAAACAGTCCCCGAGGGGAGCTTTGATTTCTGCACTTCTCGGTTGCAGTCATATTTTATTCTAGCCGGGATGACGGTAAAGATAGCAGATCGCTCTGGGGTGATCGAAGGGCTCGGAGAGGAAATGGAGCAGAAAATGACCCAACATGAGAGCAGGGAGATGCTGATGAACTAAGGTGGTGGGATAAGGGGAGCAGCCAGCCGGTCTCCAGGAGGAGGGAAGGTAGCAAGGAGGCTATGAAGCACCTGATTTGGACGCTTTCTTTCAATCAGAGCATGGTCACTGGCTGATCCGCACAGGGTAGCGTTTCATGGGTTGAGGCACGTCGACTGCAGGGACAAATCTAACAGGGCCAATCCCTTTGCAATCAGTTTCCAACTTTCTGTTCATCACCACTTTGTAATCCCCCCCCCCCACCACCACCACCAATCCGCAGGTGCACAATTCGTCTGAGCCTTTGGGAATTTTAGGTAGTCGGCTTAGAATGCTTTCAGCACCCACATGGCCCCACATACGTCTATGCCCGTGACACTATCTGCCAGCTTGCAGTGAAATAAAGAGAGCAACCATTCACTGGGGTAATCATGGTCTGTTTCTCTATCCCCCAGCCCCAGTAAATCTCCTCACCTCTTGTCTGTTTGGAGGAAGCTCAATGCTGCCTCGCTGGATCAGGTGCAGTAAAGCTGGGGTGCACACTGACATGAGGCATAGCACGGAAAGGAGAAGGAGCCTGAGGACCATGCCCCAACCCGGCTGGGCCCTCCCCTTTTGTCCACGGGACATTCTCAGGTAGGCTAGCTGCCCCTTTGCCTTCATAGACAGCTAATGGAAGTGTTCTGCCTGGAGCTGCCAAAGCTGCTCGGAGACAGGACTAGGGAGGACTCCCCATGGGCTTCCCTGCCACCAACCAGTGCAAGCCTGTGGCAGCAGCCCTCAATCAGGATGTGGTTCCCAAATGACGACATCACAGAGTGAGGCCTGACATCATGCAGCAGGTCAGACTGAGATGGAATCTGGGGGAGCTCACACTTCAGCGGTCCCTTAAGGACTAGGGCCTAGGAAAGCTCACACTGAATTTCAGAGTTCAAACCTAGAGCGCCACATTGGCTATTAGCGATGTCTTCCCTTGAGCTGCCTGGTGAAAGGCTATTCCTCCCTGGCATGCTCCTTTCCGTACTGGGCAGACTGCAGCCTACAGTCGGAGTTTGGTTTGAATCTGAGATTCTGGGTCGAATGTCAGAAAGTTTGGCTTTGCCTCTATGCTAACAGAAGAGTGCAGGAGGGGGTTACTGCAATACACACTTTGGAACGCTAGGTGGAGCCCAGGCAATGGATTGATGGGGAGCAGAGAGCAAAAAATTTGAACTATCCCTTTCCCCATCTTTCTGGCTCATCCTCCTTTTCACACCTCCATCCATCCATCTCTCTCATTCCTCCCTTCCTTTCCTCCCTCCCCTTTTCTCATCTCTTTCCCATCACATCCCCCCTACTCCCTTCCCTATCTTTCTCTTGCTCTTTTCTTCACTCCACCCTCACTGTCTCCTTCACACCATTCCCACGCCACGCTCTCCGTACCCCACTGTCTCACACAGACACCGACCGCTTCCGCTGGTGCAGGCTGCGCTGCCTCCGAATAGGAGTGCAAGGAAAAGAAGCGTCTGAGTAACAGGAAGTATTCTCACTGCCCCAAGACGCACGTAGCTACGTAGAGCCACCACCAGCATGCGAGTCAGCAGCAGCCCTTGCCACCCTCCCTCAGCAGAGGATGGTTTACTCATGTCTCTACACAACACTTTGAAGGTTGTGAGGGCTATATTTATCACAGTGTGGGGCATGTGCCTGCAAATTGCTTTGAACCTCCAATTATGGGCATGACCCCTATAATTCTTCTCGTCATTGCACCAACAGCATCCTATGGATACAGCATTTTAAGCATTATGAATTGCCGCTCCCAGCCCCTCCCTACTTGGAAAGTAATTAAGACAAGAAGGAAAACACAGTTTTTCTTGCAGCCCGAGTGTAGCAGCTTCTGAATGTGAAAGGCTGCGAGCCCCCAGAAAACCCATTGCATTTCACGCCCCCTCCAACCATCTCCAGACACATACTTATATTGTTTGGATTTTGTCATCAGGACTCAGAGATGCTCATCTCACCTCCCCGACTAGACATCTGCTCAAGCTCATTGGTGACCCAATTTAAGCCTCTGCAGCTGCATGTGTCATACTAGCCTGTGTCCCCATGCATTCCCAGTGACGGCTTCAGCCTCTGCCAGGGAACACCACACACCCATCAGAGGAAAACACACATTCCCATCAGGAGAAGCTGTACCTTCGGGTGAGTGCTGCCTACCACCCGCTCTTTTTACCTACAGGAGCTACACCTTCTCCCCCTTTAATCCCTTATTCTGAATATTTCATGGGTATTTAGTGCTATTCAAAGGCACCAGCTTGGCAGTCCTGGAAAGTGAAATCTTCTTATCCTCAGAACTGGTACGGCATCCTCTGTGCACACGCCACCCCTGCCCATGAGTGTGGCTCAGTGCTGTTCTGGGTAGACACCTCCGGGCATGCGAGGAGAGTTCAGTCTCCGAGATCCATCCTGCCTGTGCTCCAGTGGACCACACGAGAGAGACCACATGTCCACTGGGGATAAGGACCGAGACTCATTTTACACAGGTTACTAAGCAACCATCAGAAGACAACAAATGATGGTCGCTCCTGACTTGGGCTGGACTTGACTCCGCTTCCTCATGGTGACAGCCTGTCTCCCATGATCATTCACTTGAGCCATCCAGGTTCACCTGTGCTGTTCTCTCTACATGGATCAATGAAGTGCACCACCTAGTAACTGGCTGGCTCACATGCACCACTGCCGTGCACTGATGGAATCAGAATCGTACAACCCTGAGTCACTGGCTGTACTCTGCCAATGCTTAGGGAAACTGTACGTCAGCACAAGCTGGTAAGCGCTGTGCTCTGGAAGCAGGGAGATCTGAGTTCTGTCTCTGCTCTCGGCATGAGGTTTCAGGGGGCCAGGAAATGCAGCAGAGGTACAAATATGAACTCACTGTGAAATGCTGCAGAGAAGGTGCAGTGTCTAATTGACACTAATGCCCACCTAGCGATCACCAAGAGCTTTGGTAGTGTGATAAGATTGCCTTTGGGATTTGCCATGATGATGAAGAATGCACATCCAGGCATGACAGAAAGATGGAGACGTCCATCAGCAGCACACCCTTTCCAATCCCTACATCAATGTGTTGCAGAGGAGGAAAACCACACTTTCAAAGTTAATGAACATGCCTTTTTATGCCCCCATGGCAGCTCTTCCATTCAGTCTCCCACGGCATCTCCCTCTGCTCACATGGGACCTAATCCAAAACACTAAAGTCAACCGAAAAGCCCCCAGGCACTTCAACAGGCTGTGGATCAAGCCCCAAATGATCTCAGCTCTTTAAAGCTTTAAAACTCTTTAAGAAAAAAGCTAAACACAGGGACCAAAACCACTCAAGCCAGTTAATTTGCGGTCTTCTCTTTAAGTACCTCTGCAGGAAAAGTCACAAGTGGTTCCAGGAAATGCCAGTGGCCTCCTCTACCTATGAAACAGTAAAACTATTATTAACATCTCTCTTTACACACACACACACACACACACACACACACACACACACACACACACACACACACACACACACACACACACACACACACACACAGTTTTTGAAAAAGGAGAGAATGGGCAAAAGAAAGCAGAAGTCATTTTCTTTTGGCAAAGCTGCAGACTCAAGGAGAAACATAAAATCCCAGATGAAGGGCTTGTCTAGTTTATTATAACATCAGCTTTAATTTATGCTCCTGCCTTTTATGATTGTTCTCTATCACTGTTCCTGGGGCTTATTTATAGAGGGCCATTAGCACAGGGAGCAAGCCCTAATGAGTGAGCATTTGGAGCATCTGCCAGGGGAATGGAGATATAAACCGAGATGAGGAGGTGGCAAACTCTTGCAGGGGACTTTACCACATCCTCTCTCTGGGAGCCGAAAGGATAATTTGATCTCGAAATGTGATACAACTTTATTTCAGATGGTGTCTTTCAGGCAAACTGTACCCTTCTCTTGACATGGTTTAATAAACTTCAATGCACCATCACTGAACTAAATGATAGCACACCAGCAGCGGAGGGATGGGGAATGAGCGGTAAAGGCAGAGGATAGGTCATCAGCTGAGTGCTGGGGATGCAAAGGAGAAGGCCCTTGTGCCCTGAGCAGGAAGATGGCATAAGCAAAGACAGAAGGCCACATGGAGATGGTTCCAGAGGTGACATAGGGATGTTGAGACAAGGATATACCACAAGGACCTTCTTCTTGGAATGAGCTGCAGAGGAGAAGGCTCTTGGGCCTACAGTGTCAAGACTGCAAATAAGGATGGAACAGAGGATGGAGCTAAATGAGAGGAGGGGAATGGAGAGAAACAAGGCCTGTTAGGTAGGTTGGAGCAAGTCCGTGGGAAGGTCCTCTGCCAAAAAACAAGAATCAGGGTCCCACTTCTGCTTATCACAGGGCAATTGCATAGGCCTCAAGAGAGAACGCATAATTTACACTGATGTTCAGTGAGTGGAGTATCAGGCCTGGGAGGGGCAACATAGGACAAGCTCCCAAAATGGACATGAAAGGGGCAGGAGATATTTGAGGTTGTATGTGTTGTAGTTATGCTTAGAATCGCAAGTCCAGCTGGAGGAGTCCTTTATTGAATTTCTACACAGTCTTTTATTCAGTAAAACTCCCAATGACTCTTTCCCGCCGATGCACAGATGCTTCGCAACAATGTGGGATTCTTTCTTTCAGCACAAAAAGCACCAGGGCAGATTTTTACACAAACTCAGCTCCACACACACACACACACACGCCAGATTTTCCAATGAGCTCAACCTATTGGGTGCATGGTAGGTGCAGAGCTCTTGGGAAAATCTGGGTCCCACTGTCTCTAACCATATGTTTCACAGTCTGGTACCATGCCCGAAGTGAACAAGTGAGGCAACCCCACTCTGGCAGGAGTGAGAGGTGGGATTGCTGCTCTTAAGGAGGAGCAGTAGAGAGGAATCCGCTAGAAAAAGGCTTATTTAGATCCTTCACTCCCTCTCCCTGAGGCCAGTGCAAGGCAATTCCTTTGTGCTCGACAGCTTTATTCACCCTGCCTTACAAATACCAGGTAAAGGGCTATCCGGAGCTTCCCTTAGGAGATTATTCTACAGCAGGGGTCGGCAACCTTTCAGAAGTAATGTGCTGAGTCTTCATTTACACACTCTAATTTAAGCTTTTGCGTGCCAGTAATACATTTTAATGTTTTTAGAAGGTCTCTTTCTATAAGTCTATAATGCACAACTAAACTATTGTTGCATGTAAAGTAAATAAGGTTTTTAAAATGTTTAAGAAGCTTCATTTAAAATTAAATTAAAATGCAAGGCTCCCCCTCGGACCGGTGGCCAGGACTCAGGCAGTGTGAGTGCCACTGAAAATCACCTCAAGTGTCGCCTTTGGCATGCGTGCCATAGGTTGCCTACTCCTGTTCTACAGCCTAATACATGCAGGACTTCCTGAAACTCGGTCAACCCACCTGCCAGCCTACCTATCATAGACTCAAAGAATATTAGGGTTGGAAGGGACCTCAAGGGGTCATCTAGTCCAACCCCCTACTCAGAGCAGGGCCAATACCCAACTAAATCATACCTATCTAAGGTTTTGATACTGATGCCCATCACCATGGTATCTGAGCACTTTCTGTGTAAAATCAATAGCAATAGTAATGTCCCCAGTGGCGTAAGTTCCCCTTTCTTAGGGTCGCTCTATCATTCTTTGTTATGCCCCCTTCAAATCACACTTCAGAAGTCTTTCTCCTCCTGGGTGCCTGCCAGAGATGGGAGGACAGCTCAGAAAAGTATCTCCATACATTTCCTTGGATAAAAACTCCAGGGTCTGAATCCTCAGTTACACGAAAGCCACTTTACACAGCCAGAATGGTGTAAAGGGACATTCATGTAATGGAGAATTCAGGCCATCTGTGATGGCATTCCCAGCTGTTTCTATTTGCTTCTGTAAACATTTGTACTAGCAGCAGGTTTTTTACTCACGGAAAAGCAAAAGTCGCATGAATACTTGTGTGAGGTTTGGTCACAATGATCCCCTTGGGACTGTCACCTGATGTGCTAGAATTACCTCTGAGCCCGTTTCCCCTGCCAGCTTGGGACTCCAGAACCCCGTCTTGCTGAGCCAGACACGCTAGCCTGCTGCAACACAGACCCAGGTCTGGTCCACGCCCGCAAAGCTGCAGACTTTAACCAAAAACTGCTCAGCAAGTCACCTGTCTCCAGCACCCAGACCCCAAGCTTTTACAGAGTGAACTCATATATTGTTAGCTGTCTATAACACTGATAGAGAGATATGTACAGCTGTTTGCTCCCCCAAGTATTAATCACTTACTCTAGGTTTAAAAGTGATTTTATTACATATAAAAAGTAGGATTTAAGTGGTTTCAAGAAATAACAGACAGAACAAAGTAAGTCACCAAGTAAAATAAAACAAAACACGCAAGTCTAAGCCTAATACATTTAAGAAACTGAATACAGGTAAATCTCACCCGCAGAGGTGTTCCAATGAGCTTCTTTCACAGACTAGACTCTTTCTTAGTCTGGGCCCAATCCTTTCCCTGGTATAGTTCTTGTTAGTTCCAGCTCAGGTAGTAACTAGGGGATTTCTCATGACTGGCCACGTCCTTTGTTCTGTTCTACTCCCTTTTATAGCTTTGGCACAAGGCAGGAATCTTTTGTCTCTCTGGGTCCCCACCCCTCCTTCTATATGAAAAAGCAACAGGTTTAAGAGAGATTCCACTACCTGGTGACATATTCACATGTCCCGTGAGACCCCACGCCTCCATTCTTTCTGGCTTGACTCTCAGGAAGGCTTACAAGTAAACAGAGCCATTTACAACCAATTGCTCTAGTTAATGGGAGCCATCAAGATCCTAAGCTACCGTCAATGGCCCACACTTTGCATAATTACAATAGGACCTCAGAGTAATACTTCGTATTTCTAGTTTAGGGTACAAGAATGATACATTCATACAAATAGGATGAACACACTCAGTAGATTATAAGCTTTGTAATGATACCTTACAAGAGACCTTTTGCACAAAGCATATTCCAGTTAAAATATATTCACATTCCATACATATTTTCATAAAGCATATGGAGTGCAACATCACAACTTGTGCAAATGCATGCGAATGCGTGTGATGATTCACACCAGGACTGTCCCACTTGACCTCTCCTCCTGTACAATAAACATCCCAGTCATCCAAGCAAGAAGCCTAATGATATCATGTGACGTAAGTGACCTCGGGTGTTATTATTAAAGAATAGTAAATAGTCAGAGACCAAATCTGAGCAAAGAGTTTGTGAACAGCCCATTGGCACAAGTATGGCAGCACAATGAGATTATACACCCAGAGGAGCTGCTGTTCTGTTAAAAGATAAAATAGATTAGACAGATAGCTAGGCAGACAGAAAGACAGACAACGATGGCATCAAATGAATTTGTAAAGATCAAAGTCTGTTCACAGCTCATTTATGAAGAGAACAAAAGGCTTTAAATTCATCCACTAAATCATTCACCACAAATCATCTGCTCTGCCCTTGTGCTGAATCTCTTCAAACATTTGTAGGTGGCTTCTGTGTCCCCTTTGCACAGAGAGGAGTTAGAAATCCAGTGGAGAAGCTGCCTTCTTCTTGGAGAAATACAGAGCCACTAATCCAACCCCAGCTATCACAGTTTGAATCACAGACAGGGCTAGTGAGAAGAAAGAGTCGCCCTTAGGAAAATCTGAACTTCAAACTCTAACTATCCCAATCCAGTAGCTCTGATTCCCCTCTTCCTGCCAACAGACTCTCGCTGCAGGCAGAATAGATGATGTTAAATTATTTTGGAATATGCTGAGAATTTCCTGCTTGGGCAACTGAAGCCTCATAAATCATTCTTCTTTCCTACGCTTGATTTCTCCTTCAACAGGAAAATGTCAGTTCGCTGGGGAGTTCGCGGCCTTGCCAGTTCCACGAACATGTTGAGGGTTCGTGGAATGGAAGTTAGGGAGATGTGGCAGAAAAAAGACTGAGGAGTAAGCGGGGAGAAGAGGCAAAGGGTTTGGAAGAGGGGAATTAAGGAGAGGGCAGACACAAGTTAATGGGTAAGGGTATTTGAGAGAGGTTGTAGAGACTTGTAGGCAGAACGGGAGACCAGAGAGTCCAGGTTCCTGGGTTCTACTCCTAGACCTGGGAGGGTGTGAGGGTTTAGTCATTAGAGGAGGGGTCTAACCACCAGGACTTCTGGTTCAGTTTGCAGATCCGTGAAGGAGTGCGGGTTTAGTGATTACAGCAGGGGACTAGGAGTCAGGGATCCTGGGTTTTATTCCTGGCTTGGCCACCCCACTGTGTGAACCTGAGCCAGTTGCTCAGCTGGGCTTCAGCTTTCCCACCTGTTAGGCAGGTATTATTCTCTCCCCTTGTCTCACAAGAGCATTGCCAGTCTTGATTCATTCATGTCTGGGAGGTACTTGGGACCCTCAGAGAGGAAGGGCTAGAGAAATGCAAAGTATTCCAAAATGTCAAGTTAGGATTTGTCTACACTGCCCATGTCACAGCGCAGCCACAGCAGCCCTGTGACGTGGGCAGTATAGTCACACTTCATTGCTGGGGGAGAGCGATAAAAAAAAACAAACAGCCCGAATGAGGGGTGGTAGCTTTGTCACTGGGAAGCGCTGTCTATACTGGTGCTTTTCAGCACCAAAGCTTTTGTCGCTCAGGGTTTTTTCACACCCCGAACAACTAAAGTTTGAGCGCCGAAAGTGGTAGTATAGACACAGCCTCATTGTATGCCATCCATCTCTTATGGCTTCTTATGATCAGCCATGGGGCTCTGGTAAGATTATAGTGATGCAACAATACCCACTGCCTGAATGCAGAACATTAGCTGGAGAAAAGAACCAAGCATTCAGAATGACAAAAGCAAGGTGAGGAGCAAATAGTTACCCCTGAATCCAGCAGCCGGGTACTCCTACAGGGTACGAGGGCCTGTTCACCCCATCCTAGCTCGGCAGAGTCACTGGCATTACACGAGGGGCCAGCAGAGTCAATGGAGTTACAGTCACCAGGGATTTACCTATGAAGGTGCCTAAATACCAGCATTGCCATCCCAGCCCCAAAAGGCACTGACCAGCCCCCTTGTCGGCATTCTGAGCAGAGTCACCAAGGTCTGAGCAGGCCCTGGAGACTAACATCCCCTGACATTGCTATAAGGGGTCCCTTCAGACCAGCGCTGAGAGGCTCAGATATCATTGTCGAGGAGGACGTATCAGAACCTAGATGGCTAGGTTGATATACTGGGCAGGATGCTGAGCAGGGGAAGCTTGCCCATGTTGCAGCTGTTCTGTAGGGTACAAGGATACCATTCTCCAAGGCTGTCAATCTGGATCCTTTCACCGGCACTAAAATCACTTCTCAACTCAAATCAAAACGAAAACCCTGACTGAGAAGAAACGATTCACTGCCCAGGACTGCCTGGGGGAGAGGAGCACATCAGTGCAGTACCAGAGCCCAAGCACGGCACCATCACCCTTTCGTAGTTATTGTAACATTTGCTTCACCACTCACCCCTCCCACACACCGATGAGGTCATCCTGGGGACTGTGATAGCCTCATGTCTCAATGCTGGCCTGGCACCTGTCACTCACGGGTGATGGACAGATTGCAGACTTGGGAGCTCTGTGACAAGGCGGTTCGGGAAGAAACTTCATTTGTGGCTATGGGCAAAGAGTGACACAAACTTCCTCCACTTCATGTGAGGATTATAATTGAAAAAGCTAAAGGTGAGAGCTGAGTTTGCACATCCCTGCTGGGAGCCGCAGAAAGTCACCCTGACCCTGCTGACAAGCCTCCTCTGGAAGTTATTGAAGAGCAATGGTGTTGAATCACACCAGTGGGGCAGGAGCCACATGTCCCTGAGCTCCAAGAACATCCCTGCTCTTGGCATTTGTCCTGGAGAGCTTGACTGTTTTACCAACCACTCCCTTTCCTCCCCACACCAAGCTTTGTCCTGTTTTTATGAAGCCGTAGCCAGCCAGCTGAACAGGGGAAACTGACAACAGGGCTGGGCAAAATTTAGTTGGGGATTGGTCCTGCTTTGAGCAGGGCGTTGGACTAGATGACCTCCTGAGGTCCTGTCCAACCCTGATATTCTATGATTCTATGAAAAGCACACACCTCCTTGAGGTCCAAATATCACTTGAGATGCTCAGATACCATGGTGATGAGCCTGAGATAGACAGACAGATACATCAGGCATGCCTAATGCTGACACATAGTCTCTTCCCGCACATACCACAGGACCTCCCAACTACCTTCTCCATTCTGCACAGCTCTCAGGCCAGCTTTCCCTGATACTCGAGATGAACAGGGTCGGGAGCTTCTTGGTGGAGATAGGGAGGAGAGGGAGATATTGGTACAATATTTTCTCTTGATCACCCAGCACCAAAAACTTTCCTGACCTCCTCACCCAAAAAAATGCCCTGGGATAACCCCCACTCTCCTGCAAAAGACATTTCACTTGTCACTTTGCAAACCTGGTCTCCCTCTCACTGAACGTCTTTGCTCTATGGACAGCACTCACGCTGCTGCATGCCCTAGCATGAAGTTGCTCAGGAGGGAGTCAAGCCACTGTGTCAAAGCACTAATGCGATCGATGCACACAGCCATTGCGTACAGTTCATTCTGCTCAACGGCAGAGCTCAACATGCAAGGCTGGGGGAGGTGAAGGAGAGATTTGCTCTCCTGCCGTCTCCTGGCTCCCTGGGTCGGTTAGTTATTAGTTTCTAATTCAGGTAAAATCTCCATTAAATAATAAATAAATAAATAACACAACCCACCCACGCTCCTCTGGAGCCCGAGACTAAATTTTATGACATGGTAGCTATTTATTGCTCTCTCTGTTTTGCAAACACCAGATGCGACATGCATGGGGAATGGTTTAGTGTAAGGCCTCTTGGTTATTCTGCAGATGGATCAGATCAGCTATTTTAGAGGAGAAACGCATGCCACGCAAATCAAAAAAAGCCAACAACAGCAGCTACAACAGCAGCAGCAACAAAATCTATAGTGATGCATTCAACCTTGTTTTTAAACTCAGAGGAAGGTGAAAATGCCAAGAAGCATTATTAGCACCCCGGGACCAACTCTCACAAACAGCTGCGTCAGACTGGAGTCAAACTGCCGGCAGGCAGAGATTCACCAGAGGCTATAAGCCAAATGATGTGCCACTGGAAATGCCATAGGCTGTCGCCGAGCACAGATCTGGTGATTATCTGTGGAACGGCTCCCCTGGGCCACAGCTGACAAACATGGGACCTAAATAATACCCATTTCTCCAGGTCCTTTTTTTGGTGTTTTAGATGCTTATCCATGCCATGTGCCCACTGTAGCACCTGGTGCCACTGTATGTGATGGGTCAAATGCATCCCTGGTGTAAGCCCATCAAAGCCTATGGAGTTACACCAGGGTTTTCAGGTCTTGTTGGGCTTTTCAGAGGAGCTTTGGGATGCTAGTCACCCAACTCCCAGGTAATTTCTGCGGCAGTGGGGCCCTTCGAAAATCTAAGCTTCATTTCTCTCTACATGCACCTCCTGGAGGATATAATGGGAGATGTGTGTGTCCAGGGGGAAGTGAACAAAACAACCCTCTCACCAGACTTGATCTCGCATACAGCGTTGTGACTCATCCAGCTCAGAAGGCCTTACGCTCTGATGTGCTTACACTCTGCCGAGTGGAGAAGAAAGCATCAGGTCAGCCACCTGACGCGTGCTGCAGCGAAGGAACATGCCTGCATTTCACACTCAAGCCAGTCTGTGATTCATTTGCAGCTGCTCCTCCGAAGCGGCTGCCCTGCGATCTGACAAGCAGAGTGCTCCCTTGATTTTGAACAGACCCAGTTACTCGTCCACTGAATCACATAACTGTATCTCACAGGCAAAAGTCCCCTCGAGCTGGGATTTATCTAAGATCTTTGTGGATGAGAAGGCATCAGCTGAGGAGGTTTGGACCCACTGTCGGAACAAAGTTCTGATGCAGCAGCATCCCTAAAGTCTGGAGGCGAAATCCTGGCTCCACTGAAGTCAACGGAAAACTTCCATTGACTTCAGTGATGCCAGGATGTCTCTCCTGATCCAGGATTTTGGTTTGGCTCACTATAGATATAGGAGTCAGCGATAGGAAGAGTTGCAGGCACCCAGCAACCTCCAGATGACCAGCACCTTGCTGGATCGTGCTGCACACGCCCACACATTCCCAACCTCAAAGAAACAGCCAGGAACTGTGCATTCCTTTTTATCTGGGCTTTTCTCCACCTGACCCCCAGCCCACCTGAATGCTGTCAGAACAAGTCTGGGTTACTGAACTGTGATCTCCACATTTCTCTCAGGACTCCCTTTGGAGTCAAACTTCTTTAAAGTCAGACTTTCCTCCCGATTGTCCCGGAAAGGCTATGAATATGAGGATGTGCTTCATAAAGCCACCCCTACAGTCCCGCTGATGGAGATGGAGTATAATTTACAGACGATTAAAACCCAATTAACAACACTAAGTGGGTACTTGAGGCTCTGTTAAAGGAGCCATGCAAATGAGGAGTGATCAGAACCTTTGGTGTCCTGAGCACCTGTCAATTCTCATTTGAAATAAGTGCATTAGCCTGGTCCAATCTCCATCTAACCTTTCCACTCTCCCTTGCTCTGTTTCCTTGGCAACCATTTAAAAGTGTTGGAAAAAGGCACTACTGCCTTCAAAGGAAAGGAAAGACAATATATGTTATTTTAAGGAGCTATCTTTCTTCAGGTGTCCTTTCCCCCCTCCTCCCCGGCTATGTTCTGACAATGACAGCTTTCTAGCCTCTAAAATTTCACCGTCAGTGCACTGCTAAAAAATCAGGCTAATTAGAAGGGTGTTAACTGGTCTCATGGCAGCAGCTTCCCCAACTTATGGGGCCACGGGAGAGGAACTCCATGGAGCAGAGCAGATTGCAGTTTAGCAGGGGGTGGGGGCGGGAAAGGGAATCATGAGGGATCTAACCTGAGTTTAGGAAACCACATTTGAAGAGGATACTATATCAGTGGATGGCCTAGTTATCAGGTGTTTTACTGCAGCTTCTTGGGAATGTCCCCAGGAAAGTTGTCTTCGCCCTCAGATTCTCTGCCCCCACTTAGTGGGGCGTGTCCTGGGAAGGGCGGGGAACGTTGAGCTAGCCTCTCTCACACAGCACCAGGGTCCCAAAGGACAGGGTTCTGTGAAGGGTGGTGAGAAAGGATGGGCCTGCGGTTAAAGCCCTGGACTGTGTCTCAGGAGACAGGCCTCAAATCCCAGCTCTGTCACAGGCTCCTTGGGCAAGTCACTTTGTCTCTCTGTGTGGGGATAACAGTGCTGCCTTGCTGCCAGTTTCCATTGTTCCTACCTATTGAGTTTGTAAGTACTTCCAGGAGGGGCTGTCCCTTACTGTGTGTTTGCAGAGTACCTAGTGCAAGAGGGTCCTGATCTTGATGGGTCTGTAAGGGCTGCCCTAATATTAATAACAAATATTAATTTGTTTAATATTAATTAATATGGATATTGTCCTGTCGGATGCTACCTCCCCAATGGGGCAGCCTGGTGCAAACGAATATGGGTGCAGGCCCCAGGGAGCTGTTCCACTTTCCCTCAGTCAATTGCCTCTGCTCTCCTGCTGTTAACCGTTTAGCACATTACGGGCAGACGCCCTTGTATAACCTGCTGAGAGCTGTGCAGCTCTCTGGAATGGTACAAGCAAAAAAATTGATATTTCACCGAACTCCCTGTCACTGTCAGAGCAAAACAGCAGTTAACAAAGGTCAGAACTTGAGGCTGTCATTAAATACTCCCCAGTTGCCTGTGAAGGAGGGATTTCCTCCCTCCCCGGGTCCTCTCCGATGGCCTTGTGTTCCAGCAAATCCACATGAAGAGGGTGGCATTTGTCCTGCCACCATTGGGAGATGCGCTGCAAAGGGCAGAAGAGAGAGAGAGCAACAAGGAGCAGTCACAAAACCAAGATCAGGGATTATGGCCCCTTGAAACCTGTCCCCTCTGTGCCATTTGCCCAGCCGGCTGTGTGAATGTCAATGCTTGAATGGCCCTGCGAAAACATCCACGAGTCATCTCCTCACCCTCCCTGCAACACCTTGAGCCATCAGGGCAAGGCAGCCTGAGACAGGCTGGAGGAATGAGGGTTTAAGCCCCTGCCAGATCAGGAGTCAGCTACAGGCTTCAGACATGCCCTGCAAGACAAGAGAGGGACCCTGGGACATAGCAGAGAGAAACAGCAGCTGATATTAATAAAGGGGTTAACACAGAGCAGGGGAAATTGTGCATTCCACCCAGGCACAGCCAGATTCCTTTTTGGAATCCCCCCTTCAAAGGGATTTGGAGGCCCAAGAAGTGATCCTGTTTGCATGTCAGGGGGCACAGAGGCTACAGGAGCCAAGGGAGAAAGGGAATGTTATTCTATGTGTACAGGAACTGGAATTCACCATGCAGGAGAAGTGGAATGCTAAGGCTCGTGTCAAGGTTCCTCCCCCACTCTGAACTTTAGGATACAGATGTGGGGACCTGCATGGACACGTCTAAGCTTAATTCCTATCTTAGATCTGGTAACACTGCCACCATCCAGAAATTTCAGTGTCTGGATCACTTCCTGTCCCCCCAAAACCTTCCCCTCCCAGGGCAGCCTTGAGAGGCTTTTTCACCAAGTTCCTGGTGAACCCCGATCCAACCCCTTGGATCTTAACACAAGGAGAATTTAACCATTCCCCCCTCCTTTCCCCCACCAGTTCCTGGTGAGTCCAGATCCAATCCCCTTGGATCTTAAAACAAGGAAAAATCAATCAGGTTCTTAAAAAGAAGGCTTTTAATTAAAGAAAGAAAGGTAAAAATCATCTCTGTAAAATCAGGATGGAAAATACTTTACAGGGTAATCAGATTTATATAGCCCAGAGGAACTCCCTCTAGCCTTAGGTTCAAAGTTACAGCAAACAGAGGTAAAATCCTCTCAGCAAAAAGGAACATTTACAAGTTGAGAAAACAAAAATAAGACTAACACGCCTTGCCTGGCTGTTACTTACAAGTTTGAAACATGAGAGACTGATTCAGAAAGATTTGGAGAGCCTGGATTGACATCTGGTCCCTCTTAGTCCCAAAAGCGAACAACCCCCAAAACAAAGAGCACAAACAAAAGACTTCCTCCCACCAAGATTTGAAAGTATCTTGTCCCCTTATTGGTCCTCTGGTCAGGTGTCAGCCAGGTTTACTGAGCTTCTTAAACCTTTACAGTTAAAAGAGGCATTAACTCTTAACTATCTGTTTATGACAGCTCAGGGATGAGAGCTAGCTAAAACAGATCCCCAACGTTAGCCATACAGACTAAAATACTAGTACTGAACAATTTGGCTTTACAGGGCTAGACAACACCATCACACCAAACACCTCCTTGTGTCTAATAATGCCAGCCAAAGCTCTGTTCACGGACTGGCTCAGCTGCACTTCCATCTGCTACCTGTTTACACACCGTTTTAGCGCACCAAAGACCAGCTCGACATCCAGGACTGTTAATGTCCCTGCATTACTTCCTGCTCCCAACATTTGCCTGCGTAACTTCATGTGCATTGTGTGTGACTGTTTACACCATGTACCAGTCTAGCCTTAGGTATATTGTGTGTCTGCACCTTCTGACTCAGCCATGTATCTTAGCAATCTGTCTTCAGGCTCTGTGCTGGACCCCAACCATGCTGGTATCTCAGAACTGCCTTCTTCCTGTCATCAGGTTGAAGCACAGTCAAAAAATAAACAAGGGTTAAGGAGAGCCTGTGGACCCAGCTGACCCCAATCAGCTATACATGCAGCCAGCCTCAGGCATGGAGAAGGGAGTTAAAAGAGCTGACCAGAGCTCTGGTACTTCCTCAGTGGGGTTCCAACCAGGAGCCCGAGAAATGAGGGGGCCACTGGAGCCTGAACCATGGCTCCGCTTCTCCCCCTGAGGCCCCGCTTGGTGCTCGCTCCCTTCCACCCCCACCATGTCACTCGCACTTAAAGCAGGGGAAAAAGTGATTGGGTCATGGCTCCCTGGGCCCCCCTTGGTTCCAGCCAAGAGACTAAGACAGCTTGCTACCTAGATGAGCCATTTGGTGAATAGAATGACTAGGCCCAGGAAGACGAACAAAAAGGAATTAGCATAAGGATCAGCAGAGCTCAACCCAAGACTATCAGACAACCAACATCCCTACACTGCCACCCAGCAGCAGCTGTAACCTGGCCACTCTCAGCGATCCACAAAGTTTGAATGCCATGGGAAGTTCTGCCTCAAGGTCTCTGACTGACAGTGATAAGCCCGTGGAGTGTACAAGATGTGTCTAGGCAACAATGTGGTTCTGTAGCTAGCTGTCATGATACCCCTGCTTCTGTGATCCTGAGCTCCCAGTACCGACTTGGATTCTGATTCCTGACCGACCCCTGGAGCCCAACACGGATGCCAATACCTAGTATTGACCCTTGGGTTAACTCCTGACTCTGACTTTGGCTTGACCCTCAGCTTGACTCTTGACCCCGATTCTGGCTCTGACCCTTGGCTTCAGTTCTGGGATCCCAAGTTCCTGCCTAGCTGTGCTTAGGATCCTGACAATTAGCTACAAAGAGACAAGCCTGGAGCAGAGGGGTGGGGTCTGGTTGGGTTTTAATTCACTGTTTCCCTTTTTGTTTTGGACTCCAATATGCCTTGGACTAGGTTAGAGGGGACCTTGAGAAGTCATTTAGTCTGTCCCCCCATGATAGGAAGAACTAAGTAAACTCTAGACCATCCTTGGCGAGTGTTTGTCCAGCCTCCAGTGATGGGGATTCCACAGGCTCCCTTGGTTGCTGTACATGGGCATGATGCCCTGTTGCGCCCCATGCTGGCTACGTGTGGCTCTGCGAAGGCCCTGCCTCTGGTATATAAGCTCCACACAGGATTTATTTCTGTCCAATAATGTCCCTTCTCCCAGGGACTAATTTATTTGCATAACTCCCAAACAATGCTGAGCCAGGAGTCTTCTCCACCCACCCTCCCAGCCTGGTCTCTCCAGTCTTCCCTGCCTGGGTAAATTGCACTGACTAAGGCCTTCCTGACCAGAGTCTTTTCTACTTCTGTGAAGTCTGCTTTCCCTGCCTCTCTGACTTCAGCCCTCTGGCGCTGGCTTTTGGGCCCAAACCCTTTCCCTCAGTTAAGGGTGTTGCAGAAGACCTCTAATTCCTGCTCACAGCAGCTCTGCTAGTCTCTTCCTGAGCTGTTTCGGTAGGGTTGCCAACCCTCCCAGTTTCACAGGGAGCCTCCCAGAATCAGGCTCTATCTCCTGGAGGCTACTGAAGCCAAACCAGGAGATTTTAGGCACTAAAGTCCAGTGGTGCAACGGGGATAAGCCTGCTCTGGCTCTGTGCTGCTCCTAGAAGCAGCTGTCATGTCCCTGCATCCCCCAGGTGAGAGGGCAGGGGCTCTCTGTGCACTGCCCTTGCCCTGATTCTACAGCTCCCATTGGCCCAGGAACTGCAGCCAATGGGAGCTGCAGAGGTGGTGCCTGAGGGCAGGGGCAGTGTGTGGAGACCTCCTGCCCCGCTTAGGAGCCACTGCCAGAGGGAAGTACTGGTCGCTTTCAGGAGCTGCCACAGGTACGCGCTGCCCAGCCAGCGCCTGCACCCCTCACCTCCTCCCGCACTCCAACCCCCTGCCCCAGCTGAGAGCCCACACCCAAACTCCCTCCCAGAGCCTGCAGCCCTCACCCCATCCTGCACCCAAACTCCCTCCCAGACCCTGCACCACACATCCCCTCCTGCATGCCAACCCCCTGCCCCAGCCTGGTGAAAGTGAGAGGGTAGGGGAGAGCGAGCGATGGAGGGAGGGGGAATGGAGTGAGTGGGGGCTTGACCTCTGAGAAGGGGCAGGGGCATGGACTTGAGGAAGGGGTGGGGAAAGGACAGGGCAAGGGTGATTGGGTGTGTGCAATTAGACAGCTGGCAACTCTATTCCCTCAGAGCCCTTTCAGCAGTTCCCAGTGGAATCCTTTTCCCTTACCTCTCCGGCTGCAAGAGAGGTCCCCAGGGAACCGCCCTCTGCAGAAGTCTTTCTTAGTCTCTGCAGTCCTCTTCCTGATTCCCTCTTTCATAAAGTGCGCCCCCCCCCCCTTAAGCCCCAGTTAAGCAGCAGAAAATGAGTCCAGGTGCACCCTCTTAAAGGGGCCAGTCACCCTGTGACAGCAACCTATTCCTGTAACTATCTATCCTGATTGTTAGAAAGTTTTCCCTAAATGTCCCTTGCTGCAGATTAAGCCCAGTACTTTCTTCTACCATGAGTGACAAGGAGAACAGCTGATCGCTGTCCTCTTTATAACAGCCCTTAACATATTTGAAGACTGTTGTCAGCCCCCTCCCCCGGCCCTTGGTCTCCTTTTCTCAAGACTAAACATGCCCAGTTGTTGTATTTTTTAACCTTTCCTCCTCGTATATCAGGTTTCCTAAACCTTTTAATCATTTTTTGTTGCTCTCCTCTGGACTCCCTCTAATTTGTTCACATCTTTCCTAAAGTGTGGTGCCCGAAACTGGGCACAGATCTTCAGTTGAGGCCTCGCCAGTGCCAAACAGAGTGCAACAGTGATCTCCTGTGTCTTACATATGTTACTCCTGTTAACACACCCTAGAATGCTATTAGCTTTTTGTAAGACTGCACCACACTGTTGGCTCATGTTCTATTTGAGAGCCTCTATACCCTAGATCCATTTCTGCAGTACTACCCTCTAGCCTGTTACTCTCCATTTTGTATTTGTGCATTTGATTTTTTTCCCCCTTGGTGTGGCACTTTGCACTTGGCTTTATTGCATTTCATCTTGTTGATGCTACACCAATTCTCCAATTTGTCCAAATTCTTTTGAATTCAAATCCTATCCTCCAAAGTGCTTGCAACTCCTTCTTGGCTTGGTGTCATCTGCAAATTTTATAAGCATACTCTTTACCTTATTATTCAAGTCATTAATGAAAATATTGAACAGTACCAGACCCAGGACATACCCCTGCAGGACACCAGTATATATGTCTTCTCAGTCTGAGAGTGACCCATTGATAACTACTTTGAGTTTGGTTTTTCAACCAGTTGTGCATCCACTTTGTAGTAGTTTCATCTACACCACATTCCCTTAGCCTTCTTATGAGAAAGTCTATCTTATACATACCCACACACTACACACATATGTATATGTGCACTTAATGCACACAATATTCCTAAATTTGTCTCCTAAACACAATTCATCTCCTAAATCCTTTACAATCACTAACTAATCAACCATCCCGAGTTCCTTGTTAGTTAGCTAAGATTAGGATAAAACATAAAACCACTGTGCTTTAACATCCTATTCCTATAGAGATAAGCAAATGCAAGTAAGGGACCATACAGCCAAGCAACTACTTAAAAAAGTAGCCAGATGTCACGGAGTCCCTAGGTGATGCTTTGGAACTGCTTCCCACAAAGCCAGTCAGGACTTTGGGGAGCCTCCTCTCCCTTGGAGCAGACTGTCTTCAGGGCAAGAAGCTCACACGGCTTCACCTTCCTGGCTCCGACCTTGGAGCATTCAGCATATGCCCCTCCGTGCGCTTCCCACAGCAAGTCCACTTAGGCGGGATCCTGGGGAAGCCAGAGTGTCCTGCACGTACCCCTACTTCACAGTCAGATGTGACTCAGCCAGCCAGTAAAAAGGAGGTTTATTAGATGACAGGAACACGGTCTAAAACAGAACTTGTAGGTACAGAGAACAGGACCCCTCAGCCGGATCCATCCTGGGGGCAGCAAGCCAGACACCCATGTTTGCACTCACTTCCCATCCCCAGCCAGCTCCCAACTGAAACTCCCTCCAGCCATCTCACTCAGCCTTCCCCTGCTCCTTCCCCGAGCCTTTCTCCAGTTTCCCGGGCAGAGGTGTCATCTGGCCTCCAACCCCCTTCCTGGGTTCTCATGTTAAGTGCTCAGGTATGCTCCCTCAAGGAAAGTCTCCCATTGCCAAGGCAGACAGTCCCACATCGTCAGACCAGACCAAGGGGGTTATAACAGACAAGACAATCTTGAGTGGGCTCAGTTATAAAGCATGCATCGGGAATGGGAGGGGAGGGAGTGATTTGGCACAATCTGGGGGAGACATTGTTTGTGTTAATTAATTGTGTATTAAGAAGTGTGTCCATGCCACTTAACAATGAGCATATCAAAAAAAAGAAAAGGATGTGAGGAGTGAGGGGGGGGGATAACAACCACAAAACAAAAACAAAAAGCCCTAATCTAACATTCAACAAACACTCAGCACCCAAACAGCCTATCTTTGTCAGGAACCTTAGTTCCAAGAACCACTTACAGGCTTTCTTCAACACATTATAATATTAATCAAGACTCATAATGCAGAGTGATTTGCATGCCAACAATATATTTACACTGTAAATTGTTTGTTGAGACGCCTCAGAGAAATATGCAATTCATTGCTATTGAACTTGGGTAGCAGGAAAAAATAAAGTACCAATTCCCTGTAGAGTTTGTTCCTTCTGGGTTTGGCAAAAAAAGAAAAAAAATCATTAACATTCATTCTGATTTTCCATGCAGGCTTCGGTGCTGAACCATTCTGCTGGATCACAGCCGTTAGAATTAGAAAAGGGCTATTAGTACCTCATATTAAGTGCTGGGGACAGTAGTATGTTTGATAGGGGCTATAGCTGATGTCAAATGGATGCTACGCTGGCTCTTAGCCATAGAGCCAAGGCAAAGCAAAGTTCTCCAAGTGGGGTCTCTTGGTCTCCAGAGCTGGCATGGGCTCAGAACATTGCAGAGACAGTGCACTTCAGATTCTTGCTCGTTGGCTGTGTTTCTCCAACAACGGGACTCTTCCTAAGAGAAAGGTCATTTCACAGAGCCTCATCCTCCCATGCTCACCAACGGCTGGATCTTTTGATGGGTAGTTCTGCTCAAGGGGGTTAATGGGCCCCAGATAGGGAACTCTGCTCTTCCATGAGTGCTCAGACTATTGTGGGAACAGCACCAGTGGGCCCAAAAGGCATCCAGTTCTCAGCCAAAGTGGGCCTGCCATGACACAGGGACTTGAGAGCTTAGGGTGCGAGTATCAATTTGGGGAGGGGAGACTATTTCCCTTTCCCCAAATAACGCCATCTTCTTGAAGCCCGATTCTGCTCTGGACTGATGTCCATGGCACAACGCATCAGTGGCAGAAGTATCACGCCCCTGTACTCTAGAGGAGGTGGTAACAATACATAGCTGGAGATCAGGAATAGAATAAACAGGCAGCAGGGTGGAAGGTAGGGGAAAGGGGTCATATTAGATTCTATATAGGTTTTTATATCATGCTCATCGCTGTATTATCTACAAGTAAAATGGCTGAGTGTTAATTGGCCCTGTTCTGACAATACAATGTCTTTATTTATTGTCGGTTGTATTACAGCAGCATCTAGATGACTTGACCAAGATTGGGGCCCATTGTGCTAGGCATTGGACATACAATAGTAAGGTCTTATCTCCATGGGAAAGTTTACCAGTTATACCAATAGAGTTATAGTAGAATAATCCCCCTACTGCCATGTGACACTTTTATTCCATTGTAAGAGTTGCTTTTTGTTGTTGTTGTTGTTGTAGCTTAAATCCCTTCAAAAACAACAAAAACTAAACCAAAATGAACCACTCTTATGTTCCAGTAAGAGTGTCTACACTATAACTAGATAGGCCGAAATTCACTTCTTAGGTTATACCGAAACGATTTCCCCATGTAGACAAGGACGTAGAGGCAGTCCTTGCCCAGAAAAGTTTACAGTTTAAATGGAAAAAGGGTGGGGGGAGAAACAGGGGCACAGAGAAATGCAAAGTGATTTGTCTAAGGAGGTGACAGAGCAGGTCGATGAAGAGCCAAGGTCTCCTGACTCCTAGTTCAGTGCACTATCCACTAGACCTTGACGCCCCATAACTGAGCTTTCAATAACATCACGGAAGGTGGCTGTTTTTGTTAAATATGCAGGGGCAGATTCTCAGCTGGTGTTACTCAGCATAGCTCCACTGGAGTCAATGACTGAATCAATGGAAATATGCTGATTTACACCAGCTTTGGAGCTGGCCAAAAACATTGACTATATAAATCTATCTCATGACCTTGCTGCAATCAGCCAGTTTCCGTTAGGTGCCACAGAAAAATTGGCCCTTCAGGAGGGGCGACAGGGATGTAGAGGACCAGATCAGGGAAGACGTTCCAGGTACAGCTCACAGTGTGGAATATAGCGCAGGGATGGTTACAGGAGAAACAAACAAATGGGACATCAGTGCTGGCATTCTTGGCAAGGGAAAGAGGATGGTGGGAACAGTGTAATAACAGCCATGGGTGGATAAAGAGGGAGAGATGGAGCTACACAAGACCTTGAAGGGTAGCACAAGAAGCGTGAGCATCATGCAGTGGAGGAGGAGAAGCAAACGGGCGGATTCAAAGAGAGGGGTGACATGAAGTGGGTAGATTTGCCTTCCAGCTCTGGAGTGCTCTGCCCTCAAGCTTGGGAGTTCTGTGGTGTACTCTGTTCTCTAGCTTTTGTGCTGCTCGGTCCCTTTCTTGCCCGGTGCAGAGACCCTGAATGTGCTTGCAAGATCTCAAAACCTGCTGCAGGTGACTATATCTAACATTCTCCACTCACCTCTTTTGCTGGCTGCAGGGCTCTGGCCTGGAAATAATGATTAGCGGAGGCAGTAGAAGAGAATTAAATTGAGTATTTGCTGGAGCAGCTGAAGAGCTGATTAGCAGGTGGTATTGATCTCCTGGTTCAGATATCTTCTGAAGACTAAGAGAAGTGGAGGTGGGAGTCTGAGGGGGAGTTGAGAGATGGGGTGGGCGGTGAGAAAAGGGGGAAACTGTGAGCCAAATGCCAGAGGGTGAGGAGGAACAGAGACACGGTGCGGGGACTGTGATATGAGAGGTAGGGAGAGGGGATGGTGGGGCTTCGATTCCCTCCATACTGTGCCCGTCTCCACCCCGCCTCTCCTCTCAGTCCTCCCCCGCCAGCTCTCACTCAATCTTTCTCCTTGTGTGGACCCTTTAGAGACCACAGCCATATCACACAGGCATAGGATTAAAACTTTAAAGGGTCATCAGATCCTTGGCCTCTTTATGTTTTATCCTGCATTTCTCTATGCCAAGAAAGCACAATCCAAGCCCCTAATCCCTGCACCACAATTACCAGCGTCAGGCCGAAGCACAGATTTAGTGACTCATTATTGCTCATGCATGGACAACCACCTCCTCCCACCCCTCCAAGCTGCAACATTAGGGACAGACACATGCCCCCAAGTCTTACAGCTCTCTGCCTGTGCTAGATGAGGCAAAGACATCAGGAAAAGTGATGGCGGGGTGTGGAGTGGGGTAGGCGGAGGGAGTGTAAACTCTTAAGAGCAGCGCTTCCTGCAGAGAAAGAATCCGCACAACATAAATGTCAGGTTTATGAACAATTGAGCTGCTCTAGTCCTGCCTGAAATTGCTCTTTCAGTTCAGTGCTGTGAAGGTTCCCTTGGGTAGCTGGACCATTTGGCTAAGTGCAACATTGAGGACAGTGGCTTGGCTGCTTGGAATGGAACAGGAGTGGGAGAGGAAGGATCTAGCTCCCCTGAGACTAGGGACTGTCTCCTAAGCAGGGAACAGATGTGGCAACTTGATGCTCTCTTGGTGTGAAGATTGCACGGATCCACAAACATGCACAAAGCCTGTTGTGAGATCACTTGAACAAGCAAGAGGAGCAATACACAAGAAGAGGCTAAGGCCTGATTCCACCGTTTTTATGCCAAGGTAACCAGCTTGACTTCAGTGTAGTAACTCCTAGTTTACACTAGAGGGTTGCACACTTAGTTGCTCCTGTAAGTGAGAGCATTGCGCACGCCAGGGACTCCTTGCATCCCTCCATTCCACCCCTACATGCTCCCCATGTGCCACGTGCCCAGCCCTAGCTATTTCAGGGACTCTCGAAATCCACCACTGAAGCCCTTCCTCGTGTCTGCCCACCCGTTCCCTTCTCCCGCCATGCCAGGGTCACTTTGTGACCCCTCCCCGGCCCGTTTCTCATCATCCTCTCTCTCCATTCCCCCATTCCACTCCTTATCAGTATCCCCCACTCTCCCCCCAGCCCCGGCCAGGGTTCCGGGTGATCCCTCATTCTCTCCACGTGCCAGAGCTCAGTGTGAACTCCATTCTCACCATCACAACCACTGTGCTCCCCATCCCCTCCATGCCAGGGTACCCTGTTCTCTCCCCATCCTGCCAGAGCACCGTGCGTACCCCCACAACCTGCACAACTCTTCTTCTTGGCCAGGTTGATACTATAAACTTACATCGGTGTAACTACATTGCTCAGGGTGTGAAAAATCCATCCATCCTGAGTGACATCATTATACCAACCTCCTCAACCCCAGAGTAGCTTCTCCTGTCGACATAGTAACTGCCTCTCACAGAGGTGGAGTGCCTACACCAATGGGAGAAGCACTGCAGTGCTTACGTGTAGACCTATCTTTCTTTCTTTCTCTCTTTGTCTCACTTTCATCATTTTAAAACTGTATTGGGAGGGTCAGGGCTAAGATGAGGGCTATTGTTATGTTGCAATGTTTTAACAGCTGTGTGGCAGGGTGGACTAAATCCAGAAGGGCCCTGCTGGTGGCCTCATGGCCCTGCATCACCCTGTCCCAGAACAGAGCAGCGGGGCTGCAAGAGTGACCAATAAGGGCCCAGAAGGGCCAGAGAAAAGGCAAGCAGCAGAGCAGAGTCTTCAGTTGCTACCTGGAGCTTGATGAGGGAGAACCGGGTGCCTGGCTGGCTAGACGAGCAGCAGGCCATGGGCAGCTCACTGCAGATAGCTCACCAGGCAGAACTGAGCCCAGGGAAGGCTGCCAAAGACCAGGTGCCTGCCTGGCTGGATAGAATAGCAGCAGGAGCATGAAAAGGTCAGTGCGGGCAGGCTGAGCCCAGGGGACTCAGCCCAGGACCTGCCCAGACCAGGCGAGGGTACCGAGATGGGCCTTGCTGGTCTGGTAGCACATTGAGCCCAAGGAGGACTCCAGAAAAGGACACCAGTTGAGGGTACCAAGATGGGCCCTGGCTAGGTGTCTGAAACAGGCAGTGCCTCTTGGGGAAGAAGTCTTAGAGCTTTGGCCCCATACCAAGGCTGAGGAAGAACTTGAACTGTACACCCCAGAATGGGGGGACAGCGTGTGCGGCTTGGCCGGAGGGCTGAACAGCTGAAGACCAGCCGAGAGAACCAGCAGCCAGGGGATGCTCCAGAGAGGCAGGTGCCAGCTGATGTAAGACCAACAAAGAAAAACAAGCTCACACCTGAGAGAAAGGGGGGCATCCATGAGAGGTGGGTGCCCCCCTCCCCGTGAAAAGAACTGTGTTTGCTGGTACTATTGACAAGAGAAAAGGGGGCAACCATGGGAAGTGGGTGAAGACCCTGTTACACGCTGCCCTCACCCAACAATTACAGAGGAAGCTGAAGCTGGCAGCTTTGCTAAGGAGATGCCAGGGCTCCATGTGTTCCCCATTTCCTTCTTCCGATTTTCCAATTTTCATCCAAATCAATAGGTTTCTGGCCTAGAACATTCTCTGGAATTTTGGAATTGAGGAGCTGTTGCGTTCAAATGTTACTGTATTACGTCCAAACAGAGGAATGCCATGAAACTCGGTGTAAGGGCTGGAGTCAGTGGATTCAGAAGAAGGGCCTGGAGCTATAGAAACACCATGAAAGGGTGCACACTGCAATAAAACTGCACTCACAGGACCCAGGGCCATTCACCAGCAAGTGCGACCAATGACAGAGATGGGGTCATTAAAAATATAAGCAAGGGAAACAGACAGGCTGTGCGTAGACCTTATTAATGATCAGTGACCATGCCCTTTAATAAAGGGATCAGTTATCACACCCATCACCTCCTCTAGATGGTTCTCTTGACCCTTCCTGCACCCGCCCACAGCCTTAATTAAACAAACTTGCCCTTAGCTCAGCCTGAAACAGGGAAAGCGATCACTCTGCTTTGGCAATTACTATTATTATTTATTTGCATGGCAGTAGTGTCCCAAGGCCCTAGTGCCAGCCACCATATAAACACAGGCAGATACATGGTCCCTTAATTGGAACAGGAGGCCCAGCTACAAATTACCCCCTCCCCAAACTGTGGATCTGGGCTCTTGTTTATATAATGGACTTGGAGCAAAGCCCCAGAACTGAACCCCCACCCAAATCTTGGAAAAGAGTGAGTCTGAGTGCAGGTCTACACTATGGGGTTAAATCAACCTACGGTACACAGCTCCAGCTATGTTATTAATGTAGTTGGAGTCGATGTACCTTAGGTCGACTTATTACAGTGTCTACATCATGCTGGGTCGACGGGAGAAACTCTCCTATCAACTTACCTTATGCTTCTCGTTCCAGTGGAGTACTGGAGTCGACAGGAGAGCGATCAGCGGTTGATTTAGCAGGTCTTCACTAGATCCCGCTAAATCAACCCCTGGTGGATCGATCACCACAGCATCGATCCACCGGTAAGTAGGGAAAAGCCCTGAGTGTTGCATATCAGGCCCATCTGTACCTTGCGTATGCAAACACAGAAGATGGTAAAACACGGTGAATAGCCAGGAGGGACTGGGGTCCACCAGGAAGCCACAGGTGGCAGAGATTGAAGGATGGCATCTTTTGAGCCCCAGACTCACAAGCCCTATCCCATTTGAGGAAAGAAAAAAGCTACGTCCGGGTGCACATAAATCCTGAGGAACGATTGGACCGCTTTGACCTGTGCGGCTTTGGGAAATGGGCTGTCTACAAGCAGAGGGGGCAGATGGTTCTGAAAGTAATACCAACTAGTAGCCTGACACAGATTTCAGAAGGCTTTATGGCACAATTTATAAACCCCTCACTTCCCTCCCCAACGCATTTGCGGTATCAGGTCCCTACAAATTTCCAGCTTTACACCCAGTTTTGCAGTGAGGCACAAGGTGAAATGACTTGCCCTGAAAAAATGTGCAGTGAAATTATGATTGGACCGCGAACCGGAGAAATCAACTTCTCTCTACTGCCAATGCCTTTGCTCTATCCAGGAAAACGTGTTCTCCTTGTAGGGGACTACTGAGGAGGAGATTAGCTTATAAGCAATTCATGTGTCTGAAATACAGACTATACAGCCCGTGCAATAAGAAACCCATAGCACAAATCAATACAAGAGGGAGCTGGAGAATGAAGGCTTCAGAGGTTACAGCAACAGACTCAACAGGAGGCTGGAAAGATGATGGCTATTGCAGGTTGATTTGTATTCCTCGGGGTTGTTACGAAAGGACCTTGAGGGGCCATATGGTGGTGTCTTGACCCCAACTCTTCTTATGCCCTTATAACAGCAGTGCTCACTGCTGCTGGCTTCCATTTCTTGTTATTCTTGGCAGTGGGTGGCTTGGATTCCAGGGCAGTTCAACCTCATAATGAAAAGCATCAGATGGAGACCATCTGGAAGGAACATCCAACTTTAACCTTGAGGGCTGCTTTAAAAAGAACCTTGAACTAGCGAATGCCGCCTTCCCACAGAGAAATGGGCTTTTGTAGAACGCTCCTCTGAACACGCCTGGGTCTTGGGAGCTATCAACCTCTGAACAGAATCACTTAGCCACCGAGGCTTGATGTCTAAAGGATGGGTTCTCCATCTGCTTCGTGCCACGTTACCAGATCCTCACATAGTTCGGTGACAGCAAAACAAGACCAGGAAAGTGACACAATTCAGCTTGGGGAGCTGGGAAATAGACAGCCAAGTGAGTCTCACCGGTAATAAATCATTTAGCAAGCCAAGTTAGCTCTGGAAGTTGGGACAGAAATCTCAGCGATGCCTAACTTTGACCAGGGAGAGGTGGAGAATGGAGCAGTCAATGATTATACTTTTATTATACTATATATTATTATACTATAAATACTTTTCACTTCCACTGCATCTTTCATTTAAATGTTCTCCATGCACCTGATGTTAGTGAAATACCTCACCAGCCCACAATGAGGGAGGTAAGGATTGTTATTACAGCTGTGAAGAGGGTAGAAATTCCATGGTGTGAAGGATTTTGAGGTTTCAAGTGGTCTTCATTCAGATTAAGAACAACATCTAAAAAAATGAAATTCTCAGTGAAAGAAAATTTAGTAAAATAACTATTGCAGACTATCAGAGGGGTAGCCTTGTTAGTCTGTATCCACAAAAACAACGAGGAGTCCAGTGGCACCTTAAAGACTAACAGATTTAGTCTACTGCAGGTTGATCGAAACATTTTCTTTAAATCTGGCCTTATGTTATGAAGTTAAAACAAAACCTGAACCAAATGTCATTTCAAAATGGAAAAGCAAAAAATGTTAAAAAGGGACATTTCAACATTGTTGGGGCCCTTTTTTAATGCTGGTTTTCTCCCAAATGAAATTTTGTCAAAATCAACATGACTTTGCAAAGCATTTTAATTTCTACGGCACTGCATTCCCTGATGGGATAATGATTCAGCTACAGTTTTTCCAATCAGTTCTAATTGTTATCCAACTAACCCTAAACAATACAAGAGAAATATGCAGGAAACAGCACAATCTCCCCCACCTTCTTCCTGAATAAACGTCCCCTAACCAGGCCCAGTGACCCACAGATTTAAACTAGATATAGGTGGTATAATGAATCTATGTCCACAGACCACAGATACATCTAATATATTCATCAGACACACGTAGTTGGGGTGGCAGGATTTAAACCCTGGCATATCAACTCCAAAAACATAGGCTTCAATCACAGCAGCTGCAAAAGACTTGGCCCTAACTTGTAGAAGCAGTGTCCTTTATCCTCTCTGTAGACCAGCCAAAAGAGCAGGCCTGGATTAACCTTTTATGGGCCCGGCATCAGACATATTTGAGGGCCTCTATATAGTCATTATGGGTCTCTCTCTCTCTCTCTCTCTCTCTCTCTCTCACACACACACACACACACACACACACACACACTGAGCTGTATTTTTAATCTGTCTGAAAACAGCATGGAATCTCCTCCAGTGTGTGTTTGATTGAAAGGAGCATGTACTGACTCCAAAAAGGGGCTGCATATCTTGCAAAGAGAGCATAGCAGCACAGGGACATTTTGTTTTCTGGTGTACTTGGGATGGCTTCAACTATTATAGTAGCCAGTAGTCCAGTCCATCCATTCTCCCTCCTCACTGCTACACGCACGCACGCACGCACGCACGCACGCACACACACACACACACACACTCTTACTTTTTAGTTACAGCTGTGAGGACAGGGACTCTAAATGCCCGAGGGAACAGACCAGACAGAAGCCTCTTATTCCCAGTATGATGTAGATGTTGATACTGATGTAATTAGAGAAATGGGGCACAGACACACCCTGAAGCTTTTCCAACCATGGTCTGTCTATGCAGCATCATGCATGTGAGTAACACTCACGTATGATCAAAGGGTAACTTCCCCTCTTTGGCACTGAAGTTTGCCGAGATGAGCCAATCCCTGGCAGTGAGTTTGTGTAATGTAACAGACATGTCACAACCTCACTGGGATGTGTGGAATTTCCCTGCTCTCCTAGAGCTTACAGTATCCTTCAGTTTAGTCATTTGATCCCATTTACCCAGGTCAATGCCTCTTGGAAAAACAGAAACTGAAGGAGGGGGGGTGTCCTTATTCTCAAAAGGAGACAGGCAGACATAGAGCAAATGAAAGAGAGAAGGCCCTATTCTGATCTCAGTTACATCAGCGTCCATTGGAAGTACTACCAATATCAATGGAGTTACCTGGATTAACACCTGTGAAACGGACAGTAGAGTCTAACACAGCATCCAGGCTTTTCACAGCTTGATCATCCCCTCAACATGGATATGCCAGATAAAATGCTCCCACCCAACAGCATCCGCACAGAACAGAAAAACAAGCAAACTAAAAAGAAAGCATGAAATGGGGATTAGTCTATGCATCAGAGCTATCCCTCTGCTATTATTTTACTATGAGTTTTCCTCCCAACATTTGATTTGAGGTATGGTTTGCCTCTAACTGAAATAGCAGCCCCAGGATTTAGCTTTCTTTTCTCCCCCCATCCCCATCTCCATTTGATTTCTCTCAAGCTGCGATCCTGATTGCCTCAGTCTACAGAGGTGGCAGCAACACATTAACCTGTCCAAGAACAGCCAGGGACATTGGCTGCCACTGTGGCTATCAAAGGACCCACTCAGTTACTCCAGAGTTCCTGGAGACTTAGACAAAGGAGCAGCAATAGCAAAAGACACCACCACGTGGTATTTTCATGCCTCACAATTAACTTTCACCTTGGTAAACAAGCGGTGAGCTTTGCATGGCAAATTACATACCGCACTGTTAATGAGGGTCTCTTTTCTCTTCTGAGAATGAATTAATTAGATACATTTCCCTCCCTCTCTTTCCTGCATGTGCATGCACTCTCTCTCTCTCTCTCTCTCTCTCTCTCTCTCTCTCTCTCTCTCTCTCACACACACACACACACACACACACAGAGCCTTGTTATCAATACACTGCTACAGGTGTGCATGGCAAGGAAACGAAAGAGACAGTCCTGAGGGGATTACTCTACCTTAGGCATGACGCAGCAAAGAAGAGTGGCTGGTGGGGACAATGGTGGGTGGAGGATTCGGGAGGTACTGGAAGAGCAATGCTTACAAGGGCAAAAGATCGTGAGATATGGCTGTGAGACATGCATGAGAGCCTTGATTCCACAAATCATCTCTATGCAGCAAAAAAATCCCATTTAAGCACATGCTCAAGTTTAAGCATGTGCTTAAATCCCACCGAAGTCTGCTACATTTAGGCATTTGCTTAAGTGCTCTGCTGAATTGGGGCCTTGGTTCTTTCCATTTCTTAGTACAATAAAGCTGAAACTGTCAAAGCCACCTCAGGGATCTGGCTTCTCAATCCCTGCTCAGATTCATGGGAACTAGGAAAATGAATCAGAATGGAAAGCGAGAATCCAAATCTCATCACAGGATTTGAAAATCCCACTTTACGTATGATTTTTCTTTAAAGGCCCAGTGTTTTCCAGTGAGTTCGCCATCTCATTGGACACTTTTCTCACAGTTACTCTGCAGCACATTACTAAGGCTCTTTCTGATAAGGTAGCTGCGCACGCACAGTTTAGTTAAGAGTTTGTTCGAGGATAGGGAATAAGAGAAAAAAATGACAGCCATACGTATAGCCTGAATGTCTCAACAAACTTCCTTACCCTTCAGACTCAAGGTCTTAACTCACAAAGAATTCTATTCTAGAACTAGGGACATCCCTACATTGTGAGCTGACATTTATTATTCTATCTGGATCACTCAAATTGTTATATATAAAACACCCACTTGAGACAAGGAGAACAGAGAAATACCAGTAATCGTTCCATAATATAACAGCAGAGCAATGTCTTGATGGAAAGAAGCGCTGGCCAGGACTTCAGAGGGGGCACTTTCATCCCTCTGAATATGACGGGAGGGCACAACTGTAAATGTGCTAGTTAAGAAGACAGCTCTGCTTCTGAAAAATGCCACACTCTCCAAGTGGAAGGATTTATTCCAGGCTCGAGACCTTTGCTATCCGGCCAGACTGGCTAACATGCATCACTTCTGCATTGGATCTTAAGGTAATCTCTCTCTCTCCATATCTTCAAAACAGACTGTCACTGAGGCCTAAAACCTCAGGCGGCGTCAGTCTGTCTGCACGCCTACCCACACTATTTCTAGCACACTCATCACTGCGGGGCCTAAGCATAGACATAGCATCTAAGAGTCAAAGACAGCATGAACTAGGAAGGCTAAGAGTGAAGAGTACCAGTAAAAAAACAGAACAAAAGGCCCCATTGCCCTTGTAAGCCACATAACACATATCAGGCACAAGACCCTGGAAGATCACGAACACTTAGACTTGGAGAGAAGGAACACTGACACTTAAGAATAAAAGAGAGCACCACCACTTACCCACCTGCTATCAACAACGACCCCCTAGGAGGAGGACCAACAAAACAGACTGTATAGGAAACTCCCAAGAGGATAAATGTAACTGGCTTGGAATAGGATACCCATAATCAAACTCCATGGAGAGGTGAACTGGCTAATTTAATCAGGCACATGCTAAGTATGAACCCTTCCAATTATGACCTGCCAGAACCGGGTCCATCAGCATCCTGCCAATGGCTGGCCTCTGCTGGAGGCTCAAGAGTTAAAGAGCTGATTTGAGGTGAGCAGAGATGCTGTGGTTTGAGTACTGCCTGAAGACACTCCACTCCGACTTACATACTGAGTTTGATTATTTGCATTGTGTGATTATAAGGTATAGAATTGCCGGAATGCATTAGATGTGCCGCTGTTATAGCAGCGTTTTGTTATGTGGTCTGATAACTGATTGGTTTTTGTGAACAATCACAACAAACCGCATGCCATCAATGCACCCATGAGTGAAATATGTTTCCTCACATTCTCTGTCCAGTAACCAGCGAACCAGAATATTTGCACTTATGCTGCACTCAGAAATCAATGGACTCTTATTCATCCTCTGTTAGAAGCTTGGTTGGGGCGGGGTGGCTTGCTCACAGGCTCAGGGTCTAACTGATTGTCATCTTGGGGGTAAGGAAGGAATTTACCCCAGGTCAGAATGACCAGAACCACGTGTGTTTGTGTGTGTGTTCTCCCTTTTCACTGCAGCAAGGGGCATGAATCCACTGCTAGGATCTGGGCATATCTCACCGCAGGGGCCTTGGGCTTTGGTGGCACTTGGATCTCTCCTGATCTCCGTGTGTATGTCTACACAGCTACTAGACACCGGTGGCCGGCCTGGGCCAGCCGACTCATGGGGCTTGTGCTGCGGGGATGTTTCACTGCCATTTAGACGTCTGGACTTGGGCTGGAGTCTGGACTCTAGGACCCTGTGAGAGCAGAACCAGGCCCTGGTGTATTCGTTGCTTTCTGATGGCTTAGCTTATATCCAGCAACACCCACAGACATAATAAAAACCCTGATCAGCACTCACTTCAGTGGACCCATTGCTGCAGTGCTCAAGCAAACCCTTACAGAACTAATTACTTTTTAACTGGGGACCACACATCTGCAAAAGCAAAGGGTTGATGGGAGGAACTCAAAACGTTTGGCACTGGGGCTGTGGTTTCGAAAAGCAGGTGACATTCTATATGCATCCCCAAGCATTTGCATGGCCCCTGGACTTTCCAAAACTGGGTTTGACATGACATGAGAACAGGTTCCTGAGGAACCACGATTGCTTCTTATGACCAGGACGTACAGAACGATGCAATCAGATTAATAATAATGATTTGCCTGTGCTGCATTGTATCTAACGTTATCAAACCTCATGCTTAAGAACAGAAGCCAACTGGCTAGGGACAGAAGGAATCACCCCCTACAGACAGATTATTTCATAACTGTCCATTGTAAAAGTTGCACACCTTTCTCTGGAGTATCTAGTCCTGACCAGTGTCAGAGAAGGGACACAAAACCAGATGAACCAATAGTCAGATTCAATATGGCAATTTCTCTGTTGCTCAGCTTTTCCTCTGGAGACGTTTTACAAAGGTGGATAAGTGTTCCTATCAACATTTTACAGGAATTCAGCACTGCAGAGGTGGCTAAGAGAAGGAAAAACCATAGGGAATAAAAGTTAACTTAACCTTTCAGAACCTGCACATTGTTTTTGATCTGAATGTGTAAGAGGGGGGCTTAGAGGGAGCATAAATACTCACTTGAAGGCCCCTTCACACTCTCAGAGCAGTGTAAATGGGCTTTACCATAAATAAGAATCAGTTCTCTTTTCTATTTACTTCCTGAGCCAGCTCACCCATCACTATAAAAAACCGTGGTGCTGAGTCAAGCCAGGAGGAAGGTACCTTAGATAAATCAGCAATGCAGTGTCTGATAACACAGAGCCACCCAGGGACCGCGCAAGCCACCCTGCTGTGTTCTTAATACATGAACTTTGCCACCACCCTCCCACGCTGCCTGCTGCTTTTTATACCATGTTGCATAATTAATCCGTCAACATTCTGTGACGAGGTATAAATATTAATAATATGATCACACAGTTGGCTGTTCCTTTTAAAATTCAAACTCTGCAAAGATAAATCACACACTTAATCTTTGCTAGCTTTGAAGAGGGTGTCTCAAAGAAATTAAATAAATAAATACATGCATAACAAGGATACGTTTGACTTTGAAAACAGGATTGCCTGCCTTTTTACCTGGCTCTGCCCTCCCTTTATCTCTGTGAGCCCAATGAATACCAAGCATTGACCTGACTTCACCAGACACGCGGGCCTTTGAGAGGAGGACAGGGAGGGTGCTCGGAAGGCTGTGCTTCTTATTCCTTTCCCATCAACTCAAAAGCCTTGAGAAAACCCTCTGCCTCTAGACAGACCCTTCCTCCCAGCCCAGTCTACCTTTCCATCCCCCCCTGCACAGAATCATAGAAGATTAGGGTAGGAAGAGACCTCAGGAGGTCATCTAGTCCAACCCCCTGCTCAAAGCAGGACCAACCACAACTAAATCATCCCCCTCACAGACTCTTATCTTCTTCCCACTTCCGGGCCCTTGATCTTCCTATCAACAGAGGCACATGGCTCCTTGACTCTAGAGCACAGGTCCCAAGGACCCTGCCTAACCCTGCCCCAGGCTGCTTCAGCACCTTCTTTCCCCCCTACTGAGGTGCTCTGACAGCAATTCCCTCTCCCTACCTCAAGGAGCTGTGGCTGCCTGTGCTGTTGGTCACAGCGTCCAAGCCCCACTCTAGGACATGTGCCATCTTGTGTCCTCAGGAGGAAACGCTACCAGATCACAACATCTCGCTGAGATTAAAGCACAAGGGCCCCAATTCAGCATAGCACCTGCTAAACTTCATGCACGGGAGGAATCCCATCTTTATTCGGCAAAGTCCCTCAGCACGTGCTGTCATAACTTTCCTACTCAGATCTGAACCTTAGAGTTCAGAACATGAGAAGCTAGCATGAAACCTCCAAACTTAATTACCAGCTTGGATCTGATATCGCTGCCACCAGCCAGAAAATTCCAGTGTCTGGCTCACTCTGGTCTCCCCAAACCTTCCCTGGGGAACCCCAATACTCAGATGCCCTGAGTCTCACCACAAAGGGAAATAACCCACTTCCCTTCCCCCTCTTTACTTCCTCCCAGATTTCCCCGCCCTGGGTACTCCAGGAGATTCCCTGCTTCAAGTCCTTGAAACACCGCACCAAGAAATCAAATATTTCTCTCCCCTCACCCAGAGGTTATGCAAATTCAGGCTTAGTAAATCTAACACAAAGAGATTCTCTCTTCCCCCCGTCTTCTTCCTCCCACCAATTCCCTGGTGAGCTGCAGCCTCAATCCCCTTGAGCTCCCACTAAAAAAAAATCCAACAGATCTTAAAAAGAAAGCTTTATATAAAAAGAAAGAAAAAGACATAAAATTGGTCTCTGTATTAAGGTGACAATATACAGGGTCAATTGCTTAAAAGAAAAAATGAATAAACAGCCTTATCCAAAAAGAATACAATTTAACACATTCCAGCAACTACACACATGTAAATACATAAAAAACAATATAAACCTATTGTCTTACTATCCTGGTACTTACAACTTGGAAACAGAAGACTAGAAAGCCTGGAGATAGAGAGATCACTCTCAGACCTGAGAGGGTCACCGAACCAAGACAAAGAACAAAGAACTCACACCCAAACTTCCCTCCACCCAGATTTGAAAAAGTCTTGTTTCCTGATTGGTCCTCTGGTCAGGTGTTTGCAGGTCACTATTTCTTAACCCTTTATAGGTGAAGGAGACATTAATCCTTAGCTATCTGTTTATGACACGTGCTAAAGTCCCAAGTCAGCAGCTTAACGTTAAGCACGTAGTTAAGTGCTTTGCTGCAGAAGGGCCAAAATGGGCAGCTTCCTAGACACCAAACAGCATCTCAGGGAACAGATGGGATCGGATGTTTATGCCCAAGTGTAAACCAGTTGCCAGATTTAAATTAGTCAAATGCACTGGGGTAAACTGGCTCTCCAACTTGGGGATCAGGAAGCTGGATCTGCTCCTCCATCCCAAGTCCAGCACCCTTAGGTATTTTTGCTTCCCTCTGGAATATCAAGCAGGGAACATCAGACTAGTCCTTTCCATACAATCAATTTGCCATCACTGCCAGGGGTGGGGAACAAGGTAAATGGTGCCGGTTAGCCCTGGGGACTCCTCCTCAAGGGTTTCTCTGCAACACAGTTGCCTTATGTGGGCCTCTTCAGTTTCCAAGCGCATTTCCATAAAAGGAAGGGGTGGGGGGGAGAGAATCACAGCACCCTCCAGTCTCTGTAATACAAATAAGGCAAAGCGACTACAAACTCTTTCATCAACACTCCAGTCACTTTGTTTTACAGAGCGTTGAAATGAAAAGGATACTTTAGATTAAAAGATTTGTTTAATGGTCTGATTAATTCATTCCAAACACAGATTGTTCCAAGGATCTCTGTTAGCTCTTAGCCTTTCCAGCGTGGGTTTTTTGTGTGTGAGTGTGGATATGTTTTAATTAAATATTCAGCGCTTGCTGCTTCTATCTGGGTTGAATCATGTGGGTTTTCTTCTTTACATGGAGTGTGTGTATGTGTGTGGGGGGGTCAAATGCTTCTTAAAATAAATACAAAGAAGCCTGTAAACAAGGAGGGGGGAGAGGAAGCGTGCACCTGCATGGCTGCAAATGCCATGGACAATTACCTCATTCACCCCGGTTCAGTTCACAAAATTAATTAGCATCAAGCGCGGCTGGTCCATATTAGTTATGAGCTAATGAGCAGGAGATGCTGCAGTTTTGGAGGCAAGCATGCCAGGATGCTAAAGGCAAGCTGGGTGCACTGTATTGTTTCTCCAACATTCCCTAGAAGGCACCCTGCAGGTCCATGCTCTGGTGCTTGGTCAGCAGAGCATGATCCAGGATGTAGGGTGCATCCTCTGCAGCTCAGTGGGTACCAGCAGGGGCTCACAACGATGGCCATACACTGCCCATGAGGTATTCTATCCCCTTGAAGTATCACAATGTCTTTAGGGTGGTAGGGAACTGGCTAAGACATAACAGGATGTAACTTGTCTACTCAGATCTGATGCCTTTAAGTACCACTACCTATACAAAGAGGCCAAATTTATCTCGGGTGTAACTCACCAGGTGTGGTTTTGCTTATTATTAGGCACTTTGTGTCTTTCGATGGAATTCACTCTATAACAGGGTTCAAAAAAGAGCTATAAGTTCATGGAGGATAGGTCTATCAATGGCTATTAGCCAGGATGGACAGGGATGGTGTCCCTAGTCTGTTTGCCAGAAGCTGGGAATGAACAACAGGGGATGGATCATTTGATGACTACCTGCTCTGTTCATTCCCTCTGGGGCACCTGGCAGTGGACACTGTTGGAAGACAGGATACTGGGCTAGATGGACCTTTGGTCTGATCCAGTATGGCCGTTCTTATGTTCACTCTGCAGGTCAGGGTTTCTCCAGCAGCAAAGGTGGAATTTTAAGGCTCGAACACTTTGCCCGCCCTCAGTTATTTTAGTTGACAGAACAGAAGGACCTTTAGGAAATGGTGTGGTGACAGAGCCACCCTCACTACCTGACAGCAGACCTAGGCTCAGTTCTGGAATACAGAGGGTAAGTTTGCTATGCCTGGGGAATGCAGCTCTAACAAGAAGAGTATGGCTTCTGGCCAGTTACAGAGTATCGAATGTAGTCCTGTTAACATTCCTGCTGGGAGCAACACCCGCTCATGGGTGGGGAGTGTTTAAAACAAAGAAAAAGCAGCATTTCAGGACTCCAGCTGGGAAGAGGAGGAGCTGCTGTAATGTTCTAGCTGTGTACAAGTAACAGAAGTCTGGTATGATCTAGTGGCTCGGGCTGCATATAACACAGAGGACCTACTACTAGGTGTGGCTGAGGGAGGTCTCCTTCAGTTCTAGTAGCCTATGCTATTGTAACCAAAGGACCATGGTTCTTGTCTTGGCTTCCCATATGTATGTGATTTGTACAGTAATTATACATGTAGCATATGGATTGTTTATCTCACCGGGGTGGAAGGATGAAAAGGACATTTTGCAAGCCCAAAGACTAATAACACCATGGCGCTGGTCAGATTTTCTCTTTCCAGACTGTCAGAATTGGTGGCTGTTACTTACCCTCCCAGGGAAAGGGGACATTTGAGTGATTACAACAGTCAAGAGTCACTGCGTGCCAAGAAAAGCCATACAGTTTCCTAGCATAAGTGTAGGGGATGGAAATGATGGCATGTCAGCTACCAGTTGGCAAACACCATCTCTTTAATAGGGATCTCTGTAAGTCGTGTTTAAGCTCAGGGAAGCCTAGCACATGGTTTTTGTCTCCTTAGCATTTGAACAGCTCACTTGCTCTCTGCAGAGCTTTGAAGACAGAACTTCATTCTTCCTCACACTGAAACGCAAGGACACTCTGTCTGAGGGAGAGGGGGAAGGTGACAAACCGGCATATTAATCAAACAGGTGAGTGAAGCATTGTGGATTAAGTGTTCTTCCCAAGTCCGAAATGTGGTCGATGTATGGGATTCAAGAACCATGTCTCGTTCTCATCAAATGGATCTCCATGGAGACTGCTCCCTGGCTACCACCTGTGTCACTGGCATATTGACCAGTGGAAATCCACTATGATAATGAGTTCCAATATTCAGTGCTTCTTCCAAATGTACTGTCTCCTCTTTTCTGGCTTCACGGCAAGGCCTGTGCTAGCAAAATCCAGGCTCAGCAGAATGGACGGTCATAGTCCTCTGTGTTATATGGACTATGAAGCTCCATAGTCATGATTCTAGCATCAGGCTGATAAAGCCGAAGAGGCATTTAATTTTCACACGAGGTGATATCACTTACATGAGATCATGGTTTGAGCTTTTAGTTTCACTCTCTCCTCTCTGCTCCTGTCTGTATGACTGGTGTAATATATTGATGTTAAGCTCAAATGACTCGGAGAGTTCAGTCCTGGCATCTTCCAAGAATAATCATCTTCCAAAACTAATCTCTTCTGCTCCCTTTCAAACGAAGGTTCCTTGGCACTTTGCAATCTCCATATAAAAAGGCAGTTTAATAGTGTGTGACTCTAGCAGGATGGTGGGTTTACTGATGGGTGATGGTGACTGCTGGGCTATTATAGATGGACTTATGTAATTGAAGACTGTATCATAACATATAGGCATAAGGGGGCCGATTTCAGGTTGCCGGGCAACCTTAATGCTGGCATTTCTTAACTTTTGAGAGCTTGACTTTGCAAGGATCGATTTTTGTTTTTATGCACTGCTATTTATATGGGGTCAATTTTATTGATATTTGTATGTCCAGGCCATTAGCTGTGCTGTACTTTTAAAAATGTGTGTATAACCTATTGCTTGTTTTAATTAGTGTAAATCCTAATAAATAAATACATGGATTGTTTTGCCCAGCACTGACATGCAACGACCTCTGAGGTGGAAGGCGACAACTGTACAAGAGCACACAGCAACATTACAGAACAGTTTAGGACCAGGGGTGAATGCCAAGATTCCAGATAGGAGTGGATATTTCTCTGGATAGCTATATCATCCAGACTCACAGCAAGGATTTTTACAAAAGCCAAATAAACATGCATTCTGGAAAGGATACAGCCCCTCGCCATATCAGGGAATAAAGTCAACCACTAACTGTTGGTGTTAGAAAGAGGCTTCCCCCTGGGCAGGTTATTCTATAAATGCCTACCAGATTGTGCCTTGAACTTTCCTCTGATGCACCTGGGACTAACCACTGTGGGAGACAAGATTTAAAAAATTATTAAAATTAATGTTTAAAATTAAATATACACAAGTTAAGAGGGAAGGTACTGTATATTTGGGGTTAGACTGGAATTTGACCAGGACACTATGACTGACTCCTCTACTCTTACAAACTTTCTATGGCATGTTTAACAACAGCAAATGTTCAGGAATAAAACTCAAAGCTCCATGCAAGAGCTGTCAAGTTTACTGGTTGTAGACTTCTCCACATGGACAACTAGGTGTATTATAAATCATGAACTAAGGGGTTGTCTAAAATTGGGAACATAGCTATAGCAGTATAACTATCCCACTACAGCTACGCCAGTTTATCTTCCACTACGGCTACGCCAGTTTATCAGACACTCTATTCTGGAATAAAAGTGATGTTATGCTGGCATAATTACTCCACTTTGGAAGAGCACTGGTGCATCACACCTAGAGCTTGCTGAGCAATCCCACTAGAAAATGAATTATTTTTCATATTTTGTTGATTTTTTAAAATCTTTTTTTTTGGGAGGGGACACGAAATAAATAAATACATAAATATATTCATTTGGTTTGAGACAAATATATATGTTTGTTTTCAGTTTTTGACAAGCAGAAACAAAACAGTTTCATCTGGTCAGGAAGAAAAAAACCCATATATTTTGGTTTTACTTTACATGTTTTACCTGACTGGCTGAGAATTTTTCCATGTTTAGTTGATCAAAAACTGAAAAATGGATGGCTTTTAAGGGTTTGTTTTTTTCAAATACAAACTGAAAAAAACCCAGAAATTTCTGTTTTGACAAAAACAAAAGTACGTTATGGGTTGGAAAAACAGTGTTTCCAATGTAAAATTTTGATGTGCTCTTCTGACAAATGCTTGGAATTCAAATGGCTTTCTCAGGCAAAGGATCTGTTCTAGACTGCCTCCTGGAGCAAGCATCCCATCCCGAGATGATACACCTGTGGTGATGGGCATTGCACAGGTGCACTAAAAATAGTGGCGTAGGCTCTCCCTAGCCGCAATGTCTACACCACTATTTTTAGTGTGCTGGTGTGATCCTCGCTACTGCAAGTGTATCAACATGAGCTGGGAGGCTTGTATAATAACCTTAGTCCCAGATTTGGACCTTAGCGTCCAAAATATGGGGGTTAGCATGAAAACCTCCAAGCTTAGCTACCAGCTTGGACCTGGTACTTGCTGCCACCACCCAAAAAATTAGAGTGTTTTGGGGCACTCTGGTCCCCCTGAAAAACCTTCCCTGGGGACCCCAAGACCCAAATCCCTTGAGTCTCACAACAAAGGGAAATAATCCTTTTTCCCTTCCCCCCTCCAGGTGCTCCTGGAGAGATACACAGACACAAGCTCTGTGAATCCAAACAGAGTGAATCTCCCTCTCTGTTCCCAATCCTGGAAACAAAAAGTACTTTCCTCTTCACCCAGAGGGAATGCAAAATCAGGCTAGCCACTTCAACACACACAGATCTCCCCTGATTTCTTCCTCCCACCAATTCCCTGGTGAGTACAGACTCAATTTCCCTGCAGTAAAGAAAAACTCCAACAGGTCTTAAAAGAAAGCTTTATATAAAAAAGAAAGAAAAAATACAAATAGTCTCTCTGTATTAAGATGACACAATACAGGGCAATTTCTTAAAAGAATATTGAATAAACAGCCTTATTCCAAAAGAATACAAATCAAAGCACTCCAGCACTTATATTTATGCAAATACCAAAGAAAAGAAACCATATAACTTACTAGCTGATCTCTTTGTCCTTACACTTAGAAACAGAAGACTAGAAAAAGAAACTACTTCTCCAAAGCTCAGAGAAAGCAGGCAGGCAGAAAACAAAGACCTTAGACACTCAATTCCCTCCACCCAAAGTTGAAAAAATCCGGTTTCCTGATTGGTCCTCTGGTCAGGTGCTTCAGGTGAAAGAGACATTAACCCTTAGCTATCTGTTTATGACACGCCCCCCAAATTGCAGACAGTGGGGAAGCTCACTGGCGGCGATTTCCTTCTAGAACTTGAAAATAAACAGATTAATACAACACATACACCTTTACATATACTCCTAAGTATATAACTAACAGACTTCTACATTTTAAGAACACTTTTTAACTACTGAATTCTGGGAAACTCTCACGGGAGAGTGCATCAGCAACTTTATTAGAAGCTCCTGTGATGTGTTGAATTTCAAAATCAAAATCTTGGAGAGCTAAACTCCAACGAAGAAGTTTCTTGTTGTTCCCCTTGGCAGTATGAAGCCACTTTAGTGCAGCATGGTCAGTTTGTAGTTGGAACCGCCGTCCCCAAACATATGGGCGTAGCTTTTCCAGGGCGTACACAATGGCATAGCATTCCTTTTCACTGACTGACCAGTGACTTTCCCTCTCAGACAGTTTCTTGCTGAGAAAAACGACAGGATGGAAGTTGTGATCTGTTGCTTCCTGCATGAGCACTGCTCCTATACCACGCTCAGATGCATCTGTGGTTACTAGGAATGGCTTGTCAAAATCCGGGGCCCTGAGCACAGGGTCAGACATGAGCGTTGCCTTAAGTTGGGTAAAGGCCTTTTGACACTCATCAGTCCACTTAACTGCATTTGGCTGGGTCTTTTTGGTCAGGTCGGTCAGTGGGGCAGCGATTTGGCTGTAGTGTGGTACAAATCGCCTGTAGTATCCGGCCAAGCCTAAGAAGGATTGGACCTGTTTCTTGGACCGTGGGACAGGCCACTTTTGGATAGCATCCACCTTGGCCTGTAGGGGGTTTATGGTTCCTCGACCCACCTGGTGCCCCAGGTAAGTCACTCTGTTTTGGCCTATTTGACACTTTTTGGCCTTAACAGTTAGTCCTGCCTGCCTGATGCGCTCAAAGACCTTTTCCAGGTGTAGTAGGTGTTCGGGCCAGGAGTCTGAAAAAATGGCCACATCATCGAGGTAGGCAACTGCAAATTCTCCCAGTCCAGCTAGTAGACCATCTACCAGCCTCTGGAAGGTGGCGGGTGCATTTCGAAGGCCGAAAGGAAGGACATTGAATTCATACACCCCCGCATGGGTGACAAATGCTGACCTCTCCTTGGCAGGTTCATCTAGTGGTACTTGCCAGTACCCCTTGGTTAAGTCTATTGTAGAGATGAACTGGGCACGTCCCAACTTCTCCAATAGCTCATCGGTACGTGGCATTGGATAGTTGTCCGGACGAGTTACAGCATTTAGCTTACGGTAGTCCACGCAAAAGCGTATTTCCCCATCTGGTTTGGGTACCAGAACCACTGGAGATGCCCATGCACTGGTAGATGAGCAGATTATACCCATCTGTAGCATGTTCTGGATCTCCCGTTCTATAGCAGCTTGGGCATGAGGAGACACTCGGTAGGGTGGGGTTCTGATTGGGTGAGCATTACCTGTATCAATGGAGTGGTATGCCCGTTCAGTCCGTCCTGGGGTGGCTGAGAACAATGGGGCGAAGCTAGTGCACAGCTCCTTGATTTGTTGCCGCTGCAGACGTTCCAGGGTGGTTGAGAGGTTCACCTCTTCCACGCCACCGTCTTTTTTCCCGTCGTAGTAGACACCGTCAGGCCACTCAGCATCATCTCCCTGGACTGTAAACTGACAAACCTGTAAGTCTCTGGAATAGAAAGGCTTGAGAGAATTAACATGGTACACTTTAGGCTTTAGTGAGGAATTGGGAAATGCTATGAGGTAGTTTACAGCTCCCAGGCGCTCTTGGACCGTGAATGGCCCTTCCCATGATGCTTCCATCTTATGGGCCTGTTGCGCCTTCAAGACCATAACCTGGTCTCCTACCTTGAAGGAACGTTCTCTGGCATGTCTGTCATACCAGGCCTTTTGCTCTTCTTGAGCATCCTTTAGGTTTTCTCTAGCAAGGGCTAAAGAGTGTCGGAGGGTGCTTTGTAGGTTGCTTACAAAGTCCAGAATGTTAGTTCCTGGAGAAGGCGTAAACCCCTCCCATTGCTGCTTCACCAACTGTAATGGCCCCTTAACCTCGTGACCATACACAAGTTCAAATGGTGAAAACCCTAAACTGGGATGTGGTACAGCCCTGTAGGCAAACAGCAACTGCTGCAACACTAGGTCCCAATTATTGGAGAATTCGTTGATGAATTTTCGTATCATGGCCCCCAAAGTTCCATTGAACCTTTCAACCAGGCCATTGGTTTGATGGTGGTACGGGGTGGCAACCAAGTGATTCACCCCATGAGTTTCCCACAGTTTTTCCATGGTCCCTGCCAGGAAATTAGACCCTGAATCTGTAAGGATGTCAGAGGGCCAACCTACCCTGGCAAAGATGTCTGTTAGGGCCAGGCACACAGTGTTAGCCCTGGTGTTGCCTAGAGCGACTGCTTCTGGCCATCGGGTAGCAAAGTCCACTAAAGTCAGTACGTACTGCTTTCCTCTGGGCGTCTTTTTTGGGAAAGGGCCCAGAATATCCACAGCTACTCGCTGAAATGGGACCTCAATTATGGGGAGTGGCTGGAGAGGGGCCTTGACCTGGTCTTGAGGCTTTCCCACTCTTTGGCATACCTCACAAGACCGGACATACTTGGCAACGTCCTTGCCCATCCCCTCCCAGTGGAAGGACTTCCCCAACCGGTCCTTGGTTCTGTTCACCCCAGCATGGCCACTGGGATGATCATGGGCTAAGCTTAAGAGCTTCTCCCGGTACTTAGTTGGAACCACCAACTGTTTTTGCGGCTGCCATTCTTCCCGGTGTCCACCAGAAAGAATTTCCTTGTATAAAAGTCCTTGGTCTATAACAAACCGGGATCGATTAGAAGAGCTGAGAGGCGGTGGGGTGCTCCGTGCCGCCGCCCAAGCTTTCTGAAGGCTGTCATCTGCTTCCTGCTCAGTCTGGAACTGTTCCCTTGAGGCTGGGGTCACCAGTTCTTCCTCAGACTGTGGACTTGGGCTTGGTCCCTCCGGAAGCGATGTAGGTGATGGGGTTGTTTCCGTTGCTGGTGAACCGCTCTCCGCTGGTGCACCTGAGGGTATTTTAGGCTCTGGCTGAGCCTTTTGGGTATGGTTGTCTTTTGCTTCTGCCAGTTCTGGCTCGCTGGCGCCCTCTGGCGTTGAGTTTGAAGATGGGGTTGCACTTGCTGGTGCTGGTTGCTGTTCCAGTTCCGGGCCTGGGACTGGAGATGCTGTGGCTGTTTCAGTGGTAGGCATGGAATCTGGGTCCACTACCTCTGTCTGGGTCTCTGGTAACACAGACGGGGCCTCTGTGGACGGTTCAGGAACAGGAATGGGTCTGGAAGCTTGCCTGGTTTGGCTACGTGTAACCATTCCCACTCTCTTGGCCCGCCTCACCTGGTTGGCCAAGTCTTCCCCCAGTAGCATGGGGATAGGATAATTGTCATAGACTGCAAAAGTCCACATTCCTGACCAGCCTTTGTACTGGACAGGCAGTTGAGCTGTAGGCAAGTCTACAGCTTGTGACATGAAGGGGTAAATTGTAACTTTGGCCTTTGGGTTGATGAATTTGGGGTCAACGAAGGATTGGTGGATAGCTGACACTTGTGCCCCCGTGTCTCTCCACGCAGTAACCTTCTTTCCGCCCACTCTCAAATTTTCCCTTCGCTCCAAGGGTATTTGAGAGGCATCCGGGCCTGGGGATCTTTGGTGTGATGGTGGTGTAATGAATTGCACTCGCATGGTGTTCTTGGGACACTTGGCCTTGATATGTCCCAGTTCATTACACTTAAAGCATCTTCCATCTGATGGGTCACTGGGCCGAGGTGAGTTACTGGAGACTGGTGAGGTTGAAGGGTAGGGTATCTGTGGCTTTACTTGGGTGGTATGTGGGGTCTTTGGCTGTCCTCGGTTGTAGGGTTTATGGTCTGTGTGCCCCCTGGGGTAATCGTTCCCCTTGACAGTAGCTTTCTTGCTTTCTGCCAGTTCCATCCATTTGGCTCCAATCTCCCCCGCCTCAGTGATATTCTTGGGGTTTCCATCTTGTATGTACCGCGTGATGTCTTCAGGAACACCATCCAAGAACTGCTCCATTTGTATGAGGAGGTTCAGTTCTTCCAAGGTTTGAATGTTGTTTCCTGTTAGCCAGGCCTCATAGTTTTTTGCAATGTAGTAGGCGTGTTTGGGAAATGACACCTCGGGTTTCCACTTTTGGGTTCTGAAGCGCCGACGGGCATGATCTGGGGTTATCCCCATCCTGTATCTGGCCTTGGTTAGAAAAAGTTTATAGTCATTCATTTGGTGCTTAGGCATTTCAGCTGCCACCTCTGCTAAAGGTCCACTGAGCTGTGACCTCAATTCTACCATGTACTGGTCTTCGGGAATGCTGTACCCAAGACAGGCTCTTTCAAAATTTTCCAAGAAGGCCTCGGTGTCATCACCTGCCTTGTAGGTGGGAAATTTCCTGTGCTGTGGAGCAATATTTGGCGCCGGGTTGTTAGGGTTGGCTGGCACAGGCAGCCCAGCTTTTGCCAACTCCAGTTCATGTTTTCTCTGTTTTTCCTTCTCTTCATTCTCTTTTTGGTGCTTTTCCATTTCTCGGCGGTGGGCCAACTCTTCTTCTTCTTGTTTCCTTCGGTGGGCGAACTCTTCTTCCTCTAGTTTTCTTTTGTGTGCTGCCTGTTTGATTTGTTCTTCTCTTTCTTTCATCTCCATCTCTTTTTGTTTTATTTCCAGTTGTCGCCTGTGTTCAGCTTCTTTGATTTGTTCTTCGGCGTCAATTTTTGCCTTAGAAGTCATGGTTCCTGTTTTCTTGTGTTGGGGTGCCCTCCGGTGTTTATCTTCTGAACTGCAGGTTCTCTGTTGCCTCCTGAAGTCTGCCTAGCAACAGTGCCTTTAGTTAATTTTCCTTTTCTCTCTCTAGCTAATGTTCAATGAAGGGAAACCAGAAAAACCACTTTATTTGCATGCATATAAGTGCCGGTACTTGCCTCCTAATGGGAGGGCTATTGCATGACAAAAGACCCTTAACATGCAAGCCACAAACTGCGAGAGAGAGCAGAAAAAAAAATTCTCTCTGGTTCCCTTTTAAAACCAACTGCTTCTCTCTGCTAAAAAGCCCTTAGCAGAGAAAAGAAAAATATAATATTTCTACTGGCTTCTGGATTCTGTCTATCTCCCACCAGCTGCACACCATATAATAACCTTAGTCCCAGATTTGGACCTTAGCGTCCAAAATATGGGGGTTAGCATGAAAACCTCCAAGCTTAGCTACCAGCTTGGACCTGGTACTTGCTGCCACCACCCAAAAAATTAGAGTGTTTTGGGGCACTCTGGTCCCCCTGAAAAACCTTCCCTGGGGACCCCAAGACCCAAATCCCTTGAGTCTCACAACAAAGGGAAATAATCCTTTTTCCCTTCCCCCCTCCAGGTGCTCCTGGAGAGATACACAGACACAAGCTCTGTGAATCCAAACAGAGTGAATCTCCCTCTCTGTTCCCAATCCTGGAAACAAAAAGTACTTTCCTCTTCACCCAGAGGGAATGCAAAATCAGGCTAGCCACTTCAACACACACAGATCTCCCCTGATTTCTTCCTCCCACCAATTCCCTGGTGAGTACAGACTCAATTTCCCTGCAGTAAAGAAAAACTCCAACAGGTCTTAAAAGAAAGCTTTATATAAAAAAGAAAGAAAAAATACAAATAGTCTCTCTGTATTAAGATGACACAATACAGGGCAATTTCTTAAAAGAATATTGAATAAACAGCCTTATTCCAAAAGAATACAAATCAAAGCACTCCAGCACTTATATTTATGCAAATACCAAAGAAAAGAAACCATATAACTTACTAGCTGATCTCTTTGTCCTTACACTTAGAAACAGAAGACTAGAAAAAAGAAACTACTTCTCCAAAGCTCAGAGAAAGCAGGCAGGCAGAAAACAAAGACCTTAGACACTCAATTCCCTCCACCCAAAGTTGAAAAAATCCGGTTTCCTGATTGGTCCTCTGGTCAGGTGCTTCAGGTGAAAGAGACATTAACCCTTAGCTATCTGTTTATGACAGCTTGTTCCCTGATGCAGTGTAAACATACCCTCAGAGGCTCCTTCTGCAGCCTTCAGTGGACTTACTCCAGATGCACATGTGTGTCAAAGCAGAATCCAGACCCTGGAGCAGTTCACTTTTCCAAGGTCACTGCACATTTCCACCTGGTTCTGTGCCTGAAATACAAAAGCTTTTCAGATGTTTCTCCTCTGAAGGGGTGATGATCAGTGCTGGCACCAATCTCTTCTGCAGGACGAGATAATGTGTATTATTTGCTAAAATAAGTTTGACATTAATTAGCAAGAATTTCACAGGCAAAGATGCACACTGAGAGCAGATGTGTCACAGACAGGCTCTCTGCCTGCTGGGTGGATTGGGGGAAGAGCTGCATATTCTGAGAGTTTACATCACATCCAAGAAGACGATGTCAAGAATTATTGTCACGATTGGTGCTAACTTGAGGCATCTTCTCAATTGCAGGACTAGAGACCTATTTAATAGAGATGTGGGGCAGGGGGCAGATGTCATGTATGGCAGACAAGGCAAGGGCAGAGGGAACCTGAGCTCCAGATATGTCTGCTTGCCCCGGGGAATGCAGTTTTGTGTCATTCTGAGAATAGGTGATTCTTTAAAGTGTGGCCACTGGGTGATCTAAGCATGAATTTTGAAATACTTAATCTCTCTGGAACCCTATATCCAAATTCAAACAGGGTCACTTCAGTCCTTCATCCACTGGGCTCAGTAAACTCAGGTCCACAGAGCTGACAGGATACTGTCATGGGATAAGAGGGAAGGTCCTCTCATGGATTGATAATTGATTAAAAGATAGGAAACAAAGACTAGGAATAAATGGTCAGTTTTCAGAAGGGAGAGAGGTAAACAGTGATGTCCCCAAAGAGTCTGTATTGGGTCCAGACTTATTCAACATATTCATGAATGATCTGGAAAAAGGGGTAAACAGTGAGGTGGCAAAATTTGCAGATGATACAAAACTACTCAAGCTAGTTAAGTCCCAGGCAGACTGCAAAGAGCACAAAAGGATCTCTCCAAACTGGGTGACTGGGGAACAAAATGGGAGATGAAATTCAGTGTTGATAAATGCAAAGTAATGCACATTGGAAAACATAATCCCAACTATACATATAAAATGATGGGGTCTAAATTAGCTGTTACGACTCAAGAAAGAGATCTTAGAATCATAGAAGACTAGGGTTGGAAGAAAACAGATCATCCAGTCCAACTCCCTGCTCAAAGAAGTACCAACCCCAACTAAATCATCCCAGCCAGGGCTTTGACAAGATGCACCTTAAAAACCTCTAAGGATGGAGAGTCCATCGCCTCCCTACATAACCCATTTCCAGTGCTTCACCACCCTCCTAGTGAAACAGTTTTTCCTAATATCCAACCTAGATCTCCCCCACTAAAACCTGAGACCATTGCTCCTTGTTCTGTCATCTGCCACCACTGAGAACAGCCAAGCTCCATTCTCTTTGGAATCCCCCTTCAGGTAGTTGATGGCTGCTATCAAATCTCCCCTCACTCTTCTCTACTGCAGACTAAATAACCCCAGTTCCCTCAGCATCTCCTTGTAAGTCATGTGTCCCAGCCCCCAAATCATTTTTGTTGCCTTCTGCTAAACTTTCTCCAATTTGTCCACATCCTTTCTGTAGTGGGGGGCCCAAAACTGGACACAGTACTCCAGATGTGGCCTCACTAGTACTGAACAGAGGGGAATAATCACTTCCTTCGATCTGCTGGCAATGCTCCTACTAATGCAGCCCAATATACTAATAGCCTTCTTGGCAACAAGGGCATGTTGTTGTCTCATATCCAGCTTCTTGTTCATTGTAATCCCCAGTCCTTTTCTGCAGAACTGCTGCTTAGTCGGTCGGTCCCCAGCCTATAGCACTGTATGGGATTCTTCTGTCCTAAGTTCAGGACTCTACACTTGTCCTTGTTGAACCTCATCAGATTTCTTGGAGTCATTGTGGATAGTTCTCTGAAAACGTCCACTCAATGTGCAGCAGCAGTCAAAAAATGTGAACAGAATGTTGGGAATCATTAAGAAAGGGATAGATAATAAGACAGAAAATATCATATTGCCTCTATATAAATCCATGGTAAATCCATATCTTGAATACTTCATGCAGATGTAGTTGCCCATCTCAAAAAAGACATAATGGAATTGAAAAAGGTTCAGAAAGGGGCAACAAAAATGATTATGGGTATGGAGTGGTTGCTATATGAGGAGAGATTAATAAGTCTTGAACTTTTCAGCTTGGAAAAGAGATGACTAAGTGGGGATATGATAGACACAGTGGCACCTGGCACTAGCCACTGTTGGAAGACAGGATACTGGGCTAGATGGACCTTTATTATGACCCAGTATGGCCATTCTTATGTTCTGCCCTGTCTCCTCAATGTGGATGTTAAGGTTGGGATTTTCAAAAGCAATGGGAGCTTTACAGTTCACTTCAATGGGAGTAGAATTAGGACAACAATGAGCACTATTTTTAAATATCCCATGCCTGGCCTTGACACAATGCCATTGCCCCAATAACTCCACTCTTTTGTGTATGCTGATTATTTATTCAGCTAATGCCCTAACCCAAGAGGTAGCTGCATTTATGTGCTATCTGAAGTGATTCCTATAGCGTGCCTAATTCTGATATCACTTACCTGGGACTAAACAAGAAGTAATTCTGCTACCATCCTTGGAGTGAGGTCTGAATCAGGCTCATAGTTGCTTCATGACACTTTATTGGAAGATGTGTGGCTAAATCCCCTGCATCGCTTTGAAGATCTCAAATCCTTATTCTGAATATGGCTGGGCCATCGACTGTGTACAGCCTAAGAGTCCTGGAATTGTACTCTGTTCATCCTCAAATGAAATAGCCAAAAAAACCTCTCTTGAGGATAATAAATTGAGTGAGAGTTCAACTTGGGGATGTCCATTCCTAATCTATTCTTCCTTCATCTGTGTTCCATATGCATCAAGGGTTATCCCAATGCCTTATGCAGGGTTGCAAAACAAAACAACAATAACAGCACAAACCAAAACCCCACCACTCTGGGACCAATAAGTTAATGTCACACCATTCTAGGTTGCTCTATTGTCTTTCACTTCCTGAGGTCTGGATTGAAATCTTGCTCACATCAGAAAGAGAAGTTGGATCTAACCCTACAGTCCACTTTAATAAATACAAAAACAAAAGACACTTGAAATTCAGCATCACGGACAGCACCTGTTCTGGGAAACCCAGTCTAGTAAATGATGCAGATTAGGACTGAGGCAAGTGAGTAGCCCAGGACTGGACAAGCAGAGGGTTCTGCAAGACAGGATTGAACATCAACAGAACTGCATGAGAGCCTAGGACAAGGAATGCAGGGGGAAGGGAGGAGCTGCAGGGCATGGCTGAAGTGAACTGGCAGAGATGTATGAGGCCCAGGAGTGGAAAAGCTGGGATGCAGGTCCCACATTAGGTACTCCAGGAGTTGTGGATCAGAATGGATGTGCAGTAGTAAGTCAGAGCAAGCTCCTGGGCCTCAGAGCACAGGGGATAGGACAGGTCAGCATTGGGCATTTGCAGAATTCTGCATCTCAAGGTGGAGGACCAGAATAACAAACATTGTTGAAGGTTGTGGCTGCAGAGCTGTGAAGTGGGACTTTCTGTATCCCCTGCCTGCACTATATTTGCCGCTAGCTGCTAGTATCAATCCTTCCACTTGCATAAGTGCCAACTTCCCAACAACTACCCGCAAGCAAAAGTGAAATCCACATGAATGGAGCTGTGTATCTACCTTGGTCCACTATATTGCAAGATCTGAGCCCACTGACCCCAAATGTATTAACAAATAAAAGGAGAAAAACTCAGCGACATCCAAGTTCAAAACAGTTAAGGACCCAAATCATGCAGTGTCCGCACTGGGAGTGAGCTGACTGCAAAACAGCCTCCTGTCTGGTTGAGTCAGTGCTGAGTTGTTCCAGACGCCCCTCAATCTAATATCAGATTTTCTCTTTCATAGGCTGCTGGAAAGCGACTTGACTCAGGGAGCGGGGTAGAGAGGGCAAGGGGAGGCGGGAGAAAGGAAAAAAATAAATCAATGATGCCACAGTGAATGGAGTGGAAAGCTTTCTAAAGGAGCCATGTTTGTCACATTAAAATGAGAGAAAGGCAGGCACAGGCGCTTCCCTGCCTGTCAATTGCGTTTGTGTCCGGTCCCTGGAATTTTCATTATCCATTATTCACCTGGTGAGGACAGCAGCACCAGCACCAGGCTCTGTCTAATCCCCACCTGATAATGTATTTCTGATAAGCATGACGGAGCCAGCGCCGGTGACAGCATTCACATTTCCAGTGGATAAAGTGCTATTTACATGAGGCAGGCGCTGTGAATTTAGATTGCCAAGATAGGGAAGGTTTGTGCCGATGTATCCCAAAGCCGCCCTGGGAAGTATCGATCTGGGTCTGAGAACACAGAAGACTTCAAAGCTCCTTCACACACATCTGGTGCCAGGTGGGTGGCAAACCTCAGTATCCCCGATAGGCAGGCAAGAGAAAATCCTGCCAGGAGTAATAGAGCTTTATCCTTACAGAGCCTTTGACCTGGCGATCTCCAAGCACTTTGCAAATATTAATTACAATAATTAAGCTTAATTAATTATTGCAATTACACTGCAATGTGCTGTAAGCAGGCAGGTTTTATACTGGTTTCACTGATGGGCTAACTGAGGAAGAGAGAGGGGAAATGACTTGCTCAAGGTAAAAAAGAAAAATTTGTCACTAGAACCCAGGAGCCCTCAATCCTAGTCTCCCATGTTCTAATCATTGGATCATATTCTCTTCTAGAGATGGGTGTAGAACCCAGGAGTCTCAATGCAAGAATAGTCTCTCTCATAGTATTCTGATTTCCAGTCTCAGCTGGAAACTCAGAGAAGCAAACATGGAAAGCTGAGTCAGCCAAACTTTTTTGAACCCCCCACCTCCTACAAAAAAAAAAAATCAACGAACCAAACAAACAAAAAAAACAAACAGGTTAATAAGCCTGGGTCTGGTATATGGTTTGGGCAAGGTCTCATTTTATCTGAACTAGATCTCCTATCCATGGCAGAAAGTTCAGAGCAGCAAAGTGGAAAACATCTGTGAGGCAAATGGCAGCTCCACATCTGGGAAGAGAGAGAATTTTATGCTGGTTGGTGTCCATGTCCACTAGCAATTACCACATGTCAGATCAACCTCATTGACTCCAATACTGCCCCTGTATGAAGCTACAGCAACGGGCCATTAATATTTATTCAGGATTCATACGGGGAAAATTGCTTGTATGATATGTTCTGTGTAATTTATATTATGTATTTTAACAGTAGGTCATGGCAGAAGCCAAGTAGCAGTAATCTTGTCAACTAGCAAGACTTATAGCTTGGTTAAGAGATGTGGAAATGTAGGACATTTTACCAGTCTACAAGTATTTGAAGGATGTAAATTCTAAAGAAAAAAAAGGAGGAATTACTTACCATGATACAAACTAGGAAGGTTAGCTGCTAGAGGTGTAATAGGATGAAATTGAGAGAGAGACAATTTAGGCTGAATATAGATTTTTAAAAAAGCTTTTTGGTACTGAGATCTACAGATCTGCGGTACAGTCTCCCAAGGGAAGTGGATGGCAATCCCATGTCTCAGACATTTAATTTAAATCTAACCTGGACAAAGCACTAAACATATAGGGGGGACTAACGTATGTACCAGTAGAGTGAATGAAATAAAATGTAGTCCCTACTATGAAAAATGACACCATCTTACTGTCTAACTCAACAGATATGTTCCCCATGTGTATTCAAGGCCAGATCAACTGATTTTTAGTAACAAAAATAAGTTTTAATGCTTTTTTCTCCTGTTACCACTTCAGAGTCAATGTAACTAAGAAAGAGGGAGCAGACATTATTTATTCTGGCTAGTGCAGCAACAGTCCTGGATTCTGCCGTGACTAACAGCACTGTAATCCCAAACAAGATAAGGAGGTTGCACAGATATAAATGACGACAGCATTTGTTGTGGGGAAATCTTCATTATGTGTGCTGATGCACAGGCCAGAATAAGCCCAGCTTGACTTGCACATCCCAATTGTCTAGTCGGACTATCAGAAAAGTTAACTGTAAGAGGCATTTTTTGTTAAAAGTCGTTAACAAGTCTTTTCACGATAATTAGGTGTGCTGAATCCAAATACGGTTGTTATCTAGTTGTATATTGTGTATAAAGGCCCCTATGAAGAGCACAAAGTAACAGAGAAATCACTGAAGTGTAAATCTTTATTTCCTTTTTGTTTAGGATAATACACTTCTGTAGGATCTTAATGAGCTGCAGGATGCAATAAAAGTAATCAAATAATATGCCAGACCTTTTTATAAAGCTATTGAATTTCAGTTTCTTATCTGCAAGAGGCATTAGAAATATTTAATACTTTATATGACAATGAAAGAACATGTTTACATGGCTCTTATAACTCAAGCATTTGCACCTTGAAACAAAAGTGCACAAGTTGCTATAACTATGAGAAACACAATACATAATCTGAGAACACCTGGTTTTTTAAAACAGGCACAAGTATTTTCTTGACTAAACATTAAGTAAACATTTTAATGCACACAAGCTAAGCAGACGTGTTAATGTTGTACTATTTTGAGACATTTTAGCATACAATGGCAGATTGAATCAACATCTTATTAGGTCACATGTTATGACACGTCTACTTATTTGCTAATGCTGCCCTTAAGCACCTGGAATCAAGAACATCAGCATAGACTTGTTCTAGCACTTTACATTTGCAGTCTCCTATACAAACAAGTCGTGCCGTCCTGCCCCTCTGTCTCTTGACTTCTGCACCTGGTGTGTGGCCACTGAATACTGCTTCCATGCAATCTGTGGGTATTGGTAGTAAGGACATGAGCTGTGGCACCAGACCTCCGTCTTCCTGTTTCCAACCCTTTGTATTTGGAGGAGGAAACACTGGATTTGGGCAAAGGGACTGTCTCCGGACTATGAGCTCTCTGTACATGGAAGAAAAGAGTATCACTTGTTGGGGGAAGAGCTTCTGATGACCACAAGCGTGTGACCAAAATGGCACATGCTTTGTCAGTGCTGTGGACTTCTGGCAATCCACAAATCTTATAAAAACTCTACTGCACTTTTTACCTTCTCAAAGTCCAGGTCACCCTGTCCAGAGTGTATTAGAAGCTGATGGTGGTGTCACTGCAAAAGCTTTTCCATGCAGGCTTTTGCTGTACCCAGCAATAAAAAAGGTAGCCTCACAACCAGGCAGCACATGAAATGGGATCTGCAGAGTTTCCAGAACAATGGTCCATATGGTAGTTTTTCACAAATGGCAGGAACAGGAGAGTTCTGCAGTTCCTTTGATGTGCAAGCTGTCATCCAAAGCTGCCTACATGTCATTTTTGCAATAGGAAGCCAGATAAAGAATAAGTGCATCAGTGTCCCTGGCTGCAACGACCACACAGTCAGCATCATCGTGAACACAGTGGAAAATCATTCTTGTGTCTGCTTGAGGAGCACACAGGTGATCGGTGTCAACTGCTGCTGTTGAGCACCATACTTCAGCCTCCTCCTCAAAGCCAGCAGCCAGAGTCATGATTTTACCATGTGGTGCTTGGATCGTTAGTTGTTCAGATAACAATATTACAAAGGCCCTCCTAATTTTCTGGAAGCACTGTGAAATTCATCCAGTTACTGGAAGAGGCATGTATCTGCCTTTCACCACTCTTCAGATGGGCCTTGTATCTCTTGCGTGGTTTTGCCTGGTGCCACCCTTCATAGATTCCTTTTAGCACCTGTCAAACACAGCATCAACTCTGTGGAAGCCTGCTCTACTCCTAAATCCTGTTTTACAAATGCGTCTGCAAGGTCTCCAAGTGTTTTGGCTCCAGAGGCCTTTCCTATGGCCTGTACCAAAGCTTGTGCATCTATCGCAAAACAGCTTCTCCGAATGGGAGTAACTGTGGGTAGGCAAGGGACATCAGCTGTCAGCACATCACCTAGTATTACTTTTGTGTTTGTTCTGAGACTGCCACTTGACTATGCTAATGCCAAATGACAGGCATTAATTCATGTTTCAGAACCTGTTGCAAATTCACAATCTGGCCAGGTTCCTAGGTTGTGATTAGCAGCTGAAGAATGTTTCTGTCTGACTTCCTGGTTGGGACCGTTCCTTTGATTGCTTTCCTCCTTTGCATACCATGGAAAAAGCTGCAGCGTTATTTTGTGGCATGGGTCATGAATGTGTACATGCCCAGGCTCTTCTTGTTGAGTCGTAAGTGTCCACAAAGCTGCCCAGTTGCACTTTTCCAGGGATCTTTGCATTCCACAGTTTATCTTGGGTAATTTAATTAGCCAGATATTTTGGGGTAATATTTTGCAATGATACGGGTGGTTACTCCCCAGATAAAATCTTAAACCTTTGAAGTGTTTATAAGAGTGCATCCTCATTTTCATTGTCACATTCTCCCTTGGCTTTCTTGACTCACAGTGAATAAGAGCATGTCTACACTACCTGCTGGACTGGCGGATAGTGATCGATCTATCAGGGATCGATTTATCACATGTAGTGTAGACGCAGTAAATCGATCCTCGATCGCTCTCCCATCGACTGCTGAACTCCAGCTTGGCGAGAGGTGGAAGCGATGTCGATGGGGGAGTGGCGGCCGTTGATCCTCCGCCACGAGGATGCGAAGTAAGTGATTCTAAGTCAATCTAAGATATGTCGAGTTCAGCTACACTATTCTCATAGCTGAAGTTGCATATCTTAGATCGATTTCCCCACCCCCCGCTCTCCCAGTGTAGACCAGGCCTTAAGTTAGTCATCCAAACCAGCACAAAACATGACTCTGATGAGGGCTGAGCAAGTCTTTGTGATGCCTCTATTCCACCTCTTTTCTTTCCTATGAAAGCCACACTTGGGTCCACTTGGTTGAACTTCCGACACGATCTCTTGACAACAAAGCTCCCTTGCTGGAGCACTTAGGGCGGTAGTTGATGCATTTCTGCAATGAAGATGGCTTCCCAGCTGGCATAATTTGTGTGATCCTAGCTCCCGAACAAAGGCAGCATACATCTGACGGTGAAGAGATGCAGCTCATCTAGGTTGTGTGAGGAGGAAGAAGAGGAGATGTTCGACGACGATGACTGGATGCTGATGGATGCAAATAATGCAAAGACTGTAGGAAACTGGCATGGATTTCTTGAGACTTACTACCGTTACCACAGTTTACTCTCATGGGCTGGCTGGCCCTTGGAGGCAGGCTAGACTCAGCCCTTGCCCGTGACTTAGCAGTTATCCTTCAGCCTCACTGATGAGATAGCAACATAAGGCCTAATTAGTGACCCCAGCTGGGTGTAATTAAGCTTAATTAGAAAGACTGACCCCAGTTGTGATGGTGAAGCAGGGTAAGCACTGCTTAAATAGAGCTGGGAACACAGTAGAAATTGAGAGATCCAGGAAAGAGGAGGTGGGGAGAGTTTTGTCTCTCTGGGAAGGGCCTGGAGTATGACCCAGTAGTTTGGGACTGATTAGGGCCAGGAAACAGAGTGACAGGGGTTGGTTAGCTCCTGTGGTGGGGCCCTACAGTGGAGAAGAGCCCCCAGGCTAGAGTCTCTAAGGATTAGCGAATGAGGTAGACTCCTAGCAGGGAAGAACCTGGGGAATCAGTACCCTGACAAGGGGGATGAACTGAATTTGAGACCAGGAGAGGCAAAGGACTTATTGTTTAGCGTCGAACTCAGGAAGTATGAAGAACCTTTTGCCTGCAGCTGAATCCCAGAACAGGGACTGAATTGTTACATGGACAGAGGGGTGGCCAGACTTGGCCAGAAGGATGAACCACAGAAGACCCAGGGAAGGAGTCTGGGTGAAGAGATCGGCTTGGAGCAGTCACTATGGCTGAGAAAGTGGCCATCAAAGGGAGTGTGAAAGGCAAAGTTCCCTGTAACGCCATGTCCAGGCACAAGATGAGGATGTGCCTTGACATTTACCTACAATTATAACTAATACGAGTGTCATAACTAAGGCTACGATTTTGTCATGGTTACTTTTAGTAAAAGTCATGGACAGGTCACGGGCAATAAACAAAAATTCACGGGAGCCTGTGACCTGTCTGTGACTTTATTAAAAATAACCACGGGCAGGGCAAGGTAGGGGGGAAGGAATGACAGCTGGAGTCCCATGGTGGGGGGGAGGAGGGGGCTGATAGGCCAAGTCCCCTGCCATGGGGGAGGGGAGGCACAGCCCCAGCTCCAGCAGTCACAGCCCCAGTGAGGGCATACATCCCCGGGGGGGGAGGGTGTATACAGTCCCCGCTCTGGAGCTGGCCACAGCTGGTGGGCAGGGGCACACAGTCCCAGTTCCAACTCCAGCCACAGGGGGTGGCCCACGGCCCTGGGAAGCTGCAAGGGGTACGCACGGCTCCCGCTGCAGCCCCTATCACGGGGCAGGGGCACATGGCCCTGACTGCAACCCCTGCTGCAAACTGTGGGACAGAGGTGCACAGTCCCAGCTGCAGCCCCCACCACAAGCTATGGGGCAAGGGCGCACGGCCCCAGCTGCAGCCCCCACTGGAAGCTATGGAGCAGGGACACACGGTCCCGGCTCCTATCCCCACCACAAGCTGCAGAGCGGAGGCACACGGCCCTGATCACAAGCCACAGGGCAGGGACCCATGGCCCTGGCTCCATCCCCAGCTTCAGGGCAGGGGTGCACAGTCCCTCTTCCAGCCCCGGCTTCCGACGCTGACAGTTGAAGCTGAAGACGTCACAGAGGTCCGGTACAGTCACTTAATCCGTGACTGCCGTGATCTCTGTGACTAAATTGCAGCCTTACTCATCAACCACAAACTCACCTAACTGCTGTTGCTCTCTCTCTTTGTAAAAAATACCATCAATTCTATGTTAATTCTGCTCTAACTACAAAGCATTATGGTGCTCTCAAACGAAAACTAAGCATGCAAGAAAATGATTTCACGAAATACAGGAAAAATAACTTGTGTTCTAATTTAACTGATTTCTAATATTACAGATATATAGATGTCTACATGCAATAAAAAGTTGAATATTAGGGTAAAATAGGTGTAAAAACCATGATGTGTCTTCTCATATCTGTTCTTAATAGACTAAAAAGGAATTATGCCAAACAACTGGATTTTGCTGGTAGGGCCACACATGCACTGCTGGAATATCAAACATTTCTGGTGAATTTTGGTGGCCATATTTAAGTTTGAGGTCCACATGTCAAAATTCAGCTTGGTAACAACCATTTTCAAAATCAGCAGGTTCACATTTTGTTAGAAAAAGCAGCTATCACCTTTTAACAAAATACGACTCTTGATCCCTTATGGAAGATTGATTCTGATATTTCCATCTAGTCTACAAGTTGAGTTTGCAGAAAATCCTTTCACTGGTAAATACATTTGATATGGAATCACTGAGGCACAAGAAAGATGGTGCAGGAATGGCTGAGTCACACTCGGTAGGCAAAATCCTCGGCTGGTGTAAATCACTGTAACGCCACTGAAGTCACATTAGGCATTTCCATTAGGTCTCCAGCTGGTGCAAACGGACCCCCAAAGAGCTTCATTGATTTATCTCAAGTCAAGGGTCTGGTCCTCAAATTTCCATGATTAACAAGCCTGTCTTGGCCTGGCCATCTCACAGGGAATCTGATTCAGGGGAGAAGGGAGACAGGGTTGACTGAACCCCAAGTAACCCCAAGAGAACTGAAAATTATTTCCTTCCATTCAGTACTTATGCCAGCCGGAGGATAAGAGGAGAATGACGACTATAACTCCCTTCTTAAAATGATCATAACTGCAAGAGAAGCTCTTTAACAGGCTCACTCGCTAACAAGCTGCTCTTGTTTTCATGTTTTGGAATGGCTTAATCCTGTATATGATAACATCCCCGACAACTGAGTGCATTAAACTGTGACAACTTTTCACTGACCTAAGCAATTGCATTACAAAAACACCATTAGCAGCTCTCTTCTCTTCATCTAATCCCCCCACACCCCCCTTCATCCTCCACCTCCTTCTCCTCCTCCACTTCCTTCTCCTGGGCCAGTAAAAGCTATGCTCAATACTACTATTAAATTACCCTTAGAAATACGCTCCGGAAAAAAAAAATCAATGCACATGTGTTTTAACACTTGTCACAAATAGATCAACCGGGCAATCTAACATATATTATTCCACCCAGAGATTTAAGTAAATAAAAGACCTACACATTGGTGGGCATGCTTGGTGAGCGCTCCAAGCTCCCATATGGGCTACGTTTAGGAGGAGGGAGATGAGGGACACTGAGCGAGCCACTTGTTCATAGGGTTCCTCTATGCTTTCTGTTCAGATGCCCAGCCAGATTCTGATTTCAGTTTCAATCTGGAGTTACTACCACTGACGTAGATAGAATTACCCTGGTGTAAAACTGGCATGAGGGGAAGTACAGCCCCCTCGCCCCACAGTGACGCTGGCATAAATCTTTCTGAAGTCCATGGACTCACTCTGTATTCACACCCGTGTAATTGAAAATAGCACTTGGCTCCCCAAGTTGCATGCTGTGTTGTGAATAGGCTATGGGGACTCAGGAGGCTGCAGAGGGCACTGGGTTATACACACATCTGGCCCACTGGCTGTAGGACTATCACTCTTTGCTTCCCTGCGGTCCCATCGAACCAGCACCAGCAAGTCTGGGCAGAAATGAATCCCCTACGTGTGCTGCCCTCACTCTGCCCGACTGCCACCACCTCCAAGCTTCCCAGGCAACAGGGATAAGTAGAGGCTGAGGAGAGGGGGCATGACACAAGCGGAAGGAATCCAGGGATGAGTGGGTAGGGAGCTATATGAAGACATTTATGGCTGGGCCCTGCTGCCTGGGGAAGGTGCATTAACCTAGCAGAGGGAAAGATGTGTGCAGGATTGGAGAGCCCCCCTCACCTGCCCTGATTAACCCTTTCTTAGCCTCTGCTGGCATGCACGATTCCGTTACTTTTCCTTTCCCATGTTTTTTTTTTTTTTACCCTCTCCTTTTCCGCTTTATGTCTGATTTCATGGAGATACCCTGTCCTTAGTTCAGAAGGGACAGCCGTAGGGGAAAAAGGGAGAAGGAGCAAGAGCTTCTGTCCCTCCATTTAAAGGGCCAGTGTCACTAATTTGTATGCAACATATGGCCAGAATTCAGTTTAAAGTGTTGGCTAAATAAATTGTGAGCTCTTAAATCTATTCCTCTTATGCACTCATTAACTGCCATTGTTTTCTATGTCATCATCACTTTCTTCTTCTTTCTCTCTCTCTCTCTTTTTTTTTTTTTTTGGTTGAATCAGGACAGAGACAGATTTCCTGCTGACTAATTAAAGCCCCGCATGTTAATGAACTCCCAGCACTTTACTGCTTCAGAATGTCTGCAGCCCCCCAGGAAATTAGTAAGAGCTTTATACATGGAGAGACTTGAAAGGTCAGTGCCTGCTATGGATTTCCAAACACAGAAAGCAACAGAATCAGGTCCTATTTTAAAATCATCAGCATAATAAGAAGCCACAGGGCTGAGTATATATGCATAATAGACAGGGAGGAAAATTAGAGGCCCAGCTGCAGTCACAAAGCTGGAGGGAAACAGGAAAGTGGTGGTTGTAATTAAATGTTGTGGCGGTGTGTTCTATGTAATCCCTTCCTCTTTTGTTATCCCATTTCCCCCATGCTGGCCTGGATGCACATGGTCTTTCTACCTACTAATGACCTCCAGCCCCGCCTACTAACCTATCTACCTACCTAGTGACCTCCTGATCTATCTGCCAACCTACTTACCTCCTGCCATACCTACCTACCTAGTGACCTCCTGTCCAATGTACCTCCTTATGCACCTCTTGACCTACCTAGTGACTTCCTGTCCCACCTTCCTACCCATTTCTATGTGTTTATTTACAGCAGAGGTAGGCAACCTATGGCACGTGTGCCGAAGGCAGCATGCGAGCTGATTATCAGGGGCACTCACATTGCCCAGGTCCTGGCCACTGGCAGGGCTGGCTCCAGGCCCTAGCACGCCAAGCGCGTGCTTGGGGCGGCATGCCATGAGGGGTGCTCTGCCGGTTGCTGGGAGGGCGACAAGTGGCTCTGGCGGACCCTCCACAGGGATGCCTGTGGGAGGTCCACTGGAGCCACGGGACTGGCGAGCAGCAGTGTGCCCCCCGCGCCGTGCTGCCGTGCTTGGGGCGGTGAAATGGCTAGAGCCAGCCCTGGCCACCAGTCCGGAGGGCTCTGCATTTTAATTTAATTTTAAATGAAGCTTCTTAAACATTTTAAAAACCTTCTTTACTTTACATACAGCAATAGTTTAGTTATATATTAGAGACTTAGAGAAAGAGACCTTCTAAAAACGTTAAAATATATCACTGGCACACGAAATCTTATATTAGAGTGAATAAATGAAGACTCGGCACACCAATTCTGAAAGGTTGCCGACCCCTGATCTACAGTATTTAAAGATATCCTAGGTATGTAGACAGGCACTGTAGATATAATTTTGTCATATATCTGTCTATGATATCTATTTACATACCTACATTACCTAGTTAGCTACAGTATCTGCCATATTTCCTATTCATTTATGAATAGGTATTTATAGACCACTCCTCCTGGTAGTATGTAAGCCCTGAGTTGCAGACTGAGGCTTCATGGGATATTCTTGCCCAAGTTGGGTGAACCTCAAAAGGTTCTGGGGCTTCAATCAGAGAAGACTGAAGCTACTTTTAGAGTTTGAAAGCTAAGCTCTTTGGTCTCAAATTCAGGCCAGACATTCCACGAGAACAGAATCTCTTGAGACATTTAGAATTTCTCTTTCTGGCCCTGGCAGGAATCAGGAAGCAAGAATTCACACTCAAAAGAATTTGTAGGGCAGGCCGCTTTATGGTATTGATGGTGGGATTTTCAGCTAGGCCTAACTGGACTCCTCCTGAAGTCATTTTGACTCCAGGGCAGCCCTGAGGCCTGTGTCATGCAGGAGGTCAGACTAGAAGATCACAGTGCTCCCATCTGGCCTTATAATCGATGAAAGGGAGTATTATTCTTGACTACAGTGAAAGCCCGCTCCATTTCTACATCACCGGTTTGAAGCCAGACCCAGTCACTACAGAGCGGAAGACAGCATGTCCTAATGGTTAAAGCAAAGGGCTAGCACTCAGGAAATCTGGGATCTATTCCTGGCTGCCTCTGTCTCACTGTGCCCTTAAGCCAGATAGAGGTACTTCTGCTTAGCCACTTTGGTGAACTGCTTTGAGATCCTTAGTGGAAAAAAGAGTAGGGTTGCCAACTATCTAATCACATAAACCCAAACACCCTTGCCCCACCCTGCTCCCTCCCTCACTTGCTCTCACTCACTTTCACTGGGCTGGGGTAGGAGGTTGGGGTGTGGGCTCTGGGCTGGAGCTGATGAGTTCAGAGTGTGGGAGGGGGCTCTGGGCTGAGCCTGGGGTGGGGGCTAGGGTGCAGGAGGGGGTGTTGGGTACAAGCTCTGGGAGGAAGTTTGGGTACTGGAGGAGCTCAGGGCTGGGTCAGGGGATTGGGGTTCAGGAGGGGGTGAGAGGTGTGGGCTGTGGGAGGGAGTTTGGGTGTGGGAGGCTCCTTGCCTGCCCTGGCCCCACACCACTCCCAGAAGTGGCTGGTTTGTCTCTGCGGCCCCAGGGGAGGGGGAAGAGGGCTCCACACACTGCCCACCCCCACAGTTCCCATTGACCAATGGAAGCTGAGGAGTCAGCGCTGGGGACGGGGGCAGCATGCAGAGCCACCTGCCTCTTCCCCAGGGGCCACAGGGACGAACCAGCTGCTTCTGGGAGCTGTGTGGGGCTAGGGAGGACAGGAAGCCTGCCTTAGCCCCACTGCACTGCCAGACTTTCAGCGACTAAAATCTCCCGGTTTGGCTGCAGCAGCCTCTGGGAGATAAGGTGTGATTCCGGGAGCCTCGCGGCAAAACCGGGAGGGTTGGCAACCCTAGAAAAGAGCTGTGTGAGTGCAAAGCATTGTGGTGAGGGAACAGAGGGGCCTCTGTGAAGTGACTTTGGAGGGTCTCAGCCCATTTCCTAGTGGTTGGTTGTTTACAGCACACGCACCCCACTGCCACAGTCAGTGCTAACAGTCCGCCACGGGCAGGCAGTCTCAGCAGAAAGGCCCTGGATTGAATGAGCTCACATAGGCCAAACTCCCCTCTCACTCCTAGAGGAGGCCCTTCCAAGTGAAGGCTGCGGTGAGCATGCACAGGAAGCTGCCCAGGGGTATTAAATCCACACACATATCTGGCAAAGGTCCACTGAAGATTTGGGCCTTATTTCTTTTATATGTGGCCCAGTACCCACCTCTCCAATTTCTTCTCTTTCCACCCACCTTTTCCACAGGTCATGCCTCCGTTACCAAAACCTTCCTCTCAGGCACCCTGTCCCTACCCTGCTCAGGTTCCTTCTTTCCTTGGCCTCTGTGCCTCTACCACGCTGTTTCCTACATGACTCTGGAAAAGCTTCAGCCAGTCTAATCATCAACCAGCAGAGAGAAAGTCACTCTCCCAAAAGGCTACTGTCCCCTTCAGATGCCTCTATCCCTTTAACTCCTTACTGGCCATGCTCCTCACTCTCCCTGGGAGGGGTCTCCATGCTGGGCTTTGGGAGAACAGCGGGGAATAATTTCTGAGGACATGCAATAGCTGCTCCTTTGCCCCCCATCATATACCTTTCTCCCCTCCAGCCAAGTCCTCCTGCTCGCCTGGCTCTTGTTTTAAAAAAGAGTCTTCACTGCCCCACTTTGTTTCCTTCTAAGTGACAAACCATAGCTGTCTAAAGGGTCCAAACACCAAGAAGGGAGCAGACTAGAAACAAGTCTGAATCAACACTACGCACTCCTGGAGTTCACTGAGGTTTGGAAACTGGATATGGATCAAAACGTCACCACTGGTCCCTCTGTCAGCCTTGGGCCAAACCAGTACCCCAGCTCACATCATGCCCAGATGCTGGTGGGGTTGGAGATCAGCATCTCGACTGGGAGGCGGCATCTCCGGTCCATCTCCAGAGAGTCTTTAAAGAGCTCGACACTTAGCTGGCCATTTTTATCTCTACAGGCCAAATCCTGAGAAGGGATGAGCCCTGTATAACTGCCAGTGAAGTTCAAGCGAGCCGTTGGCATCAGATAGACACTAAGGAGATCCACAGCTATGCTACCTGGGATACAACTGTACACAGCTTCCTGCTTCAAGGCATAAAGCAACCACTAACTGCCTGGAGTGAACAATGTGCGGTTTCCTGCCCCTTACTCTGAAGCATCCACCTCTGTCAGAGACGGGATATTGGACTGGAGGGCTGTTGGTCTGATCCTCTACGGCAATTCCTGTGGTTCATTTTGTATTACAGCTGCCTCATCACCCCTGGGGATTTGGCCCAATCTGCAGAGATAATTGGAAACGCACCCTCTGCCACCTCCTCATGACAGGAGCCAGCTGTCTGCTGCTTTAAAAACAATCACATTGTTTTCATCCCGGCTCCCCGCTAAAGCCTCATCCAAGATCCTGGTGAGATGAGCACCAAGGGAGCTGGGGGGGTGCTGCTTAGTTCCCAGGCTCCATACCACTCCAGATCTGGCTGAGCTTCCCCTGTAATATTCAGTCAGATTCCCTGAGAGCTCTTCAGGGGGTGTTAGAAGAAGTCGTAATAATAATACAATTAAAGTCTCTCAACAGCCGTAAAAGAAGAACCAATAATTACACCTGCTGCCGGTTCCACAGGCACCAGCCCTATCCTGGTCCACCCTCTTCTCCCCCAACGAGGAGTCTGAGGCCACTCCAGAGTGACAGGGAGTTTGTCGCCTCTCTCTGAGGCGCTGGACCGGTTGACAGTAATGGTTGTATGAGGAGGGGAGCGCGCCTCAGTTCGCTTCACCTCACCCGAGAGCACCGAGCAAGGCGGGAGTGGCCAGAACAATTGTACATGTCTGCGGCTTCCCTGGAGGGTCGGGCTGCTTCCAACCCATCAACATGAGAGGCCTGGCTGAGGTGAAAATGCCCCAGCTATGCTGAAAAGTGGCTAATGTTCAGAGTGTACTGGGAGCTGCGAAAGATGACAGGAGAAAGAGCCTCAGGGACCAGAGGCAGAGGTGCCATCAGCCCAGGGATGTCATATGCCTTTCGGACTGGATAAGGCAGAAGATGTCACCCCCCCACCTTTGCACAATTCACTCCCAGTCTCCCGTTTTCCTGCTGTCTCTGCCTTGCATTTCTCATAAAGGCTTCCCACTCTTGTGCATGCATGTGCTGCTAGCTGCCCTGTGCCCCGATTGTTAAGTCACCTCTCCTTTCACCTGGTCTTTATGCCTATCCCTGCTGCACTGGACAAAGACATCTGAGAGAACTCACCTGGGAACCGTCGTCTGTTGGGGACACAAAGCTGAAGACGTTTCATCCTCTGCCAAAAACCCAATCTCTGTGATTGACAGAGGGGATCTCTGTGACATAGCTCACACAGTTTATCTCAGGGGTCACCTCTCCATTACCTCTTAGCCTGAGACATGGGACTTCTTGGGTCTTCTCAAACAGCCCTCAGGGTGTGGGTGGGTGGGTGTGTGTGCAAACCTCTCCTTGCGAGCCTGGGGAAACATGGGGTCCCTGAGACAGCTCTTCAGCCCAGGATGCAATGAGATCACTGGGTCACTTCCCCACAGAGCAGGGGACACAGAGAACCTAAAGGCCCAGGGAAGAACAGAAGGGAGGTCTGGAGAACAAACCTGCCAAGCTAGGACTGGGAGAACTACACACTCCCAGCAATGAGGAGAGGCAAGCGCTTCCTGTGGGTACTGGCTAAGGATATATATATATATATATATATATATATATATATATATATATATATAAAGAAGAACGACACATTTAATGATCTCTGATACCCTCCCTGTAAAGAGTGGGAAATTATCTGAGAGTCTAGGAATATCTTCATTAAAAATGCATTTAGCTGTGGAGCTCTATGAAAGAGAAACCTGTAATACATGAAAGATTAGCCCCAGATTGCTGATTGGACTATTTCACATCATTATGGTAATTAGGCTTGCAAGGCTGTAGTGCTGACGCTGACACTTTGCTGCACTTGCCTTTGTCTCAGATTTAAAGTGGGTTTTTTTCCTCTCCCCTTCCCCACCCCCAAACTCTCAGTTGAAGGCCTATTCCTGCACCCTCCCTCCCTCCTTTCGAAGAGTCCTGAACTAGCTCCACTTCATGCATATGCATTCTCCTCCACTGATTCCCTCACACTCCCCGGGCTGCCTCTGCCAACCTCAGCCTGACTTGCATGGGAAGAAATTAACGATAATTACAAGGTGCGAGGGGATATTACAGCTCTCAATCTGATTGCTGCTGAAACCAAATAAAAATGGAACTTAATCAGCCAATTATTAAAACAGGGAATAAACAATCCGAGATGCCTGTGCTCCCTCCCTGCCATGTCACGGCTTGTGAATTCATGCCTGGTCATGAGTGCCCTGCTCCACCACCAAAGGGAAAGCCTATGAGGTTCTGTCTAGATGGGCAAATTCACTCCTGGGCCTTGCACTCCTGAGGTCTTGCACAGGGATGAATTTCATCTAGAATTTTGCAGGAGTCACACAACTCTTAGTTCTCGTTTGCCACCCACCCTTCTTGCAGCAAATAAGCTACAAACTTCAGTCCTGGTTATCCTCTCACTCCCACTGATCTAACTCCTTTAACTTCAGTGCAGGGCTTAATTTATGCTGAGTTTTGCCAGGGGTAAGTCACTGCACCTCTGGGATTGGCAGTTCATAGCCCCGGCCCCTCTGGACTTGCTGCATCAGTTATGAATGTAACAGAATTGCTTTGAGTCCCAGCACCTCTTTCATTACAAATGAAGCACTGCTTCAGTGGAGTTACTCCTGATTTACACCAGTGCAAGTCAGAGATGTACCAGGACTCTTGGCTAAATCTTCATTTGAGCAAAACTCCAGTGACTTTATTTGGAATTTTGCCTGAGAAGAGAGTGAGTTAAAACTGAAAGGGAAACTTTGAGATTTGGCCTCCTATGTATACCGTAATCATTCACTCGATCCATCATGAAAATGCAGCCGCTTCTGGGGTGGAATGACTATATAATAGCACATGGAAACACTACAGACAAATTTGGGCCAGGAAGTAAAGGAGGATCCCATATCTAGACAGAATATTATCAGTATGGGCCAGAATATTGGGGAGACAGGAAGGCACATTACAATCCTCTTACCCAATTTTTTCAGTTAAATTTCAGAATGTTGTACCTGCTATAGAGCAGAGCATAAGATTTATATTACACACACTTAAAGGAGTTTGGATGAGTTTTTCAAAAGCACTTAGCATTGGCCTAGAAGCTCCCTCTAAAGTCAATGGTAAAACTCCCACTGATTTAAACGGAAGCAAAGTTAAGTCAATATTGAGTGCTCTTGCAAATTTCAACCTTTCTGTTTTGCAATTAATTTAAAAAATGTGCTGACCAGCCCTGGCAATTACCCAAAATGATCTCCAACAGAACACCAGGGTTCAAATCCTTTTACTTGGGAAAATGTCATGGGATCTTTGATGACTACAAAGTGGTGAGGACCTTAGTTTTATACCTCATCCAAAAGAATAATTTGTTAGGCCTACTCTTTTGTGTTGCCATTTGCAACTTTGTCCCACAATGCCTTTCACTACCAAAATAGCCAATCCCGCCTTATCAATGTATCCAATCTGACCCCAAAGCAAGAAGCTTCAACCCTCTACACCATATTAGCTTTCCACATTGTACTGTCTGAAACAGCCCTATCTGGAGCTGGTTTCTTGAGATCAATTTATGCTATTCCAGATATGACACAGATAAGGACCTCTCTGGTCACATGCGGTTTATACAGTTAATTTGGAGCTCCACACCTGGGTTTGTGAGATGTCCCAGGGAATGTGAGGAGGCGTGGGTGCTTGTTGCGCCATACACCAAAGAACAGATCACAATGAGGAATAAAGACAGCATTTAAGGAAAATAGACTCTTGCTCCAATACCCTTTTTTGTCCCCCGTGTCATTCAGAAAGGAAATCAATGCCTATTTTGCTCAGCCAAGCAGCCCGGAAAGCCTAACTAGTAAAGGTGTGATTCAAATGGAGGAAAAGTATTTGGGGAAGGGCAGTTTCTGCTGACGATTGTCATTAACAACTAGATTTTCAAACATGTCTCATGGCTTAACTCTTGCTGGGAAATACCGCTTTAGCTTATTCTTGAGTGGCTGAAGCTGCTAGGGTGAGCAAAGTGGCCACACATTTCCTTTGAACTGCATCAGACCTACTAGGTGGGAGAGGACAGCTGGCTGCAAATGGCTTGTACAAAAATGGGCGGGGGGGTGGCATGTTGTTGCAAGCAGCCTGCATCTCAGTGAAGCAGAGGGCATGCCAAATGCCAGCTAGAGCCTAGGCATCAAGCCAATGCCCCAAAGACTGTCCTGCCTTCCTGTCTGCTTCTAGGGGCTGCCATTCAAAGTGCTGGCACTGAGCTGCGGCTACCACAGCAAAGCCAATGCATTGCTGTATGGATTCTCTTCCCCTGGAATGCTGCAAATGCAGCCCGGCAATGTATCTAGGCAGCCTTACAGGGAATATATGTATGCGCTGGCTACACATTCAAGGTCTGTGAAACTGATATTGGTCAGTGATGGCTCGATCAGGAGCATTGTTGTAAAGGCTCCTCTTTCTCTGCATCCAGGGAGCCGCTGAGTTCCAGACCCAGTGTCCCGGTGGCAGAGCTTGGTAATTGAGGGCTGGGAACCCACCTGGAAAATAAGGACGGTGACCCATACCCATGTGCCCGCTTGGGCAACAAACAGAATGGGTGTGTCTACATTGCAATAAAAGACCAACGGCACGACCAGCCTGGATCGGCTGACTCAGGCTCATGGGACTCAGGTTGCAGTGCTATAAAATTTGCAGTGTAGTCGTTCAGGCTCGGGCTGAAGACTGAACTCTGAAACCTCATGATGGAGGGGGCGGGGGGCTCAGATCCTGGGCTCCAGCCTAAGCCCAAATGTCCAGACTGCTATTTTTAGCCTTGCAGCCCAAGACAGCTGACCCGGGCTCTGAGACTTGGTGCAGGGGGGTAGAGGGGTGGTATTGATTAGCCCTTTTCCCACAGAAAACACATGTACTCCTCAGCTGCTGCCACCCTATATTCACAGCACTCTGATGCCCTCAAGCTGGTTCCAAGCAGGATGATTCACTTGCCAATCCCAGCCATGCAGTCCCCTAATTCCTCTCTTCAATCTTTTCTCTCTCAGCCCTGAATCTTCTCCACCTTAAATTTCACCTGGTGTGTTTCTAATCCGGATCATGGCCCAGAGGATCTCAGAACAGTGAGTGGTCCTCTATTAACCTTATGGCACCATTGCAATTTTGGAGACTTTCCAGATGTGCTCAGAATCTCTGACTCAGAATAACAGACAGGGACACTCATAAATTAATCTTCTCTTCCATCTATCCCCTCCTCGCATGTGTATTGATGTGTTTCTATAGACTTTCCGCATCCTACCTTCTCTCTATTCATCCATCTATCCCCTGGCATGTTCTTTAATTACCTGACCATTAGGTTTTCTGTTTCCTAACTGGCACATTTTATCCCTTTTCTGATTACTGCGGAGAATAAGGTTTAACCCCACAATAGCCCACAGGAGAAGAGCTCATGGGGTTATCCAAACAAGGAGGAAGGGCTGTGCCCCAGAATCCTTAGGGAACTTTCTGCAAACTTCCTCTAGTGGGAGAGAAGCAATTTGATTACTACAGCACTTGCTCCCAGGGATATAACCAGCCACCTACCCACAGGGACACAGCTGTGATAGGCCAGAGTGCCTGGCTTCAGGGATGCTATTGTGATAAACTAGTGTATCTGCTACAAGGGATGTGACTATCCCAACCACTGCTGTCAGAGACACGAATGCAATGATGGTACAACAATGCAAACTCTGTCTCTGCTCCTGTAACAGGTGACAATATATAGGCCTGTTTGTTAGCCAGAGATAGAATTTTGCGTTTGATTTTTGATACTCTTTTTTTTTCCCATATCCTTATAGGTGTGAATAAAGAACAAAGACAGAGCGTGTTGCTTCTGCCCAGCCAGATGAGTTTGTTAGCAAAATGAGAAAAGATAAGGGATAGGGCTAAAGTGTTACAGGGTATGGTGGGGGTGTGATACATGAGCAAATACTGGAAGGCTATCTGACTCCTCTCTCAAGCCAAGGTCACACAACCAGTCAGGAGAGACAAGAGGGGATGGGGGCGGGGAGGCATAAGACACATTAAAAGCTGAAGAAAAGCCTGGCTTTGGCTAGTAAACAACCTCACTCTTTACTTCTCCCATGAGATACAAGAGAGGTGGTACCAAGGCCCCAGACTTGACCCTCCAAAACAGAACATGACCATACGTTGTAAGGGGTGGGACCAGGGGTGTGCACTGCAGGTATATTTGGGCCTGCTAAGAAGGAGGTGGGACTAGGGAACGAGAACACTGGTAAAGGCTCTGTAGCATCAGAGCTATGGATACGCCTGCTTGAAACTAATCCCAATAAATATCGCATTGCCTGCACTTCGGACTTCCGGTCTGCTTTCTGTCTGCTTGACAAGAACCAGGGGAAGGGGTGAAGGGAAAGCCCCCTAGCAACAGGGCATGCCCTCTGCTCCTATTTTCCTCTGTGCACGCAGACCACGTGGAGACCCTCTGCTTATAAACACCATATGTGGTTTATTTACCGTGGTCCCCTGCCACCTTCACACCATTGTTCAGTGCATTATCTACAACAGCATATAATCATCAGCCTCTTAGACCACGAACTCTAGCTCTCTTGCCCTCTTCCCTTCTTGGCACTTCCTTCCTGTGCCTTTTCCACTTTCCAGGCTCAAGGGTTAATTAGCCTTGGAGCGCTCTCCCGCCCATCCTCAATCTATCAATTAGGCCCCACTCTGATTGTCAGGTTTACTTCCAGCAGGCTATTACACGGTACAGCTGCTGTTGCCCAGCGCTCTGTCACTCCTCCTCCTCATTCACAAAGAGTCCTTCCTGGTCACATTCAAATCCTTTCTTTCATGAGGCCTTTCAACAATATAATACCCTTTCTGATCAGTACAGTAAAATACACTGAACAGAGCTGCTGTATTGCACGTCACGGGCCCTGTACTGCTAGCAACAATGGAGACTCTCCTTTAGCTCGGGGTGGGGGGTGTAGAAGCTTGTGCTAATGGAGCAGGAGGACTGGAGTTCTATCCCTACGGTAGCAGTGCCGAATGGTTTTGTTACTTGCAACAGGTTGCCCCAGATTTGTTATAACAGTAGCATTCAGAGTGGATGAGACTAATTCAGATTCAAGCCTTCTGGGGCAGCGTCCATCTCCAGAGATCACATCATTAGCCCTCAATGAACACCACCATCACAAGTAAACCCTGTGGACTGGCAAGATGGCAGCTGTAATAAACCAATGCACATGTCCCACTTTGGCTTCACAGGAACCGTTGTGTGTATCCAAATTGCTGATGGCATTTGGGTTTCAGCGACACAGTCTGACAAGGAAATCTGAGGGTTATTCCCAGCTCCCAGCATTCAGCCTGAAGTCACCTCTCTCCCATCATCCTTTTGTAATTATTTAATGACCATCATATTGTAATGTACCAGCTTTCTGTGGGCGTCTGCTTATGACTGACCACAATCACATTTTATCTTTCATAGCATCTGTCACTCAAAAGGGGAGAGGCAGCGTTACTCAACTTAACAAATGGGAAAAACCAAGATACAGAGAGGTGAGGTGACCCCTGCCCAGAGACAATGGCTGACAGAGCCAGACTAGAACTCAGGCTGTTTGAATCCCACCTCTGTGCTCTAACCACCAGACAAGCAGGGCTGTTCTTCTGTGGCTGACCCAAAGAGTGGATAAGGGACCGAGTGCTATTCACAGCAACAAGAGGTCAATTCTACCTCATTTAGTAGAAGCCTATATTTCTGGAGTTGAAATTTCTACCACATGGTGGACAGTGGTGATTGTGGGAAAAGCTTAGGAGATGGACTAGAGCCTACAATCAAAAACGCCCAGGCGTAATAAATAAGGAGGCTATTTAAAGAGGAAAAGGCAGCTAAGTCAGAGACACTGCAGCCCATAGCTTCCTGTCCTCTGTCTTCTGCCCAGCTGCCTTTTCGTCTTTAAATAACCAAGGGCCTCCTGGATTAAACTCCATGCTGTTTTGGTCTTTGGCTCCAGCCTGTCCCTTTAATGAATGGCACACTCCTTCACAGTGATGTATGCACCTGTTGTCTGCAGCAGCTGAATTTGTTACAATATGTGGGCACCGCATTCCCATTTACCTTTTGCTCCTACTCCTGAAGGGTGCCAGGCACCCGCAGTCAACAGGACTCCCAAGCTGGCTGCAAATTGCTGATTCCAGGGATGATCTCTGCACAAGCAGAGACCGATCGTTCGGCCATGTCACAATCCGGCATCTGTGTCATCACAATTCAGTACCCTGGAGACAACTGTGATGTCAAAACAAGACCGAGCAGCTCTGTTGGGTACAAGCTGAGCATGGCTATTTATACCCCAATGTTCTGATGAGCACCAACAGCAAGAGAAAGCGTAACTGCTGCTTGATGGGAGTTTGGCTAGATGGGGATATTTTAGAATGGACCTGACTTGTGATGAGAACATATGAATTCCCATCACCCACCTGTAGCATTTTCTCCCTCCCTCCACCCACCCCGGCCCCTGCCTCCATAATTAAAGCTGCAGACAGAGAGCTGGCTAATGAAACCTTAATTCTGCTCAGTGACTCATGTGCATATCCAGTATCATAAAATTGTCTGGCTAACATGGATGCAAGAGCAATTGGGCAAATCACTGCAATTCTACATAGTGGAGGTTTGCTCCCTGCCCCCCTTGAAAACCAAAATGTGAGAAGAAATTTAAAAAAGCTTGGGGTTAATGTACCTCGCTGTTGACTGGCTTCCTGGGGAGCCTGAGACAAGACAACAAATTGCAACTTAATGCTCCTTTAGCCAACAGTGGGAGTCAGAGATTCATCACGTGTGGGAACCCAGGGAGAAATGATCTCCAGTCAAGGGGGAATCATCTGTATTTATAAACCCACAGGCGATGGGTCGGCCTTCCATCGCCGCTTAATCACAGGCAGACAGGAGCTTCTATTTTCAGCCACATTAACACAGCTGTGTCAATTTCTAGCGGAATCAGCTTTGCTTCATCAGACACATCAACAGACTCAGCCCTGCCTTCTTCTCTCCTGCTCAGATTTATTATAACCACAAGCTGTAAATATCATTTTCTCTCATTTCCCAAACCACATCCATCTGTGAATACCTCTTGGATCTCCCAGACTTTGGTCTTCCCCATCCTTTGCATGACTCCTCTCTCTGTCCCTTCCTCAGCTCACCCCTCTCTGCTTGAACTCACTTACCCATGGAAGTTATTGTTTCACATCCTGGACTACGGTTTTCCAAAAGGATCCTTGATTATAGGTTCTCAACTTGAGACACCTTAAAGGGGCCTGCTTTTCAGACAGCAAGTGCTCAGCACTTTCTCAGTAGAAAGACCCTTTTTAAAGCATCTACAGCTGAGGCACCCAAAATCATTAGGTTATGATCCTGGCCTTGAAGTCAAATGCTAGTCTAGTCTCCCAAGGCTGGCATATCCCTAGGGACTTAGGTGCCCATCTCACATAGAATTCCAATGAGATTTGAGTGCCTAACTCCCATAGGCTCTGCGAACAATTCAGTTAGGCACCTAAATAAGTGGCCTGATTTTCAGAGATAGTGAGCTCCCATTGGTTGGGAATTGTGGTTGTCTAACACCTCTGAAAAACAAGCCACTTACGTAGGTGCCTAACTATTAATTGAGATGCCTAATTGAAGCACACAAAGTTGGCATAAGGACACCTGGGCTCTAAGCCAGTAGCCACGGCCATCTCATTCTGGGAGCCCCTTTCTCTGTCCTGGTATAATTAGCATTGTTAAAATTATCTGACTGAGCTGTCATGTCACAGTCATATCAGCAAAGGAGTCTGCCCCTATTGCATCTGCCAATGCAGCTATTTCTTAATTCACTTTGAGACACAATCATTGTTTTCCTCATCAGATATTTAAGACAAGTAATCTGAGCATTCATCCCAGTAATTAGCAATTGAAGTACTCCAGGTTCCGCTACCATTTACATGGGATGAATGTTAGACAGTGGAGTGACTCCAGATTTACATGGCTGAAACTGACAACTGAACAGGGCGCAGTGCTCATCCAAAGCTGAAAGAGAAGCCAGGCAGAGATGTGAATGGCACAGGCGCCTGTAGTGTATTTGAATGGCCAATGCAGGATGGTAGTAGTAAAAAAACAAAATAGCAATGGTTAGTCACTCTCCTAGCCTCACAGAAACGACTGGAGTAGTTAGATAGAGCTTTTCCCATTATATTTCGTTAATAACTTGCCATTCTCATCATATCGCATTATGAGGAAAGCATGGCGGGCAAAATATCTATGGCTGATGAAAGAGGTGTCCTGGAATCTCCATACGGAAATCCTAATCATAATTAAAGGCTGTTATTCCCATTATCTAGAAAGGCAGCTCAGTAATTAAATTCACCGTGCAAAGAATTTTTTTTTTTAATAAAATGATTTAAAAAAAAAACCCAATGTGTTCAAAGTATGAACTGGCTTCACCCACTCCGGGAAGGCTTGGGACCCTCCCTGTGAGAACTCTTTTGTGTTTGCTGTCGGCCTAGCGCATAACAGACCAGTTTCTCATCTGCGATCTGGCTCCTCGCACTTTCCAGGCAGAGCAATGGAGCTGAATTCTGGCCTTAGGTAGTCAGCTGAGAATTCCTTTGGGGCATGGGAAATTTCAGCTGGTATAAAGATGATGGAGCCCACCTCTCCAACGCTGGTCTAGAAGGCATGTGGAGTGGGGGAGGGAGGTGGTGGAGTGGGGCAGAGAGAGAAGGGGACGAGTCAGTGTGAAGCTCTGCTCTGTTGATTCTCCATGTGGTGTATGGTACCTTAGATTGGTCTAAGTAACACCAGCAAGGGTGGTCTCACAAACCAGAGAACCCAAACCCAGTTCTCCTGGTGCCTCTGAACCGCCCCAGGATGTTGAATGCAGGAGAGGATCTAACCAGATATTAATACAAGACCCAATCCTGCCACTTTTACTCACTTTGAACAGTACCATATCCCCGGTTTCATTGAAGAAAATGGGAATACTCGTGGAGCAAGGTATATATAGGGGTAGCAGAACTGAGTCCAGGGTCCATCAAGGCCTGATTCTGCAAGGGGCAGAGCTGGAATCCAGGACAGTTGGGCATGTTCAGCACCCAGCAGGATCAGGCCCTGAGACTAGCAAATGGTGATATTTGTATCTTTCAAATAACGTTTCTGACAGTGTAGAAATGAGAGTTGGAAAATGCAGATGGTGAGAGTGAGGAATGTGGACAGGTGCAAACCAGCTCTGTGCCAAGGCTCCTGATTTCACTCTGGTATGTGAGGAGGGTCTGATTCCAGGGAAGAGGGTGGGAAAGAAATGAAAGTAAGACGGAGCAGGATACACAAGGATCTGTATCCCTGGTGGAGCTGCCTGGTGAAAGATCGCACATGAATTGGCCAGGAGGAGAGAAGAAGGACCAATGTGATAAGGAGGGCTCAGAGACTCTCCTTATAACCTTCTCCTACTAGGCCATGATCAGAAATGGCCATAGGAATTGAGCAAGCATGTCTTCTTAACTATTTGTAGCTATCTGAAAAATCCTTCAGCTACAGTGATACACGCACATGTTGGCTGCAGTTTGGTGCAATACCTAGCTGATTTCAGTTCAGACCTGGGTTCTCCCGAGCATACCTGTCCATCCAGACAAAGGAGACCAATGAAGGAATATGCAGGCAATTAACTTGGCAGCAGCAATGCCACTCTGGGAAATACAGGCCTGCAGTTCACACATCATAGAATTTACAGGCAGAAAGGACCTTTTAAAACTATTGAGTGCACCCCCTATAAATGCAGGGTGTAGAGCATATCAAATATGTAACTGACCCTAATCCTGTTTGGAGCCAAACGTGGGATGTTAGCGGCACAAAGGCTTTTTAGAGAGTCAAATTCAGACCCAGTCTAAGATAGTGCAACTGCATTGAAATCAAGGGAGGTCTACCAGTCTGAATTTGGCCCAGCGTGGCCCGCTGCTATAGAAAATACACATTGCCTGCTCCCTGTAGACTAATAGAACCAGCCTGCCATGGCTGCCTTTAATAACTTTGCAATCAAGTTTCAATTGCCATTGCAAAAGGTTTATAAAAGTTTGTGTTGCCTGCTAATTAAATCCATGTGAACGCTGGCTTGGCATTAAGTTACTGTAAAATTAGTGCGAGGCTGCAGTGGGATATTTGCAAGAAACATGCCCCTGACGAATTGCAGCGTGGAGCCGCTGACCTCAGGAATTATCTCCCCAAACCCTGCCCACTGCAAATCAGATGCATCTATTCTTGGGAATGCCACATTGCAGATATTGTTGCTTTTCAATTAGTTGGTGACTGATCTGATGGCTTGGAGACAGGAGCTAATTAAAATCTAATTGAAATAAAATCTTTTCCAGTTCTGTCTCCTTTCATCGCCTCCCAGAGCAAAAGGTTCCTTGCTCTGCACACTGTCTTTCTTCAGTCCCATTTATTCCTTTGGTTTGCAAACAGCCCACGTGTCATCACTGTCTCTGTTCTGAGCTGGCTTCCTGGCATTTTAAGAGGGGCTAAGCTGGATGGCAGGCAAGGAGAGTTTCTGGGAGGGTGAAGGGAGAAGGCAGTGGGGAAGGAAGGATGGGGAAAGCCCTGGAATTGGGGAGGGAAAATGAGATGGGGTGTGGAGGGATAGGCAAGGAAAGGGAGGAGAGGTGTGGAAATGGAGGGAGGTGAGGAGGTGAAGAAAGGAAATGGAGAAAAGACGGGGTGAGGGAGCAGAGGAGGAGAGTGTGGGCAGTGCAGAGAAAGAGGCAAAGGAGACCAAGGACAGGAGGAGGAAAGTAGGGGATGCCAACTGGTACAATTAATCCTATGCTCACCAGCTCTCTGATGAAATAAATAACATGCAAACAGATGCCTTCAAGCAAGAAAGGGGAGTGAGATAGGAACGTAGCCTTTCTCAGTGCCGACATCAATAAGCTGCCTACTCTGCCGGAGCAGTCCCCAAACCTCCCACTAAATGGTGCCAAGATGGATTGCCTGCTCAATGCAGATGACCCAGTTGTGCTCATACCCACACAATGGAGAGTTTGCATGCGAGTGAGGGGCTACTGGATGGGAAAGCCTGGAGCCCACCCCAACCACAGCATGCCCCACTGCCTTTTATTGAGGAACCTGCCACCTCTCACCCTACATGTACTTTGGCATCAGGGAAAATGCAGAATCAACAGGACAAGAGAAAGCTCCATGGGCCTTGCACAATATCCAAAAACCAGGCCCCCTACCACCTGGGCTGCACTGAGGAAGTCACTACTGCTGACAATGGGAGTGGCCGGCCTGGAGCAGAGAATGGCTGAACTGCAGGGAGAGCCAATGCGTCGCACCACGGCTGAGCCTTGCAAAGCATTTCCAGCCCTGCTTCAGCCTCCATTCTGAGCAGTGGGTAAATGTCCTAGCAGAGAAGTGACTTAGAAGCCTCAGATCAGCCACCTTCCAAAATTAGCCACCCTCCACCCAAAATTACCAGACACGATTGAAAAATTGGGCCTATGCATCTTGCCCAAGGTCACAGACTCTGTTCATCAGAGTTTGCAATAGGACCCAGGAGTCTTGCTTTTTTGCTTATGGTAGCAAAGATTAGGGCTTAACTGCATTATAGCCTTATCACTCTATAGAGAAAGGGATCAGGCACAATTAGAAAGCCTGTAGCTGTGCTTTTCCACGTACACAGGATCTCTCCTCACAATGGCTGCAGGGCAAAACTAGGACAATTCCCTCTGCTCATCATTATACATAACCGAGCACTCAGCTTCTGGTGCCGTGGCAGTAAAAACAACAGGGGCCCCAAACCCCTGCCACAAAGCACTAGTGGCTCATTGCAACTGCCACTTCAATCACTGCAACGATTCCCATTGACTTCAGGAGCCTGATCTAAGTCTGACTGGCAACTGGAGATGGATGTTTGGCCAACGCACATCGCTACGACATAGGCCAGCCCTGGGGGCTCATTGTTGTCTTCTGCAGACCTGCCATGCCGACCACCCCAATGCTCAACATTAGACAAGGCTCCAAGGAGATAAGAGAGTGCCAATTGCAGAGCAGAGCAAAGATCACAACCTCGTGCGATAGTGAACCGTGCATAGAATCTTCACGGTAGCATCTGCAAAATGCAAAACTCCAGGCAGATGCTTTACCAAGTACAGAGCCAGCTACTCCAGACACATGGGAAAAAGAAATGGGGTGAGAGAATGAGGAATGGAAATCCATGGAGGAACAGTTCTGTAATTGACACGACAGGGGAGAGATTGAAACCGAGAGCCGTTCTGTCCTTTGAGATATAGAGGGGTTTTTACCTCAGGCATTAATAGTTGGGGAGGGGCCTATCCATTCCTCATTCAAAACTGAGGATGAAAAGCTGTGCTTAACTTGAGCAGTGATGGCTGAAATACCCTCCCAATATACACCTACCTGAGCCATCAAATCAAGAAGTAGACACACTATATAAACCCCAGTTACCACTGTGAAACTCTCTCCTAGACACAGACACTTGAGACAGTATTAACTCCAGCAAGACTGGCACATCTTGTCATGTCCATAAAGTTATTGACATTGAAATTGAGAGAGAGCGAGAGAGCGCATGCTAAGGGAGGAAGGGACCGAGGAAAGAGAGAGAAGGAAGAAGGGTGAAGATCCCAACAAGCCGGTTCAATTTGCCTGAAACATTTGTTCTGGTATATTTTTCTTCCCAGTGAGTTGACAGCTCAGCGGGACTAACAAAGACCACAAAAGGGGGACAAAAAGAAAAAGGAGAGGAAAGAAAGAGAAATAAACACACACGGTGCTTTCAGGCAGCTAAGCTTCCACATCAAGGTCTTTAGAGATAAGTCCCTTCGTGCTCTCTCTTGGCAAACGTTTTCCTGCATTTATCCATTTGTAGCCGACTTGCCTTTTAAACTATGTCAGCCGAATGTGGCCCCTGCTGTGATTCGGGCCAGACAGTCTCTCTTGAATCAGCCAGGTGACTGCGTGGGTTGCATGCATACAGGAGAAAGTAAAAGCCAACTGAGAATGCCCCACTGGGAAGTCTGAAGCAAACAAGGACAGCTAAGAAGTGGGAATACAGCTCCTCTCCTACTCCAGCCCCTGACCAGTTCAAGGTAGGGAGGAAGAGAGACGGAGACAGGCTGTGGAAAGGAGGCACTGTGAGGACAGTGTCACGGAGTCACCGGGCGATGCTCTGGAACTGCTCCCCACCAAGCCAGGCAGGACTTTGGGGAGCCTCCTCTCCCTTGGAGCAGACTTGTTCAGGGCAAGAAGCTCACACGTCTTCACCTCCTGGGTCTCTCCTTGGAGCATTCAGCATCCTCTGCCCCTCCGGGCGCTTCCCACAGCAAGCCCGCCTCAGTGGGGTCCTGGGGAAGCCACCAGGTCCTGCACCCCCACTTTGCAGTCAGACATGACTCTTAGCCAGCCAGTAAAACAGAGGTTTATTCGATGACAGGAACAGGGTCTAAAACAGAGCTTGTAGGTACAGAGAACCGGACCCCTCGGCCCGGTCCATTCTGGGGGTCAGTGAGCCTGACCCCCACGTCTGCCCTCAGCCAGCTCCAGACTAACCACCCCTCCCAGCCCCTCCTCTCTGCTCAGCCCCTTTCCCGGGCCAGGAGGTCACCTGATCCCTTTGTCTCCAACACCTTCAGCTGGCACCTTTGCAGAGGAGGGGCCCAGGCCATCAGTTGCTAGGAGACAGAGGGTCAGGCATTTAGGTGCACTGGCCCTTGGCTCTGCCAGATACTTAAGAACTGCCATGGGGACACTGAGGCACCAACACAGTATTCAGAGCAAACATTAAGAACATTCCCAGTTCGTCACAGACAGCAGCACAGAGATGAGATGGGATGGGACAGAGGGAGCTCTGGGAGGCGACAGGCATGAAGACAACCCCTTCATGGAGTGGGACAGAGGGGGTTCTGGGGGACAAGTGTGGAGGTTGGCCTCTTAAGGAATGATGAGACACATAAAGCTCTGTGGGGATAGAACCCCATTACTGAATGGAACAGAAGGCGCTTGGTTGGGGGATAATGGTATAGAGACTTCCCCCTGATGGAGTGGCATGTAGGGGGCTCTGGAGATGGGGGAGATATCAGTACAGAGAGAGAGCCCTTCCTGAAGTGGAAGCAATAGCATCAGAACACTTTTCTCTTCCCACTTCCCCAAGGCTTTGCTTTTCCTCCATCCCTCCCACCCCCCATGAGGTGCCTCATGGATGAAATCTTCCCCAGAGAGCCCCCTGGTGCTATTTCTCTTCTCCGGTGATGCCCCCGCATGACCAGCCCAAGGTCCCATCTGAAGCACTGGGGCACTGGAGACTACTTCTTTTGAGACTGTACGGTGTTTCACTAGAACAAATTACTCCCCATTATTAATCCTCACAAGAGGTTGCAGGGGATCACATTGATCAAACGATATCTGCATTAGCCGGCATGTAGCAGAGTCATCACTGCATAACTCAGCTCATTCTCTCTCCCAATATTCACAGCAGCTTGAGGGCTAAACAAACTTGGTTTGAGGAAGAAAGAATGGAGGACTTTTTGCCTCTGCAATATTAACAACAGGGTTTAGGAAGCAGCAGCAGCAGCAGCAGCAACTCTGGAGGCAGAAGAAATTGTTCTGAGTCCAGGATATAAGGGGAAACCTTTTAAAGGGGGCCACTGGGAGGCTAATGGGATCCGAAGCTTTCTCTGAGTGTTGGGTCAGGTCAGGTGCAAACAGAACTTGTCTCTCTCTAGCTGCTGCTCAGTGTCCTCTGCGAATTGACTGTGGTAGATCTCAGGCCAGCTCCCAGCTGCCTACAACAGCACCCCACCGTCACAATTAGCCCCCTTTTTGGTCCTCCTACCCAGGAGACCCCGGGGGGAAGAGTTCATGGAGTGCCAGTAGGTCAGGGTTGAGAGAGATACTCAGCATGTGTGAGAAGCTTGCTCTTGCACTGCCTGTGCTGCATCTCTCCTTTAGACCCAGGGCTCAGTGAGCTATCCAAAGCCGTCTAAGGGATTTGGATACAATCCCATTGCCATCAATGGGGGTTGGGGCTCCAAATGCCTTAGGCAGCACTGGTGGATCTCAGCTTCGGTCTCCGGGGCTTTTCATCCAGCGGAATCAAACCTCCAGCTTTCCCTTGGTTCCTCATTGACTGAGAGCATCAGGAATAAGCAGTATGGAAACATCTCCTTGCCCCATGGTGAGTAAGAAGGTCTAGATACTACCAGAACCTACACATACTCTGCCTTTATTACTATGAGACCACCCAGAGAGATATGGATCAAAAGACAGACAAATTAGATAGTGAGGATGAGGGGAAGCAGAACAGGAGGTTATTACCCAGCAATATTCCTTGGACAATAATTCCTTCAATGTCATTAGGAAAACTAACGTTAAAAAACCATTTGTGAGAACCTCCAGATTTGAGTCAAGGGGAGAAGGGATGGGAAAAGTCATTTCCATCTCTCGACTGTTGGAAAAAATTTCCTCATCAGTAACGAAGCTGATGTCTCTTCATATTAATGATGAGTCTGAGTGTATCAATTCCGTGCTCCCAGAGAGCTGAGACAAAACACGTGCCAAGGTCAGGGCTACATGGCTTAAATGTATCTATTGTCATCCACATAATGTACTGTCATCCTCATAATAGCAAATGAGATCCTTTTTCTCCTCTTTTCTTCTTTAATAATCATATACAAGGGATGTAATTCTTTATTAATAAAGTATATAGGATGAGTCAATAAAAATAGGTGTGTGCCCTTTTTTTAATTAATATTAATGTGCAAAGAAAATCTGAAAGGTAAAGTTTGGGGTGTTCACTGCTCATTTCTGACCAAAAAGTATTTTGTTTGTTTCTCTTTTTTTTTTCTTTAAATGAACGTACAAATATCAGGAATATCAAATTGTGTCTGTCTGAAGAAGTTATTAGAAGCCTCCGAAATATAGATTTGGGCCTTTCTGAATCCTTGTTTGAAGAGCAAGGGACCTCATCTCTTCAACAAAGACATCCTTTCTCCCATGTGTTCTCCCTAGGCCTCAGATGTAAATAAAGGTGATGATAAAAACAAATCCTGCCTCCAAACCAGGGGTAGGCAACCTATGGCACGTGTGCTGAAGGCGGCATGCGAGCTGATTTTCAGTGGCACTCACACTGCCCAGGTCCTGGCCACCAGTCCGGGGGGCTCTGCATTTTAATTTAATTTTAAATGAAGCTTCTTAAACATTTTTAAAACCTTATTTACTTTCCATACAACAATAGTTTAGTTATATATTACAGACTTACAGAAAGAGACCTTCTAAAAAGGTTAAAATGTATTACTGGCACGCAAAATCTTAAATTAGAGTGAATAAGCGAGAACTCGGCACAGCACTTGAGAGGTTGCCGACCCCTGCTCCAAACAGTGGGTTTGAATCACTCTGACACCCCTTTTCTCTTTGAATGAATCAGATTATCGATAATGGTAATCCTACTAAGTTCTCCAGTTGTCTTCAAAGTCTCCCAGGAAACAAAGGATAGACAAGACCTGAATGTCTAATGTACACAACAAGCAATAAGTGAACAAAACACAACTACAAAACTAACAGAATGAAACTTTTTAGTCCTTTCCACGTAAATCACTGTGGTACATTCTCCCCTCTGGAATCAAGAGCCCTTTTCTCCCCCATTTCAATTCTCAGCAGCTTTTGCAAGAAAAACTACAGCAAACAACCATGCAATCGTCAAGTCTGAGAGGATCATCCCACCCGCTACAACCTAAGCTACATAAACTCACAAGCACATATGCGTGTGCATACATGGAAAGACAAATGCCCACTAATTCACTCCTTGACCTCAAGGCCTTGCCACCCCATGGGAGATGGGCTTTGTATGTTGTTTGGAGAACAGGAATGACCCTTCCAATGAAAGGCAGAGCCCGAACGTGCTTTACCGATACTGACTTCTGACTGCCAGAGCTGAGGTTTGCTTAGCAGGTTCCTGCTGTGCAGGACAATTTAACATTTTCTTCCACTTTTCAGAGGCTGGTGGGAAATAAGTCAGAGGCTCTCAGTCTACTTCCCAGCATCCACAGCATGAAAGTGACCATCAAGATTAGCCTCTTGATTGGCAGTTTCAGTAGGGAGGCCGAAAAATAAATGGACCAATGGTGGCTGCACAACCTTCTTGCCCCTGCTGTAGATGTAATTCTTCTATGTCAGGCGTGAGGCACATCAATGGGGCAGCATGCGGGGAAGCTGGCACCATCACTGGTGTTGTTCTGTGAATGAACAGAAGGATTCCCATGTTCTATCCATGCTCTGGGCTGCTTGTGGTGGAAAACAGGGATGCTTCTTCCACTTTTTCTGCTCTGAGCCCCATCACCTAGACTGTAGGTGGCATTTCTTCTAGTGCCACAAAGGATAAGCCAACCCAATCAGCACGTGGTGCTGGGCTTCATTGTTCCTGGCTGAGCCTATCATCTTTTATTAAGAGCTTGGCTTCCTGCCAGTCACTGGCACCAAGCAGCCTTTCACCTGCCAGTTACACTAGACTGCAATGGTGAAAGGCAACTCTAGGGTTTATTATTGTCTTAAGGTAATGAGAGACAAAGGCAACGTCTGTGCAGGGATTTCAGACACCAATACAGCTGCATCCGTGCATGCACCGAGGGGACATTATTTCCACTGGCGCAACATGATTTGTACTAGTGGGTTGAATCGTGCAGTATCAGCATCCTTTGTGTCTGAACTAGGAGTTTTCACTGACATCTGTGTAATCACACAAACCCAAATATCTTTGTCCCGCCCCAGCTTCACCCCTTCTCTGAGGCCCTGCCCCACTCATGCCATCCCCCCCATCTGTCGCTTGCTCTCCCCCACGCTCACTCACTTTCAGAGGGCTGAGAGCACGGGGTTTGGAGTGTGGGAGGGGGCTCTGGGCTGAGCCTGGGGCAGGGAGTTGGAGTGCAGGAAGTGGTGTGGTGTGCAAGCTGTGGGAGGGCTTTGGGGTGCAGGAGGGGGCTCAGAGCTGTGAGGGGTTGGTGTGCAGGAGAGGTTGAGGGGTGTGGGTTCTGGGATGGACTTTGGGTACAGGAGGGTGCTCGGGGTTGGGGTAGGGGGTTGGAGTACAGAAGGGAGTTTGGGGTGCAGGCTTTTGCTGGGAGGCGCTTACCTGGGCTGGTTCCCAGTCGGCGGCACAGTGAGGCAAAGGCAGGCTCCCTGCCTGGCCCTGCCCTGGCTCCACACTGCTCCCAGAAGCAGCCTGCAGCTGCAGGAGGGGAGGGAGCAAGGGGCTTTGTGTGCTGCCCGCACCACAAGCTTCGCCCCCGCAGCTCCCATTGGCAGCAGTTCCTAGCCAATGGGAGCTGTGGAGCTGGTGCTCAGGGCAGGGGCAGTATGCAGCGATTCCCTGCTCCCTCCCAGGGGCCACAGAGACGTGCTGGCCCCTTCTGTGAGCAGAACAGAGCCAGGGCAAGTAGGGAGCCTGCCTTAGCCCTGCTGCATCACCGGACTGTTAGCTCCTAAAATCTCCCGGTTTGGCATCAGTAGCCTCTGGGAGATAAAGCCTGATTCCAGAAGACTCCTGGCCAAATTGGGAGTGTTGGCAACCCAAGTTATGAGGAGAAAGGCAGTGTCCTCAGGGAAGGGATAGCTAAGGGAGAATGATGGCCCACATCGTTCTAGCCCCAAAGGCCTGCTTGCACTTACTTCTGTGGGTCCTGTGCTATTTCCATCAGACTGGAGTGTTTGGATGAGCGACAGGGGCCCTCACTCACACTCCTTGTACCAACAGGCCACAAGTACACAGAAAACACCAGTAATTTAGCAAGAAAACAAGAGATCCTTCTATTCATAGCATCGCTCAGAAAGAACAACCTGCTATCCTGATTCAACACATCCTCAGATACACACCCCTCAAAGTTGTGCTGTGCACAGCAGGGGCTGGGGTGGTGGAACCAGTGCACACAAAAAAACAGACTCGGCCCCAACCACTGCCCAAACCATGCAGAGAACTCAAGGGCCAGCCTGTAAGCCCATTTAGCAGCAGGCCCCCACATGAGCAAGCCCTCTGAAGCCCATGGGGCCAGTAACTACTCACCCATGTGGGTATGGCCCTCGTAGCCTGCTCCTAAATGTGGCAACTTCTTATCCCAAGTCCTGCCTTGTGGGACTCCCAGTGCAAACAAGAATCAGGATGAGCAGCTATGTGAGAAAAAGAAAGAACCCTCTGCGCCCCACCCCCCGCCACTCATTTCCAAACCTCAAAAAAGTTTGTCCCAGTTCCTTTTATTTCTGCATTCGTTGGCTCCATCACTGCTATGTAATGAACATCCCCCAAGGTTACCCTTACTCCTGAGCTATCTCAAGACAGGAAATAGATCTCATTCTCACATTAAATGTCATATCAGCGCTCACTATGTAGAATTAGTGCTGGTAGATTTCTCTGACTAGAACATGTTAGAAATCACAGATTGGTTACAAGAATCAGTTGAGGCCAGATGGCGGGGTGTGGAACTTTAACAATGCGCTTTCCGGTAGGACTGCACATGCTGGCGAAAGGTTCTTTCCATTTTCATTTAGATTTAAAATCACTCAAGTGTACATTCTGTGTAATTCATTCTGGGAATGGAGAGGAAATATCCCAGAAAGGTGTGAAATGTATTGTTCTTCTCTGGTAGATACAAGCAGAAATAAAGGACCAGAGGACAGATCCCCTGTTGCTGTAAATCAGCATAGCTCCATAGAAGTCAATGATTTACAATGAAGCTACACCAACTGATGCCAGATGAAGATCTGGCTCAGACTCTGAACCTAATTCTGCATTGACTTCTTTCAGAGCTGTGGGTGCTCACTACCTTGCAGGAGCAGATATACTGTAGCTTAAGTTAAAATTCATTTCACACCCTCCCCAGACAAAATAAGATGCTCATCACCTTTATAACCAGCAGAACTAAACCCCAAACAGTGATTCTTAAGAGAGCTGGAGGCTGGTAATGGGACCCAGCCAAGGTTAGTCAGGGGGAAAAAAACCAACAAAAAAAAGAACCACACGCTTGCTAATATGCAGCACACCTCCACTGCTGCAATAAAGACAAGATTGAATTGCAGAAAGTGGCTGCAGGTCTTGTTTCTATACGTTTCAATGTTGTGCTCCAACAGGTCGGAATATTGTTAGCAATTCCGTCTGCAGAGGAGACATTGCTGAGCTGTGTAAAACATGTGGTAAATTTCCTTCTGCATTCATCTTAGATCAGGTGAAGGCATTTGATTAGAAAGACTTGGGGCTTATTTGCATTATGGGATTCCCAATACTCTTCCTGAAATGGTCAGGAGCATTATGCAAATTAGCTAAAGAGGAAGCTGCTATAAATGTCTCAGTTGACCGAACAACTTTAATCTCAAAACTGGCTACTTTTCCAATTATCTTGTATGTTTTTTGCTACTGACTGCTTCATAAAGCAAACTCAGCCTAGCCTAACCCGGCTCTTAAAGGGGATCCTTGAGTTGTCACATTAGAAGTAAGGAAATCCTATTCCATTCTCCACCCTTGTGCATGGGCTAATATAGCACTTTCTTGAGAGGAGAGGAAAAGTTAAATCTACCTCTTATCCTCTGAATCCAGTTCCAAGGCTGAGTCTGACGAGAGTGAAGCCAGGAGGTTTACAGCTTGGATTTTCAAAGCTGACTAAGAGAATTAGGCCCTCAACTCCAAATGACTTTCAGTGGAATGTGGGCACAAGAAATCTGATGAGGTTCAACAAGGACAAGTGCAGAGTCCTGCACTTAGGACGGAAGAATCCCATGCACTGCTGCAGGCTGGGGACTAACTGGCTAAGCAGCAGTTCTGCAGAAAAGGACCTGGGGATTACAGTGGATGAGAATATGGATATGAGTCAGCAGCATGCCCTTGTTGCCAAGAAGGCCAATGGCATGAAGTCTTTAAACCATGATTTGAGGACTTCAATGGCTCAGACGCAGGTTTGATAGAGGAGTGGGTGGGTGAGATTCTGTTGCCTGTATTGTGCAGAAGGTCAGACTAGATGATCATAATGGTCCCTTCTGACCTTAAAGTCTATGATTCTGTGACTCTATATTGGGCTGCATTAGTAGGAGCATTGCCAGCAGATCAAGGGAAGTGATTATTCCCCTTTATTCAGCACCGGTGAGGCCACACCTGGAGTACTGTGTCCAGTTTTGGGCCTCCCACTACAGAAAGGATGTGGACAAATTGGAGAGAGTTCAGAGGAAGGCAACGAAAATTATTAGGGGGCTGAGGCACATGACTTATGAGGAGAGGCTGAGGGAGCTGGGGTTATTTAGTCTGCAGAAGAGAAGAGTGAGGAAGGATTTGATAGCAGCCTTCAACTACCTGAAGCGGGGTGTCTGTTCTATGATGTCTTCCACCAGGCCTGGAAAGGCAGGGGTGGGGAATCTCAAGAAAGCCCAACATTGCAGAGTGGAGGGACACCCTACGGCTGGATCTGAATTTAAGGCTTAGGCTTATTACTCTGGAAAACAGACAAGACACATAGACAATTTAAATATCTTCTGTTCCTGATCAGGCCAGGAAATAGGCAGACAGCCTCACCTGTGGTACTTTGGATTTAAAAATGAAGCCAGAAAGTGAAGGGGAATGAAAAATCTTTGGGATCTGTTTATATCTTGGGATTTATATCTCACTCCTCACCGAGGTGTCTGAGTACCTGAGTTTGAGCTGCGAGAGAGTCCGTCAGGTTTCTGGGAATTCTCCCCCTATCTGAACCAGTTTCTTTGTTCCTAAGCAAAACCTCAAGTTCCTCAGATTTACGCCCAAACTGAGTTTCTGGAGTTTTCACCCTAGTGGTTAAAGGACGTAACTCTGCTATCATCAGGACTGTGGCTAAGTTTCACACTGGAAAAGCTCTAGGGGAGAGCCTTCTAAACACGAAGCGGCTGATCATTTAACAGGAACTCTCTAAACAAATGACTCTTGTTAAGGAATAGGGAGCACTATCCAGAGAACCTCTCAATTTGGTTATCGGAAATTACTTCATTGTTGTTGCCCGTTGACAGTTGCTGAGATGCTTCTGAATTTACTAGATTAGAATGTCCATATCTCCCTTCAGAGATACTTTGATTTATTTTACTCCATTCATTATTTAAGCTGGATACCTTGGTGTAATATTGAAGACTGACTCATTCTTTATTATAAACTGCCACCATATATCCTAGGAGGCTCTGTGATCTAACTAGCCTTCGATCCAGTGGGAAGAGAAGAAACCCATCTTGATCCCTTTGTAAGTATGAGGAATTGCTGAACTCCTTTTTATATTGCCTGTGTTACTGAAAGTGCCTTGCCACAGAAAGAATTCTTAAAACCTAATTTACTTTTTCAACCGCTGTGCTATTTGTTTGCTGCTGCTGCTGCCATTTTTGCTACAGCAAATCAGCTGAGGATCTGCCCTGCTGTCCTTCTCTGAGTTCCTGGCACTGCAGGGGGCTATTGAAATTCCTGTCCTCCAAAATGTTTTACTGGAAATTGTAAAGGGGGTGATGAGGGGGACCATGAAAAAGTTGATGGTTATGTTATATCGTCATGCTTCTGTTTTTTAAACACTATTTATCCCCTTTTAGGGCCTGATCTTGCATGTTGTTCAGCAACTGCGATCATCATTGGGAGCTGAAGGGGCTCAAGAGCTCTCAGGAGGAAGCATCTTTAATGGCAAGATCATCCCCCACCCCCCCGTGTCTCTTTCAGTGGTAAATGAGTGTCATGTTGGATGCTTATTGCTGTGTCCACTGATGATTTCCCAGTCTTTGACAGAGTTCACCCCTAGTGCACAGCATGTTCTCCAGCTCCCATTAAAATAGAGGGAGCCAGCCCAGACCACTGGACCTAGAACTCCCCAAAACTGGGGTCTGGATCTAGGTCTGGATATGAAATTCATAGCTTGGGTCCATCTCTACAATGGCATGCACAGAAACACCAAATATAAGAACAGCTCCCTACCACGGATATGGATCTGCATCCGATAAGAACTTTATGGCTCAGACCCATCTCTACTTTCAAGTAAAATATGGAAGGCCGGGGGATTTAACCAAGGAGGAAGGGAAGGCACCGTACAGTGCGCTTTTCATTTCAATTGATCCCATAGCACTCTGCAGCCTTAATAAGTGGCTGTAAGTTGCTCTACGTAAGGATCACTTCAAACACCACTGAAGTGCAACCACCTCTGGAGAGAAATGTGGTAGCTGATTGACAGTGCACAGCAACAGTACGCACCAGTTTAGGAAAGGAAGAAAAGCTAGCACAGTGTATCCAACTGAAACCAAAGTAGGGGGGATATTAGAGAATTAAAACACAACTACTTGAGCTGGAATTCAGCGCAAATACCAGGGTTACCATCCCTAATTCTTACAAAAAGCTGGATCTTTAATGACTAAAAGCGGGGAGGACCTCTGTTTACAACTCGTCTGAAGAAGACTGTATCTTTCAGCACAGCATTCCCCAACCATACCTAGCTAACTTCAAGGTTTTGGTGCAGTGGCTGGGAGATAATATGTCTAGAGGGAAGGTGACACTGAAATACACTAGCTGTGCAAAAGGGATATAGAGAACAGATAGTCCCTGAATGGTTAACAACTGTTAATTCTGCTTTGCACACAAAAATTAGAAAAGCTCTCCACCCGCTTATCTCAAAATAGGACCCAGTTAGGAATTAAAAAACAGTAAGAAAATGACTCATATTATGTGAGACACTTTGTCTAAGGACCTACAGATCAGTTAAGGTTATGAGTTCCACTCCTCAAGAATGGAAACTAAAATGAATACATGAGACTATTGTTAATGGCTTAACCAAGAACCTCTCTCCATCAGCATATGGATAACATTTCTTTTTCCCCTCTCAACCTAGCTAAAAAAAACTCCAAAAAGCTACCAGTGCAAAGTGGCCCATTGCACACGATGAGTGGATCAAGAGACAGATGGGGAAGCTGTGAGTTAAACTAGAGATTGTTTGCTGTGAGACTGAAGGTAACATGGGACAAACTACGTGTTGCCCCCAAGAAATCCAAACCATGTTTTCACCCCAGATTAGAAGCTGCTCTTTTGTTTGCCTTTGAGTCAGATCTACATCTTTCTATACATTCACAGCATCTCTTGTTCTCTTGCAAAACCAAAAGAACATGAAATGCTTATGTACAATAAAGTGATGTATGAAGTGTAGATTTCGAAGATACTGGGTTTTCTTGGCTTTTACTGTAAATAATTGTTGCACTCTAGAAGCAATTGTATTGTATGGCAGAAGGAAGATGGAATGTTGAAAGATACAAATCAGCTTATAACTTTGAATTACTGAAAGAAATTGCTTAAAGAGGGGAAAATGCCAACTAATAACATGGGCTAACGCTGAAATACAACCCTTAAAATGAATCAAACATAAAAAGCCTCCAATAAGAAAAGGACTGAAAAAGTTTGTTATATACCATCACCATCTACTGGATGCCAATGGAAGCAGCAGAGAAACTGAGAGAGCTGAAATCTGAGCACTCAGTTGGCAAACAGCCAACAGAAATCAGAGGGTGGCCCCCTCCGAGGAGCCCTGGAATCATCAAGGTGTTTAAAACTGAGGTCACCATGTGGGGCCCTAAAGCTACCAGAAACCCATGCCCTGGACAGCCTCTCCCTTCATCCAGGGTCATAGAATTGACTGAACCCTTAAGAAGCTGCAGAAGCCCTAGTTCGACTGACACCTGGACCAACCATGTAGAAAGGAAGAATTCTTCCATCAAACTAGCTGCATCTACAATAGGCTTAGGTCAACCTAACAATATCCCAGAGTTTGAAATTCTTCACAGCCCTGAGCAATGTAGCTTGGTCAGTCTAATTTTTAGGGGTAGACCAGACCTGAAGGTGATCTTACTAAGTTGACACATTTTACTGAGACCTCAAGTAACCATACTGTAGATTTAACTAATGGTATCTGCATGTTCTCCTTTATAAGTGCAAGCAAATCGACCTAAGAAAGATCTGAACCGTAACTTTAAGCAATTGCTTTAGATAGTCTAACTTGTCCCTTTCCCATCAAACCATTCAAATAGCAGTGACCACACTCTTGAAAGTAGGGTGACCAGATGTCCCAATTTTATAGGGACAGTCCTGATTTTTGGGTCTTTTTCTTATATAGGCTATTACCACCCACCCCCCGTCCAGATGTTTCACACTTGCTGTCTGGTCACCCTACTTGAAAGTGCTTTAAAGACAAGAGCATCCTTACTCCTTGGAGGAATACCTGAAATGTGCTAAATGGTGCTAAAGAATTGATGACTGATGTCACAAGTAAATGTAATTAAAAAAACCTGGTGACTTGCATTGTTCCTTGATTTTACTATTGAGCCTACCTATAGTACATGACAATTGCTAGAAGGACTGTATTGGTGCATTCAGTACAGGCCTAGAATATCTGTTGTATCTGCACCTGATTAATGAAGTGTTGATCGTATACTGATGTGATTCTGAGTTAATTCATACATCGTTGATCAGCTAGGAATAAGCAAGCGTCCTGATTTGAGAACTACTGTTCAAATTAACAGCTGACCAAAACAGAACCTAGCATTAAATTACTAAGCTAACACTCCCTGAACTCAGTACACAGAGGTTATCCTATTAGATTCCAGTCGAATGTTTGCTATAATGTTATCCATTTAGCAAATATATTTTGTTAGATTTTAGCTTTAAAATTTAACTGGCACTTTGACCATAACATTAATAAAATTAATAAAATAGAGCCCCTTTCCTTCTTACAGTCCTGTCCAAAAGCAGAGACAACACAGACATCGATTTCAGGTTATTGAAAGTAGCATGAGATATTAAAATGCTCATCTCAGTCTGTTAAACTCACACTCTTTTCTTTTTTAATAAATGCACATGATGTATCATCTCCATTTTTAAACATCAGAGGGAAACCCACGTATAGCGGTGGCGATGGAAAATCCCAGGCTTTTCAACTTCCCATAGCAGGCACCTTAAGGGAATCGAACCAAAACCAAACTGGTAATTTTTACTTGAATCGGAACCGAACCTGAACCATAATTTTGTCCTGTCTAGCAACCCTGATTGGAATTGAGTTGCAGGGGGTGGGGGGGTGGGGAGTGTTACTGGTTAAAATAAAGGTTCAGCATTTTTTAAGCTCAATTGTCTTTTACAAAGTTACAATGATCTTATTTTCATTACAAAAGAAGACAACAAAATAACTAATAGGCATGTAATTGCTACCTACAAAGGTTTTCTCCGGTAATGAGAAGAGACTGACATGAGAATGAGAACAGGAGACTAGCCCACACAAGTGCGGAGGGAGAGGGGCAGCTGCCTGTACACCATATGAGACAGCAGGGACTCCAGAGATAGAAGAACCATTTCTGGTGTGGGTATGTCTACATCTACAATTTTGCAGTGCTGGTTGTTACAGCTGTATTAGTACAGCTGTATAGGCCAGCGCCGCAGAGTGGACACACTTACAGCAACCAGCGCTGCAAGTGGTGTTAGATGTGGCCACACTGCAGCGCTGTTGGGCGCCTTCAAGGGGGGCTCGGGGAACGCGAGAGCAAACCGCGGGAAAGCAGGTCTCCTTCCCCGGTTTGCTCCGGTGTTCCCCGAACCCCCGAGCAAGCAGATCTCCTTCCCCGCGGTTTGCTCTCGCGTTCCCCGAACCCCCCTGCAAACGGCGGGGAAGGAGACCTGCTTGCTCGGGGGTGCGGGGAAGGAGACCTGCTTGCACGGGGGTTCGGGGAACGCGAGAGCAAACCGGGGAAGGAGACCTGCTTCCCCGCGGTTTGCTCTCGCGTTCCCCGAACCCCCGTGCAAGCAGGTCTCCTTCCCAGCGGTTTGCTCTCGCGTTCCCCGAACCCCCTTGCAAGCAGGTCTCCTTCCCTGCGGTTTGCTCTCGCGTTCCCCGAACCCCCGAGCAAGCAGATCTCCTTCCCCGCGGTTTGCTCTCGCGTTCCCCGAACCCCCCTGCAAACCGGTGGGAAGGAGACCCGCTTGGGGGGGGATTCGGAGAACACCGGAGCAAACCGCGGGGAAGGAGACCTGCTTGATTACCAGAGAGGCTTCCTCAGGTATGCTGGGATACCTGCTTATTCCACGGAGGTCAAGAAAAGCGCTGGTAAGTGTCTACACTTGATTACCAGCGCTGGATCACCAGCGCTGGATCCTCTACACCCGAGACAAAACGGGAGTACGGCCAGCGCTGCAAACAGGGAGTTGCAGCGCTGGTGATGCCCTGCAGATGTGTACACCTCCTAAGTTGCAGCGCTGTAACCCCCTCACCAGCGCTGCAACTTTGTGATGTAGACAAGCCCTCAGGCTCCTGCCTGGGAAGAGAAGAGGTGGAATTCTCCCTGGACCCAGGAGTTAACAATAACTCTTCAAGCCCAAGGAAAAAGGAAGTGGGTCCCCAACCTTCTCCCAGACAGACAGGCTTCCCCTCACCCATCCCCAACCCCTGGGGCAGTTTCTTCCTCCAACAGCACCACTTCAGTCACTGCCCATTCCCCAAACTTACTTCCACCTTTAAGCAAGCCTCATGACCTCTCCCAAACCCTGTCCTCCTCCCTCTGGGGCGCCAAATCTGAAATCTCATGACATCTCCAAAAAGGAAGAGGTATCTGGACAAAGGATACCCCCCAAAAGGATTGGGCCAATTCTTGATTCATTTTCAGATGAGCCATGTCTCAGTAAGAAAGAAAACACATTTAACTATTGGGAGCATCATAAAAATGTCATGCCCAAGCTGTATCAACTGGCAAAAAATTGTATGGGAAGTCCCAGCAACAATAATGAGTGCTGAAAGAATGTTTTCAAGCCTCAAATTTATCTTGTGATCACAGAGGTCCAACATGGCAGAACAAATATTAGATTATGTTATTTTAGTTCACTCACACAAATCGGTCACAAAAAAAATCGTGTTGATTTGGCAACACACAAACACTAGGAAAACTCTTGTAAAGTTAAAAAATAAATAAATGGTCAAAAATCAAAATAGTTTTGATTTGAAGGTTCATCTCTGTTTTTTGAATTTACATCCACTAAGATTGAAATTTGATTTGAACCATTTCAAACTGGTGACCAAACCGTGGGTTGTTTTGTTTTGTTGGCGGCTACACCAGAACCGAACCCGAATACAAAGAATAGAACTGAATCCAAACCTGAACCAAGCCAGATAAATACTGTTTTGAGTCCCTGCCCACTCCTTAACACCATAATGGGGCAATGATTCTTCACAGATTCAGGGGATAGAGTGCCACCTGCTACCTCATCAGCACCATTATATCAACACATGGCAAGGCCCACCCGTGATCATCTCGTTGAGTCAGTTCCACATTTGGATTCAGCCAGCACAGATCTATCCAGCTAGGGGAATTCAGTATTGACTATTCAGTACTATCTAAACCAACAAATACATGCTCATACACACGTCTCTTATTTTATTTTATTTTCTCCATAACCTACCATTTTCCCTAGCCTTTAGTGAACATCCCCGTGGGAGACAAGTCTCACAGTTTTAGTCCAGCCACATTAAATATGACTTCATACAAAATCCGATAAAGAGTAAATTACCCATTTGTAAATATCAAACACGGTTGTTTTGTGAAAAGTTCAGCATCTTGGGTTGGGCTTTTTTTTATTATTATTTTCATTTTAAGCTTTGTCAATACTGAATGTGCTTTTCTTCCTGGAAACTGTATAGTAATGAGAGAAACTGTTTATTTTTCTCCTTAAAGGGATGAAGTATTTTTTGCCGATATTTTGCATGTCCATAAAAACGATTTACGGGATTGAGTGGATGCCGAGGCTGAATCTCTTTGGCGGCTCAGGGGAAGAGAGAAGGGCAAGATTTCAAGACAGTTGTTCCTAGCAATGAGGACAAAAGCCTTTATGTGAAACAGCCTGGGAGCATAGAAGCCCAGAATTGAATGGACAGTGAAGATAATTCCCTTCAAAGGCTGGAAAAGAACAGACTTTGAATGTCTTGACTATTTAGATTGTAAGTACTTCAAGGCACAGATTTGTACTCAATCTGTGCCTGTACAGCGCCTGGCACAATGGAATCTTGAGCTCAGCTGGTATCTCTAGCCAATACTGTAATGCAAATAAATAAGAACAGCAGCCGGCCTATTAATGGTGTAGGTTATACCTGGAAACTCACACATGGATGGAATTTTCACTCCACCAAGTTGTTTAATTGAGTTTTACCCATTAGTAATATGGCACTACCTGACACAGAGCTGGAGGGGTGGAACAGCAGTCCCATGTGTTTTTCAGACCATTCACAGATATGGGGATGGAATTTTCCTCTTAATCATAGAATCATAGAATATCAGGGCTGGAAGACACCTCAGGAGGTCATCTAGTCCAACTCCCTGCTCAAAGCAGGTCCAACCCCAACTAAATCATCCCAGCCAAGGCTCTGTCAAGCCGGGCCTTAAAAACCTCTAAGGATGGAGATTCTACCACCTGCCTAGGCAATCCATTCCAGTGTTTCACCACCCTCCTAGTGAAATAGTGTTTCCTAATATCCAACCAAAGACCTCCCACACTGCAACTTGAAACTATTGCTTCTTGTTCTCTCATCTGCCACCACTGAGAACAGCCAAGCTCCATCCTCTTTGAAATCGCCCCTTTAGGTAGTTGAAAGCAGCTATCAAATTCCGCCTCACTCTTCTCTTCTGCACACTAAACAACCCCAGTTCCCTCAGCCGATCCTCATAAGTCGTGTGACCCAGCCCCCTAATCATTTTCGTTGCCTTCCAGTGGACTCTCTCCAATTTGTCCACATTATCATTTTGATAATGATCAAAATCTAATTAAATATTGAAAGACATGGAGTCAACATTCAATCTATAAATCAGTTTCTGTGTATAGCAGGCTGTAAGGCTGGATAGACAGACAGAATGCACCATAGTTTTTTCCCCAGGAGACCATCATTTGCAGCCCCTTGCAAAGCCAGTTAATCAGGCTCTGCACAGAAAGATGCATATCTGGGCATATATTTCAAAGTGTACAGATGGTAAATTTGTGCCAAACACAAACCAAGAAAGCTTTGCCTTTAAGTGGAAAAACCCTGAGTAGAAAGAAACAGAGCAAAGACGTGGGGTAGGAGACTCATCCCTTCAGTAACAGCAGATAGGATAGTTTTGAAAGGAATAACAAGGGCTTCAAAGAGAAATGAGAGAGGGGAAAAAAATCCTCTAATGTCACCTCGTACACCTCACTCACAAAGTGCAGGAATTCTCCCTGCAGCAATTTTTATTAAAAACATCACACACAAGCAACAGAGCTTTGTCCAGTTCCTGCCCAGCAGGAGAAAGGGCAGTAAGAGGAGAATTAAAAATTTCCTTTTTCAAAACAAAACAAAACAAAACCACTTTCCCTGCCCAAGTTTCTTTACAGAGTAAAGTGGGAGAAAAATGAGACCACCGAGAAATACCGTATAAGGCCTTATCCCCACTACTAAAGAAGATGGATTTTTTTTACCTCAAGGTAACTAACACACGAGTTATCCTGAGGTAAAATCAGAGTGAAGTCCAGGCATTTTAGTTTTACTTCAAGATAATTCCCTAAGATCAACACCTGGAGTGGGTATAGGACTGTTTACCTCTTGGTAAAACTAACAGGCCTGGTCTTCACTGTGTTTTTACCTTAGCAGAGCTTGTGTGTTTTATCACCCTGAGATGAAACATGCACCTTTCAAAGCAACAAACACAGCGCGTAAGTGTATTTGCAGTGCACAGAAAGGGTTAGTATGGACCAGGCTGAAGAAGAGAGGATGCATGCGGCAGGATTTGGGAAAATTCAGAGCCACGGTGTGAGCTTGCGTGTGTGTATAAAGCATGGCAAATTGAGAATAATTGTGTGTGGGTGGTGGGCTGGTGTGTAAGATGACAAATTAAGAGTCACTGTGGGTTTATGTGTGGGTATGGGTGTGCAGCATGGCAAATTCAGAATCAGTGTATATGTGTGTGTGTGTGAGAGAGAGAGAGAGAGAGAGATGGCAAATTCAGAATCACTGTGTCTATGAGTGTGGCATGGCAAATTCAGAATCTGCGGGGGGGCAAATTCAGAATCAGCGTCTGTGTATGTGTGTGTGTGTGGGGGGCAGGTACCCAGTGCATTCAAAGGAACTTGGGTATCAGCATGGCCAGATGGAGGCATTCTGAGTGCAATGTCCTAAGAACTCTCCAGTCAGTAGAGATTAAAATAACTTCTATTGTTAACACAGGAGCTAAGCAGGAGATTCGCTGCCTCTCAGTTGTACGACCCAGCTGGTTCTGTTCAGTTCCAAGAGAGGAGCATGTCACAGGATGCTTACAGAGCACACTGCATCATCTAGGCTGTTCGATATAGGTTTAGACTGCTCTCATGACTCAACATTTTGACAAAAGCGACAATTTTTCATCCAGACCAAGTGAAAAATGCAAATTGCTTCATGCTTTTGAGACAAAATAATTTCTTGCTTAGAAATGAGACTTTCTGCTTGGAAATGGGTCTGATTTTGGGGGGAAAAAAAGTCAAGCCTTTTTTTTGGCGGGGGGTCACTTTTGTACTGCTCATGAAATACCACGAGCAAACAAACCCACCCGGTAGCCATTTCAATATATTTGGATTTTAAACAACATTGCATTTTGCTAAGTCTACTTCAGACACTTCTAAAGCCGTTATTTAGAGAAGGAAAAGAAAAAAGAGCACTAGGATGAATAGAGGCAACTGGAGTCCAGCTAGTGTTAGGTCCTTGCCAAGGAAACCTGTTAGAAACATAACGATATTAAGGACATTCATTAGAGATGAAATGAGTACTGGTGGAACTCTTATGTATTTCTCTGTTTGTTTTGTTGATGTTGATGTTTTTTTGGCAGGGGGAAAGAGAATGAGAATCTAAGCACTTGTCAGCATGGGTTCATCATGTAAGGGGGAAAAAAAAGAGGGTGTAAGACAAACATAATTGATTTTGTTAAGGGAGTGACTAAGAAAAGCAGACAGAAGGCAAGCAGCGGAGGCAGTTTACTTAGATGTCAGCCAGTCCTTTGAAATGCACCACCCAGAGGGAGAGTGATCAGCCAAAGCAGCAGCAGCAAAGAGAATCAACAGGGCGCTGGGGTTCACTAACAAATATACTAATGATGCCCCTGGTGAATCATTACAATTAAAAATCAAGGGTGGTAGCAGGCTCCCTAAATAAGTCGCCTCAGCAAGAGTATCACGTGCAATATCGTTCACCTACTTCAAGACAGGCCAAGCAAGTCTTGGAAGGAATCCAGGCAAGGCAAGAAGCCTCATGTGGGGAATGGAAGGATTGTTTTAGGAGGAAAGGCTCTTTAGCAAGTTAATCCAAGAATAAAAAGGATGGCCCCAATTTAACAAAGCACTTAACCATATGCTTAAATCCCACAGGCACTCGTGCTGAGCAGTGCATTTCTCTGTAAGCAGCCCCATCGGCTATTACCTGGGTCGCCTGGCACGGTCAGGAAGTGTTCAACACAAGCAAAGGTGGCAGAGACCACTCGTAAGACAGGGCTCATTCACGCTACAGGCAAAGGGTATGATGTGCATCACAGAGGAAGGTAAATTAGTAAATGCTCTCAGGAGAGGGTCCCTGTTCCAGAGGGGCACTAGCCTGAGAAACAGTGTGAGCAGCACTCACGCATGAGCTGAAGGGAGAAGGGTAAGAGGAAAATCAATGCTACAGATGGGCAAGGGGTGCATCTCTCTCTCTCTTCCTCCATCTGTTAATTGTCTGTTTCACTTTCTGTCCCCCTAAAGGAAACCATCCTCTCTTTAAGCCGCACTGAGCTGTCAGGGGGCCAGAGACATTGCGGAAGTTGGGAAGAACGGGTTTTATTTTCTCCTCGCCATTCTTTTTTCTCTTTTTGGATTTATGACAAAGAGTTGAAAACCAAGAGCTTCTGTTCCTGGAAGAGCAGCATTGGCTGGGAAGCCCTGCGGCTGGCAGATGCACCAGGCAATTAACCCCCGTGCATACAGAAGTGAAAGGAAAAGGAACATCTGCAAACCACAAAGGAAGGGAAGGGGAGCAGAGATATCCAGCTTGAGCATCTCCTCACTGCCATGTGGCACAGCTGGGACGTGAACTGTGCCACCAGCCAGAATACACGTTCTTCAGCACATTGTGGGTGACAGCATCTGCTATGGGCTAAGGCCCAGATCCTCCACTGAAATCAATGGGAGTTACAGCAGCTGAAGGTGAAGATGCTCAATGCCTTATAGGATCTGGCCCTAATCGAATCATCCCCTCCACAGTACTGTGAGTTAGTTATGGATCACTATCCCCATTTAGCTGATGGGGAAAACTGAGGCTCAGAGAGACTGAAGGACTTGCCCGAAGATCCTACCTAGGTGAAATCCATGACACAGGCATGGTCAGAGCTCACCAGTTCCTACCACAGCTCCCAAGTCCCAGGCTCCGAGCTCTGATGGCAACACCTCCTTCCTATTGTCTGTATTTATTAAGTGCTAACCCTGAGCTAAGTGCCTGGCAAGAGACAAAACAGGGAAGCCCCCTGCTGTGAGGAGCTTGCAATCTAAAGGAGAGGTGTAAAAGGATGGGGGGTACTGGGAAGCCCGGGGAGAAATAACTTAATGCCTGGCTCTCTAAAGGCACTGCCTGCAGGGCAAGTGCGGCGCCCACGCTACACTACTTGACAGTGTTGTTTAAAACAAAGCTGGTGAGTTTGTTCTTTTCCATCCTGAGAAAAATCAGAGCTTTCGTCTCCTTTTAATTTCCTGAGGTTGTTCTCTCCCCCACCCTTCCTCCCTCCCTGCAGCCAGGCTGTGCATTTGCAGAGTCTAGCTATACCTTCTGGCCCCTGAGACAATGTCCACCACCCCGACTGCCAGCAGCATCTTGGAGAAGCCAAAAACATCAACAATTTTCTTCAACTGAGCCGGAAAGAGCAATACATCAGCTCCAGCAATGGCAAATGAAACCGATTGCTCCACCACAATTCATGCCTTTCCCTGCACTGCAGCCACCAGCAGAGGGATCTGCTCATTAGAATTCTAGCCGGAGAGCTGAGTGACAAGAGATGGAGAGAGAGGGGGAGAGGTGGGAAGTCGGAGAGGATCAGAATGAGAAAAAGAGAGAGATGAAGAAGCAGAGAGGGAAGGAGGAGGATTCAAAAAAAGAGGGAGAGGAGGAGATGGAGAAGAGAGAGACGGAAGCAAACCACATGAGAAAGAAAGAAGCAGAAGGAGGTGAAGGAGAGCTAGAGAGGAGGACCAGAATGAGATAAAATAGTAACAAAGGGATTTAACAACAGAGCTTTATCTTTCAGCTAAGAATAAAATAAACTCCTTGCTTAACTAAGGTGAATTTATCTCTCCCACTGTCCCTGTGGCACTTGCAGTCAGCAGCTGAAGGAGTAAATAATTATCCTGTCAGGCTGGACCAGGCCCTTGCTTTCACACCAACGGTGGTTTAAGTTTCTTGTTATTCTCCATTAAAGACTGGATATTGCTTCCTCCGGTGAGCCCCCCTGCCACATCCTCCTTTCTTGTTTAATGGTCACAATGGATTATATCCTTATTTCCCCCTCAACAGTGGTTTGCCAATCATCATTTGGTTATTATTCTGGATGACAAACTATTGCAGCTAAAGCTCCCCTGACAGAAATTCCTGCCCTCTCACAGTCAGATTTCTGAATGCTACAGCATGACTAGGAGAGAGAGATGGGAGGAAATGAAAGCAAACAATGGGGGTGAATAACTCAAGAACACAACTGATTTCCCGCCCCTCTGTGGCAGAAGGCAGAAAGCATCATTCCACTGAAGGATGTAAGTGTTTTAGCAAACCGAGCCAGGAAGCACCATGAACTCCATTTGCAATGCTGCCTCTCAAGCTGCTTTTTGCTATGTATCGCCTCTTTGCCCTCTGCAACTGAGCCCTCCTCACCAGTGATCGGAACTGACAGGTGCAACCGCCAATAAGAGGTCTCTAGTCAGGCGTTAACCAAGCAAGGGGAGGAGGAGGGTGGAGAAACTTTCTGAAGACATTCTTTTAAATTATATATGGTAGGGATGGGTCCTAGGCTGTTGTACATTGATGTTAACATCACAGACTTCAACGGATTTATGTTGGAGCACAGAGAGTGCAAAAATATCATTCCACTCCAAGTTTTTTTTTGCTGTAGTTGGTCCTAGCAAGACTTTGAAAGATCAAAAGGGATTTGTAGCAATGACAGCAGTGTTCAACTCACAAGGAAAGAGGAGGAGCCTGGGAGACAGGACTCCTGGATCCTGTGTGTCTCTGCCACAATTTGCCGCGTGACCTCAGGCAAGCCACTTACCCTCCAATTTTCCAAAAGCGGGCACTGATTTGCAAGCCCAGCTAGATCCACCTTGGATGTGATTTTTAGAAGTGTTGAGCTGAAGTCAATGGGAGGCATCCGCAGCACCTCCGAAAATTGGGCCCACCATGTCTCAAGTTGGGCACCCAAAAACCAAGGCATTGAGAATCATTCGGGCCTGGCCCTCTCTGTGTCCTCAATACCCTCACCAGTGAATAGGAACAATGGCCTGAAACTTCCCTCCCTCTCTGCATCTTTACCTCAGTGCAATCCCTCTGACTTCAGTGTCTCCTGGCTTACCTTGGTGTAAGTAAAAGAAGCAGCAGGGGAGATGGGGAGCCTTACATTTCCATCTGCCCTGAAGGGTGAATTCCATTGAAAATCACTGAGTTCCTGTGAAATCTAACTTTCCTTTCTCGGAGAAGAGGTGGATCTTTAAGGCTCCAGCACAATACCTCACAGAAAGACAGTGACGCGTACTGTGTTATAGTTTCAGAGGAAAGCACATTGTCATCCTGAGTCAAAGATGCTGCTGAAAGGCAAGGGTGGGATTATTTATGTTTTGAACTTGGCTAGATTCACTGGTGATGCGTCTGGTGCTCCAGCAAGGCCCTGATGACAAGATTACAATACTTAGCAGGGAAGCTGCCAGGGAGAAAGGCCTTCAGGCTGACAGTGTACATTGGGATACACTGTGAATGTCCCATAGTGCTTAAGAGCTCCAGCTTGCTTTGGGCGAATGCTCACGGGGATAGATTCTTAGCTGAGACTGACAGGGCATTGCTGTGAGGCGGTCACAACCCAGACAGTAATAGGGCACTGCTCTGATGGAGCTCACACAAACGTTGCCCAAGCCAACACTGACAGAATGCTGCTGTGATGTCGTGAAGAAGCTAACGCTGCCAGAAGCCATGAGGCCACTGCCGTGAAGGGGCTCACCTGGTCCAAGCTGAGTGTGTCACTGCTGTGGAGCCAGGGGAAAAGATGTCTGGTTCAGAAAAGATGGAATCGATATCTCCTGACAAGGGCTTCCTTCCTACAAACCTGAAACCTGGCGGGGAAGTCTCTCTCCGCACAGGCCAAGAGAGGCATTCTGAGGGCAGACATATTGTCTTTCAAGCCTTGACCTCACAAGTATCCTGGTAGCTCCACAGAGGGGAAAAAAAAACCCCTCTTCAGAGATCCAAGTTCAGGGGCATCCAGTTTGTCTCTTTAATGGTGTCAGGCAGGGCCTGTGCTGGGAGCATTGTTACTCAGAGCTTCACCTTGCAAATAAATAGCTCTGAACTACAGCCAGAAGCACTGGGATCTTTCAAAGACATTATCTGGAAACACTCAGTAGAAAGCACCTAAAGTCCCATTAATCATCCCACCGCTTACAGTACTTTTTAATGGCTTTTATGGCTTATCCTTTGAATGCCAACAAAGAGTGTGATTTCTCCTGGCTTATTCTATTAAACAGAAATCAATATCTAATACAAATGTGCCGATGGTGGGATATTTGGAAAGGACAAGGGGATGCTGGTGCCTTTTCTTCTCTTTCTCTCTCTCTCTTTGAGCAGTGGGCCACGGTACAAGGATTTGCTAATCCCAACAATGATACCTGATATAGACCCTGCTCAGAAAGGAGCCTGTGATTCTCAACCCCCACACTGGGGTTTTGAGTCAAGGAAAAGGCTCGGAAGCCAGCAAAGCCAGCAGCCGATGTACTGCATCATTGTTCCAGTGCTCAGAAATGAGGAAGTGAGTGGTGGGGAAAGCCCAGGAGCCTCTGGCCTCCCAATAGAGGAGAAAAGCCAGATGGAAATGCAACCTGGCACTGGCCAGAATCCCAGACCCCTCATGACTCTAGACCAGATGCCCAGCTGGGTCACACCACTGTCGATTGCAGTCTCTGGTCCAGTGCTGATTTACACTGCCTGTGTAGCCTTCAGCAAGTGCTTAACTCTAGGGTGGGTGAACAGTCCCATTGTCAACAATGTAAGTATTTGCGTGCTTGAAGTTAAGCCTGTGCTCTAGTGCTTTGAGAGATTCGGGCCTTCGTCCCACAAGTCCATAACTAACATGCCTGTGGTTGAAGCCAGGGTTTGGAGAGTAGCTCAAAGCTGATTTAGAGCTAGGATTTCAGCTCAGATTTGACAGGGTGGGTTCCTATGGTAGCATGAACAAAACCAAAATATCTACAAGGGCTGTGTTAACCAATAACTAACTAAATAAAATGACTAAGTGATCTTGAATTACTGATATCAGTTTGGAATCTGTGTTTGCTAAGAGCTACTTACCCGGCATACACATTTGGGGCTTCCTTTCTGTACATTACTTATAACTACTTGTTGCTGTTTTTCAGTAATTTGCTATTTACCAAGTACAAAGGCTTCTCACAAATACCCAAAAGGAAACACATCACTTGGAAAATGAACTCACTGGCCTAGATTCTCCTCCCTGCCTCTGCTCTTCCCCCCCCCCCACCTGAAACCATGCAGAGATCTCCCCCCTCACACTGGCAGCGGGGCTCAGCAACCACCTTTGTCCTCATCTGTATATCCTGAACGCTCCGGAGGATGTTCCACTGGCCTGGGACCCAGGCTGGAGCAGATAGGAGTGTGGGTGGGCACACACATCATGCCCTCCTGTAGAGATAACCCCATTAAAATAATCTGGCCTGGAGAACAGCTATTCTAGGGACTAAGCCCCAAGATCAAGGGGCAGTTGGGGCCAGGGATCCAGCTGGTAGCCTGGTAGTCTAGTTCAAATGGAGTCAGAGAGTGACTCACTAGGGCCCAGAGCCAAAGTGGAGGCAGAGGGCCTCCTTGTGGAAGTCACTGATGTCCCAGGACACAGTTATTATGGCCTAAAAAAATGCTTTCTGCCAATCCGAGCCCATGGAATCCCTGCAGCTTTGGTGATCTACAAGCTTCCTTCAGCACTTGAGGGATTAACAACATCTCATTCTGTTTCCACTAAGCACTCTGGCTATCAAAAACACAAGGGTGCAATGCGCCAGACGTCTGGGTTTAGGACAACAACAGCAGAGTTTGCAAACTACACAGAGCTACCAATTTATTGTGCACAGACAGTGCTAGGAGGATGCATTAGAAATGGGAGATGATTGGATGGATGGACAGACCAGTGAGTAGGCTGTCTTGTGAATATCGCAGACGGAATAGCTGAACGGCAGAATTAATGCCAATAGATAGCCCAGGGAAGAGAGTGGATGACAAAATGGATACGAGATGGCAATGTAGAAAAACCAAAATCTATGTTGATTTTTCGTTGCATATGGAGAGGTACTGCAGATTAGCGTTGGGAATATCTCTATCTATCCACCTAGGTCCATCCTCCATGTCCCTCCCATAGCATCTAAGTGTGTTCTCCACTGATTCAATCAGACCAGATGCTGAGCCGTCTGACCCTGAACCAGTCAAGCAGTTAAGCAGGTGCTGAAGTGCTTTGCTAGATCAGGGCTAGTGCTCTCAGCAGCTTGTGGCAGCAAGCCTTTTATGGCTCCCATGCAGAATACCCTGAGCTCCAGACACCAGAAAGACGTCACCTAATAGAAGAGAACTCAGAGAAGCTCAGATATAGGGCTGGAGGGACTGACTTCAGGAAAAAGGTTCAAAAAACGGAATAGATAGGGATTGGCCAAACCATAACCAGGGAAAGAAGGGTATGAACAGCATAAAGATTCCCTAGGGTCAGTGGGAGCCAATCAGCACACTGAACCAGCAGCCCTGCAGGCTGGTGTATCCATGGCACCCCCACGCTGGGATACTATTTAACATGGTTGATTGTGCTTGCTTCCTTGCTCCCCTTATGAAAGTGTCCCTTTAGGGAGAGAGTGCAAGGAGTGGAATAGTTACAGGTGCTCCAGGCACTTAGCTACATTTAGTATCCTGAAGCCTGCCAGAAACATCTGAGCACTAGTGATGCTTCCAGATCTCAGCATGCATGAGAATGGAAAGCAAGATGCCGGCTTGCTCATCACTGGTCAACGCTTGGCCGTTAAGGCAGCCACTCTCCAAAATGAGAGAACAACCGAACCCCTAATACAAACTGGCTGCGCACTCGGCCAGTTCTATTTCCAATGCATGTCACTTCTCATAAACTTCTGCTCCAGGCAGCTCACGAGGTTTACACACTGGGTGAGAACCTTTGTGCGTGTACATGTGTCTACGCGACCTGTGTCGGTCCTGTGACCCTAGATGCCCCTGTATTCACATGCTACATGCTACTGCAGTAAGATCTGTACTGATTATGCCTTGTGAGATATCATATGAAAGCTAACACCATTCTGGGTATTCATCTGCATGTGTTAACAGTGAAGTTATGAATTTCCCCTGTATGATGTTACTGAAACATGTTTAAGACCAGGCAGCCTAGCCTAGGTGTAGGAGATAAGGAATGTGGGTTTACCTCAGTTTACATGTTAGCAGTAAACAAAGCCATGGAGCTAAACCAGCAGGAGTTACCTTGCTTCTGAACTCCAGAGACAGGGAATTAACATGACTCCTGCACCCCAGTGAGACAGGAGACTGAATCCCCAGACTCCATCCTTATCCTTCACCTTACAAGACAAAGGAACCAAGTGATTTGATCTTGGGGACGGCTCCTGGCCACACCATCCAATAAAGGCTGGAAAGGAGACGGGGTGAGAGAAACCAGCTTGAACAAAGATTGTGTTGTGCTAGATTTAAGTTCTAGACTTTCACATGTATTTTCACTTCTATTGGCTTGTAACTCTCTCTACCTTTATCTCTTACTTGGTATCACTTAATCCTTGCACTTTTGTTAATAAACTTATTTTGCCTTCGTTAGAAATCATCAGTGCTGTGTCAGTTCAGTAGAGTGCGGGCTTCTAGGAAGCTGACAGCCTGGAGAGTTTGACTGTCTCTGGGAAGGTAGCGAATCTAACACATTCTCTGGGAGGTTCTTCCAGCAGGATGATTTGGGGGCAAATTCAGGGCTGGAAAGGGCCCTCAAGTCAGCCTGCAAGGAGTAACCAGGTTCGACAAAGGCAGGGTGAGCCTTTTGTGCTACTGGCACTGGCAGCCTGTTGGGGACAGAGTTCTGAACCAAAGCTGAATGCACAGCCACAACATACCCAGGATTACAAGGCAGATAGTGACCAAACCCCTGACTGGCCTTGCCAAACCCCCAAAACATCACAAGTGCATGTGTGGGGTTGTGTGTGTGTTGACATGTGTATGCCAAGCCTAGGACTGTTGCCTAAGTGTATGTGGGCACCAGGGACGGCTCTATGGCAGGTGGAAGCCGTGCGGCTGCAGACGGCAGTGGAGCAAGGCAGTAGGGAGAGGAGGGGGACCCCTGCTCCAGAGAAGTTACCTGGCTGCTCCAGCTGCCCGCCTGGCATTTGGATCTGTCCGTCCTGTCCAGACACTGCCGCTTGCTTGCCTGGCTGCTTCTGTAAGCCAAGCTGGCTCTTGGCAGATCAGGTGGGATATTCTACGTGGTGCTCACGTCAGCACTGCCACGGTGACCCCTGAGCACAGCACCCTGGGCAGTGCCCTCCCGGAGGACACAGGCATGGATGGGGATCACAGGTCTGCATCTGTGTATGTGGGAGGGCAGAAGCAGGCTATGGGAGGCAGGGGTGGAGAGGAGAAGAAAGCACAGGCATGCATTGGTGTGCCAGGGTGTTTGTGTGCATGGATGGGCAGATATATGGACATGTGTGCACCCTTGTATGTGTGAGCAAATGGCTGGGCACGACCCACACTGTGTGAGTGGGCACACATAGGGGGACTTGCCCCCCTATGTAGTGGGCAGGTGTGCAGGCCCAGACCTCTGGCTGACGAGTGTGCAGGTGCATACCAGGAATGTATGTGGGCACCTCTGTATCCCCGACTGTGAGAAGGTATGTGTAGGGACGGTGGGGGTACCATGTCCCTGCCGTCTTAGGGAAAGGAAGTTACAAGGAAGAAGAAACATGTGTCTACTCATCTGCCTCCAAGTGAATAAGAGGTTGTTTAAAAAAAAAAGAGAGAGAGAGAAAATGTCATTTCTCTGGAGATGCCACAAAAGGTCATTTTTTTCCCCCTGGGGAAAGGCATCTCCAGTTTAAATAATGAAAGTTGTCTGTATTGTTCCTCTGCCAATCTGGGTTTATTTGTTTATTTGACTCCATCCCCACCAGCCCATAAATCATGGACAGTCTTTGAAGCACATTCAGAGTCCATTCAGAGCCACTTGTTTCCCTCTGCTCCTGCCCGCCGCCCCATAGCAGAGCAGCTGAACGAGCCAAGGCAAACATCTCTAATGTCTCCTTTCAGGCTCAAAATGTATTTTAATAATTTAAAGCTGCGCGCGCCTTTCAGCCGCTTGATGAATTATTTACAAATTCTATAACAACACGCGGGCGCTCACACACAGGAAAAGAGCCACCCTCTACAATTTCTGGGGCGTTAAATCATGTCAGAGCCGACGAGCAGATGAAAGCGGGGGGGGGGGGGTGGCGGATGCAGGGGAGTCAGCCCTTAAATTCTTTACAAATCGCTGCCTTCTTTATTGCTCTGGATGAATGTTCCACAAAAACTTCCTGGGACGTGTGACGACAGGAGACAGCTCTGTCCTGCACCCAAGCGTGAAAGAGGGAGACAGATGGAGAGGATAAAAACTGCTAAGGTTTAAGTTGGACACAGACATCGGAGGCAGGGCTTCCTTGGGAGTACAGGGCTCTTCTGAACTGAAGTGGAAGGGGAGTTCTCAAAGAGCCAGTGAGCTCCTGTCGTGCCGCCTTCAGTCACTTTGTCCATGCAACATGGTGAAGATCAAATGCCAGTGAACGCCAGAATGTAATATGGAGAAAGGAAGCACTCTGTTATGACAGGATGCTGTCTGAACAAACACCTGGATCCACAAATTGCATCCCTTACCTAAGTCTGAGCAAAACCTGATCAGTTCAGTAGAAAGGAGTCCACCCTGAGCTGCCTTGGAAATCAAAGGGATTGTGATGGATTGGTTTAGTATGAAGTACAAATTTTGGATCCATCACCAAACTTTTCTAAACTTTTTGGATGTTTGGCTCTGCTTCAGGTCTGTCTCTGACCTCTGGCAACTCTCACACACAGAAAAATCTCCAGTATAGCACACAATGGATGTAAAACCAGGTGAAACATGGCTATTCTACTGTGGTATTATTTTGAGTTCAGGGACCGAACTCTCCTACTACAGGATATGAGCAACACCCATTGAGGTTAACGGCATTACTCTGAATTGACAACAGCATAGAATATGGGGCCATTCATTTCAATAGAAGTTACTTGTTTTGTGCATGCAGCTACCTGCTGGCATATTTTGAGAGGATCAGTTTGGACTGTGGGCATTTTATTTTGCCCACCGGCCCAGATTTTCAAGTTCTCCGCATGATCTGGGATTAGAATTTCTAAAGAGCTCAGAACCCAGCAACTCCCGCTGTGGTCCTTCTGTCCAGGATCTCAGAAGAGCTCAATGCCCAACTGAAATGGGTATTGAAAAAACTATTTTAAAAAATCCAACAAAAAACCCATACAAATTCAAGGCTTCTTCCTTGTTTGTTGCCACTAAACACAGAACAACCCTCTGACCAAAGCAGCTCTAACATCCATTTGCCAGGTACTTTATCTAACCTAATCTAGCTACACTTGGATCTATCTAATGTATTTCTATCATCTTTGTATGGAAGCCTCCAATGACCAGGTCTAGTTCCAGGGGCAATGTCAAGTCAATACTGTGATTCCATTAGGAGGTGTTTAGCTATACTCCAGGGACCAGTCCTCTCCTCTTCCCTAGGTCATGCCCAAGGAGATCCATGTGGGCTGCTCCGCAAGACACAAGACATGAGATGAAGCCTGTCTACAAAGTGACAGCTTGTGGCCTCTGACCTTGGGAAACAAAGCCAGTTCAAATTCAGCAGAGCACAGAGGTTTTGCTGCTGCCTGAGCATGCGAGGGACGTGACCTTTCTGAAAACTCTGGTTATTTATTTTTATAATCCTTCTGTTGGAATAAATGCTCTGCTCTCCTCAGCACCGGGAGGTCACAGGAGTTAACGAGTGGAGGAGAAAGGCCAAGTGCATGGGATTTTTCCGTGTGACTGAATGTGCTAGAGAAGGAAAGAAGAAATGGAGGGGTTTGGGGGATTTTGTTTTGTGCTTTTTACAGTTGTGATGTCTCTCTCTCTTCCTCTATACCTAACAGAATGTTGGGACTCATTAAGAAAGGGATAGATAATAAGACAGAAAATATCCTATTGCCTCTATATAAATCCATGGTATGCCCACGTCTTGAATACTGCATGCAGATGTGGTTGCCCCATCTCAAAAAAGATATACTGGAATTGGAAAAGGTTCAGAAAAGGGCAACAAAAAAGATTAGGGGTATAGAACGGCTTCCGTATGAGAAATTAATAAGACTGAGACTCTTCAGCTTGGAAAACAGATGACTAAGGGGGAATATGATTGAGGTCTATAAAATCATGACGGGTGTGGGGAAAATAAAAAAGGAAGTGTTATTTACTCCTTCTCATAACACAAGAACTAGGGGTCACCAAATGAAATTAATAGGGAGCAGGTTTAAAACAAACAAAAGAAAATATTTCTTCACACAACACCTAACCTGTGGAACTTTTTGCTAGATGTTGTTGTAAAGGCCAAGACTATAACAAGGTTCAAAAAAGAACTAAATAAGTTCGTGGAGGACGGGTCAATCAATGGCTATTAGCCAAGATGGGCAGGGATGGTCTCTCTAGCCTTTGTTTGCCAGAAGCTGGGAATGAGTGACTGGGGATGGATCACATGATGATTATTTGTTCTGTTCATTCCCTCTGGGGCACCTGGCATTAACCACCATTGGAAGACAGGATACTGGACTAGATGGACCTTTGTTCTGACCCATTACAGCTACTCTTATATTCTTATGCCTCTTTCATATTCCCATTTTCCTACCTTTTCCCTGTCTCTTTCTCACCACACTCTCTTCCTCCCCTCTCTCACTCTACCCTGTTCCCCTGTTCTCCCACCTATCTCTATATCTTTTCCCCTCATTCACTCCATCTCAGTGCTCCACAGACAGGGTTAAGATTCACAGATAACAATGACAGACAATCATCCACAACATGCTTTCAAATTGGGAAAGGAGAATTGGAGAGGCAGGATGTCCATGCTGGAATTTAGCTAGGACAATGGGGTAACAGTGGTAAATGTTGTGGGATCTTTCATACCAACTGCTCAGGACTACAGCTATGCAAATAAAATTTTTTGATTCATTGACAATCCCCAAAAGTCAAAAACAAATTGTTTTGGGCCGACCTGAAAAAGATTTTTTTTTTAATTGTGAGTGAATTAAAAAGAAAAATGTTTGCTTTGGGTCAGATGAAACATTGTATTTGATGCAACACGAGATGTTTCCTTTCAGTTTTGAGCATTTTAAAAGTTTTTAATTAAAAGAAAAGTAAAGGAAATTTCAAAGGGAAAAGCTGTTTTGAATTTAAAAAAAAAATTAAAAAAACATTTAGTTATGAAAATATCACAACAAAATGTTTTGATTTTTTTCTGACATTTGGTGGATTGCCACTTTATAGTCTCACAGCCTGAGTCAGCTGCCCCAGATGAGGCCCGGGTCCCATATTGCAGTGTAGCCACACACTTACTCTCGCCCTCCAAATACTGTCTAGTCCTACCCTGCTCGGCTTGTGAGATATGAAAGGTTCGCATGATAAAGTGACACAGCTGCGGGCAGGAAAAAGAAACAGAGCAAGAGAACTGTGGTAACAAATGAATCTGCTCCAGTTGCATCAGGGAGTAAATCAGTGAAATGTACCAAGCAGGAGACAGTTGAATCAGTACGTTGCTGTGATAAGTCCTTTTAAAGGGGCTGGTAGAATAGGCTGCCCAATAAAAAGAATACACCCCAGCTAGTAGAGAAAGATCAATGAAACGTCTCATACTGCCTCTCAAGGCACAGCCATCCTTGATGTTTGCAGCAACTTCCAGTCCCCCAGTCCTAGGAAAACTTTAATGTTTGATTTTCCTGCACTATATTTTCAAAGAGATGGCCACCGTGGGGGAGCAGGTGGGACAGTGCTGGTTTAAAGGGAAGGTTTGATGGCTGAGGGAGAGAGAGACGCTCCAAAGCTCTTAGGTTATCCAGGCTAACGGCAGAGCTGTTTCTTCACTATGTTTCTTAGTGCTTTATTGCATCAACTTTTCAATGGCTGAAATGATGGATCTTACAAGTGTGTCCTCTGGGGAGAGGATCCCACCGTGTAAGGCCTCACTGGTAGGAATTCTTTAATGCCATGTTAAAGACTAACAAATTTATTTTAGTATGAGCTTTCATGAGCTACAGCTCACTTCTCACGAAAGCTCATGCTGAAATACATTTGTTGGTCTCTAAGGTGCCACAAGTACTCCTGTTCTTTTTGTGGATACGGACTAAGACAGCTGCTACTCTGAAACCTGTCATTAATGCCACGTGTATTCATTACAAACGTTCTGATGCTCAATTTCACCTGAGCTTGGGTCCCTCTAAAAAGCTCCTCCTCTTTCCTGGTTTGTAGATTCCCTCAAAAACCCAGCTGCATGCAACCTTAATTGTTATTTGTATTACAGTAGCACCTAGAAGCCGCAATTAATATCAGAGCACTGCACGTACACAAAACTTCCAACCTAAAAAGACCAAGTGTGGGAGGAAGGCAGCCTCTCATCATCCCCATTTGACAGCTAGGGAGCTGATTCCCAGAGAGATTAAGTGACTTGTGCAAGTTTACCCGGGGAATCTGCAGGAGAGCTGGGATCTGAAACCATATGTTCCAAGTTCCAGTTCAGCACCTTGTCTTGTCTATGCATATGGGTTCTTTTAATCTCTTCCTGCCTTCGGTCAAGTTGCTCCTGATACACGACTCTCTTCAGGCCCTTGCACATGTGAGCTGCACCAATTTAGGGAGCATCCACACTGCAGTCGGAGACGGTTCCTGAGCTAGCTTGGATCTAGCAAGGTCCAGTAGCAATACCTGTGAACCCGTGGCAGCACGGGCTGCATGAGGCCACCAGGGACCCTAGGTACGTACTCAAGTGGCTAGCCCATGCTGTCACAGCTTCTCTGCTATTGTACTGGAGCTTGCTAGATTAAAGCTAGCTCAAGGATATCTATACATGCTCCAGTCACACCACTGGCTGCAGTGTAGACAGATCCTTAGACTCTATCTCTCAGTCTCAAGAAGCCAAGGTGATATGTAAGCGGGTATTAATCACACATTAGTGAGTGGATGTATCCACCTAATTCCTGCATAATCTCTCTCTCTCTCTCTCTCTCTCTCTCTGTGTATGTGTTTATACCATGATCATAACTGTGACCCTGATTCAGCAATGAATTTAACCATGTACTTAACTTTATGCACATACTTAAATCCTACTAATGCTAATGGGCTTTAAGCATGCTTTAAAATGTGTTGCTCAATCAGGCCACAGAGGACTCAAACATCTTGCTCGGTGTAACAGGCCCACAGAGGGGTACCAAAAGCAGGGGATAGTGATGTTGACTTAGATCTGCCTCTCAGTTCAGCCCAAGATATCTACCTGCCCAAACGCATTTGCTTGTCCTGTACCTTCAGCCTAAAAATAGCTTCCCCAGCCCTTCTCATCACTAGCCACTTGTATCTTCCATGCAGGAAATGCTCTGGTCCCACTTAGCTACTAACAAGGCATTCAAATGCAAAGCAGAGGAGGATGTATTAATATCTAATAGGAGTGATGGACAGCGTGGATAGCCTAGGTGCTCTTGCTCGCCCATGCAGCTCCGACACGAAAGCTGATTTCAAATAGTAATACCAAGACATACGTAGAAGCGACATAACATTTTCCAAGCCAATTGATTCCTCAGCAAGAATCCTTGACAGATATATTTTGATCGAATTGTCTAATTGACTACAGTTCTCGTTTTCCTTCAATTCACAACCTTCCACGCCCACGGAATAAATGCAATTTGGAGAACTCCTCTTCAGTAGCAAACTGCAGCTCCTCTGGGGACGCACAGCAGCTTCGCCAATTTTAAATTGTAAACGAAACACCCATCAACCAAGCCTGTCAGAATCTGGCATCTGGTCCTGGGTCCCTAATGTTTCTCTCCCTATCGATTTCAAAGTTAAACAGAATTAAATGAAGACGATGAAATATGAGCAGTCTGCAAGAAGCCAAAGCCAGGTGCATGAGCTGATGACTGCAGCTGGAGATAGACATGGGCTAGATCTGTTTGATATTCAGCTTATGTTTCCCCATGCCTTACTTCATCCCACAACTCCTCATCACATCTATCCCCTTCTCTGTGCTCTTCAGATACCAGCAGAAAGCTATTAATCCTTTCCTCAACTTAGCCTAGGTTCTCAGCTCTTTCACCCTTGCTTCCTTCCCGGTCGCTTGTCCCCCACTCTCCGGCGGCGATTCGGCACGCCAGGGGAGAGGCGGCACTTTCCATAAAATTTCACAAGAGACAGCTTCAAGGATGAAAGATGACAAAGCCATGTCCCTGGCAGACGACACGCCGTCCGCGCACCGGGAGGGGTGCCGAGGAGAAGAGCCGCAGCTGAATCTTTTATAATAATATCAATCGATATTAAAAATGTATGGAGACTGCTCAATTTTTAAAGCATCTTAAATTAATCTTTAAGTACAACTATTTTGCTTAAGCCAAAGGCTTTTTGGTAGCCTTACAAGAGTGTCTCCTTCTCTCCCCGCCACCCCCAAGTGCCCCCCAGCTCAGATCAGTTATTTCAGGAGTTTAAGTAACCAATATTCACCAAGCAGAATTCCCCAGAACTTAGGGGTGTAAAGTGGAATCCTACATGAAATCCACTCTTGATTTAACTGGGCAGTCTAATTTGCCGTGCAGTGTGATGGGCACTATAGGAAATATTAAAATAGCTAATATTAGGCAATATGGGGCAGAAAACATGGTTCCATAGGTAAGCCCCACAGTACCAGGCCAGAAAGGTGTAGAGTGGAGGGGTCTTCGGTGGGGGTCCCACTCCTCTGGCCAGAGCTCTGGCCGGAGCTCCGAAGCCCCACAGCCCCGCTCTCCCGGCTGGAGCTCCGGCCGAAGCTCGGCAGCCCCACAGCCCCGCTCTCCCGGCTGGAGCTCGGCAGCCCCACGGCCCCGCGACTCCAGCCAGAGCACAACAAACCTCGTGGCCCTGCTCTCCTGGCTGGAGCTCCGGCTGGAGCTCGGCAGCCCCACAGCCCCGCTCTCCCAGCTGGAGCTCGGCAGCCCCACAGCCCCTTGACTCCGGCCAGAGCACAACAAACCTCGTGGCCCTGCTCTCCCGGCTGGAGCTCCGGCTGGAGCGCGGCAAGCCCCGTGGCCCCGCTCTCCCGGCCAGAGCATGGCAGCCCCATATCTCCGCTCTCCCAGCTAGAGCTCCAGCCGGAGCACGGCAACCCCTAGGTCCCCCTCCCCCAGCTGGCAATCTGAAGTGCTGCTGAAGACTGGCAGTGCCACATGGTGAGTACAAGCCCTGCCCCCAGGAATCGGGCCCCGCACTTGCTAAAGCTGTCCCTGGCTGTTCACTTCCAGGGCGCAGCACGGTCCATGGTGCCAGATTCCCCCAAACCTAGAACCCCTTCCTGAACCCCAAACTTCTCATCCCCAGCCTCACCCCAGAGCCTGTACACCCAGCCCAGAGCTCTGACCCCCTTCCGCACCCCAAGCCCCTGCCCCAGCCCAGAGCTCCCTCCTATATTCTGAACCCTTCCTTCCTGGTTCCACCCCACAGCCCTCACTCCCGCAGCCATACCCTCTGCTCCAGCCCTGAGCCCCTCCCACACCCCAAACCCCTATCCCCAGCTCCGCTGGGTCACGGGCATCAACAATTTTCTTCAACTGGGTCACCAGAAAAAAAGTTTGAAAACCATGGCCCTAAGGGATGCATTTGTCTGAACCACATGCTCCTCCACACCTGTCAGCTTTTCCCCAGCTCTTAGTTTAATTACAGATGTGTGCTGATTATTCTGGGTGGTGAACCGGTGAGTCCCTTGATTTAGCACTCTTGCAGATACAGCTCACAATCTGCTGAGGCTCAGGCCATATCTACTGTGGATGCTACAAATCTCACACCTACTGTGCTGCTCCTGTGCTACTGTAGCATAGATGCTTCCTGCAGTGACAGAAGGGTTCCCACTGATGTAGGTAGTAGTAGCTGGGTCAACAGAATAATTTTCCCATCAACTTAGTTGCTCCTACACCTGGTGTTAATTCAGCTTAACTACGTCCAAGGTGGATTTTTCATGCCCTTGAGCACCACAGCTACGTCAACCTAACTTTTGAGTGTAGACCAGGCCTCGGGTACAACACTTTGGTGATCAGGCCAAAACCTATTGCTGTCGCAAACGTCCAGCCTTACACAGGAGCAGAGTTCTGCTCAGCCCAGTTGTCGGCCCCAGACTACTGTCTCATCTCACTTCTCACTTCCGTGGGAGCCATACAGGGGATCCTGCCGCCTGATAATTAAAACATCCTGCAGGACAGACAGAGATAAAGGTGCCTGTGAATTCTAATGCCACAGGAGGCTGGCTCAAGGCTCAGTGCCCAGGGCATGGACACAACACGTACTTAAGAGGTTCATTCTAAGTGTATAAGGAAACTACCCACCTGCAACTGCAGCAGGGACTGAGAGAGGAATGACAAAATTATCTCCATTGGGATATGGCCAACGCGCTGAGCCCTACGTTTTAGCACAATGTGCTATGGGCTCTTCTGTGACCACTAATGGCACAGGACTGAGATTTACATTTCATTCAAAAGTCTGCACCAAAAACAGCACGCTGACCACTAGTAGCACATCGGGACACTGCCCGCTGGCTCCGTTTTCCTTTCTTGGGCTTCCCAAGAGCTGCACCCAGAAATCTCCTGTGACAGAAATGACAGCCGTTCTTGGGATCCGGTTTCTACTTTCTTCAGTCCCTCATTGGGCTCAATAGCTCTTTCCTACATGCCTAGGTCCTGCCGCCACCTAGCACTTCCTCAAGCCTCTGCCTCTTAAGGCTTCTGCTCCTGCCCTCATGCCAGGTGACTCCAACCAGGCCTTTCCATCTGGTTGGTATGGCAAGTGCCTTCCCAAATCCATTCTGATCCTGGGTCCCCTGTAGAAGCCTCCCCGCATCTCTCGCTCATTCTCTTCTTTATTGCAACAGGCTTAGGTTTATAGGAAATCCCACCCCTCAGCTCCTATCCTGGTCCTCTGACCCAACTGATAACCCAAGCACAAATCAACCATCTGGGGCTGGATAACAAAGGTACAAGTGGGACAGAGCCTAACTCCCCAAAATGGTCACAGCCTCTATTTGGCACTGATGAGGCCACATCTGGAGAATTGCATCCAGTTTTGGGCCCCCCACTATAGAAAGGATGTGGACAAATTGGAGATAGTTCAGCAGAGGGCAACAAAAATGATTAGGGGGCTGGAGCACATGACTTACCAGGAGAGGTTGAGGGAACTGGGGTTATTTAATCTGCAGAAGAGAAGAGTGAGGGGGGATTTGATAGCAGCCTTCAACTACCTGAAGGGAGGCTCCAAAGAGGATGGAGCTTGGCTGTTCTCAGGGATGGCAGATGACAGAACAAGGAGCAATGGTCTCAAGTTGCAGAGGGGAGGTCTAGGTTGGATATTAGGAAGAACTATTTCACTAGGAGGTTGGTGAAGCACTGGAATGGGTTACCTAAGAAGGTGGTGGAATCTCCATCCTTGGAGGCTTTTAAGGTCAGGCTTGACAAAGCCCTGGCTGGATTGATTTAGTTGGGGATTGGTCCTGCTTTGAGCAGGGGATTGGACTAGATGACCTCCTGAGGTCCCTTCCAACCCTGATATTCTATGATTCTGTCCCGTGACAGGATGCTTGTTCAACACTAAGAAAAGAGTGCCCCCTACTGAATCACTAGCACCTGCTTCCCGATGGGCATGTACACCGCTGCTCCTTTGAAGCCTACCGTCTTGGTGTTCCGCGGGCATCTCAGCTCGCCTTGTGAGCTGCGACAGGAACGCAGGAAAAAGAGGGGTAGAGCGGCAGGCTTCTCCTAATTTGCTGCCTCCCTTCATGTGCTGCAGCTCCCAGCTCATATCTGAGCAGAGTCCAGAGCTTTGCCAGTGGTCCTGGTGTCACTGTCAATGGTGACAGCTGCTCCTGAACGTGAGAGCTTCCTGAACGCAGGAAATGCCAAAGAAATGGCATTCAGCAGGGCAGGGAACTTCTCAGTCACAGTGCCTCTCATAACATATTCAAGGGATGTGGCATTTCTGACTGCATCACTTCTGCCTCACTTGCCATTTAATGTTAAGAGGCTTGTATAGTCAGCAGCGTTTAAAGTGTAATGACTGTTTTCATGCTAAATGCTCTTTTCAATAACCCTGAATTATTGTGTTGGGTTATTGCATTTATAAAATGGCATTTCAAAAAAATAATAATTGTTTTAGAGCTAATTGATGTTTTTAATGGGCTCTGTGCGTGGAAGCTGCACTCAGCAGAGGGATGGGTTTCTGTCCGGGAGACAGCAATAAAGGGAGAAAGGTTTTGACCTGGGCAGCATGGTTGTCGGATCTTCCTCCTCCTCGTCTCACTCGAGGGCTGCTTTTATATGAGCCCTTTTTTACAGCCATTAGAGCTGATACAAGCAAAATAAAGTGCAACCCAGTTGCTTCAAAAAGCTGTGGCCAGTTTAAATATCACATTGCAGCAAATCTGCAGGCACATCCAACTTTACAGCCGTCACTCTGCTGTGCATCATAGGCACTAAAAATTTCACTGTGACAGGACTAGAACTGAGATCCCACTGCTCCAAAAGCAGAGGTCTGTGCCACTTGAGCACTACGTGGCCTATGACACACAGTACAGCAGTTCTGTTTGTATTCGCTAGAGGGCAGTGGTGACACATACACACAGAGGGTTGGTACATTAAGCTCTCACTTAGTCAATGCACTGTCTGGGGAAGACTTCAAAATCCATTTCTAACACGATGTAACTATAATTTGTGGCCACATAGGCCTTTACAAAGGTCACAATGCTGCACATTGTGTGGACACTCACAGCTTCGCAATGACAGCAAGGATGGAACATGGGTCCGCCTGCTTCGAAAGCACAGGCCATTACCACTTTCAGTAAAGGAGAATCACCGCTACCTGTTACCAGTACAGGGTTTATTACACACTAGTGAGCAATTTAAATGTTATCCAGCAGGGGAAAGGAGTGCTCACACTAGTACTGTATTAACAACGAAAGGATTTTAGAACTCTAATTTACTTCTGACCATTTGTGCTGTTTACTCATAGACTCATAGACTCATAGGTCAGAAGGGACCAATATGATCATCTAGACTGACCTCCTGCACAAGGCAGGCCACAGAACCCTACCCATCCACTTTTATAACAACCCCTAACCCAGGACTGAGTTATTGAAATCCTCAAAACTGGTTTGAAGACCTCAAGCTGCAGAGAATCCAGCAGCAAGCGACCCATGCCCCACGCTGCAGAGGAAGGCGAAAAACTTCCAGGGCCCCTGCCAATCCGCCCTGGAGGAAAATTCCTTCCCGACCCCAAATATGGTGATCAGCTAAACCCTGAGCATATGGGCAAGACTCACCAGCCAGCACCCAAGAAGGAATTCTCTGCAGTAACTCAGTTCCCATCCCATCCAACATCTCCCCGCAGACCATTGAGCAGACTTATCTGGTGATAATCCAAGATCAATTGCCCAAATTAAACTATCCTATCATAACATCCCCTCCATATACTTATCAAGCTTAGTCTTAAAGCCAGATAAGTCTTTTGCCCCCACTACTTCCCTCGAAAGGCTGTTCCAGAACTTCACTCCCCTAATGGTTAGAAACCTTCGTCTAATTTCAAGTCTAAACTTCCTAATATCCAGTTTGTACCCATTCGTCCTCGTGCCTACATTAGTACTAAACGTAAATAATTCCTCTCCCTCCCTAACGTTAACCCCCCTGATATATTTATATAGAGCAAGCATATCCCCCCGCAGCCTTCTTTTGGCCAGGCTAAATAAGCCAAGCTCTTTGAGTCTCCTTTCATAAGGCAGGTTTTCCATTCCTCGGATCATCCTAGTAGCCCGTCTCTGGACCTGTTCCAGTTTGAATTCATCCTTCTTGAACATGGGACACCAGAACTGCACACACTATTCCAGATGGGGTCTCACCAGCGCCTTATATAACGGTACTAACACCTCCTTATCCTTGCTGGAAATACCTCGCCTAATGCATCCTAAAATCGCATTTGCTTTTTTAACAGCCATATCACATTGGCGGATCATAGTCATCCTGCTATCAACCAATACCCCAAGGTCCTTCTCCTCCTCTGTCGCTTCCAACTGATGCGTCCCCAACGTATATCTAAAATTCTTATTATTAATCCCTAAGTGCATGACCTTGCACTTTTCACTATTGTATTTCATCCTATTACTATTACTCCAGTTTACAAGGTGGTCCAGATCTTCCTGAATAGTATCCCTGTCCTTCTCCGTGTTAGCAATACCCCCCAGCTTTGTGTCATCCGCAAACTTTATTAGCACATTCCCGCTCTTTGTGCCAAGGTCAGTAATAAAAAGGTTAAATAAGATCGGTCCCAAAACCGATCCTTGAGGGACTCCACTAGTGACCTCCTTCCAGCCTGACAGTTCACCCTTCAATATGACCCGCTGGAGTCTCCCCTTTAACCAGTTCCTTATCCACCTTACAACTTTCATATTCATCCCCATCTTTTCCAATTTAACTAACAGTCCCCCATGTGGAACCGTGTCAAATGCCTTACTGAAATCGAGGTAAATTAGATCTACCGCATTTCCTTTATCTAAGTAATCCGTCACCTTCTCAAAGAAGGAGATCAGATTGGTTTGGCATGATCTACCTTTAGTAAATCCATGTTGCAATTCGTCCCAATTACCATTGACCTCTATGTCCTTAACTACTTTCTCCCTTAAAATTTTTTCCAAGACCTTACATACTACAGATGTCAAGCTAACAGGCCTATAATTACCCGGATCACTTTTATTCCCTTTCTTAAAAATAGGAACTACGTTAGCAATTCTCCAGTCATACGGCACAACCCCCGAGTTTATCGATTGCTTAAAAATTCTCGCTAACGGGCTCGCAATTTCACGCACCAGTTCCTTTAATATCCTCGGATGGAGATTGTCCGGGCCCTCCGATTTTGTCCCATTAAGCTGTTCAAGTTTGGCCTCTACCTCAGTTGCGGTAATATCCACCTCCATATCCACATTCCCGTTTATCATCCCTCCATCATCGCTAAACTCCTCACTAGTCTTATTAAAAACTGAGGCAAAGTACTTATTTAGATATTGGGTCATGCCTAGGTTATCCTTAACCTCCATTCGATTCTCAGTGTATAGCGGCCCCACTTCTTCTTTCTTTGTTTTCTTCTTATTTATGTGGCTGTAGAACCTTTTACTATTGGTTTTGATTCCCTTTGCAAGGTCCAGTTCAATGCGGCTTTTAGCCTTCCTCACTTTTTCCCTACGTGTTCTGACCTCACCAAGGTAGCTTCCCTTGCTAATCCCGCCTTTCTTCCACTCCCTGTAAGCTTTCTGCTTTTTCCTAATCCCCTCTCTGAGTTGCTTGCTCATCCATCTTGGCCTACAACTCCTGCCCATGGTTTTTTCCCCCTTTCTTGGGATGCAGGCTTCCGACAATTTCCGCAGCTGCGACTTAAAGTAATTCCAGGCCTCCTCCGCATTTAAATCCGCAAGTTTCTCCGTCCAATCCACTTCCCCAACTAATTTCCTTAACTCTTTAAAATTAGCCCTCGAGAAGTCGAAAACCCTAATCTCAGATCTACATTCGTTTATCCTTCCATCTAGTTTGAACTGAATCAGCTCATGATCACTCGAACCAAGGTTATCCCCTACCACCATTTCTTCTACGAGGTCCTCACTGCTTACCAAAACCAAATCTAAAATGGCATCCCCTCTCGTAGGTACTTCAACTACTTGATGAAGAAATCCATCCGCTATCACATCCAGAAAAATCTGACCCCTATTATTCTTGCAAGCACTCGTCCTCCAGTCTATATCCGGGAAGTTGAAGTCTCCCATAATCACACATTTCCCCTTTGTGTTTACTTCATTAAAGACATTAAAGAGGTCTCTATCCATATCCAAATCAGATCTCGGCGGTCTATAGCATACCCCAAGTACTATCTCAGGGGAAGCTCTAGTTGCTTTTTTACCCAGTGTGATTTTTGCCCAGACAGACTCTGTCTTATCCATTCCATCACTTCTTATTTCATTACAGTTAATCTCATCATTGATGTACAAGGCTACTCCACCACCTTTGCCTTTCTTCCTGTCTTTTCTAAACAGCACATAGCCTTCAATACCTGTACTCCAGTCATGAGTACTATTCCACCAGGTTTCTGTTATCCCTATAATATCCGGTTTCACTTCCTGCACCAGTAGCTCCAGTTCCTCCATCTTGTTACCTAGGCTCCTCGCATTAGTGTACAGACATTTTAATTTTTGGCGTTTGGCGTCAGTGGCATTCTTTCCCCAGTCGTGCACAGACCTTCTACCACCAGCATCACCCGTTAATCTGGTTTCTACTCCATTATTCCTCCTTGGATCAATTCTTTGGTCCGCAAGGGTATCCCCTCTCACTTTGTTTACTTCCCTCTCCAGGTTATATTCCGGCGTGGAGATCTCCTGAACATCTCCCAACCATCTCCCCCAACTTCCTAGTTTAAAGCTCTCTTGATGAGGTCGGTGAGCCTCCATCCTAGAAGTCTATTTCCCTCCTTGCTTAGATGAAGTCCATCCTGAGCAAACAATCGTCTGTCCGTAAACGCTTCCCAATGACCGTACATCCCAAAGCCCTCCTTATAACACCAATGCCTGAGCCATCTGTTGATCGCCATAATCTTGTCACTCCTTCGTCGCCCTGCTCTAGGAACCGGCAGAATCCCACTGAAGATCACCTGAGCCTCGATTTCTTTGAGCGTCTTCCCCAGTCTGGCATAATCCTCCTTGATACAGTCCAGCGAGTAACTAGCCGTATCATTCATTCCCACATGAAGGACAATCAACGGATTCTTTCCCGCTCCCGCTATGATCCTATTCAGCCTCAGGTCCACATCCTGTATCTTAGCCCCTGGCAGACAGCACACCCTTCTGTTCTCCCGATCAGGTCTAGTTACAGGCCTGTCTATTCTTCTCAGTAAAGAGTCTCCAATCACATAGACTTGCCTTTTCCTGGCGACAGTGTGATTCTCCGGTCTATCCTCCACACCAGCTGGCCGCAAGTCCTCTCGATTTGTATTCGCCCTTACAATCCTCCTAGGGCTCATACTTGGTGTCGCCTCCATTGACTCCTCCCCTCTTTCTGCAGGACTAGCTGCTCGTCTCTTTTTCCTTGCCCTCTCTCCTTCAGCAGCTTCCTGTGCTCCATCTTCATTTTCCAACTCAGCAAACCTGTTCCTGAGTTCTATTTCTCCATCGCTGGCCCGTCTTTTCCTCTGCCTGGTTCTCCTAGTCACATGCTTCCACCATCCACTTTCCTCACCCAGCAGCCCCTCCTCAGAGTTCTTTGGTCCTGCTTCTATCCGCTCATCTGAGCTTATCCCTTGTGCCTCATCATGTCTGTGTTCCGTCATCTGCTCAAACCCCCTTCTAAACTCAGCCAGAGTTTCCACCTGCATCTCCAGTCCTCTTATCTTTTCTTCCAGCAGCTCTATCAGGCGGCACTTCATGCAGACAAAACTCCTTTCAGGTGCCCCCTCCAGGACCACGTACATGCCACAGCTACCGCATCCGGTCATCCTCAGTGTGTCTCTACCTGCTGCCTCTGCCTCAATCATACCCTTCCAACTCTGTGCCTGGCAATCCACGCCTCACACCGCACCACAGGCCACCAACAAGCACTGGACCCCTGCCCCTTCCCTTGTCTGACTTCCTGGTTTCTCTGCCTTGGTCTCCCCTGTAACCTCCCCCTGGGAACTCCCCTGTTAGCAGCTCTGTTTGCTGGCTCCTGTGCTGCTGCAGCTGTTTTTGCATTTCATTCAGCACAGACAATGGAGCTATGCTAGCCATTTCTGGATGCATAGAGTTTAAATCTCAAAGGGAACATTATGATCATCTAGTCTGACCTCCTGCATAATGCAGACCAAAGAATTTCATCCAATAATTTCTGCATCTACTAGCACAATGCCACACTGCTCTGGTTGCACAAGGTGCAGGGAATGTATGCATGAAAACGTCATGAAAACTTCTGTATTAATGCTAAGTTGGGCTTTCTATATATAAATAAAAAAGCAAAACCTACACACTGAGCCTAAAACAACCTGACAGTGTTGTTTTAAGCCTGCAGATGCTGTATTTGACCCTGTGACCAAGATAAGAAGATAGTACTTGCTGCCAATGAACCTAGAATCTTCAAGATAAAGGCTGAAAATGAAACCCAGGTTCACCCTACAGACTCAGAAACTTGAAAGCAAATAAACTGAATCTTAATAATAAAATAAAATAATAATAATAATAAACACTGGTGATTTTTAAGCCAATTGCATGAATGTTTGGGGCCTGACACATGACTTTTGAATGTCTGGTATTAGCAATGCAGGTCACCATTACCCTACACATGATTAAGTCATTTACACAAGCACAGAGTGTGAAATGTGGATTCTGACTGGGGAGTGTTTCACACTCACATTGCACTAGTGAAAATGACTGCACAACAGGCACTGGAGAACTGGGCCCTTCAGTCAGTGGTGAGCTGAAGCTGGTTAGCACTGGTTCATGAAAACTGGTTGTTAAATTTAGAAGCTGGTTTAGAACCGGTTGTTGAAGGAGTGGGCTAACTCTGGCCCACGGGCTACATCTTGTCCAGCCCCCCTGAGCTCCCGGCTGGGGAGGCTCCCCTGGCCCCTCCCCTGCCTTTCCCCCTCTCACAGAGCCTGGCGCCAGTGCTCTGGACCACTCCTGGGCAGCTCTGCAGCTTCTGCCGCCTTGAGCGGCATGGTAAGGGGATGGGGCTGCGAGCTCCAGGGGGCCACATGACATCCATACATGCTGCCCTGAGCAGCATGGTAAGGGGGCCAGGCCGGGGCTGGGAGGAGAAGTTGGATAAGGGGCAGGGCGAGTTTGGAGAGGGTGGAGGTTCTGGGGGGGGGCAGTCAGGGGATGTGGAATAGAGGGGGTTGGGAAGGCGTGGGAGTTCCGGGGGTGGTGGTGGATGGGGTGGTGGCAGTCAGGGGACAGGGAGCGGGGTGAGTTGAGTAGGGGATTGGTCCCTAGGGAGCAGTTAGGGTGGGGGGTCTCAGGCTTGTACTCACGAGTGGCGCTTAATAACCGATTCCCTACCGGGTCATTATCGGCACTTCGGCAGCGGGTCGTTCACTCGCTCTGGCTCTTCAGTGACACTGAAGGACCCACTGCTGAAGTGCCATCAAACCCGGAGCAAGTGAAAGACCCACCACCAAAGTGCCGCCGAAGACCTGGTAGGGAACCGGTTATTAACATTCTGGCAGCTCATCACTGCCTTTAGTCATGGGTAAAGTACTTACAGAAACACACGGTGGGGACTACAGACTATAACAACAATCATGGAACAACACTTTTGGCCAGGGACCATCTCTTTTGACATCCAGTATATCTGTAGAGTGCTTACCCTGGCCTCTAGGAGCTACAACAGGGCAAATAATCGTTCCTGACTCTCTGGTGCAATGTGACACTTGCTCTGTACGAAGAATTACTTGAAATTCACACCTACACTGGGAAATTATTTAGCAAACTTTAATTACTTAACAAAAGCAGCAATGATATTTCTAAGCGGAGAGAGCACCCATAAATATGGTGCCATAAATAAACTGCTCCTCAGTAACATGAATTAATTTGTATTTAATTACGAGAAATTGCTATCAATTACTAAACATTCCTTGCAGAATAGGCAAATCCTTTTAAGGACAATATCGCTTTCTAATTGAAAGTAATTTCCCCCTTCTCTAGCTCTGGATCATGTGGGGTGCTCAGCTGTAATGGGTGTCTCTCAGTGATCTGGGGGCTCAGGATCTTGCAGCATGAAGCCTTGTGACAAACGCGCACACAAAGTGACTTCTGTGTATTTGTTTAGGTATGGATGCCCTTAGTCATTTTCAGTAACGCCTTGAAGCCAATGAGACAACTCATGCTCTTTGATGTATGCAAGGATCATGAGAACCTGACCCCTGGATTTCACACACAATAACCCCAGGGAAGCGGATGAAAATCCAGGGCATGATTTAAAAAGGAGCTGAGCGGCCACAGGTCTCCCCGACATGGATGGCAATAGATCACTTAGGCTATGATTCAGGGAAGCGTTTGATTTAGTCCATCCATACTCAGGATAACACTAAAAGAATATATTTAACTTTAGACATGTGCTTAACTCCTATTGGTATCAATAAGATCTAGGCACATGCTCAAGTGCTGTCCTCATTGGTGGTTCTCTAGCACCGGGGCTGTCGTCTTCTGTGTGTTTTAAGAACAGGTTGGAGATGGTCTAGGTATGCTGGCCATGCCTCAGCACTAGGGGCTGGACTTCATGGCTTCTTGAAGTCCCTTCTAGCCCTGCTTTTTTATGATCCTACAAGTTTTCGCTGCTTTTCTGTGCAGCGTCTAGCACAATGGGGCCCTGATCCTGGTGTGGAGTTCCTAGGTGCTATTGTAATACAAATACATAGCAGCCACATCAGCACCTCTGAAAATCAGGTCACACTAGCCACAACAAACCAAATCAATGCATTAGCAAACCAGTGACGGATCCCATCCAACAGAAGGCATGGGATGGCAGAAGCCTCCTCCTCCCACCCCCTAAAAACTGAAATTAATTCTAACCCTGGGGATGTAGCAATATACCTCAGTTCCTACTGCAGATCCATCATTGAGCTCTGGCCCTCCCCCATGCCACACCATTTAACTTCTTCCTCCTCTCTGGAAGGGATAGAGCCATTTCACAACCCTTCCCCCATTAGATGGGGGCGGAGGCTGAACTGATGTCAGGGCATATGTCCCTGCTGCAGCAGGTTGGCTGCATGGCACAGTGGGCTGCTTCCCCCTCTGTGCCTCCTCTCCCAGCAACCCTGTACAGTTTCTGTCTCATCTTCTGGTGTTTTCTGCTTTGCTGTTGGCATACCATCCTCTCAGTGCAGTTAATTACATCCATGCTGAGTGTGAAGGACAAGCTGATTCTCAGAAGAGCCAGAGGCAATCCAATCCAGCCCACTGCTCTTGCAAAACATCTTCCATTGTCCCGATGTACTGCAGCTGAGGCTGCTTCCCCCAGCATGCTGCAGACGTAGGGCCCATGGGGGGTTCTCTGCCACATGCCACCACCCCAACATGCTCTCACCTCCCAAACTGCCCAGCGAGGCCATCTGACTGCTGCATCCATGTCATGATGCCCGAATACGGGCTGCAAATACCCCTCAGCTGGTGCTATTTCTCCTTTCTTCTCCTCAAAGCCCAGCTCTTCAAGAAACGTTTCTTCGTTTCTCTTTCTAGTTATTAGATTATGGTAGCACCTACAGGTCCCAGTTTATGTAATTTCTAATTGTGGGGGGCAAGAAGTCCTGCATATCGTTCTTCACACTGAGGAAGAGAGCGAATTTTTATGAGCTTGCACTGTGCAGATTTTTCTACGCAGTGCAAGACAGTATTATTTTCGGCTTATCTCCCAAAAGGAGGGTGCATGTAAGTGCTAGGGAGAGACCTCTCACACAGAGCTGACTTCAGTCTGTGTCTGCAGCAAGGTGTGTGCTGCAAGAGGCTGGAGAGCCTAATCCAGCAAAGCAGGGAGAGGGAACCCAGGCTGGTTGAGCAGGAGAGGCTCAGTGAAATCCCAGTACATCAGGTGGCTTCCCAGAAGGGGGATCCAAGCCGTCACACCCCGCTCTTCCAAATGGAGCTCAGAGCTGGGCTACACTAGAAAATAAGATTGATCCAGCTACCTCATTCAGGGGTGAGAAAAATCGACACTCTTGGGCGACATACATAGTTAAGCCGACCAAAGTCCCTGTGTAGACAGCACTAGGTTGACAAAAGGATTCTTCCATCAACCTAGCTACCACTTTGCTACTGGATTAACCTCTCCCGTCAGCGTAGGTAGTGTCTACACTGAAGCACTACAGGTGCACTGCTGTAGCATTTCAAGTGTAGACAAGCCCTTGGGACCTGTGCCGGCCGTCACTATCAGACTGGGCTGTGAATGTAGTCAAGGGCTGCCTCCATGGCCACACCTGAAAGCTCAGCTGTAGCAGGATGTGCTGTCACACATAGCCACACGCCGAGGGATCCTTGCTTGTCACCAAGCTGGCTCTGGTACAACACACACTGAACAGCAGCAGTCCTGCCCTTAGCATGACAGTGTCATTCCCACTCCAGAAGGAAGAGAGAGGGGAAGTTTTCTGCACCAGACTTGTTAGACTTGCTGCTTTCGAAGGACCAGCCAGGCCTTGATTAGAAGAGAAGTTTCACAGGGCTCGTCTACATGTGGAATGCTACCGCTGCACAGCTGGGCTGCTGCAGGGCTTCAGTGTAGACACTCCTGGGGGAGCATGTAGGGGGAGCAGAGGGGAGCTGCTCATGCTATATGTGCTGTGTGGTCAAAGAGAGCCTGCTGCTCCCCAGGAATGTCAATCCAGCACCAAGACATTATTCAGTCCGCCCCCCTTGGACAAGGCTGATGCTACAAGGGAGACAAGCATCATCTATGGCAGGCACAGCTGATGACACGCACATCTCCAGCGAACAATAACGGACCTTCTGTGTCTAATCCGTCATACTTGATGCAGATCTCTTATCCTGAAGTGTTGTCAATGAGGTTTTAATTTAGAGTTAATTAGACAAATATTGCATGTTAAACACCCATTGATTATTAAGACACAGTAAACGCCTCTGCAGTACATAATGGACACGCTGTATTATAACTAGGACGAGACGGGAAAATGTCCATAGCTGTTTCTAATCATCAGCTGGTAATTAACATCCAATAACTTGCAACTTGGTTTATCGTTATAGATTCAGGAAGGCAGCAATTGTACTGTATGCTAATTAAATAAAACTGGACTATTTAAGACATATAAAGCTTTAACAACTATGTAACAGATATACACAGTTGTGGAACTTTAATAACTACCACACAGCTTTCCTGTGCATCATTTGGTAAAATTGGTCTTCTGTTAAATATAACATTGTGGGTGAGATTTTCAGAAGCAAACAGCATTGGACTAAAGGCCAGATTTTTAAAGGTATATAGGTGCCTAACTCCCATTGACTTAAAAAACTGGCCCTATTGAAAAAACTGTGCTAACATTGAAGGAATGGCATAGCTCCCAATGAGTTCTGTGAAATGAGAATGGAGTTAGGCCAGCACTGAAAGCCCCATCTGATAAGCAAGGGGCAAATTTTGCAAACGTGAGGACCTAAAGTTGGGCTCCTAAAATCGATATGTCGCTACTCACATACAAATGGTCTGATATTCAGAGATGCTGTCAATGGGAGCCAAGGGGGACATGGTACCTTTAAAAAAAAATCAGGCCATTTTGATAGAGGTGCTTACCTATGGATTTAGGTGCCCGTCTTTGCAGACTGTGGTCAACCTTTATTTGGGGGCCAGCATGAAATGATCCCGGTGGGAATCGGACTATTCCTACTGGCCAGGTGTCTGCATCAGCAAGCCACAGGCACAAATGGCAGAAGGCAAAGAAATGACTGGAAAGCATGGGTGGCGGGTATCAGAGGCTGGAGGAGGCTGCATCTCCTCAAACTCATAGACTCATAGACTTTAATGTCAGAAGGGACCATTATGATCATCTAGTCTGACCTCCTGCACAATGCAGGCCACAGAATCTCACCCATCAGCTTCTATAACAAGCCCCTAACCTATGTCTGAGTTATTGAAGTCCTCAAATTGTGGTTTGAAGACCTCAAGCTGCAGAGAATCCTCCAGCAAGTGACCCGTGCCCCACGCTGCAGAGGAAGGTGAAACCCCCCCAAGGCTTCTGCCAATCTGCCCTGGAGGAAAATTCCTTCCCGACTCCAAATATAGCGATCAGTTAAACCCTGAGCATGACAAGGTCCCACCCACGCTCCGCCCCCAGGCCCCTCCTACTGCATTCCACTCGGCATGGTTCCAGTTTCCTTGTGGAGTGGCCCTGGCTCAGACCATGCCACCTGCTTTCCGGCGCTCCGGGACTGGGGTGGTGCCAACTGCCCCCCCAGCACTCCGGAACTGGCATGAGGGGGTTGGGGTTGCTCCGGGCCTGTGAGGTACTAGCCAGCAGTGGGGGGGTTCTGGGCTCTGGCAGTGGGTACAGAAGGGGCGGGGCCTCAGTTGGAAGGGGCGTGGCTGGTGGGCTGGCCTCCCCCCGCCAACGGTTCACAACCCGCCAATGCTGGAAAGTGAACTCTCCCCTCTCCTTCTGAAAGTGGTTCTTACATAAGAGATCAGACATGTTGGGGGAGGGGTTCACACTGATGCTTCCTGCGCTGTATCTATTCTGCGACTAACTAGATGAGTCTCCAGGTCAGTCAGCCTGGCACCTGTCAGCAGCACTATGTTGGCTTCAAGGCTGGGAGTTTCAAATGAGCCAGCAGGAGTTCGGCACTCACCTCCTCACTGCATTTCAGTGGGATTTCTTCAGGCTTCTTTGAGAATCCTGCCCTACATGTCTAAAAATAATGAAACATCAAATCAGATGCATACGCTTCTGGATCACTTTTCAGCCAAAGAGCTCAAAGCTCTGTGCAAGTGTAGCATTCTTGCCCTTTTACAGAGGTGGAAACTGAGGGAGAGAGAGCAGAAGTGACTTGCACACCTTCACATAGAGTCAGTGGCAAAGCTGGGGAGAGAAACTAGGTCTCCTGACTCCTAGCCCTGTGCCTCTACAGAGATCTCTCTTGATCTATGTAGACCCTCCCACACAACAAGATGTACGAAGCAGAGCTGCCAGGTCTTTAAATTAACACTGAGACTCATGGTAGTAATCCAAGGCTGCTAGTGAGTTGAGACACAGCAGCTGCCATGGATTTAAAAGACAGTTACACACAACGAAACCCAGAATCTTGAAAAAAATGTGTCTAATTTCAGGCTGAATCTCAGATTCAGATCATGTTCCTCAAAGACTTGCTAACATTTACAAACCTTTAGAGTAGCCCTGGCCCGATTTATGGTTTCACCCAGAAATCATCGGTAATCCACCACTTTGTTGCATTTTCAATGCACTTGCAAATTTTGATTGAGCTTTTGGTTTAGTCTGAAACTCACAAGGGTGCAAACTCTACAGGAACTGAAACCAGACCTAATGTCTCTTGTAGGCACTAGAGATAGGACTGATCTGAGAAGACAGCGCTGAACTTTCCTAAACATCAAGGAAATCTAGGTCCTGTGTTCTGGTTTAGATCATATGCCTTCCAGTGAGGACGCCAAGACACGAAACTCTCCTCCAGATCAGAACTTCTCCAAAAACCTGGGGGAGTCAGATCCATGTTCAAGTTCCATATTCAATACCGCTAACCCCCTTGAGTGAAAATGCTTGACTTTCGCCACAGTTCGTACACCTGAGGTACATTTCAAATGACAGAAAAGGGCTCCTTGATATCACAACTTCCTAAATGCTGTCATTCCCTCACATCTCCTGCTATGGGTTTCAAGCTGTTTAATCATCCCCAGAAGCCTCTGCTGGGATTCTGATGGCCCCACAGGGCATCTTACCTGTAACAAGCCAGCTGATCAGAAAAGACACGCACAAGCTCCAGTCTGAAGTGATTTACCACTAAATAATAAACAAAGGGAATCAATAAGTGTCACACGATGTCACAGAACCAAACTGGGTCCCGTCAACCCTTCACCGGAGAGGCAGGAAGCACGATGCCTGCTCACAGCTCAGGTCTGCTGCGTGCTGCTGCGTTTCCTCCTCCTCTTCAATATCGCACCATACAGGGCCTGATTCTGTGTGGAGCAGGGGCCTGGCAGGGAGGTGCTGGGCACTCAGCTCAAGTCAATGAGAGTTGGGAGTGCTCGGCACCTCGCAGGCCCAGGCCCCACTGTTTGCAAAAAGCAGCAGCAGCAGCATGCTTGAGTATGAGGCTGAAGGGAAAATGGTTTCTGAATGGGAACAGTGTGCAGGGAAGCACCCTGTTAAGTGCAAAAATGCCATCACAAGGATTGCTATAGCAGGGGACTTTGCAAGGACAGGGCAGGATTGAGATGCATTGGCAGAGCAGCACGACAGGTACAGGCCTGGAGTGAGAGCATGTGCCTTGGGTCAGCACCAAGCTGTATCTGAAGAACTAAGCTCGGGGTCAGCACTAAGAGAGCTGGCAAAGGTGCAAGCCAGGACTGAGGTTATTGGCAGAGCTGTGCTGGGGAGAACACAGAACAGCTGGGGGTGCTGCAGGTGAGGATGGGGGGAATTGGCAGAACTGGGGGGCAAAGAGGGCAGGGACTGGAACAACAGGGGGTGGGTGCTGCAAATGACAATGAAGAATCTTCCCCCCTGCCTGCTCCAAGACTGAGACAACTGCAGCAGAATCCTAATTTCTGGGATGCTGCTCCTGGAGAGGACACCAGGGGAGGAGTAGAAAGCGGGTGAGGGCGGAGAGACAGAATGCTGTCCCAGTACATCAATCACTGACAGCCAGGGAAGTTAATGTACCACTTAGAAGGTGGAACAACTTTTTTTTCTTTTTAAAGGGAGGAGATTTCTGCAGACAGGCTGCCCCAGTAATTGATTTACCAAGGCAATAAAAGAAAAAAAAATCAAGACAAAATGCTTGGACTACATCTCTGGGCGTCTGCAAGTGATGTTTGTGGAGTCTGGGCAGTCCCTCGCTCTCCTTTGAAATCTGTGGTGGTGCTGTTGGGGCTGACCGCAAGTTACCTTGGGCTGTTATTACAGCATAGTTTAGGGGGGAGCTAGTAGTGAGCTGGCTTTGACCACACGGGCTCGCTTGCAGCCACTCCACTGAATAAACAAGTAAAGAGATAAGCGAGACCTCAGACTGTGAAGTGCGGGACCAGGAAGCAATAGTGTTTCCTGCCAGAGCTTGCTTGTGGGTCAATATGCGCCCCCTGAGAAAGAGATGGTGATAAAAACGGCTATGTGAATTGCTTTAGACGAACAGTCTCACTTGCGGACCCTGGCCTTGTGGGTGCCCAGGAATTCCCTATGCTGGAGCAGCACCCGCTATGAGCCCTCAAGGACAAGGCTGGAGGGTCCGGGACTGTGCGCAGCAGAAGGGGCGTAAGCATTGATTCTTTCTTGCTTGGGCGCTGGAAAGCAAGTATTTAGTAATGCGTGAAGGCTGGGAAGTTTATTATATCTTGGCAATAATATCAGTTATATTTATGCACCTGGTGTGGCTTAATTGAGTGTATCCGAGGTACTCCCCCCAACCCCATTTGGCTCAACAGGTGCTTAATTAGTCTGTGGGACAGTTTGGAGAAGGTGTTAGCAAGCTCTGCAGGATGGTGGCTGGCTCTGTGATAGGTTCCAGAACCCCAACAGCAATGAAATGGAATATAATTGTTGCCCTTGCTGGTCACAAACCTGCTCCCATAACCCTGTAACAGAGCTGCCCTTTACAAGACTCTCTACAGAATGCAAGGAGGTGATGCTAATAAACAGGCTTTGAGAGAAATTACTCTAAAAATATTTTAGACTTTAATAGAGAATGAGATAGTTTCAACAGGCTGTTAAGACCATCCTATAGAATTCTACAGCCAGCATGGGAGTCTCTATTAAATTCTATAGGGTGATTCAAATGCCCTACAGAAAAGTGAACACTCTATTAAAGTCCACAGAACTGTCAGCATCAGACCTTTGCCACCAGGAAACATTTTACGGACCTGGGTGATATTCCAGAGTGTGGACCTAGCAGATATTTGAGCCAGAAGAACAGATGTGACAAAGCTACGTCAAGCCATAAACCTGACCGTGTCTAAAGCACACACAGGGACGGATACTTTATGCGGGGGATGGCATAGCGTGTCAGTGAACCTCTGGTTTTGGCTTCATGGGGTCCTGGTGACAAGTGTGACTCCCCCACATTGTCTGTGCATTTGACTCCTGTGCATATCCACAACACAGACCCCTGGAATCTTTCACCTTGGAATCCCATGCGGGCTCTGCCTGTGGGACTTATCCACAGACAAGGAAGAGAGACTGGGATACTAAAGATATAGGATGCAGGATGGCTGGCAGGCTGGGCAGACAGCAGGGCCCTTGGATGGGTGAAGCCCTAAGCAATACAGAGTTACTACAGGCCTAAAGAGGGCCTACTTATGTTACTAATCCACAAAGAGAGTTTCTATTGGGAGCTAGGGCTGGAGAATGGCTGCCAGTGGGTGAACCTCGGAAGGTCATAGGGCCAGAAATGCATAGGGAAACCTGAGTTATCTGAACTGTACCTGCACTAGAGATGAGATCAAGTGGTACATTCAGGTTCAAGGCAATGTAGCAGGGCCGCCTGGAGGATTCAGGGGACCTGGGGTCTTCAGTGGTGGGGGGCCCCCGCTGCCGAAGACCCGGCACTTCGGCGGCGGGTCCCGGGGCAGAAGGACCCCCCACCGCTGAATTGCTGCCAAAGACCCGGAGTGGAAGAAGCACCGGGGGCCAGGCCCCATGAGAGTTTTCCGGGGCCCCCAGAGCGAGTGAAGGATCCCACTCCAGGGCCCCCAGAAAAACTCTCATAGGGGCCCCTGAGGGGCCTAGGCCTGGGGCAACTTGCCCCTCCCCCTCCTCCGGTGGCCCTGCAATGTAGTAGGACGAGCTGATCCGGGGGAGCAGGAGTAGGATGGGCTCATTTGCAAAATCCCAAAACCAAGATCCAAGTTTGTATTTTGCACACCCTTGGTATCTGGGGCCTGGGTTCAGGTCTATTTCTAAGCCAAACCACTCAAGACTGGGACATCTGACCAGGAATCGCCTTAGAATGCTAAACAGTTGACGTAACACTCGGCAGACACTCAGACCTTAGGATGGGGAGTATGGAATAAATACCAAGAGCAGGTGGATGGGAAGGAGCGAGAGAGGGAGAGCGTGAGCAAGCCAAAGGTTTCCAGTCGTGCGAGGCATTTACAGGGGTGCCGGAACAATTTGTATAGTGGGGGTGCTGAAAGCCACTGAACCAAACTGTAAACCCTGTCTATGATGGAAGCCACTTCAAGCCAGGGGATGTGGGAACACCCTCAGTACCCGTAGATCCTGCACCTGTGGGCGTTTACCTGCACACTGAAGCAAGCACCGAAGAGTGGTGAGATAAGCTGGGGAGGCGTCACAATAGATCAAGGATTCTTCAGGTACAAGACAAAACCAGTTCTAGAAACCTAACAGAAGTGTGTTTAAAGCCTCCAGAGGATATCAATTGAGAGCCTGTCACTTGGTGTCCGGATAACTTTCCGGGCAGCTCTCGGGGCTTGTTAAGTCTCACTTGCTTGGGCTGCATTGCAGCACTAGTGGCAGGGCTGCCTGAAAGCAGAAGCACTGAAATTGGAGATGAAAAAGACAGATGACTCCTCAGTGCCTCATCCGTTCCCCTCCCCCACTCCCAGCTAGCAATACCCAATCCCCTGCGCTATATTCCCAACTCTTGTGCTCTATCCAGCATGGTTTTCATTGCGATTTGAACAATCAAGCCATTGTCTGCTCCCATTCCTCTTGGGAACAGACAACGGCTTGATTTCATTGCACAGATTCCTTCACCACTTCCCATGGGGCAGGGCTGTCTGGTTTGGAAATATGACCAGAATTGTCTCCATCTGGCAAATCAGGCACCATTTGGGGGATGGTGAGAGGTGCGTCTATTAATTGAATGCTATTGGTTTCCAGGTTGCTCAAAACATGTAGTTAATCCTCTAAAATTCTCTGTTAGGGCAAATTATTAGTGACTTTATGGAGTACATCCATTCAGGCTTGAATCTGCAGAAAACTCCTGAAGTAACCCTACCACCACTGAGTCTTCTGTGAACCCTGGCATGGATTCCTTAGATTGTCTATCCAATTTACTTTGCCAAAAATTCTTGATTAAAAACAATGTGCAGAATCTTTCTAGGGCATTGGCTCCACTGGTTATTAGCCCCAACTTCAGCAATCAGTGGCCAGACGTTGGCATAGGTGCACCAGGGCACACCCACGAGGAAAGCCACAATTTACAGCAGTTGGTCTTGCTTGAAACTTGGGTTGGCTCAATTAGTACAAATCACTCTCGTCTACACTAGGGGTCAGCAGCGATGCAGTTGTGCTGGCCACTGATAGCTGGAGTCATGGCTATTCCCTACTGGAAATGAGACCCAGGACGCTACCAAAACAAAACCACTTTTAAGATAGCATGTCCTGTTTCCACTTCAGAGACTCTCCTATGCTCTCGAGTATATGGCATTGGTGACACCTTTACTGCAATACCATGTCCAGTTCTGGTGACTGCACTTTGAAAAGCATGCTGAAAAATTGGAGAGGGTTCTAGAGAAGAACCGCAAGAATGGTTCAAGGTCTGGAAAACATGCCATACAGGGGGAGGGTTCAGGAGCGCCATCTGTTTAATTTAAAGAGTAAGATGTTATTTAATCGCTGTCGATAAGTACTTACATAGGGAGAGGATTTCTGAGAGTAGAAGCTGAAACTGGACAAATGCAAACGAGAAACAAGATGCAAATGTTTAACACTGCGGATAATTAACCATTGGAACAATTTATCCAGGGATGTGGTGGATTCTCCAACTAGAAGTTACGGGCTTGATGCCGGAATTACGAGATGACACTCTATGGCCTGTGTTATGCAGGAGATTAGTCTAGATGATCATAGCAATCCTGCTGGCCTTAAAATCTTTGATTCTCTGACTAAACAGCTCCTTCCTCCAGAGCGATAACCATTCCAGTTACCTTACACATCCGCAAAAGATGCTCTGCTCTCCTGGCACCCTAACTTCAGTGAAGTCTGAATATTCCTCCCACAGATGTGAAGGAAGCAAGGCTGTTTCAAACAGTACCAGGACCAGCCGGTGTAATAATTACACAGTTAAACATAGTAATTAAAACAAAGCAAAAAAAAAACTAATCAATTTCACTTAATGGAATATATGTGAACAAGGAGCAAGGCGAGGGAGGGCAGGCGAGGGAAAGAGAGATCTTATGCGACATGCATACTAACTGCTTCCAAATGAAGCCACTGCTGCAGTGAGCCCCAGGCCTGGCTGCTTCTCACAGTAACTTCAAGTCTCCCTGGAAATGGTTCAGGGTACGTCTACACGGCAAAAAAAATAAAGACCTGGAGCAGGAAGTCTCAGAGCCTGGGTCAACTAACCAGGGCTCATGCTACGGGACTGAAAATAGCAGTGCAGACATTCAGGCTCTGGCTGGGCTCTGAAAACCTCCCACCCTCACCAAGTTTTAGACACAAGCTCCAGCCCCAGCCAGAATGTCTACACAGCTATTTCTAGCCCGCTGGCATAAACCTGAGTCTGTAGACCCAGGATCTAAGACTCGCTGCAGTGTGGACGCAACCCTCTTCCCTTGGAGACCTGTCACTGCATCAGGGCAACTCTTGTGATAGCACAAAAGACTTTAAATCCGGCTTTAACGGCCCGGATTGAATTAAATGCATCGTAAACAGCCTCTCCGTTTAAGGGGTAGGCATGGGAGCTTGCTTTCTCCTCTCTGCTAAAGGCTCTCTCCCTATTTATGGAATGATGAGTTGACTGTGGGCTACGTGCTTCCTTTTTTTTTTTTATGACATCTGATCAAGAGGGTTATAAAACGCGCTGCGGTAATAAACGCGGCGCGAGGAACCTGCTGCAAAGCATGGCAGAAAAAGGAGATACTGTTGTGAGGATGTATTATTAATAAATGAAGTAGGGTGATTACAGGGAAGCATAGCAGTATTCCACAAGCTGGGGCAAAGCAATGATTTAGGAAGGGCAAAGGATAGAAACACATTTAAGATGCTGAAGATGGGCTTTAGGAGTCCTGAGGAGTGGGAGGTCGATTGGGGGTCACTGAAATAGCAAAGCCAAGATTTGTGTTTCTTATCTCTGAAGCTTTATACAGTTGGCACCATCTTGATTGCACAGACTGTATGGGTCCATCTTCGCAGCAGAGTTAGCCTGGGGTCTTACTAGGGTGTTGCCCCAAACCCCTCTCCCCTCCACCCATCAAACTCACACACATTTGATGGTGCTTTAAACCTGAGCTGGCTGGGCCATTTGGAGCTACAAGCTAAAGCTTGAGTGAGGCTTTCACATGGGCTGGTAACCCACCCACTTTGCAGTAAGGCTGCAGGCTAAACCTCTGAAACTCTGATAGCCCTTCAAAGCCTTCCCACAATTCCCTCCTGAGTGCCCAGAAGAACAGACAAGTTCTCCCACAATTCATGGGAAAGAATCATAGAGCAGCATAGCTTATTGTGGCACAAAGAACCACTGATGGTGGCCCCTGAAGTCCTAAGCGACACACATGGCAGAGCGCGGCACCAATGAGGATGCAGTAACTGGGGTAGGGCTTTGCCAGGTGGCTGCTCAGGCCCAGGTGCGAGTTAATTCTGCAGAGAAGATGTACTTTACATGGCCGGGTTTGTACTCGGGTGAGGAGGCAAGGAACCTGGGAAGGGACTGGAGAAGAACTTGGCATGGAGAAATGATACAAACACAGGGCTGAGTTGGAGATGAGTTGCAAAATAGACCAATGCCAGAGATGTGGGCTCCTCTGCACAGATAGAGCCTCCGTAGGGTAACTGGTAGTTAGACCAGGAGACTGGCAGTTTGAACTGCTGGATTCTGCTCCTGAGTTTGCCATGGACTTCTTGAGTGACCTTGAGCCAAGTCAAACCAAGCCCAATTTGCAAGAGAAAGGCACACGTGGAGCTCTTGCTGACTTCAGCTGGAGTTGAGGACTCTTGGCACGTCTGCAAAACAGGTCCTCAGCTGCTTTTGTGACTCTGTTTCCCCATCTGGAAAATGGGGACAACCATACCAGACTCACAGGGCCGTCATGGGGCTTCCTCACTTAACATGTGCGAAGTACTTCAAGGCCCCTGAACGGAAGACACTGCAGGAGCTTAACACATTTATTATTCATCTCTTCTCTTATTCCCACCCTGAAGCCTTCCCTTTCAGGATAAACTGCTCAAGGGTCTGGAAAGAACCTGGCTCTTCCCTGCCCCTCTGTTGGGAGGACAGGGTCCTGGCACATGCACATGGAAAGTGGCAAAGGCCCATGAGAATTATGGCCAAGTTCCCAGGCCTGGACTAGGCTGTTGGCTCCTTTTTACGAGCCTTCATGGTTATTACCACCTATTTCTTTTTACACTCCTGCCAAAATACCAACATTAATCTCCCTCACTCCCGCAAGGCAAAACATGGGTAATTGGATTTAGATGGTGTGGAAATTTGTTAGATTTTTTTTTAAATGTACACACACACTAAATATATAAACAAATAAATAAATAATGACAGGCGGGAAGGCATTGCCCCGCTGTGACGTATCCTGGGGGATGGGTAACAGCAGGCTGGCTTAAACCGAAACCCCATTAATCTTAGCTATCTCTAGCCACCACCTTTCCCTCCTGTCCTCAGGCTAGTTGTGTTGATTACTTGGGTCTGATTTAAGAAGTCTCGCCTTCTCGGAGCACTGAACTTTACAAGCTTCCTGTTGTGCACTGCCATTCAAGCTTCAAGCATTCCTGCTTTCTACTCTCTTCTCCTTTCTTTCTCTTCCACTCTTCCCTCTATTTTCCTGCCTCTCTCTCCTTCCAATCCTACCCTTCTCTTTCTTGCTTGATCCCTTTTTCCCTTTCCTCAGCTCCATCCACTCCCTCACTGGGACACAAAGGAAGCCCCTCCACCACATGCAATACCTTTTCAGATCCTTGCTGCATAAACAGCAGGAAAAGAGAAACCTGGATTTCCCCATAGGGAAGGAGAAACTATGAAAGATCCTTCTCCCACTCATCTGGAGCCTCCCTCCTTCATAGGGCAATTCAAAGGGTCTTAGGACTTTGTCTAAGTGGGGAAATTGACCAGACTGAGGCATAAGGATTGTTGAGGAATAAGCAATAAAGGTTGAGGAAGTATTCCAGAACAGCTCCCCGCATTGACCCGCTGTCCCAGAATAAAAGTGATTTTATTCCAGAATAAATGACTCGACTCTACAAGTGCACTGATGATTCTGGAATAAAGGCACTTTTATTAACAGAGTGTCAACTCGGTGAGCTATTCCAGAGTATTTTATTCAACACTGGCTATGCTAGTCAATTTCTCCATGTAAATAAGCCCTTACCCAGGCTCCTTGCAGCACAAACTGGAAGCAAGCAGCACCCTATTCTGCAAATGGATATTTAGCTGTAGGTAACCCACAACATGCTTAGGCAATGGCCATTTTGAACCTTGCTAATCCGATCCCTGCTTCAAGGTATGAGCTGTATCCTGCAAAGGGCAGAACTAAAAACCCTTCTTTCTTCTATATGCAGCACTGCCCAGATGAAGAGAGGACTAGAAAGAGAACCTCAGTTCATCAGCCAGTCGAGACTAAGAGCTGTACTCCTCTTCTGCGGGCATAACGCAGAGTGGGACGGCTACTGCAAAAAATTATTTCCACCACCATTTGTCCAATTACTTAATCAAATTTATTTTCATGGGACTCAATGCCCTTTTGTGTTTGCTTTCCTCACATATTCCAACCAACAAATTGGCTAGGGGGAATGTTCATGCAATCAGCCAGTTTTAAACAAATATTATTATATCAGCATTACTCATGCCCCAGAGCCCCGTTACGCTAGGTGCTGTATGAACGCAGAACCCAAAGATGGTCCTTGCCTCAAGGAGTTTACAGTCTACAGGAGAATATGAATGGAAAACAAATATACAATTAGTATTTGTGAGTATTGGCACTGGAGATCTAACCATTGAGAGTTATGGCTCATCCCACCAGGGAACAGAAAACATGAGATGTACATGTCCTATCAAATCAGCTTGAATGTCAAATATCCCACAACAAACTGCTCACAACAGACAAAGAATTATTGGCAGGAATTACCTGGTGAATTGTTTTTCGTGAATAAAATTGGAGAAAAACGGCACTCCACCCACAGATAACTGGCAAAAGGAGTGCAGGGGAAAGAGGTGAAATTCACTGAATTAGTTATTCCTTATGAATTGTCTGCTTGACTGTAGTATCTAGATTATCATTTAAAATAATACACGTGGCTGCTGTATGAGGTATCCTTACTTAAGGGTTGAGGGAAAACCAAATAAATTCAGGAAATGGAAAAAATATCGAGATTCAAGAGACAAACTGTGAAAGAAGGTAGTGGAACCAAGAAAGGCTTCAGAAGATGGAAATTGGAACAGCAAGGGTCCTGTTGGGTCTTGATTTCATTTTGTGGAGTTAATTCCTAAGCCCTTTCCTAAAACAAAGACTAGAGCTCTAGGAACTGTGCATATGTCCGGACAAAGGGCAGCTATTACCATCTTCAGTCCAGGGGAGTTTATTGTGCCTGCAGAAGATTTAGTGTATTCCACAGCAAAGGGATTACAAAAAATTTATTCTGAACCTCTGTAACTGAATATTGCTGCTTCCAACTATTTCAGATGAATAAAGCTCAAGTGTCAAGCGTTTGGAGCTGTGTGTGGATGCTGGCTTTTCACTAGAAAGAAATACAGGAACCTTGCTAGAACTTAAATCGTATTCCTCATAGAACAGCAAGCAACTCTCGCTCTTTCTTTTCTGTGAAGACAGAAGAGATCTGCTGCATTATGCAAAGCAGATTTTAAAGCAAGGATGGTTGTTCCAGTTTTCTGGTTGCAATTTCACTGTCTCCAGGTCTCCCCTCACCCACTTCCTCCTCCTGTCTGCTGTATTCTACCCAGCCCCCTGGACAATGTTCAGACAAAGAGAGCAGGTCTGATCTGGCACCCAGGGCAGCCAGTGGGAAAGCACCCCTTGTCTTCATGGTCCAGCATCAGGCCCAGAGAGGTGTTGGCAGAATCAGTGGCTAAGTTTTGCTGAGGAATATATTCCAAAGGCCTGATCTAAAGCCCATGCTGAATTCACTGGGGCCCAGATCCTCAAAGGTACTTAGGTGCCTAAATTGGGACCTAAAGTTCTTGCCATTGACTGCGATAGATGTTGGATCAGATCCCGAGTGAATTAGAGCCATTGACTTCAGTGGGAAGTTTGCTTGAGTGTAAAACCAGAGCATCTGATTCTGGATTAGGATGTGAGTAAGGATGGCAGAGGCCGGCCTGCAGTGAGAACTTTGGGATTTTGCCCACAGTGTGTAAAACTCTTTAGCATCCGTCAGGAGCTATAGAAACATTAGACATTCCTCTCACTGCTACTTCTCGCGCTTCCTCCCATAACACTAGTGATGGCACCTAGCTGCAAAGCGTGAATGAGAATTTCAAACACTCCATCATGCATGAGTCCAGGGGGCTGGGTTCGGGCAGTACCCTAGCAGCTGCAGTTCTGTAATAGCACTTGTCTCGATGCAACAGGTTGGCGCAGAGGGGAACTCTCCTTCACCCCCATGCCCTTTCTCCAACACCCAGACAGTGGCTTTGATATTACAGTTAAATTAGTGGGCACTGTAATTATACCTATCAGGAACAGATAAGACAAGTTAAATACCAGCTACCTAGGGGGAAATTATTATGCCAACGAGGAGGATCCAAATGCCAGAATCCATGGCTGTAATTTCACTGCCTCGCCAATTACAGCTCCTACATGCAGGGAGCTCTACCTTGGAAATGGCAGGTATATATTTAGCTGCTTCAGGAAACTTTTGAGGGGAGTAAGGGGGGCAGTGACAGAGCAGGGCCTCATTAATCTGGCCTGCACTAATTCCCATGCACACTTTCTTTGCCTTTATAAATGGGCTATTATTTCTTAGCTACAGATTAACCTATAAAGCCTTGAAAATTCTGCTGTTGCTTTATGTCTTGATGTGATGAGACTTGACCCAGCTCAGTTAGATGAGACTGCTGAGGTAGCACCACGGTAGGACCTAAGTTTCTGTGTGGTCTGGGTGTGGTCAGAGTGCATGTCATTACGTTGGAGGGAACTTCTTTGTCACTAAGGGCTGCCAAAAGCAGAGCGGGGACGGAAAGGACTGCTGAAGTCAATAAGCTAGATAAAATGCCATTATTGTGGTAAATGTTTAAGTAAAATAAGAATGGGAATCTACCGTAAACCACATTGCATTGCTTATCTTGCCAGCAAACCAGCCTTTTACAACAGACACCAGTACAGTTCAATCAGTATTTGGACGAGATAACTCCAGGGAGTACCTGGGTACTACAGGTAGAAATGTTGGTAAGTCAGTAGGTGGCACTCGCTCCAACCTGGGGCTGGGATACACTGTGTGACTGGAAATGGGGTTTCAGATGAGATGTACAACTGCGGCCCTAAGCACATGGTTATTCAAGATTCCACCAGGGCTGCCCGGTGGGGGGGGGAGCAAGTGGAGCAATTTGCCCCAGGCCCTGGGCCTCGAAGGGGCCCCCACAAGAATATAGTATTCTATAGTATTGCAACTTTTTTTTATGGAAGGGGCCCCCAAAATTGCTTTGTCCCAGGCCCCCTGAATCCTCTGGGTGGCCTTGGATTCCACAGCACTTTCCACAAGAACAAGAATATTAAACCTTGCATCCTGACCAAATTCCAACTAGATAATGAAATTCTTACTTTTAGTTGCAAGCAGATTTGTGTGTTTTCCTTTCCTGTTCTAACTGCTATGTAGTGATCATTTCTGTGGGCTACTAAACATCTACTGTGCTTCACACCAGAAGTGGCTGCATTTCAGCAGTTGGTAACACGTTGGCTGTTTGTTTGATTTTATTCACAGTGTATAGACTGACTGCAAACCACTTGGAGTTTCTTTGAGATGCAAAGTGTGTAAATGTACTAAGGGAATTGTTTGTTCTTAAAACAAAACAGCAAGTTATCCATTAAAATATGAGAATGGTTTTAGGGCAGTGATCTAAAGTGACACTGGAAGCTGCCAGTTGAGGGAGCCATAGATTATGCTAGCGATCTCTAGGGAGAAAAAGCAGAGCGCGATTCAGGAGCAACTCAGACCCAGGAGAGCACTAAGCTATTGCCTGTCCGCATGGAATCTTCATTTGCCGCCCCCCTCCCCACCCCGAAAAGCCAAAAGTCCTGCTCTCCATTGTAGATCTCATTTCTTCTATTAAGGTGGTCACTTTTTCAGCACTGTACGCATTTAAAGGACTGATCCAGAGTGGTGATGAGCTTCCATAAGTCCATTAAAGCCAACAGGGAGTTGCAGGTGCTCTGCACCTCTCAGCATCAGGCCCTTCTACATTATCATTTTAAAAGGGACCTTCTGGGTGAAAACTAAAAAGTGCATTTTCAGGGCTTACAGGAATAAGGAGCTTGCATCTCTGGACCCTGGTTTGTGAAAGTGCTGGAAGGCCCTACAAGTCCTCTTGTTACTGGAAAAAGAAACCTCTAACTTCTCTTTTAAAGCGTCAGTCTCCTAACCGGATAGCTGTCAATGCAACCTCCCTCCACAATCTGGGTGTGGACTCTGCATCTCATGCCAGGATCAAATCAGAGACTGTGCATGCCGGAGGCCTAATGCAAGCTGTCATCAATGCATAATCCAGTGAGTCTTGGAAGTCTATTTTAAGGGTGTCACTGCTTTCCCATCCCATGGGAGAAGGACATTCTAAAATCTGTATTGCATGCATCCCACTGCACTGTCTTCTGCGATACTGCAGCCTGTTGCACAGTGAAGCCACAAATCAATGTCAGATGCATCCCAATGTACCCTCTCCCTGAAACTGCAAAGCAGTATCACATGCATCCCCCTACCCTGTCTCCTGCAAGATATTGTGGTCTGCTATATAGGGCTGTTGCGAATCAGCACCAGCTGCATCCTTGATATCTCGTCTCCCGCAGGATATTGCAGCCTGCTCAGTGCTGATGCAAATCATTTCCCACTACATCCCTGATACACCATATCCCTGCAAAATGCCGCAGCCCGCTGCATGGCTGCTGGTGTCACATCTCAGGTAAGGACAAACGCAATGCCACATTATCTGAGGGAAGCGGAAGGTTCACTTTAAAGATGAATTGCACATGTGTGTCTCAGATAGTCAGATTGAGCTGCAACAGCTGCTTTCAGCAATGAAGGCCCTGGCAGTCTAGGATTGTTCCTACGGTTAGTGGAGTTCTCCCATGTGATGGCAATAACCCAGCTCCAGAGAGAGCTAAGGCTGTGCTTTTCAACACACGTACTGATCATTCTGTGCAGTGGAGCCCCTGGGAAGGGAAGTGGCACCATGGTGGAGCACAGCAGGGAAGCTGGTGCCCTGGCTTTGATAGCCTCCCAGGGCCCCCGTTAGACAAACCATTCCCTGAAAGGTCCACTGGGTTAAGCTAATTAATGAAGAGGCTGTGGGCGCGATGGGCTAGCATAGATACTGTGCGGGTTGTCCGCATTAGGGGGTCCTGAATCTTCATTAGCTCACTGAGCAGCTAATTGTCTTCTAGGGACTGGCAGCCAGGCAGCAGGGAAAAAATTCAAAAGGGAGCCTGGCAAGACCAGCTGGAAGTGGGGCTGGCAGGAGGTACCAGCAGACCCTGGCAAGCAGTTATCATGGAAAGGCACGAGGAGAGCTGCACACAATTCCTGTGGCTGGGCTCCCAGCGATGCCACCACCAAAGCAAGTGCAAGGGGCTGACAGGGGAGTGGCTCACTGCAAGGAGAGTGGCTGGGGATGAAAAGATGGAAAGGGCAGAGTGTGGAAATGGGGAAAGTGGAGAAGAGACATGCGGTGACAAAGAGACGGGATAAAGAGGGGGAGGTTGAAAAGATGGAGAGACAGAAGGCAAAAGAAAAGATGAAAGGAGAGATAGAGAGAGAGACTGATAAAGGCTGAAAAGCCCAACAGCTATGGGGCTGGATTCTTCCCAACCATTCCCGTTCCCAAGGCCAGCTGCAGCAAGCTCCAGCCTCGCAGCAGGCAACCAGACCAGAGCCTCAAAAAATAGATCAAAGTTGGCCCTCTGCTGGTGGAAATCAGAGAGTGCATCAGAGACAGCATCAGATCAAATGTATCCCTAAAATTTAAGCTATTAGACCAAGAGGCATGTTCCCAGTGGTTTAAAACCAAGAACCCTAAAAGAAAATGGCTTTATATTTTTAACATATGATCTTCTCTCCCTGTTAGATTTGCAGCCCTAACATCACAGCACTTTGCTAGGGCATGAGAACCTGAAAGTTTACTAACTAGTCTGCCTCCATTTTCCAGGCTGGGAGGAATTCAGAAAACCACCAAGCAGCATCCAGGGTGAAAGAACAATGAGATTTTTAACGAGCTTAGGTTAATTATCTCAGAGGCTGTATTATTGGGAGCAAAACGGAAATTGTGCCTTTGGCTTTTTAACCTGCGTCCATTTAATCACACGTTGTAAACCACCCCGGCTTGGGCTGGGCAGACCTCAGGGAGAATCTGACCCTGAAGAGGACAGAGCACAGAGGGGAGCTGTGGTGGGAGGGGGGCCCTCTGCCTGGCCTGCAGAAAGTGTGTTTATTTCAGAGCCAGAGGGTTAAGCGTCCTGGAGTCCTGAGTCCTAACCCCAATTCCCCTATGTATGATGAGGTGGGTGGCACTTTGCCTCTCGATTTCTGTTCTGTTTGCTTGTTCTTCTCAGAAGAGTACGTGTGGGCTCATTAGCTAATTTTGGGAATGAGCTTTGGAAAGGGGCAGCGGTGTTGCGGATCCTGTTTTAACAAGGCCACTGTCTGAATGGCAGGGTGCAATTTGTCCATCTCCCTCTGGGAGCCCCTCTGCCCATGAAGCAGGGAGATGACAGACCAGGAAGCGGGTAGGTAAATGGGGCAAAGCCCCCATTAAAAGGGCAGGGCTTATCAGTCTCTCTTCTCGGAAACTCAGCATCCTTTTGGTAGTGACCCCCCGACCATGGGGCACCAGCAGAGATAGAACCCAGGCCCTTCAGCACCTCTGCTGCCATGCCAGCTGGTAATCATAGTAGGCTCTTATCCCCTATGTGGGTCAGCTGCTAGAGGAGGACATGATGACACACTTAGCCTACATGTTGCTCCCCCTTGTGTCAGTTTGGGAGGAAGAACTGCTTACTGCAGCCCTGGCCTTCTAGGTGTATGGAAGGAAGCAGGCAGGCTAGTGTGGTGGAGCGGTATCACAGACTATTTGGCATTCAAGACAGGGCAGGAGAATGCAAAGTTCTCAGGACCTGTTTGTTTAAGATCCGTACGCAAAATCCACACCCCACCACGGACACTTCATGCCGCACAGATGACCGGAAAAACACTGGACCTGTCTATCTGACCACAAGCAGCACAGTCAGCATCTACTGAACTGGCTGTCTCTGCTGTGCCAAAACCATGCGCCCACAGCACACTGGGCACACCTGTAACTCGCCGAGGAAAGGGAAAGGAATGCTCTGCTGTACTGCCTCATGAAGAAGCGACCCATCTGCATATAAGTTGCCTGCATTTCTTTTGCAGCAAACAGTGTAAGGTAAAACATCCAGCAGAATTCATAAGATGCACCCCCGGAGTAAAAGATTGATTTGATATTAACAGATGTGTGCAGAGAATATAAAGTGATCAAGGCAAAATACTGACATCTCTGGAGGCATCACAGCCCTGGAAACCAGTTAGAAATGCAAACTCACATAGATACACAGGCAATACAGAATCCTGATAGTCACCCCACCTCTCCTCCCACACACATACACACAACTTTAGGAAGAGAACTGGAGTGTCAGCCAGCGCAAGCTCACTGTCTGCCACCTAAACCCAATTGCCAGCTCACTGTCTGGCACCAGTGTTCTCCTGCCAGCTCCACCGTGACACTGCCAACACGCCACCCAGCACCCACGTTTCACTGCAACCCCCCCATCTGGCACTCACGCCCCAGTGCTGAAGAAACAACAGAACGTACCCTCTTTGTTCCTTTAGACGCCCTGGCACTCTATGCAGAGACACCCCCATTACCGTGTCAGCAAACCCCCCCACTCCACTCCCAGCTCACTGGGCCCCAGCTCCGGAGCTCCTGACTCAGCATTGCAGGTTCTTCCCTGACTCAGGGGTCTCACCCCACCCCATTCACGACAAACCCTCTCAACCTGTTTTTACAGGAGAAACAGTCAGAGCCAAGGCTAACCCCTGTTACCATGTGGCATCGAAGCCCTGGCTAAGTAGGCTTGTTCCACTCCTACACTGCCCCTCCTGGCATGCACCTGGGGCCGGAGCACCCACAGAGCAACACCCCTGTAGATACCCAGAGGAAAAGCATCTGCTCCTACCTGAGGGTGGCGCTCTCCCCTTGTCTGACGGTCACGTTGTCCATAGCTTTGGGGAAGGTGGCATCTCCACTGCGCACGGGCACTCCTGCGGGCACAAGGAAGACCAGCCTGAGACAGAGGACGACGAGGCACCTCCAGGGCACGACTAAGCACCCGCCGACCCCCATCCTGGGCAGCGGGGACTTTCCAAAAGGCCAGAAACACACCCGACAAGGCAACCAGGAGAAACCAGGGGGAAAGAGGCAAACGGGGCGGGAGCTCCTCGGAGATCAGCAGCGCCCCTGGCAATCCAGCCTCAGAGACCCGAGCATCCGGAGGGAGTCCCCAGTATCCCTTGGGCGAGGGAGGAGGAAGGGGGCAGGGTGGGGGGCGGAGGAAGAGGAGGAGGGAAGGTGCCGAGCGAGAGATGAAGGTCACAGATCTCTCTCTGCTCCAGACGCTACTTTAAGATTCAGCTGGGCACGCGCTGCGGAGATCTGGCATCAAAAGTTTAGAACCCAAGGAGGACGCGTGAGGCTCTCTGGCAAGAGGGGGGTGGCTGTCAAACCCAGGCTGGCCCCGGCCCGGGGAGGGGGGAGAAAAGGGAGGAGGAGAAGGAAAAATAAAGAAAAGCCACAAAAAATTGCTTCTGTCGCAAGATCAAAACTTCCCTGCGGAGCAGCGGACTCTGCTGCCAGCGGCTCTCCCGCAGCGCAAGGCGAAGCCAGCCTGGCGCGCTCCAGCAGCCCGGGCTCGGCTCGGCTCGGCTCGGCTCCGATCTCCGGCGGGCGCGGGGCAGGAGCCCGGCTCGGCTCGGCTCGGCTCCGATCTCCGGCGGGCGCGGGGCAGGAGCCCGGCTCGGCTCTGCTCGGCTCGGCTCCGATCTCCGGCGGGCGCGGGGCAGGAGCCCGGCTCGGCTCGGCTCGGCTCAGCGCGGGCAGGACGCGGCGGCCGGCGGGAGGCGAGAGGCGCGCAGCCGAGGCGCGCAGGAGCCGGCGGCTGCCCCCACTTTCAGCAGCCCAGCTGCGCGCTCCCTCCCGGCCGGGAGCATCGCCTCGGAGCTCGCCCGCCCGGGCGCTGCCTTCCCGGGGTTGTCATGGCAGCGACTCCATCAGTGACCAGCGCCCGGGCACCGGCCCCGCCGCACTGAGCAACGCGGAGCCGCTGCGGGGCTCTCCCACTTTAACCCTGCCAGCGCCGGGCTGCCCGGTGCGGTGCAAGCGCTAGGAGCCGGGCTTGCTCTGGGCTCCCGCAGAGGCGGCATCACCGAGCCAGGGGACCACCAGCCTCCTCCACCCCCGTTAACCATCGCAGCGCCAGGCATAGCAGCGGGGGATGGGGGGAGAGAGTGTGTGTGTGTGTGTGTGTGTGTGTGTGTGTGTGTGTGTGTGTGTGTGTGTGTGTGTGTGTGTGTGTGTGTGTGTGTGTGTGTGTGTGTGTGTGTGTAAGTAATTAAACCATTCCTGCAGCTGCAGCAGGGACCCCTCTGAGAAGCATCCGTCTCCTACCCTGAAGGCATCAGCGCTGGCTGCTGGGTTTACAGTAGGGCACCACACAACTATGAGACCCTCAATGTCCCCGCTCCTACATAAGCCACCCCGCTTAGGCAGCTGGTGTGCTGGGACCACCGCCGGTCACGTATTGTCTCCTGGTTTCCTTGTGCTTCGTCCGGATCCATCTGTTGTCTCTAGTTTTATAGTTTGGTTGCACAGGGACCAGCTTTTCTTTCTGTCTGTACAGCACCTAACACCCTGGAGTCCTGGTCCATGTCTGAAGCTGCTAGGTGCAACCGCAAGACAAATACATAATAGCCCACTACCAAGGACTTGCTCAGCTTCTCCCACACTCCCAGTATCTCCTGCTTCCTCCCTCTCTATGCCCCCAGGTGGCCTCCAGCACCCCTCACGCATACCCTGCCCATTCCCCAAGCACCCCATTTCCTCTCTGCCCACCTCTGGGCATACAGCCTCCAGCCCTGGCCTCACCTACCCCACACATACGGTGCACCAGAATGCACATCCACCCTGGTCCCACCTGTCATCTAAGCACAGGGATCCCCTTGCCATGCCTTCCCCATCCAAGCAAGTTCTTCCCTTTGTGTGCTGCCAGGCACTGACCCAAAGGCCATTGCGCAAGGAGATGCTCAGGGCTTTTCATCCACCCCTCGTGGTTCAGTGCCCTCTGCCATTATCATCAACAGACCCATGCCAAGGATCACCCAGCATGCACACGGGGCTCAGAGGGCCCCTGCATGGCACCTGTTCCACAATGCCCAAGTCAGGCTGGGCATTTCCTGGCAGCTCAGGGAGCAGCTCAGATGCCCTGACAAGAGGCTGCTGACCCGGTGATGTTTTAATTGCAAAATTAACCCCTGCCACGCAGACTCGCCAGTGGCAAGCTCTCTGTTAACACCAGTTAGATTTCTCCCTCTGATGGAACCCACTGGGTCAGTGATCAGATGGAGCATGTGAGGATGTGTTATCTACCCCATGAGATGGGGTGTGTACTGTATGTGGGTAATATGGCCAGTGAAGGGAGTTCTAGCTGCTTTACTATGCCTTCATGTGCCTTCCCTAGACTGGGGGTGTGACAGGTGAGTCAAGTTCCAAATGTGGTGGTTACAATTTCTTGACTATGGCTAGAGACTTGGGAGCTTTTAGAGTCCTTAAAGGTCCCCTCAAGTCTGAGAGGTGGGGAGGGGCAGGTGCTAAGGTTTGGGGAGCTTTGACATGGAAAGGATCCTAGCAGTGTGTGTACATGTAAGAGGGGATCCCTGGCGTCGCTCAGGTCTTTTGGAATAATCAGGCCAGCCAGATCAATTTCCATCTTGCATTGAAATGTCACAACCCTAAAGACACAGCACTAGCCAAGAGCCTAATGCTGCAAGGACTCACATTGGCTCAAGGCAAGAGGTATGGCTGAGAGATGCTGACTATGTCATTCGGATAAGTAGGGCAGCCGGGTCTGATGAAACTGGGCAGAGGCTGGGCTTTCCATCCAAAGATGGCATAGCTCTAAAAAAAAAAAAGTTTGCTTTACCCCTAACGTTCAAGTTGGCTGGTCCATTTAAGTAGGGTCAATGATGGCTCAAGGTAACTGAGAGACTGGCCTGCTGTCCCTGCCAGATCACCCCAGGCATCAATACAGGGGAAATGCATATGGAGCTGCTGAGAGGAAGTAATAAACCACAAACAAGTCCATCAAGCACATACCAGCGCAAGGACTGGGTTGACTGGAGTGATTGCTGCTGCAGGGGCTTTCCGGTCTGGTGGGTAAATTGGTGTTTACCCCTTGGGATAGGAAGCTGTTGACACACAGTGCATGTTTCTGAAATAACGCTGAAATGAGTGTAATGCATACAAGGGGAAGATTGAACTGACATCCTGCCTCAGTGCATATCTACCTTCCAAAGGCTGAGCCAGCCTCCAGAGATAAGAATACACATGACTGGATGGATAGGCGCAGACAGGGGATGGATAGATAGACAGACAGATAACTCCCTGCTATCTATAGCTGGGCATTTGTGTGAGGGACGAGGGAGGAGAGAGAGAGAGAATGTTATACATATTTATGTAACAAAAACCTGCCTAACTGGGTATTTACCCAATGGAGTGGAATGACTTTGAAGGAGACTGTGCAGCTTATTCACCTAAACCAGACTCCCTCCAGGGGCTGTTTTGGACACAGAAGAGCAGGAAGCACAAGCAGATTAAATGTGGAATGGTGGATCCATGTGATAATAGAGTTGGGGGTTGAGCCAAGTGATTGAAGGGAGATAAAAAGTTGCCCTGACCTCTATTCCTTTCCAAACGTGCAGAGTTTAGACAAGATAACCTTTCCCCACTCTAGCAAATCAACTTTCAGTGCCTTTCTGCCCCACTAACCTCCATGCGCCTCCTACCATCCTTCACATTTCCGGCTGCCACGTTATGCCCCAGAGGTGGCTGCATTTCGGGAGTGGGTGACACAGTCACTGTAATTTTTCTGGCATACTTTGAATCACACTTCTAATGCATTTGGGACCCACAATATAATTAATAATGAGTGAACATGCTGGTCTCAATAGAAAGGAGTAAGAACGGGGAGGGAAGACAGAGAACTTTGCAAAAGAGTGGGTGGGTGGGTTTGTGCTAAGGGCACAACATTTGGATCTGAATTTGATGGCTGGGGTTGACGAGAAGTGGAGCTTTGGGTCCACCATTATAAAAGGAAAACGAGAGGAAGGGGGGCTTGTTATTAAGACACTGGCTTGAGTCTCAGGAAACTCAAGTTCAATTCCCAGCTCTGTCACAGAGTTTCTGTGTGATCTTGGGCCAGATTTGGAAAGGTATTTAGGTGCCTAACTCCCACAGAAATGAATGGGGGAGTTAGGCTCCTATATAACTTTTAAAATCGGGCCCTTAGTCTCTGTATGCCTCAGTTCCCTGTCAGAAAAATGGGAATAATACTGCTCTCCCTCCTGCCCTTTGTCTGTCTAGTCTATTTAGGCTGCAAGTTCTTCTCTGCAGAGATTGCCTCTTATTATGTGTATGTACAGCACCCAGCACAATTGGGCCCTGAGCTTAGGTGGGCCCTCTAAGAATAAGAACAATTGTTATGAAGATGGGGTCATCTGCAAACTCCAGACCTGGATTTCAAACACCCCCAGCCCATGTGGGTGCCCAGCTCCATGGCTTTGCATCAGACCAATCTCTAATAAAATCACAGAACCAAGAAGTACTTGGAGCTCAGCGTGATCTCCTGGGGGCACCCAGGGTTCAGCAGCGGTGGATTGTCACTTGTGAGGGTAACAAGCTCTGATCGGCTCTCAGCATACCACAGGCTCAGAAAGAAACTGAGCTTGTGAGGACGAGTCCCTTCTCCCCACCCCCCTCTTTCTTTCCTTCTGATTGTCAGTCTCAGGTTTTATTAGTGGCGGAGGTTGGCCACAATCGCCCTTGGAGATTTCTCCCTCCTTGCTCTAATCAGCAGCTTGCAAAGGTCAGGAGTACAGGCCTGGAAGCAATTAGTGAGGGATGGGAAGACTGGAGGCTGGGGAGTGAGTCAGGCAATGGGGCCAGAAGCTCATGGTGAGCAGCCAGCAAGACCCCTGGGAATGAAGGACTGAGGTATTTGATCAACTTGTTCTCCAACCTTGCTGCTGCTACTGGATTTTCTCTCCATCTCCCCAGAGCTATAGGAAGCTGCAGTCAGAGAGGCAGAGACAGCTAGCATCCCTTCCAGCTCCAAGCCAAAGACCCAGCCACGCTCTTCTTTCCTTCCCCTCGGCTCGGGGAGAATTTAAGAAAACTCTGACAGAGTCTATTAGTATGGATCCCTATATTCCTGTTGAAAGGCACTCGCCAACTCAGCGTTGTCTGTGTTACTCAGCATGCTAGCACTCCAGATTCCAGCAAGACCTGGCTCTAAGGCCCTGCCCGCAGTTCACTCGAGAATCCGCTAACAAGCAAGATGTTTATCCGCAGTGCTGGCTAACAGCCTTCCAGGACACTGCCTCTGATCAGCATGCATGGGGAAGGGTTTCTGGGCTGAGGAGCCATGTTTCGGTACTAGCAAACCATGCAGCAGCGTAAGGTCCCATCTGAACCATCCATCCTACATGTTGCTATTTGTGTTCCAGTAGCACAGAGAGGCTTTAAGCAAGACCGGAGCCATGTTGTAGGATTGTACTGAGCACAAACAAAGAGGCGGCTTCTACCCTAAAGAGGTTGCAATTTAAGAACACAGTAGAAAATATCATTCGCCCCTTTCAAAGGTGGGGAACTCGGAGAGCGATATTGGGCCAGATCCTCAGCTGGAATAAGGAAGCATCATGCCACATCCAGCCCTAAGTGATCTAGCCAAGATTACACAGGGAGTCCATTGTAAAGACAGGTGTTGAACCCACTTCTTTAGTAGGACCACAAGACTATCCTTTCTCTCTGCAATACAGTTAACACACAGATTGGTCGTGCAGCAGAAGGGTGACCAAACAATGTTTTAAAACTGTTTCTGATCTGTCCTTTAAGAAAATGATCAGTCAGTTTTTTGGACCATCTATAGAATTGAATAGAAAAATTATATCCCTGCCGTAGAATTCTATAGACTGGTTAAAAACCTTTTTTTAAAGCTACAGAAAGCTTAGAATTCTCTATTACCTCCTTCAGTCTATAGTAATTCCTGTAGAATGCAATTGGTTGAATCCCAATCAAATTCAACAGGACTCTTGCATAAGAGCTACAGTTTTGTTTTAGCCTAGCCAAACAGCTACCTGGTTGTTAATGGGTTCCCCTAACAGTTAGGATGTTCAGAGAAAAGGGGAAACACACAATGGATTTATTTTATTGCATGGTTTTGCTAGCCTTATTGATAAGGAAAAAAACACGTCCACATGGGTGAAGGGGAAACAGTATTAAAACATGGCTCTGGCATGGTCACTCACAGCTGTAGGATCTAGAAGCCCATAAAGTTGGGGAAAAGGAGATCACAAAAAAGCAGGGAGGAATAGAACACAGCGGGTGAGCTGGAAAAAAAACAAGTACAGTGCATCACAAGGTGGACCTTCAAGTCATGTCTGTCCTGGAGAAAAGTAGGGTCTTTTGGTTTTTTGTTTAATTAAACAAGAACTCCACGTTCCTCAATGGAATTCAACCCGGGGGCTGATGGGACCTGAATTTCCCCAGGACAAGCTGATTAGTGATTTCCAGGGTCTCAACTTTTGCGTGCCCTGGTTGAGAGGCACCTGATTGGTGGAGGGCAGATGCACAATAGTTTTTGGGCCCCCTCCTACTCCTCCCCTTTTACCAGTCCTAGCCACGTAATTATCAGAGACAACACAGTATTCATTACAACGATCAGCTTTTTGTTTAGAGAAATGTTACACAGCCACATAATCATGGAGGGCTCTGTTTAGCAGGGTGTTATCATCTGATGGAGTGAGCATCTTTACGCTAACACTGTCTTGTTGTTTTCAGAGAAAAATGAGGCCCCTTTAAGATATCTCATAATCACTAGTCCCCCTTTTGAAAACCTGGCCTAAGTATCTGGCCCACATGCATATAGTATGTACCTGGCACGTGTCTATACCTATGCTGTATTGGTAGATGCAGATGGCATCTGTATTTATCAGATCTTTAAACTAGTTTCTGCGCCATTTTCTCCTCTTCCCCCTCTTCTCTCCCTCCTCCTCTCCATCTGTCCCTAGCCCCTTTTTCTCTCCACCTTCTCGTCTCTCGCACATTTTCAGCTGCTATTTTTTACCCAACACGTTTGTGAATTAATTCCAACCCTTTCCCTCCCTCATCCCGGTTTGCCTAACTACTCCCTGTTGCTGTCAACGCTTTTTATTTAGTTCTGACACTGCGGTGCATCCGGCTCTTGACCTCTGCATTAGGACTACCAATAAGGTGTTCTCTTGTGGACATCTGAAGCTTGGGAACTGAACAGACCACCAAATATGTCCCCCATCAGTCATCAGAGAGAAAATAAAAACTTTCAGTTGTCACCAGCATGGACCAGATTTGAACTGGTGGTCTAGAGGAGAAAGTCTGTCTTTCCTCTATCATGAAACCAACAAGTGCCACAGAGAACACTGCAAGATTGTTTGCCTTCCTCTTGCCTTCTTCCTATTAGGTGCTGGCCAGTGTCAGACACCAAAGTAATTGTACTGTGTTGCCACTGTTTCCAGCCATGACCTTGGGTAAGTCACTTAACCTCTCTGTGCCTCAATTTTCCCCATCTTCAAAATGGAATTAATAAGACTGTAATCAACTAGCTAGCGTGTATGTGCATCTCTGCCTCTGCTGGATAAAACCAGCTCAGACGTGTGAGAGGCTCTGTACCATTGACAACTAATTGAGATGCATTTGTAGCCCCAGACCAAGAGATTGAGTCTTTACAAATGTGAGATGGGGGAGGGGTGTATCTAAGTTCTGGCTCTGCTGTTGCCATGGTGACTATTAAGTCCTAGATGTTGCAATAGTTGCCCGTCTCTGAGTGCTTTGAGATCTGTGAATGAAGGGTGCAATGTAACTAGAAAATATTACTATTGTGTTTCAAGTGTGGGCTTGGACGGTGACATCCCTGCAAGACAAATCAGAGACAGAAGCTGAGTGGGAGAAGGAAAAAGCCTTGATTAAAACAAAAAAAAAGAGCCTTTAAGAACCACAAAGGGAACAGCAAAAAATACCAGCCAAGTACATTGCTCCCTGTGTAAAAGTTCTTTCCAGAGTGAAAGTCTCTCTAAAGCTGTTCACACTTCGCAGGATTTACTGCTGCCTGGTATATTCCACATTAACAGCTCACCTCAGTAAAAAATGTTCCCCTCAGTTCTTTTCTTGGCCGGCCCTTCTGAAAATTAAGACTGTCAGATTTGGCCTCTTGAGGATCTATTGGGCACAATTTACGTACTCTACCTAATTTCTTAGTTGTTTTATCTTTTTATATTTGCACTAAATCAGGATCTCTCTGCAGCCTCAGCTTTTATTTTCTGTATGTCTGCATTTAATGTATTTTACTGTCCAAATTTTAGTAAAAACAATCGGGGTTATAGTCAGTAAATGTAATCTCCTCTTCAAATGGGTAACATTCCTTCGATTAGCCCTGCAGACACAGCTCTGGTGGAAGGAAAAGAGAGGAAGTATCTTGCACTGTTCTACAGCAGTCCCTACTGGCCAACATTAGCATTACATTAAAAGTTACATTTACACTAGATGCCGAATTTAATTATTTTTGAGATTGGGCTCCAGTGTGATGGGTGATGTACACAGTTTAGGCTAGAAGGAACCACCAGATCGCCCAGTCTGATCTCCTTTACGTCACAGACCACCAACACCTGCACACCAAACCTGACAACCAAAATTAGACAACACTACAGCCCACAGGAGACTCGATTATTACGTGTTGTGGGGAGAAAATAGGAGGAACCGATGTGCATCAAATCTGGAGGCCTCTGCAATGGTAGGGAACTGATTAAGTGACTCACATAGGCACTTTGCGTTATTTACAGACATACGCACATTTTGGAGGTCCCAGTACAACTGTCTCCCACTTCTCATCCATAGCCCATGCTGCAGAGGAAGGCCAAAACAAAAAACAACTCCCAAAGTTACTTCCAATCTAACCTCTGGAATACATACACCTAGTAAAACACAGTCCCTGCCCCAAAGATCTTATAATCTAGATAGACACGACAGACAACAGGGTGGAGAAAGCAAATATTTTCTCCATTTTAGAGATAGACAGAAGCACAGACAGACCAAGTGATTTACCCCAAGGCAGGCAGGGAGCCTGTGACTGATTCAGGAACTAAATACAGATCTAAATACTAATCTAGTGCCTTGACCCCAAGACCCCCCTTCTTTTCTTTCAAAGGGTCCGTAACAGGCATCAAAGCCCTACCTTTGATCACAATGGCCCTGTAGAACCTATAGCCACGATTCAACAAAGTACTTAAGCTTTATACCTAAGTCCTGACTCCCTGGGTTCTCTCCCCAGCTGCTATTCTTTATGCCGATTCTGTTCGGGTGACTTTTTTCTCATTACATTGATGCACACTGCTGCACAACCCCTTTGCAGTCAGGAGCAGAAGCAAATGTATCAAAACACCATCAGAGAAGCGGGTTGTTTTTTAAAGCCCATCTACCTCTTCTGTGAGGTTCACAGCCCTGGGAGATTCAGAGACTTCAGAGAAGCAACCCGTGTTTGGAGTGATTATCCCCCAAACCTTTCGGGAGTCACCTACTGCTGCAAAGGTATGGAGGTGACGTGAGGGGGAAGAGTCCATGTAGAAATCCTTGCATATTTTCTAGAACTAGTCAAGAATTATAGCAGTGAGCTAATTAAAAATAATAACCAAAGGGGAGGAAAAAAGAGCAGACTCTAGGGAGTGAGAATGGCACTTGCAGTTGTTCGTTTGGTCAGCTAATATTTACTGCAAAGTGGAATCCAGCACGCACAGGAATGAGAGAAATGGTCTGGGGGAGGCGAGCATGCTCGATGGCAGAGGACGTGTAAATCTTATGGAGCCAGACAACGGGACTGAGAGAGGAGGCTGGGGAGAGGCCAGAGTCCATGGCGGGAGACGGAGAGAGGCAGAGTGACAAAGGAGAGGAGGAGGGTTGAGTGAGGGAGTAAAGAAAGAGAGTGCAGAGACAAGGAGGGGACATTTGGGGCACCATCCAGTGCAGTACAGGTGCCAAGGTAATGGTGCTGGGTATCGGGACCCCCAAGTCTGTGCTGTAGAGATGTTGCATGTCCTAGCAGGAGGAGAGATGGCGGAGAACTGAGGCCAGGATAAGTGCCCTTTTGGCATGATTAGGGATCATGGCTATGCCAGCGTCTTCTCTGACATACCTATTCTTCTCCCGCACCCCAACCCTGTTACCCAGCATAGGCCCACAGGTGGCTTGTGATTGACGGTCGCTCAGCGCAGAGGGGGACGCCTGGTGATGAACCTGACTTGGGCACACACCAGCTCTCGCAGGCCCCGGCCCCACGCACAAACTGGAGTGTTCGTGTGCGCAAAGGGAAAGAAAGAGGCTCGGCTTTGCCTGAGTGCTATGCATTCAGGACACGCCAAAACACCCTTTGAAAGAGAACACAAATGGCCAATTAAAAGCCTGTCTGATTCAATATCGCCCCAAAGAACGTTTCTTTCCATAAAGGAACCGCTCACTGGAAATATATAGTCCCTGAAATTTTCAACCAGATGCCATTGCTCTAGGGCTGCTGGCGACAGGGCTTTGGAGGGGGCCAGGACAGTGCTTTTTCTGCAGTGGGCTCAGCTTGTTGGTGTGAATCCCCTGTGGTGGAGCAGGTTGGAGAAGGTAGGCTCTGAGTTTGCATAAAGCCCCTCCTGCTTGCTCCATGCCTGCTCTGGACTCTTAGGCTGCACGGGGGATAGCCAGGCTGATCAATCCCTATATGGCCCAGTCTCCTGTTTAAAGGCAGCGTGTAGTGCAAATAGGTTACTGCACAGCCAGGCTGACGAGCTTTTGCATACGGTATATCAGCGTTCAGAATTCCCACGGGTTCCCATCTCCCCAGGGGAGTGGGACAAAACACTGCTATGTTGTGTTCCACTTTCCCACTGGAGAGGAAGAAGTGGCATGACAGGGGGAATGGATGAGAGGGGGTTTCACTGGAAATATGAGGGGTGGGGCAGGACTGACTGAACCTCAGCTGGTTTTTACAGGCCAGAGTCTCAGAACTCTACAACATGGAGAAGAATATATTATTCTCTGCCTTGCAGTGTTCACGGGCTGTGAGGCAAACAATGGGGAGACATATCCTGTGAGGGTTCAGAGTGTCCTTCTACACAGACCTTGTAAGGATCCCTCATTTCGAATATCACCTCTTATTTCGGTTCTGTGCCAGTTCGCTGTTGCCAGTTCTCCTGATTACATTGTGATCTCTGAGGTGCTGCTTAAAAGCCCTTGCTCCCCGGGCCAGGGGGCTGCATGAGAATCTCACCTATAGCCTCTCCTTGAGGTTCTGGTTGCTTTTTTTCCCCACACCTCCCCATTCATGCACATCCCACCTGTGGGCGTGGCCTCACAAAGGTGTGAGAACTCCTCATCAGCCTTCCCCTGGCACTCGCCAAGACAGCCATCCATCACACCAGGACAAGACAGCTGGACGGGAGTTGCTCTGAGCCCGAGCCCGGAAATCTACAGTGCAATGAAACAGCCCCTTTGCCCGAGCTCCACGAGCCTGAGTCAGCTGACACGGACATAGGTGCAGTGTGACTTCTACAGTTGTGGGAGGGGCTCCAGTCAGGTCAACGGGGTGGCGCGTTGGGGGAAGCGGGGAGGGGAGACAAATTCTGTGCCTGCCCATAGGGATGCCATTTCAGATTGGGAGGATGAGAGTGCCACTTTAACCGTGATTCCAGGGGCTATGTGGGCAACTGAAAACTCTATTTTTTTTCAGATAATAACTTAGAAATATTTGATGGGAGCATTGTATCTAATTCTTATATCAAGAAAGAAAAATTAATAAATATTAGACCCACTCAGCCCTAATATTAACATGTTCTGACAGCTTGTGGGACACTGGTTAGGTTTTAAATTGCAATGTATATTCTTACTCAGATACTCTTACTAAAGTCACAAGGGACCATCATGATCATCTAATCTGACCTCTTATTTCAGTTCCTTATGTTTTGTAGCAACTCGGTGCAGACCGTAGGCCACAGAACCTTACCCACTCACTCCTGTAACAGACCCCTAACCTCTGGCTAAGTTACTGAACTCCTCAAATCATGGTTTAAAGACTTCAAGTTACAGAGAATCCATAGAAGAAGGTGAACCCCCCCTCCCATGGACTCTGCCAATCTGACCTGGGGGGAAATTCCTTCCTGATCCCAAATGTGATGATCAATTAGATCCTGAGCATGTTGCAAGATCCACCAGGCAGACACCTGGGAAATAATTATTGGTAGTAACTCAGAGCTCTCCCCATATAGTGTCCCATCTCCAGTCATTGGAGAGTTTTGCTACAGGCAGTCTTCGATGGGCCATATGCCATCATGGGCAGTCCCATCATGCCATGCCATCCATACATTTATCAAGTTTGGTCTTGAAGCCAGTTAGGTTTTTTGTCCCCACTGCTCCACTTGGGAGACTGCTCCAGAACTTGACTCCTCTGATGGTAAGAAACCCTCATCTAATTTTAAGCTTGAACTCATTGATGGCCAGTTTATATGTATTTGTTCTGGGGTTCACGCTGGTGCTTAACTTAAATAACTTCTCTCCCTCACTGGTGTTTATCCCTCTGATGTATTTATAGAGAGCAATCACATCTCCCCTCAGCTTTCTATTGGTTCGGCTAAACAAGCCAAGCTCTTTGAGTCTCTTCTCATAAGGTAGGTTTCCATTCCTCAGATCATCCCAGTAGCCCTTCTCTGTACCTGTTCCAGTTTGATTTTTTCTTTCTTCAACATGGGAGACCAGAATTGCACACAGTATCCCCGATGCGATCGCACCAGTGCCTTGTATAATGGTACTAACAGTTCCCTGTCTGTACTGGAAATCTGGCCTGATATATCCTTTTTCACAGTCACAAGTTGGAAGCAGCATTTCCTCAATCTCCTCTGCAGAACTCATTACATTGTACACTCAGGCTGCCTGTCTGAGACTTACAGTTTGGGAAGGCAATGCCCTCCCATGCCCGCTCCAAACTCTGCCCATGGGAATGGGCCAGCCACAGGTTTTTAACAGCAGTGTAGACATACCCTGAAAGGCTTCAACCAGGTCAGTGCTATACAAATATACAGTAAATGTTGAGCTCTTTGGGGCAGGGATTATTTCTTAAGCAGTGAGTTCAGTACAGCGGTTAGAGAATGAGAGTCTGCTCTGGACCCCTGGGTTCTATTCCCATCTCTGCCACTGTCTCTTGCTGTGACTTTGGGCAAGTCACTGAACTGTTCTGTGTCTCAGTTTCCCCTATCTATAAAACAAGATCAGAATTTTTTCTGACCACTTGGTGGAGTTGTGAGGTTCAATTCTTTAATGTCTGTGAAGTGATTTGAGCCCCAATGATTAAAAGTGCTGTATGTGGGCATGATATTATTATTATCTATTATATTTCTAAATATGCACCCATTTGTGTAGCCTTGAGTCTTATTTGCAAAACAAAGAGAAGCACAAATTATCACTGGATGAGTCAGCTGCCAACACTAGATGCTATAACAGAAATATACACTGCTCCTGGGAGTGCTGGGCATCACAGAGACAAATGGCCCCTGCCCAAAACTCCAGAGGATAAAAGAAGAGAAATCCACCCATTTGTCTGCCTCACACAGTCATTTCTCCTCAGTCACCCCACATGCAGAGGGATTATGCCCACAGGGTCAGAAAATTAGGAGCCTGGTGGACAGATGCGGGAGTGAATTCCAGAATACAAGACCCTCCGCTGAGACAGCCCTAAATGAAAGCAGCAAAGAGTCCTGTGGCACCTTATACACTAACAGATGTTTTGGAGCATGAGCTTTCGTGGGTGAATACTCACTTCGTCAGATGCATCTGACGAAGTGGGTATTCACCCACAAAAGCTCATGCTCCAAAACGTCTGTTAGTCTATAAGGTGCCACAGGACTCTGCTGCTTTTGCAGATCCAGACTAACACGGCTACCCCTCTGATACTTGAGCCCTAAATGAGACACCCCAAAGTTCAAATCTAGGGTGTATTAGCAAAGGCAACTCAGCTGCCAGAGTGGTGCTGGAGAGAGAGGAGGACGGTTCCTCCTAGAGGCGGGTCCCTGCCCACCTCAGGCTCAGCCCAAGCCAAGTTTGTCTTTGAGATGGCCCTTTCAATTGCCAACATATTTCACAGACCCTTCTGGGATCTCTTCCTTCCCCAAGTTAGCTCATTAACCCAGGTGTGAGAGCACAAACCTCCCCAGAGGCTGAAAGCCCTGCTGTAGGCCTCACATTCCATATTGAAGTAACAGCTAAGCGATGGCAGCGGGGCCATCGGAAATCTTTTCTCATTAGATATTGCTTTGTACAAATGAATCCCTCTAGACTGTGAATTCAAGGTGGATGTAATTTTTTTTTCCAATATGTCATTCATACTTAGGCCCTTCCCTCCCATTATCCTGACGCCCCTCATAACCTTAATCCAGTCCTGGGTCTCCTTCCTGCTGGGATTCCAGGCTCCTTAACTCTGCAACCGAGCATAGGGCCATGGGCGTGGGTAAAGAGAGAGAGATAAGAACAGGGGACAAAAAGCTGGTTGGACAGACCTTTCCACCTCCACAACAGGCTCCAGCAGCAGCACCCTGGCGGACAGTTAGTGCCCCGATACATTCACCGAGTGACACAACAGAAGTCAGGGTGTTTGGTAAAACTAAACCATGTCAGCAGGTACTGTGTGCTGCTTCCCCCCAATCTACCCCATGCCAGGGGCCCCTTCCCTTCCCTTCCCTTCCCTCTCCATACCTGGGGCACTTCCCCCCATATCTCTCCCATGCCAGGGCCTCCTTCCCCTACATCTCCCTCCATGCTAGGGGCACTTCCCTAGGTCAGGGTCTCAGTATCTCCTCAACCACCCTGTGTCTCACCATGCCAGGGACTCTGTGACCCCTGTCCGTGCTCCCAAAGGTACCTTCTCTCCTCCCCCTTCACTGGGACCTGAGTCTTTTCTCCCCAACATGGTGCCTTCTCCTCTACCTCCGAGTACTTCCTGCTGGCTGAGAGTGATGCTGCTGAGCCTAGGTCAATGCTCCACTGACGTTTGGTGGCTCAGCAGCTCTCAGGGCAGCGATTCTGGCTCTCGGATTGAGGTCCCCCCAGCCCTTTCCAAGCCAGACTGAGGGCGGCAGGGAGTAGCAGAGGAAAGCACTGTTGCTTCCCTTGGCTAAGCTGGGTGGAAGGAGGGGGCTCTTCTTCCATCTCCCCTTCCCTTCAAAACCTATGATCAGGGATGTCTGTGCTGCTCAAAGGCCAGATCCCCTGGAAGTGCGGGAAAAGTCTCCTATTGGCAGAAGTGGGTACTGGATCAAGCCACAGGGGTGCACCTGAGCAGCCAGCACTCGTATCCCTGAGGCCTTCACAGGTAAACTAACCCAGGTACAAGCAGCACAGCCTATAAACACCACCCTGCAGGGGCTGTCAGCCCCACCAGGCGTGTTGGTTCAGGCAATCCCATTCCTTACGGATACTTTACATTGTCCAATCCTAACAGATGCCTGCTCCTTGCATTAGTCATGCCCCTGCCACTAAGAAGATGAATGGGATTTGCCATCCTGGATCAAACTTCAGGCCCATCCAGGCTGTTATCCTGCTTCTGGCACCATGGCCAATAGCTAATGCTTTACAGGGAAGGGGGAAAATATCCTTCATAATACACGTAGCTAATTGAGCAGCGACAGAAGTGAGCAGAATCCAAACCAAAGAAAACAACAAGAAACTTCCTAGCCCCTGAAACCAATCAGCTTATACCCTGAAGCATGAGAGTGGACATGTGTTATTTTGTACTCCATTCTGTAATCCTGCCCATTTCATTTTCTTTTTAAACTTTCCATTGCTCTTGGACATAACAACCGAACTTGGCTATAATCCCATAGGGCTTCAATGCTATTTCACTGGGGAGGAATATGACTCTAGAGAAGGCTAAAATCACATAAGAAGAAGACTGGATTCCTGCTTTTGGGTGCACATAGGCTTATTTTTTCTCTCTCTCTCTCTCACACGCACAGAGCTATCCCTTGGCTAGGGCAAATCAGGGCGACTGTTCTGGGCCCCGCACTTTGGGGAGCTCTTCAGGCCAGTGTGGTTGGCCGGTGCAGTCAGTCCCAGAAGAGATGGTCCATCACTTCCACCCTGGGCCCCCTGCTCCTGGCTCTGCACTTTGGGGGGCCCTTAGGGCTGGTGCGATTGACTGGCATGGTCAGTCCTGGAAGAGATGAATCTGTCACTTCTGCCCAGGGCTCTGCACCCTCCTAGGGATGGCACTTTGCGCGCGCGCGCGCGCACACACACGCACACACACACACACACACACACAGAGTCTCAAGAGAGTGTGACAGACCCAGGCCAGTGGAGTACAGGAGTCTGGTAGAGGGCAAATATACTGGTCACTGGCTAAGTAGTTTTCTGTTCCCTGAGTGACCAGAGCAGGGGCTGCACTAGAGTAATCAGGAACTTGCTGGAACCAATTAAGGCAGACAGGCTGATTAGAACACCTGCAACCAATCAAGGCAGGCTAATCAGGGCACCTGGGTTTAAAAAGGAGCTCACTCCAGTCAGGCGAGGAGGAGCCAGAGGAGAGGAAGTGCGTGTGAGGAGCTGGGAGCAAAAGGCACAAGGAGCTGAGAGTGAGAGGCTGTGCTGCTGGAGGACTAAGGAGTACAAACGTTATCAGACACCAAGAGGAAGGTCCTATGGTGAGGATAAAGAAGGTGTTTGGAGGAGGCCATGGGGAAGTAGCCCAGGGAGTTGTAGCTGTCATGCAGCTGTTACAAGAGGCACTATAGACAGCTGCAATCCATAGGGCCCTGGGCTGGAACCCGGAGTAGACGGTGGGCCCGGGTTCCCCACCAACCTCCCAGCTCCTGATCAGACACAGGAGAAGTTGACCCGGACTGTGGGGAAGATCACTGAGGTGAGCAAATCTGCCAAATAAGCGCAGGACCCATCAAGGTAGAGGAGGAACTTTGTCACAAGAGAAACAAGGAACCCAACACACACACACAAACCTTCCAAACGTCCCTCCAACTCGACCACAGTTTGAATTGCAGGACTGCTCTGCATGAGCATAAGCCTGCTGTTTGAACAGTTAGAGTGCGGGAAGGCCTGAGAACTGGAGGAAGCTGATGTGCTTGATTTCGGGTCTCTAGAGGGTGGAAAGAAGAAATACATAAATTCTCCTTCCTGTCTGCTTTGAATTTTCTGCATTCAAACTGTGATGGGTGAAACACAGAGAGTTTGGTGGTTGTTGAGATAAGCCGACAAATATATAGGAAAAGTGGTTCCTCTATAGTATTTCAGGTCTATTCTCTTTATGATCAGGAGAGAAGAGTTTTTGTATCATATGAAATTTCATCTGGTGTGCTTCGGACAGTAGAGGAAAAGACATGAACAATGGTGGGTGAGGGAGGGAAGAAAACTAGTTCAAACCCTCAGAAAGGTTCAGTTTCATTTGTACTCTGGGTAAATTGTCACTACAGGTTTCATCTTGTCCAGACTAGTTTATCTGTTCCCTCCTTATGTGCTCATTCATTTAGTCCAACTGGTGTTCGTCAAGTAGAGCTGACCCCAAATAGCCAAGTCTGGTTTTGAATCTGAACTTCTCCATCATTCTTGGTTTGTTCTAATTCACATTTTAGATTCAGCCTGTTACGGAGATGGGTCTGAGCACCCAGGTCAGATCTGGATCCAGAGATCCTCACCATTCAGGTTTGTTTGGATTCAAGTCTTTGAATCTCGGCTCATCTATATCACAAAATTAAACCCAATGTGCTAGAGACAGACCCTCATAGCAGGGTTTAGCCATGATTTCAAAAGGGTGCAGAACAAGCAGTGGTCTGATCTGTGGTGTGTAGTGCCAGTTCAGTTGCATCCATTGCCAGTTATCTATGGCCCTAATATGGTCCCCGTTGCTATAGTACCTGAGTGCCTCTTAATCTGAAATCCTCACAACATAGTTTTTCCATTCACAGATGGGGAACTGAGACCTGATCCTCAGAGGGATGGATGTTAGAAGCCGAAATGCCTTTAGGATCTCAGGCTAAGTGACTTGTCAAAGGTCACACAGGGAATCAGTGTCAGAGCAGGGTATGGCACTCAAGTCTCCCAAGTGCCATGTACTGCCCTAACCACTGGACCATCCTGCCACTGAGCGACAGGTAAAATTCCCAGTGCAGACAAAACCATGCAAAAGCAAACACTGTGTTCAATGTACCATATGCCAACGACAGCTCTTCACATGGAACAGCTTTGGGAAGCCACCGAAACATAGCTCCCAAATCCTTGGGCCTGATGGACAGGGTCGTTTTCCAAATGATCTCCCCAGAGCCTGGCGAAGCGTTTGTGGGAAGCACAAGCAGACGCTGTCACAGCGGCCAGGGCTGTTCATTGCTGGGCGAACATGTCACACAAGATGTCAGGTTAGAGAGCTCCATTATTCACTTCCCGGTCCTGCATCTCCTCGCGTGCATTTCTATTAAAGCCAGCATTTGTCATGTTAAGTGGCTGCCGCAGCGTAGAGCAGCACTGTCACAAAATATGAGCATTCCAAACTGGTGACATTTGTCATTTAATGCGCTTTATTGTTTCCCTCCCCTTCCCTTTAAAACTATTTTTCTTGCTGGACTAGGTGTGCAGAGCTGCTTGTCCAACATTGCCAGGAAACTAGCTGCTCATTGAACGTGAATATGGAATACTCTTCTTTTATCTGTCTTTGTTGTCAATACTTAGCATTTCCTGAGTGACTTTCAGCAAAGGATGTCAAAGCACAAATACTAGCCCTACTCGCGGAGAGCTATTATCCCTGCTTCTCAGAGGGACAAACTGAGGCTTGGGATTGACTTGGCTAAAATCGTACAGCAAAGTCAACACAGGAAGGGAACTCAAGAGTCCTGACGCACATTTCCTTGCTTTAACCTAGATCCTCTCCCCACCCACCTGCCAAAACTAGAACTCAGCAATCCTGATTCTGAGTCCATTGCTCTAAATCAGTACACTTACAACCCATTCAAGAAGTATGATAAGTACCCAGGAGTTCTGGCACCACCCAAAACTACAAGTAGAATCTAGGAGTTCTAACCACGACTTGCATCAGCTGGGAATGTCCTGTCCAATTCCCTTTTGTAACCCCCCCCCCCCCCAACAGCTACAGGCTGATAGAAATAAAGTGACCTACAAGCTCTATTTATTTCCTCTTAATAGGAACCCCAGAGGTGTTGATGTGAAACAAAACAACCCAGGGCTCCACCACTGACCCCAGACTCAGGCTGGCTTGCAGAAGGCTGGTTGATTATTTTATAATAGTTGGTAGCATCTGTGATTTAATGCAGCTGTTAGAAATTAGCAAGGACTCCATCGAAAGCATCCCAGTCACTCACAATAACAGGCTAATAAATCATCCCCTCCCATGCTCCATGGCATTTATGGTTCTATTTTACAGATGCAGCACAAAACAGATTTGGCTGCTCTCCTGAATTTATTTTTATTTGTGTTTTTTTTTTAATAATGCAAATAAATAAATAAATGTAGGATGTTGTGACTTTGTTGCCAAAACCAGCATGGACGGAAGCATCCCCTGTGTGAAAGTCTCTCTTTATTCCCTCCACCTCCTCCCCCCCCTGCTGCCAGCCAATTAAACTGAAAATAAACAGCTCTGAGATGCCAACAAAGGAATTCTTCTGAACGCATAGGGTGAAATCCTGCCATCAGTAGGAGTTATGCCATGTGGGGCTTGGAGTTCACCCAGAGTATTTATGTAGGGTGTGTGAGTGGGTTGTTTTTGTTTGTTTGTTTGTTTTTGCTATTTGAGCAACTAAAAGATCCCCCTATACTTGGCAGCTGCTCATAGCTAGCTACTACTTTACACACTAATCTACCATACAATATGGCTAAAAAACCCAGTGTCATTAATAGCCACATATCACTTACATTCTTCAAAACATGAGGAGAAACTTTCCCCTAAATCTAATCACTCTGTTTAGCAAGTGGAGCCACTTTAATGGAGCTGAGTATATAACTGACTTTTTGATTCAGTGACCGAGCCAATAAATAAATAAATTAAATAAATAGAAATGTTTTGGGTTGACCCCAAATGTACATTTTGTTGTAGTTTTTTTCTCAACAAAACCAAACCCTGAAAAGGTATTCCTTCAGGGCAAATAAAATATTTTTCTTTCCTGACCCAAAACAATTTTTTTTTTGTTTGCTAATTCATTTTCTGGTGTTTTTTGTTTCTTTGTTTTACCCTTTCGTTGCTGCTGCTATTGTTTTAGCCAAACTTCAAAACAAAAATTTGTTTAGAAACTGAGTCTAAAAGGTTCATTTCGCCAAAGTCAAAATGAAACAGTTCAACTTTTTTGAAAAACATTTTCCTTTTTTTTTCCCCCTTGAATTTGATCTGAATTCACAAATCATTTTTGTTGATCTGAAACTGCGTTTTTTGGTGGATAAATTATTTGCCCCCCCCAAAATCTGCCCAGTTCTATTTTAACTCTTCCAGTGAACACAGGAGCAGCATGCAGTGCTCAGGAAGAGCCCGAATAGCTTCCAACCAAGCCAACTAATGCACATGTACCAATAATTCAGCACATACCCAGAGTCCTCAGCAGGTTCTCTCAATTCTGCTAGGCAGGTTTGTCTAGCAAATCCCACGATTTACTGGTGCTTTATATAATCTAATCATAATCAATCCCTGCTCCTTACATTTTTAGGTCCCTGTTACAAAGAAAGAAAATGGGATTTGCCATCTCAGACCATGGGTTCATCTAGGTTAGTATCCTGCCTCGGGCAGCTTTAGAGGGAGGGAGAAAATATCTAACACTCTATACTCAGCTAACGGAGCAGTGAAGGATGTGACTGAAAAAAAAAACCAGCCCAAACTTCCTAGCCCCTAAACACCTTCAGTTTGTGCCCTGAAACATGAGAGTGGCAGCAAGTTATTTTGCACTCCGTTCCGCTATCCTGCACAATACATTCTCTTTTAAAACCTTCCATTGTTCTTGGACACAAAGGCCCAACTGAGCCATGGTGCAACCTTTCATAGAGTTATATCAAGGAAGAATTGGACTCTAGAGAAAAATAAGACCCCCAAGAGGAAGCCTGGATTCCTACTTCTGGCTCAGCATGGGCTTATGTTCTCTCCTACACACATACACACAGAGTCTCTAGAGAGAAACAAGGAAACTAGCTAAGAAACACAAGCCTTTCAAACATCTCGCTGACTCGAGGGCTGTTTAAATTTCAGGAGTGCTCAGCCCAAGTGTAAGTTTGCTGTTTGAAAAGCTAGTTGAGCAGGAAGGCCTGAGAACTGAGAGAAGCTGACTGCCTTGGTTTCTGGTCTCAAGAGGATGGAAAGAGAAAATCCATATATTTTCCTTCCTGAAGGTCTGCTTTGAGTTGTCTGCATTCAAACTGTGATGGGTGAAGCACACAGAAATGGTGGTGGTTGTGCTGATATAAGCAGTCACACATCCAGGATGCATCTCCCAACCTTCTCTCTACTAAACAAATCCGTGTGTGATAGAAATACAAGCAGCAGATGCATAGGGTGACCAGATGTCCCATTTTTAAAGGGACAGTCCCATTTTGGGGGACTTTTTCTTATATAGGCGCCTATTACCTCCCTCTACCTGTCCCATTTTTTCACAGTTGCTATCTGGTAAGCCTACAGATGCAAAACTTGTGGTGTACGGTGAAGTTGAAGGAGTCTTTCTTGCATGATTTCAGTACATCTGCCTCTGATGCCAGTTGGTAGAGCAGAGGTGCCCGAAACACAGAAAAAAAATTGGAAAGATTCATTTAGGGTTAGACTTGAGTTTTGGTGGGTTTGTTTTGTTTTATTGAAACCTTGTCTGTCCCTTGTTCATATGGTCATTTAGCTTTCCCCAAAAGAGTCTGACAAACAGAGATGACTCTCTGCTAATGTCCACACCAACCTGAGCTATGTTTTTGATACAGCCTATTGCAGAGATGGCCTGACCCAATGAGTTCCGCTCTGGTTCAAACTTCCTCCAAGTTCCTGGATCCAAGGCTTTGGAATCAGATTCCTTTCTAATGCAGGATAAACCTCTTTAGCCTCCTTCACTAAAACTGACCCTCTGAAACAAAGATGCAAAGAGAGGGCAGGGGCTCTTACTTGTTCTAAGTAATAAAAAAAGCTGGAATAACAGATGCATTCCTGAATAATATTTTATATTCAAGTACAAGTACCTAATATCCAGTCCAACTAGCAGATACTTCCATGCAAATTGTATCGTGTCCTAAGTGCTGTGTCCATGTAACATGCTTTAAGCATTGTCAACATATTCTAGCTTTTGAGTAGAGTTATAGTCTGAAAAGTTATTTTGTCCAGAAATGCCAGTCGTGATTCTGGGGGGACCCCTTTCTCCCCTAGCTCAGAAGCCACAAACTGGCCACCTCGACAGCAGGTACAGGATGACAGCTGAATGTGCTTTCGGTTGATTGAAGAGACATTGGCGGTGCTTACTCACTAGATTGGATCTGAGTGAGAAAAAAAATATTCCAATGGTTATAGCTGCCTTGTGCGTCCTGCTTAATATCTGCGAGGCAAAGGGGGAAAAGCTGCTGTGAGTGTCAGGGCGGAATTGGAATGCCTGTCTGCTGCCTTTGATACACAAGGGCCATTACAAGAGCTCTGTAGTTATGTCAGCCTAACTTGGTAATGCAGACCAGGCCAAAGACTTGCCAGGAATAGGTACACTGAGAGATGATGGGTTATTTTAAATAGTCACTATTCAGATCACAGGCTACACTTTAGCAGAAAATCACTATGTCTAACTCTATTATTACATTCTTTAAAAGCCCTTTCTTTTAGGAAACAAGGCGATTTTCTGATAACTGAGCTATATAATGGATCCTACCAGTAGAAGCATGGATTCAACTGCCCTGGAAGTTTTCTTTTTAAATTAAAAAATAATAATAAATAGGAGATTGCATGGCTCAAGGAATTGGTATCATGGCACAGAGACATGCATCTCTAACTCACCAGTCTGAACACACTTATGCTCATACTGACTGAGAGCTACTAAGAAGCTTGTTCCTAGTCTGGTGACTTGTGAGCAATGAATAAGACATTCACATGGCTAAACGGCAGTATAGTCTAGTGGACAGGGCATAAGACAATCAGCCAAGAAACCTGGGTTTTAATACTAGCTCTATCACTGACTTGCCATGATGCTTTAGACTAGTCACATCCTCTCACTGTGCATCTCTTTCCCTTCCCACACTTCATTTATACAGTAAGCTCTTCAGGGCAGGGACTGCATTGTACTCTGTACACAATGGAGACCCTGTATCAGCTGAGATCTGTAGATGCTACAGGAATCCACAAAAAAAAAGAGCTGGTTGAAAAACAGGAAAATAGTTTCATGAGTATTTCTGAATTTGTCACAAGGTTTGAAATGGCCCCATGTTCTATTTTTGGTGACATTTTCTATGATACTTTTAATCCAAACTTTTACTGAAGTGGTCTCAGATTTGTGTGTGTCTGTACAAAAAGCCTATTTTCATGAAGAAAATCTGGTATTTGGTAATCACAAGATTTAAAAAAACTGATTTCAATAACAATTTTGGTTGAATAGATCACAGAAATCTTCACAAAGAAAAAGGAAAATGTTAATCATGTAGTTGATTGCTCTAAGTTTCATATTTTTAAAAGCCTTCTTAAAACCAACTCACCCCCTTTCACTGGATGAAATTTTTCCACCTGCTCTTCAAGTAAATAATAACAAAGAAACAACCACTGGCCAAGCACTAACCAGAATCCTTGATGGCAACCACAACAGAGCCAAGAGTTGGATGGACCCTAGTGGCTAAACTTCTGGTGGGTGGTATCCGGAGTCAGAGTGGAAGCTGACAGACTGAACAGCTATGAAGCAGCCTGCGCTGATGCTATTCATTCTCAATGCAGTAAGAAACTGGGAAAAAAGGTGAGCTCTTCACTCAAGCTAGCTAATATAAGGTAAAATCTTAGAGAAGGCAAGCTGGTTTATAATGTTCGTGAGTTAGCAGGGTGAGTTAAAGGCTACAGGAGAGCCTGAGGTTTACCTTGACCTGCTAACTCGAGTTAGGAACACGCTTTTCCCCCCCAGTGAAGATAAGGCCTTGCAAAGCTTTCACCAGCAACAACAATGCCTGTTTTAGAACACAGATCTCTATAACATCCCTGTGCTTGGAGGCTCGATGAGCAGCCAGGAAGATGCAGCCACCATTACTGGGGAAGGAGAGGTTAGTCGCCAGTATTGCAGCTCATGTGGAAGCAAGGTGAAAGTCGAGCCTTCTGCAAACAGCTATGGCTGCGATGAAGTCAGCAGAATGGCACTTGTCCCTGGCACTAATCCAGGCTCTGGAATGATCCTCGAACCAAAAAGCCCACCTAGGCCCTGGGAGACATCTCAGCTGGAAGGGCCAGGAGCAGCAGCAGCAGCATCCTCCTCTAGCAAAAATAAGGTGTTGGGGCTATCTGTGTGACCCTGACATGCATTAGGAAGACTACAGATGTGGAGCACTTATTGTCAAATTAGGATGGCTTTGGAATGAAGCTGTCTTTACAGTCTTGTGGCAGGCAGCTTCTGGCAGGCCACGACCCTCATCAATCACCACTCAAAGTCAAATGCAGGCTGCCACAGCAGCTACTCCCCAGCCAGATGCAGACTATCCCCAATTGTCACTCCAGCCTGCTTTGCCATCCAATAAGCAACGGCCAGGGAAACCACATGATCACTTCCCTACACAACCAGGTTTAAGCACTGCTTTCCAAGGTTAACATGAGGCCTGATCCCGTGCCTACTGAAGTCAATGGCAACGTTCCTATTGCTTTCAATGGCAGCAGGATTGGGACCACTGTAAATTCCCCAGTCTATGTGGATAGACGGCCAGATTGAGATCTCAGCTGCACCCACGTAATTCCAGCCTCGCTCCAGTAAAGTCAATGGTACAGTTGCCAACTTTCAAGCGGCAAATAAGAACCCCGACTTTCACATTAAGCCAAAAATCAAGTTAATCCCATTTCAAAACAAGCCAATCCCTAAGAACCCCAACACTCTATATGACTAGATCTCACGGTGTGCAGTCTGGGACTGTGGTGGGACCGCTGTGCACCCTAACGCTTTCCCTGCCTTGCCCTTGCTTGCTCCTCCTTACCCCTGCTTGCTGGGAGCTGATCAAAAAAAAAAGAAGCAACAAGCTACAAGCCAAAAACTAGCCAACAAGCAACTCCAAGCCAATTAAGGCTCAATTTACACCAGATCAAAATCTGGCCCAGGGCCTAGTTTGTAGCCTCCCAGCCAATGCACATTCTGATGACAGGGCCATGTACTGAGTCCCTAGTTCTCCACTCTGACTGTCCAGGAGAATTCATCAGCTTAAGGGAAACTGTTTTTATTGTATTGACTTTTCAATAAATGATGCAATTTAAAAAGTAAGAGTGTGTGTGTGTGTGTGTGTGTGTGTGTGTGTGTTAATTTTTAAATGCCTACCCAGGATTCCCAGGCTTTGTCCCCTACTCAGCCATCATTGGTTCACCATAGCCAGCGCTTCCATAGGAGCTCGCCATATTGATTCTGTGCTGATGTGGGAAATGCATGAAGCTAAATTGGGCACAAAGTAGTAAGAACCAGGAGCCAGCAGTCCCTGACCTGGGAGCCAGGAAATGTGAAAACCTGATGTCAGACCTAGGAACTGGGAACCAGCCAATCTCAAACAGAGTGAAAAGAAACGGTAACATCAACAACAAGTTTTTGGTTCTTTGGCTGTTTTTTTTTTTTTTTACTGAGAATCCCTGTGGCACTTTGCAAATGATTTTTAATGAATTCTGTCAATAAACTTGAGTCAGATGGAGCAGAGAGGTGAAGTGACTTGCCCCCGGCCACTTAGAAAGTCAACACGAGAGGCATGGATAGAAGCCATAAATCCTGCCTCTCAGTCCTGTGTTTTAACCAGCAAAGTAAGACATGAGAGCTGTAAATGAGATGAGAAACCTGAGGTGAGGTCTACAGGCGGAACCGGGAACCGCTGAGCCCTGAACCAGGAGTGAGGAATTATTATTATCATTACACACACCGTCGATCAAAAGCAAGGAGAAACCATGCTTCGGAGCCAGGTCTTACAAGATGTTCATGTGCATCTACCACACCCCAGAGGTTCAGCACAGATCGGATAAGCATCCTGTCTTTTGTGTTCCTAAGCAAGCTGCAGAGCTGAAACGACTGAGGTTCACCCGACAGTAGGGTGGATGAGATATGAATTGGAAACAAAAAACTTTCCGTGCTCTACACACGACAGTCTTTTCTCAAGATACCTTAGGAGGGAAAGAGAGAATTCTGCCTCTCAAGGGAAGCACATGCCATTCATTGATCAGTGGCTGGGCTATGCTGATAGTTTCTAGCTGGGCACGGCATTTGTGTTTCTGTTTTTACTTTATTATTCTTTTTTTAACTGTGGAGTGATTTTATTAATATTAATAAACCTGCAGATAGTGATAATTTCCTCCATCGTTTTACTAATTAGCTCGATTGAATTGTGAGGATCATCTGCATGAGTAATGACTCCCTGTGCACTCCGTTCACTGTTCTGCTTCTGCTCGTAAAAGGAAGCGGAGAGAACTGAATCTTGCATGGCCGCCCAGATGTCAGAGGCAGAAGGAAGTTCTCAAATCACCAGATTCCCCCACTTCTGTCATGAGAGCTGAAAGGTTCTCCCCCAATCTCCAAAAGACATCTCATTGAAAGGACATGGAGAAAAACCAGGTGGGGTGCAGACCTCGCAAGATCATATCAGACAACAGACAAAGCATGCCCAGTGCTCGCCTGGGACATGCACGTTACAGATAAAGATTCCTTGTGTCTCCGATCACTGGGAGCATGGAATTAAGACACAGAGGGTAAAATACTGGCCACACTCACAGTTTTGCTATTGGCTTCAACAGAGCCAGAATTTCCCCTTGCACCTCAGTTACAACAGCAGCACCCCCACAGTACACAGAACAGTCCCAACGCCTACTGGCCTATTGGGTCTGGTGTAAAGCTCACTCAGGGATGACTGCTAGTTGCACAGCCCAGGCCAGGGATGTGGAAGAAGGCAGCTCACCTATACCACATACGTGGTGCTGTGAACTAGGAGTGCCCATTCCACACCTAGCTTCTTAGGGTAAGCCCCAGAAAGGGGAACGGGTACATTCTGGTCTCTAGGATGGCCCTGGTGAGAAATGCTGCACATGTTATTGCTTGGTAGAGACTCATAATCCTTTAAAAGATTTGATATCCTTGGAGTTGATCCATTCCTCTGCAGCTACAGTACACTGATGGACTCGCACGAATGAAGCTTTCTGCCATCCAACGACAAGTTGCACATGAGTCTTTCTGGTAGGATTATATCACTCGCCTTCTCGCCCTTGCACTTCCTCCAAATTCCTCTCCTTCTGGTAGATGCTTTCACACATCCAGGGCCCCTGCTCCCCTACTGCAGGATATCAGCAGCTACCACTGCACCCACATACCTCTGAGCTCCAGATGCCTGCAGGAGAAAACCAGGGAGGAAGGCCTCTGTGATCTTCACTGTTATTGCACTAATATAGAAGAATCACTACCATATCAGCCACTCAGCCAACTGCAGGGGGAAGGCTTTTTCACAACTACCTCCATCAGTTTTATGCTCATCTATCCTAACCCTGGAAAGTCCCTTTCTGGTAGTGGAATAGGACATAAATTATTTTTCTTCTTCAGATGCAAAGCGGAGGGGAGAGAGGTTAGGTTATCAGAGGCTCTCATTCTCTGAAGAGATTGTCTGGATCATATTTGTATTCATTTTCATGAACTCAATGTACAAGTCACTAATAGAACACAATCTGCTAATTAAATTTCACTCAATACGGCAATTTTCACCTTAGATCAGCTGTGTCCTTGCACATTTTTGCCACTAAGGTACTAATAGCATCTTATTTACCTTATAATGAATTCCGCCAGGCTTATCATTCAATTCGAGATATTAACGAGCATAAATGAGAGCAATGTGAGGGGAGGGGGGAGAATTCCAAAGAGATGGAAACCGCAATTCCATTTTCTTTCCTTTATAGTGCTGGCAAAAGGTAGCTCTAGGGAACGAAGTCCTTGATTTCACCAGAAGGGCAGCAAGCTCGTCCCATGCATGAGCCCTAACTTGGAGGGAATTACACCTTGGTGTATGAGAAGAGGCCAATTTGCATCCTCCTCTCAGCTTCCTCTGAGAAAACTGGACAGTCGTGTTTGCCGGTGGGTAACAGTGCCTGTAGTGGATGGAATCAGGACTGCTTAACGGTGTATGTCAGGCCCCATGCTCGGTTTTAGCTCAGGTGGTAGGGGCCTGAGCTCTTGAAGCAGGAGAAGCTGGGTTCTATCCCTGCTCTCATTTGGAAGTCCTAAGTTTCATTACAATATAGGTTTATTTAAAAAATAAAGTAATATGTTTGCATTGAAATTCAGGGTCTCAAGTTTCAAATGCATTTGCACTTGCTGGGTTAGAATACACCCCTCTGGACATGAAGATGGGTAGATGTGGCTTTCCAGGAGCCTAGCCATGACCTGCACTAGAAAATGGAGATCACATTTAAACTATTTTTCAAAGGAAGGCGGGAGGTGGGAGAGGCGTTCATCTCTATTATGGATCACGACAGGACGCAGCTGTTGCCTGTGGTTTCCTGTGAATAGTTCTAGGGATGGGTCCAAGCTGCAAATTTTAAATTCAGATCTCACTGGCGTGCCCCTATTCTCTCTCTTGGCAGAGTCAGTGCTTTCTGGAATACCCCCATTGCTCTCCCTTTCTAAGGGCTTGTGCTCCAATCATCCTTCCTCAGGCCTTGGAACCTTTGTGGTACACAAGGCGGTCTTATTGAGCATTAGTCAAGGGTAGGTCACTAAAGAGCTACTCAACGTGCTCCCACCCAGAAGGGGCTGGGCATGGTCTCTCAGCACAAACATATCCAGCTTTTCATGGAACGGAAGCTCATCTTTTCTCTGCCCCAAATCAGGGTCAAGTCCAGTAGACACACGGGATCAAATCCAGCCTGGATGACCTGACTTCACCTACTTCCAACCAGGGCTGCATCCAGTCCATGGTATCCTCATAGCCAACCACCAGGAGGAGAAAAACAATCAACCACCCAACGCTGCTATTCTGTAGAGTGCTTTTTCTTTGCTTTGCAAGTTACATGGATTTTCACAACTATAATTGGCTGAAGCAACATTGACATCCAGTGGCCGATTAGATTAATCGCAGAGTATCTACACCGTATTTTCTCAGGGGATGGAGAAAGGAATTAGCTCTTTGACAAGGATGGAAGTTCGATTTGGAACTGAATAGGAATGCCTCTGGCATTCCACGCAGCATTACTCCTATGGTGTGCCTAGTTCAATGGCTATGACAACAGGACCACATTTGTATCACTGCTGTGTTGGGGAATCACGTCTTAATGTTGTGTTATTCATAAAACCCTCTTAGAAACTGGAAACTATTGGGAACTGGATCCTCAGCTGAAGTGAAGCCGCACGGCTCCGCTGAGTAGAGTTCTAATGATTTACACAAGCTGAGGATCTAGCCCCACGGCTTTGCCTCACAGTTTTCCCTTTCCATTGGGTTCACAGCTAGGGTGTCCAGATGTCCCGATTTTTGGGTCTTTTTCTTATATAGCATCCTATTACCCCGCCTCATCCCGATTTTTCATATTTGCTGTCTGGTCACCCTATTCACAGCTGCTGATAACTATGGATTGACACTGTTTTATATCAGCTGAGAGTCTGAACCAGGGTGTTTCTCGCCCACCCCGTTTCTAAACAAATCAGAAATCAGCAGAGCTGCCTTTCAACCAGTTTCTTATCTATATGACGGCATCATGCAGGACATCAGCGGCTGTGGCAGCCGTGCTGGTCTGTAATCAGTGGATGCAGCCTACAAAAAACATCAGCCACTTACTAGATTTTACATGGGGTGCTGAAAAGTGCAAATACAACGTGTTGAACAGTAAATGCAACTCCACTAGTACAGTGGCCTAAGGTGTGTGCGTCACTGCCTCTGCTGAACAGGATTGGAACTGTCCAGCTCTGCGACAGACCCAATGCTACTTGAGAATTAATGGATATTCTCGGTTAGCTCAAGTGATCTGATCTATAGCTCTGCCAGCAGAACATCAGATTTTTAACCTGAGAGTTTAGGGCTCATGCTCTGTTCAGATTACTCCTGCTCTATGCCTACAAAAAGTAGTCAATGGTTAGTCAGCTAGTAAGCTGTGACTATCTCTCATCATGCTGGATCATAGCTGACTCGTTACTTTGTACTCCCCATCTGGTTATTGTCTCCTCTCGTTGCCTATAGTCTTATCCTTGACTGTAAGGTCAGGGGGCAGGGACCCTTGGCGATATGTTTGTACATCCCCTACCACAAGAAAGCCTCTAGGTCCTACCTCAAGACAAATAACATATTCCTGCAATTGCCAGGAAGTTCTGAGTGGACTGTGGTGTGAGGCACAGATACCTTCACAATCTTAGTTGCCAACACTGTGGGTGCTCCCTGGAGCACCCACAGAAAAAAATTAGTGGGTGCTTAGCAGCTCTCTCCTCTCCCCCAGCACCTCCCAATCAACTCCTCTCTGTGCCTTCCGCCCACCGCAATCAGTTGTTTCGTGGTGTGCAGGAGGTGCTGGCAAGGAGGTAGATGAGCAGGGATGGGGCACACTCGGGGGAGGGGGTGAAATGGGTGGGAAAAGGTGCTGCAGAGTGGTGGCAGGGACTTGGAGGGAAGGGGTCAGGTGCGGGCTGGGCCTGGGGTGGAGCAAGGAGGTTGAGCATTCCCCGAGCCTGGAGGAAGCCGGCGCCTATGTATACAATACTCAGTACTTATATGCGACTTTTCACTTCAGATACTGTGCAGACATTAACTAAAACCAGACAACTCCCCTGCTGGGGGTGTTATCATTATCCCAATTTTACAGATGTGGAAACTGAGGCACAGAGGGGAAACATGAAGAATTCAGTAGTAGGAGTGGAAATTGGCACTGAGTCAGTTCTTAATCCCCTGTTTAGACTGTGCTGTAGTATATTAAGAGCTACCATTTCTATACTTAAATGGGGCATTTAGATTCCAGATGCCATCTCCTCTCCTGAGGGTTAAATCGAGCACTTAGGTTACTTATTACACCCATTTTTAACGTTTTCCCGTTCCCTTGCCCCTCCTCTCTTTTAAAGAATGCTAAGGAATTTATTGCACTGCATGATTAATATTGACCGGAAATTCTCCCCAAGTATATTTCCCCTCCATCTCTTCACTTCCATGGGGAGAACATCGAGTTCTGTTTCCTAAGCTGTCCCCACCCAGTGATTACTTTCATTAGGACATTGCCTTGTGGAGTTGAAGTATTTTCCTTGTTCCTGTACATTTAATTAGATAATTCTTCCCTAGAAATTATTTATAGCCGAGCTCGGGAGCTATTGTTAGTCCTAATGTAAATAAGACTCAAAGAGGAATTCCCAGAGTCCCCCTGTGACTGGTGAGCCGCTCACTTCATTCCATTAGCGTCAGTCCCAGCACTCCTGCTTAACACAGACTTCCAGGGGTTTTATGGCTGGAGCTCCCGCTATTAAAAATAAAAAAAGTCCAGACATGAGTTCCTAATTAAACTTTTGACACAGGACCACACAAAGGACGAGTTCCACAAGGTCAGAGCAGGGGACCCACTGGCATGTGGCAGGAAATTGATTTTTCTTGGGAGAGAATTAAAGCAGAAGGTATGAATGGAGAGGGAGAGAGAGGGATGGGAGTGGTGAATGACAAAACCCTCCTGAAATGTGGGGCAGGTGTGTCAAGTCTATACAATGAGTGTCTGGTTAGCCGGAACAGTTTAGAAAAAAACCAGCTTCACAAATAATTCGATGACTCAGTCATGGGGCTACTCTTTATTCTTGAATATTCAGATGGCTGCCTGGTATTTGTGAAAATGTGCTCCAGTGTTAGCACTGATGCTTATTCAGTGGAAAGGCCGTACTGGAAAAGAGCATCATTCCCTATCCCTTATTCACCTGTTCAGGAAGGTTCCGTCATCCAATCGAGGAAGGGGAACAGTGGCACATGCCTGCAATGGCCAGTCACATAACACAAACACATATCAAATCTTTAAAGTTAATGGTTAGGTAGTGAAGCCATTCAGTACGAACACCAGGCAAAAGCACGAAGACTGGGATCAATTTTCAAATAAGTCTGTAGCCAAAAAACAAGCCAAGTTTACAACAAATCCCGGGCCTGATTCACCACCCACATCTGTTTTACAGCATCCATTCCCAGGGATTTATGGCCGATTTACATCAGCGAATGGGGACTATTTGTTGCAAAGAACCACGCTAGCACTGTCCAACTGGTTTAGCTTCCATTACTTGAAGGATATGTCTATATTGTGTTTGAGAGTTGGTGGGAGCATATCACCCAGTCTGAGCCAATAGATTCGGGCTAGCACTCTAAAAATGGCTGCACAGATGGCACTTTGCAGTTGTTCCTTGGGCTGGAGCTCAGGCTCTGAAGCTTACGGAGAGGGAGTGGGCATCAGAGGGGAAATAAGATACGGAGATAAAGTGAGGTGCCCATGGTCACAGAGGGAGCCTGGAAGTGAACACAGCTCCCTTCAGCCCCAGGCCAGTGCCTTAACCAAAAGACCATCCATCCCCTGAGCTCAACCCGCCCTCCATCTCCACGTGTGCGCTACACATCTTTACTCACCTGCGATTAGAGTTCTCTGTGCCACACATGTCCCAGGGGCTGGGCACGCTCTGGCTGCATGCACGTTAGCAGCATGCACACCGTGTGTGTCTGGTGGGAGGACATGCCAGCTAAAAAACACCGGTTCCGCTGCCAGTTTTGATTTCTGTTGCCTCCCTGAATTGCCTGCTCTGCGACCCTGCCTGTGCGAGGCTTCCTGGCCCAGCTGACTCAGGCGACAAAGATGCCAGCCAGCCAGCCCCTTCTTAAAGCTGCTGAGCCTTGTCAGGAGCCATCACACTTCTGGAAGGGGAACGCCAGGGGGATGTCTATTATTTTAAACATATAATTGATTCTAATTCATCACTTATCGCACGATGACAGATTTTTATATAGTTTATTATCTCAGTCACAGCACAGGGGTCCGCTGGGGCCGGCTCCTATGGTTCTGCGTGTCCTACGACTTGCTCCTGTTATCTGTCGGATTAAGTTAGGGATTCTGGTGTCTCAGGGTCCCCAGGTAACCGTCAGCATTCTCCTCCTCCTCCCACCGCAGGCTTGAAGCAGCCTTTTTACACCGCTCCTCCCTGGACCTGCCTACCACACTTAGTCTCCCAGTTAGCTGATTAATTGGGGACTGTGGATCCCCGTCACCTGCAGAGACAGCTATTACTTCTTGCCTTCTCTACACAAACACACCCCAACATGCAGGAGTCTCTGAAAGAGCCACAGATCCCAGAACGTTCCTGTCTTTGTAACTTGTAGGCAGATGGGCTAGTGGAGTAGAGTGATTCCTAGACCCCTCTCCCAGCAGGAGGGGTCAATCTCTTTCTCCTCGTCCATTCTCCAATGCAGCTTCTCCCTCTGGAGAGCCTTGGCTGTCAGCAGGGAAATTTGCAAAGGTGACCTCTGATTATAGGTGCCCTGTCTGTCACAGGTTGTGGCATGCAGCCCTCACTACCAGGCTCTGGAATGGCCCATTGGAGATTGCAATGGACTAGGCTGTGACTTTACAGTGTGTCCTGAGGACGTGGGGGTCAGGGAGTGCATGGCTACACTGCCTTGGGAGCAGACCAGAGAAGGAACTGTGACTCAGAGAGGTGTGATTTCTCACCTGCTGCCTGCTTGCTGTGGCAGGGGAGTAAGTATTATATCTCTTTTTATGGAGCAGATGACTCTTTCCTGTATCCCAGCCTATGATGGGTGGGGTAGAGCCGGAGTCCTCTTGCTCCCCACCCACTTGCTCTCAGGTGGGGGGAGGGAGGAGAGGGACCTTGCTCCTCTGTTCCAGCCCTAAATGCCATCTGAGCAGGGGAGTAAGATAGGAGTTGGACACACTCCCCTGTTTGGCCGAGTAAGGGCTGGGACAATCTCGACCCATTACTCTCCTTCCAACTCCAAACAGACCTAAGTAGGGTTTGCATGGGACAATAGCCAGAGTCATATGAACATAAGAATGGCCGTACCGGGTCAGACCAAAGGTCCATCTAGCCCAGCATCTGTCCACCGACAGTGGCCAATGCCAGGTGCCCCAGAGGGAGTGAAGCTAACAGGCAATGATCCAGTGATCTCTCTCCTGCCATCCATCACCATCCTCTGATGAACAGAGTCTAGGGACACCATTATTTACCCTTCCTGGCTAATAGCCATTTATGGATTTAACCTCCATGAATTTATCCAGTTCCCTTTTAAACACTGTTATAGTCCCAGCCTTCACAACCTCCTCAGATAAGGAGTTCCACAAGTTGACTGTGCGCTGTGTGAAGAAGAATTTCCTTTTATTTGTTTTAAACCTGTTACCTATTAATTTCATTTGGTGACCCCTAGTTCTTGTATTATGGGAATAAGTAAATAACTTTCCTTTATCCACTTTCTCAACATCACTCATGATTTTATATACCTCTATCATATCTCCCCTTAGTCTCCTCTTTTCCAAGCTGAAGAGGCCTAGCCTCTTTAAACTTTCCTCGTATGGGACCCCCTCCAAACCCCTAATCATTTTAGTTGCCCTTTTCTGAACCTTTTCTAGTGCTAGAATATCTTTTTTGAGGTGAGGAGACCACATCTATACGCAGTATTTGAGATGTGGGCGTACCATGGATTTATATAAGGGCAATAATATATTCTCAGTCTTATTCTCTATCCCCTTTTTAATGATTCCTAACATCGTTTGCTTTTTTGACGGCCTCTGCCCACTGCGTGGACATCTTCAGAGAACTATCCACGATGACGCCAAGATCTTTTTCCTGACTTCTTGTAGCTAAATTAGCCCCCATCATATTGTATGTACAGTTGGGGTTATTTTTTCAATGTCATAGAGTTTAAGGCCAGAAGGGACCCCCAGATCATCTAGTTGGACCTCCTGTAATCACAAGCCTGCCCACAAACCCCCTCCAGTTTCTCCTGTATTGAGCCCAATACCCAGGTTAACCTAAGATATTACAGCCCTCCAGAGATCAAATTATTGTGTGCCACAGGCAGAGAGCAGCAGGAACCGAAGCCCCCTGCAATGGAAGGGAATTGATTTGGTGAGACAGACGCAGAAGATCCTAGTAAGAAACCCATGCCCCAAGCTGCAGAGGAAGAAAACAAAAGCCAAACAACCTCCTGGCCCCGCACCATCACCACTACTACCCCAGGTCCCTGTCAGATGAAATGAGAGGCATACCTCCCCCTACGGCCTTTTGCCAAGATGTCTGCAGACAAAACAGTTGAATTTGCTTGCTTTTTCTAGCAAAGGAGATCTCTCAAAGGAATGTTCCCAGTGAATTTTTAATCAAACTGCAGGGAACTTTAATGAAAAAGTAATGTTGAACAAGAATAGTCACCTCCAAACCCAAACACTAAAGAGTTTGCGGTCAGCCGGCACAGCTAGATGGAACAGACCAAAGCCATGGGAATGGGGCACAGAAACAGAGCTATCCAAAACAGCTAGATTACTGTGAAGTACCAAATACATGCAGCAAACTGCTGACCAATGGTCCACAAGCCAAGAATCATTTGCAAACAGGTCTGGTGAAGCAATTTCGAAGAGCAAATGCAACTGAAAAAATCAGGAACCTCTGGTGAACAATTAGTCGAACGGAAGGAAGAGACTAAATTATTGTCTCACCTCTGATTTGGCCAAGCCACGGAATCAGTGTCTTAGGCAATGTGGGGGTCTGAGGTTCCTTCAAAATCTAGATACTGCACTGACTGGTGTTCAATACATTTCATGAATAAATGAAATAAACCGAATAGATTTTGATTCAATTAGCTTAAGTTAAAAAGGTCGAATCATAGAAACGTCCGGCTGGAAGGGACCTCAAGAATCAGCTAGTCCAGCTCCTGTGTTGAGGCAGGACCAAGCAAACCTGGACCACTCCTGGCAGATCTTTGCTCAACATGTTCCTTAAATCCTACAATGATGGGAATTCCAAACCTCCCTTGGAAGCCTGTTCCAGAACTTAATTATCCTTATAGTTTGCCTAATATCTGACCTAAATCTCCCTGGCTGCAGAGAAAGCCAATTACTACTTGTTCTACTTGCAAGAGACACAGAGAATAATTGATCACCATCCTCTTTATAACACCCTTAACACATTTGAAGACTTATCAGATCCCCCCTTCAATCTTCTTTTCTCAAGGGTAAACATGCCTAGTTCTTTTAACCTTTCCTCAGCGGTCAAATTTTCTAAACCATCTATTGTTTTTGTTGCTCTCCTCTGGACTCTCTCCAATTTCTCCACATCTTTCCTAAAGTCTGACACCCAGAACTAGCCATGATACTCCAGCTGAGGCCTCCCCAGTGACAAGTAGAGTGGGACAATTACCTCCTATGTCTTGCGACACTCCTGTTCATACACAGCAGAATTATATTAGCCTTCTTTGCAACAGCGACACATTGTTGACTCGTTCAATTTCTGATCCACTGTAATGCCCAGAGCTTTTTTTGCTTTACCACTGTCTAGCCAGTTATACCCCTTTTTTGTAGTTAGTTATGTGCTTGTTTTTTTTCCTTCCTAAGTGAAGTACTTTGCACTCGTCTTTACTGAATTTCACCTTGTTGATTTTAGACCAATTCTTCAATCTGTCACGGTTGTTTTGAATTCTCATCCTGACTTCCAAAGTGCTTGTAACCCATCCCAGCTTGGGGTCATCTGAAAATGTGATAAGCAGACTCTTCACTCTAGTATCCAAGTCATTAATTTGTTCCAGTATTTGTCCAGTTATCAAAGTTACGCTGACTCATCTATAATTTCCAAGGTTCTTGCTCCCACCTTTAAAGATAGAGGCTATGCTTGCCCTTCTCTAGTCCTCTGGGTCCTCACCGATCCTCCTGGAGTTCTCTAAAATAATTGCTTTCGGTTCCGAGATTGCTTCAGCTAGTTCCTTAAATACGCTAGCACGAATTTCACCAGCTCTACTGACTTCAGTACATCTAAATATTCTTTCACCTGTTCTTTCCCTCTTTTGGCTTGTGTTCCTTTCCCTTTGTTGTTAATATCAATTGTGTAAAGTATCTGGTCACAACTGATTTTTTCAGTGAAGATTGAAGCACAATACGTATTTAACATCTCCGCCTTCTTGATGTCATCCACTATTGGCTCTGTTTTCCTGCAGAGTAGAGGTCCTACGCTTTCCTTCATCTTTCGCATGCTCCTGAGGTATTTATAGAACCTCTTCATATTGCCTGTTATGTCCCTTGCTAAGAGTAACTCATTTTGTTCTTTAGCCTCTGATCTGGTTGTGCTCCCCTCCCCCTCCCCCACACTTCTTAGCAATTTGTTCATCTTTCCATTTTTTGTAGGATTCCCTCTCGACTTCCAGGTCACTAAAGAGCTCCTCCATATTGGCCTCTTATTATTCTTATCTGTCCTTCGCATGGGCATAGTTTGCTGTTGCACCTTTAATGTTGTCTCTTTGAGAAACTGCCCACTCTGCTGAACTCCATTTTCACTTTGGTGTACAGGGAGAGAGAGATTAGACAGACTAGGTAGTTAGATTACTTTAGATTGCAAACTCTTCATTTACATTGTGTTTGTACAGCACCTATTGCAATAGGGCACAGAGTGATTGGCCTTGTGGCACCACCACCACATGATAAATAGTAAATACATAACAAGGAAAAATGAGATCAGACAGGTTTAAATTAAATAGATTGGGATTACATAATTATAGATGGGAGAATGGGGGATTAGATTACACTAGATTAGAAGAGATTGATTTAGATTAGACAGAGGATGAGACTAGATTAGATGTGATGTGTGATCACATATATTTAGATTAGATATGATGGAAGATGATAAGGGAAAATAATGTTCCGTGCTTTAGGGTTTCTCCTTCCTAGCATCCAAGTGATTTTCAAATGCAGGTACATACCATCCCTATGTTACAGATGAAAAAACTGAGGCAGAAAAAGAAAGACAGGAAGCAACTTGTTTGGAGTCGCACAATGAGTTAGTGACAGTGTGTGGAATAGGACCCAGATTGCCTGAGTCCTGGCTCCATGCTCAATCCCTGGCAATGTAAATCCTTGGTGCTTGGAAGAACTATCTGAAGGGGGCCCCATTGACTATGCCTCTTGCTGCTGAACATGGATGACGTAGGCTGGGGTGGGCTTTGAATTGCTAGGGAAGACCAACTCTTTTCCCTACCAACTATTGCCTTTGCTGGTGACATTTTGCTCGCTGCATTATGAGCTTCCTCCCCCACTTCCCCTAGGAATGACACTGCTGTTATCTCCACTGCATCTAAAGCACACACAGACTCAGTTTAGGGACAGTTAATTTCCAATTCTTTCCAGATGGGTTGGAATAATATCCCCAGGTGGTAAATACATTATTAAGGAGGCAGTTTGGTGTGAAATTGGCTATTAAAATATAGATAAAGTTTAATATATTGAGCTCCTTGTCAGAAAAATCACTTTAGAGGGAGCTTATTATTTGTTTGATATTAAAAGAGTCACAGCTCCGCTCCAAGTGATAAATGGGGGGAGGGAAATGCCACTGGTAATGAATAAAAGCTTTTTAACATTTAAATTTAGGTTTCCGTGCAATGCCCCATGCTGCTCTGAGCATGCCCACGCGGCAGATCCATCCATGGTTACTAAAATGTCAGCAGCTCAGGGTCCCTGGGAGGCTGTCGGCCTGCACCAGCCGTTTGAGAAGCGGCTTTGCTGAAATTTGAGTGTCTGCAATGAGACGAGTTTGCAGTGCTCAGCTCTGTTGATCAGAACTCCCACCATGCCACGGATGGGCTCTTTCTCTTCACTCTGCCAAGTTAGCCCCAAGATCTCTCGTGACCTTGCCTCCTGGTGAGCGTCTTGCAAGGTTAGGGTGGCTGGAGCAGCATGTAAGGGAAGCTTAAAGAGGCACAGAGATTGAATGCCTTTCAGATCCCAAGAGAAGGTGCTCTCTTCTAGGTATGAGGAGTCACGTGCAAGGAATTATGGGTAACTTTACAGTTGTACCTACCCTAGGAACCAGTTTTGATCAGATTTCACCCAAATCTTGAATGGGAGCTCTTTTTGGACAAAGTGTGGATCACTTTCCTCTCTGTAGGCTACTGGCCCATCTCCCCCAGCCCAGAAGGACTAATCCAACACCCAAAGTCTGCTTAAGCCCTTCCTCCGGGGGCAGTTTTTTCCCCTCAAACATGACACTCACAAGGTAACACCCAACCACAGCTCTTCCCCTGACCAACACAGGCTGTAGCTGCCCAGGCTATGTCTACACTGGCAACTGAATGACAAAACCTTTGCCTTTCAGAGGTGTTAAAAAAACACACTCCCCCGAAAGACAAACATTTTGCCAACAAGGGCCACTGTGAACAGTGCTTTGTCAGCAGGAGCACTCTCCTGCCAACAAAGCTAGCGCAGCTTGTTGAGGGGGTGACTTTTTTTGTCGGCAGGAGAACACTGTAGTGACACAGCCATGTTGCTAAAAGCTGTGTAGTGTAGACATAGCCCCAGAGACATTTTTCCGTGAAACTCTGCCACAGCTCCCCTTCAACTGAGCACTCTTAGCCCTTCATGGGAGTCAGCTTACCCCTTCTCAGCTGGGCCTGATAATCAAATAGGGTTGACTAGCCTCCTCTGGCCCATAAATGGGAATCCCCCCCTTAGAATCATAGAATATCAGAGTTGGAAGGGACTTCAGAAGATCATCTAGTCCAATCCCCTGCTCAAAGCAGGACCAATCCCCAGACAGATTTTTGCCCCAGATCCCTAAATGGTCCCCTCAAGGATTGAATTCACAACCCTGGGTTTAGCAGGCCAATGCGCAAACCACTGAGCCATCCCTTCCTCCCTTGTTATACTCTCTTCCCCATTCTCCCTTTCTCATTCAACCTCTGTATTTGAGATCAGCCCTGGAAAATCTGACCAAACAAAGTCTCTAACATCTGAGAAACCCCCCTGTGCAATTCTGCAGACTCAACAGGTTAGAAAGAAAGCTTCCAAATATACAGATGCTTACCTAGACCCAAACTCCCTGTCTTGAAGGTCTTTCCCATCACTAGGTTCAAAGGATGAGTTGTTTTTCTAACTAACCTATAGCAGTTTCAACCGGACTAATGTTCTGGGTTCCAGTTCCTACCGCTGCCATGTGAAAAATGGCACTATCAGAACCCATATCCAATCTGTAATGAATAATTCAACAGAACCTCACAAAATCCATACCCATCTCTCCCCACTGCTACGCAGACGGCTCGAGGTAGGTCTTGTATTACTAAGACTTCATTCGTTTTACAAAATATACTACAGCACATTTACTAGCAGGCTATGAAGTATCATAAATAATTAAAACCAAATTACACTTGTCAAGGGTACGAATGAAGTGCATTGCGCAATGGGTTCTCCTTGCTTTTTTTAATTGTTTGCCTGTTTACAAATTCACAAGGGTTTTATGGGGTGGGTTAGAATTTGGCAACCTTTGGGCCAAAGATATCATGAGCCTGATTCTTAGCCTGCTCATCATTGATGTAAATCACGAGTAAATTCAGTTTAAGGCAACAGACTAATATCCCTATGCCATCAGTCTGAGATCAGCATCAGAAGAGAGAAGCATTATTAATCAGCATTATTATTATTATTACCTGGCAATTTGCAAAGTTCAGTAATTGGCACTTATTAGATCTTTCAGCTGATGAGAATCTACAGTCATAATCCTTTGAGGGAGGGCACAATAGGAGTCTAAAGTGTTTTACAAACATTAATTAATCCCAGGACTTTATATATAAGTACTATTGTATGCTAGATTCATGCTCCAAAACAATGCAGCAGGAGAATATATTGGGCTATTTTTTATAGATCTGCAGTAGTTTTCTATAGTAAGAAGAAGTAGGTTAGCATTATTATCCCCATTTTATAAACCAGTAAACAAAGGCACAGAGAGGTGAGACAGTGTCAGAGCTAGGGTCGCTGATTATCTGTCTTTTGCTATAACTGCTAGACGACGGGGCCCACTGCATTCCTGGAAATGAGAACTCATTGCTTTGACCCAGATACAGCCCCAGCACCTGGTTTCTCTGTTACTCTGTGTGTGTGCACAGACTCACAACACTTCCTGTTCTCATTCATCCACACACATGCAAAGTGAGTGTGAAACGTCACCATTCGGATCAGGTAGAGGTTCACGTTCACTTTTCACCGGTGTAAACGATGGCAGAGGGTGCAGTGTGGTGGAAAATCATGCTCCAGATCTCTCTCTCCCTCTGCAAAAGGAACTAACAGAGTGCCAAGAGAGAGACGTAAGAGTCGATTCCCCAGCACTGTCCCAAATGTCCTGGCAACAGGGACCAGCTGATTCTAATGCACAGTGGGGTGTAGGCGTGCGGCGAGGTAGGTTGGGGGAGTTCATTGGCAAATGAAGGTTGTGCAGAGATTTGGGCATCTTCCACTGTAGGAGAGGAGGAGCACATGTTGCCTGTCTGTGTGTAATGTGACTGCTTCACGCTACCTTGTCCTTGTAAAAATCCAGACTTTACTTCTATATCCCGGGGCCTCTTCTTTTTCTTTCTTTCTTTCTTTTTTTTTTTTTTTTCCACAAGTGCCTCCTAAAAGTCACTTCCACAAGTTAATACACCTCCAGGGCACAAGCGTCTCTTTGGGGGACTCCAGGGAGCCGGAGCATGTGATCTCCTTTATCTCCCATTTCTGTTTGGCTCTTTAGATTCTAATGGTTTTGATGTTTTATTAATGGTCTCGTTCTCTTCTAGGTGGCTGGAGTCCTGCCTGTCACTGGGAATTGACAGCTAAACACCAGGAAAGGAGGGGGGGGGGCAACATTTAGCAGTTGTAGCAAGGTAGTAGGACTCTGGGATTCTATTGCCAGCTCAGCCACTGACCTTGGGCAAAGCGCTATGTGCCTCAGTTTACCTATTCTGCAAAATGAATAATAATCCCTCGCCTGCCCTCGCAAGAGGCTTTTTCAGTTTTCATTAATATCCGTAAAAAGCTTTGAGATTCTTGGATGAAAGATGTGAAGGAAGTGCAAAATATTAATTAGTTTATTAAGAATTAATTAATTCCTCCAACAACTGCAAAAGAGAAAAAAAAAAAAGATTCATGAGTGGCTCAGAGGGTTGCATCTGTCCTGCTCTTGCTGCTGAACTCCACTGGAAGCCTTAGCGCGAACATGACTTGATTTAGTTTACTGCTCTTTCCCCTAAGACTAAGGGTAAGTCTATGTGGGGCTGGGGGGCGGTGTGTGTGTGTGTGTGTGTGTTGCTATCTTTGCTTAAAACAGCAGCAAAGACGGAAGAGAGTCGGCTTTCTTAGTTGTGTTTGCAGCTTGAATTCAATCTAGGGTGACCAGATCATAAGTATCAAAAATCGGGATGGGGGCAGGGGGTGATAGGTGTCTATATAAGACGAAGCCTCAAATATCGGGAATGGAATTGTCCCTATAAAGTCGGAACATCTGATCATCCTATTTCAACCCCCAGGGTGGTCAATAGGCTTTCATTTGAGCTGCTAATCTGAACTGCGTGTCTTCATGGCTTATTGAACCTGAGTAACAGCCCTTTTTTCTCCTTTCAGTGCAGCCTACGGCCTTGGCTACACTGGCGCTTTACAGCGCTGCAATTTTCTCGCTCAGGGGTGTGAAAAAAACACACCCCTGAGCACTGCAAGATACAGAGCTGTAAAGCACCAGTGTAAACAGTGCCGCAGCGCTGGTAGCGCGGCTCCCAGAACTGCAAGCTAAACCTCACGGGGAGGTGGAGTATGTGCAGTGCTGGGAGAGCTCTCTCCCAGTGCTGGGGGTATGACCACACTCACACTTCAAAGTGCTGCCGCGGCAGTGCTTTGAAGTTTCCAGTGTAGCCAAGCCGTACGACAAAAGAGGCGCAGTTGTTAGGAGCTGGCTACCTGTAATTTGGGAGGAAAAAACCCTGTTAAACTATGCTACAGCCTTCCCCAGTAATGCCCCCTCCATCAATGGATAGAGAGCAAGGGCTTTGCACACAAATGTTCCCAGCTCTACCATGATATTGCCACATGACATTGTGCAAAATGAGAGGACAAAGCTATTTAAGTTCTATGTATATTATGATGTCACAGTGCTACAGCAGCCAATCAGATGAGATTTCAATGCTCAGATATTTCTGACTCCATTATTATTATTTCTCTTACAGTAGTGCCTAGAGGCCCTAACCAAGATCGGAGCCTGATTGTGCCAGGTGCTGTACAAACACAGTGTAAGGTTATGTCTTCAGTGCCATTAAAGATGGTTCTGTTTAATTTTTTACAGCAAGAGAGCTAACTTATGTTAATTATCTCACTGTAAAACCACACCTTTCTCGGCAGGGAAGACATAGCTGACAAGGCAGACTCACAGACTTCTAAGGCAAGAAGGGACCGTCGTGATCAACGGCCTTGAGAGCGCCTGCAATTAAAAGCCAGATGTTGATCACCATTACTCAGGTCATGTAGCATCTTACTCTGCAAAGAGCCTCATTGAAATAAATGGAACTACTTGCAAGGGATTCCAGCTAAGTGCTCTCTGGAACCCCGCCCCCAAAATGTTTACCTCGACTTGCTCACGTGTGTGAAAAATACAAACTGCCTGATCTCCGTGAGGGTTTTATCACATGCTCGTTCACAGGGGGTAAGAACACACCTTCACACAGCACACAGTCAACCTGTGGAACTCCTTGCCAGAGGATGTTGTGAAGGTCAAGACCACAACAGGGTTCTAAAAGAACTAGATGAATTCATGAATGATAGGTCCATCAGTGGCTATTAGGTAGGATGGGCAGGAATGGTGTTCTAGCCTCTGTTTGCCAGAAGCTGGGAATGAGCAACAGGGGATGGATCACTTGATGATTACCTGTTCTGTTCATTCCCTCTGAAACACCTGTCATTGGCCACTGTTGGAAGACGGGATACTGGGCTAGATGGACCTTTGGTCTGACTAGGCAGGGCCATTCTTACGTTATGTTCTTTTTTTCCTAGTGAAGACAAGACCAATGTGAGGAAGGCAACATAGGCAAGTGTTATCCTCATCTCTGAGTACCAAATGGGAAACTGAAGCACACACTGATGAAATGACTTGCCAGAGGTATGCCTGTCGTACAGTCAGACTTTGAACCCCAGATCTCGAGTATGGAGGCACTATTTTAACCACCCGACCATACTTCTTTTTAATACGAGAGCATTAAGTCTCATCTGTAGTCTCCTCCACTAAGCTTGCCCCAGTTCTGGCCTGCAGCTGCGCCGCCTAAGAAAACTCCCACTGCCTGCGCCGCCTCCTCCTCACTTGTCTTCCCCTTCAGTCAGACTCGTGCAATTATCTGCCAAACCCGGAATCCTTGGCACTCCCACTCTGCCCGCTGCCTCCTCCCCTCACTCCTCGCACCAGAGGAACTTGCAGTTAGTACTGGGAGTGCGTTTGCTAGTGGAGGAGGCGGATCAAGGTGGTGGAGGCTCCTTTCAAAGGGAAGATGAAGAGCTTTGGAGGAGAGGCGGGCCTGGCTGCAGGCTTCCCCAGAACGTCTTAACAGTGTCACTTTCACACATCACTTGAAAGCCGCCTGACAACGTTCTCTCTTTAGCAAAGAAAATATTGTACAAGTTAATAGCCCTTCAGGCACAGACGCATGCAGGCCCTTTGCACTCGAGCCCCGACGGTGTTTTTTTCCGCTTGTTCTCAATGTCTTTTCAAAGCCTGTGCAGGAGCTGTGGTCCTCAAGACTGTGCCTTTGAGGATTGATCTTCCCAATCAGGGAATCTAGAGTCATAAACTGAACTCAGATCACTGCTTTGCACTGGATTCCCCACCGGCAGCACCTGCTGCTATGCTCACACTAGGCTGCCCACCGATAACCCTTCCATCCATCGGAGTTAGGTACCTGTACCAGTGGGGCTTTGAGGGAATCCCTTTGAGGATCTGGCTGGAGTGATCACTGAGCCCACAGGAATCATCAAGGCAGAGCAATATGCAGGAGAGATGTTCTAGGGAGCCCTGAACTATGAGAGGTTCATGGCCACTTTCCCCCATGTGCTTTGCTGGAGATGGATCCCTGCCATGCCTTTCTCTCTGGCCGGCAGGGGGCGAGGATGATGCACCATTCCACTGGTGTGGACTAGTGGCGAGAAGCAGGTACTCTCATGGTCAAGGCCAGGGTGTGTATGTGTGTGTGTGTGTGTGTTTAACAACAGCAAAAACCCTAGTGCAGGCATAGTTATACCAGCAACACAGTGCTTTGGCTCAATGAACCAAAATATGCTGTGCTGACAAAAAGGTTATTTTGCTGCTGTAACTGTCTACACGAGGAGCGTTCTGTGAAATAGCTATGCTGGCAAGGCTTTTATGTGTAGACAAGGCTTAAGGCACTGGACAGAGACTCCAGAGATCTGGGTTCAGTTCTGGCTCTGTCATAGACTTGCTGTGCTGCCTTGGGCAAGTCCTTTAATCTCTCATTGTCTCAGTTCCTCCACCTGTGTGCAAGGGTCTGGTGCATTTGGAAGAGGGGCGCAGGTCAGGACTGAGCCAGTGTGAACCCAATGTGAGAAGAGCAGGAGGTCCAGCTGGTTGGAAACCCAGGGCAATGTATAGATCGATGTGGGGAGCCCAGAACTAGACTAGCAGGAAGGTGCTGCAGCTCTGGATTGAAGTGCAAAGGCACAAAGGGGTGCAGGCAGGTCAGGACTGAGAGCAGGAGTGGAAGGCCCATGCCAGTGATTCATTCTGCAACCCCGTAAAACTTCTCCCAGGTGCAGCCCACAGACAAAGCCCTGATGGGCTTTGCATGGCGAAGCTAGAAATATCTACAGAGACGAGTTTGGTTTGCTTCCTTTCCTTTTATCATATTCAAAACCATTGTCCTCCATCCTCCGCCTCCCTAGAAAGCAGCTCCCTCAGCTAATGCCCTCACCAGAGCCCAGCAATTGATTTAACCTCTGTTATCTCTCCGATTAGCCCAGCCATGGTACAGATAGTTAGCTCTTATCAGCCCATTAAAGAGTCAAAGAATGCTGTTACCAGTTTTTTATCTCCAAAATGCACACAAAGCCCTGCTGATTATTCTATTAATTTGTTAATGAACCTGTCCTGCCAGACAGATTGTCTTCTTCCTTGCAAGGCAGGGATGGGGAATTCAATCTTTCTAGGGGCCCAGACCCTGGGCTCAGAAGGCTTTTAGCTTAGAACTACTATAAGATCTGAAACAGAAGTTCTTTGCCCCCAGACATCTGCCAAACAGATGCATGCAGTGATTCAGAAACCACTTCAGCATTGTGAGATAGTAAGTAAATTGGTGACCAGCCAGAGAGGGAGGGTCTTCTACAGCAATGTAGATTCCGCCCTGGCCCCTATGCAGCTTGCCTGTGTGCAGCCATGGTCCCCCCACCCCTCGCTGCACAGTGGATCGGACGAGTTAGCCTGACCGAGACAAGGACCACGGTGGCTCTCCCGATAAACTTGAGAAAGCACATTGCGCATGCTCTGGCTGCAACTTTTCAAGAGATTACCGAGGCAGATTACAGAGACGTGATAGAGCAAATCAATGGGCTATTCCACGTTTAGGCATGCATGCAGGCAGCCATAACCCAAACCCTCCTCTCCCAAAATATAAAAATCTGCTTACCCCGAGCACGCTCCTCAGTTTCTTCCTCACCAGCAACTTCCAGCTGCTGCGACTGGCTAGCCTCCTCCTGGCTTGAGAAGAACTCCTGGCTGCATGCCTCCTGGGACTCCGGGGTGTCTTCCTCCACGCCAGTAGCCTCACTGTCGGCTTCCTCTACACCCTCCCCCACTTCTCCCTGCTCTGAACTCTCCATCGTGGTTTTCGGATTGGCAGTGGGGTCACACCCAAGTATGGCATCCAGCTCCTTGTAAAAATGGCAGGTTGTGGGGGCAGCTCCTGAGCGGCGATTTCCCTCACGGGCTTTGCAGTAAGCACTCCTCAGCTCTTTTATTTTGACCCTGCACTGCAACGCATCCCGTTCATGGCCCCTTCTCAGCAAGGACTGCGATATCTGTCCATAGGTATCATAATTTCTCCTTCTGGAGCGCAGCTGTGCTTGCACAGCTTCCTCACCCCAAACACTGATGAGGTCCTGCAGCTCGGAATTGTTCCATGCTGGGGCTTGTTTGGGGCGTGGAGGCATGGTCGCTGATTGATTGAATGATTGATTGCACTCCACACCTGGCTGAGCAAACAGGAAGGGGATTTTTAAAATTCCCGGGGCATTTAAAGGAGGGGTCAGCTGAGCCCAGGGCAGTGGAGTGTGCATGATTACCAGGGAGGCTTCTAAGGTATGCTGGGATACCTCCTTATACCCCGGAGGTCAATAAAAGCGCTGGTGGGTGTCCACACTTGCTGACCAGCGCTGGATCACCAGCGCTGGAATCCCTACACCCGAGGCTCGACCGGGTGTACAGCCAGCGCTGCAACCAGGGAGTTGCAGCACTGGCCGTGCTTTGCAAGTGTGGCCACATCCTAAGTTGCAGCGCTGTAACTCCCTCACCAGCGCTGCAACTCTCTAGTGTAGCCAAGCCCTATATGTTCTGGGGCCCCGTGTTTTGCATGACTCTATGCAAAACTCCCTAACACAAATAAGGCCTAGTGTAGCTCTGTTGCTACCCATGCAGGCAAGAATTTTCTCAAGTGACAAGTGATTTTGGATGCCTCCAATTTTGGGTGCCTAACGGGAGAGGCCAAGGACGTGATTCTGAGAGGAGCTGAGCATCTGGAACCCTAGTTCAAGCCAACAGGAACATATGGGACTCATAATCTTGGAAAATCAGGCCCATGGCTCCCAAAAATACAGGTGCCCAAAGTTGGAGGCCACAGTGAGATCACAGAGGCTGTAGGAATTCCATGGCATTCTGAATCCTTGGGCACACTGATGGGTGATTGAGTCACAAGCTAAGTGACTTGCCCAAGGTCAAACAGAAAGTCTGTGGCGGAATGAGGATTTGAATCCAAGTCCTAGGCTCGTCTGTGCTAACCACCATCCTTCCTCTCCACAGCCATTAAGGCTAGATTATTTTTTTTTAAATAACAAACACTGAGATTCTCGTGAAACAACACAACTCTGGGAGCTTGTCTAAGGAGAAAAAAAGCTCAACCATTGTGAGAGTTGGCACCACTTAAATGAAACACAGAGCTGCCCCTTTCCTCCCCACAGCACTCATCTGCCTCCATTCTTTTCTCCTGTCAATTTTCTACTGCTTACAACAGAGGGCTGGGTGACAGGGCTGCCGAGTTCTTTTCCCAGCTCTGCCACTAGTTAACTGTGGTCTTGGGCATTGCCTTGACACCCTCTCGTCCTCAGTTCACCCATCTGTAACATTTTCAGTGCATCAGACAATAGAGCAAATACTCTGCTGTCATTGAGAGTTGGTCGGCGCAGAGGACAAGGGCAGCTAGGCAACCATTAACAGCTTCACATTAAACCCAGCCCAGGGGCTGCTGGACATGGGTTCCCCAAGAGGCCATCTCCCACTGGAGACAAGTCAGAGCACAGCATGCTCTTGGCACAGCCTCTCTTCACCGGGGCTGCAGAAAGGTGGTATTAAACCTAGCTATCCTGCCCCTGTGCCTTCTGGGATCTCCCCAACAGCGGGGAGATTTGGATGGTTTTCACTCTGGAGGCCCACAGTGAGCAGGGCAAGGCATAAATCTGCCCCAACATCTGTACCTCCAAAGCAAGGCACCAGGGAAATGCAGAATAATATTACTACAGTCAGAAAATACCATGGGAGTGGCCATGGGCATTCTTGGGACAATTTCTCCTGCCCCTCATGCAAGAGAGAAGTGGAAATCCTATTTCAACAAAGAAGAGAGTGACAGGGATTCAAATTAGTATGCTGCCGAAGAGTGGGAGGAGAGAGAGAGACAAAAATATCTACCGCCATATTAAGAAAGGTCTGTCTATCAATTAATTGCCTCCTTGCTAGCCTCCTCCCCCTGTACCTCACTCCTTCCAGAAAACTGTTTTCTTTTCAAATGTATTTTTAGGCAAAGATAGCTAGATATTTAAGTATTTCTAAAGCTGCGAATTGCACAACAAATTAAATCCATAACCCCAGTGCACTCTGGGGAGGAATATATTATGGACAAAAGAAACCTGTCATCACACCCACACACAATATTATTTACTTTGCACTCATACACGACTCTGCTGTCACTGTGATCCGTGATTCCCAAAGGTGAAAGACAAAAGGCAGAGAAATTCCCAGCAGCTCAAAAAGTCCCCACCTGATAGCCACAAGTGTCACTTGTCCCCAAATCCCACAAGACTGCAGGGGGCTTGGATCGGGAAAGCAGATGCAGACATGATCCAACCCACCAAAGTCAAAATGCCCCAGGCTTCAAGGTGATCTATCTGAATCCAGTTCTGGATCCATATATTGCAAACAGGCCGTATGTCTGACTCATCAGCTGAACCAAAATGCTGGATCCGAACTCCTTAGCTTTTGGGGTGCTGAAAATCTAGACCCAAATATTGTGGTTTTGAACTGGTGCCTGGTATAAATGAAAGGAGGTTTTCAAAATTCAAAATCCTGCAGCAAGGGCTTATTTGGAAAGTCTGATGCTCATTCCAGGATGCCCCGTTTACTGCTATTTTCACTTCTCCATCTCACTCTGGGACGCAATGTTCATCCTGTTTTCACGCTGAAAGTTCAATGAGTTTGTTCTAAAACCAGAGCTGATCTTACATGGTAACCTTGTTGGGGCTTAAACCTACATAACCCATGTTCCAAAACTGCCAAACCCTCCCCGTCAATTGTTGAATATCACTTTGACTCCATTGCTCTGGACATCCTCGTTTCCTCTTTACATTTTGACCCTCTACCCCAAGTCTTCTCCTGCACTTTTCTTGAATCCTCAGTGGACTTACTCAAGAAAGATTCTTTAAACATGGCATTAAAATAGGGTGAGAATATTTTCCCAAATGGAAAACGGGACACCCCCGCAGCCAGCCTGAGCGCTTCCTGCCTCCCGCCCACGTGGAGACAGCTCAAGGACCCCTTCCCCCACATGGGGCCGGTCCAAGCCCCCCAGCGTGGGGCCATCCCCTTGCCGTCCACCTCCTGAGCCCTCCCTCCTGCACAGGGCTGGCTTTGCTGCTTGTCCCCCCACCCCCGCACGTTCCTCCACACCCCACTAGCAGTAGCACCCCCCTTTTTTGCCAAAAAGTTGGGACAGTCAGGACAGGACTTAAAAACAGGACTGTCCAGGCCAAAACGAGACATATGGTCACCCTATATTAAAAACAAAAGCACTGGAGAACCAAGCTGAATCCCTTGGGGATGGGCTAGTTGGCCTCACAGGTCCAGTCCATTTGTAATTGGCTGTTATTCACCAAGTCATAGTATGTTTCCATTGCACAAGGTCTCGGCAATATACTTGCATGTTCTCTGCAGTCAAGGTGAAGGGGTAAGGACTTTAAGGAGTATATAAAAAGTGAAAAATGTGATTACAAAACTGAAAAGAGGAGTGGGTGTGTGAGAGACACGGAACACTACTTCATTACCCATGACCAAGGGGTTAACTTGAGCTCAGTTGCCTCCTTCCCTGGCTTGTGGAGATGCTCAGAGGAAAGATCATAAGTGTGTCTGCTTAGGAGACAATGTTTTGAGGAACATACCCAGTGCCAGACCTCTAGGACCCGGAGCTGGGATGTTTTCTCTTTATTCTCTATTATTCTTGTGTTAATGAGGGATTTTGATCTCTATTTAGCCATGCTCTTCCCTGAGGGAAAGATCTTGGTGACTGCTGTTGAATTTGTTTGTTTCTCTGTTGCTGCTGAGTCACTCCACCTGTTTACCATATGCTTAAGCCCATTTCTGGCCCAGCTCTGGAATCTGAACTGTTAGGGTGATGCCGTGGGATGCTGCAGATTAAGGGTCACATTTCCAGAGGAAGCACCCCACAACAATCAAACAGCGGGAGCAATGTGATGATTACACTCAGCATTACCTTTTCCCCAGCTGATACTATTAGAAAAATGAGCAGCACTCTCTTCACATGACAGCCCTTCACTACTGTCCAGTCTTATGCTGCGTCTGTCCCATGTGCCCCACTGCTTTGCTGCACCACATGGCATAGACACCGACCCCGTGGATGCTCCGGAGCTGGAGCACCCATGGGAAAAATTAGAGGGTGCTCTGCACCCACCGGCAGCCAAGCTCCCCTCCTCCCCCACCCCATCTTCACCCCACTCCCCAAGCGCGCCGCATCCTCCTCCTACCTCCCAGAGTTTCCCGCTCGGCCACTGCCAAACAGCTGTTTGGCAGTGCTAGCATGCTCTGGGAGGGGCAGGAGGAGTGGGAAGGTGGCACGCTCAGGGGAGGAGGCAGGTAAGTGGTGGGGCCAGGGCAGGGATTTGGGGAAGAGGTTAGAATATTGGCAGGGAGGGAAGCGGATCTGGGGTGCGGCCTTTGGGGAAGGGGTTGGAATGGGGCCAGGAAAGAGGTGACGGGAGGTGGGGAAAGGACAGGGCCTCATGGAAGGGGTAGAGTGGGAGCGGGGCCGGGGGCAGTGGGTCAAGCAATCACGGGAAAGATGGGAAGTCGGCACCTATCCCACATGACAGCACTCCAAAACAAACACATCCATCCATACATTGCAAGCTCCTTGGGGTAGGGACCATCTTTTGTTCTGTGTCTGTACAGCACCTAGCACAGTGGGGCCCAGGTCCTTGCCTGGAGCTCCTAGCTGCTACCACAATACAAAACAATAAATACTACTAATATGCAGTGGAGCCATGTGGCACTCATTGACACTGTGGGAACTCAGGAAGGGGAGGTGTCTCAGATCAGGGCTAATCCTACAATCCAGTAGAAGAACATCTAAAGTCCTAGGGAGTGTCGTTCAGGTAAAAAAAATATAAAGGTGGTTGTCTTTACAGGAACTCAGCATCATCCAATGGCATTTGTCCTGCAGGACATGAGGCATGTTGATACTCAGGCACTACATGTTCTCTTCTCAGTAGGGACCACCTCCCTTTTCCCTGCCTGCACCTTTCTGTCCAGCCAGTGCTTGATATTTGAATCTAAAGGTTAGATACGTGTGGCCAAGAGGATAAAAGGCCACAATCAATTACCGTGTCTGCTTGTCCATTGGAGTTAATTTTTAATTATGGTAATTTGGTATTTTGGGAGGTGTGGGAGTGAGGTGCAAGAAGGGAGAATTGTGTATGTGTGTCAGAGGGTGGTTAAATTAGGTTTTATATTTTGCATAGAGGTTCCTCTGACCACATGGTGTACAATGCATCCCCTTTTCGCTCACTTTCCTTTGCTGCCATGCAATGATTCAGCAGAGATGGTGACTGTAAAGACACAGCCAAAAGCTGCCGGCCAAAACATTTCCAAACGGCAGCAACTCCAAAGTGAAAAATATTCCCACTGCAGCTTCTGGGAGCAGCAAGCTGCCAAAGACATGCGCCCTTGCGCCCCGTCTCCTTTGCAAGTTTCCTTAGATTCCCCCTTTAAGCATTTGAAGGAGCTTCCAGCTCCCTGCCCCTGGGCCTCAGTCAGACCTGCACAGAGCACCTCCAAGCTCACTGATTCTTTATGCCTTTTGCCAAACCTGCCAGTATGGGGGCCCATTAGTGTCTATCACCAATGGTGTGGGGCAGGATGAGCTTCCCGATGCAATTTTTAAACTACATGGAAATATTGTATTTTCCCCAGCATCACACAGGCAGACATTCAGTCACAGCACAGCCCACCCATGGCTTTGTACCGGGAACTCATGTTCAGCTGATCATCCACCAGGACTCCCAATCTTTTTCAGAGTCACAGCTTCCCAGGACCGAGTCCCCCATCCTGTAAGCACGGCCAGTTTCTTTGTTCCTGAATGCACACATTGATATTTAGCTGTGGAAATGCAGAGTTTGCTTGCGACCAATTTACCAGGCCATCCAGATCATTCGGTATCAGTGACCTGTCCTCTTCGATATTTACCTATGCCCCAATTTGTGTGTTCTCTGCAAACGTCTGTTTACAGCAACATGCCTCATGTACTCCAAAGAGGAGTACCCCTTCATATACTCCCCAGGATGCTCTGACACACACACAAACTCAGAGCAGCACATATACACTGACCATCACATACACACCAGACACACACTCCTAACAGTCCAGACTCACATCCACAGCCACCTCCTCTCTGGCTTTTGTAATAATTAACTATTTAAAATTCTAAGAGTGCTAATGGCAGCAGCACTGGGCTGGGTTCTCATTAGCCAGGATCAATTCCTGTTGACTATTCGCCTCCAGGGGCGGATGTGGACAGAATGAGCTGATGATTTCTTTCTTGCTATGCCAAAGCTAATGAGTGGCTGCCGCTATTGTGGTGCAGTCACTCTCCTGTAATCAGTCAAAATAACAAGCAACAGCACCTTCTAGGGATGCGGAGTATTCTACATAAATATACATAGACAGTCAATCACGCCAATGGACTCACATTTCAATGAGCCATGGCTCAGTCTTCCCCTAACTGGGTGGATGGAAAAACCCACAGCCTTGGAATTAGTTTAGAGTCTTCACGGAACATCACAACCATGCTGGGGAGTTTCCAGATATGAGACATGTGATGATATCTACCTGCACAGTCCCAGAGCCTTAAGAGTCCATCGTCCCTGAAGAAGCACTTCCATTGAAGAGCACCAAGCTCCTCTAAAAACCAATAATTATATGCGTCCTTCGAGAGAGCTGGGATTTTGAGCCCTGTGCAAATTAGGGTGATCAGACAGCAAATGTGAAAAATTGGGACAGGGGGTGGGGGGTAATAGGAGCCTATATAAGAAAAAGACCCCAAAATCGGGACTGTCTCTATAAAATCGGGACATCTGGTCACCCTAGTGCAAATACAGCTGGTTGGGGAATGATTTTATTTTTCCTGGGGATTTTTTTCCTCTCATTTTTGTTGACATTTTTCCTCTAAAAAATTCAGGAGGAGAAGAGGGTGTTTGACAGACTTGCTCCTCCAAGGCAATCCATACAAACCAACCAACCAACCAACCAAACTGATAGCGCCATCAATTCTTAGCTTTCAGAGTGAGCGAATACAACACAGTCAACTCAGCTGTCATCTCCCTGCCAATGTTAGAACCCACCTCCTCTGTACCAGCTCAACCGCTCAGAGCCAAAGGAGCCGGTTACATGTAGCCAGTTGGCAGGAGTTGAAGAGAACTCTCCTTTTGTTGCTGAGGCATAGCAGGGCCACCCAGAGGATTCAGGGGGCCTGGGGTCTTCGGCGGCAGGTCCCGCTTCAGCAGTAATTTGGCAGTGGGGGGTCAACAGAAGGACCTCTCACTGCTGAAGACCCAGAGCAGAAGCAGCTCCAGGGGTCCGGGTCCCGCGAGAGTTTTCCAGGGACGCCGGAGCAAGTGAAGGACCCCACTTTAGGGGCCCTGAAAGACTCTTGTGGGGGCCTCAGGCAAATTGCCCCACTTGTCCCCCACCGGGTGGCCCTGGGGCATAGCATCTCAGCTACGATCAGTTCTGACCAGGAACCTGCCCTCGCCCCTGTACCTAACTATATCAGCCTCATTCAAAGATGGTACCCAAGAAGGATGTTCAAAACAATTTATCCCTAAGAAGTATCACAAGTGAGATGAAGCACCAGACAGTCTGGGCGGGGAGTGGGGGGAGGAGGGAAACCTTTTTGATATTGACAAAACACAGAGCATAAGTCAGAGATCTTTAGAGTGAAGTGATCCATGTTAAATTACCTTGCTCAGGAGCTCCCGATATTGGAGATCTCCACGCCTGGAGCCATAAACAACAGAGAGGGCAGGAACTGGCCTAACTCACTGGGAAATGTAGCTAAATTAGCATGCAAAATACAGGCCCTAATTAAAGAGCTCATTCTGTGAGACAGAGAGAGGAGAGCACAGACTGGGAAAGAAGAGCTTTATGCAATTAGGGGGGACAGTGTTTCCCCAGTGAGTCAATGAGCAGGTAGCCATGGAGTTGGAAGCAGGTCACCCTCGAGATGCTGGAGGATGGCTCGCCCACATGAAGATGCAAGCAGCATGTCATCTAGGGACAGAGGGGGAGAAGTGAATGTCATTTCCAATCAGGCCTCACACAGACAGGTCGCAGGACAGCAGAAAGATGAGAATTGGCAGGCTCCTTCACCGAATGACCAAGCAAACCTATTTTCGCTCCTTATCAGCAATTAGGTGAAGAAATTAAACTGGCACTTTCTTAGCGGTCTGCTGTCACCCAGGCGATGAAAGAATCCTCCTTCCTGAGCCTGGAGACAATAGCAGGACCATACTTGTAAAGAGCCAGGATCTGAAAGCACTTCACTGATATCAACGTAGTCCCAACATGGCTGCGAGGTGGGGAAGATCATCTCTGTTTCACAGGTAGGGAAACTGAGGCGAGGAGAAGGGCCCATGATTTGCCCAGAATCAGACAATATATCTGTGGCAGAGCCAGGAATAGAATGCAAGGCTTAATTCTATTTTCCATGGGATATGAGTAACTCCCAGCTTTTTCAGCTGGATCTACTGTTGTTGGTGTTTTTTTTTTTTTTTTTTTTAAATACTAGTTTAATATTAGGGAATGAGGAAGCTAGCTGAGTCTGAAGTTTTTTTGCAGGTTTGCAGTTTGCAGAAACTTCCCAAATTTGTGAATCTTCCCCTGGGCTCTTCTATGATTTAAATCCATGAATTTGCGATCCAGGAGGAATTAATCTTTGAACAAACCAAACAAAGTTTAGGTGTATGTAGGTAGTGTGTGTATGTGTGTCGGTATATACACGTGTGTATACAAACACACAATTTCAATAGGAGTTACTCAGATCTAACAGTGGGAAAATCAGGTCTTAGGCATCCTGACTCCCAGGCCTCTGCTCTAACCATTAACTACTGTAGTGTTGCAGTATGCTATTAAACACGTGCTCCATCCCACCCCAGTCTCAGGTGAATAATCCCTCTTTAGAGAGGAGACAGTCAAGAAAGCTGTATTCTATTCAGTTCTATTCTGGTTCCCACAACACACCCCCGGAGCAATCTGAGGGCTTGGCTACATTTGCGAGTTACAGCTGGCAAGGCATGTAGAGCGATCTTGTCTCCGCAGCTACAGTGCTGCTGGTACTCCACCTTGGCAAGTGGAATAACGTTTGCTGCGCCTTGGCTACAACACCCGGGCGCCAGTGTGAATGAGATGTTGGGTTACTGCGCTCTGATCGGCCTCTGGAAATATCCCATAATCCTTTTAAATCAAGTGGCCACACCTGTCATTGTTTTGAACTCCTGTAGGAATGTGGAAATGGCCTTTCAAAGCTCCGTTTCTGACAGCCGGCATGCAAGCCATTAGTGTGGAATGCTGTGTATGAGAGAGATAGGCGGGTGGGAGGGTGGGTCTGCTGTTGTCTGAACTTACAAGACAGCATGCTGACATGCTCTCAGCCCCCCAAAAACCCACTCTCTCCCCCACACATACACACAACACACTCCTTGTCACACACTACCCCACCCACCTCCATTTGAAAAGCACATTGCAGCCACTTGCATGTTGGGATAGCTACCACAATGCACTACTCTCTGTGGCCATTGCAAGAGCTGCTAATGTGGTCACGCCAGTGTGCTTGAAGCTGTCAGTGTGGACAGACTGCAGCGCTTTCTCTACTGCGCTCTCTGAAGGCAGGTTTAACTCACAGCGCTCTACATCTGTAAGTGTAGCAATGCCTAGGCCTGCACATGCTATATAAACGCAAGGCACTAGGAATAAAAATCCAAGGCGTGGGAACTCAATTCGCCTAATTCTGAATCCACTCCAAAAATCATACGGTTGAATGTTCAATTTCAATAGGAGTGTTAATGGTCTCACATGCCAATCAAGAGACCCAGAAAAGAACAGCGGAGTGAGGGAGAGGGGAGAATCCTAAGAAAGAAAGAAAAAAACACCCCCCCCCCCACAGCATATATGTGTTCACATGTACACACAAATGGGGCCCAATGGAGGGAAATTAAAAGCCTGGAAGTTTCACCTTTGCTGCTCCTTGCATCTCTGTCTGCAAAGTCTGGTTAGCAGAAAAGGAGAGTACATACACACACACAGAAAATTATATAGTTCCTCATTTTCCATGATTAGGGATAACAATAGGTCACAGGCTCAGAAACTGCATGAACAGAAGCCATCTCTAGCATTCACCCTGTGCCATGTTACTTTTGCAACTGCAGGCTGAGAAAAAACAAAGCTTGAGTCTCAAGACAAAAATCTAACCTGTAGGCAGGTCTGAAGGCAACCCGACTTGTGTCAGCTATGTACCTATTATACAGTGCAGGCTTCCCCTGAGAGAGGAAAATATGCTTTTTCGTACAGCACTTTTAATCAGATGATCTCAAAGTGCTCTACGTACGATGATCAGCATCATCTCCGAGTTACAAGGGGAGAAACTGAAGCACGGAAGCCTAGTCTTGAGTAGGTCAAAAAGAGGTGTTCTTAACTAGCAATAAAAACCTAGTGGAGGCAAGGCAAGGCAGTGTGTAGATTTCACATGAGTTAGCTGGACAAGGTGAAGCCTTGGCTCCTCCATAGGGTTTAAATTGACCTTCCAACTTGTGGGAAAACTACAAACTACCTTGTTTTCTCTAATCAAGACCACCCTCCGCCCCAGCTCCCAGCGAAGACCCAGAGAGATGAAGTGACTTGCCCAAGGTCCCCATTAGACTACTGGTGGACATGGGAACAGAGCCCCGGATAGAGACACAGCCCGGTGCTGTATTCATTAGATCAGACTGCCTCCCCGATCACTCTTGACATCACTGCTTATTAAAGGGAGTGGGGAAGGAAACGAATCATGAATTGGAACTGATTCTGAAAACTCCTCAAGGTAATTTGAGAGATTTGCAGAACTCCACTAGTTTGTCCATCTTTAGCAACAGCACCACTGATGAACAAAGGGGAAATCTAGCAGCCAAGACAATCCGTCACTTCACCAAGGGGGGAGGAGGGAAACAAACAGACGCCTCAAGGCAGCCTGCTTGCTGAAAATCAATAACGAGTATTAAAAAATGGATCTATTTCCCATTGGAACAGACAGCTCAGGGCTTTGCCATAATTCTGAGGAACAGTCAATATTTACTGAGAGTGTCTCAAGTAAAGATTGAACTTCGATTTACTGAGCCCATTATTGTGTGTTAATAATATGCCAATTGATTATTAAACCATATTTACAGAGGTTATGAAAAATGGGCTGGAAAAAACAAGGGTCTCTGCTGCCGGGTTATGATAACTAGGGAATGTAATTGCACAAGGCTGCATTAGCCAAACTATCTTCATGTTGTTAAAACACATTTTATGAAGGCATTAAGACAATTCAGAGTGGGAGATTACCTGGGATGAGTCACAGCACTTGGGCAGCTGGACAAGGTTCAGCTCAGGGCCCCACAACATGCAACTGTTTATTCATTTGGATGATGGCTGTGCCTCAAGGCTCCAACTTGGATCACGGCCCCATTGCGCTAGGTGCAGCCCATACACAGCACCCAACTGGCCCTGCCCTAAAGAGAACACAGTCTAAATGCACAAGACAGAAAAAGCATGGGAAGGGAAACTGAGGCACAGAGAAGTGAACTGATGCACCCAGGGTCACAAAGAGAGTAGGGTGGCAGGGCCAAGAATTAAACGCAGATTTCCGGAGTCCCAACCCCAGCTTTAACCCGCCCTCTATGTCTCCTGGGACTACATAGCTAGTGATGAACTGCACCTGAAGGCTGCGTGCTTTCTTTAGCTACTCAAACTCTCATGTCAACCTCTGAGATAGATTTAAAATTCAATTTACAAACTGTTGTTGTTAGTTTGACACCAATAATTGTCCTAACAAAGTGTAAATTACTTGTGCATGGCAGCCTAAGGACATTTACCGCAAGGCCTATGTGAAACCCGCACACTCTGTTCTGTGAATTTTCACTTGCAAGTTGCCAAACATGTCAGACTTGAGTGTTGCATCTTTCCGCAACAAAGCTAAAATAACCACAAGGACATCTCTCCTATTGGAATAACTTGGGCACTGCACGGTCCTGATGACGCAGTCTGCGCCATGCTGTATTTTTTATCAGCTGGGAGAGTTGACAGGCGTTGCACAGCATTCAGAACTGACATATTGCTGAAATTTGCATTGGGAATCTTTGCCATTTTAGATTTTTCGCTTATGTGTCCACAAATGTCACTTCTTGCGACGTGTTCAGCAAAACCATCAATGCTCATATTGGAAAATACAGGAAAGCGTCAATTTTTGCGTGCTTTTCGTACGCTAAGTCATGCTCATTTTACTGACAAACTAGTGAAAGGAATTGTTTTATCAAACCTGTTCCCCCTTCTCTCCCCCCTCCACCCCCAACTCACGATCTGGAACTTTAAGCTTTGCATTCGTTGTTAACTTTCTCGCATCCCCCTAACAATTTGACCAAAGTTTCCTTTTGAAACGAAGCCCTCGCTGCTGAGGGACAGGATACCAATTATTGTGCAGTCCAGTGCAATAGTTCATAACAGGTGACTGTTTCATAGTGACGGGAATGACTTCAATTTGGAATAAGATACCCTACCACAGCTCCTCAGTGGATTGCTGCTCTCCAGATATTTATATTTTGCTTGTTCGTGGCACCAAGCTAGAGGGAGATTTTGAACTTTCAAGTTGGAACTTTCCCAAAGCCCAGCCTCATTTGGATCCTGGGATTTGGTTCAGGCCCACGTCCTAACGAAGACATTGCAAAGCTAAAGCATTGGGATCCTGCAGAGTTGCACTTTGTGCTCTCTGCACACACATTGCTTTGGTCACACAATAAGTAAAATTATTATGCCTGGGCTATTAGGTACATTTTAAATACAGCTGATAAAAATATATGGAGATCTAAAGCAGAGCTTTAAAAACTCAGGAAATTAAAATTAAATACAGACCCAGTCGGCATTATCACTTCCAAAGGGGAGTACCTGCAGGGAGAGTGGTTTTCTTGAATTATTTGAAGGTTGGTTTTAATTTTTCTCTGCCTCAGCGCCCCATGCCATTTCTGCTCATATCTTATCCCGCACGCCCCCATAAGCAGTAGCAGAGCCATACTTCTCTACTTATGAGCTCCATCCCACCCCCATAGGGAGGGGAAGGGGTTCATAATTCATGCCCCGTGCTCTCTAAGGCAGTGGGGTTTAGCAGGCAGCAGGTGGCAAAGGTTGGAGAGATGTGGATTTCTTCAAGATGACATTTGGAAGAAGAAAAACTATCCCCCAGTCCTGTTGTGTTCCCACCTGATCCTGACGCTCAAGGATTTTGTGCTGCCCCAGTGAAATCAATGGGAATTTTCCATATGGCTCCAGTGGGAACAGACTCGAGCCCTGTCAGGGTTCCTTCCCCACTTTGAACTCTGGGGAACAGATGTGGGGACCTGCATGAAAGACCCTCTAATCTTATTTTTACCAGCTCAGGTTAAAAACTTTTCCAAGGCACAAGTTCCACCTTGTTCTTGAACAGTGTGCTGCTACCACCAAGTGATTTAGACAAAGAATCAGGGAAAGGACCACTTGGAGTCCTATTCCCCCAAAATATTCCCCCAAACCCTACACCTCCTTTCCTGGGGAAGGCTCAAGAATAACATCCTCACCAATTGGTACAGGTGAACTCTTGGATCCTAAGAACAATGAAAAATCAATCAGCTGGGGTCTGAGCGCCAGGACTCCTGGGTTCTATTCCCACCTCTGGGAGGGAAATGTGATATAACAGATAGACCACAGGACTGGGATCCAGGAGGACAGACAGTCCGATATAGGCTCAGTCTTTCTTCTCCCAACACTGCCAGGAGGCTTCAGGAGGGAACTAGCCAGGATGAGCACTTGAGAGATACAGGAACTTGTTTTCAGAATATGACTTTTTTGCAGTGTTTGATGGAGTGGCAAAGTCTCCCTTGGAAGAGGCTGCTCTGCGGCAGCAGCTGCTGGAGGGAAGGTGACAGATAGGGTACCGGATAGCTTCCGTTTACCTCTCCTCTCTGGCTGACTGCAGCCGGAATGAAGATAATCTATGAGTGGTAATGTGCATCAGCATTGCTCTCTCCCCTTTATAAATCAGGAGAGAGAAGGCTTATTGAAAACAGTTCTTCTGGTGCTTGCTTCCTTCACGCCCAAGGTATTATCCATCTGGCGCTGAAGGTCACACCAGCCTCACAGGAGGGGATAATCACCAGGTGAGGTGGAGGGGTTCGCTCTATCATTTTCAGGGTGGAAGGAAAGCTTTTTCAGAACCAGATCAAGAGATCTGGGGTCCAATTTTTTGCACAGGTTTACACAAGAGACTGTGTGGGCCAATGGACAAAGCACTGGTGTGGGTCTCACAGCTCCACCACTAGCTTACTGCATGACCTTGGTCAAGTCATTTCCCCTCTCTGTGCATTAGCTTCTCTTTCCTCGCTGTCTGCGAAGGAAGGTCTTTAGAGCAGGGCTGACTCTTAGCATGACTATGTGCAGCACCTAGCACCACAGGGCTCCTAGAGAGTCAGGGCCAATGTAAACACAAATTCATAATAATATCCATGCCTCAGTTTCCCCATCTATAAAGTAAAGGCATTAATAAGCTATCTGAGATGGAGGGGGGGACTAAAGAGAGTTCATTAGTGCAGTGTTTCTCAAACTGGGGTCGCCTCTCGTATAGGGAAAGCCTCTGGTGGAGTGGGCCAGTTTGTTTACCTGTCCCCGTCCACAGGTCGGGACGATCGTGGCTCCCACTGGCCTCGGTTCACTGCTCCAGGCCAATGGGGGCTGCTGGAAGCAGCACAGGCCGAGGGACTTACTGGCTGCTGCTTCCAGCAGCTCCAATTGGCCTGGAGCAGCAAACTGTGGCCAGTGGGAACCACAATTGGCCGGACCTGTGGATGGGACAGGTAAACAAACTGGCCCGGCGTGCCAGGGGCTTTCCCTACACCAGTGGCAACCCCAGTTTGAGAAACACTGCCTTAGTGTTTGCACTTCTGAGTACCCCTGGAAACCAGGCCACGTTTATTTAGGTGTCTCACTGGAATCAGCGGCCTGTCTTGAGGCAACCACATTTGAAAACGTTGTCCCTGGTGCCTACTCAGAGGCCACATCCTGCCTTTGAGCTCTGTGTAACCCCCGTTCTCCACCAACTGAGCCTGGAGGGAGACCGCTGTGGAACAAGGGAGGCATACAGCCGGGAGCAGAGATGCCGACCCACAGACCACCGGACCTGTGGAATTTGATCCTTGCACTCCACAGAACCAGTCTGCCCAGCTCAGGTATTACACGGTGACTGGTGAGACAGCAGCTCAGCAGGTTAGATAAAATGGCTCAGGCAGACAGACGCAGAGAGAGGGATGTAACAGGAAGGTCCTGGGCTGGAAGGCAGTGAGAGGAACAGGCTGGTGGTGCCCTCTGTGCTGAGCTTTGATCACGCATCCCCCAGGCAGCCCGCTGAGGAGCTGAGTTTCAGAGGCTGTGATTTATCAGCCCCGGTGACACAGCCAATAATCTCATCCCTCTTCCCGACACGACGCTGGCGCGGCCGTGATGGAGCACCCAGTCAGACTGCATTTAACAAGCTGTGATGTGTGACTGATGGGAGCGGGGCCCTCGCAACTCTGCAGCCTGGCGGCCCATCGCACAACCCCACCTTGCGAACGCATCTGTCCCCTCCTCTAACCAGACTAGGCTCCTCAGGTCCAGTCATCTCCCCCACCCTCCTCTCCTTGGCCCCTGCTGCTCTCTCCTCCTCGTTAGCACCCATCTCAGGCTCCCTCCTGGCCCGATAAGCTTTGTAACAGCTCTAATTTATCTGCTGCACAACTTAATTAAAGCCAACACCAAGGAAGAGCTGATCAAGTAATTGACCCAGCTCCGGATCGTTTTCCTCCCCCCAGCTCCAGCCAAGGAATGACCCAATGCACCAGGCTTCTTTGCCTGCAGTGCATTCTGGGTTGGATTTGGTTTTTATTTCTCCAGACATAGGCTATTTGTTTTCCTACAGGACCCTGCATGCCACAGCCGCTTTTGTGGGGAACCTCTTGGGCCTCCAGCTCATTGTTTCCTAGAGGAAAGGCTTACCCTCCCTACCCCTTAATGCCCTTTCTCCCGCCTCTCTGCTCACCTCCTTCTTCTCTCCTATACACACAAACAGGGGACGGGGTACAGGTTGGGATCAAACCAACAAGCTCAAACTTTGCCCATCAGTTTGAACCAAATCCTTGGGGGGTGGGGGTCGATAACAAAGATTGACTCAAACTTTTGTTCTTCTTCATTTCCATGCCGTTCTCCCCCTCTGAACCAAGGTCCAACTGGAATAGCCCTCCAGGGTTCTCGTCCCCTGCCTCCCAGAAACTTCAACTGGTGAAAGCAAAGGGGAAGAAAAGGAGAGAAAGAAAGAGTCATGTAACAGCTAAAAATGAGATGACTAAGCCCTGTCTACACTACAGAGCTAGGTTGATGTAAGGCAGCTTATGACGACATAACCCTGTCAGCATCTACACTAAAATGTTGCTCCCCTCGATGTAACTCGCCCATGACAACAACTTAACTCAATTTCCGTGAGCGGCATAGCACTTAGGTCAATGCAGTTAGGTTGATGCCGCATCAGTGTAGACACTGCGTTGCTGACATCGACTGGTGCTGCCTTTCAGAAACCGTCCCATGATGCCCCACCCTGGTGGTTAAATCAGTGCCAGCACTCCATGCAAACACACGGTGCGTAGTGTGGACGTCTAAAACCGATTCGGTTGTCCGCTGACGTAAGCGACATCGACTTAATTTTGTAGTGTAGACTTGCCCTAAGTAATTTGTGATGTGCTTCCTATATCCCCCAGCAAGCAGGGAGGTGTGATATGGTTGATGAGGTGCAGAAAGCTTCAGTGAGGCTTCAAAGGCACGCAGGGAGACAGTGGGTAAAACTGAGGAGGACTCCTTGCTACCAGCATGAAAAGAGGTCATCCGTTCACAAAGGGCCAGCAGCATCTGAACCTTCCAGATACCCCTCCTTTATTCATTATTATTTACACTGCAGTAGCACCTACTCGCCCCAGCCGAGATCAAATCTGCGCCATGCTAGGTGTTGTACATACACATAGTGAGAGACCGTCCCTGCCCTGAGGAGCTTGCAGCCTAGTTAGATAAGAGAGAAATGGCAGATGGGATACTGAGGCAGACAGAGGTGAAGTGACTTGCCCAAGGTCACACAGCAGGTCAGTGGCAGAGTTGGGAACAGAATCTACCCACTAGACAACACTGCCTCTCCTTAGCTGTCCCAGTCTCCATAGATTTCCCTTGGGGCATCAAGCACCCACATAACCAGTCAGGACATTAGCTCTCTTCCATGTATTGCTATGTAAACAAAACCTTCCAGTTGTTGGCTACCTAATGGGCATCCGTGACCCATTTTTGTTATAGGGACATGGTGAGTTTGTAGTGGCATCTTTATGCAAAACCCTCAGGGGGCTGAAAAACCCAGGCCTGGGTATTTCCGACATTTTGGCCCTGCCATTCAAAGCCATAATTGGTACCTGCTCCAGGAAAACAATTCCAGAATCAATAAGCATTTGTCCTTGGTATCCATGGCACGTTGGTGCCTCTGGATTCTCTGAGTCTGCTGCAAAACCTATTTTTCTTCTTTCTCTGACATCATCACTAAGGCTAGGTGCTGAGATAAACCTCTGAACCCCCTTTTCTCAGCTCTCTCGATCGATAACCAGCCCTCTGTTAATGACCTTTCCATCCCCCTTGTTGAGTGGATCAGTTAGAGAACAGGGCTGAGCCAGGACCCTGCTTGGACATTGACTAATCACTGCCATTAGATGCAGAATTACAGACAAAGAAGGAAGACAGAGAAAGTACTGATCCGATGTTTAATGCAACTGATGACCAAGCGCCCATTGCAGTTGCAATGCTGAAGGAATTTCAATGTATCTCAGGGCAAAGCATTTCAAAGCCTTTCACAGCTCCCTGTCTACACCTGCCTGCAGCCGATTAGAAATCCCCTCTTGAGTGCTGCTCAGGCAACAAAGCCTCCTCATTGGGTGGAGCAACATGGAAGAAAGAGGTTGCAATGGGTCGGCAAAGCTGTCATTTCATGGATCAGCCCTACCTGTCTGGGCCGATCTCAGGGCTTATCAACACTCACGCCGCACCAGTGAGCTCCTTCCCCCAGATTAATTTCAGAGGGTTCCATTACAATTCACTCTTTTTTCATAGCTGACCTGTTCATTTAATTACCTGGGGACTAGGAGAATGAGGGGGAAATGCATGAAATTGCCAGTACGGGTGAGAAAAGCCACTGCATAAGAACAGCCCTTTTTGCTCAACACATCAGAGCCCTGCGGGTCTGAGCCCTACAGAACTACATGCTATAATGACAAAGTAAGTTTGGGGGCCTATAAGCTGCAGAACAAATGCATGAGGCAGTGAACTAGATTCTAATATGGTTCATATATCATCAACTCAGCTGCCCTGACTGTGGAATCTTTAGTTCAGGTCAGAGGTTGACAGAGATCTTGCTGGGTTTCCAGAGCCTAAGACATAATCGTGATAGGTGAGAGATTGTTTTTGAGTAGTAAATGGAGCAGAGTGGCTCTGAAAGTCCTTGGGAGGAAACAGACACAGAACGCCACCAGGTGGTTTTTACAGCCGGTTTTCTGACTACAGCAGCACCGTGGCTTTTGGTGTTGTGGCTGCTGCTGTTTTCCTCCCTTGTCAAACCCCAGGCCAGAGTCTTCCCTTTTATGTAAAACAACCTGGTCAGGAAAATGTCCGCTGGTCTCCATGCACGGCCAAGGCAGCAGATTTCTCTCTTTTCTGTGTCTTTCTCTGAGTTTGCAGATCTGGACTCCTGCCAGGTACAACTTGCCTTATGCACCAACTCAGGTTTATATTTGCAGGTGGGCTTTGTGCCTCATTGCTGGGTTTCCAGTCTGAAAAAACTGTCCAACAGCATGAGGCAGTCATTGCAATTAGCATTATGAGCCAATCAACATCAATGGGAATCTTTCCATTGACTTCAAGGAGCTTTAGCTCAGTCCCTTAGTGAGGAATCAGTGTGCATTGTACACGACTATTCGGCTGTACAAATAGCTTAGTTGAAAAGGTTATGGCTAAGAAATGCAATACAACATGATTGCACTGCACATCTGAAGATCCCATGGCACTCTGCAGGCATACTCTGATGATACACACTGACTCACCACCCACACAGTCCCAATGACTTTACTGGGCTTGCTTGTGGGGTGAGGTGCTACCTACCAGGAGCCAGGGTATCAGAACTTTGCCTAATAAATTAAGCCTTATAATCCTCCTGTGAAATAAGTAAGTATCATTGTCATGAGGGTTTATGCAATTGGCTTATTCCCCTCCTAATAAAGTAACACAGAGTATTAAAATGGCAGTGTTAAAAGCAGAGATGGGTACAAGCCAGGGAGGGTCTCAGATCTTAGGGGGCTGCCAGGGCATGGAGGTTTTGGATCCAAGATTCTGGTTTGATCTCACTGCCAGCGATCCAAACTACCAGATCTCCTCCTTGTTCAGTTGAAGGCAGGCCAAGAATGTTCAGATCAAATAAGGATTGATCCAAACATTTGCCCCAGTCTTGAAATGATTTTACCAAAGTCTGAAAAAGTTTGAACAGTCGTTCTTCCCTTCCCTCCCTCCCGGCCCCATTATTTTCGTAATGTTGCCTGCCTGCCTGCCTGCCTCTTTATCAGCACTTGTCCCAGATGGGCTAAAATAGCACAAGCAAAGACATTCTGCTAAGATCTATAGATTCACTGGGAGCAGGAGGTATTTGGAATCCAGAAATAAAACTGTCCTGTAGGCCTTCCAGGCCAAGGCTGCAGATCCACAGAGTTTAGTGAAGTTTTTGAAGTGAACACCTGAGAATCCTGAGATTCTCCCATCACTACAAACAGGATGAGCTACAGATATGAACTTGCACAGAGTTTTTAGACTGTTCAGATCCGGAGTGCTGGTTTGAATCCCTTTCTGCTCATCACTAGTTCAGTTCATGTCACTCAGGGTAAGAGTAAAGAACTCCCACTGAAATGTGCTTTGAAGATCAAGACGGAATGGGCAGCATGTCTCTCTCAGGCCGGGAAATGACTGATCACTGGTTTCAAAGGCAATTAAGCTGTATGATTACTGTAATATGCCACATCCTCCTTCCCTCTCTGGTAACCTTCTTCACCGCCTACCCTTCCCTTATCCACCCCCAGGTCTTCCTCCTCAAAGTTTCCAACGGGCTTCCCAAATTAACTTTAAATCCCACACAATTGTTTCCTTCCTATCACTGTGGAGGGAGGGATCCACACTTCTCCTGACTTCTCTCCGAATTATTCAGGCAATGGCATTTCCAGGCCATGACAGGAGACTTACAGAATTAATAATAATAATAATAAAAATCTACTCAGTATCAAATCCTCTCTTTCGCCGTGGTAAATATTCATCAGCACAGCTACTCTTCCACATCCAGCCCCCTCCACAAAGAGAATGGCCAGCAATGTCACTCCTGCCTTAGGCATTGTACTAATAAGTTGGGAGTGCGGGAGTGGAGGGGGATATTTTGTGGGGAAGGAATGCGAGAGATATTTTCTGGGGCAATGTCATAGCGGCTCAGCTAATACAGGGATGAGTGAGGCACAATTGCCTAGACAGAGAGAGATTAGACAGCCAGACTGGATGAGAAAGAGAGAGACAGAGATTTGCAGGCTCTTTCATCTAGAAGGATCCTACAGTGCTTTACAAACTATTGCATAGACAGGGATCACACAGAAATGCAGCCACCTCTCAGGGGACACATGCAGCTCTTTAACAGAGCACTGTGCAGCTCTGACAACAGCTACAGGGGAATTTAGGGAGGTAAAATTACCCCATATAGAAATAGCCAGGACATAACAGCTGCCTCCACAAACCTACCCTGGCAGCTGCATAGCCAGGACCTCTGTCCTAGGTCTTACCTGTGCCTGGGCTGTACACGTCCAGCAGCCCAGCCCACTCATTTCTTTCTTTCCCAGACCTGAGCCAGGGCGTTGGTCCAGCATTGACTCAGAAGGGCAGAGTGACCAGATGTCCTGATTTTATAGGGACAGTCCTGATATTTGGGGCTTTTTTCTATATGGGCTCCTATTACTCCCCCACCCCATCCTGATTTTTCACACTTCCTGTCTGGTCACCTTAATCACAACCCATGGCACCCTGGGATTTCTTCAATACCTTCTCATCCAAGTCTGTACCAACTCCAAACCTGCTTAGCTCAGGAAGGCCAAATGACAGCCCAAGGGGGTACAGCTGCAAGTCTCCATTGTAGAGCTCTGAGAAGCCCAGGCTTTAAGGGTTTTTTTGTTTTGTTTTGTTGTGCTTTGTTTTAAGTCCTAATAGTTCATCTACCATAGGCAGATCTGTATGTCATGCTGGTCCATCATCTCATGGTGTCTGCCTACCCAGGATATTTCATATCCTAACACACCTGTGAGCAGCTAGGACTTCATGGCAGCCACTCTGCTGCATGTCACAGTCACTTGGAACTTCACGGGTAGTGGGAACAGAACTGGGATTCCCCTGCTCCAAAAACTCAGGGTCCTACCACTTGAGCCAAAGAAGAATTAGCCTGAGGTGTCAGCAAAATAGGGCTTATGACACAGCGTTGAGCAGTTCTGATTCCATCCAGTAGAGGTCAGTGCTGAATCTTACACGAACCTGTTCATCCTAGCTCAGTACACCGCCACCACTTATTTTGTGACAGCGCCCAGAGGACTGAACAAATTGAGGGCCCCGCTGTGCTAAGTGCAGTACAAACGCCTAGGAAATTACAGTCCTGGGTCCAGAGAGCTTAGAACGGTCATGAGCCACAGCTGCCGGTGACTTAATACCTTTAGGTGGAGTTTCAAAACCTGTAAAACTAACAGACAGACTTGGCGAGGGATGTTTTCCACACACCACCTGGAGGCAGAGCAAACTCTCCTTAGCCCTGAGCTGGAGGCAGCTCTTTTGAGGTACAAAACAAGAACCTCATCTCCAAGGCATACTCAATGTGTGGTCTTTTTGCAAAGAATGCCAGTAGGGAACAGCGAGTAGTGGCAATAGTCTATGGTTTCTGTGACACATGGATGTTTATCCGCTAGGATCTGCACCGAGACCCACTGACGCTGTTCACACATCCCTGCGACGGCCGTGCCTCTTTGGTACTTGTGACCCGAGACTATCTGAAACAGTAGAAGACAGGCCGTCAATATCCATTACTGGAACCCTGAGCCACTTCTCTCCCGATAACCATTTGATAGTTGTTGACATAATATACAGAAGTGAGTTTATTCTCAACTTGATTGGGATTTACTTAATTAACATTAATGGGGCGCATGCATAGAAACTGAGATGCGAATACGAACTCCAAAGTATATTAAATCTAAAGAATTACTGCAGACTTCTTGGCCTAATTACAGTGCATTGTTGAAATACCACTTAAACATAGTGATTATTAAAAGCTTATTATTGATTGAGGTTTAACTGATATGCAAATAAGTCTAATAGATGCAAACTGAACTACAAATTCATTACCTGGCTGTAAATCCTTGATAAATATGTTTTCATGAATCAGTTTGTTTATTATACAATAAAAGTTTATTAAGCCACAATTAATTGCATATTTGGGGAACCTTCATTGAAAGCTCCTCCGTTCCCTGCCAGTACAGGAATTATGGCAGGCATCCTTGATAGCCACTTTGCAGGCTCCTTTCCTCCCTCGTGAGTGGTTGAAAACAGGTGCTTCTCATAGCTTGCTCTAAATCAAACTCCACTCACTGTTCAGAGTCAAAAAGTCATCCCAGACTGGGGTCTGGCTTGATTAATAATTAACAATGAACAAAGTTCAGCTCATACTCTCTCTTCAGCCCTGACTCGTCCTCAAGTTCCTCTTTCACCTCTGCTCTGCCCACACCCTAGGTCTTCTCTTCCCAGCTAACCATTTCCACTTCCATCATTTCCGAGTGGGGTAATGAGCCACCTGTCCACAAAGAGTCAGCAGAATCCATTTAGCCCTTTCCCAATTCAATAACAAGTGCTTGTGTAGCTTGCAGATTGGGCCTAGTGTGAACCTTAGTGTAGACAGTATTGAGAGAGGCATATGTTTGGTCGCACTCTCTATTGAAAGTGACCGTGACTAGACCTATTTAGAGTCCTGCCTGCTATGTTTTATCTGCATAGACGTTTTAACCTCGGTGCACACACCATACAGGAATGTTATGATATATTTAATATGCCATAAGGATGTGGATTTATTACATACTGCAGCACACACAGGGTCCTGCATTCACATCCCAACTGGGTCTCACAGGAAAGTCACCAGAACTTGTCGACTCAGCCACAGACCTGGTTAAGCTGTGTTTATGGGCACAACTCAAAAAAGGTTCATGAGAGGGAGGAAGCATCTAACATGTCCAGCCTCTGAATATTAACAAGCATCCTCTACAGCGTGTCGCTAAATGTTGAGGATCCCTCAACCTCTTTGATGTAATTCTGCAGGTGTCTCTGAAGGGAGTAGACTGGGATCCAAGAACAAGACAGGCCATTTCAATGTGTACAAATGGACTCTAGCAAGGGGGCGTGGGGCGAGCGAGTGTAATACAGCAAGAGTCACAAAACGGTAGATTTCTACAAGAGACAGACTTATAAGTAATGATGGGTTCAAGCCATCAAATCTGGGTGTGGATCTCAAGCAATCCAAAGATGTTCTAGGCAGTTCAGCTCCAGGGCCTGGGTTTTGGACTATCTCCACTCAAAACAAAGCCATATGAAGAGGACAGGGTTACAAACCATAGAGTTACATATGCACAGAGATCTCAGCTGGGAGACACACCAGGGAATGGGGATTCATGCCTCTGAGAATGAGACTTCTGGGATAGTAGGGTTGCCCATACACAGCCATTCTTTGCTTCCCCACGGCCATGCTGCAGCCACTGCATTTATTTATTGACAAATAAAATTTGTAGAATTTTAAAATATTGTATGCAGGACTTCTAATTTGGGGGGGGGGCACAAAATGCCTTCAAGAGTAACTGGTAGATTAAGAGCAGATGAGATCACTTCTCCCCCCTACTCTCCCCGGCCACACACACACACAGTTTCTCCACTAGAACCTTTCACTAGAAGGTCCAAGAAGAGAGAGGAAAAAAAGTGATTTTTTTTCCCCAAGAAAAACATTAAATATCTATGAATTTTCAATCTGTTGGAAAATTTCAAGCAGCTCAAGAATTCAGCCTCCGTAACTAGTTGACTTCCTCAAGTTCCATTAGCTAAAACAGAGTCTGAATTCCTCCTAGGGAATGAACTATATTTATCGATAATAAGTAAAATAAGTAGCAGCAATATTTTGCATTTTTCCAGAATTTTTCCTCCATAGATCTCAAAGCACTGTAAAACTGAAGGTCAGCATCAGAGCTCTTTGGAAGCAGAATTTCCATCGTAATAAAATCACAATACTTCAATGTTCATTTTCATCCTGTTCTAGGATGAAAAATTGAAACATTGGATATTTTGGTGGAATAAAATATTCCAAGGAAGTTCTGAAATATTGATATTTTAAATCAAACCATTTTGTTTCTAAGTATCAACATTTCTAATATTTCAGAGTGCCAACTCACAAAATATTCAGTTTTGAATTTTCCCTGCAAAAAACGCCAATGAAATGGGCCCTTTCTCCTGTGTGACATTTAAATTTAAATGAAACTCTGTCTTTCACTGGGGAAATGTTGGGGTTGAATAACATTTGACCAAACTAGTAAATATTATTTACAGAATGTCCATTTTACAGATGGGGAAACCAGGGAACAGATAAAGTCATGACTTACCCACGAGTATACAGTTCTCCCCACCAATTATGTATTTACTCAACCAACAGGGAGAAAGCCATGGAGTGATTTTATATAGTGCACTTTGTCCTGAATGACCAAGACTGATGGTGAGTTTAGTTTAGTTTGTGCAACAATATCAGGAAAGGAAACGCTGAATCAATCTATCGGAGAAAAATTAATGCTCTCATTAGAAAGCTTAATTATTAACATCAGCCTCTGGTTATTTCCCTTGACGTTAATTTCATTTCTGACTTCAGAGCAATTGCTCTTCTCAAACCTGCACAGCTCACAACAGGTGTTGGCTGTCTCTGGAATGTTTACAGCTTTACACACGGCTAGTGCTGATCAAACAGCCTCCTTGGGAACCCCATCTCCTCCTTCCGCCATGCAAGACATTGTCGGTTCATTCGTGCAGAAGTACAGACCTTACTTCGAGAGAGCAAACCCTGCCCCCTAGCCTACAGACCCTTTCTCCCCACCTCCCCTAAGAGACACACTTGTACACTTCCACACTCGCACTGCAGATCCTCCCTCTTTGTCTCACACACTAAGGGCTTGTCTACATCACAAAGTTGCAGCGCTGGTGAGGGGGTTACAGCGCTGCAACTTAGGAGGTGTACACATCTACAGGGCATCACCAGCGCTGCAACTCCCTGTTTGCAGTGCTGGCCGTACTCCCATTTTGTCTCGGGTGTAGAGGATCCAGCGCTGGTGATCCAGCGCTGGTAATCAAGTGTAGACACTTACCAGCGCTTTTCTTGACCTCCGTCGAATAAGCAGGTATCCCAGCATACCTGAGGAAGCCTCTCTGGTAATTAAGCAGGTCCCCGAACCCCCGTGCAAGCAGGTTTCCTTCCCCGGTTTGCTCTCGCGTTCCCTGAACCCCCGTGCAAGCAGGTCTCCTTCCCCGGTTTGCTCTCGCGTTCCCCGAACCCCCGAGCAAGCAGGTCTCCTTCCCCGGTTTGCTCTCACGTTCCCCGAACCCCCGAGCATGCAGGTCTCCTTCCCCGCGGTTTGCAGGGGGGTTCGGGGAACGCGAGAGCAAACCGCAGGGAAGGAGACCTGCTTGCTCAGGGGTTCGGGGAACACTGGAGCAAACCGGGGAGGAGACCTGCTTCCCCACGGTTTGCTCTCGAGTTCCCCGAACCCCCCTTGAAGCCGCCCAACAGCGCTGCAGTGTGGCCACATCTAACATCACTTGCAGCGCTGGTTGCTGTAAGTGTGGCCACTCTGCAGCGCTGGCCCTATACAGCTGTACTAATACAGCTGTAACAACCAGCGCTGCAAAATTGTAGATGTAGACATACCCTAAGCCTCATCTGCAAAGTGCCCCTTCTCACTCACTGCACTGACATTTACATGCATCCCATGGTACTGCAGCCCCTGCCTCCTTCATCTCACACAGGTCTGTTCAGCCATTCACACAACCAACACAGTACTACAGTCCCCCACTGTCTCTCTCACACACACCACATTTTCTCTGTCCTCCCCTCCTAAACACATACACATAAGTGTCAACTCCACGGGTGCTTCGGGGCTGGAGCACCCACAGGAAAAAAACAGTGGCAGCACCCACTGATGGCCCTGCCAATCAACTCCTGTCCCTCCCTCCCAGTGCCTCCTACCCGCCGTGGATCAACTGTTCAGCAGCATGCAGGAGGCTCGGGATGCGGGGGAACAGGGCAGGAAGAGGTGGAGCAAGGGTGGGGCACATTCAGTGGAGGGGGTGGGATGGGAAGAAGTGGAGTGGGGGCAGAAAGAAGCAGGGTGAATGTGGGACCCAAGACAGAGCAGGGGTTGAGCACCCACTAGGAAATTAGAAAGTTGGTGCCTATGCACACACATAGGTCTGGTCTACACTATGGGGTTAGGTCGATTTAAGAATGACTGCATCCACACAACCAACCCCATTCCGTCGATCTAAAGGGCTCTTAAAATTGACTTCTGTACTCCTCCCCGGCATGGGGAGTAGCGCTAAAATCGACCTTGCTGGATGCAAATCAATGGTATTGGCCTCCGGAAGCTATCCCAGAATGCTCCATTGTGGCCATTCTGGACAGCACTTTGAACTCTGATGCACTAGCCAGGTAAACAGGAAAAGCTTCGGGAACTTTTGAATTTCATTTCCTGTTTGGTCAGCGTGCCAAACTCAGCAGCACTGGCGACCATGCAGTCCCCCCAGAATTGTAGAGCGTAGAATGTTTCTACGCTCCCACTATCATCTCCATCTCTGAGGTTATCGCAGATTAGAAGGCCAAAAAAGTGCACTCACGATTACATGTTTTCTGAGCTCACACAGTCCTCCCACACTGATAGGGCACAGCTTAATGCATGGAGGCATTCGGTGGCAGAGGTCAGGAAAAATTAAGTGAGTTCGAAGAGCAGAGGCAGGATGCGATAGTGAGGCTAATGGGGGAGCAAATGGACATGATGAAGCATCTGTTGGGGGAGCAAATGGACATGATGAAGTGTCTGTTGGAGCTGCAGGAAAGCCAACAAGAGGACAGACCCCCGCTGCATCCACTGTATAACTGCATGCCCTCCTCCCCATGTTCCATAGCCTCCTCACCCAGATGCCCAAGAATGCAGGGCAGGGGGAGGCTCCGGGCACCCAGCCACTCCACTCCAGAAGATGGCCCAAGCAACAGAAGGCTGTCATTCAAACAGTTTGATTTTTAGTGTGGTTACAATAAACAATGTGGCCCTGTCCTTTCCTCCTCCCCCACCCCACCTGGGCTACCTTGTCCATTATCTCATTTTTTTTAATTAATAAAGAAAAAATGCATGGTTTCAAACCAATAGTTACTTTATTTCGAAGAGGGGAAGGGTGGTTGGCTTACAGGGAATTAAAATCAACAAAGAGGGTGGGTTTGCATCAAGGAAAAACATGCACAACTGTCACACAGAAGCTGGGCCACTCATGAAACTGGTTTTCAAAGCCTCTCTGATGTGCAGCGAGCCTTGCTGTGCTCTTCTAACCGCCCTGGTGTCTGGCTGCTCAAAATTGGATGCCAGGCGATTTGCCTCAACAGTGCATCTCTACCCACAGTGCACCACTCCATAAGTTGATGCCACGGTAGTTAGGACGCACGCCGCCGACTTAATGCGCTTCGTCTGTACATATGCAATTGACTGTACAAAATCGATTTCTAAAAATCAACTTCTATAAAATTGACTAAATGTCGTAGTGTAGACATACCCATAGGCCAAATTCAGCTCTCAGATTCTGGTTTCTTATTTCAAGCCTGAGCAGTTCCACTAGAACACGAGAGCACAATTCTTTCTGTGTTAAAAGCTGCACAAAGGAAGCCATTTGGAAGGCCACAAGAAGAGGCTTTTATTGGTCCTACCAAACCCAGTGGCAATGCTGTGTATTCCTGAGCACTACCTATTGCCACATTATCTATTCGCTACGTGCATACAGACAGACACAGAGCACTCTCCTAACAGCCTCTGCCTCAGGCCTGGTCCACACTACAGCGTTAAATCGATTTAAACAGTGTTAAATCGATTTAACGCTGTACCCGTCCACACTACAAGACACTTTAAATCGATTTTAAGGGCTCTTAAAATCGATTTCTGTACTCCTCCCCAACGAGAGGAGTAACCCTAAAATCAATATTACTATATCGATTTAGGGTTAGTGTGGACGGAAATCGAAGTTATTGCTCTCATTCTTTTACTGAGCTACCCAGAGTGCACCGCTCCGGAAATTGATGGTAGCCTAGGACCATGGACGCACACCACCGAATTAATGTGCCCTAATGTGGACGCGTAAAATCGATTTTATAAAACCAGTTTTATAAAACCGGTTTTAATAATTTCGATTTTATGCTGTAGTGTAGACGTGGCCTCACACACACTATTTGCACCACCTCTGGTATTACTGCTAGGCCATGGCTACACTGGTACTTTACAGCGCTGCAACTTTCATGCTCAGGGGTGTGAAAAAACACCCCCTGAGCGCAGCAAGATACAGCACTGTAAAGCCTCAGTGTAATCAGTGCTGCAGCTCTGGGAGCGCGGCTCCCAGCACTGCAAGCTACACCTGTAAGGGATGTGGTTTACGTGCAGCGCTGGGAGGGCTCTCTCCCAGGGCTGGAGCTCTGACTACACTCACATTTCAAAGCGCTGCCAAGGCAGCGCTCCCGCAGCGCTGCCGAGGCAGCGCTTTGAAATTTCAAGTATAGCCATACCCCTAGCCTCCTTTCCTTCCATACGCCCCATCCAGCGCACCCTCACATGGGCGAGACAAGGCTACACGCCCCATCTCTTGCAAAGGTCATACAGCATTCCAAGTACCATGCTCACAAAATTACTCTAGATTCTATTTCCTCTCATTACCAGGCCTGGATGTGACAGTGCAACCTATTGGAGAACATGTGTTGTAGGTCCCTCTCTGTGCCTGATCCACACAGGGTATGAAGTAATTACAGTCCTGCAGTAGCTCAGGCTTTTAACTCTGGAGGCCCCTAGTTCAGTCCCCAGTGTGTCAGCCGAGAAGATGGCTATCATGCAGATGCCATCAGAGTGTCAAGAAAGTGAAATGGAAACCTTCAAAACCAAATTAGAACCAGCCCCTAGTTGTTTTTTCCCTGAGCTGGCTTAATCTCACAGTTCTCACTGGCATCCTCCATCACCTTAACAGCCAAAGCAGTATGGAGGTGGCCCATCAGCTCCTTCGCAACTAAATATATTACACAGGTTTCCTCTCTGCCAGGTCCTCCACTGCAGGATAATCAATATTCTCTTATTGCTAAAGCATGACTCTTTCAGATGCCGTGACCCCACTGTGCTTTATTGGACATAACAAAAGTATGTGCAAAGAGAAGGGGCTCTAGCAAAGGTGAGTGGGGGATCTGACACACACATACTTTGTGACAGACACGGCAATTTCCTGCCATGTCCTTGGGGACCTCACTGAACTAAGTTTAAATCTCTTTGGGGTCCATTGTATTCAATGAACAGTTTATGTATTATTGTGGGCTGGGACTGTATGGAACCTCTCGAGGGGGGGAAATGTGATTGATGTGAGACTTGGGGGTTCAGAGGACTATACTGAACAATGGGCCAAATAAGAATGAACTTTCGGAGTAAAGCGTGAAACGATTTTCCTGGGGAATATCTAGGGGGGGGTGAATGCAAAATGCCCAGCTCCAGTTATGCAAAACCCACCCTTTTGAAACTATGCCCTGAGGACTGGACCATTGTCTGCTGATCCCCTGTTACATGAGGTCAAGATCTAAGGCCCAAGCTGTATAAAGGAAAGTCTGAACTATTCAGAGTGTTCTGGTTCTGAATCTGAGACAGTTATGAACTTGGAAGCATGGGGGAAACCCAGTTATGGATTTTGACACCTACCAGATCCCAAGGTTGGAATTGGGGTGGGGGGGGCAGGGGGGTGATTTCTGGAAAGCTTTTTAGCATATGTGTAGGTTCTGTTATTGTTGTTAATATGTTTTCCTCTGTAATACGTTCATCCTAAGAATAACTGTGCTTGCTTGGAAAAAACTGTGTGGTGACTTGTAACTGATGGTCATTACGCTGTTCATAACCTCTGGAGAGAAAGCCAAGTGCAGACGCTGGTCTTAGTTACTGGAATATTACAGTGTAAGCAGGGAACTGTACAGCCTGGAAAAAACTAGGTCTTTACCGAAGAGGTGAGGGCTCGGAGCCAGGAGTCTAGAGTGAATGCCCGGGGTGGACCACAGGGAAGGAATGCAGGTAGAGTTGTCCTGAACTTCAACATACGTATATATATTTCCTAGATATATCATTTATTGGAAACACATCAGAGGCCATTCGAGAACGTCTGATAGAGAATTGATCGCTAGGTCATAAAACTAACTGGTGGCGCTAATAAGAAAAGCAAACAAGGGAGCCAGGGAAGGGAGGAGGGACATGCATATAGGGTGATTAACAGTCTTACCAACTAACTCCATACCTGTTTAGAGTCTTCAGGGAATCTGGAATCAATGGGATGAACCGGATCAGTGCTAAGCCTCCCCTGGGATCCAGTAAATCTCAGAACAGAGTAGGCAGCCCTTTTGACACCATTAAGAGGGAAATGGACTGGAAACATTTACAGAATGGGATCTGTGGTCACTATGGTTTGCTCTACATTTAAAACTCACAATGGCATCATTATGTCGGCAACCCCCCTAGTTTAGATGCAGCTACACAACGTTGTCTGGGGAAGTGCTGTTCTTACACAGGCAGAAAAATTCCTTCTGTCGCTGTCCGCTGTGTCTACACTACGGGAGGACAGACTCTCTAGTGTAGATAAAGCCTTAGTCTGAGTAGAATGTCTTAAATATGACAGATTAACTAGATGGATCTTCAGCTAGGAAATGGATGACCTCAGACTGGAGACCCCCAAAAGCATTTTAATCAACAGTATCACTTTTCCGGACGAAAGCTCCAGCAGTGTCTCCCCCATTTGGATTTGCATGTCTCCTCCCCACAATTCTAACCCACAATGGGTCACCGTTTGCTTGAGAACCAGCTAATGCTCCATGGCCTTAGACATTGTGCCAGTGACTGGGAGGCAGATGGCACTGATGATGCACCCAGGTCCAGGGTGGAAACATCATTGAGGAGCCTGTACTGCTTCCAGTGAAGTCAATGGAAATGTTACCATTTATTTTGAAGCAATCCGTATTGAGGAGGAGGTCTATACTAGGGAAAAGTTATGTGGAGTGTCAAATTCTGAAATACCAGTACTGACCAACAGCTCACTGTTTGCGGCTTTTAGCCTAGAGAGAGTCACTACTGGCAAATTTTATCCATTGTGCTCAGATACTATGGTGACGGGTGAAAGAAAGAAAGGGACTGTATCTTAGGTCATATCTACACTGAAGATTTGGTCAACACGAGTTCCATCAGCCTAGGGCTACTGCAGTTAGTATACAATTAGTACATACTTGGCTGCTTGAGTCGGTTCTTCGTGTGCTCACCAGGCATGCTAGTGTCAATGCAAAGTGTGATGCACCATCGGTAGGTATCCCGGTGTGCCAAGCACTGCCATATGCCTTCTGGGAAGTTTTCACAACGTGTCATGGGGTAGAAAAGGGTCACACTGGGAACTCTGGGAGATATGGGTCAAGTTGGAAATCTCATAATACCATCCCCTCTATAAACGTATCAAGCTTTTAAGGCAATAGATAAAATCCCTTTCCTAATAAGGATGATCTAATATGAAAGCGTAAAGCCAGAAGATGCATCTTTATGTTTATTTTTGTGTCACTTGTATATGTTTGCCTTCCTCTTTGAATTGGTGGGTTGTTGTTTTTTTTCTATTAAATAAACTTGGTTTATTTTCATCCCAAGCAGGTCTCTGGTGAGCCAACTGCACGCAGTGTGGTGTGCCAATATGGGATGACAACTGAGCAGCTGGTTTCATGCCAGGGGGTGACAAACTAGAGGGAAATGGTCCAAGGTAAGAACTCAGGGAGGACGTATTTGGGGAAACCTGGGACTGGAAGGGCTGTTGATCATCACCCTGCAGAAAGTAATTGGGCTGGTAAGACCTTGTTCATGCTACTGACCAGGGAATGGAACCACAGCTGCACAGCAAAAAGGCCATGAAAGTTGTAGGGCAGGTGATGACAGAACCCCTTACTGTTCTGGGTGGAGCCCAACTCATCACAGCAATGCAGACTGTAATTTCTTCAGGGCAAAGGCTATCCTTGACTGTGTGTTTGCACAGAGCCCAGCATAATGTCTGCCCAGCAAACAATAAAGGAATACAATGGGTGACTGGCTTTCTGCTTTTCACTGGGGATTTGTGTCACTATGATGTGTGGGAAAGGAGGGAATTAATAGCAAGAGGGAGAGACTCCTAGCACATCAGTGCTCCAAGCCCATCCGTACTCGGCGCTCTACAAACTAAGATTTTAGAACCTAATTCAAAATGCTTTGCAACGCTGACCGGCAGCACCGTGCTGTGCCAGCTGAGGGCTGGCCATATGTCTCTGCCAGTGCATCTTAGTTCTGATTTACAGTGCCAATACTGTGTCCCAGCTGTCCCAGCAACGCGTACTCCAGTTCCACCAACGCATCTCACTTCTGACCTCCACCTCCCACAGCAATTCAAGTCCTTGCCACTTCTCTCCCCTCTTCAACCAGAGTTCTGCCAATGCCCTTAAGTCCCAACCTGCAGCACCCTGTTAGTCATAAGAACGGCCATATTGGGTCCAACTAAAGGTCCATCTAGCCCAGTATCTTGTCTTCCAGCAGTGGCCAATGCCAGGTGCCCCAGAGGGAATGAACAGAACAGGTAAACATCAAGTGATCCACCCCCTGTCACCCATTCCCAGCTTCTAGCAAACAGAAACTAGAGAAACCATCCCTGCCCATCCTGAATAATAGCCATTGATGGACCTATCCTCCATCAATTTATCTAGTTCTTTTTTTAACCCTGTTACGGTCTTGGCCTTCACAACATCCTCTGGCAAGGAGTTCCACAGACTGACTGTGCGTTGTGAAGAAATACTTCCTTGTGTTTGTTTTAACTCCCCTGCCTATTAATTTCATTTGGTGACCCCTAGTTCTTGTGTTATGAGAAGGAGTAAATAACACTTCATTATTTACTTTCTCCACACCAGTCATGATTTTATACGTCTCTATCTGACCCCCCGCTTAGTCATCTCTTTTCCAAGCTGAAAAGTCCCAGTCTTATTAATCTCTCCTCATACGGAAGCTGCTCTATACCCCTAATCATTTTTATTGCCCTTTTCCAAGTCCAGTCTTGGTCTCCTCATAGTTCTGCTGATGCTCCTCAGTCCTAACCCACAACGTCTGAAGTTATCTCACTCCGGGGCTCCCGCACACATCTATCAATGGACCTTGATCCTGAGCTGCAGGCCTTTCTGCTGAGCCAGTACTGAGTCTCTCCCAGTGCTGCCCACACCCCCTATTCCTGACCTGCACTCCCTACAGTCCTCTGCCAAACCCCAGCCATTGATTTACAATGCTGCAGCCCATCTCTTCCCCTCTCCTCACCTCTCTCTCCTCTCCCTTGATTTACACCTAGTCAGCAAAGCTTCCAGTGTGAGGATGCAGGGGAACCAGATAAGTATTTCCTCCTCTCTTATCAGGGGCCTTGTTTCTGACAGATTTACAAGGCTGGGCCCTGAGATTTTAATTAGATTGACCATCTCCCCTCAGGGCTCTTATCTGTGAGACAGGGGTAATGCTTTGTTTAGAGTTTCTGGCTAGAGCCACCACTCACCTACTGCATGGTGCCCCAGCTCACCTTGTCAATGGCTGTGGAAGGGGACAACTGAAAATGAGAATGGCTGTGAGACAATGTTACTGACTATGTTTTGTTTACAATGCACTAGCCACAGACAATACACCAGCCGAGGCTGGGATGTCCAGGCCACCTGGTGATGTACCACACCGCTGCAGATGTGCTGCCCAGACAAAACATCTGTGAACAGGAGAGTGTTTTCCAAATCCTAAGCATCTCAGGACGGTTTTACAACTCTGCCACTCCACAGGTGTGATTGTCAGTGATTACAGCAGGGAACTATGGGGCCCGGACTCCTGGGTTCCCTTCCCATGTTGACTCGCTGTGTGACCTGAGCCAAGATTCTAACTCATGCTGTGCCTCAGTTTACCTTTCTGCCAAATGGGTATAACAAATTATTTCTTATCTCCTGCAGGCGTTGTGAGGTTTGTAAAGAGCTTTGGCCGACCCACACTGGAGATTAACATAGGGAATTAATAGCAATAAACAACAGCTATTGGTTTTGTGCAATCTACAGAAAATAGTGCTAGGCACGCTCATGGCTGGCTCTGCAACAAAGCTAACAGAGCAGCGCTGAGCTCACTGAAGAACTGCGTTTTGACCCGGGCAAGGCACAGATGCGTTCAGAACCCCAGATAGTTGGAAAACATTCTCCTGCTTAAAAGGGTGCTTTAATTTTTAAGCATCGCTCTTGGATTGTTACAAGATATCAACAGGTGGAAGGCAAACTAAAGGTTAGACAAAGACTCAGGCTGAGGTTTTCAGTTGCCTGAGAGACGGATGCCCTGTTTCTATTAAAATTAATGGGAATTGAGCATCTCAGTCTCCTAGGTGACTTTGAAAAGCTCCTTGTTTTTGTGTTTTCTGTCCAATGCCCCAATGACACTCCCTCCTACACCCCCCCTCCCGCCCACACACACACAAGTGCTGGCAGAAGAAACTGGTTTACGCAAAACAACTTTTTTTTTCCAGTGAAATAGATGATTCTTTTTTAATATCAAACTCATCTCCTCGTCTCCCATTTGCCCTGTAATTTACATACATATAAATAATTACACACGAGGAAACAAAGGGAGGGAAGGAGGAGGGTTTCGAGCTGAAATCTCTCACTGAGCAAAATCAGAAGAGCTCCAGTGCAGGACTAGCCAAATACACAGTCTGTGTCCTACAGACGAACCACCTCCCGCCCTGTCCTCTTTTGACAGGCTGTCCCTGCAGCCCGCGTGAGCACAGCAGGTGTGCGCTGCTGTTCTGCAAAACCTAATAACTCTGCAAAGGGTGTTCATTCTCGGCCTGCAAAGCAAATCACACTTCCTGTCAGTGACAGCTCGAGCCTTGGGGAATCGCAGCAAGTGCAAAATTGGGAAAGGTACACAGATTACAGCCAGCATTATTCAGGGGTGGGCAGGGCACTCATGCCATCTGGAACAGGTGAACATATTGGAAATGCATCAGGCTGGGGGGTCGTTTCCCAGGCAAACCTCTCTCCTGGGAGAGGAGAACACAGAGATAAACAGCCAACAAAAAAGGGATTGTGCGCCAGTGTTGTGCCATGCCACATCATCCATCTACTCTGCACTGGACACAGAGAGCAGATAATATATCTGAGATGCTCTGCCCACCTCTGAGGGCATGCAATGCATCGAGGATGCAGTGTCCTCTACCTTGCATCAGACACCAAGGGCATACTGCACATCCGGGTGCACTGCCCCCTACCTTGCATCAGACACCAAGGGCATACCACATATCTGTGGTGCACTGCCTCCCCACCTTCCATCAGACACCAAGGGCATACCGCACATCTGAGGTGCATTGCCCCCTACCTTGCATCAGACACCAAGGGCATACCACACATCTGAGGTGCATTGCCCCCCACCTTGCATCAGACATCAAGGGCATACCACACATCTGGGATGCTCTGCCCACCTCCGTGGGCATGCAGGTCATCTAGAATGCAGTGCCCCTCTACCTTGCATCAGACACCAAGGGCATACCGCACATCTGGGTGCACTGCCCTCCTCTGCGGGCATGCAGTGTATCTAGGATGCAGTGTCCCCCTACCTTGCATCAGATACAAAGGGCATTTTGCACATCTGGGATGCACTGTCCACCTCTGAGGCAATGAGCATCTAGGGAATACCAGCCCTGTCTGGCTGGAACATCTGGGCATGGTGTGCACCTGTGAGATACACTGGTAGAGGTGCCTCAGCCACACCCGGGACTGCACCATGCCTGTAAATTCCACTGTGCCCTTGGGATGGGCTGCACATCTGGAACATACGGCCTCCCTCAGATATGACATACATTGGGGATGCTCAGCATACCTGGGGATGCCCTGTATCTGCAAGAGGTGTCACACACCGGGGTGCATGCCGCTCCTTGGAATGTACTGAAATACACAGCCAGGGAAGAAGCCGTGACAAGGAAAAATAACAGTTAACATGGAAGGATTGGCTTGAGTCTTGGATCGATGGGGACGGTTTGTATTTCAACCAAGCCTGCTCGCTCATCACTGGGAAAAGCCTATGAAATGCACCTGCCATGACTGCAAACCTTATGAGAAGTTACAGTCCACTCAGGAGGCATGTGCCCTCTGGAGACTGCCTCTTTACTTGTCCCCCCCGGCCACATGAAGGCCCTTGGAGGATGCTCTATGCATCAGGAATCGAGCTGTGTCCCTCCTTGGGATGTGCAGCCTGGAGGCATGCAGGACCTTGCCTGGGTCACCCTAGCATTAGCCAGGAATTGTGTTTTGCTTTTTTCAGTGGGATGGAGATGGAAAGGTTAACAGCAGCCCTTCCCCCCGACCCCAGGAGGGAACAAGGAGGGGATTCTCCTTAGAAGAGCTCATCCAAAGGGGAGGGCCGGGAAACCTCCCCCTAACCCAGGCTATTTTGCACTTCCGCTAAAGGCACCAGGTGCTGAGTATTGGAGCTGCCTCTGTTGGAGGGCTGCATCCTGCATTCATACAGGGAAGGGCTTTCCCTTCGCCGATGGTAGAATATTACATGGCGAGGAGCAGAGCTGAGACCGGCACAACCACATCATCCCGCGCCCCTGACAGGTCACCACTTCCCAGGCTGATGCCCAGCATCAGTCACAGGCTGCAGAGAGGGCTGCGGCTTACCGCAGAGATGAGGACAGGAGTTAATGCCCTTTGCTCACAGCCACACTGGGTGTTAGTTTCGGCTAATTCTTCAGTGGAGAAGACCCCACTGCTCATAAACCAGCTCTTCATTTCATCACTGTGATTTCCTCTGGCTGTGATTCCATCCCCAATGTGGGGCCAGATCCTCTCCTGATGTAAATTGGCACCACTCCATTGAAATTGCCAGCTGGGGATCAGGCCTGTGATCACTAAAAAAGAGTGAACTTCTCCAAACTGGGTTATTACCTTCCTCTTCCCTTCCCAACCTTCAGTGAAAGAGAATGAATTATACACTGGGGATGTCAGCTCCCAGGTACCAAGATATGGAAGAAGAGGAGGAGGCGGTGGTGAGAAAGAGAGAAAAAGAGAGAGAGAGAGTGTCACAGACAGAGGAAACATCCTTGTGGGACTAAATTGCATTCAACATAATAAACTATCATCTTGAAACGAGTGTTCCAATTGAGTTTTGATGTAAACACTAATATTTCCTCCACTCTGCTATTCTCTTCTGGGGAGATCTCATGTATATTTCACTAGGTGTCCTACCTACTATTGCACTCATACATCAAAGGGTTCGAGGACAAGAAGCCTGATTTTGAAAACATTATTCTTTTAGAGATTTATTCTCTCATCTTGACCACCTCCTCTGCCGAAAGAGAGCAGCTCTCCATAAATTATTTTAATGGCCTCTGTAAAACACAGCCACACAATCCTCGTGCTGCCTCCGAGCAAACTTTGCACTCCATTCAAAAGTCTTGCTCCCCAACCCCTCTTGGTCTATTCTACCTTAGGTATATACATGCTCCCATTGCCATAGTATTCAGCACCTCGCCTGGCAGGCAGTGAGATGGCTATTGGTATCCCCATTTTACAGATGGGAAACTGAGGCACTGCTCAAAATTTGGAGGTGCGACTGCAGCAGGTGGAGACATATCTGACCTAGATCAAAGCTGGCTTGAATAACAATAGCAGGAATCCATTGCAGCACAGGCTAGCCCTACAGGCCCATTGACCCTGCCCTTGTTACTCAGCTATGTCTACACATGCTACAATCGCACCTGCTGGCTGCAGCACAGCAATACCCAAAGAGGCTAAGTGACAAGCTCAAGGACACACAGGATCTATGTGGCAGAGCAGGGAACGGAACCTGGTCTCACAAATCACCAGCAGGCAGTTTAACCTTGGGGCCATCCTCTTCCTGTGCATCTAGGCCCCAGCCTTCCCACCTTGAGTTTTTTCCTATACTCCCTCATGGCTGCACTAAATCATCCCAGCCAGAGCTGGCCTCCTACCCATGCAGCTAATGGGATCATAGCCCAACATGTGACGATCTCCTCCCTGGGTTGCACCCACTGTCCAGACAAGTGTGTTATGACACTTGTTCTGAAGCTGATGGGCCCTTGCTGCATTCCCATGCTGCCACTTGCACTACTTGGGCTGGAGCGCCCCACACAGACGATCTGAGCTTCTTCATAAAGACTCAGCACCATTTCCCACCCCTGGACACTCCACTGAGTGCATCCCAAAAGCTGCTCAACCTTAGAAACCCTTGTTAGTTCATTCCCTCTCCCGTAAGGCTGCTTGGGAGCCCGACACCCACACCAGGGCCAGATCAGAGCCTGGACTCTAAATGGTTAGCACAGCAAAAGGACCACAGAGCGAAGGGTGCAGGGGAGACAAAATAAAACACAAGGCTCTGAGTGGATCCAAACCTTTCAACAGGCTTGGAGGGACCACAGTTCATTCTGGCCCAAGGCTGTTCCAGAGTCTCTCCTCAGAGCAAAAAAAAAAAAGGATGTGTATTGAGATGCATGGGGGAGAGGATGGGAAAAGAAATGCACTAAGCGAACTGGGATATAGAATCATAGAATATTAGGGTTGGAAGAGACCTCAGGAGGTCATCTAGTCCAATCCCCTGCTCAAAGCAGGACCAACTCCAATTAAACCATCCCAGCCAGGGCTTTGTCAAGCCGGGCCTTAAAAACCTCTAAGGATGGAGATTCCACCGCCTCCCTGGGTAACCCATTCCAGTGCGTCACCATCCTCCTAGTGAAATAGTGTTTCCTGATATCCAACCTAGACCTTACACAAGAGGGGGGAACATCTACACTGACACTGCGGAAATGAGACAGTTGCTGGAGGAGCAGCTGGAAGGAAACCATGAACATGGATTTTAGGGCTGACTGAGCCATGGAGTTGTGTCAGCACCATGTGGACAAGTGGCAGCATTGCACACTGTCCTTTCTGACTTCCTGTTTAAAGGGAAAGCAGCGGGGGCCGGGGGCCCTGCTCAATGCAGAATCACGCGGAGGGAGAAACAGATTTCCTGTCTCACCAACACTGTCAAGATATCAAGTCTTCCCACCCTGAATTGGGATGAAAAGTTAACATCTCTAAAATGTTTGTGAACCAAAAATTGGGGAGGTGAGGGAGGATCAGTTTGGGTCAGTCAACATGTTTCATTTCAATCGTTTGGAAATGCATCGTTGCAATTTTGATTATTTTTTTTTTACTATAATTAGCTTACATTTCTAAATGAACTCATTGCAAACTGAAAAACCAGCATTTTTCATTTTGAAAATGTTGAAGCAACACATTTAAACAACGCTGAACTGTTTTATTTCAATTTATTCCACCCCCGGCTCCCGAGCTGAAAAGCTGGTCAGCACTGACCCTTTCTCCACAAAGTGTTTCGGACTCAACTAACAGAGACATTTTCTGAAGAAAACACAGTTTGTTGGACATTCTCGACTGGCTGAAATGCAGAAAGAGACCTTCTACTGCCCCAGCTCCTACAAGAACTCCTGCTTATTTCCCCTGACACACACATGTAATGGGGTAAACTCACTGCAGATAGTGCCTCCTTCTGACTGCTCTGGCAATCAGCTATTGCCTGGTTTGGGGTCCTCTTGTCGGTTACTCAGGCCCTCTCTCTCTTCCTGACTCAGGGTGTTCCATCTTCATGACTAGGCTCTCTGGCCAAAGCATTGTATAGTTCTCTCCTTCCAGGGTAGCAAAGTCCCTCCAGACCAGCTGGCATTTCCAATGCTCTTGTGCCACTTCCCACTGGCTGGGTAGGGAACCCAGGCCTGGGTTCCAGCCCAGGGACCTATAACAAGCAGCCAAGGTCTGCACAGTCCAACTCCTTGCTGCTTCTTCCTGCCTAGTCCTCTCAGGCTTCCTTTCCCCACAACTCCTCTGGGATTGACCCCTCTTCCAGGGCAAGAACCCTGGGGCTTATTGTCCCTCCTGGATGTTCTCCTCTCAGACTGTGACTGCAGATTCTCTCCCTACAGCAAACATCCTGGCTTTAGAATCCAGCCTACTCCTGCCCAGCTGGGCTTCTGTTCAGTTAGGCCTGGCTCCCTCTTCAAGTGCACCCAAGTACCTTAAGTGGCTCCTCAAGCTTATATTAACACCTTCAGGCAGGGCTGGCTCCAGGTTTTCTGCAGCCCCAAGCGGTGGGGAGGGGGGAGGAAAGAAGCTAACTGGTGGCACTTCGGTGGCAGCTCAATCGCTCCGCACCGTTCTTCGGCGGTGGGTCCTTCACTCCATCTCTTCCTCTTCTGCAGCAATTTGGCAGCAGCTCAAAGAGCAAGAGAGGTGTTGAGGGACCCGCTGCTGAATTCCCGCCGAAGACCCAGACGTGCCGCCCCAATAGCGGACGGAGTGCTGTCCCTTTGTATTGGCCACCCCAAGCACCTGCTTCCTTAGCTGGTGCCTGGAGCTGGCCCTGCCTTCAAGGCCTGCTTGGGAGTACACACCCCATCGCAGAACATCCTCTAAATGAACATGAAGGTCATAAGGTCTGCTGTCTGTGTGAGACAGAGCACTGTTCAGAAATGGGTGCACACAATGATACTTTGCATTGCTATAGAGCAGTGGTTCTCAATTTCTTTTTTTTTTTTTGCAAACCACTTGAAAATTGCTGAGGGTCTCGGTGGACTGCTTAATGATCTTTCCAAATGTTGTTTGTGCCGTTAGCTAACTATTGTAAAGCAAAATGTTTTTTTGTTCTACAAATAAAAGCACACAACTCATGTTCTAATATCAGTAGTCTTACCTTTCTAATGTGATGGATGTGCCCTCTCTCCCCTGCCGCGGCAGCCCCTGAGCTGGGGCTGAAGGGGAGGGGGGTCTCTCCCTCTCTCCCTCACCGCAGGAGCCCCTGAGCTGGGGCTGGGAAGGAGAGCCGTCTCTCCCCGGCAGCCTCAGCCCTGGAGCTGGGGAAAGTCACCTCTTTCTCTGGCTGCCACAGCCCTGCATGTCCCAAATTCCTCCCATCCCCTTTTCTCACCCCATTGCCACCTCCCACCTACCCCCTATTTCCCCCACCTCACCCCACTACCCCTTCCCAGCAACCCCCTATTCTCCCCAAGGCCACCACCTTACCTTACACATGCATCTTCTCCATGGTCCAGGCACCTAATTAGTGGAAGCGTGCAGGTATGGCTCCACTAATTAGATGGGTGGCCCATCATTCATGTGTGGCTGCCCAGGTGTGCACTTTAGAGGGAACTATCCGCGGACCACAGTTCGAGAACCTCTGCTGCAGAGCTTCCCATCCAAGCAGCTCAAAGCCCCAGCTGAACATGAAGCAATTAAGTGGCACGAGTTACACATTATTATTCCTCTTGTACAGATGGAGAAACTGAGGCACAGAAAGGTGGAGTGATAGTCACTGAGTGACCTCGGGCACAACTGACGGGGTTGGGAACAGAACCTAGCCCTCTTGATTCCACAGCCTGTGCCTAAACTAAATGATCATCACTCACTGAACCCAGAAGCCATGCATGCAGTATTCTGGCTCTGCATCTCTCTTATTAGTGATCCATAGATCTCTTTTAGGCCAGAAGGGAAAATTCTGATAATTTAGTCTGACCTCTAATAAAACACCCTCAAAAAGTTCACGGTTTTGGTTCAGAATGAGCACCTAGCTTTTCAAATCCACATCCTCCTCTTAGGGCTGCAAAATTAAGTCGAAGGACAGGGTCCCTTGAGAGATTTTTGGTATTGACTGCTCCTAGTCAAGCCAGAAATGCCAGAGGAATAATCTTTCTCGAGATATTTAATGGTTGCAGGCTAGCCTGGATTCTGATGGTACAGAGACCAGAGTGAAAATGGAAGCAACATTAAACCAATGTTCCAGAGCCTTCAAATCTCAATGAGTGTTGGTTCTAGAAAGGCACAGAGACCAGGAAATGTCTGTGGTCAGACTCGTATTACATTCTTCCCCTTTTCTGTCCTGTTACTTGCATTCTTTCCTCCTCCACGTTATCACAGTGAATCACCTTGGACATATTCATTCAAATACAAGACAGTGGTGTTGTATACTTCTCTGTTAGAGTTGGAATGGTGGGGAAAGGCAGAACGTGTGCCCCAGAGGTTTCTAACCTGTTCCTCTCCTCCATACTCAGATCCAGAAAAAATGTCCAGTTGGGTGACTCCTAAGGATGTATCAACTTGGGTTGGGCAAAACAACAACCCCATATGCTCCTATCAGGAATAATTCCCATTCTTAAGAACTAAACTTGAAACAAAGTATTTATGGAGGTTCTAAAATGTTCTGATACATCTTCTTCATGCCCAATTTCCGGACAAGAATGGGAAGCAGCAAAATGCTATGAAAAAGGCTCACCTCACAGTATCTCCATTGTGACCAGAAACAGAAAATCTTCACCAAGACGCCTCATCTTATGAGATCCCCAAGGGATTCTGATAGACCTGAACCCAAACCTTGGATATGAACCCATCTGATCTTTGGGAATGCTTGGAGAGCATCAAATCATAGTGGTTCAGGCCTCTCTCTCTCTTTAAAGGGGTAAACCAAAACCAAGCATGCACCCCAGAAGGATGTGGAAGTTGGACCGACTGGGTCACAGGCCAGGACGAAATGCTCCAATCGCAGGCCACAATGGACATGCATCCTGCATAGTACACATAAACACCCTTCCACTCATCTCGTCTCCTGGGGGGACGTCCTTAAATGGTCTTTGGTTCTATTGACCAGATAAAAATACACAAGCCATTTACTGGCCGGACCAGGAAGCTACCAGCATCTCAACCAGCCTATTGCACCAGGTGCTATATAAACACAGAACTATCAAAATAAATGGTCATTGCCCCTAAGAGCTTGGGTCAGTCTCCTGTGCAGAAAAGCACCTGAGTTGCCAGGACATTCCTCTGAATCAGTGTCAAACCATGAGCCCTTGAAAGGTTCAGCCATCTCCATCTCTCCAGTGCCACCAGGACGTCACCCCCACTACCGTCTGCTGCCCACCCAAAACTTATCAGCAAGGGTCTGTTTGTGAGGCGCTCCCCCTTCGAAACATTGCTTTGGAGCCTCGAAGTGTGGGTGGGTGGGAGAGAGAAAGATCAACTCCGCAAAGCCAAACTCAGCCGGATGTGATTTGAAAGTTGTCTGGCTGCATTTCTTTGCAAGCGTCTGGTCCAATTTGTAAATTATTTATCTCGCTCTTGAGAACATGGAATCATTTAGGAATCGGTGTACAGGCTCGGGAACGAATCAAGAGCCCGCAGTAGTGGAGGAGACAGCTTGGTTTCCTTTGACAGAGATTGCTAACTACATCAGTCGTGCCAGGCGAGCAGCCGACGGGCAGGGCACTTGGGCCTGTGCAATCTCAAACACGCCCTCCCCACTGGCAGGGTTGGTTTTCTTTAATCAATTTATGAAAATCTATGCACTGTTATTTAAGGCGGAATGAGGAATGACATTTGGCAGAGGACGCATAATTCCAGAGATGAAGAGAACAGGGGAACAGACACAAATATCCCCTTGCCTCTAACATTTGAGGAGGCATATCAGAAGCACTGCAGACATTTCCCAGAGAAAGGCCTCATCTCAACATTCGGCCCCTGGCACCTCGAACCTCTCCAAGGACAGGGTCCTCAAGGTCTGCTCAGAATCAGGGAGCTTCCTGGAACTAATCTGCTTTCCTTAAAGACCAGGGGCTTGATTCTCCTTTGCATTAAAGGCTCTCTGCACCACCCTGGCAAGGAAAAGGGGCCTTAAAGGAAGTGCGATATAATTGATGCCCTCGGTAAGGTTCCGTCACACTGCCAGAGCAGTGCATATGGGCCTTAGTATAAATAAGACCCAGAGAACTAAGCTTGGTCCCATTATAGCATCTTGAATGGTGAAAAACAACCTTTTTTAAAAAAAAGATAAAATACATTTCCCCCAGGTTTTCCATTAAAAAAAATTAACCCCCAGTACTCCAGAAATAAAAGAATCAGGTTGTGAATTAATGATCCATTAATGGCTATTAGGCAGGATGGGTAAGGAATGGTGTCCCTAGCCTCTGTCTGTCAGAGGGTGGAGATGGATGGCAGGAGAGAGACCACTTGATCATTACCTGTTAGGTTCACTCCCTCTGGGGGCACCTGGCATTGGCCACTGTTGGTAGACAGGATACTGGGCTGGATGGACCTTTGGTCTGACCCAGTATGGCCATTCTTATGCTCTTATGTTCTAATTATCCGTTATTTATTTTAAAATCTCTTTTTCATCATCCTCTCCTTCCCCCAATCATCCAGTTAGATACAAGGAAAAACTTTCTAACTCTAAGGATCGTTAAGCTCTGGAACAGGCTTCCAAGGAGGAATCCCCATCACTGGAGGGTTTAAGAACAGGTTGGACTAACACCTGTCATGGATGGCCTAGGTATATTTGGTCCTGTCTCAGAGCAGGGGGATGGACTACATGACCTTGAGGTCTCTTCCAGCCCTGCATTTCTGTGCCCCACCCCCCGAATGAAAGCAAAGCTCCTTCTCTCAAGAGTACAGTCAGATTTCTCATTTCATCTCAAGCTAGACACTTTAGTGTCCATCCGTTTTCCCCACTTGCTGGCTGTTCAGGGAGCTATATGAAATGAAGGGGGGAGGCTCCCTTTAGTTCCCAGGTGAGATTGGGCCCAAAGCAGAATTGTGAGAGTTTGGATTCAAATCTCTGCAAAGAAATCTGTTCTTGCCTTTTTGGTCTGGGCCCCATGGAAAAGCAGATGGAGGCTTCTGCCCCCTGGATCAGACGCCACCTCAAGACAACTGAAATTTCAAGTACAGCTGATCTTGCAAGATTTTCCAGAGATGACAGAAAATTGGGCCCAAATCTGTCTGGGACAGCTCTACTGTGATGCCTTCGAGCCTTAACCCCCATTCATCAGCTTCAGGTCTGAGCCCTAGTTCAGCCTGACAATGAAGTTGGCTTCCCCCTGCTCCCCTGCACTGTAGAAGGAGTCACATCAAAAACCCATCAGTCCTAGTAACTGGCTCTTTGTGGGGCAGCTTTGGCAGACAGGCCTAAGCCAGAAAGTGCCACAGAAATGGTCCCAGTCTTTGCACTACAGAGGTGCCCGCTGAGCCCCCAGTGTAAAGCCCATTAATGGTAGAGGTCCTTATGGGAGGAAGCCTGCAGAGCACATGCCCGAACTGTGAGTAACAGGACTTCCCTCTTTAAGGCCAGCAATCCAGCAGTACTAAATTCCCCCAGAATTCCTTACGCTCCAAAGAAATTCTCCTGCATGGGCTATTTTCTCCAGCAGCACAGATTACCCTCTTCCACTGCTCTGGATCCCCGCAGCTGCATCTGGCCTAGCCACAGTTGCTTGTGGGACAGGCAGGCGGTTATCACTTCCCTTGCTTGGGAGTGAGCCTTGCAGATGCAGGGGGTGACAGAGCCTATTAACTCTTTGAAGCGCCAGGGATAATTACCATAATCAGGCACTCTCATTTCCAAAGCTAATTTGAAAGCTAGCTCAGAGGAAGGGTGCTTGCGTGTGGTAGGGAAGTGGTTTGAATAACCTAGGCACAGTCACAGATGCAGCAGTGATGGGTTCTTGCCAACAAAAAACTCACCATCACCTGCTCAACTAGCACCAGTCCCCAACATACCAAGTGCCACTGGCCTGGGGAGAAATGCAGTTTAGCTGGCATCCTCACTCTGTATCAACAATAAATACATCTGCAATAAATATACAAGGCTGTAACTGATTTGCATTGACATTGGGCTGGGGGGGTTGGTGGAGAAGGAGAGAAATAAACTCTGTTATAGTGCAGAGTAGTTTAGGATATTACCGCTGGCATCTGAATTACAAATCTACCTCTCATTACTGGTATGTTAACAGGGAAAGGCAGCTTCTCAACCACATGCAAAGCAGAGTTTATTAGCATGCATTTGCATAATAATTAGCTCTGCAGCAAGCAAAGACTGGTGTGCCTTTCAAAAAGCCAACTTTCAATGTCAATTTCCAGTGCTGCTCTGGCTTCCACTCCCAGGCACTCCTGCCCGGCATCCATTCACCACAGACATTTCACCAGCCGCGGCTCTGGCCCAGCTCACTCCTCTGCCTGTGATTTGCCCAGGGATGCTGCCGGAGTGGCCAGTCCAAGAGGGGCTGGCTGTTCACAGGTTTGGTTTTCACCAGCTGGGAGCCAGGCATCAAAAGACAATTCCTAAGTAACTAGGTATGTGCCTGTGCCTCGTTGGGAGCAAACCATTGTACTGTATGCCCCCACAGCTGCAGCTCTACCTCGGCTACTCCATTGCCCCTCGCATCACTGTGGTGTCTGAGCGTCTCACAATCTTAACAGTTATCCCCACAACACCTCTGTGAGGAGGGAAGTGCTATTGTCCCCATCGTACAGATGGAGAAGTCAAGCACTGATAGACTAACTGACTTGCATAAGGTCACACAGGGAGTCTGTGGAGGAGTGGGGACCTGAGCCCTTGTCTCCGGAGGGCCAGGCCAGCACCCTAATCGTTCAACTCTCCTTCCTCTCTCAGTCTGGGGAGCTCCCTTTGGGTGCCCCTTGCTGCAGGAGGTACTGCAAGCAGCGCATAGCTCTACCTCCCCTAGGAGGTGAGATGATGGTATGCCCCTTTGGGGGCCACAGAGCCTTGCCATAACATCCTTCCATAGTCCCCCCAATTCCCCTTCCATCAGCAATATCAAGGTCAATGTCTTTCATTTCCACCCACAATGCTTTGCTCCCCTCACTTGCCCTCTGCTCTGACAGGCTCAGAGTCTTGAACAAGTCATTTCACCTCCCCGTGCCTCAGTTTCCGATGTAGATAAGGCTCCTTCGTGGGTGTATGGGGCGTGTTAGCCATTTAATGGTTCTGAAGAGAACGGAAGACATAAGCTCTAGGCAACACTGGTGAAGTTTGTTCCAGAGAGTTCCGTCCTCAACTTCTTCCCCTGCAGCTCAGTTGCCTTCTAAACCATAATCCCGCCATGCCCCCCCACCAACCTATTAAATCTTCAGAAAACATGACACACAACAGATGCACTGTTACATGCTAAAGGTCCACCATGCAGAATTAAGTGCGTGATTGGAGCTGGGGGTGGTGGTGGATTATATATCCTGCTTCAAGTTTCCAACACTGGCCACCAACAACATGAAACCAGAGGGACCATCAGTTTGCCCCAGTCTGGCATTTCCCACGAGAGTCAGCCTCTCTTCCCTGATTGGACCCAATCATCCTGAGCAGCATGGAGGAGTGGGACGGGGGTCCTCTGAGTGTCTCTCAAGCCTGGTTCCCCTTCCCCACATTCCCCAATGGCCAGACCAGCCACAAATCTCTGTTGGAGAGGCAGCAGTCTTCACTAATGACGCCGACGGTGCCTGCGCCGTTCTGAGACCGCCCGTTAAATAACCACCAGAGTGTGTTTTTGTATCACATTGAGAGCTGTTAGAAATGAACTTGGGTCCGTTAGTGCAAAGTGTTAATTGTTACATGTGTAAGTGCCCTGGCTCCCTGGTTGCTTGCGGGGCTTGTACGCTGCGCACATTAGCCAGCGAATAAGCCGTGAAACAGAGAGGTCAGCCCGAAACAAAATGCCCTGCTCAGCTGCACGCAATTCAATCTCGATGCCCTTGTCCCAGCTGCTCGGTAGGATGCAGCTGCAGATTTCAGTCACAGCATACAGGGCTCTGAGAGCTGTGTTGTGCCAGTCACAGCAATGCACAGAGAAGCCTGGCCAACCCTGTTGTCTTTCTGTGCAATGGTGATCCCAGTTTAGATAAACCAAGCACAAGGCCTCTTGATAATGCCCCTTGGCTCTTATAATTTATAGACTGTAAAGTGCTCTATGGGGAAGAGCAATATCATTATCTCCATTTTACAGATGGGGAAACTGAGGCACAGAGAGAGGACATGACTGACGTAAGGTCACCCAGCCGGCCAGCAACAGAGGTGGGAGTAGATCCAGTGCCCTTGCCCCAGAGGTACACTGTCTATATCACCCATCTTCTGGCTCTGCTGACACGCTGCCCAATCACCCATCTCAGAAGGGTGCACAGGAATACAGACCCAATCCTGCCAGGACTTAGCCCAGTGGGATTGGAGGGCATTAGAGTCGTGGGAGAAGAACCTGAGGTGACTGGAAGAGCACAGTTCCGCAGAAGGAAAGGGTGAAGCAAAACTTTGCCCCAGACTCCAAGTAAACCACCTGAAAAATTGGGGTTTTTTTTACCCACAAAAGCTTATGCCCAAATAAATCTGTTAGTCTTTAACAGGCCACCAGACTCCTTGTTGTTTTTGTGGATACAGACTAACACAGCTACCCCTTGAAACCAGAAGTGAGCCTTTCGCACCGTTCGTTCCAGTTGCCATTGTCATCTTGGGCTCTGCTGTCTCCATCACATGCACAAGCCTCAAACAAAACCATCCAACCCAACCCTTACTGGTCTGATAGTGTTTTCAGCTTAAACTGAGATGAGCCTGGACCAGATCCCAGGACTCAATCCCATCAACTGGGTTTTGGACGGGACTCCTGCTCTATACAGCCACTCCCTGGCCTCAGCAGAAGTCCCACATCTGTAACACCCTGCTTATGGTAGAGAAGAGATAGGATGTGGCCTTAATGTTTGAAATCTCATATCACCACTTTTCTGGCAGAGAAGGGCCAGAAACTATTTCTCTGGAAGTTATTTCGCTAGCGTCCCGGTAACATGGTGGCTAAGTATGTTGCATCTCCCCTCTAGTGGCTGGTCCACAGAGGATAAAATCCTTTTACAGCTACCAGCAAATGAAATAACTCCTCTAGTTCATGAAATAAAAGGGTGCTTCTCAGGAGCTGCAAGTCTTTGCTCTCCCTGATGAAAGTCCATCTTGAGGGTCATTCTACTGCTGGAGCATGGCTGATTAGCCTTCCAATTATGCTAGTATTAGTTATTAGTTCAGTGCTATATAAAAACACTGCTGTGAAAGGGCCCAGGTGAACAAACAAAGTTCTGTGCTCCTAGAAATGAAGAATCCAGTCTGATTCTGTTCTCTCCTAGAATGAGAGCCTCTTTAGATCACTGGGTCTCACTGAAGATGCTACTGAAAATATTATCAAAATCCAATCCTGAGATGAAGGAGAAACAGGAGAAGGAAGCAGAGTAGGTCTTCAAAGACGAGCTGTTGATAATTAACCTGATAAAGGGCTGGGGTTCAGGAGTCAACTTTTGGACAAGTGCAGAGTTCTGCACTTAGGAAGGAAGAATCCCATGAATCTCTACAGGCTGGGGACCGACTGGCTAAGCAGCAGTTCTGCAGCAAAGGATCTGGGGATTACAGTGGACGAGAAGCTGGATATGAGTCACCGGTGTGCCCTTGTTGCCAAGAAGGCCAATGGCATATTGGGCTGTACTTGTAGGAGCATTGCCAGCAGATTAAGGGAAGTGATTATTCCCCTCTATTCGGCACCGGTGAGGCCACACCTGGAGTAGTGTGTCCAGTTTTGGTCTCCCCACTACAGAAGGGATGTGGACAAATTGGAGAGAGTCCAGCAGAGGGCAATGAAAATGATTAGGGGGCTGGGACACATGACTTACAAGGAGAGGCTGAGGCACCTGAGGTTACTTAGTCGGCAAAAGAGAAGAGTGAGGGGGGAATTTGATAGTAGAGATGGATTTAGACTGTTCTCAGTGGTGGCAGATGACAGAACAAGGAGCAATGGTCTCAAGTTGCAGTGGGGGCGGTCTAGGTTGGATATTAGGAAACACTATTTCACTAGGAGGGTGGTGAAGCACTGGAATGGGTTACCTAGGGAGGTGGTGGAATCTCCATCCTTAGAGGTTTTTAAGGTCAGGCTTGATAAAGCCTTGGCTGGGATGATTTAGTGGGTGTTGGTCCTACTTTGAGCAGGGGTTGGGCTAGATACCTCCTGAGGTCTCTTCCAACCCTGATATTCTATGATTCCCAAGGTTCACACATAAAGGTACTAAATGTGCCAGCCTTAGATAGACACAAGAGGGTGCTGCATGCCCACCAATTTATACACGTCTAACAGCTCTGGCCTTAATTCCAAAGCTGCAGCTAACCATCAAACACCAACACTCTGGGTTAGGTTGATTTTAGCTTTATTGCTGGTAATGTTCTCTTTCACTTTACGAAACTAACAGAGCAAAGTATAGGTATACTTATATACTATAAGTATATAGTAGAAAATGCAAGTGACATTGATTTATATAGCTCTGTGATCAACTGAAATCACTGCATGAGCAGCAGCTAGTTATCAGCATATTTAAAACTCATATGAATGCAAATTAACAAGCAGCACTGATCACATTTTTTCATCTGACATGTTTTTTCAACAACCAAAAACACTTTTTATTCAAAATGGTCATTGTCCATGGGAAATGTCCATTTTTGACAAGTTTCCAGGTTTACATCAGAAAACTGAAAATTAAAAATCTTCTGTTTTTGGCAACTGAAAAAAAAAAACATTTTAGCCAAAAATGGTTTTGGTTCCTGAAAACCAATGTTTTATTTTTTTCCACTGAAAAGTTTGGAGAACATTCGATAAAGTTAGTTTTGTCTAATTTTGTCTTTTGTCTAATTTTGTTGTGGGAACTAAAAACATTTCCTGACCATCTGTGGAAATGAGATCAACCCAAAACTCTGGATCCAAACACCCCAAGCTTTGGGGAAGTTTGGATCAGAACACATCTAGTGCTATTGTACCACCCCATCTGGCGAATATACTTTAGACAGTGAATTAGTCATGTGTAATTTTGATAGGGATATTATCAAGACTGTCAGTGACTCGGCATGTCTATATGTGATTCTACAATGACAAACTTGTGTGGGAACAGGGCTGGGGGGAAACAAACATTTGGAAGGAGATGCTTCTACTTTGAGCTTCGAAGGAGTTACCGGTGTTGGGTGAATCAATTTGGATAAGACAAGAATGAGAACAACCGTTGATTCCAAATTTACACTGACCTAAAGTTGAGTGTTTGGGAGTTGAATAATTCCAGGCAACGGTATATTTTTGTAAAACAATTTCCTGGCCTTCTGGCATGTCTTATCTAAGAAGGACAAATACGGGATGTTCATATGCTGTGGTGATGAAAGTGGAATGCATGGATAGATAGATATACTGCAATATCCTTATGATGTTTCACACTGTGATATTTCATGTGTGCAATACAGATAAAAGATTTTCAAAAGCGATTGGGGGCACTTTAATTTGGGAGGGGCAATGGAGGTGCCTTAAAAGGGCCCAATTTTCAGAAAGCACTGAGTGCCCCCTTTTCTGAAAATCAGGTCTCTTTGCAGTGTTCCAAGTTGAGTATCCTCAAATCACTAGTCCAGTCCTTCAGCGTCATGAAGCTCAGATAGTCTGGATAAGCTTTATATGCAGGCTCACAAATTTGTAGATGCTTATTTGAACCCCATAGCTAGTTCCTAACCTTATGTGGTTCATCTGTCCCAGCTAGACACAGGACCAAATTAGAACCTTGAATCCACTCAACCCCCAGGTAATTTGTATTTAGGTCTGAACTTTGAATCTCAGTTTCCATATTTAGTCCCTATTTATAAGCGTGATTTTGGCCTTCAGCTACAAGCCTAATCAAGGTAGAAAACTATAGCTGCGGGAGAACACATTTCCCCCAGTCACAGCACCAATTATCACATCCCCAGCCAGGCATGTCTGTGCAGGTAACGCTTTCTTACACCTGCAAGATTTCTGCCGGTAACACATTCTCCCCACAAACCAATTACATAAGCACTAAAACCTATTTACAAGCTGCATTTGGAACAAGCTACCGAGATACCAGCTTTCAGGCTTCCCTGTGTCTCTTTACTTTCTCAGTCCAGACTCAAAACCCCTGTCTCGGGGCGGCACAGTATGCTCTGTTATCCCACCTTCACAGATTACACCAAGGAGGTTTTAAGCGGACTAGCAATGGCGCAAACCAGAAAAGCAGAAGCAAAACTGGCAACATAAAAAAAGAGAAATTCAAAGGTTATTTCTGCCTACTGGCCAATTGGGAACTTGTTAAATAAAGTGGTATTGATCCAATTCATAGGGAACTCAAGTCCACATCACAAAACCAGCATCTCAAACAGCACTGAAGGGTGAGGATTTTCCAAAGAGCTCAAATGACTTAGGAGGACAATATCCCATTGAGAATCACTGAAAGGATCAATGTCTGAAAGCCAGTGGCAGTTGTGCCCCTAAGTCATTTAGATGCCTTGGAAATGCCCATCCTAATGAATAAAAGGATAATAATAGCCCAGGTGACTAGCTCCTTATTCAACCCAACCTCCATTGACTTTACTGGCAGGTTAGCAGGAGCAAGGACTGAGTAAAACCCAAGGATTTGGCATAAACAGATGACACTTAGCACTTATTTTCCAAGTGCTTGATAGACAATAATCCTCATGACACAGTATGAATTGTTCCGATTTTACAGATGAGAACAACCGAGGCTCTGAAGTTTAGTGACTTACCCAAAGCCACAGATAGAGAACTGGGATAAGAACTAATGAATACCTTATGGCCTTCCTATGCTCAGATCACTGAACCACAGAAGAAGAGGAAACCTTGTTGGCTCTCTCAGCAGAGGGGAACAAGGCCTGAATGAAGTTTCAATCCCTCCAGGCCAGGGTTGAGGTACATTTGTAGGACTGTGTAGGAGGGAAGCCTACATCACCACAGCCCACGTTCTACGTGTCCCATTAAATGTATTACTTTTCTTTATTACTTATACTGCTGTAGCACCTAAGGGCTCCAGTCATAGACCAGAGCTCCATTGTGCAAGGTGCTGTACAAACACAAAGAGCTTTCAGTTTCAGTGATTGAAGACAATGCAACAATTCCCAGTCAGTAGCACCTGACTGAGTACCACTACATCAAGGACAACATATAGCGTTCCGTTTGGTAGCTGGGGCATGTGCTCACAGTTAGGGGTGGATGAAACATTTCTGTCAAAGTGGTTTTTTTGTTGTTTGGTTTTTTTGGGACCAAAAAATAGGGTTTTTTGAGAAAATGAACATTTCACAGGCAGTGTCTGATTTCCTCAATTTTTTCAATTTTCCACTGGAAAACCAAAAGCCCCCATATGATTTTTTTCAGCTGAATACTGTGGTTAGATGTTTGGTTGCATGTGTGTGTTCTGCCTGTGTGCTGCCCCAGCTCTGCGCAGACAGCCGGCACAACAGACCTTGAGCGAACCGCCCAATGACCACAAGATCCATTAAGGTAAGAAGGCACCAGGCCAGGTTTATTGTTGACCACAAGATCCATTAAGGTAAGAAGGCACCAGGCCAGGTTTATTGTTGACAGAGCATTGTAACAGCACCTGGCAGACTCTATGAGGATACTGAGACATGTAGGCCCATGACAATGGATGCAGCTCAGAGAATGGCAGGACTTTCCATTCCCCCCTCAGCTGGACAAAGCTACTCCCTCTGAGATAAATCTTTATACCTTGATACGAACAAGTCAGTATTGCCTGTGACATAGTGAGTTACTGCCCCCTGATGTGACAACTTATCACCTTGTACATGTTGGTTCGCACAAAATATCTTTATTATGTACTGTCATCCTGACCTTATTTTTTAGGAGGGGTCAGTGTGTTCCTGTTATCCGTGGGGGATGTTTTTGTACCATCCTTGATATTGGGATGCTGTGGACCCCTTAATATCAGGATGTGTTTGCATGAGTACTCTGTGCTTAGTGCTTCTTAGCAATGTGTATTTCTGCAATATCAGCCCTGTTCTTGTCAGATTCTCTGAGCAGGCTCTGCCTCATATCAGGCCTCTGTTACAAGGGCTTATGTCTCAGGCTCTCTTCCTAGTATAAATATCAATTTTTTTAACAGAAAAAAATCATTTTTTTCTTCAGAATACGCCTTCCCCCTATTTTCCAACCAGCTCTATTCATCATGTAATCAATAACAGTTAGCACTTATACATAGTCAGACATTACGTGATGTGAGAGTCAACCAATCATTACGATGTATGACATTATCGTTGCATCTAGATGCTGCAGCCAAGGTTGGAGCCCCACAGTGCTAGGTGCCATAAAAATGCATTGTGAAACCACCTCTTCCCCAAAGCGCTGAGGCCCAGATTCACAATGGGATTGAGACTAGAAGCTTCAATAGCTTTGTGGATCTGGGCCTGAGAGTCTAAACAGACCCGACAGTCAAAGGGTGGGAGGGGGAACAGAAGCACAGAGTGACAGAAGGACAGAGCTAAGAATAAAACTCCCACTCAGTTCCCCATCTCCTGGATCCCATTTTACCATCAGTGAGCAAAGAACCCAGATTCCAACTTCCCCAAATGAATCTGAGCATTAGAGCTGTAGCCATCTATCCATAGACTTGAGAATAGTTGGAAAGGAGGTGCCATATACTACTATGACAGAGCCATACCGCTAGATAGGCAGAGAGATATTGAACCATCAATCATTTACCGCCTCCTCAATCAGCTCTCAACCAACAATTCCCAGGCACTGTAAATATATAAACATTGAAATCTCCCTCCCCCTCAACCCTATCCACTCACTCTGCTTAGCGTGCCCCAAAGGAGGAGTGAGTCAGCATAGCTGGCATGAATCTGGGTGAGATTTACAGGGGTGGCTTCCAGGATTCCTTGTAGGCATGACTTTGAAATTAGCTTTACGCAAGCATCCATGCCCTAAATGGCCTGACTCTCAGAAATTGCCTCTCTCCCCGTGCCATTCTGCCAGACCTGATCACTCGAGCACCCTTCACATAGAAAAGGTTCCTTACTGCTTGCAGGGTATTCTCCAAGAGGGCTCCTGGACTATGGAATTTGCTCCCCACTTAAGGTTGAAATAACCAATATCTGTTGATCTTACACTATTTGTTGGAGCTTTGGAGAGGGTAGAAGGTCCTGGGCTTAGAGAGGGGTAGGATGAGGTATATTCTGTGTTCGTTTAAATGTATTGTGCCTCAGGATGCTGGATGGTTATATACAGCATTGCCTCTGCAAACAGCTGGTCGCAGCACACCTGAGAAAGCTTTTTTGGTTGAACTGGCACAAATAGGGAAACAGTAAGGAAGTGAGGGAAAGTGAAGCTGCTTTCCCCCACAGCTTTCAACTTTTTCGAATCCCCCTTTAGTTTTTATCTCCACACACAAGTCAAAAAGAAGGGGTAATGTCCCAGATTTTAAACTGAATTGAAACATTTGAAGCCCAAATGAAAAACATTGCATCGTTTCTCAAATACTGAGTGAAACGCCATTTCTCTTCTATTGAAACTTTAAAAAGAAATCCAGTGGCAATATATGGGGAGACATCCCACTTTCCAACCCATCTCATTCCACCTCTACATTATAAGAGCATACTGAATTTACTTTTAATCTAAATAAATAAAAGTAAAATATCATCTCTGACACATTCACAGGAATCAAATGCAAAAGGGGTGAGAGCATGACCAAAGCTCACTAAACATTCTACGTTCAGTTCCTAGCTCTGTGATTGATTTTCTGTGACCTTGTGCAAGTCAGTTCACATTTCTGTGCCTCAGTTCCCCCTCTGTAAAATTGTGTATGAAGGGGAACATCACAGCCAGTGTCACTTACTGGTCAGAAGAGGGTGTGGCAAGTCAACTTCCTCCTAGGCATTAAGAACATAACTACATAAGAACGGCCATACCGGGTCACACCAAAGGTCCACCTAGCCCAGTATCCTGTCTTCTGACAGTGGCTAAAGCCAGGTGCCCCAGAGGGAATGAACAGAACAGGTGATTATCAAGTGACCCATCCCCAGTCACCCATTCACAGATTCTGGCAAAGAGAGGCTAGGGACACCATCCCTGCCCATCCTGGTTAATAGTCATTGATCAACCTATCATCCAGAAATGTATCTATTTTTTTTAACCCTGTTATACTCTTGGCCTTCATAACATTCTCTGGAAAAGAGTTCCATAGGTTGACTGTGCGTTGTGTGAAGAAATACTTCCTTTTGTTTGTTTTAAACCTGCTGTCTATTAATTTCATTTGGTGACCCTTAGTTCTTGTGTTATGAAATAGAGTAAATAACACTTCCTTATTTTCTCCACATCAGTCATGATTTTATAGACCTCAATCATATCCCCCCTTAGTTGTCTCTTTTTCAAGCTGAAAAGTCCAAGAAGTTTTAATCTCTTCTTATACAAAAGCTGTTCCATACCCCTAATCACTTTTGTTGCCCTTTTCTGAACCTTTTCTAATCCCAATATATCTTTTTTGAGACAGGGCAACCACATCTGCAAGCAGTATTCAAGATGTGGGAATACTATGGATTTATATACAGGCAATATATTTTCTGTCTTATTATCTATCCCTTTCTTAATGATTCCCAACAATCTGTTTACTTTTTTTTGACTGCCGCTGCACATTGAGTGGATATTTTCTGAGGACTATCCACAATGACTCCAAGATCTTTTTCTTGAGTGGTAACAGCTAATTTAGACTCCATCATTTTATATGTATAGTTGAGATTATGTTTTCCAGTGTGCATTGCTTTGCATTCCCCTTCTTAATACTGCTCTACCCTTGACTCAGCCCTCTGGCCAGGTCACATTTTCAAGTCCACCACTTTTGGGGTATATATAAATACTCCATATAGAAAAGTCTTTAATATATACCCCAAAAGTAGTGGACTTGAAAATGTGGGAGGTTATCAGAATTAAGCAAAGGATTCAGGGTTTCCCCTTTGGGACCCTCATGGTCCAGACCCATGCATCTTCAGGATCTTCCCTCAGGTAGGTTCTCCACCAAGGGATAGACTTCCATCATTGCTCCTCTTTAGAGGCTGGTAGGGGAGCACCGGCCCACCCTCTCCAGGCTCTGATCTAGGGACCAATGCTAGGCAGCTAAATACTGCACCCTGGGGTGCTATGCACTGCTTTCCGGCATCACTTCCTCTCCATCCCTGCTCTGCCCTCAGGGTAAAATAAAGGATAAAATCTCTAACCTCCAGGGAGTCAGCAATCACATCTTTCTAGGTGTGGTCAGCTCGCTATAGCCAGGAGTTTAGCATATAGATCAGCTTCCCTTTCCTGCCTGTCTGCCACTGAGCTCCTCTGCTCCCCTTTTAAAGCTCCTCCTCCAGGCTTTGCAGGTGAGGTGGGCTGGACCACCTGGGCCCAGAGCAGCTCCTTAACCCCTTCCTCTCCAGTGTGGCATTTGTGTGCCCCATCACATGGGGACAATGCCTCCTTTGTTTGCCTTGTCTATTTAGACCATAAGCTCTATAGGACAAGGGCTGTCTCTTACTGTGTACGTATGCAGTGGACAACGGGGACATTACCTCAGTTGGGAGCTACCACAATAGTAACTAACAAATAATCCAAGTCACGGCTCAGCCGGTGGTTGTTTAAATTTAATTCAAACTTTACATTTTAGGGCTGAAAGAAGCAGACAGTGTCCCTTTAATACTAAAGAGCTTTGTTAAGGGAAGGGGTTGAAAGGCAAGAGATATGTTAAAAACCAACTTCCCAAACTGAACTGACCTGCACTCCTACACTGCGTGTGTGTGTGTGTATGAAACACACAAAGTTGGGGAAAGATAAAAATCCAATAAAAAATTACAAGGAGGGAATGCAACTTTTTTATTCAACAAAGAAAATTTTTTGGCAGCTAGCAATTCTTTTTCTTGCTCTCTTCCTCTCTCCATTTTGAAGCTGGCATTGTGCAGCACCGTGTTGCCTTTTCAAGATTTCAGATGTTGTTATGTTAAAATGAATTCCATTTTTTCACAATCAATGACACTCCCTGCTCTTTATTACCTACGGTCCTTCCTAGCAGCCAGGGCTCTTGGCTCCTCTCCAGACCCCAGCCTGGCATGAAGGCAAGGCTAGGTTGCTCATGTCTCTCCAGTTGTGCAATGGAGGTAAGATGGAGAATGTCACCTACAGCTGGGCAATTTTTAACTTTCTTCCCCCACCTCCACTGTTAAATTACCACTAGCCTATTTATCTGGCTAGAGGTTAATAAAACACTAATGATGTTAATGAGCCTTTCACTCTGAGAGTTATGTTTTCAAGAAAGAGATATAATAGCTGTTTTCCTTCCCTTTTAATCTCTCATCTTTCGGGAGTTACAGGGCCAAAGCAATTAACGACTCGCATGGCTCTGTCTCCCCTCCCAGTCATGGCACAGTGGGGTAAAGAGGAGAGGGCTATTAAACCTGCTTCACATGTTCACAGGTGAGGATCTCACGGGCTGATGCTCACGCTGGCCTGGCCAGAAGGCAGAATGCTCTTCAGGGAGAAAAGCCGGGCAAATTAACAATTGTCAATGAAGCTTTCGCCATGGCAGCAAGACAGCAGGAGCTGTTCAAAGTGGGGGAAGAGTCACCAGACGCGTTTCTCTATTTATTAGTGCGGACGATGAGATGCAGTGCAGGCAGAGGTGAATGAACCCCAAAGGGTGAGGAAATTTAGATGGGGTGAAGCAGTCATAGGTCTGAAGGTTCCTCTGAACTAGAACTGTACAAAGCCGCCCTCATGAGATGCCTGAGCAAGGCAAATCTGCCACGTGTCAGGTTTCATTTCTGACCCGATACTGGCCGCAGAACTGGCATCAAGCTTTGATTTCAGGTGTAAACCCAGCAATTTGGCATCAGTGTTGGTCCCAACGCAGGCCAAACTTGGCTGTTTCTGCTGAGTTTAGCTTTGAGCTTCAGGCTTCTGTTCAAAGCCAAAACTCAAAGAGGAACCCAGGGAGCACAAACTCTTGCAGAGGAGTAAGGGTCTGAGCAAATCCTGCCAGAAATGGACTCCCTGGGAAGCAGAGGTAGAATTTTGGATGCAAACATTGTTAATTTAATGTGTGCAAAGCCCCAAGACTGGGAAGCTGGTGTCGTGGCATTTCAATGATGGACAGGTGGGGCTGCATCAACCCTCCACTCCGATCCACACTTTGGGTTGATCCAGTTCAAGACTTTGCAACATGGGCCCAGAGATGTGTGTGTGGGTGTGTGGGAGAGCTTAGAGGGGTGTGTGTGTGTGTGTAGGGGGATGGGAAGACAGGCGGCACACATGCACACAGAGGGTTAATAAAGAAGGATAAATTTTCCATCTGATATGGAGGAAAGAGAGAGGCAAGTTTGGGACAGCTGAGAGAACAGCTGCAATGGAAGAACAGGGGCTGCTAATGTTTGAAACAGAGGGACAGATGGGGGCTGTGGAGATGACCCCTGAGGACATGAAACAAAGGGTGGGATTTTCAAAATGCCTAAGGGAGTTGGGTGCCCAAGTCCCATTGAAAGTCACATAGTTAGGGGCCAGATTTTTAAAGGTATTTAGGTGCCTCATATTTAAGTTAGGAGCCTACACCCTAGTGAAATCAATTGGAGTTGGACACCTAACCTGCTTAGTGACTTTTGAAGACCTCATTAGGCATCTTTAGGCACCTAACCCCCTTTGAAAACCAGCTGCTTGGTGTCTCACTCACTTAGGTACTTCTGAAAACTCCATCCAGAGCATTGAGGGAAAGAGAGTTGTTTACAGACCCTCTTTCCCGCCAATGGGAACAACACTGCTCTTCCATAACCCCTTCCATTCAAGGATCTGAAAGTGTCTGTCTGTTCCTTCATTAATCCTCCCAGCAAACGAGGCAAATATTACTCGACCCTTTGCACAGATGGGCACGGTGAGGTTAAAAGTGACTAGCCCAACATCACTCAAGTCAGTGGCAGAGGCAAGATTGTAACCCAGGAGTCCTGATCTCTCATCCCTTCATTCTCTCCCCGTGGAGAGAAATGAGGATACAAGCCAGACCTCCCTCCCACAGATCTGTGAGCACCTTTGGAATGTAACAAAGGGAACACTGCAGCTGCTTTTATTGATGGATGTGTCCGTGCCAAAGGGCACAAAACTAAATTATGAGCTGGCACTTACAAAGAGTGAGGGCTCCTGCTTGCGCTTCCATTAGAGGGTATCTATCTGCATTTAAAGCTGCGGCACTGTGATAAGGGGGAGGGAGTGCTCTAGAGAGACCTCAAAAAATTGCCTGGACCAACTCCGAGATAAGACTTTTCAAACAGACAAAAAAGCCTATCCTGATTTATAGAGCTTCGCCCGTCCTTGACAGTACCTCTAGACCTCCTGGTCTGAGCTGTAAGAGGAAAGTTCTCATCACAAATGTATGTTCTGCCCCCTAACCTATTTATCCAGACAACCTGTCAGCCTACCACAGCCAGATCTTCTGCTGTCATGGACAAGACAGCAATACAATAGCCTGGCTTTTCTTTTCAGTTTCCTCCTCCCCTCCTTCTTAATAGTCACAGATGCTTTGTCTGAACAATAATAAAGATCTTGAAGGACTCAGTTTCCATTTGTTTATCGGCCCTTTCAGCTGGCGGGGTTATTTATGACGGACACAAAATGCTTTCATGAAAAGATGCCATTATAGTGGAATGATGCTCTCTTGACATTGGAGATCGGAATCTGCAAAGATGCTGCATAACAACTCATTTTTTTTTATGTTTGCCTACTTGTCTTAATTCTCTTTTTATTATTATTATTATTTCCATCGCAAAGAGTGCCAGAGAGAGAAAGAGAGAGAGAGAGAGAGGACTACTTGCAGCTCAGAGACATGATGCGACTCCAACCCAGGCCACAGATGGTGTGGGTTGGCTTGGCTACTTCTGATAACCATTTAGGGAAGCTGTAGGTAGTCACGCTCTCATCAGGTCTGCTAAAAGAATAGGACCCTATTGGAAGCACTCTTGCTTATGGTGTGGAAACATTCTCTCTCACACAGAGCAGGGCAGGAAGATGAGCAGCAGAGAAGAGGGGGTCTCTTTCTAGCAAGCCAAAACTGGCAGATGCTCACAGATCATTATTTTCCATGTGTGTTCAGATGGACCTGGTGGGGGATTCCCTGGAGGGAGGCAATAGACAAACTCTGACCGCTCTCTGCCCAGTGCTGAACTTGTTCATTTTAATTCTCTTGTGTCTGATTCTGGGCCTGGAACCCCACTACCCTCAGCTCTTTAGATTAGTATTCACTAGGAATGAAAAACAATTCATCACAAAGAATTGGGCTCAAGTGGCAATCCGGATGGCACCCAGAGACATGCACAGCAGAGATTCCCAGGTGTTGACTCACACTTGGAGGTGGCAGAGGAGCTGACTTTGTGTTCTAATTTTAGCTGCCAACAGGCCCCAGTAGTTCAGAGTCTGTTCAGATGTGTCTGCCACCTTAATTTGGTCCCCGCAGCATCTCCGGACTGTGACACTGGAGAGACCATGACAGCTTGCCCCTAGCTGCCACAGCGCCCAGTGGGTGCCGACAGCATATACACCCCTTGATCTGCTAGGAGCACGCTAGCCATCAAGCGAAGAGAGGGAAATAAACCCTCCTGGCAGAAGAGCTTTCTGCTCAGGGAGCAACATGAAACTGCCTAGAATTAAGGCCCCTGTTTCACAAAGCACACCCTTAGAGCTAAGCATGGCCTTAAGTGCTTTGCTGAATCTGGCACAAAATAGACTGCAAACTCCTGGGGAGAGAATTCAGGACCTTCTGCTTCAAAATTATGGCCCCATCCCCACTTCTGAGCTCAAGGAGAGACTGCATTGACTGTAATACCATTAGCACTTGGGGCTGCAGCCAGAAGAGGGCGACATGAACATGTACCCTCGGACGCGATCAACATTCCATCCCATAAAGGTCACATGCACGAACCCCGAAGTCCTACTCTCTTGCTCCCCAGTTCTCATTCAAGCCCATCCCAGTCAGCTCCTCAGGTAGAACACGAGAGCGAGATATATATATCATCTAGAGCAACAGATTTGGCAGGGTGCTCTCTCCGTTTTTCACCTTTCCAGGCCTCCCCTTCCCCTAGTCCCCCTTGTTTCAATCTTCCTTCTGCTGGTTGGTGCAATCACATGGAGTGAGGCAGGGGGCCTGGACGACCATGGCTGAAAGAGCCTACTTGTGCACAGAGCCACCTGCAGGGGAATAGGAAGCTGTGCTGCTTCAGGCAGTGCAGATGCATTATGCCGTGGAAGCAGGGCTGGCAAGCAGACAGTTGGGGGTTGGGGCAGGGACCATCTTTTTGTTCTGTGTTGATAGCAACTAGCACAATAGGGTTCTGGTCTAGGAGACCAGCTCCCAGGTGCTACCACCAAACAAATAATAAGAATGATAATGAGGATCTTCTAGGACTGATGGACCCACATTCGCTCACAGAAACATTATAAAGCATTCCAGCAGCTGAGCGGACAAGAGTGGGCACCACTCACATGCTGCAGATGAGCAGATAGACCTGGCACTCCTTCCCTGTGGTTCGAACTGGTGCGTGAGTGTGAGCTCTAATCTCCCTCCCCAAGATTATGTGTGGTGGGTCATTCCCTCCCCCACCAAAAAGGACTGTACTCCTGGTCCTCTGGCATCACATTGCTTTAGTTAAGGCATGCCTTCCCCCGACATCAGCTCTCTAATTAGTTCTATTGGTTTCGACACTTCTGCAGACTCGGTAAATGTAATATTTAACACCCTGGAGGAAAGCCTTTCACTCCAATGCCTCTTTCATCATCTCTGCCCATCTGGTGCTCACTTTTAGCTCATGGAGCACCACCTGCCTTGGAAAACAATGAATTTATGTGACTTTTCCATTCCTATGGCACCCAGCAAAAACAGTAAAGGGGCTGACCCTTGTTTGCTCAAAGGCTATTTTGCAACCCAGTGTTAGCGTAAAAAGGCCTGAACATGGGAGTCAATTACATTTATTAATTATGATTAATAATTATTTGAATGGCAGTAGTGCTCACAAGCCCTATCATTGACCAGGGCCCCATCGTGCCAGGCGCTGTACATTTACACATGGGCTTTGTTACATTTACACTGCTACAGCTATGCAAAGTGGTCTGAGCACAGATAAGAATCAGGCCTAAAGAAGCTGTTTGCGTTCCAAAGCCAAAACTTTATGGATTAGTTTAGCGGTGGCATCTGCCAGAGAATTACATCTGGATTTGATTAGATTCCCTCTGGTGACTGACACCTGCTAATAACTTGGAAGATGTGCAGAGGACACTCGTATTGTCATCCGGAGTTATCTACAACTTTATTTTCCATCAGCTTTGTCACTCAAGGACAGCAGCAAAGGATATTATTATTATTATTATTATTTCAAAGCTGCTCTGCTATCTATCTGTAGGCATCTGGGCTGAAAGAAGCAGGGAAGCTACTCAGCAAGATTCACCTTCACAATGGAGGAAATCAATTGCAAAGATTATGTATAATGTATATTTCTATTAAATTAAAATAAGCTTCCCTTTCCCAAGTGCAGTGTGTTAACAGACAGCTGGAAGGACGGTGGTTTTAACCTCATGCTTAGCCACAGATCCATCCACACAGGGAAGATGGATGGGTGTTCACGCCAAGGGAAATAGAATAATCTCCTCCGTCTGTGATGCTGAACTGTATTTCTGCGCCTCCTGTCTCTCTGAATAAAGCATATTATCCACTCACTGGTGCTAAATAAAAAAAGAAATAAGATAAAAAGTAAAAATCCCAGTGTGCAACAGTGCCAAGGGCAGGCAAGTTAAAGGACATTATAACTTTTTAATTACATCAGTCTTGGAAAGAAAAGAACTGTCACTCCCCACTCGGCCCCTCCAGGGAATGCTTGATATCTGCCTTGGCCAGAATCCCCTTAGGAAAGTTGTCGCAACATATGTCTCCTGTATGCTTCATGCCAGGGCTGGGTTTAGTCCTGCATTAATAATCCCCACCCACTATTTACTGAAGTTGCACATGTTCAAAAAAATATGTATTTCATCTCCTGGCTTGATAGGAAAAAAAAATAAAAGCAGCTTACAAGATATAACTAGAGCGATGTGGAGGTTGCTGGGTTTGGTTTGCAGAGAGGATTTTTTCTGGTGTGAACTGATATAGGTTTGCAACACACGATTGCAAAGGGGTACTCAAACGTCTTATGGGATTCCACATGGTCTTTAGGGAGTCACTGTAGTCCAGTGTCAGGGGTACAGGACTTGGAGACAGGAGACCAGCATTCTATTCTCTGTTCTGCCAATAACCTGCTGCGTTACCTTGAGCAAATCATTGTGCCTCAGTTTCCCCAAATATAAAATTAGGCCAATGATACTGACTGGCCTTGAGATGCACAGATAAAAAAGTGGTGTTAGTGAGCTAAGTGTTATTCTTAAAGATGCTTGAAATTCTGCAGACCAAAAGATTTATGTTTGTGTTGAAAAATGGCCTTTTATAAAAAAAATGAAAAGCGTCATGAAAACCTGTTGACTTCCTTTCAAAATCTGTCATTACCTGTGACATTTATTGAAATTTTTATCTGAACTGTTACTGAAATGGTTATAGAAACAGCCAATAATGTTTTCAATTCTCATTTTGATTTAAAAAGCCTGATTATTTTTCGTCCCCCAGATCTGGTCCTTTTTGAGCCCTGAGGCACAGGAAACAGCATTGCAATTTTGATTTTTTGGGAATGATTTTGAATTTTTTGTTTTAATTTTTTTTACCAGTTCTAATTATTACTATTCAAAACCGGGTCTCACGATTACTTCTGAGGTTTGTGAACATTGGCAGATCTTTCAGGGAACAGAGCAGGAGTTCCAAATCTGTGATAACTGCCCCTTCCCCACAAGACCCCTCCGGCAAACTGCAGAGTTTGTTGAATGGTGAACATGTTGCACAGCTGTAGACACGACAGCATTTAAAACAAAATAAAACACTCTGTAGCCCATTTCACATTTACACCAGTGTAAATCAGGAGCTGCTCCATTGACATCAGTGAAGTTACACCTTTGCAAGACAGGGATCAGAGTTAATCCAAGACCCCATAAAGTCCTGAAAGATCAATTAGACCTATATGGCCATCATAATGTCTTACAAAATCGTTGGAGAGTAAACAAAGGTATCACATCATAAAAGCATCCTGATGTTGTAATACAACAACTGACAGTCCTATCTGATTAAGTGTCGCTTGTTAAAATTAACATCTGGACAGCACATTGTGTGAAGCTTTGCACAGTTGTTTTACTGTTCCTATGCAGTGGCTCCAATTTTTCAAAGATGCCTGGCCAAGCATCCTTTTCCACAGCTGGGCTCCCCAGTGTCCATGAAGATGTGCAGTTAGCCCTGCAGCTCTAAATGCTCTTACACTCTTACAGACAAAGCAGGGACTATTATTTTCACAGGAACTCAATGTTATTGAATAGTCTCTACCTTGCAAGAAAACTGGAATGTGAAGGTGCCAGGCCTGTGTACCATTGTATCTTACGGATTGTGAACCTGGACAGCAGACCACTGATTGAGGTTTCAAAAAGGTCTAATTTCTGGGTGGGCTATTTTGGTGGGGTGAGGGAGATGGGTTAGTTGCATAGTGTAGGCCTGGAATTAGGAATGTGATAAATGCTTTCACGTCTTGGCCACATGTTCATCTCCAAGCCCAGATCAGCAGAGCCTGGCATGGCATTATCAGTTGATGGTTCTCTGGCTGCCTATGAGAACTGAGCTTATGGTCTAGTCCAGCTCTTAGTGAACATGAATCCACATCAGTAAATCCCCACAAAAACTCACAACCTTCTTGGTAGCTGCAGCAACTCAAGTGCAGGGCTCAATAGGTATGGGCTAAATACCCCCACCACAGCCTCTACAAACAGCCCCTTGCAAGACTGGCAGATTGGCAAGGCGAATCAGAAGGAGCTTCAACTGCCCCTACTCATGCTCGACCTCATCTGCGGCTACTCAGATCACTGCGCTCCCCAAGGCCGCCAATCCAGCACCTTTGACAAGCACTAACATTGGCTCAAAAATAAGCACACAAGCCCAGGCTGATGAATAAGGAGGGATGGCAGGGTCAGGAGGCAATGGCTCCAGGGACCCGTTATTAACAAGATTCTTCCCCCGCCACCTGCATACCCACAGACCATCAATAACACCCGCCCGCGTTCCCATCCGGACTCACATTCTTCGGAACTTTCCAGTCACAGGCCATAGATTGGATTTTTCTGTCATCAGCATAAAACAAGACAAATTATCCACGGCTGAGAGACCCTTGATAAGACCATTTCCTTTAGGTCAGGAGGCATGCTCCATAAAACTGACACTGTTTTTCATGACGATCCAGCCCTGTTCTTTTCTAGGACACACTTAGTCACAGACACTGCAGCCAATGCCATCACAACTCTCTGCAGCTGGGGAGGGCATCTTGCTTTCTCCCCACCTTTTTTTTTTATGTTCCAAGAAAGAAGAGGAGAGGAGAGCCAACCAGCTACTCGTCCCACCTCACTTCTGATCCAGGTCACCAGCACAAAACTACCCTTTGCTGCTTCTGTATCTCACAGGGATTAATGTATAGCAGACATTAATCCCCCCCCCCCATGTTTATGAGCATCTTCAAGACTCCTAACCTCAGCCCTCCTTGAACAGCAGCTAGAAATCAGACCCTCATACTTGGTGCTCAGCAAAGGGATACCACTTTCCCATAGACTCATCATTACTGGGACTTTTTACAGTGGGACTTTCTGCTGAGGGGGTCTTATACTGAAAAGCCCCATAACGTTGTGTGAGGTCCGATAGTGACAATCTGTAATGAGCTTCCCACTGTTAGATATGGGGCCAGATCCCCAGCGGGTGTAAAATAGACATCCTCTGATTTACCCCAGCTGTGCCTCGACTTCATTTGATAACATCCACCTACTGTGAGGTTCTTCTCCCACGCTCTCCCAGGTAGCTGGAGTCGGTCAAGACTGCACAACTGTGAGAGAACCCCCATCCCAGGTTCTTCCAGATGCATCGTGGGGCATTAATACCGAGGCTGACCTGGCAGGGGAGCCAAGGAAGAAGTCTATGAACCCGTTTTGCAAACTAAGGAAAGATTAAAAAGCAGTCACACTTGTCCATGTGTTACCAGAAAACTGGGGTGAAATCCTGGCCCTATTGAAGTCAATGGCAAAACTCCCAGGAACTTCAGCAAAGCCAGAATTTCACCCTAGGTGGCCAGCTGCTCCAGCTCCAGACTTTGCACATAGTACTTGAATAATCATGCCTTTGGGCAAATGTGGTATGGACACATTCTCTGTCACAATAACCCTTTAGAAATCTGGCCCTCCTTGGAGATTTTCCACCAGACATGCCAACCTGAGCCTTCTAGGCGATGCCAGTCCCCATTAGACAGCAGTCTGCTTGAAGAGCGTGGCAGGGAACCCGACATCAATTGGCCTCCATGGAATATACAAGCCACTCAACATTTGTTCTTTTTTTTTTTTACTCTGCATTTAAATCATCAGCTGTATTATCTGGGCCATTATTCCTAAACACACTTCTCATCTCTCACCTTCATATCCATTAGACTGCAATTCAACAGTCGGTATTAGTTTATGTTAACAAGCTGTGGTAATGGTAATCCCATGTTGCCAGACTCCATTGCAGATTCTACTGAGTGCGCTATTGTTTGTCTCTGCTCCCTGAGCACTATTATCCACAAACGGCTCCTGACCCTCCGGGTCCCTCGAGCTGTCTTCTGTAGTTTCTCAAATGCATGTGTCCCAGTGGGATTAGTATTGGGCCGTAGAGAGCTTTCACCTCTAGGTCATTGACTCACACATGGCCAAGGAGGGCAGTGACCAAAAGCTGCTGCCATCTGATGTTTGTTCAGTGGTCTGGGTGGAAGGAGTTTGGAGGATCTCACCTAGGTGTCCACATTTCAGAGCCACTACCCCATAGAAGCCACCAACCTCAGCACAGAGGCAAGGACTGAATGGGGCCATGGGGACAGAACTCCCCTGAACCCTGGAGATGGTCCTTCCATGAGACCTACTGGCAGGGAGGCTAACATGTGGTAGTTTGCATTGCCACTGTCCATACTAGACTTATGCATTTGTCAAGCAGAGTCAGTTAAGACACAGGACTGGGAAGCAGGAGACCTGGGTTCTAATCTCTGCCATAGAGCCCTCTGTGGCTGTACACATGTCACTTCCCCTCTCGGAGCCTCAGCTGCCTCATCTATAAAACTGGGATAATGCTACTGATCAAATTCATTCATGCTTGCAAAGGGGGATGGAAGCTCTGAGTGGAAGGTGCTCTGGAACAGCAAAGCACAATTGTCACTACCTGTTCTTGTGCCTCAACATAACACTTATGTCTTCAAGGATGTCAGCCCAGCTCTTTACAGCCATGCTAAAATTCCTTATTTGGGATGGTTCAGAACCAAACGCAGATCCTCCTAGAAGGCCGAAGATGCTCCCACCTAGACATACCTATGGTTAGGTCTGCAATGAGATCTGGGGCTGGGATTCCCAGCTCACATAGACACATTTGTGCTAGTTCTCCTCAGGCTAGCATGCTAAAAAGAGCAGTGTAGCTACAGTAACACGGGCAGTGCTGAGCAGTGGCATGAGCTAGCTGCCCTGAGTACAAACTGGCCTGCACCCTACGGGTATGCACTCAGGGTCAGGAAGAAGAGTCCACAGCTGGGCCTGGGACCAGTCAGCTAATCATGGCTGAAACCCCTCTTTGGCCAGATCCCCCAACTGGCTGAGCAGTTTTGCCAGGACTGCTCAGAAGTCCAGCAGGAGCACTTGGCCAGCGGCTGATCAACTCTTCTACCCGTGGCTGCCATTGCTCCTGTGCATGCTTTATTTCCAGCCTTGCTCTCAGCCCTGCTCCAATCCTGTTCCTGCCCTGTTCAGTCTCTGACTCATTATTCCAGCTCTGAGCACTGCCTATGCCCCTGTCTGCGACACTTGGGGTGGCTAGCCTGTGCCTCTGCTCGCGGCTCTCCATGCTGCTGCAGTTGCACTACTATTTTTAGCATGCTAGCTCGATGAGAGCTACTGGGGGTATGTCTATGCAAGCTGGGAATCACGCCCATAGCTTGCAGTGCAGATGTAGCCCTGCAGGCTTGGCCTCCTCTTTCTCTCTAATGGGCTGAGCCAGACGGTCAAATTCAACCTCTTCAGAGAAGCTCCTGTCTGGTTCCATCTCTATTAATTTCTCAATTCATACGTAAATATTTCAAATAATTGCGTTAGAAACAATACAAGCCAAGTGTTCCCCTGACTTCTGACTCTCCTTTACTGGTACAGGGCAATGCCTGGCGCCACCCCATTTGGGCCAGATGATAGCTGAGACCCAGCGTGGGATCTTGCCAGGAGCCTTCCCTTGCCCTGGCATCCGCTGTGCAGGGAGCCTGACAGAACTCCAAACCCAGCCCACACTCTCTTGAGCATGGGGACTGATCCCTACTAGCTTCCCACCCCTTGCTCTGCCTCCTCTGCCCTGTTACAGAGCTAAGCGGCACACACTGTGCCCTTCCGAGGCTTGGTACCGTGGGTGCGTTCCTGCCGTGCCCCAAGAAGTATTTTGCCTCCCAGAAGCACAGCGCCCTCCTTGTGTTCTGTATGGGGCAGTGCCGCTCCATGCTACCCTGATGTGATTTCACAGCATGCATCTCTCCCTTTGTGTTTCACTTGCCAAAGCTGGCAGAAAGAAACATTTGGAGAAGGCCGAGAAACAACAGCAGCAACAAGAAACACCACCCAATAGCCATTGCAGAGGGGACCAAAAACAAAAAAACATCATTTTTACTACTCACCCGTCAGGGAGCAGCACAGCTGTCCAGTGAATGCCATGAGCCAGGGCAGCCAGACACACACACTTGTCATGGAGAAGGAACTGGGGCACAAATGACACTGGGAACTGGAGACGTGAGGCAGCATCCCCTGGACCTGGTCCCATGGTCATCTCTTTAGCAAGGATGTTCCCTGAGCACGTTCTGGATTGGCTCTTTTCCAGATCAGAGATGAGCGCCTCATCCAAACATCGCTCAGTTGGCAGCATCTAGATATTAGCTAGTGACACCCAGATAACTGGCTCCCTTCTCACCTTTCCTCCCTCCCGAAAAGTGCTCTCCAGCAATGAAGGAAACCTTATGATTATTTCTAAAGCCCTCAACTCTGCACAAAGCTTCATGCACGGCTCCGAGATGCTTTCAAGACCCCTGCTGAGCTAATGGCTGGTCTGGTTTTTAGTGCAAGCATTTAAAAAGCAGTGCACCTGGCACTGATTAGCGGTGTTGGTCTCTGAGGCTAAAGCAGAAAAGGAAATTCAATGCAAGACTACAAACAACTACTCCTCTTCGATAATCATTGCTTTGCAGGCCAGCCACACATATCAGTATTGGATAATGTCACCCTTCCTTTCTTCTGGCTAATTCTGAGCATTGCAGTAAATGATACACTTATTCCTAAGCCAGTAAAAATCCAATGCTTACAGCATGGCATTAATGAAGACACCAGGGGTGCTGTCCTAGTGGTGCTGGAGGGTGCTGCTGCACTATCCCTGGCTTGAAGTGTCTTCCATCAAATATAGGATTTACAGTTTGGTCCAACGGCTTTCAGCACCCTCACTATGCAAATTGTTCCAGTGCCCTGAAGGCGCTCCTCCTAGATCACAGTAGCTTTGGTTTGGCTGGATCAGTGATCTAGTGGCCAACCACCCTGCCTGAATGGTCATGCAAATCTCTTACCAAGAGCTAGCATGTTGGCTGGAGACAACTCATCTATGTATCAGTTTCCTTAGCAATGCCGTGCATGGTGGATAATAGGGTTTAGCAAGTGGGTTTCCTATTAGTTCCCTCACTCTGTTCTGAACTGTTGCTGCAGAAATAGGATGGAATGTGATTTTCTCACAGTTACTAGAGGCTAAGAATTAAAAAAAAATCTGATTAAATGGATGCTGAGGAAGTGGAAAGGTGCAACACCAGACACACATGAAAAGCCTTGGCAGTGAAACATGCTGATAAAAGATGACAACCAGCATGACATTGGCAAGGGCTGTCTTTGCAGAGAATATCTCGTTGGCATCCTGCAGCAAGTGCCACCTCTGAATCTGGGGACTCAGAGAAGCCAGCATAGGGAGACACAGCCTTTCAGTTTGTTTGAGTGGCATCTGATTTAATATTACCCTAACCTCACCTTTCCCAAGTTTTGAATGAAGTCCTCAGTGTCAAACACTAACCAGAAGAAGGATTTCTCAGGCCAAACCAAGTTTCAGTTTCCCCCCACCAGTTTGATTTTCTCTCATTTGTTGCCTTGCTTCCCTCTCCTCCCAGTGTGTATAGAAGTACGTATAGTGTGTGTGTGTGTGTGTGTGTGTGTGTGTGTGTGTGTGTGTGTGTGTGTGTGTGTGTGTGTGTGTGTGTGAGAGAGAGAGAGAAATAAGTGAATGTGAGATTGAGTGTGTGTGTACACTCAAGGGAGTCTGCATGTGTGAATATGCACAAACGTGTGCATAAACAAGTCACACGCCTGGCTGAGTATACATGTGTAAATGGAGGCATGCCCGTGAAAGCGTGTGCACATCAGCTTGCACATGTGTGAGGAACGTGTGGCTGCACCAGCATGTGCACGTGGAAGGTTTGCGTGCACCAGCGTGAGAATAGGTGCATGCACCTTCTCCTGGCAGGAGGAACACTAAGGTCCAGAGCAAACCTGGCACCGAGACAGGCTGGAACTGCAGACAAAGGCACTGTCTCTCACAATCACATAATACTTTGGACAGGTCTCTCTGTCTGCTTCATCTGCAATTGTTTGGTTGTGGACCATCTGGTCAGCTTCCTGCCGCTCCAGCAGCAGTAGGGGAGGAAGGGGCACAGATGGAAGATTTGTTTGGTAATTCTTTACAACGAGGCACCCAAGCACAGCATTGCCATATGCCAAAGGGCCAGCCAGCTTTGGGAGCCATCACAGCTGACCCTTCCTCCCTGGCTTCTGAACCCAGGTGGCATCCCACGTGGGGGACAGCAGCCCAGCGAGCGCATGCACTCCTCTCAGGTGTGGCTTTGTCTCTCTTTGCTGGCCACAAAAGGAACAGGAGGAAATTCAGATTCCTGGAGCCTCTTCAAATTCACACACCTACTGCACTGGGCCCCGTAGCCAGCAGCCACAAGGAGGCAGACATCTCCACGCCAAGGGTGCTTCCAAAGAGGGACCAGGGGCTAGAGGTTACAGTACAGCACAGCTGGACTTCTGGGTTTAGGACTCAGCCCAAAGTGTCTAGTAACCAAGCTTAGGAGTGGGGAGAAAGACCCAGCTATCAGGGACAATACACCAAACTTACCTAGTCTACCTGGAAATGTGCACTGCTCCTACCAGGCCAGTTCAGTGACCACCTTTCCGCAACCGTGTAACTAGCCCCAACACCCTGTATTCTCCAGTCGCTCCTGCACGCCCACATTTCCCTTTGGCAGCCTCATTCTGAAACTGTACTCAGCAATTGTACAGTGCCTCTTCAACCAAGCTCTTCATAAACAATCCTCTCCACATTCGACTCAGAGGGGAAACTGAGCCACAGAAGAGCAAAGGGCCAGATTTTCCAGGTACCTATAGACCATAAAAATCTGACTCTAAGTGGTTTTCCCAGGGTCATAGAGCAGGTCAGTGTCAGAGAGCCCAGGAATCTTGACCTTTAGTGGGCAGATGATGACCAATAGACCACACTGCCTCGCCACACAGCTATCCCACTCCCCGCTTCAGACAGAAGCGATTCACAACTGCCTCTGCTCCCGGGTTTGAACAATGCCATTTTGCCGTCCTGGCTCAGTGAGTGCCACGTGCATCACACCAACCTCATGATGGAGAGGGAAACTTCACCGAAGCCAGACACTTGCTGAGCTCCTTGAAGGTCAGACTCTTCCCACAACGGATCATCGCGGTCAGCAGCCACCAGCTTCTGCCAGCGGGTGAGCTGTCACCAGCGTGTTCATACAAACACAGGGCAGGCCTCACCTCCTGGAATGGGCTGTTTATTCACTCAGCTTTCACCTGTCATGGAGCGTTCAGAAAAGCTGGATGTCTCCAGGATCTTTCAGCTTCTCCCTCCCCTCACCGTCACATACACAGACACTGCCCTGCTGTCTGCTCAGCTCTGGGTACCCTTGGGGACTGAGAGTGAAGAAACTGATTGGCAGTGCTGGAAAAGGAACAGTCTGGCTCTGTGGGGCGCTGCTATCACCCGGACCTAGGGGAGGTAAAACTGAATGGGATGGCTCGAAGGCAGCGTTGCCTAGTAATCCCAACACTGAAATGGGACTCAGGAAACCTGGATTCTATACCCGGTTTGGCTACAGATATGCTGAGTGACCTTTGGCAAGTTTCTTTGCCTCACCGTGCCTAGTTTCCCCACCTGTCAAATGAGGATAATGGTATTGACCTCCTTTGTAAAAGGTGTTGAGATCTACTGAAGAAAAGCATTAGATAAGCGCAAGGCATTCCATTATTCTTAATCATAAAGCAAAATATCAGACAAGAGAGCGGCTTTCGTGACATTGGCACCTTGATGATGCTGCTCCACCAACCCCAAGCTTTCAAAAATCACGGGTCAGGTCCCAACAATCATGAGATAGGCTTAGAAAACACAAGATCAAAAATCAATAATAATTAATAACAATCACCCATTGTGCTTTCTTTCTATTCTCCTTCTCTGTTTTGAGTCTGTACGTCACACTCAGGTCACATTGTCAAGCTTTATCTCTGCAACCAGGAGTGCTAGATAGAAACATAACTTTTTTCCCAGTTTACTGAGATTCTCTTGCAATTCTGGGTCTCCAAGAAATGGGGCTTTCAGAAAAACACCAAATATCTTCAGCCGATTACAGTGGACGAGAAGCTGGATATGAGTCAGCAGTGTGCCCTTGTTGCCAAGAAGGCCAAAGGCATATTGGGCTGTATTGGTAGGAGCATTGCCAGCAAATCGAGGAAAGTGATTATTCCCTTCTGTTCGGCACTGGTGAGGTCACATCTGGAGTATTGCATCCAGTTTTGGGCCTCTCACTACAGAAAGGATGAAACCCCTCCCCCCTACGTGGCTCAGGTTACAGGCTTAAAGATCCTGTCCCTCACCTAAAGACATTCCCGGCTCTCCCATCCCCCATGCAGACAGCCCCTACTCCATCACAGGTGACCAGAGGGAAAGTTTGAAAAATCAGGATGGGGTGGGGGTAATAGGAGCCTATATAAGAAAAAGCCCCCAAAATCGGGACATCTGACTGAAAGATGTTCTATAAACAAGAAAGGCCTTTGGTTTGATTATATACAGGTAGCCTGTTAAAGGAGAAAGATGGTCACCAGCTTAAGTATCCATAAAGATTTATAGATCTGAGCTGAAACTCATTCACATCCATGGGAGACCTTGCCTCGGCTTGTAGTGGACTTAGAGCTGGCCCTCTGAGAGGAGAGTGAGGAGAAATCTCCCCTTGATTGGAAGCAGGGAGCTGTAAGCATTGTAGGATGTTAATGAATGGACTTCAGAGCTTCTCTAATGGCTAAGTGGCCAAGATAATGTGATACCTTTTTTATTGGCCCAACAGATAACTTATTGAGGCACAAGCTTTCAAGCAGTGCCTGAGATTTGCATGGATACAATAGAGCAAGATTTCATTATACAGGAGGATGCTGTCTCATCAGAGGCTGCTGAAAGGAGTTCAGGGCTGATCTCACATGCTATTTATTGTTCTTCCTTACCGGCTAGTCAGGTTCTTTGTCCTGCATCATCCCCGAGGCTCTGCAGTGAATCATTAGCAAGGAGAGTAACTTCATACACGTCTCATTGAGGGCGGAAGTTATAACCATCCCCAGTGAATTTGCTTGAAGGGTTTCAGTTCGAGCTTCGAGAGGCAATGCCTGAGCTTCTTACAGGTTTAGCAAATGCTGGGACCCAGGAATTTGTCCCACCATTGCAACCAGAAAGGGAAGGTGCATCGGTGCTATCATGGGTACTCCTGAGAAGCCTGATCCAAGGAGGCTAATTCCTAATGATCTGCAGGAGCTGGCGTGGTGGGTGTGAGTGTTTGCTGCATACAAGCCCCCCAAGGTGTAGGATCTCAAAGCACAGCAGAGGCTGTAGCCAAATCAGCTTAGGGCAGGATCCTGTCTGCTTTCCTATGCTCTGCAAAGTTGGGTTTGGCAAATAACCAAATGAGAACTTGCCAGCACAAGCCAGGAAGTGGTGCTGGTGATTCAGAAGGTGGCATTCTTTGCATTGCCATTTTCCTGATGAGGTCCCGACTGCTGATTATTTATGCGGGTTCCATGAGACCCTCTGTAACGGTGTGTGAGGGGGGGTGTATGTGTGTGAAGGGGTGTAGCTCTGGCACCCTGCCCAAGCTCCAATTCCTTGGATTACGTTACATTCTTCCTCTCTCAGAATTCCCTCTGCAGCCAATATTCTCTCCTATCACACTTGCACTGTTTTACCATTCCCCAGAGGTGGCTGTGCTTCAGCACAGGGCAGGGTGATTTAGATGGATAATCTGTGGAGCAACTTGCAATGCTTCATGATGCAAAGCTCTATGCAATTGTAATAACCACTCTTATTACGACCCAAAAGATGGTTGAGTACATCAGCAATGGCTGAATTCCTATGGAGCGCACTCAATTCTGTGTTTCTGGTGCCTCTGTTTTACTTTCTGTTCTTTTAAATGATTAAAATTTATTTTAAATCCATGCACTTTGGGGGATGGGGAATGGAGCAGCTATGCTGTGCTGCTAACACTCAATACACAATAATGTTTTGTGGATTTTTACTTTTTTAAGCACAACCAGCAAACAATAACTTTATCCAGTTGGAAGTGCAGGGGGAATTCAGGTAAGCAGAATGCAATTAACCACGCTGGATGTGTGCCATGTACAACAGATGTAGAAGTGCACCTTGGGAAAACAAACAAACAAAAGCAACTCTCATCTGGATATGTAGAACTCTCATCACCCTCTTCACAGTCCCATTCCGGTGCCTGCCCATCTGAGTGCTGAAGGGCTGTGAAGCTAGTTAGCGGGGGGTTGCGGATGTTGGGTTGGGAGATGTGGCTGGATGGATTAAGGCTGTGGTGAGGTCGGGGGGGAGTGCATTGAGTAACAAGACTGGTTCCGTCAGAGGGAGGGAGAAGGATTTGGGCTCTGCTGTCAGCCAATCAGCCCATCTGCCTGGATTACCAAAGAGATGAAGGGAGTAAGGCACTGGAATTTGGGTGCCTAACTTCCTGATGCTCCTTTGAAAAAGCCCAGCCTATGTAGATACATATGGCAAGAGAGTGACTCCCTGATAGCTACATGGCTATCTCACTCCTGGATGATGCCGTGTGTTCCCCAATATCCCCGAGACAGAGCTGTGGCGCTGATTACACTTGAAACACGACAGTGGCACCACTGCAGTGCTTCGGTGTGGACACTTCCAGCAGCGACGGGATGGGTTCTCCCATCCCACCTCCCTGAGAGACTGCAGCTGGCTCAATGAAAGAATTCTTCCAGTTATATAACTTTTCTAGCTCTGAGCAGTGGAGCTTTATAAATAGCAAACCCCTAATGGTCTGGAGTAGCGCTGGCCCACAGCTTGAATGGGGCTTTGCTTTCAAAGTTGGGAAATTCCAATACTCTCTTCACAGTTTGGGGGCTCCGGATCCCTGATTTTTCTTTGAGGCCCACTTTGGCTAGCTTCAGTTAAGCACCAGATGGAAGGATTTGCTTAAAAATAGCGCTGAGGGGTAGTAGTATTATACGTAGATTAGTCAACCCCCTTCTGAGTCCCACATGTTAAAAACAATCCTCTGTATTTGCCCCATAAGTCTGCACATGCAACTGCAGGTTCACAAGAACTCGAATAGCCCTGATGTAACCTGTGCATGCAAACTCCCATCTGCTTTGCTGGGGCTCTCTTTTCCTTCCCAAGGGATGCAGTTTTTTAATCTGATGTGTGGTAGAGATGGACCTGAACCAAACCCCACCTTCTGGACATCCCCAAAATCTATTTCAGTTCAGATCCGAGTCTAAAGAACATCTCCAGAGAGCTGTAAACGATGTAAAATAAGATCTGCCCCATATTCTCCTCCACGGCTTCAAACCCTGCTGGAGTGTGAAACTTAAAATGATTCTCCAATTAGACCTACACTGGAAGGCATGGGTGTGTGTGTGTGAAGAACTCTTCCCTCTCCTTTAATCATCTGAATTTCCCCACTCTGCCTTGGATCTCGATCGGCACCGTATTACAGAACGGGAGGTTTCACTCGTTCCAGATGTCAGAGCTGCCAATAATTGCAGCACCCACTTAAATTAGTGTCAAAAGGATTAAACTTTTTTAAGGAGGCGAGATCACTGCACAGGCAGCTTTGTCTAGGAGATAGTTAGCCGCTGAGTATAGCAGTTTGGCTAATGAAGACAAGCTGGCTTTGGCGTCTGATCCTGGCCTTACTCACGGGCCATGCAGCTATCCTGCTGACACTGGCATTGTGCACACCTCTCTTACTCACTCCTTGCCCCAGAAAGATGTGCAGCTGAGCAGAGCCTCGTTTCAACTTAAAAATCACAATCCCAGCTAATTGCTGCCTTGGCAGATTGAAGAGTGCATTTGAAAGGCAGTTTCCCACTCCAGTGGCAAACTGCACTCGCATCAGCTCTAGGAGCAGGTCAGGAAAGAGGGCCCCTGCCTTACCAACGGTGCAGGCTATGGGAGGTTGGGAAAACAGAGCACTGCATGAGCCCAAAGGCTAAAACATAATTTGTAGGTTGGTTCCTTCCCCTCCCATTCTCTGCAGACCTCCTCACCCAGGAGTACTGGACAGCAGCACTACCAGCTAGGGGTGCGACTTGTGTTCACACACACATCCTTGCGCTAGCTCTCCAAGACAGCACAAGTAGAAACAGCAGCGCAGCCACGGTAGCACTTGGAGCGGCAGTGGAGACCTGAAACCGGTGGGTCTGTATTCAGCATTGCTGATCTGTGCTGCCGTGGACTGGCTACACCGCTATGTCTACTCTTGACGAGGGCTGGCACAAGTATCAGTGGAATCTCACCCCTCACTCATCGTGTCCAAACCTGGCCTCTCCCTTAGAACTAGCCTCAAACCAAACCGTGTGTGAGGTTCTGAAATCAGGGATTAAAGTAAGAATGGAGATTGGAGCTGAGGGGAGCACAGCACCCCCTCCACTGGCTTGGGCAAGCTACTTTACCCACTGTCTGGAGCGTTCAGATCTGCTGTTTTCCAGCTCTCAAGTGCCAGGCGGGGGGATCACGATACAGATTTCTCTTGCGGTGTGGCTGGATGTGGAAACCCCAAGAATAAGCCCTTTGGGGCAGGGGCCATCTCCTTGTTCTGTGTCTGTGCAGCACCTGGCACAATGGGGGGCAGGTCCATGACTGGGGCTCTGCGGTGCTACCACAATACAAATCGTTACATCATCATAATCTCCCGGGGATCCTGCTCTGGTACATTTTCTGGCCCCATTTTGCAAATCCCAGGGTTACCTCTAAGTTCCATGGAGCACCCAAACATATGAATACGTCTCCAAACTAGATCCAAACTGCAAATCTTCTGAGAGTTTGCCCATCCCTCCAGCAGTGTGAATGGAAGTTGGCCATGTCCCAGCAGGGGTGCTGAGGAGTTTTGCCTGGGGCTGCTAGGGCAGAGTAGAAGACTGGAGGGAGTCCTGGAGTTGGCTCCCCCCTGGTTTTCTTTCTCCATCTCCTTGCATTTCAGAAGCTGCCCCATTCTCCATGTTCACCTCCTGCTGGGATGGGAGAGCAGCTCGCCCCTACCCCCGGGCCTGATCCTTTTCCACTGTCAGCGAAATCAGCAGCACTTCCTTTCTGCCTGACACATGCGGGCAGAGCTGGGAGCTGAGTACTGATCAGGGGGCTATTCCAGTGTTAAATAGAGCAAAGAACAGTCTCCTTGAAAGAGGAAGGATGGAGCAGTGGTTAGGACATTGGTCTCGGATCAGGAGACCCAGGTTAAATTCCCTACTCGGCCATAGACTCCGTGTGTGAACCTCACCAAGCCACTTAGGGTATGTCTACACTGCAATCAGAGATGGGATGGCAGCATGTACAGGGGGACCCAAACTAGCTTTTATCTAACTAGCATGAGTACCAAAAGCTATGGCAGCCTGGCCTAGCTGCTCCACTACATACCCAGGGTCCCAGGTGGGCTTGTACAGGCCATGCTCTGGCAACATCGCCTCTTGTTATTGAAGCTAGCTTGATCAAAGCCAGCTCAGGTATGCCTACAGGTGCTGCAGTCACACCTCTGATTGCAGTGCAGGCAGATCCTTAGCCTCCCTGTGCCTCGGTTTCCCATATGTAAAATGGGAATAGTTGCTGCCTCCTCATCTCACAGGCATGTTGTGAGGATAAACAGTAAAGACTGAGGTGCTCAGGTATTGTGGCGCTGAGTGCCTAAGGGAGCGATACGGACTGCTATCTGGATCTCCCATCCTGGCTGTGGGCTTCTGAAGGGAGAGTGGGGCACGTGGAGATTGCCTGAGCAGCCGGGGAAGTGGCAGGATTGTAGAGGAAGCAGGTGTTGGAGCAGACAAAGTCTTGACTAAAGGACAATCTCTCTTCTGTTGGGAACCTTGCCCTAGCAAGCTGCAGTGATTCGGGGATACAGGGCATGAGTTTGAGAAGCAACCTTGTTTCTGCACGTGGAGTTTTGCCCTTGCATTTAACTACAGGTGCTGACGGTGCCGAGCCCTGAGGCATCTACCTATCTGATCCTCACCTGCAAGTCAGAGTCTGATGATCAAGTGCTGTGAGTCGTGCCCACGGTTAATTACGCCCGCGGAATCTGAGTCCAGGCTGGAGAAATTGGGATCATGCCACAGAAGCAGAATGATCCCAGAGAATCCCATGAGACCTCAGCTCCCCTTCAACCAGAGTGACATAAACGGGTAGCTGTGAAGCCTGACAAACAGGAGGAGAGGGAGAATCACAGGGCTTGTTAGCATCCCAGCCACATGAGGGATTTTAGTGCCAGCCTTTGAACAGCGACATATCTTACACTGGCTCTGTTGGAGAGCCTGCGAGGGTTGCACCTGTCACATCTTATTCCCTCACCTTTGCACAGAAGAGGAAATTTTTGCTAAAGGCTTCCGGCACCACGGGAAGACACTTTCCTCCTTCCCTTAAGAGAACAGGAGTTAGGGAGCCCCTGTGTGGTGACGCTACGGAGCACAGGCTGCTAGGCATTGTGTCAGCCAGAGAGCGCATCTCCCAGTCAGTCTGTGTCCAGCAGCCTCAGCAACGAACCCCTGTATGTTCATTACAGCCAAGTCCTGCATTTAAGGGCTTTCAGCTGGACACTGCAAATGCATTCCATGCCCGGCTCGTAGTAATTAAAGCCCCTTGCTGGGCACAGACAGGTCCCGCTGGGGATGGCTCTACAGCAGCTGGGAGCAGATCTATGGATGTTGCCACACTGGCAGAGGCTTGGGCTAGCCACCTGAGCTCAGATGCAGGGGTAGAGTGGCCATTTTAAGCACACTAGCCCGAGCCCTGCTAATGTGTGTCTGTCCACCTGGGCTGGGAGACCCAATGAATCCCAGAGAGATGGCCCAGCCTACCACGCCCTGTTACTGGCAGAAACCTCTCCTAATTCCCTTATTACAGCTCCTTCCATAAGCCCTGAAGCTCTCACGAAACCTTTTGCTTCCTTAGGGTTAACAAGGCTAAAAAGGGGACATGGGGTGAGGCAGTAGAGGTAACTCTACTGCAACAGAAAAAGACTCTCTGTGCATGAGCCACCTGTCAGCATGGGGTTTGCATGCTTAATAGTGATGGCCAGAGAAATGGCTTGGAATGGATGGACAGAGAGAGGGGTATGTCTAGGGAGACAGACAGATGGGCTAATGCATAAGGAGACAGACAGGCAGATGGACCGGGTCTGTAGGAGAGACAGACAGACAGATGGACAGGAGGTAATGCACGAGGAGACAGACAGACAGACAGAGCGGGGGTAATGCATGAGGATACAGACCGACAAATGGATAGGAGATAATGCATGAGGATACAGACAGATGGATGGAGTATGTATGAAGAGATAGACGGACAGATGCACATGGGGTAACGCTTGAGGAGACAGATGGGGTAATGCATGAGGACAGAGACAGACAGATGGATGGGGGGTGTGTATGAGAAGACAGACGGATGGAAGGACAGGGGGTACATATAAAGAGACAGATTCCAAGCTCCTTGCCCCTCTCTCTTGCAAGAAAAGTGCAAAACTCCAATGGGAACAACGACGCCAAGTGCCAAGGGTGAGGTGGGAGATGAAATATCACAATCAAGATTAAACATCTACAAAGCATTTTCTCCAGGCTGATCCCTTCCCCGGAGGGCTGCCAGGCCAGGCTGGCCCCTTGAGTGCACGTTTCAGATGGGCAGGAATTTCTGATGAGCGGCACAGTCTTCAAAAACAAATAAGCACTGCCAAGGCAGAAGCCATCAAATATTAAAGGAATCAAACTCCTGTCAACAAGGAGGGCATGGAAAGCGCTCCCAGAAGCAGTGGGGCCATCAACTTCTCTGATCAGCTCAGCTTCAAACAGTTTGTCAGCTGGATGTTCCTGATTCCCAGGTCCCTGACCCCTATGCAGTTCCCACCTCCCCTATCCCCAGCCTTCGTCTTGGTCCAGATGCTCAGCTGTGGTAAAGAAGCTTAGCACAACTTACATCCACTGAGATTCAGGCTCCTCAATGCTTATTCAAGCTCAGTGTAAGGGGAAAAAATGGCTGATGGCTGACAGAGGAGGAAAGAACCCAGCTCATCTGGGACCGAGGGGGAGGCATCAGAACCTGGAGTGAGGGAGGAAAGTTGGCAGTTCTGAGATCACCACAATACATGCGATTGGCAAGGACAATGCAGGACGGCACCTGCCCAGAAGTAAATGGCGAATGTACCTAAACTAGAGGCAGGCCCCACACCAGCTAGGGCAACAAATTAGGTTAATCTCAGTGTGGCAGAAAGCAGCCACAGTGGAGAAAGCAGTGCCCTTCCTTCTGACCTAGTTTTAAACCAGTGGCCCTTGAACCTTGAAGGGATATTGTGTTATCACAGGTGGCTGTGCATGTATTGGGACAGGCCATTTAAACACGCGAGAGTCAGGGACCCAAAGTTCTATCCCCAGCGATGCTACCGTCTTCTCCTGTGACCTTGGGTAAGTCCCTTAACCCCTCTCTGTTCCTGAGCTGTCTCATCACTACATGATATCAGTGCTTACCTACTCCCATAGAGTGCTAGGAGGCTGCAATACTGAATGGAAAGTGTTTTGGGATCTTTGGATGGAGTCACGGAACTCCAAAGCCCTTTTAAAATGCAGATTCTTGCTCTCTATGTTAAGCATCCTATGGTACTTTTTACAAGGATAGAGGTTTAAGCCTTCTCACTATAGCTTAATTCCAACTTGGCTAATTGTATGTGGCCTTTCTTAAATTTCTCCTGCACTTCCCACTGGATGCAGGGTTCTTCTTCACTTCCTGTCCTGCATTGGTTGGGTAGTATTGCTGTGTGCCATCAGACAGCTGCTATGTTCCACCTCAGAGCTGGCTGCACTGCAATAGGGGGTAGAGGGATTCTGCCCTCATTCTGTGTTTAGCAATTAAAAAGAGTCACTGGACAATGAGAGATGTCCCAAACTTGTCTTGCCCTGCTTTTCCCAGAAATCCTTCCCAGTCCCCACATCAGAGCTCCACCCTTGAACTCAGTTTTGCAAAGGGTTTTGGGTGCTTCTTGGATAAAAGCACGATACATGCAAGTTCCTTCCTCAATTGGTGCAATGGAGGCTTGGAACTAGTCACCCCAGAGCTAGGAGGGGTAATTGCCTTTTCTCATTTTGCAAGTCAGGATCATGGCATCTCAGAGTGCCTAGTACAGTGTTAGGTCACATCCTGCTTTATACAGTGATACAGATGGTGCCTGAAGGGCGATTCATCCACCTTTTTAACACAGCCACACGGAACGCATGTGACCATTTATCAGCCAGGGCTGACCCAGCTGATACCATGTACCCACAGCCACAGCAAGCACTGACCTGAAAAAAAAAGGCAAGCAAATCCCAGTGAAATTCAGAGAGACTTACTTTAGCCCAGGAGGTTAATGTACCAACCTGTCAACTCAGGAGACTGGCCTTTGCGTATGGATTAAGCAATAAGTAAAAATCATTTTGGTTCACTGCAGCCTGTCCATAGCGGAGGTTTGCCAGAGCCCCTCCACTGATTTTGCTGCAGAGGGTAGTTTCTGCTCAGAAACAATCCAGGCTTGGAAGAGCTGGGTTTCTGCCAGCCAGGACTGAAGCGTTACGGCACAGCTCTGTGGGGAGAGCCCAGGGGGCAGGGGCAGGACTGAGGTGGATTAGCAGAGTCCTGGTGGGACCTAGGATTACCACAGCAGCTCAGGACTGAAGTGATTTGCAGAGAGCCAGAGTTGTAACAACACAGATGTGCCAGGCAGGCAGCCCACGGGGCATTGGCAAAGCTGCACGGAGGAGGCTCCACAAACAGGGAGCACTGGTAGTGCTGGTGGGGATGCTCATGAGCAGCACAGTTCATCCATGCCTTTACCTGGGAGAAGTACTGATGCCAATGCAGACATTTCCAGTCTATTCTGCTCAGCCTGCTTATCTATTCCATATCCAAGTGCAGACCTGCTCCCCTCAGTGCTTCTCTTTGCTTGTTCTCTGTGAAACACCAGCAAAGCACTTCTGTGGTCTCCAGTCCCTCCCCCCCACCCTTACCACTCTCATTTGCTGGGATGCCTACAGTAAACTTGGCACTGCCAGATCACTCGTGCACTGAGACCCCTGCCTAGCATGCTGCCCAATCTTTCTCTCATTGTTTCTTTGGGCTCTGCCTGTTTGTATCCACCAGTTGTCTCTTGTCTTATAGACTGTAAACCTTTTGGGGTGGAGTGTTTTTGTTCTGTGGTTGTACAGCACCTAGCACAAGGAGAACCATGGTGGGGGCACCTAGGTGCTACAGTAATGCAGATAATTCAGAGTATGCTAATAATAATCATTAGTAATAACCTCAGAGGGGTAGCCGTGTTAGTTTGGATCTGTAAAAGCGGCAAAGAGTCCTGTGGCGCCTTATAGACTAACAACGTATTGGCACATGAGCTTTCGTGGGTGAATACCCACTTCGTCGGATGCATGTCCAAAGAGCTGGGTATTCACCCACAAAAGCTCATGTTCCAATACGTTTGTTAGTCTATAAGGTGCCACAGGACTCTTTGCCGCTAGTAATAACCTAACTGCTAAATGTTGTCATGCTGGTGAACAGCTTTCTGCACAAATAAATAGCCACAGCACTATCAATGGAGCGACCAGATCAGTCATACAGGTAGTTAGGAGAGGAAAATACCATTCCTATTTAAGTGTGCACTGTGCAACTTGCTTACAAGTACCATTTCCCGCTGTTCTGAACAATGGAATTGAACTCCAGGACCTGGACAGCTCTCCTCCTTCTCTGCCTAATATTAATGCAAAGGTTATTGATTCTATGTAGGTGACAAGGGGCAGCTAGATGCCCTGGCCTTCTGACCTATCTCTGACCAACTAACCTTCTCTCGCACTGGGAGAAGTAAGCCAGCTTTATTTACCAGCCTTGTATTAATCAGCCCCAGCCACCTTTCTGAATGCCACCCAGCTATTAGAGAAATGCCCTTGCTCCCAGGCAGGTGCGGCTGCCTGGTTCCTTCATTAAGTCCCTCCCTTCCCTCTCCTGAGGATTGGCACACACTCTGAGCAGCTCAGCTTAGGGGGCGGAGGGGTTGACCTCTGTGGCCATGTGCAGTGCATCTCATCAGCACACTAATCCTCGTGTCTGAAGAGCAGGCATTCAATTTGGAATCCTGGCCAAGCGGTTCGAGCAGGATTGTCCAGGGAGCGCAAACCACAGCTATTTTATATGGAGGAGAGACAAGGATGTGGAGGGAGGTTTGCTGAAGGCTGGAGCAGTGGGTTTGTGGCCTCTTAGAGGCCTAGGCATCTCCATGGGTTAAATGTCCCACACTCAAGGGCTGGGTGAACACTTCACCAGTCTACTGGGGGCAGCCCTTAGCCCTCTGGAAACGGGGCTCACATCTCTCTTCTGGAGTCAGAGCGCCTCCAGCTGGACTCAAATCTGTAAACTGCTCCTCACCTCCAACTGAATGTGACTTGGAAACCTCCCCGGCCTCAGCAGGATTCGGACTGACCCAGCTGAATCCAGAGCAGACACTAAACACGTCTAGTGGCTCTGACACACCAGGGCCAGGCTGTGCTCTCTTGGGTTCACTGGTGTATCTCTATTTGCATTCCTTGGTATTACTCTGGATTTACACCAGAGTACAAGCTGCAGCTTCCCCCCAGTAGGCACAGCACAACAGAAACACCCAGGATAAGACAGGGTACCCTGCTCAAACTGCAACGTTACTCGGGAAGGAAAGGATGAGTCAGTTTAGTCTGGGCCCAATACTCAGTGCTGCCAACCTTGGCCACTCCCAGCCCCAGCTGAACAAGCTGGTCAGAGGGGTTCACTCCCAACTAGGGCAATGCATGTGGCTGAGGAAGACAGATGGAGAGACTCAATGTCTAAAGAAACCAAAAGCTCACAAGGGCTAACAGGCCTGTACAGATTTGCTTTTAAATCAGAGGTTAAAATGACATGGAAGAACTTGCTTCCTTCCCTGTTTATTCTGGGGAAGGGGGACTGGCTGGCCTGAAGGACACAGGTAAATCAGCTTCATAAGGCAACATTTCAGAACTCTGGAGCTAACTTTTGAAGCTGGTTCTTACCTCTATAGTGGTCTAAAGAAAACCTGGTCACCAAGCACCCTCAGTCTTTAGGGGAGAGGAGGTGCACATACAAAGAGACCCAAACTTTGAGAAAGGCTGGACTCAACTTCTGCAGCGTGAGTCTATCACTAGTGACATTATATATTTGGTTCTGATAATTCAGATCAATCAGCCCTAGGTTCTGCTTTGCTTCTAGTTTTCAAACCCCAAACCCAGGGCCCTTCTAAATCTGCCAAGGGTTGGCTGGTTTGAGGCTGAAGAAACCAACAAGTTTTGCATGGCTTCCACACAGCATGATCAACTGGCCCCAGGTCACACAAAGCTTCAAGAACCTCAGGGAAACTTTCATTGAGTATGGCACAAGTTTGAGGTTTGTATAACTATCCCTGCTATGGACAGTCAGTGGGGATCGATCTCAGGACCCTAAGCACAAAATCACAGGCCGTTACCACTTGTCCTAAAGAAGTGATTCCATGCATCAGTAGCAGCAGTAGGCTGCTATCCTCGACATGAACCAGTCAGAAGCAGGGGACGTGATACACTGAGCCAGAATGTGTTATGTTTGTCATGAAACCCACTTCCCCTGCTTTGGATTTCATTCTGAAAAGGTTTCACTTGACTCTACGCCTGCTGGCCCTTTAACACAAAGTTCACTTAGTTTCACATTAGCTCAGGTAGCTTCCTGCAGGGATTCACCCCAGCAGACACCTGCAGCAGTGACATACGCACTATTTTATCCCTCTCTCAAGAATGCCAAACTTGGAGGTGAGCCTAAGCCTGAATGCTCAGATCCGGGTCTCAACTTACCCCAGAGCTTGTCTTGTTTGGTTTGACCCCATCTCTACCTATAATAAGACTCTAACCTTCTCTGTGCTGATACACAGGAGTCCATCCCCCAGATCCCTGAGTCTCTCTCATCTCATCCATGCATGCAGGTCCTTGCTATTACATCTGCTAGCTCTACTGCAGCCCAGTTTGTGATGCAAGCATCCAGCTGCACTGTCTCCCCTCCCACAAAGCAGCTCCCTCATTCACAGGAAATTTCAGTAACAACTAGATACCTCCTCCCATCCCTCTCTGAGCCAGAGAGGTTTCCACTTCAGCTCCAACTTGCATGATAAAGTGGTATTGGATTGAATCATCCATCCCCAGCTCACCCCTTGGCCTCTGTCCACGCGGCAGCCTCTTAGTACAGCAGCAAATTGCTAATGGAAAAGTGGTTAGTCACAAAGATGATATTGCCTTTCGCATCAAAAACAACTTTGCAGTAGTTCGGCCAGGCCTGTGACAAGTGGCTGCAGGTTTCAGTCAGCAGCCACGCGAACAGCAACCACAAGGACCGCTCCCCAGAGAGCTCGCTCCATAACTATTTAAAAATTCATCTGCCCTGAGAACAAACACACAAGATCTCATGGCCCCTGGAGACTCCTTGGGAATGTGCAGTTTCACGTTTTGTTGCCATCTGCTGAAAAGTTGGCAAGAACAAGGTGCAGGAAGGGGATCTAGAGCTAGGGCTTAGGGCATACATATGTTGTGGGGGGGGGGGAGAAGGAAGAGGGGTGATGGGATATTAAACTCCATTCATCATAGCCACAACTGTCCACTCACATCAATAGTGTCAGTGTCCTACACTCCTATCAGATCAGCGAACCTGCAGGATTAGCACTTCAGATACTTTCTTACATCACCGTGTTGCTCTTTATTAACACAGAACAGAAGAATGCAGAGGACCAAAGAACATATGAATGGCCTTTCTGGGTCAGACTAATGGTCCATCTAGCCCAGTGGTTCTCAACCAGGGGCACACATACCCCTGGGGGCATGCAGAGGTCTTCCAGGGGATATATCAACTCATCTAGAGATTTCCCTAGTTTTACAACATAAAAACACTAACAAAGTCAGTACATACTAAAATGTCATACAGACCATGACTTGTTTATACTGCTCTCTATACTATACTTTGAAATGTAAGTACAGTATTTATATTGCAATCAATTTATTTTATAATTATATGGTCAAAATAAGTCACTTTTCAGTAATAAGAACGAGGAGTACTTGTGGCACCTTAGAGACTAACAAATTTATTTGGACATAAGCTTTCATGGCCTACAACTCACTTCATCGGTTGCATGCAGTGGAAAATACAGTAGGAAGATATATATACACAGAGAACATGAAAAAAATGAGTGTTGCCATACCAACTCTAACAAGACTAATCAATTAAGGTGGGCTATTATCAGCAGGAGAAAAAAAATGTTTGTAGTGATAATCAGGATGGCCTATTTCCAACAGTTGAGAAGAAGGTGTGAGCAACAGTAGGGGAAAATTAGCCTGGGGAAATAGTTTCTATTAATTAATTTCTTAATTGATTAGTCTCGTTTGAGTTGGTATAGCAACTCCCTCTCTCCTTTCCCCTCTGCCCATCTCATCTATTCACACTGTAAGCAGGGAGATGCGGACATATCTGGATGGTGTCTTTCTCTGTTTATGTACAGCACCTTGCACAATGGGGCCCTGGATCTACCATAATGCTTATACCATGCCCTACAGGAGAGGAATGTCTGCTACATCTACCATCTCCAAACAACATGCAGCCCTAAAGACTCAGGGGAAAGGGGGATGGTGTTGTTAAGGAAACCCCACCTGGCTTTGCTGTGAAGTGAAGCCAAGATTTGGACTAAGAACTGCAGAGAACACCAAGTATCGCTTCACCTACAGTGCCATTTACCCTTGGGCAGAGGGCTAGAATGAGGGCAGTGCACCACTTGAGGCTGCTACATAGGACTTACCAGGTGCATTGGTTTTGTGCTAGGCAATTGTCAACCCCAGAGCAGCTTCTATTTAAAATCTGCTATGCTCTAGTTTAAGACAAGCAAACTCTGCATTCCCAGGGTCCTATGGAAATCAAGACAAGACCCCTCTTCCTGTGTACAGTCTATTTTGACTTGTTCCACCGTGCAGAGCTATCTGCTCTGTAATCGAGGGAGTGTTAATGTGCCAATGCAGGTAAATTGTAATTAATTTCCCTCTAATTGATGCGTGGGAATATCCAGGACCCTCATTCTCCTGCCTTTAATTCCTTTATAAATACCTGATTTGACAGGTTAATTTGAAAGTAAAAGTAAGGTTCTTTACAGCAATCCAAGCAGAAGCCCTGGAACGCAGCCTGCTGCCTAGCTGTGTGGGGCATAATAAAAGAGGTTGAAGTTAGGTTCGAGTCTTTTTTCTCCTTCCTTTTAAAAAAATTAATTAATTTATTTATTTCCCCACTAATTTAATTTTTTTCTCTTCCGCCAGCTTTGGAGGATAATAAAAGCTTCATTTCACAGTCCAGGGAATTTGGCAACAACAGGTGATGGAGAGCCAAGGAGACTGATGGCGGAGGTGTCAGTGGATGGCAGATTTCCTTCCGGCTAGTATGGCTTACATGATATCTGGAGGGCTGCAGGACATGATGAGCCAGCAGAGGGCACTCTGAGATGGGACAGCATTTTTTTAGGGAGTGTTGTGTCACTAAGGGGTGTTGTCATCACGGTGAGACTGAAACCCATACATGCTAACCCAGGTCATCAATTGTCCTCCCTGCTCCAACATATGAACAGCCCTACTGGGAAAGACCAAAGGTCCAGCGAGCCCAGTATCCTGTCTTCCGACAGTGGCCAGTGCCAGGTGCTTCAGAGGGAGTGACCAGAAAATGGCAATTATTGAGTGATCCATTCCCTGTCATCCAGTCCCAGCATCCAGCAGTCAGAGGATTAGGGACACTCAGAGCACGGGGCTGCATCTGTGACCACCTCGGCTAATAGCCACTGATAGACTGATCCTCCATGAGCTTATCTAATTCTTTTTTGAACCCAGTTATACTTTTGGCCTTTGCAACATTACATAGGGGAAAGCAATGTGTGTGGCCTAGACAGACAGTTAGATCTCATTTTCAAAGGTGCGGCAGACATCCTTCTTCCATGAGCTTCACTGGAATTGGTGGGTGGCCTGTAACTCTGACAATCAGATTTATAGAATAGATAATTAGTAGTTTGCTCGGTGGATAGGGCACTGCAATGGAGGTCAGGAGCATTGTGATCTATTGTTAGTCTTGCCAAGGGCCTGCTGGAGTACTGTGAACAAGTCACTCCCTCCCCCCTGCCTCAGTTTCCCAAATGCAAAATGACCTGATGTTGGTGTTCCATTGTAAAGCACTGCAAAGTGCTATATAAGATGTAGGTAGCATTACATATACAGAGACTGATAGTCATCTTCCTCTTGGTCTTAACTCTGATTGTGATTGAGTCTGAAAGCTCACCAGTCAAGGACTATATTTATTTGCATTTCATAGGGTATCAAACCTATGCACATGGCAACTCCTTATAGATTCCCATGGAACTGCATGCAAAATTTAACTACTGTCATGGCCTGTCAAGGTTCCTTCCCCACTCTGAACTTTAGGGTACAGATGTGGGGACCTGCATGGACACTTCTAAGCTTAATTACCAGCTTAGATCTGGTATCACTGCAACCATCCAGATCCTCCGTCTGGAACATCCCCTTTCCTCCCAAAACTTTTCCCTCCCAGGGTAGCCTTGAGAGGCTTTTTCACCAAGTTCCGGGTGAACACCGATCCAACCCCCTGGATCTTAACACAAGGAGAATTTAACCATCCCCCCTCCTTTCCCCCACCAATTCCTGGTGAGTCCAGATCCAATCCCCTTGTATCTAAAAACAAGGAAAAATCAATCAGGTATTAAGAAAAAGGCTTTTAATTAAAGACAAGAAAGGTAAAAGAAAAAAGCCTCTGGGAGAGATTAGCATACCAGCTACTCTCACAGACAACAGATTCAAAACACAGAGGATGTTCCCCTGGGCACAAATTTAGTTACACAAAAAAATACCCAAATACCCAATTTTGATAATTCCTTAACGGTACCAAGACAAGTTACAAAGAAAATAAACATAAACCTATTTATCCCTTTCTAAAACTTACTACTCTGATAAGAGGCTGGCTCCTTGATCTTTTTCACTCTGGCTGAAACTGAAACTCTCAAGAAAGGAAAACTTCCCTCCTTCCTTTTGAAACATCTTGTTCCCCCATTGGTTCCTCTGGTCAGATGTCAGCTAGGCTAGGTGAACTCCTTAACCCTTTACAAGTAAAAGAGGCATTAACCCTTAACTATCTGTTTATGACATGGCCAAAATCCTATTTGGGTTGATTCCATTCTGCCTCCCTAAATGACCTCTGGTGTTTCAGTCAGACACAGTACTCATCATTAGAGCTGGATGGGTAATGGGTATTCCTGTTGTATGAAATTTTTTTGGGAATCAAAAAATGTTGCCATCCCAAATTGGGAAGAAAAGTCACAATCTCAAAAAGTTTCACAAATCAAAAATCTGGAAAAACAATTCTGTTTGAGTCAATCAAAACATTTAATTTTGATTTCAACCATTTTAATATTTAAATGTTTTGAACTATAACTTACATTTTGTTTAAAAAATATTGAAACAAAACATTCAGACAATTTGGACTTGGTTTTCCAAAAAGTTTTTCAGTAAAAAATATATTTAATCAAAACCAACTCATTCCCATGAAAAGTTTTGGTTTTGACAAATCAGCATTTTCCAATGAAAAAATGTGTCAAAAATTCCCAATCAGCTGTACTCCTCATCTCCTGTTCTACATGCAATTTCTCAGAGACCATAAGAAAGGTCCATCTAGCCCAGCATACTGTCTTCCAACCAATGCAAGGTACTTCAGAGAGAATGAACATCATAGGTCATCATCAGGTTATCCAACCCCGCTTGCCTATTCCCACTTTCTGGCAAACAGAGGCTAGGGACACTGTCCCTGCCCATCCTGGCTAATAGCCTCTGATGGACCTATCCTCCATGAACTTATCTAGTTCTTTTTTTGAACCATGTTACAGTCTTGGCCTTCACAATATCCTCTGGCAAAGAGTTCCACAGGTTGACTGTGCACTGTGTGAAGAAATACTTCCTTTCGTTTGTTTTAAACCGGCTGCTTATTAATTTCATTTGGTGACCCCTAGTTCTTGTATTATGAGAAGGAGTAAGTGACACTTCCTTATTTACCTTCTCCACACCCATCATGATTTTATAGAGCCCTATCATATCTTCCCTTAGTCGTCTCTTTTCCAAGCTGAAAAGTCCCAGTCCTATTAATCTCTCCTCACATGGAAGCTGTTCCATACCCCTAATATTTTTTGTCGCCCTTTTCTAAACCTTTTCCAAATCCAATACATCTTTTTTTTGAGATGGGAAGATCAGATCTGCACGCAATATTCAAGATGTGAGTGAACCATGGATTTATATAGAGGCAATATGATATTTTCTGTCTCGTTATCTATCCCTTTCCTAATGATCCCAACATTCTGTTATCTTTTTCATTGCCATTGTACATTGAGTGCATGTTTTCAGAGGACTACCCACAATAACTCCAAGATCTCTTTCTTGACGGGTAACAGCTAATTTAGACCCCATCATTTTATATGTATAGTTGGGATTATGTTTTCCAAAGTGCACTACTTTGCATGTATCAATGTTGAATTTCATCTGCCATTTTCATAGATTCATAGATTCACAGACTCTAGGACTGGAAGGGACCTCGAGAGGTCATCGAGTCCAGTCCCCTGCCCTCATGGCGGGACCAAATATTGTCTAGACCATCCCTAATAGACATTTATCTAACCTACTCTTAAATATCTCCAGAGATGGAGATTCCACAACTTCCCTAGGCAATCTATTCCAGTGTTTAACTACCCTGACAGTTAGGAACTTTTTCCTAATGTCCAACCTAAATCTCCCTTGCTGCAGTTTAAGCCCATTGCTTCTTGTTCTATCATTGGAGGCTAAGGTGAACAAGTTTTCTCCCTCCTCCTGATGACACCCTTTTAGATACCTGAAAACTGCTATCATGTCCCCTCTCAGTCTTCTCTTTTCCAAACTAAACAAACCCAATTCCTTCAGCCTTCCTTCATAGGTCATGTTCTCAAGACCTTTAATCATTCTTGTTGCTCTTCTCTGGATCCTCTCCAATTTCTCCACATCTTTCTTGAAATGCAGTGCCCAGAACTGGACACAATACTCCAGCTGAGGACTGACCAGCGCAAAGTAAAGCGGAAGAATGACTTCTCGTGTCTTGTTTACAACACACCTGTTAATGCATCCCAGAATCACGTTTGCTTTTTTTGCAACAGTATCACACTGTTGACTCATATTAAGCTTGTGGTCTACTATGACCCCTAGATCTCTTTCTGCCATACTCCTTCCTAGACAGTCTCTTCCCATTCTGTATGTGTGAAACTGATTGTTCCTTCCTAAGTGGAGCACTTTGCATTTATCTTTATTGAACTTCATCCTGTTTACCTCAGACCATTTCTCCAATTTGTCCAGATCATTTTGAATTTTGACCCTGTCCTCCAAAGCAGTTGCAATCCCTCCCAGTTTGGTATCGTCCGCAAACTTAATAAGCGTACTTTCTATGTCAACATCTAAATCGTTGATGAAAATATTGAACAGAACCGGTCCCAAAACAGACCCCTGCGGAACCCCACTTGTTATACCTTTCCAGCAGGATTGGGAGCCATTAACAACTACTCTCTGAGTACGTTTATCCAGCCAGTTATGCACCCACCTTATAGTAGCCCCATCTAAATTGTACTTTCCTAGATTATCTATAAGAATATCATGCGAGACCGTATCAAACGCCTTACTAAAGTCTAGGTATATCACATCCACTGCTTCTCCCTTATCCACAAGGCTCGTTATCCTATCAAAGAACGCTATCAGATTAGTTTGACACGATTTGTTCTTTACAAATCCATGCTGGCTATTCCCTATCACCTTACCACCTTCCAAGTGTTTGCAGATGATTTCTTTAATTACCTGCTCCATTATCTTCCCTGGCACAGAAGTTAAACTAACTGGTCTGTAGTTTCCTGGGTTGTTTTTATTTCCCTTTTTATAGATGGGCACTATATTTGCCCCCTTCCAGTCTTCTGGAATATCCCCCGTCTCCCATGATTTCCCAAAGATAATAGCTAGAGGCTCAGATACCTCTTCTATTAACTCCTTGAGTATTCTAGGATGCATTTCATCAGGCCCTGGTGACTTGCAGGCATCTAACTCTTCTAAGTGATTTTTTACTTGCTCTTTTTTTATTTTATCTTCTAAACCTACCCTCTTCCCGTAAGCATTCACTATATTAGACATTCCTTCAGACTTCTCAGTGAAGACCGAAACAAAGAAGTCATTAAGCATCTCCGCCATTTCCAAGTCTCCCGTTACTGTTTCCCCCTCCTCACTGAGCAGTGGGCCTATCCTGTCCTTGGTCTTCCTCTTGCTTCTAATGTATTGATAAAAAGTCTTCTTGTTTCCCTTTATTCCCATAGCTAGTTTGAGTTCATTTTGTGCCTTTGCCTTTCTAATCTTGCCTCTGCATTCCTGTGTTATTTGCCTATATTCATCCTTTGTAATCTGACCTAGTTTCCATTTTTTATATGATGCCTTTTTATTTTGTAGGTCACGCAAGATCTCGTGGTTAAGCCAAGGTGGTCTTTTGCCACATTTTCTATCTTTCCTAACCATCGGAATAGCTTGCTTTTGGGCCCTTAATAGTGTTCCTTTGAAAAACTGCCAACTCTCCTCAGTTGTTTTTCCCCTCAGTCTTGATTCCCATGGGACCTTACCTATCAGCTCTCTGAGCTTACCAAAATCTGCCTTCCTGAAATCCATTGTCTCTATTCTGCTGTACTCCCTTCTACCCTTCCTTAGAATTGCAATCTCTATGATTTCATGATCACTTTCACCCAAGCTTCCTTCTACTTTCAAATTCTCAACAAGTTCCTCCCTATTTGTTAAAATCAAGTCTAGAACAGCTTCTCCCCAGTAGCTTTTTCAACTTTCTGAAATAAAAAGTTGTCTGCAATGCAGTCCAGGAACTTATTGGAGAGTCTGTGCCCCGCAGTGTTATTTTCCCAACATATATCTGGATAGTTGATGTCCCCCATCACCACCAAATCTTGGGCTTTGGATGATTTTGTTAGTTGTTTGAAAAAAGTCTCATCCACCTCTTCCACCTGATTTGGTGGCCTGTAGTAGACTCCCAGCACGACATCACCAGTGTTTTTTACCCCTTTTAGCCTATCCCAGAGACTCTCAACACTTCCGTCTCCTATGTCCATCTCCACCTCAGTCCAAGTGTGTACATTTTTAATACATAAGGCAACACCTCCTCCTTTTTTCCCCTGTCTATCCTTCCTGAGCAAACTATACCCATCCACACCAACATTCCAGTCGTGTGTATTATCCCACCAAGTTTCAGTAATGCCAACGTCATAGTTGTATTTATTTATTAGCACTTCCAGTTCTTCCTGCTTATTACCCATACTTCTTGCATTTGTATATAGGCATCTAAGATACTGGTTTGATCTTGCCTCCCAGGTTTGCCCTGACCCTCCTTCCTCACTGCCATTATAGCCCGTGCTCCCTCCTGTTTCCAACCCATCTCCCAGGTCTTGTTCCCCACTTACCTGTGGGGTTTGCTCACCTGTCCCCGTCGAACCTAGTTTAAAGCCCTCCTTACTAGGTTAGCCAGTCTGTGTGCAAATAAGGCCTTTCCTCTCTTCGAAAGGTGAACGCCATCTGTGCCTAGCAGTCCTTCCTCGAATAGCATTTTGTTGCCCAGTCACCCAATTTTGTGAGATCCCTTTGAAACTCTTCGAAGTCTGCATTGGACTTAACTATCTTAAGTTGTTTTGCATCATCTGCAAATTTTGCCACCTCACTGTTTACCCCCTTTTCCAGATAATGTATGAATATGTTGAATAGGACTGGGCCCAGTACAGACCCCTGCTCTCCTAATTAATAGCTTACTATCCACTATCACCAGCTAGATACTGAACATTGCTTTTGGTTTTGGCACTGAATCTCTCTGGAATTCCACAGTTCTCCACCCCCAACAGCTCATTATACTGATTCTCCTGACTTTTTGGCAGAAGATTCCCATGATGAGCATGCTAAAAGCTCAGGGGCTGGCAGAGAGAAAGGATTGATTATGCCTAAACGTTTGCTGAGGGTATTCTACAGGGTGCCTGATTGTGAATCTTCTACCAACTTCCTGGCAGACGTTCACACTGAAATACCATTTGCTGGGAATATTTATTAGAAGCAAAACTGGAATAGAAAAGCATATGGGACTGTTGTCCTTCCAGAAGCAACACTGAGGCAATTAAAGCATTTGCCTTTGTCCAAGGTATTTGGTGCGGTTCCTTTAGTGGAAATCTGTGGTAGATGTGATTGCAAATTAAAATATTCTTTAATATCAATTTCCTGCTGATTTCACTGAATGGTGTTCAGCATAATTTGAAAAATTCATGGTAATTTTCGCCTGCCTCTTTCTAACATTTGCTTTTCCTGCTGGCTACAAGCTGCCCTTTTCACCCATGGTGAAGAATGTGGTGAATGGGACTAGAAATTCAAAAGGTAGTCTTTTTGGCATTCTGTTTGGAAACACTAAGGATTCAAGGAACTGGATGGATCCAGGAAATGGGCTAAAGGTACCTCATTTCAGCACTAGAATCACTGGTTTGAGTCCTGTCCATGTCGGTAGTGACTGAAAGTTTTTAACTATCTTGTGCCCTACAACTTGAAATCATAGAATTATAGAATATCAGGGTTGGAAGGGATCTCAGGAGGTCATCTAGTCCAACCCCCTGCTCAAAGCAGGATCAATCACCAACTCAATCATCCCAGCCAGGGCTTTGTCAAGTCAGACCTTAAAAACCTCTAAGGAAGAAGATTCCACCACCTCCCTACTTAACCCATTCCAGTGCTTCACCATCCTCCTGGTTATATAGTGCTTCCTAATATCCAACCTAAACCTCCCCCACTGCAACTTGATACCGTGGATCCTTGTTTTGTCATCTGCTACCACTGAGAACAGTCTAGACCCATCCTTTTTGGACCCCCCCCTTTCAGGTAGTTGAAAGCAGCTATCAAATCCCCCCTCATTCTTCTCTTCTGAAGACTAAATAATTCCAGTTCCCTCAGCCTCTCCTCATAAGTCACGTGCTCCAATCCCCTAATCATTTTTATTGCCCTCTGCTGGACTCTTTTCAATTTTCCACATCCTTCTTCTAGTGTGGGACTCAAAACTGGACACAGTACTCCAGATGAGGCCTCACCAATGCTGAATAGAGGGGAATGATCACATCTCTCAATCTGCTGGCAATGCCCCTACTTATACAGCCCAAAATGCCGTTAGCCTTCTTGGCAACAAGGGCACACTGGTGACTCATATCCAGCTTCTCGTCGACTGTAACCCCTAGGTCCTTTGCTGCAGAACTGCTGCCTAGACACTTGGTTCCCAGTCTGTAGCAGTGCATGGGATTCTTCCGTCCTAAGTGCAGGACTCTGTGCTTGACCTTGTTGAACCTCATAGGATTTCTTTTGGTCCAATCCTCTAATTTGTCTAGATCCCTCTGTATCCTATCCCTACCCTCCAGCATAGTCTCTGTGAATAATACTAGTCTGTAGTCTCTATTCCTATTTCAAGGAGTCAAAGAACAAATCAAACCAGCACAATTGTCCCTAATTGCCACTTCCATGCCAACAATCTTGCCTTGCAAACATTCTTACCAATAAAACTTTGCTCACCCAAATGCAACGAAGCACATTGGTGAGGTTTATTCCACAAGACTTTGCTTTGTTGTATTCACCCTGCTCTGCCACTGCTCCCGGTAATGGTGAGGTCACCTAACCCATCAAGTAATGGTAGGGAAGTAGAAGTCAGGTGCCCCCGTGAAAAACACAGTCAGAAAGGACTGGAATGTCCTAAGATTAATCACCTTCAGATTCCTAACCAGCGCATGGTGGGAGAAGACTTTGGGAGTTCAGGGAATACTCATGCAGGGCAAACATGACCAGCAAAAGTGACAGTTACGTGTCATGATGTAAGGAGCTCCTAGTCATCTGGGAGATAACTAGGATGTCCCAGGATGAGGGGAGCTGTCTTTGGAACAGATACCTATCCAGGATCCTGTGGCTAAGCTCATTGAAAGACTCTCACTGACTTCAATGGGCTTCAGATCTGGTTGTAGCTGCACCCAATTCTCGTTTACTTTAGTGGTTGCTCGTGTTTTCTTAGAAACCGAAACCCATCCCTAAACTGAGTGGTCCAATTTACCAGCCAAAACGTTGCACAGCCCTAGCTGACCATCAGTAGCTGAGGAAGCCCTGGGTAGCACCTGAGCTCTGCTTCTGCATTGAAGCCAGAGAACAAATTCGCTAGAACTGAAGGACATGAATTAGAAATAGAAAAACCCTGAAAGTAAAGGGCTTTCCAAAAGCTCTCCAGAAAACAGGGCCAACCTGGGCTTGCAGACCTTTATAATTCTGGGGTGGGGAAAAACGGATTCTCTCTCCCCTCTAAACCAAAAGTTGGAAAAGAATTCTGCCCTCTTGCACTGGAGGAAGAAGGAAAACCATCAAGCCTTTCCTGAGCCCCCGCGAAATACAGCAATGACCTTGTTCTCGCTGCTATTGCATGAGGCTCTCGCTCCTCCTGCTGCCTCTCATAAAGGGAAGATATAGCAATCGTCAATTTCTAGTGGGGAAACAACAGTTTTATATCTACTCTAGGAGGCTTTTTTTTTTTTTAACTGCCAACCATTACTGTAATATTTGCTTTGATTACCAGATTAATCACCAGATTGCAGAGCCCATTAGATGTAATCGAGTTGGACAGTTTCAGGTGTTCCTTTCAGGAGCACTCACTCTCTCTACCCCGTCTTCTCTTTCCTTATTCCTATCTCTCCTGCCTTCTCTCAGCTGATGGGGGAAACAAGCCAGCTCCCTCCCAGGGAACAAGGGCGAGGGAGTGTTCAGCCTCTCTCTCCCGGATGACCCGGGATTAGACTGGGTTTTATGCACCGGTGGGTAGGTCAAAAGGGGTGTGGATGGGCTGGGCAGCAGCTGGGGCCTCCTCTTCATCTTGGGAGCTCCCACGGATCTCCTACTCCAGCGCCTTCTGTAGCACCTTTGAAAAGGCTGCACAGCGGCTCCCCCTCTGATCCTAGCCATCTCTGCCACCCAGGGGAGAGTCATAGCCTCACCCTAATGCTGTCCCTACTCACCCTTCTCCAGGCACTAGGAGGGTACAGGGACTACTCTCCCCAGGGGGATTCTGAGCAGCACCTGTTCAAAGGAGGATGGTGGAATGGCCTTGCATCTGGCATCTTCTCTCCCCTTCCACACACCCACACTTCATTATTGAATCCATGCAAGGGCTGGTCAGCACAACCTTTTGTTTTAACTGTCTAAACATATTCGGGTCAATGTTGGGTACTTGTGTGGATCTGGGACAATTGGTGGCCAGGTCAGGAGGGTGAGAGGTGGAGAAGCAAAATGGGTTGGAAAAAGAGCCCTTTAGAAAAAGCATCTTCCGCCAGCAGCATCGTATGGAGATTGGTGGGTGGGGATGGGGAACTGCCTTGAGTTGGATGGGGTAGATTTAGGTTCCCTAGCTCAGTGTGTGGGTCCCCAAGAAGTACATGGGATGGAAATCGGTATGCAAAAATATTAACCAGAACCCAAATATTTCAGGACCTCCAGAAGGATTCAGCTATCAGAGTGAGACCTCATCAGGAATACTGCATACGATGCTGGTCACGCATACTCAAGAAAGAAAGATGAATTGGACACGGTGCTGAGAAGAGGCTCTAGGATGATCAGAAGAATGGAAACCCTCTCTTAGAGAGGAGTCAAAAAAATCTTGGCTGATTTAGCTCAGCAAAATGAAAGTTGAGAGGAGATCTGATTGTGCTCTATAAATTGGGGTGGGAGGGAACACCAGGGAGGGAGAAGAGCTGTTTAAGCTAGAGGAAAACAGACTGCACAAGAACAAATGGGAATAAACTGAGGCAAGCAACTAGAAGATTTCTAAGAGGGCGTGAGGTTCTGAAACAGCCTCCCAGTATGAGTAATGGCAGGAAACAACCTCACTAGTTTGAAGGCGGAGCTCCATAAGTTTATGTACAGGATTATACAACAAGGAGGACTGCAGGAGCAGGGGACTTGATGACCCAGAAGGTTCTACCAGTCCTATGTCCCTATCAGAATTAGCCTCTGGCAAAGATCAATAAAGATTCACCCCAAAAAGATCAATTTCACACTCCTTTGTGCTGGTCATGGCAAAGGAGCACTGTAGATCTTCTCTACTGTTGGGGTCAGTGGCCAAAGCCTCAGCACTTATTGGGAGCAGGATCCTGCATCAAAGTACAGCTAAATGAGCTGTTTGGTGGAAAGAGGGGGAATCGTAAATACTGTCAGTAGCTTCACTTTGTTTTATTGATTTACACCATGTAATGGGAGGACTCAAATTGAATCATGCACACAGGCGTCATGTCCCATTCACAGCAGAGCAACCGGTTTTAATAAGAAGAATATTGCAATGCCCAGCTCCAGGGATTGCGTCTCCTCACCTGCTGTGAGGCAGGGAGCTGAGCTGATTGCAGTGGTGGGCACAGGTGCATCCGGAACTCGCAGGGCCCGATGAAGTGAATCTAGTACCCGTAAGCAAGAAGGGGATTGGAGAGAACTAGCTAAGGACACGTGCAGTGTGGGTTGGTACTAGACAGGTTTCCCCCCTACACACACACAAAATGCCTCTGGAAAAACAGGCACTTGTCCTCTCGTGGGATCCCTAAGTGCACCATGAGCCAAGCCTGCTACTCCGGCTCTGCTGGAGCATCTCCGATCTGACCTGATGCACCTCTTTGCTATTCCAGACCTGCGTTCCCACACACCTGCACAAATGCATCCAGACCCTGACTGGACTGGCCCATTGCCGTTCAAATCTCAGCCACCACAAAGCTCCGCCAGTGGATCTCAGTCCAGACATGCCATCCCTCCTCCCCCGCTATTGCAATCCGCAGCCCTCATGCTGCCCTGACAATGCACCTCCATCCTAGCCACGCACCTGGATGATAGTGAACATCAGGGATCATGCTGCTATGCTGAGGCTGACAGAGCTCCTGATGTTAGCAACAAGACTCCCGTTGCATTCTCTCCTGTAACAACAGGCATCATTGCGGAGGCCTTCAGCTGTAGAGTTGAGCGTCTTCCCTAGGAACCGAGCAGCCAAGGAGGTTCTGAAACTCTCCAGGCCACATGGAACAGAACTAAAGCTGGTTCCAAATGCCCTTGAAAAATCTGTAATCAAAACTAGCATGGGCCCATGACATGACATGAGAAAGGCCGTGTGTTTCTCATATCCATAAATGGCATACCCTATATTTTCTATATATTTTGTGTGTGGTGGCTTTAGCATATTTGAAAGGCACCACTTTTACATTAGTTCCTATGAAAATCAATGGTTGAACTCATCTCAAGCTGTTGTAACTTTCCTACTCAGATCTGAACCTTAGAGTTCAGAACATGAGAAGCTAGCATGAAACCTCCAAACTTAATTACCAGCTTGGATCTGATATTGCTGCCACCATCCAGAAAATTCCAGGGTCTGGCTCACTCTGGTCTCCCCAAAACCTTCCCTGGGGGGACCCCAAGACTCAGATGCCCTGAGTCTCACCACAAAGGGAAATAACCCACTTCCCTTCCCCCTCTTTACCTCCTCCCAGATTTCCCTGCCAGGGGTATTCTAGGATATTCCCTGCTTCAAGTCCTTGAAACACAAGTACCGAGAGATCAAATCTCTCTCTCCCCTCACCCAGAGGGTATGCAAAGTCAGGCTTAGTAAATCTAACACAAAGAAATTTTCTCTTCCCCGCTGTCTTCTTCCTCCCACCAATTCCCTGGTGAGCTGCAGACTCAATTCCCTTGAGCCCCCACTAAAAAAAAAATCTAACAGGTCTTAAAAAGAAAGCTTTATATAAAAAGAAAGAAAAAAGACATAAAATAGGTCTCTGTATCAAGGTGACAATGTACAGGGTCAATTGCTTAAAAAAAATGAATAAACAGCCTTATCCAAAAAGAATACAATTTAACACATTCCAGCAACTACACACATGTAAATACAAAAGAAAACAATATAAACCTATTGTCTTACTATCCTTGTACTTACAACTTGGAAACAGAAGGTTAGAAAGCCTGGAGATAGCGAGATCACTCTCAGAACCGAGAAAGAGAACAGACCAAGAACAAAGGACTCACACCAAAAACTTCCCTCCGCCCAGATTTGAAAAAGTCTTGTTTCCTGATTGGTCCTCCGGTCAGGTGTTTCAGGTTACTGTTTGTTAACCCTTTTATAGGTGAAAGAGACATTAACCCTTAGCTATCTGTTTCTGACACAAGCCAATCTGTAAAAATACACAGCACTTCTGTCTTGTTTATTTAGATCGCAAGCTCTTCAGAGCAGGAACTCTCACTGTGCATTTGTACAGCACCTAGCCTGATAGGGGCCCAAGTTCAATTCAGGAAAGACAGGGAGACTTATGGTGAAATCACAAGAGCTGGCAGCACCTGGCACACAACTAAACATGGGGAGCATGTGTTTCTTCTGCGTCTGGAAAAAAAACTATTTTCATGAAAACATATCCACTTAGAACAAACTAGGCCGGAAATTCTGAATATCTTACATTAAAACAGTAATTGTTTTCCCCTGCTTGTTGGTCCCTCTCTAGAATACACCAGTATGACAGTGCAGGCAGCACCTGCTGCTAGCTCCCTGATCACCTTAAAATCCCAGTGCTTGATTTATTTATAGATGTTTAATTTTGTCTACATCTAGATTCTGCCTGGCCGGTGGACCACAGGGATCTGACTCTGGCACCAAGCTGTAGCTCATTGGATAAAGGTGGGATTGGAGGAGCTGTCTTACCCTTCCCTCTGTGCCCCTCAAGGGTTAAAATCCTGTACTGAAGAGGAGCTTTACGTGATCCAAGCACTCCCTCTCTGATTTAACACCAAACACTTTAAAAATTGCTCTGCCTCGTCAATCATTTCTGCTCAGAAACACCCGACAATGCTCTGTTGAGGTAGAGAGAGCTTGCATGCCTCGCCCAAGCTATTCAAGGCAGTGGCAAAGCCAACCCTGACTTCCAGTTCTCCACTCTCACTAACAGACTTAAACCAATCTTTCCTGGTCGTTTGGTCTTTTGCCATCAGCAGTTCACCTATTCCATTAGAATCATAGAATATCAGGGTTGGAAGGGACCTCAGGAGGTCATCTAGTCCAACTCCCTGCTCAAAGCAGGACCAGTTCCCAACTAAATCATCCCAGCCAGGGCTTTGTCAAGCCTGACTTTAAAAACTTCTAAGGAAGGATATTCTACCACCTCCCTAGGTAACGCATTCCAGTACTTCACCACCCTCCTAGTGAAAAAGTTTTTCCTAATATCCAACCTAAACCTCCCGTACTGCAACTTGAGACCATTGCTCCTTGTTCTGTCATCTGGTACCACTGAGAACAGTCTAGATCAATCTTCTAGGTGGAACCCCCTTTAAGATAGTTGAAAGCAGCTATCAAATCCCCCTTCATTCTTCTCTTCTGAAGATTAAATAATTCCAGTTCCCTCAGCCTCTCCTCATAAGTCAAGTGCTCCAACCTCCTAATCATTTTTGTTGCCCTCTGCTGGATTCTTTCCAATTTTTCCACATCCTTTTTGTAGTGTGGGATCCAAAACTGGACACAGTACTCCAGATGGTCCCTATCTCTGCTAGACCACTGAGGAGAAGGAGGGGCTCTGAATGAGAGAATGATCCCCAGCCCCGACCTCCTCCCTCCATATACACACATAAATTCTGGGTTGGACCCTAGATTGTCTGGATCCAAGTTTTTTCATGCTCTGTGTTTTCTGTCTCCTGAGGGATGCAGTAATTCCCATCACTTTATTTCTGCCCCCTCTGCCAATTGTTTCCCAACAAGGAAACCAATCAAAAACCTGTAAGTGGATCTCTCCAGTGGTTATGATACCAATTACAAAGAGTTAGCCATCCAAATGGCCAAGCAAAATGGAGCAATGAGAAGTAATTTAAACCCTGCTGGTGTCTTTCCTTCCAAACACAGACTGCAGAGCTGCAGCAAAACTCAGTGCTATCACATTAGTTTTCTCCCAGGAACGCTGGAGAAAGCCCTTTCCAGACAGAGGTGTGTATGGTTTAATTGCAAGAACACTTTGTACTTATTCTAGCTCAGGGGTTCTCAAACTGGGGGGCAGGACCCCTTTGGGGTCACAGGGTTATTCCATGGGGGGTCATGAGCTGTCAATCTCCACCTCAAACTCTGCTTTGCCTCCAGCATGTACAATGGTGTTAAATATATAAACAAGTGTTTTTAATTTATAAGGGGGGTCACACTCAGAGGCTTGCTATGTGAAAGGGCTCACCAGTACAATAGTTTGAGAACCACTGTTCTAGCTCCTATCATATGAGGAGCTAAAAAAAACAATCCCCAATTTTCATATCAGAAAACAGACCAGGGAGGTGAAGTGACTTTGCCAAAGGTCACAGAGCAAATCAATGACAGAATCAAGAAGAGAGCTCAGGTCTCCTGGATCTCAGTCCCATCCCTGGATCCTGCAGTCTCCCCAGAGCTTGAGAAAGGTTTGCTGAAGTCAAGATACCCAAGGGCCATCATAGGCTAGTTTCAAGCCAAGAGGGCCACATTGGCACTTGACTGGAAGCTATAAGATTCTGGATGATTTCTCATGAACACAGGTAAAACCTGAGGCTCAAACTCAGCTTTCAAACTGCAGCTCAGAGATTGCAAATCTCCTACAAAATGGAAACTAAACTAGGGTGACCAGTCAGCAAATGTGAAAAATCGGGACAGAGGGTGGGGGGTAATAGGAGCCTATATAAGAAAAAGACCCTGAAATTGAGACATCTGGTCACTCTAAACTAAACAAACCTGCAAACCAACCATGACTGGCTTTGGTGAGCTCTCAGCAGCTTCCTGCTTCTGTCTGGTCTGTGTAGGCTGGACTATGTCCTCCTCTAGAGAACTGCGGCTAGTTACACAAGTTGGTCTTTTTAACTCCCTCTCCCAACTGAGCTGTTCTCCATTGGATGGGCAAGCACAGAATATTCTTCTCCCCCAGGAAGTCCTGCAAGAGCCCCAATCACCATGGCCAATCAGGGATTCACCGTCACCCTTAAGAGTCCTGAAAATGCTAAATGATCAGGTACTTTCCCAACCCTGTTGGTCAGAAAGGGTGATCCTTCCACGCCACCTTGGGTTGACACCCTGCTCCGGTGCCCTGTTCCATTTTCCCTCTTGACATTTGCTGAGAAGCCCCGGTAGGTGAGAACGGAATTTACCCTGTGTTTCCACATCACGCTTCCCCTTGAAATACCAGCACTGGAAGGAATGAAGCTGTCACTTTTTGTATTTTCAGTTTTTCAAACCTTATATTTCATTTTACCACCAGAGGCTGAAAAGGCCAGAGCAGGGAGCACAAAATCAATACTCTGCAGGAAGACAGAAGATTTGCTTCTATTCTTCTTCTCTGATGTCGGGTACCCAGGGAACATCGCCGCAAACAAGGTTTCGGGCGATTGTCTTCCTGCTAATGACAAGTCGTCCCTGGTTCCTCTACACCAGTGGCTAGATAGAGGGCTGCTTGCTATAGAGGAGCTGGAAAGGAACTGCTCCTCAGAAATGTTCTTTGGCACTGTCTTTCCTGAAAAGCATTAAAAAATCCCAGACCTGGTTGGCTGGGCTGGGTATTGCCTTATAACAAGATCACTTTGTAAGCTACTGGCCTTGTGTGTGCATGTGATGCTGTCCTCTACAGGCTGGTCCAGAGAGAGGATAAGGGACCTTCCACTGCTAGCAGCTAAAAGAGCTCTCCTTTAGCTCAAGGGAGAGAGACCTTGGAACTGAAATGCCAGAGTTCTAGTCCCCTGTGGGATCTGGAGGCCATATGTCAGCAATGGAAGGTTTGGCTGGCTGCTGGGACAGAAGCCAAACTTCCCCTCTTTATGCACAAAACCTATCAAACAGCAGCCTCAGGTGTTAGCCCAAGGGACAGTCTTTCTGCAGAAGCTTTAGGAAATCCAAGCAATGGAAGATACTTGCCAAGGGAGCATTAGGGGAGCAGAGAACGAAACCAGATAACAGATATTTTGCTTTTCCAGCTTGCCCATCACCATGAGCTGTGCAAACAAGTTTAAAGGCACAGAGGCTGAGCGTATGAGGCCGATGACAGAGTTGACAAACTGAAGTCCTGAGGAGAGGGATGAGGAGATGGCTGGTATTAGCCAAATCCATGACCTTATCCTACAGGGATCAGCCACGGCACTGTGATGTCCCCATAAATCAGGAGGAAGGGATGAGCACAGAGCACCGGTGTTGCAGTCTCAGTGCTGCAGTCATAAATCAAGACCTAATTCAATCTTGCGAGATGCTTCATTTGATTAATTTGTCAGCATTTTCCACTTCATCTGTAGCTGCTACCCCTCCTTGTCTCTTCTCTCCCTCCTGTTCTCAATGCACCAATCGCATCCAGACCAGATCACGCAGAGACCTTAAGCTGGGAGAACAACACATTCCCATCAGACTTGACACAGGAAGGTTGGGAGCTGTGGCCAAGACCCCAGGAACTGTTGCAGAGAGATAATCCAACCACTGCATTGATTGGTGTTACCAGTGGTCCAACCACCAAGAGATTTGACTGACCCTGGCTCAAGAGCCCATGACCATGAGCAAAACAAGGCACTGGATGTTCCCACAAAGCTTCCCCAGATAATCCTTCCCTTCTCCCATGTCTTAATGAAATGATGTTCAGCCTGCTAGATTCCTCAGTTACCATCAGAAAGCCCAGGTTGGTGGCTGGCACGGCCAATGACTCATTGGGGAAATCTGTTTGATTATGGGGGCATTTTCCTTGCCCTCACCACTTAAAACAGTGCACCAGTCCTTCATCTTCAAGGCCCTGAACAGTCTAGCTCCTGCCTCTCTCTCTGCTCTTGCCAAATGACTAATGTCCCCTTTTCGAACTTCCTCCACTCTCACGGACAGGCCTTGTTCCACCCAGCTCTATAACTGGGATGTGTCCCCAGTTCTCAATTATATTTCTTTTAAAATGGGTTCATCTTTCACGAGGATCCCTTGTGCTCTCCTCAGAGAGCTGCCAAACCAGACAACATAGAATCTTGACTAAGTTCCAAGGCGCACAAACTCAGGGAACTAACATGACATACACAAGCTAAGGTGACGCTGGTCAACCACAGCCTCATACCCTCCCTCCCTGTGTTTCCATAATGCCTACCTAGAAAATGAGCTCTCGGAGGCAGGGACTTTCACCTCTCTATAAAGTGTTTAGCATGCTTGCTATCACCACACAAATAACAAACAACAACGACATCTGCAAATAAGTCTAGACATGGTCATGAAATAACCTGCAGGTTCCTCAACCTACAGTGAAAGCTTGTGAGTGAAAAGCATTAACAGAAGTGGGCCAGTCTGGATTTCACGGCTCATCTCTCTCTGAGCAATGGAGAGGGAGATCAGTAAGGTGGAATGAGGAGAAAAGCAAGGCACAGGAGGGGCAGACAACTTTGCTTAACTCTCCTCTCTTGCACGGGATCCCAGCGAGACAATATCAAGGGCCAATCACTCTGAAATTGGTTGTGCCCTCTGGCCTTCATCTCATCCAAGCCTTCCCCAAGGAGGTGAGATACAGAGGTGGAGTCACCGCTATCTGGGATCAGAGCAAGCATCTGGTGACCTTGATAGGTATGCTATAATCTTTGAAAGAGCCACCTGCTTGTGACCTTGGGCAAATCACTTGGCTCACACTCTTTTATGGCTCAGTCAACCCAGCTGGAAAATTGAGTGACTATTAAAATAAAAAATAAGAACAGACCTCACTGAAAAAACAGATGCTGCATCTGAGCCTAGATTTCCTGGGGAAAGAAATTACCGAACTAAATGAACATAGAAAAAAAAACAACCTGAAACTGCCATGCTAGGATTCCCTGCTGCATTTCCTAATAACGAGATTTTAATTAAGAAAGTGAGTAGTCAGATGCATTAACTGGAAGCTCAAGGCTGAGGGAGTGCTGAATGTAACGCCCGCAATGAACTCCAGCAGCCTCGGACCGAACCACTCTAAAGACACACACGTCAAAGGACTGAATTAAAGATTCAGATCACTTACTGCAGCATTCATTTATTTAGTCAAGAAGTAAAAGAGACAGAGCAAGTGGTGTTTGGGCCATCTGGCCTTTGCCAAAATGCTTCTCTGCTTGTGCTCTCCCTTCCCTGGCACTAAATTAGCAAGACCTGCAGGAAGCAATGACATCTTTAATTCAGTGCTGTAGATTCCAGGAGACATGTTTTGAGCTTGGTTTCACTGTGGGATGTTCCATAACACACTTCCACCAGACCAGAAGTTCAGAAACTAAAGGCACTGATGCATGGGCCCTGCCTGATACCTGAAAGCTAAACTAAGGACTGGACAGATTCTCCTTAAGTTCACAGACCTCCAGCATCTAAGGATGAATCTGGATTTTATTTCAGGTGAGCATTAAATGCCACTGATTATTTACCCTTCATAGACACCAAAATCAAGTTCACATTCTCTTCTCCCAGGGACTGCAGCCTGAGTAATCTTAGATACTCAGATTAGATTTGAACAGTCTCTAGATGACCTAAATGAGGTTAGATTTGGATAGGATTATGGAGTGGTAAAATAAACCTGCCAGTGAAATATATCCCGGTTTCTTCCCCTCCAGGATGCTGCACTCAGAATCTATGCAGGTAGACACCGAACTCCAATTTAAATTATTCTCCCAGGAGCTGTCAAAGAAAGCAGGTGAGATTTCTCCTCCTCCTAATCCTCTGGATTTAATAGACCAAGCAATACTTTGCCTCTCACTGACACTGGTAGGGCCTCCCAGAGTGAGATTTTCCAAATGCTCAGTATTGGCCCCACTCTGCTCCCAGGGGAGTCCGGAGGCAGTTTTAACCATAGACTCCCACATGAGCAAAGCGAGGCCAGCACAGACCGCTTTTGAAAAGTGAGACAAGACTGAGCCAGCCTGAGACAGACTGGCTTGCAATTCCATGCCCAGGCAGAGCAGATTCTTCCCTCGCTGTGCAGATTCGAGTAGAGAGCTGCAAGTGGCCTTTTTGGCTTGTTTACCCCCCTTCCTGAAGGCGCTAGTGGAACAGAGACCAAACATTGCCATGAGGGAAAATACCCAGCACTTCACTGCAATCCATAAGTAGATATGGGCAGCCTGCTGGCAGTGCGCTCCCAGGATGGCTATGCCTGACAGACGGTGCCATAGGTGCCTTGAAAGGAGAATGAAAGGGCATCACACAGGAAGACTGTCCAGCAGTTGGGTGCTCCTGCCTGGCACTGAAATCCTGTCCCTCACAGCTCAAAATGCACTTGACAGATCAACCCACGCTTGCCGTACTCGGCACTGCTAGGGGACAGACAGGGAGTGATGCACTGTGAGGTGTAGAGTCCCATTCAGAATAAGCTCACTTTCAAAATAAACTTCTCTGGTTTCCTCGGGACACTGGGTCCCTTGACTCAGCACAAGCAGAGTCCTGCAAAAGAGAGGCCCAGTGCAGGGAAATACATCCCAGCTTGTTCCTAGCTGGGGTCTAGGACGTGTACCGAAATTCTGACTTGCACCAGGAAGGGCTGCTGGCCTGTGTATGAACCTGGCTGCTGCAGATGGAAGGGGGATGAACGAGTTTCTGTTGGTCAAAGCACAGACGTGGACTTTCAGTATAGATGTACCCTGATCTCACATCTCCCCCAGCTCCTTCGCTGCTCGGTGTCGGGCTGAATATTGGCTCTGTGCGCAATTCACAGAGCCAGGGGACAAGGATCTAGCTGTTAGAGCAGCTAACACAGGCATGTCTGTACCACTCCCATCTGCATTCCTCAGCCCCTCCTCTACTGCCCCCTCTGCCCTCACCAGAAGCCGAGAGGTTTAAGTAGGTTGTAAAGAGGGCAAAGCAAGCAGGATTTTAGTGTGGCTGGGAGACGAGATGTAGGAGCATCACAACGGGAACAAGAGGAGGTGAGGCAAACAGGCCCCTCAGGCATGCGAGAGTTGTGTGTGTACATAGTACACACACTCTGTTATACTGCAGTTGGGGGGACAGCTCCGGAGCAGACCAAGAAAGGCTAACATTTGATGCCATGAGGGAGCCCTGAAGAGATGCTCCCAGTGACTGACATTTCCTCCCTCCCTTCTCCAATCAGTACATCTCCGCTCCTTTGTTCACTAGTTCAAAGTGAAGAGGAACTCAGCTCCTACTCCTTCCAACTGCCAGGTTGCAGCATGACACCCATGTGCCTCAGCTCATTGCAAGCACTGTGCTAGGGACTCCCACAAGCCTCTCCTCCCTCCACGTGCCAAGACTCCCCTCCCTCTGGGCACTGTGCTGTGATTCAGATCTTACTTCCGATGGGGAGTGTGCCCTCCGGGCACTTTTCCAGATGAAATGCCACTCAATGTATTGGTATCTGCAGCGGCAGCTTACAAGGGCTGGAGCTATTTCAGAGCATCTTCACTGGGAGCAGGTGTTTACAGAGAACTATCCATAATGACTCCAAGATCTCTTTCTTGAGTGGTAACAGCTAATATAGACCCCATCATTCTCTATGTGTAAGCTGGGATAATTTTTTCCAAAGCAGCATTAATCAATACTTAAGTTCATTTGCCATTCTGTCACCCAGGTTAGTGAGATCCCTTTGTAACTCTTCACAGTCAGCTTTGGGCCTAACTATCTTGAGTAATTTTGCATCGTCTGCACATTTTGCCACCTCGCTGTTTATCCCCTTTTCCGGATCATTTATGATTATGTTGAACAGCACAGGTCCCAGTACAGATCCTTGGGGGACCCAGATATTTACCTCTCTCCATTATGAAAACTGACCATTATTCCTACCCTTTGTTTTAATCAGTTACTGAGACAAAGACCTTCCTTCTTATCCTGTGACTGCTTAGTTTGGATAAGAATCTTTGATTAGGGACTTTGTCAAAAGCTTTCTGAAAGTCTAAGTACATTATATCAAGTGGATCACCCTTGTCTTCATCTCTCGCACATTCTCTCTGGTAAGACCGATGCAAAGAATTCATGTAACTAGTCCACAATAGCCTTGTCTTCCTTGAGTGCTTCTTAGGCACCTTGATTGACCAGTGGCCCACTCCACTAGCTGCTTAGCAGGCTTCCTGCTTCTGATGTACTTAAAATAATTCCTGCTCATTTTGTGTCTTTAGATAGTTGCTCTTTAAATTCTTTCTTGGCCTGCCTTATTATACTTTGACACTTGTCTTGCCAGAGTTTATGTTCCTTTATCTTCTCTTCATAGTATTCTACTGTTCAGCAACTGTGTCATTTCTCTCTCTCTCCCTCTGTTTGCTTTTTTTTTGGGAGGGTGGGGGGCAGAGGAAGGTTATACATTTAGTTTGATGTTCTATTAAAGGTGTTTTTAAAAAGTCTCCATGCAGTTTGCAGGCATTTCATCCTTGTGACTGTTAAATTTAATGTCTATTTTACTGGCTTCCTCATTTTTGCGTAGTTCTCCTTTTTGAAATCAAATGCTACTGTGGGGGGTTTCTTTGGCATTTTCCCCCTCTTCAATCGTGTTAATTTTAATTACATTATGGTTACTATTACCCTGCAAGTGAGCTATATTCAACTCTTGTACCAGATCCTGTGTTCCACTTAGGACTAAATCAAGAATTCTCTCCCTTTGTGGATTCCAGGACAATCTGCTCAAAGAAGCAGTCATTTATGGTGTCTAGAAATTGTATCTCCGCATCCCTCCCTGAGGTGACATATATCCAGTCAATATGAAGATTGCTGAAATCCCCCATTATTGCATTTTCCACCTTTGTAGCCTCTCTAATCTCCCTGAGCATTTTACTGTCACCATCACCATCCTGGTCACGTGGTTAGCAGTATGTTTTACTGCTGTACTCTTATTGGTCAAGCATGGAATTTCTAGCCATAGAAATTCTATGGCACAGTTTGACTCATTGAAGAATTTGCACTTTGACTCTATGCTCTCTTTTGCATACGGTGCCACTCCCCCATCCAGCACAACCTGCTCTGCCATTGCTGTATATTTTGTAGCTTGGTATTATTACTATGTCCTATTGTGTTTCCTCATTCCATCAAGTTTCCATGATGCTTGTTATATCAATATTCTCATTTAATACCAGGCACTCCAGTTCACCCATCTTAGTATCTAGATTTCTAGCATTTGTATATAAGCACTAGTACAATTTGTCAATATTCAGTTGCTTGTCATCACGTATTATATTTAAATGGGACTCTTTGAGTTTGATTGATGCCTACTACCAGTCCCAACTACCGTTCCAGTATGAACCAGAGAATACAAATTACCTCATCTACTTTCTACATAAAGACTAGAAAACCATCTGTATCCACCTATTCATCATTTTCATGCAGCTATGCAGCAACAGGCCTGGTACATATATATATATATCCATGCTGCTCAAATGTACCCAGATAACAAATTCGACACAGATACCTGACTCCCACAGTTGTTGAAATGCAATGAGACAAAATTGCAGAACACACATGACATTCTCATGTGTAGTCAGTGATGTGTACATAAGAACGGCTATACTGGGTCAGATCAAAGGTCCATCTAGCCCAGTATCTTGTCTTCCAGCAGTGGCCAATGCCAGGTGCCCCAGAGGTAATGAACAGAGCAGGTAATCATCAAGTGATAAATCCCCTGTCACTCATTCCCAGCTTCTGGCTAAGGACACCATAAATGTTTATGATATCCCCATATCCCCATTACAGAGACATAAGGCTTAGACATGGGGTAAGATTTCAGGTTTTTCCAGACACTTAACTCTACATTTCTTGCCTTTCATATACATATATACACACACATCAATCTTGGTTAAAAACAGTTACATTTGAAAAGGGCAAATAATTCCCAACTCAAACTTGCAATAAACAGAAAATACAGATGAAAGCCATAGACCAATATACATCACCTTCTCACACATGCACAATGAACACTTCTCACCAAGATGTAGCATCCCTACCACAAGCCAAATAAACAGACCATCCCCAGTCACTGGTTACAAATCAGCTTAAGTAAAACCAATTTCAAAGTGTCTACACCACAGGGGGTTGCACCGTTTTAGCTATATTGGTTTGTAAACTTGTTTTACTAAATGGGGGAGCAAATTGTTATACATCTATAGATTCCATGGCCAGAAGGGACCACACTCTGATCCTCTAGTCCAGTGTTTTTCAGTCTGTGGGTCGCGACCCAGTACTGGGTCACTGCATGTAAGGCACTGGGTTGCGGCAGCTCTGGTCAGCACCGCCAACCAGGACATTAAAAGTCCCATTGGTGGCGCTGCCCGCTATGGCAGGCTACTGCCTATCTGTTCCGACACTATGCTGTGCCCCGGAAGTGGCCAGCGGCGGATCCGGCTTCTACGCAGTGGGGCCACGGGGCTCCGCGCGCTGCCCCTGCCACGAGCACTGGCTCCGCACTCCCATTAGTCAGAAACTGGCCAATGGGAATGGCGGGGGGTGTCTGCTGGTGAGAGTCATGTGGAGACACTTATGCGCCTTCGCCTAGGAGCCAGACCTGCTGCTGGCTGCTTCTGGGGTGCAGCGCTCTGTTCTGTTCAACCTTCCCTTGCAAGAAAAATCTCTTCTGCTACCAAACCATTAACGCTAAGCTGGAGTTATGGCTACATAAACATCAAGGGCAGAATGGATCAGGGTTCCATAGGTGGCACAATTTATACTAAAAGCTCAGCTGGGGTCAAGACAGACCTGTTGCCAGGGGTCAGGGCCTGCAGTCTCTTGGTAACCCAACAAGTGCAGCTGGCCTGCAGCAGGCTACCTGACTGACTGCCCCACTTGACTGGTCAGGCAGGGCAGCTGGCTGCCTTTTAAGACCAGCAGCAGCTCTCCGGCTGCTCAATGTGTACTTGCCTTTATTCCAGTCCCTGCTCCAACCGATTCCAGCGCCTGCTCCTGTACTGCTTGTTACGGAGTGTGGGGGAGTCCAGCCCTGCACCCCTCTTCCTGGGACCCACAGTGACTCTCGGCCAACCAGTAAAACAGAAGGTTTATTGGACAACAGGAACACAGGTTATAGCAGGGCTTGCAGGCAGTCAGGACCCCTCCATCGAGTCCTTCTGGGCTTTCAGGCTGCTTGGATCCTAGCTGGATACCCTGAATTCTGCCCATCCAGCCCCAAGCCCAAACTCAAACTGCTTCTCTCTTGCCACTCCCTTCCTTTGTCCCCTTCCCGGGCAAAGGTGTTGACCTTTCCCCTCCCTTACCTAGCTCAGGTTACAGCCCCTGTCATCGTCCATTCCCTAAAGTCCTCCCCTGCTCTCCCACTCCCCACACAGACAGTCCCTACTGCATCACATCTCTCCCCCCTTCGAGACTGAACTGAGCACAGTAACTCTGCCCAGTGACCTGGGGAAGTTCAGGGCCCCTCTCCGGGACAACGCATCCGCTGTCAGGTTGGCACTTCCCTTCACATGGACCACGTCCATGTCATAGTCCTGCAGGAGCAAGCTCCACCTCAGGAGCTTGGCGTTGGCTCCTTTCATCTCGTGCAGCCAGGTCAAGGGAGAGTGGTCGGTGTACACGGTGAAGTGTCGCCCAAAGAGATATGGCTCTAGCTTCTTAAGGGCCCACACCATGGCCAGGCATTCCTTCTCGATGGCCACGTAGCTTTGTTCCCGAGGATAGCAGCTTCTTACTCAGGTACACGATGGGGTGTCTCTCCCCCTTTTCATCCTCCTGCATTAACACCGCCCCCAGTTCCGTGTCTGAGGCATCGGTGAACACCATAAAGGGTTTGTCAAAATCTGGGTTTGCCAGAACTAGGCCGCTAACCAGAGCCTCCTTCAGCGCCCGGAAAGCCTCCTGGCACTGCTCAGTCCAGATCACCTTGTCTGGCTTCCCCTTTTTGCACAGTTCAGTGATGGGGCCGGCTATGGCACTAAAGTGGGGCATGAACCTTCGATAGTACCCCGCCATCCCAATAAAGGCCTGGACCTGCTTTTTGGTTTGGGGAGCAGGCCAGTCTCTGATCACCTCCACCTTGGCTGGTTCCGGCTTCAGGCAGCCGCTTCCCACCCGATGGCCCAGGTAAGATACTTCAGCCATCCCCACCTTGCACTTCTCAGCCTTTACTGTTAACCCAGCCTTTCGGAGTCGGTCCAGGACTTGTTTAACCTGGGACATGTGGTCCTCCCAGGTCTGGCTGAAGACGCAGATGTCGTCAATATACGCCACGGCAAAACTCTCCATCCCCCTCAGTAGCTGATCCACCAGGCGCTGGAAAGTGGCCGGTGCTCCCTTGAGGCCGAAGGGCAGGGTCAGAAACTCATAGAGCCCCAGAGGGGTGATAAAGGCCGATTTCAGCCTGGCATCTGCGTCCAGCGGCACTTGCCAGTAGCCTTTGGTAAGATCCATAGTGGTGAGGTACCGAGCACCTCCCAGCTTGTCTAGGAGCTCGTCAGGCCTGGGCATGGGGTAGGCATCAGATACGGTGATGGCATTGAGCTTTCGATAGTCCACACAGAACCAGATTGACCCATCCTTCTTGGGAACCAGCACCACTGGCGAGGCCCAAGGGCTGGAAGACGGCTGGATCACCCCCAAAGCCAGCATGTCCCTGACCTCTCTTTCAAGATCCTGGGCAGTTTTACCAGTGACTCGAAAAGGGGAGCATCTTATAGGGGGATGTGACCCGGTCTCCACTCGGTGGACAGTCAAATTAGTGCGTCCAGGCTGGTTGGAAAACAGCTGTCGGTATACATGCAGCACCCCCCTGATCTCAGCGTGCTGGCCCGGGGTCAGTTGATCAGAGAGGGGAATCGCCTCCAGGGGGGAACCCGCTTTTGTCCCAGGGAAAAGATCTACTAAGCGGTCAACTCCCTGCCCCTCCCAATGTCTACACACGGCCAACACCACATTCCCCCTGTCATAGTATGGTTTCATCATGTTCACATGGTACACCCGACGGTGATGTGCCCGGTTTGACAGCTCCACCACATAGTTTACCTCATTCAGTTGCTTGATAACCTTGAAGGTCCCTTCCCAGGCAGCCTGGAGTTTGTTTCTCCTCACGGGGGATGAGAACCATCACCTGATCCCCGGTGGCGAAGGCACGGGCCCGTGCCGTGCGGTCATACCAGACCTTCTGCCTCCTCTGGGCTCGGGCCAGATTCTCCCTGGCCAGGCCCATGAGCTCGGCCAGTCTTTCCCGGAAGGTCAGGACATACTCCACCACTGACTCTCCCTCGGGAGCGGCCTTCCCCTCCCATTCATCCCTCATCAGGTCTAGGTGCCCCCTTACCCGCCTTCCATACAACAGTTCGAAAGGCGAAAACCCGGTAGATTCCTGGGGTACCTCCCTGTACGCGAACAGCAGGTGAGGTAAGTACTTGTCCCAATCCTGCGGGTGCTGGTTCATAAATATTTTTAGCATCATCTTCAGCATCCCGTTGAACCTTTCTACCAGCCCGTTGGACTGGGGGTGATACGCTGAGGCCCAGTTGTGCTGGACCCTACATTTCTGCCATAAGGACCGGAGCAGGGCCGACATGAAGTTGGACCCCTGGTCCGTTAAGACCTCCTTGGGGAACCCCACCCGGCTGAAAATTGTCAGCAGCGCATCTGCCACTGTGTCTGCTTCGATAGAGGACAAGGCCACCGCCTCGGGGTAGCGAGTGGCAAAATCCACCACCACCAGGATGTATTTCTTCCCCGACCGGGTCGTCTTGCTGAGGCATCCCACTATGTCCATGGCCACCTTCTGGAAAGGTTCTTCTATGATGGGTAAAGGCCTCAAAGCCGCTTTCCCCTTGTCCCGGGCCTTCCCCACCCTCTGGCAGGGGTCACAGGATTGGCAGTACTGTCGGATATGGGTAAAGACCCCAGGCCAGTAAAAGTTCTGTAGCAGCCTCTGCCTGGTGCGCCGGATTCCCTGGTACCCTGCGAGAGGGATGTCATGGGCCAGGTACAGCAGCTTGTGACGAAACTTCTGGGGAACCACCAGCTGCCTCCTGATCCCCCATGACTCTACTTCCCCTGGGGGAGCCCATTCTTGGTACAGGAACCCCTTCTCCCACAGGAACCTCTCCTTGCAACCTCTCCTCATGGTCTGTACCGCACTAAGGTCAGCCCGGTCCCTGGGCTTCCGCAAGGAGGGATCTTTCTGCAACTCGGCCTGGAACTCAGCAGCTGGGACAGGGATGGGGACCGGCTCTCTCTTGCTGGCTGGGTCTGAGGCCGCAGCCTCTCTGAACCGTGCCCCTGGGTGTTCCCCGCTTCCTGGGTTAGGGTCCTGCACCTCGGGTTGAGTACCTTCCCCGTTGTCGGGGAGCAGTGTCCTTTGCCGACTCTGACTACGAGTCACGACCAGGGCACTCTGGGTGTTACTAGGCCAGTCCTCGAGGTCCCCTCCCATTAACACGTCAGTGGGCAAATATCGGTGTACCCCCACATCCTTGGGGCCCTCCTTGGCCCCCCATTTCAGGTGTACCCTTGCCACAGGCACCTTGAATGGGGTCCCGCCCACGCCCATCAGGGTCAGGTAGGTGTCGGGCACCATCCGATCTGAGGCCACCACCTCGGGCCGGGCCAGCGTCACCTCTGCGCCCGTGTCCCAGTACCCAGTGACCTTCCTCCCATTTACCTCCAGGGAAACAATGCATTCTTTCCGGAGGGGCAGCCCTGCGCCCACCCGGTAAACCAAAAACCCGGAGCCTGGAGCATCCACAGGTGGTATGTTGCCAGCCCCCCTTTCCTGGGAATGTAGCCTCTCCTCCGATTGGGTTTTTACCCAGTCCACCCTCTGCGGGTTGGGTCTGCTTGGTCTGTCCCTGAGCTTGGGGCACTGGGGCCCGTATGTGACCTCGTTGGCCACAGCGATAGCAGCCCATATCTCGTGGGTCCCCTTGAGTGGGTCGGAGGGACCTGCTGCTGGATGTTCCCCTTTTGGGGGGGTTCTCCATAGGCCCCCTTTGGGAGGTCCCATGATGACTCTCTCTCTGCGCTGAGGCAGGCTTGCTCCTTCGAGACTCCTCCCTGCCATCCCCTGCCCGACTGTCCACAAATTGGTCGGCCAGCTGGCCTGCGTGCTGTGGGTTCTCCGGCTTCTGGTCCATCAACCACAGCCTCAAGTCGGACGGGCACTGCTCGTACAGATGCTCCAGTATGAATAGGTCAAGCAGGTCCTCTTTAGTTTGGGCCCCAGCTGTCCACTTGCGGGCATACCCCTGCGCCCGGTTGACCAGTTGTAGGTATGTGACCTCACGGGTTTTACGCTGGCTCCGGAACTTTTTCCGGTACATCTCAGGAGTCAGCCCAAACTCGCGGAGCAGGGCCTGTTTGAACAGTTCGTAGTCCCCTGCCTCCGCCCCTTTCAGTCGGCTGTACACCTCCACGGCTGTGGAGTCCAGTAAGGGGGTGAGAACTGCGATCCTGTCTGCAGGGTCAACCCTGTGCAGCTCGCAGGCATTCTCAAAGGCCGTCAGGAAGGTATCTATGTCCTCCCCCTCCTTACGCCAGGGCAGCAAGTGCTTATCAAAGCTCTTTGTAGGCTTGGATCCCCCCTCACTCTCCGCAGCCGGGGCCTCACTTCTCCTCAGCTGGGCCAGGTCCAGCTCATGTTTACGCTGTTTCTCCTTCTCCTCCCACTCACGCTGGCGCTGGTTCTCCTTCTCCTCTCACTCATGTTTACGCTGTTTCTCCTTCTCCTCCCGCTCATGTTTACGCTGGTTCTCCTCATGTTTACGCTGTTTCGCCTTCTCCTCCAGCTCTTGCCTCTTTAACTCGAGCTTCTCCCGTCTCAGCTCCCTTTCATATTCCAGCCGCATCCGCTCCACGGATGCCGAGCGTCGCCGGGAGGATCCCCTGCTGGGGGGTGAGCTTCGCCGGGAGGATCCCCTGCTGGCCGGGGGTGTCACGGTGCCCTCGGTATACACTGGGCTCCTCCCCGCCCTTCCCCTAGGCCTAGGAAGGGGGGGTCTCGGGAAGCCCTCGTCCGCCGGCTGACCACTCCCAGCGGGGACAGACACTGGTGCCTGTACTGCATCTGCCCGGCTGCTTCCCTCAGAGACAGGGCTCCGTTCATTCATGCGGTCTCCCTGCTCCAGCTGGGCAATCAGCTGGTCCTTGGTGAGCCTCCCCGGGCGCAGCCCCCTCTGCTTGCACAGCTCCAGCAGGTCACACTTGCGCCGCTTGGCATACATCTTCCTGCTGGCCACTCACAGGCTGGGGTGCTCGCCGCTCCCCACGATTTCCAGGGGGACCCCTAGTGCACCAGCCCTTCGTGAGGTCACCACCTCTCTGCCAGGGTCGAGCTGCAGTCTCCTCCGCCCCTGGGACCGCTCGCTGCAATCTCCCGGGGGACCCTGTTACTGCAAAGTCCTTCTCACTGGGCATACACTCCCAGGGGTTAACCACCCCTTCGTTTTACTGCTCCCCAGTCACTTACTGCAGGAAGTGCCGTCCACGGGGTGCAGTATCTCCCGCCGCTGCCACCAGCTGTCACGGAGTGTGGGGAGTCAGTCCTGCACCCCTCTTCCTGGGACCCACAGTGAATCTCGGCCAGCCAGTAAAACAGAAGGTTTATTGGACAACAGGAACACAGGTTACAGCAGAGCTTGCAGGCACAGTCAGGACCCCTCCACCGAGTCCTTCTGGGCTTTCAGGGTGTTTGGATCCTAGCTAGGATACCCTGAATTCCGCCCATCCAGCCCCAAGCCCAAACTCAAACTGCTTCCCTCCTGCCACCCCCTTCCTTTATCCCCTTCCCGGGCAAAGGTGTTGACCTTTCGCCTCCCTTACCTAGCTCAGGTTACAGGCCCTGGCGTCGTCCATCCTCTAAAGTCCTCCCCTGCTCTCCCACTCCCCACACAGACAGTCCCTACTGCATCACACTGCTCTATCCCTGGTTTCCCTTCAGTTCCTGCCTCTCCAGTACTGATCCTTGGCTCTGTCCCTGGCCTTAGACTCTGGTTGGCCCTCCAGCTCTGATGTTTGGCTCCTGTCTCCCTGGTATTGCTCCTTGGCTCCACCTCTGGCATTTGGCTTACATCCCTTCGGCACTGACTCTCAGGTCATTCCTGGATTCTGTCCACTCTGAACTCAGCTGTCACCAGTAAGCCAACCTCTCACTTTAACCACTAGGCCAGACCACCCACAGCCCAGTGTCTTCATTTTAAATCAAGCTCAGATTTGCTTAAGGTCACAAGAGATGCTGGGCCAAATCCTCAGCTGGTGTAAATCAGCCCAGCTTCACTGGAGTTCATTTACACCAACTGAGGATCTCAAATGGTCTCATTTGAAACTCCCATTTTTGTACAGCACCAATACCCCACCCGCTTTGGCCTGGCCGCTCAGCTCTGCTCAAGGGAATGCCCAGCACTAGAACAACAAGGAGGTAGTATTGCAAACCAGGAGTCAGGTACCTCCTCAGCGCTGCATATGGGCCTCAAACCGGAATAGCAGAAATAGGAGTTGCTGGTCAGGATCCAAAGGGTCCTGATTTGGAATAGTTAGAAGGAGACTGCAGCTCAGGATTCAGCTGCACTGGAAAAACTGGGGTAACATTTCACACTCCGCCTGCCTTGAGCCACTACTAAGAGCCTTTCACTTTTATGAGCAATGAAGTAGACCCAACAAGGTTAAAGGAGGAAACAAAACAAACAAACTGAGCGTGACTTTGCTGTGATTTCTCACGGAGTCAAAGCGTTAAAGCACTCCACTCGTATACCATTATCTAGCGCAGCCTTGATCTCAGGAACTGTATTTCAAGTGTCTGTAACCAGTGTGTACTGTCGATTAAAAGAAATGTGATCTGATTTTCAGAGGTGCTGCGCATCAAGATCCTGTTGGTTTCAGTGGGATTGGAGGGTACTCAGCCACTTACAGAATCAGACCATTTGTATTGATGAGCCTCGGTGTGGGGCAGGAGGCTAACTTTAGACACCGGAGTTTGCAAATGTTGGCCTACATATTCTGCAGAGACATATTCTCACATCCTCAGCTCCCTCCAGCCCTCAGAGACAGGCAAGCTGGATTAGATCCAGTAAATCTCCTTCATGTAAATCTATATGTACTTTCAATTAGATGTATAGTTTAGAGCAATTAGGAAAAGGCACTTCACTTGAATAGACCGGCTGCTATGTACTACCTACCAGCTGGTTATGGAAAGCAGGCATAATGGATATCGATGACATATCAGATATTAAACATATCCCATGGTTTTAATATTGCTGTTTGCTAGACAGTGATTGTCCAGCCCATTCTGGTTGAGGCCGGCAAGATAATTCTTTACCCTGGCTTATCAGTTTTTACCCACAGATCTCAGAGGACCCCAGGCCCTAATTCAGTATCCCAGCTCCTCTTGGAAGCACCTTTTTTAACAGGAAAAGTGAGGCACACACGTTAAATGACTTATCTGATGTGCGTCTGAGACATTGGCAGAGCTGGTCACGGAACCCAGGAGTCCTGACTCCCAGTCTTCATCTGCCCACTAGGGAAGTGCGAAGATCCTACTTTGAGTGAGACGGATTTGCTAGTGGCTATGTCCCGCCTGTCTGATGAGTGCATATTTGAGTTTTGTGATGGTGGATGTGCAGAAGGAAATATAGACCCATAGAAATTAAAGATGGAGAAGGCCAAATAAGAAGAACAGCCACCATTACGTAAGAGGATAGAAATGTACATGGGACATAAACTCTCATGATTCAGGCCATATGCCAATCGCTAATTGCCTGGGGTGAGAAAAAAAAACTTCTCCTATAGCTGAATGATTCTATGATGGGTTTCTTGTTCCATCCTCAGATGCATCTGGTAGCAGCAGACATCAGATACAGGACCACTGGTCCACTCCAGTATGGCAATTCCTATGTTCCTAATTACTTCACATCATCAAGATCTTGTCCCTGGCCAGCACAGGATCAGTCCAGACAGTATGTTTTCCAGTGTATTTTCCATTGTTAAGGGATGGGCATCCATCCCTTCCTGCTAGCGACTAACAGGTCTCAGTGTGTGCAGGGTTTGTCTACACAGTGAGTTGCTGCATGGCAAGTCACTCACTGATACAGAGCACCAGCCATGCTGCTAAGCCGTGCTCCGGGACTTTCAGCGCACTGCAGCCATGTCCTTGAAGGACATTACTGCATGGCAAGCTGGTGTGATGTGCATTCACAACCTGGATTGCTGCGCAGTAAGTCACTGTGTAGACAAGCCCTAAGATCCTCCTGTTCTTCAGGCTAACTATTCCTTATTGTCATCCTAGTTATAGGTAATTTGTGGAGTCCAGAGTTACTCTTTATAATTCAGATACACCTCCCAAACCAGCTCACATCAGAAAAGGCGAGCTTGGAATAAACTGTCCAAATTCTAAGCAATTCACAGACACTCATGATAAGCTCTACACACACATAAAAGGCACTCATATGTCAATCTATCAATCAAAGCATTAGCATAAAAAGATCTCAAGAAAAAGCCAGAACAGACACCCCTAATCAGAGTTCATTCACCAATTACATTAGGATAATCATGATCCAGACACATTTGTGTTTGTATAAGATTATTTGATTTTTCCCAGCACTAAACGGTCTTTTATTACCAACCAACACTGGCATAATAGCCCCAGAACAGGAAGGAAAGCCATCTAAATTAATACAGCTCTCTGACTTTATTTCATCATGTCAGCGGGGGCTCTCGGAGAGCCCCTGCAGGGCTCAGCCAATGGCGGGCGGGGAAATAAAGCCCTCAGTAATGGCAGTCACAATAGGAGAGCCAAAATGGTCTCTTACTGATGGGAGGAAAATAAAAGAAATTAGGAGCCCATTGAGGGGGAGGCGAACAATCTGGAGAAGGAAACTCAGGGGTGGAGGGGGACGAGGACTGTACATTTCCATTTGTTTTCTCTGGAATCTGTCAGAGAGGTTCTCTCTGGAAGTCAGTGCACCAGTGAGACAGGCGGCCGTGAGTTATATTTAAGATCTCCGCTTGTTTGATCACCACCTGTGGGCTGCATAATAAGAGACTGATGGGGTTGCAATGGAACAAAACCCTTAATGGGATGATGTGTAGGCCTGATGCACACATGTGCATGCAATGTGCCGCCCTAAAGTCCTGTTTATGTATGCATTTCCCTGCACCAAACCCAGGGGGAAAGCCTGGTCCTACTGAGGTTAATGGGAGTTTTGTCACAGACTTCAACAAGGCCGGATTTCACCCAGGAACTTTTTTAGAGTTGTTCTGTTTCCTTTCCCATATGATCCTAACACTTTGCACACAGCCAGGCATCCATAGGGGCGAACCTGCCTGTTTAAGAGTCTCTTGTCTGCCTCGGTGAAATTCTAGTCCCAGAGGTCACAACTGGATCCCATGCAAAAATGCAAATGCATCTTGAAAGATTGCACTGACAGCAGATCTGCTAAATCTGGCACTTCCCCTAACTTTGGGCTCCCAGGAAAGCAAGCATGAAACTGATTGCTCCTATCCCAGTGCAATTTCACAAATGTTTACTCTCATGGAAAAGGCACTTTTCACCACTGAAAATGATTTTGTGCCTTGACTGCTAATTACTCCCCCAGCTACTGCAGCTCAGACAAAATAAAGGGCAACAGGGAGCATGAGAGTTACACCTATTTAGACTCTGCTCCCATAGATGCCTTCCTACTAACGTGTAACCAAATCCACCAAATCTGTTGGAGTCCAACCTGGTGCAGTTCACATACCCGTGTGACAGAAGAGAGGAGGAAAACAAGGAACGCGACTAGCAGGATGATGCACAGAAGGCACAAATGAAAGCAAGGGGGTGGTCTGCCCCAGTGTGTCCCCTCCTCAGTGGCTTTTCCTCTCTTCTCGATCCTGGGGTCATGAATTACCCAGCTTCGACTCAGTGAGCCTAATCCAGAGGTGATGTGTATCTCATGTTACCTAGACTCACACCCACTTGCTAATATGTCAGGGAGTCTCAATTAGTGCCAATTATACAGATTCCCTTCAATTCACTTAGGGCTTGTCTGTGGGCGCACAGTTTCTGTACTGCTGTAACAGTGTCAGTCTGAAGTGGATATAAAGTGATTCAAGCCCAAAGGGTGGATGTAGTTATACGGGTGTAAGGTGTCTTTATAACTGCATCCATGCTATTATTCTGGTAAAGTCACCCCCCGAAGTGACATGTACTGGTACAAAATCTGTGCATAGACCAGGCTTTAGACTAAGGGTATGTCTACATTTCCTTATTAATGTTTGATACAGGCATAGTTACTTTGGCTGTTTCTATCCTCTGGATCCAACTACCTTCTCTGAGTAGATTTCATTTGCCTGAAGTCCCCTAGACTTCACTGTTCTTACCCTGTGATGATGGGACAGGGCAGTTCCCCCTCCTGCTTTTGTCCGGCAGAGATGGTGTAATGCCCCAAAATGAAGGATTTTTTGGAGGGAAGGGGGGAGTTCCAGGCAAATGGAATCTAATCAGAGCAGGCCATTGGACTCAGAGGAGAGACATAGCAGAACTATGCCAGTAATATGCAGGAATAAGGAAACCTAGAGAGGCCTTGGAAGGGAAAAAGAGAGAATGGAATCTGCCCAAATTTTATATACATATATATATTCCCTCCAGCTCCTTCTGCTTCTAATCAAAGATTGTGCAGAGCCAACGATGAACCCAACAAAATAATCTCTCCCCACCACCCCTTACGATGCCGCAGGGAAGCTCCTGGTAATCACATCCACCTTCATAGTGTGACCTCACTCACATCATCCTGAAGGCTGTTCCTTGGTGCCTCCAGCAAATGGAACGGAGAGTTAAAGATTTAGTATTTCCCATTCCCTCGGCGTACATCCCTGGCTTGCTCCGCCTTTGTGCAGAGGAGGGAAACTGTCAGCGCGTATGTTCTGCTGGGGAACTTGTCGGGCTTGTCTGGCTAATGAAAAGCTGCTTGGGATTTCCCTTCGGGCTTTTCGGGAAGGATTAGTGAGGTTTCTCCAAGGCAGACACGGCAAGACAGTCAGTTTCTCTAAATGCAGCAGGGACTTCTGTAGCGCTTGGCTTTGGCACAAGCTGAGTGCAGCCGTCTTGAAGGTTGTCTCCTTGCTCAGGTTTACAAAGAAGAAGGGACTGAGGAGGATTGATAATGGGCTACAGGCCCTTTCCCTCTCTAGGATGCCTGCACAAAGCCAACCCAGGCTAATAGCAAGTGAAAGTGGTTACCCACCAATGGCTCCCTGGTGGCCTATGTGAAATGAGATGGAATTGGTGAGGGGGAAGGGGTGTCACAGAATGGCTCCCAATGGATGGCTGACTCTGTCCCACCTGACACCCTTGTTTCCAGTCTCAGCAGGAAGGCCTTGGAGTGAAGGGGTTACAGAGACTGAATGCGCCTATTGCCCTCCATAGAGTCACCACCTTACCATCCTTCACCTCCCTCTGTCACCAGACCTAATGGCTAGGGAGGTGGTAAGCTGGAACTGCTGCCTACTAGGCAAAATACACTTTCCTTGGCCTCCTGTTCCCCCTGCCCCATTTGTCTTTCATAAACCTGCCGTGTCTCAGGGACATGGTGGATTCTCTCTCACTTGCTGGGCTTCAGTGAGGACTCGCTGTCTTTCTAAAAGTCATGGCACAGCTCAAAGAGAAGTGATGGGCTTGATGCAGAAATCAATGGGTGAGGATCTCTGGCCTGCACTATGTCAGAAATCAGACTAGAGGATAGTAACATTCCCTTCTGGCCTTACAATTTAGGGCACTATAATCCCTGATGATGAGCTCTGTGGAGCAGGGAGCATGTCTTTTTGTTACTTGTTTGTACGGTGGCTAGCACAACTGGGTCCTTATACCCCATTCCCTCATTCCGGGGATAAACAAAAAGACCTTGGGTCAATCCAGCACCTTTTAGTAGCACTAAAGTGTAGATGAGGTTGAAGCTTTGCTTTGGAAACATTTATTCAATGAAAAATAGATTGTTGTCAAAACAAATTTGCATGGGAAAATGTCCATTTTCAAAAAAGTGTGTGTGTCTATGTGTGTGTGTTGTGGGGAGGATTTAAAAGTCAGCTTTTGGCAGCCATAAACTACAAAATTGCAGCTGAAAGTGGAAACATCATCAGGTTTTGGTTGCCAAAACTGGAAAAAAAAATGTGGTTTCAGGATTTTCAGGTTTTTGACCAAAACCCAAAGAACATTCTTGTTTTGTGTTGTTGCTGCAAAAAAAGTTGAACTTTTCTCAACCAGCTCAACTAAAATCAGGTAACTGAGCAGTTCAGTATAACAGGAACGGACCCACATCCTTGGCCGAAACCCAATTTTTTCCAATAGGTTTGAAGACTAAACAGCTTTTTTAAAGAATTGTTTTTCATGTTCACAGTAGCTTCTGCACTTTTTGGTTTCCATGCATGATTGGCTGTAGAAGGGCCATAATACCATGCAAGAGGCTTGGTCAGATCAGAAGTTCTGGGAACCTCCTGAGACACCCTGATTCCATGAGATTTTCTAGAGAGTTTAGAAATGATCGTTCATAATCCTTAGCACTTACACTGTATTTTCAAAGCATTTTGCAAAAGTGAACATATCTTTGCCAGTGTACATGGGGAAACTGGCATGGAGAGATCGTTCACTTGTGCAAGCTAACACAGGGTCAGAGGGTGGATTGGGAACAGAACCCAGCTCTCCCAAGTTCAGGTCCCATTCATTAGACATTGAACCATCCTGCATTCTATGGGCCATGTGTTTATTCTAAAATAATCTGGTCACACTTTTTAGTAAGGGTTCTTTTATGAATAAATTTATAAAAGGGTTAATAAATTACTTCAGATGCTTTAATAATAATACCTAGCACTTCTATAGCAACTCTTCAGCCACGGTGCTTTACAAAAGAGGTCAGTGCCATTATCCCCATTTTACAGATGGGGAAACTGAGGTACAGGCAGATGAAATAACTTGCCAAAGGCCCTCAGCAGGCCAGTGGCAGAGCTGGGAGTAGAATCTCCCGAGCCCCATTACAGTGTTTGACCCACTAGGCAATAAACGGTGAGTCTATTGTTGTGGATTTGTATAACCTGTAACAAGGCATAGGTGCCTGATATCAGTAACATATAAAACTCATGCTTGTAACATGTTTACCACATCTGTTCATCGTAAATAAAAAAAGGCATTTATTAACCCTTTATAAACCATTTATAAATGTACTCTTAAGACATTGTGAATTCCAGCTATGGGCATGTTTAGGTTCAACTCTTGCTAATGCTATGTTACTTCTAATACGTATTAACTGTGACAATACTGCAGCCATATTTATGGACACCATCCGTTTGCTTGGTGCTTTGCAAGTACCTAGTATAACACAAATATTCCTGAGTTTAAACACAGCCCAAACCCTTTCGACACCGACTGCCCTGCTCACGGGGCTAAGCGAAGGTTGATGCAGGCATCTTGCAGAGGTGGGTTTTAAAAACCTGCTTGGAAGAAGTGTGTTGTGAGGAAGGGCTTGAAGGGGCAGGCGGGGTGTTGTCTGATGTATGAGAGGAGGCAGTGGTAGAGATGGTGAGTGACACAAAGGATGGCATGGAAGAAAGACGAGCAGGGGAAAAAGGAGCTGGCATATAAGCAAGAGCTGATTTGCACAGGGCTCTCTTATCTGTGTTTCCATTGCAGCCCTACAGCCTGTATTTCCCAAGGTTTCTATGCCCACATGATCCCATTTCACAGATAGGCTGCCCAGCACCGACAGTGTTGCAGATGGGCTCCCATTTCCCATTGATTAAGCATAGTCTCCTCTACTCAGGGTCCTAGGCGAGCTGCATATTATCCTCTGAGTAATTGGGGCAAGATTAGCTGTCTCAGCTCAGGAGCCCTTAAGGGAAGCTGTTGCTGGCAGGGGCAATCGCATGCTATCCCAGTAAAATCAGGGGAACAAGATGTGATAGCCATATCACCTCCAAATAGGCTACATGCAAGATATTCATCCTCTCCTCTGGGGGCCTGGCTTTGTTTGAGCAAGATTATGAACTCCTTTTCGGAAGAGCTTCATCATTTCCACATATTTCCCATTGGTCATGGCCAGGCCGGATCAATAGAGATATAATCCGAGAGACAGCTGCAAACACAAAAGTTCCTAATGAATTTCAGACCAGACAGTCAGCCCCAACACACAGCCCTGTCAGCTGGGGATTCATGCAAAACCATCACTCCAACATGCCTAAAATTTCCCCATGGAGGGGAGGGCTAGATGTGAGAAAGCATCAGATGGCTCTTGTTCCATCTCGTAGTTCAGCATTATCCCCAGTGCAATTATTCCATCAGACAGTGCCGCCTTTGATAGAGGGAAAGAAAGGGAAGAGGGGAAAAAGGAAGCATAGAGCTTCAACAAAGGGACAGGGTAAGAAGGTTTGTTAAAAGGGCTATGGGAACGCCCTTGGAATTGTGACTCAGGTGCCTGGTTGGGGAGAAATTGCAGACATTTACGTAGGAAGCAGGCAGTCACTAGAATTAGGCTGCATTCGCCATTAAAGCTAATTCACAAAGGTAATAGCTGTTGCCATCTTGGTTTTTCAATTCTTACGCCTGTCTCCTCTAGCATACTTAAGCATCTACTGTTTCAACATGTCCCTCTTTGGAGTCTTGGACACAACACAGCCCTATAGGATGGGATTTTCAAAGCCACATAGGAAATCTGGGCACTCAATTCCCATTAAAATTAAAAGTGCCTCCAAATCTCCCAGGCAGCTTTGAAAAAATCCATCTGTGCTGTACTGTACTGACTTTTTATGAATGTTGCCCTCTACTGCATGACCCATAGACAGTTTAAAGTGTTTATATATATATATATATATATATATACACACACACACACATGCACACTTCATCCCCACTAGAAGCACTTTGTTGGTACAAGCAGCAAAGAGTCCTGTGGCACCTTATAGACTAACAGACGTTTTGGAGCATGAGCTTTCGTGGGTAAATACCCACTTCGTCAGAAGCATACCATTGGTACAGTAACTCAACTAGCAAAGCACTCCTATTGTAGATATAGACCTTATCAATACGGATATTTTTAATGCCATAGTAGATCAGATTGTATAGCTAGGTTTTCTACCATTTCTGCCCTCGTAAAAGTTTACAAACGATGTTACTTATGGGAATGGATCAGTGGAATCAATAAATACACTGCTGTGGTTTGTATTGAGCTAATGAAAGCATTCAGCAGCTCTGAGGCATGAGCTCCGCTTCCAAACACTTTTAGCTGATTGACTTCAGCGAATGGTGCCAGGACTGTAGGTAGGGGCAATAACTGCAGGATGTGACACTAAATTCACCATCCTTATTGCTACCGCAGCTGGCCCACTGATTATTCATGTCAGGTTCAATCCAAAGGGCCCAGGGAAGATGAATGATAAAATAATATAAATTCTTTGGCCTTCTTTACCACTGGCCAGCCAAGCCTCTCAAAGATCTTCATTAACCTTTGTAACAGACACCCCAGGAGGCAGGATAACTATTGCATGGAACTGTTGAGTGTGCACCACTGCTCTCTACTGAATGGAATTAGAACTGATGACACATGTATCAAAGGCCCTATATGGCTACTGGGTAAAAAGGATTCCCTCTCGCTCAGGTAGCAGGAAGCTGTACTTCTGGAGGAAATGCATCTGAGTTCTAGCCTTGTTGTTGCTGTGAAGTTCTGAGTGGCCAAAGAGCACGACAGAGTGACAGCGTGATCACAGGTCTGTTCAAGGGTTAACCTTATGAAGAAAATTAAGCAGTGAACAAGTGAATTGGTGGCAGAGCCAGAAGTAGAACCCCAGGAGTCCTGACTCCCAGGGCTTTGCATTGAGAGCACATAGCCTCTCACTTCTCTGGGTGATATCCACTTTATTGCATACGTCTACTGGCCTCTCCTTGCCCTTGGTTGAAAGATTCATCCCCACTTTTGAAAAAGCTCTCAGTGGCTCTTGGAGGGTGGGGAAAGGGTTAAAACCAGGTAATTCATTCTGTACCCAGTCCACATGTCTGTGCCTGGAGCCTCACCTTTGCTAAAAAGATTGTCCGTTTTGCTTCCCACAGCCCTGTGGCTTCAGCGAGAGGCTAACTGTGAGGAGCATCTGGGAATTTGGCAGGCTCCCTTCCTGAGATACGAGGGTCATGTTGAACATGTGCTCTCTGCAGTTGGTACAAGACTTAATGCTCTTTGTCATTCTGAGTGCTGCCTAAGTGCCCGTAATAAGAAACAGGTTGCCCAACAATCCCTCCTTCCTGTTATTGATTATAGGAAAGTAACACACTGTACAGCAGCAGCTGCCTTTCCCTGGCTGGATAGCACATCTAATAAAGATTTGCAGGTTTCTTCTCTCATGCGGCTATTATGCTACACACCAGGAGGACGTCTGCACACAGGCTCAGTTGGCCAAGACCTTCCACACATAGGGATTTCCATTCCTATTTCAAATGAACGTGCACAAGGGAATAGGGGCATACTCTAGGAACTTCTCAAACCACTAGTCCATCTAACACAGTACCCTGTCTCTGACCATGGCTGGCACCTGATACTCCAGAGGAAGGTTCAAGAAAGCCCGTGTTAGAACATTTCTTAATAATATACTCATGTGGCAAGCTTATGCATCTTTATTTTAGCTAGTGTAAACACAACTGATATCCATAGTATTCTCAACAAGCTGCACACGGGAGTAACTGAGTGCAGTTCTATGGTCTGTGTTGTACTGAAGATGACAGAGAAAATGAACTGGTAGTTTCTTCTTGCCTTAAAACCTATTAATCTAGATATACACTGACCTAATGCTTTATCTGAACCCCATTAAAACTGGTTGCTTCAGTAATATCTCGTGCAAATGAGTTCGATGGGCTAATTATGTGGGGGAGGAAGCAGAGGAGAATAGCCTTGAATGTAATGGCTCTTTTAGTATCATCAGGTTCTCCACTTGTATCATGACAGAGGGTGAACTTTCCTTCCCTATACTTATCAGCATTCATTATATTATAGTAGCAACTGAAATCAGGGCCTCATTGTGTGAGGTCCTGTGCATGCACAGAGTAACAGACAGTCCCTGCCCCAAACTGCATACAAAGAATAGGATAAATTAACTATTATCCACTTTTATTGATGGGGAACAGAATGGGAATGAAATTTTCCCATCCTCACACAAATTGCCTGGGATAGAAGCAGGGGTTGAACCTAGACCTGAATTCTAGGCTCTTAAGCACCAGATTTTCTCCAACCACTCATTCTTTCACATTCCCTTTCCTGCCTCCTTCTAGTCATTCTTGTGGGGCCCAGAAACACCCCGGGGCTCAGACATTTTTGCTCAAAATTTTCCAAAATCCTCCACCCAGATCATGCCTGGAAAATTGCTACCTGGAAGGTAAGAGCTCTGAGCAAGTGAAACCAGGGGAGTGTGAATAGAAATGCTTGGGCAACTTTATGCTCTATGATTGTCACCATTTTTAAATGAGCTGCTGCTCCAATTTTTATTAACAAATGGTTTTCATAATAAACATGATTTCTCTCAGGAACCTTACCAGGGCTTAGCATGTGCCAAGATGAATTGGAATAAGTGTGGCTCTCCCAAGGGAAAGCTTCTATAGATACACACACATGCGGATATACGTATGTATCTATTAAAAAACACTACCACTTTCTGTGTTTGTCTGGCAAATGAAGACGGCTCCGAGACACGGCTCATTTTGCCAAGCTGTCACTCACTGTTTTGTTCATTATCAGGAAATGAACTCCATTCCCGAGCATCCAGGGGACAGAGAGTAATTGGGTTCTCTGAAGCCTTTTCACTTAATTTACTGAAGTCCTATTTATTTCTTACAGAATTAGGTTTTAGCGGCTGATGGACAGGACATCAGGGAAAAAAATGAAGGCAAATGGATAGGATAATAAACTCGGATGGAGAAAAATGATCTCTCTCCCTCTCTCTACATATCCATCCTCTTTTCTTTGCTTCACTCTATCTCATTTCCTTCTTCCACCCACTTCCCTCTTTCTTTGCAGAGTCAACCACGTCTTTGATATAAAGATGGATCCCTGTGTACAAGTACCTGATTTATAACATGAGTCGGTGGGATTCATGAGAAGTAATATTGTTATCCAGGTTGCATTACAAGATGAAAAGAGTCAAAATTCAGCACTTCATACAGTAATAGGTACTGGAGAAAATCCTAAGACATCAGACAGGTTACATCAATGAACAGAGACAAGATAGATCAATAAATACATAGACAAAGAAAGAGAATACTTCAAGAGGAAGAGAGGGTAGATAGATAGATAGATAGATAGATAGATAGATAGATAGATAGATAGATAGATAGATAGATAGATAGATAGATAGATAGATAGAAGACTGAACAAAAGAAAAAGCTCTGGACTTTCTGGGTACTGGATTTGGTCTTTATGTGATTATTGCTGATTAAACCCTCCCTCTAGATCTCCTTCCAATGAATGCCCTATGCTATGCATGCTACATGATGCTTGGTGGTGAAGCATGATCCCAGAGCAGCAGGGAAAAGACAGAGAAACAGAGTACCTACTCATGACCCTACGGCCCTACTTGTTATATGATATTAAATGCTAAAAGGAGGGGGTCACAGTTCTAATAATACTTCATTCCACTGGTTAAATATTGACACATATCCAGGAACTGCTGGTTGTCATTGTGCTGAGCACCACAGCTACTGGGAAATTCATGGCAACAGCCAGGATAGACGTCATCTCCTCCTTTTCCAAAAAAATGCAGGCACCTACCAGATATGCTAAAGTAGAATCACCAGACACCTGGATCACTGCATTCCCCTTACAGAACTCTGCAAAGCCAGCCAATGAAGCTGGGCTGCCTGACCGATTCCAGTTTCAGCACCATCTCAGCAGAGTCTCTTCCTAGACCAACTGGATCCCACTAGGACCTTGTTCTGGGCATGCAGAGCAGGTGTGAACACAGGGTGCGCTCTATTTTCAAAAGCCACATCTGAACCCCACCTTGCTGTTAATAATTATTTGTACTGCAGCAGTGTGTAGAGGGTCTGGTCATAGATCAGGATCCCACTGTGCTAGAAGGGTGGATGTGTGTCTGCTTATATAAAAACAATACACGAGGAGTGGGGTGGGGAGATACAAAGGACTTCACCCTAGACACCTCTGTAAACCAATGGCCGGGGCTGGTGCGGTGGTGCTTCATACAGGGAATGGGTCACGGAAAATAGAGGGGGCCCTATTTTATCCGGGAAGGGGAGAAGGGGGAGCTATAGCTGAGAGGAGGAGAAAGAGCTGAAGATGAATGTAGTGGTTAGAAAAAGAACTGGTGTCAGGACTCCAAGTTCTGTTCCCAATTCTGGGAGAGAGTGTGTTCTAGTGGTGCTCCAGAACTCCAACAGGTTATTATTAGAGGACAAAAGACTTAATCCCCCACCAAACTGTCCACCCATCTCCAGCAGAGAGAAGCGAAAGTCACAGGTTGGCTAAATAAACCTCATTATCTCTGCCGTGGCAAACGGGGACCGGCTCTCCTGAGCTGAGCACAAGCCGCTTGCCTCTTCGGTTGCATGCCAGTCAGGACTTACTAGCTGGGAGTTCGTGCTCTTGAATCATCTCCCTGCAGCAATGTTCCCCAGCTGGGCAAGAAACACACCAGCATGAAAGGGAGTCTCTGGGTAGAGACTGAAGAAGCCAATGGGCTTCTTAAAGAATCTTAGGGAGGATTTTACATATTGAATGAGGGAGGGAGGGTGAGTCAGCAGGGCCAGAGAGCACAAAGTGAAACAGGGTGTTTAATAAAACACAATCAGAATTAGATGGTGAGAAACAGGGTAGTCCCTACACATAGCAGCAGCAGGAACAGGCCGTTCCCATCTAGACCTAGCTAAAGGAATCGTAGCTTCTATGTTTGGTGCTGGCAGGGGAGTTACATGGCATCTAGCACAATGCTTGGAGAAATAGGACCCCTGGACTCCCAGAAAGGAGTGTAGGGCCTGGTGGTTAAGTGCAAGGACCTAAGCTATCCAGAATACCCTACATGTATAACTCGGTAACGTGAAGCAGCTGCTTTCAGTCTTTGAGAGATTTAAATGGCATCCGGGAACTGAGCAACCACGCTTCCTGAAAGCCAAGGTCCATGAAACCCACACAGTACCAATGCCATGGCTCTGTCTGAAGAAAGGCCATGTCACAGCATGGGGACGGGAACTGGAGGAAGTGCACACATGGCTTTGACTCGGCCTGTGGCCTCATAAATTATGCAGCTGTCTTCATCAGTTATTCAGCATAATTTATTTTGAACATTTCGATCAGCAATTTGTGGGTGTAAATTTAAAAAAAAAATCTGAAAACCCACAAGCAAGAAAAGAAGGCAGAGGAGAGGGGAAATGCTCGACTGGACAGACAGTCATTAATCAGAAATGGGCTGTGAGATGACAGGAAGAAAAGGAGCAGCTGGGAGCCACTTCAAAGAATAATAAGAGCTCCCGTTCCCCTGGGTCCTTATGGGTGGAAGTTTGGGGGAATCGGATAAAGAAATCTACGCCTACGCAGAGCATCTCCGCACTAGACATGGATTTAGTTCCTCTCTCTCAGCCACAGATCCTCAAGCACTTGAGATGCAAGAGCTGAGCAAACAGCCTCTTGGGCTGGGATTTTAAATGAATTTGCTACCCTCCCATTCACGTCCCCTTCTGGGCTTACAGTCTACAATGGTAGGAACAATCCCTGCCCATGCTCGGGAAGTCCATTTCAGAGCCATGTGTGAGAGTGCTTGGGAACACCACATTTTACACTGGCAAACGGTAGCACTTTGCACTGGGAAGGCTTGTACACTTATCCAGTCAGGTGGCAGAAATAATGCCATGTGACTTGTATGGCCAATCCAAATTAGCCAACACATCTTGCAGAGTGAATTAAGAACCGTTCGCAGTTAACTCTAACTGTTAAAAAGTTCACAATATGCATATATCTTCCTCGAGTCATTTCCAATAAGGAATACTTTTAAGGAAACAGCAACCTGGCTATGGACATTCCCCAACCTGAATTTATTATTATATTAATAAATTGCTCAGCATGAATTATTTGCTCAAATCTAATACACACAGAGTCAGCCACGGTGTTAGAGGAAACCCACCAGCCCACAGAGAGCAGCACAAGAGTGAAAGGATGAAGGGGAGAAAATGTTGTCCAAGAAGAACAGGGCAAATCTTCTGCCATTATGAAAAATGTCACAGAGTCTGTCTAACCCAGGGTAGACATGCCCTTGCTTTGCAAGGTCTCGTCTGAAAGACTCACCCCACAGCACTCAATTATCCGCCTCAGAAAGGGTAAAGGAGCAAGCCAGTTCTGATAGGATTTCAGTCTGTAACTACTAAGCCCCCAACTCAGCATGTGGGAGATGTACAGAGAGCAGCTTTGAAATGAGACAAGCTCAGCGGGGCTCCTGCCAGTTTGGCCTGGAGAAACTTGCATCCCTCCCTGCCTAGAGACTGGACACAGGCACAGGTTTGGTTCCCAGCTGCGTGCAGCACTGGGCACTGGGACACTCAACAAAACCATGCTAAGGAGGAGGAAGCTGCTGACGCAGATCCCAAAGGCCAGAAAGTCAGGGGTGGAGGGGGGTGATGACAGAGGCTCTCAAAGGAGGAGGGAGTAGCTGGAAGGTCATGGGCTTACAGTACACAGGCACATAATGATAAGTTCCCTGACCTTATGCCCAGCTTCCCGAACCATCTTGCATGCCTGACACTCCTATGCATTCGCAATGTGGAGTCCTAACTAGCAAATCCCCCTAGAACAAAGCCTCCTTTCTGCTTGGGGTTTAGCCTCCCTGAAATTAGGGCAAGCCAGGCATTTGTCCCCTGCACTGATTGACATTGGTCATCCACATGCCAGTTAGACCCTTGCTAGCGTCTGCTCATCCGGCAGCAGATGCAATGCTCTGTCACTGTGGAAAGAGCCGGGGGCAGGCTGAGGGGTGGAATGACCAGAAATGGGGCCTGCATTCTAAACCCAGGAGGGCTCCCCCGCTTCACACAGCCAATACCCAGCTCAGTGTGGCAGTGCGTCTCACGAGCAGTACAAACGGGCCTCCATTCCCCATGGGTATCTGCCCAGGGTACAATGCCATGCCATGCCCCGCACCCAAAAGTGACAATGTCACAAACAAGGCGATGGCATTACTGCACAGCACGAAGAGGTGAGACAATACCCCTCGCGTGCCTGAATCTTCCTTGCATGCAGCCCATGTCAGGTCTGTGAAACGTAAGCATTTGCTCACCCTCCTTCCAACTCTGTGGCAAAGTGATACTCCCCTGGAGGAGTTTCTGGTGCATCCTCCAAAGGAGACAGTCTCTGTGTTCGTGGATTCCAAACCTCCACCCTTGAATAACTAGGGTAACACTTGGCAGCTCTGTGGAAGCTTTCCTCTTTGCTTCTCAAAGTGCTGGGCAAGCTTTAATTCCTACTCACAGACCTGTTGGGTGGAAGGGGCATTGTCTTATTATGGCATGCGGGGAGGTGGGGAGGTGTTAGAGGAGTATGGGAATCGCAGATGTATGTGGTGCCGTGGGAATGTTTATAGAGGAAACATAACTGCAATTCTCTGGCAGAATCAATATGAGTTTTGTTTTGTATCCTTCAAACCTGCAGGGGACCATTGGATCCAGTTATGAAGAGCACGTTTTGTTTGCAGAAGAAAAAAAGATGTTTCTATTGTCAGCTTATTAAGAAACCTGAGGCTCTCGCTAAAAAAACAAAAAACACACACACACATTCTCTCTCATCCCCACAGCATCAAGGAACTCACATAAAAGTGGAATATTAGCATGATAACCTTTGTCATGCCTGGTCATTCAGATTGATTGGTGGGGCTGACATCTAGCCAAACAGCCCTGAGACGGCTATTAAAGTCCTAATGGAAAGTCAGGCCAGCTTAGTCTGGGAAAGCCATCAACATTATCAAGCTGGAGACAATTTAGTCAATCTACAATACTCAGCTCTAGCTTTCCAGGCCAGTAGCTTTGGAATGGGAGCAAGTGGGAAGGAGAAGATTGGAATAAGTGTGTGGGATCCTTGTCCAAACAAGAGAACATTGAAATGGGGAGTGTAAGGTCCAATTTTTGATAACTTTACAGCTGCTGCTTGATCTGGGCTGGAACCAGCAACTTCAGTAAATGAGAGGTATCATGGGGACATCAGTCCAAGCAACAAGGTTGCCCAGTTCCCAGGTCTTGGCTCCTTAAGCTCTGTCTGTCATAGATGCAATTTAGTTGGGCTCCACAGAAACTGAATAGCAGCAGGAGGAGGGGAGGAATATTAGGTAGTTTGCAGGCACGGTGCAATGTGTGCACTTCGCTGAGAGGTCACCACGGACAGGATTGGCTGGAGACAATGATGTCCTGGAGCGACTCATTACACCAGCTGCCCGGGAAGGGCTTCTGTGCTCTTGGTCAGCCATTTTTCAAGCTGTCACCACTGATTCCATAACAAGTTAGCAAAGTCCCCTTTTCTCTGGATAATCCCAGAGGTGAAGGTGATTCGCTGGACATAAGCATTACAGATATAAACGGGGGGACACAACACGCTGAGCCCAGTTACCACTAGCCCACAAGATGAAAAGAGGTTTACTCGATTTTTCCATTATTACTTTGCATATCCATGTCAGAGACCCATCGAAGTTCTGTTTCCAACCAAATATGCTTTTCTCCCTTAGCTCACACCACTTCTCTTGCAATGGAGCTTTCTTCTTCCCAGCTTTTGGGAACCTCTACATAAACTAAGCTGACTTTCAAAACTTCAATGGGCCCAGATGGTTCCATAAAACATAAATACAGTCATAAAAATACTGGTAATTAACATTTGATTTATACTGTCCAGGGAGGATTCAACTGAATTACACTTAATCCAGCGAACTTTCCATCCTGACTCTGCAAATGTGCCTGTAAACCTTCCTTGTTCCATTCATCTACCTCAAGAAATCTCTTTGGGGGTCTCTCCTGACCCATCGTCCCTGTGATCCTCCAGCCCATTTTAAAGGGTAGAGTTGCACTGAAGGTGCTAATGACAAAATGAAATTAATCAACTTGATGTCTGGTTCCTCCTCAAAAAAGTGAAGGGGCAGCGGAAGAGTTGTAATAAAGTTTTTGCAAATGTCAATTTAGCAAATTATTTTCTTCTCTGGGGTAAACAGTTTTGGCCAACCACAAAAAGAAAACTCAAAAAAATGGGTTCACCACATTTGCAGAGCAGCATGAAACTTGAAAATATTTAAAGCCAGAAGGGAGCTCCATTGTCATCTACTCTGACCTTCTGCATAACCCAGGCCATAGAATTTCACCTGGTAATTCTTGCAGTGGAAAGAAATATTCATCTCTGTCTATGTAAACACTATTGAGCCAATAGCTTGATGCTCTTTCTTTTGGATTCAGACAGACATTTCCTTTGGCTTTGGTTCATAGCACTGCACACTCTCACTTTCTCTGCATTGATGGAATTACTCCCAGGGGAATTCTGCGCCACTGCACATGCACAGAATTTATGCCCCTTGTAGATTTCTTTGCTTCCCCACAGAAAAATGACTTTCTGACAGCGAAGCAAAGGGAAGCCACAAGAGCGGTCATACAACCCTCTCCAGTAGTATGTTTTGAGTGCCCAGTGCAGCCTGAAGAGAGGTAAATCACTGTGGGTCAAAGGCGGGACTGGAGAAGACCTGGCTGGTGGCTCCTATGCTGCGCCGGGCTCAGCTGCTTGTGCTGGCTGGGTTGGAGAGGAAAGGATTTCCTCTTGCCCTGCACAGCATCCGGGACTATGTCAGATGCAACCCCAGATTTCTCTCCCGGCTGTAGGAAGCGCTGCAACCTCTCCCCATCCCTTCCCCCACCCCTGCTTCCTGCACCCATTGCTTTTCAGCTGCAGGGGGAGGGAACACTGTATAGGGAGCTGCTCCTTCATCCACCCAACCCCCTTGCATCCAGACCTCCTCATGTCCAGACCTTCCTTCCAAGCCTCATGCCCCCTGCACTCAGACCCCTTTGATGAGCCCCACTGCCTTGCACCTGGACCACCCCGACAAGCCACCTGCATCCCAATCCCCACCCTACCGAACCTCAACCAGCTGCACATGGTTCCCCATCCCACAGAGTCCCCCACACCCAGACCCCCCTGTTGATCCCCAACCACCTTCACCTGGACCCCCAGAATAAGCCCCTGTTCATACCGATCCCTCCACATCCAGATCCCCCACTGAGCTGCCCACTTCCAGATTGCCCCACACAGAGCCCTCTCAGCCCACATCTGGATCCCCAACACTAAGAGTCTGCCTGTGCACCTGGCAGGGAGAGGCAGGCCTAGTCCTTGCACTGTGACAGGGTTGGATGCAGCTTCACTTCTAAGTCCGGGTCCCTGATGAGAGCTGAACAGTGATCTCCCAACACTGTGCAGCCGGTGGCCTGTGCTCCCCAATGCCATGCTGGTGTCTCCACATTTATTTCACAAATAAAATTTGCAAAATTTTGCAGAATTTTAAAATATTGTACGCAGAATTTTTAACTTTGTGGTGCAGAATTTTTAATTTTGGGGCACAGAATGCCTCAGGAGTTACAGAATCCAAAAATGAAGGCAAAATTCAGCCAAAACAACAAAGCTCCACCTAGATTCACATATAAACCTTGAGGAAACCCATATACGTTGCACGATTTTGACACTAAACCACAAATCAACCCCTTTTTATTCTACACTGGGCTCAAGTTTGCTTGAAACGGGAGCTAGTTTCTGGAGATATGCCCTACCCCGAATTCTTTGAACTTGAGAAGAATCTGGATCCCAACAGTGTGGGCGGCATTTCCCATGCTCATTAAAAACGGTTTATGGAACCTTTGGTTCAAAGCAAACCTGAAGCCAAATGAAGCTGATCATCAGGTTTTAATGTGACCATTGCACATAGCTCTAACAAATGCCTATAAAACAGTGGTTCCCAAGCTTATTTGATCGTGCTCCCCCTTCTTTGTGTCTGTAGTAGTTTATGTTCCCCCTCCTGCCACCCAAGTACCTATACTGATTTAAAAAAATGCAACTTTCACTAAATATTAAATCAGTAAGGCATTGATTCAAACAGAAAACAATCCACCGTAGTAAGAGCAAACGTAAAACTACAATTGTGGTTGATGCTTACAATTAAGTGTGCACATTGCATCGTAGTAAATAGATTTGTATAATGCTATGCAAGCTTAACAGAAATCCATCAAAAGGCATAGCACCATTAAACACACAGTGCCATCTGAGGACTTGATATGTCTGGAGGAATCAGCTTTGCTAAGGAGATAAGAACATAAGAAAGGCCATCCTGGCTCAGATCAAAGGTCCGACTAGCCCAGTATCCTATCTTTTGACAGTGGCCAATGCCAGGTGCCCCAGAGGCAATGATCCATTTCAGATCACTCATTCCCAGCTTCTGGCAAACAGAGGCTAGGGACACCATCCCTTTCCATCCTGGCTAATAGCCATTGATGGACCTAGTCTATCGAGTTTGAATTTATCTAGGTCTTTTTTTAACCCTGTTATAGTCTTGGCCTTCTCAACATCCTCTGACAACAAGTTCACAGACTGACTGTGCGTTGTGTAAGTTATTCATTGCTAGTTATTCATTGCTGCAGGTAAAATGTGTGCAGTAAGTTATTTTTCCCCTAAAGCTTCTCTCATGCACCCAGAATATGTTCCGTGGCCCCTCACGAAGGGACTCCCTCCAGTTTGAGAACCTCTGTTGCAAAACAATGACCAGTTGTTCATGTATTCTCCAAATGACTCTATGATCAGGGTGGAGTGAGAGAAACTATGACCAGTGTGACGATACAGTTCTGGCGGGACCCAACTGAGAGTGCCAGTTCAGGACCAATTGCTTCAATAGGGTAGTTACAGCCCTAGGCTGGGGTTTTTCCACCTCTAAGGCAAACCAAACCAGCCAGACAAAAATGACTTTGGTTTCACCCCACTGGCTAACCACAAGTCACACAAGCAATTTCCTTAGACACTCCAGTCTCCCAGTATCACCACCAGTGCCACTCGTCCTGGGGATGAATGGTTATGAAAACCAACACCCCAATAAAAGAAAAAGATTCTCTCGATCCCAAAGGACCAAGTCCCAGACCCAGGTCAATATACACATCAGAGCTTACCCACAAATCACGCTGTTGCCAATCATCTAGAATCTAAAATCTAAAGGTTTATTCATAAAGGGAAAAAGGTAGAGATGAGAGCTAGAATTGGTTAAATGGAATCGGTTACATACAGTAATGGCAAAGTTCTTAGTTTAGGCTTGTAGCAGTGATGAAGTAAACTGCAGGTTCAAATCAAGTCTCTGGAGAACATCCCCTGCTCGGATGGGTCATCAGTCCCTTGTGTAGAGCTTCAGTTTGTAGCAAAATCCCTCCAGACATAGGAAGCAGGATTGAAGACAAGATGGAGATGAGGCATTTGCCTTATATAGGCTCTTCCAGGTGTAAGAATCTCTTTGTTCTTACTGTGGAAAATTACAGCAAAATGGAGTCTGGAGTCACATGGGCAAGTCCCTGCACACCCTGCTGAGTTACAAGGTGTATCTGCCTCCTGTCAATGGGTCAATTGTGTAGCTGATGGTCCTTAATGGGCCATCAAGCAGGCGAGGCAGAGCTAACACCAACTTGTCTGGGGTGTCACCCAGAAGCAGAGCACAAATACAAAATACAGACAGTACAGAGCCAATACTTATAACTTCAACTACAAAATGATACATACTATAGACAGTATAATCATAACCAGCAACCCATAACCTGGTCTTAGATACCTTATATGACCCCCTTTACATAAGATTTGGTGCCACTACAGGACCTTGGTTGCAAACCATGTTCTATTATAGTCCCAGTTTATATCAATAAAGTCACAAACAGTGTATAAAGTTGCCAAAAATTGTGTGACATTTCCTCCTGCAAAGATTGTGATAGATTTGCAAGGTCAACACATGGGCTTTTGTTCCTTCTTTGTTTTAGCTGGAGAATCCTATTCAACCATTACGACAAAGCAGAGCCCTCTGTAGGTCTGTGACCTAAGATGGATGCTGACAAAGAGCTTTCCGGGAGTGACACCCATCAACTCGACCTCTTTTGAGCTTTTTAATGCTGCCATGTTGTTGACACTGTTGCTTCTAGGTTCTTGAGTCTGATAGAAATGGCTTTGAACTATTATGTCCTCGTGTGGCAAACAAATTACCCAAACAAGAAGAGCAGTGGTACTGAGTCGAAAGCCAAGGTGCGAGAGGTGGCAAAGACAACCCCATAGGCTTGGTGGAAGATAATCATAGCCTGGTCCAAAATCTATTGAAGTCAATGGGAGTCATTGCATTGGCTTCAGTGTAGCAATATGCAATACCTATTAGGCTCACTGCATGCTGCTGATGTGTCTTGACTAGAGCTAGTTGGGAATTTTACAACAGAAACATTTTTTTCCATCAAAAATGCTGATTTGTCAAAACTGGGAATGGGAATGAATCGATTTTTAAAAAAATCCAGACCCAAAAAAAGCTGAACAAAAGTTTCTAAATTGTTGACATTTTCAAAATGAAGTTTGGGTTTCTCGTCTCAAAACAGCTTTGAGTTCTGAAATTTAGCTGGAAAAAGGTTTAAAAATAGAGAAAAAAGAGCAAATCTTTTTTTTTTTTTCAGTTTATGGGGAAAAAAAATCTGATATTTGAAATTTCATCCTGATTCAGGACAAGAAATTTTTTTGAAATCTCAAAACTTCTTGCCTGATGGGAAAACCGATTCCTGCCCAGCCCAAGTCCTGACCAGGAATTCTTAGGATGGGTCCTGCTTCCCCCTCTTGGGGAGACTGAGGAGGATTGATGGCAGGAAGCTGGGTCCTGCAGAATGCCCCAGAATGAGGCCAAGTCTGCAGGATAAATAATGATGTCACTAAGGATACGGAGCCGATTTAAATATGTTGCTTTAAAATATGCCAGGTCCTGCCTCAGCATTGCGCTGGAGCAGGCAGCACCCAGGCAGCCAGAGGGGAATTATATTGAAGTGAAAGCTCTGGTTTCTGAAACAGCCTGGGTACTCCAAATGATGTCATATTTCGAGGGCTGATGTTAAAGACTGATATTTCTTAACAACCAGCCCCCTCAGCCTCCTCTCTGAGAAAAATGCCAGGCCTCTCCAGGCTGCCTGTCTATATGGGGATGCTCAAGAAGGTTAATCCAAATTAATTATTAAAATGGATTAATTAAGATGTGTTAAGCTCCTGTGTGGACACTCTTCTTCAGAATTGAAGTGACCTTCATTTGGTTTACTTAATTTGTGTAAATTAAGACCAGCTGAAGTAAGGTCCTTTTATAGTCTGAATGAGAGCGTCCAGACAGAGTTTTAATGTGGTTTAACAATATCCTCTACATTCACTCCTTTCATTAATTCACATTAATTTTCCCTCAAACTCCTACAAACTTTGATATCCACAGGAGTAGCAGGAATGGGCCCAAACTTTGGGGGTGGGGGGTTCAGTTCCTGATGCAAAGTGTGCAGCTGGCTCCTGGCCCTATTCCTTTGGGGGAAATTCATATCCAGACTCCAGGGTTTGGGCATCTCTGCTTCTTTGGAGACTCCTCAGTGGAAGCAGCAGTCACAGTCACAATCTTAGGAAGGGGAGTGATAGTCTATCTGATACTGCTCCCCTGCACTGAAATATAAGTCCCCATTTTAACATTTGCAGGGTACCCCACACAACCGTATGCCAATCATGAAAGGCATGGAAGCAATATCATGGCCATTAAAATTGCTTGGATGAGTCAGATCACATTCTCCACTCAGGGTAGCAACACAGTTAGAAACTTGCATCTGTTTCAACTGTGAAAAAGGCCCCATTGGGGGTTAGCCAATATGTGATTTGTAACCTCATAAATCGGTAGAGAGACCTTTTCTCTATCCAGTTATTGCCCAGAGAAATATCCTGTTCAAATACATTGCTTGAGTCTCCTAGAGTCCCCAAAAATACATCATCTATCACTAAAATCAGTTTCTAACATAGGGGGTGAGCCTCAGAATCACAGGCCTTGGAAGCCTTACTTCATTATCTGGTAAACTGGTTAAAAGCCCAAGATGAACACGAAATGGACACCAGTGTGGCTTTTGTAAAAATAAGCCAGGCCTCTCCAATCTATCAGAATTCTTTGAGGAAGTCAACAAAATAGTGAAGAAAGGCAAATAGGCAGCATTTGGACTTTCTGTGTGTCTTCGATAAAGTTCCTCAGTGTAATAATAATTATTAACATTACAGTAGCACAGAGAGGCTGCCAACTGAGATCAAAGCTCCATTATTCTACCTATGGGACAAACATAGTGAGGCACCATCTCGGATCTGGAGACAAGACAGGCGAGGGCTTAGAAAGGAGAAGTAACTTGCCCAGGGCTTCAAAGCCAGTAACAGAACTCAGCTCTCCTGAGTGCCAGTTCTGAGGTTTAATCTACTAGACTAACTTCCTCTAAGGAAAGCAGGTAGTCATGGGGTAGCAATCATAGGTTAGAAATGGACTGAGAGACAAAGAGCAGACAATAATGACCTTTTAAAAAACAAAAAAAACCCCAACAACATAAATTGATAGCTGGGTGACCCAAAGATCTGTGCTAGGGTTGGTGTTATTAATGATGCGGAAACAATTGTGTCAATATTGAAGCATTAATATTTGCAGCTGACCCAATGCGACTTATATTAGTTAAGACATAAAAAGATGAGGAGGAATTCAGAACAATATCAAGCAGGTGGCAGGTTGGGCACCACAACGGCAGATGAAATCGAGCGCTGACAGGTACAAGGTAATGCACATTGAAAGAAACAATTTCAACTAGTCACACACATTGATGAGTTCAGACTTAATTGCAACCACTCAAGAAAAAACAGCCAAGCGTCATTGTGGACAGCTCAATGAAAACATCTATTGAGTGCACAATGGTGAGGAAGCTGCATTTAGAGAGGACTGAGAACAACAAACTGAAAATATTATGACGCCATTATATAAATCAGGGGTACGCCCTCGAATGGAATCCCGTGTTCTGCGGTGCTCAGAAATGGGCTAGGTACAGAGGAGGGCAAAAAATAATAATTAGAGACATGAAAAGACTTTCACAGTGAGATTAAAAAGATTAAGACTGAATAATTAAGAGAAGAAACAAATAAGAGATGAAATGATAGAAGTACAAAAAATAAAGCCTGGAAACCAGAGATTAGCTCTTTCCTTCTATGCAGGCTTCCCATAATACAAGGACAAGTGAATTTTCAATGGCATTGAAAGGTCACCAATCAAAAAATAAAAGTTCACCCCCTCATAATTCATAAACCACTCGTGAAATTCTTAGCCACGAGCTATTAGTGTGTCAGAGCTTAGTAGGTTTCAAGAAAAGATTAGACCTGCATAGGAATAACATGAACGTCTGCAGTTCAACTATCTGATGTAGGATAAAAATCTAGCAGCCACAAAGAACCTGATCCGAAGTCTACTGGAAGTAAGGGGAGTCTTTCCACTGACTTGAATGGGTTTTAGATCATCCTCTAAGCCCTCATGATCCATCCAGTTTCTTGGAGATAGGAACACGTTTCTCTTCGGTTGTTCTCTATGGAGGCTTTGCACATTCCAGGCTCTGAATCATCTGGCATTAACCACAGCCAAAGAGTGAACTAGAAGGACCACTGGCCTTATCTGGCAATCCCTATCTTCTTAGTAACAGGGTGATTATGATAATGATTTGGCATTTCTCTATCACATTCCATCCAAACATATCTCAAAGTGTTCTGTAAATTTAGTATCTGATTGTAAAGTGGGATTACTCAGTGTTGGCCTGAGTCTGCTCCCAGCAAAGCTGATTGTAAAACTCCCAGCTGGCTCCAGCGGGAGCAGAGTAAAATCAGTGTTGAGTAATTCGGAAAATCCCATCCTATATATACACAGCACAGGCACCTTGCCCGTCACTCTGGTGCAACCACCTCTGGGTGAAATACAGCAGCTGGTTAATGGTTTACAGAAAGACTATATAAAGGTTTAATGCAGGAAATGATGAACATATCTCAGGTCCAGTTGAAGTTACCAGGATAAAACTATGGAGACAGAACACAAATTGACAATGGAGTTCACACCCCGCCCCTGCACAAAGAACCATGAGATCTTTAGTGTAAGTAGTCAATACTTTTATGTCTCATCTGAAAGGCAGTACAGCAAGCTCTTAGCACCATATGGCATCAATGATTCAATACTGACTCAGAGCAAAGAATCACTAACTCCACTTCCTTCCAGCATCTGTGGTTTTATAGGAGGTCTCCCATCCAAGAAATTGACCAGGTCTGACTCTGCTTAGCTCTTGTGGGATCTTATGATTTCATACCTTAATGGATACATGGCTACATAATATCATCTGTTGCAGAATCAGATTAGTAGGCCCAGTTTCCTTGCTCATGCTGAATTACAGAGGGTGCAACCTGAAAGATTAATGCAGTTCCACAGAAGGAGACAACCCATGCTGTAGCACATGGGAGGGGAAAAAGCAGCAACCTTCACTTTCCTGATTCCTAAACCGATGACTATCTTCACTAAGAGAAGGGAAGGAGGAAGGGCACTGCAGTGTGTGTTTAGATGGGCCTGTGATTCATAGCCACAATCTGCCACCACTCATAACCAGGGGCAGTTGTGAAGGGCAATCTGAATGCATTTGGAAACAGATTTAATAATAAGGAGCTGTCTGCCTCAATGTGTCAAGCTATCTGCAAGTAGCGCAAAAGAATATCATAGAGCATGACATAATGCAAATAAATATAAGGTCATTTGCTTGGCTTTCCTCTGTTTTAAGGCATCACAACAGTTCTTTTCAAACACAGCTTTTACAGAAACATGATCAGCTGCCTAAAAGACGGCTTGAGATCAAGCATCTGATATTCAAAATTAATCCCACGAGGATTAGGCACAATACATTCCCTTCTCTTTCCTTAGTTGACAGGCTGGATATATCTCTGTTCCATTAACTCCACTTCAAACCCTTCTCTCCCACATACCACCAGCAGGCTTTCTTCACAGGCTCAATGAGTTCAGCTCTCCCTTTTAGGATCTAGCAATGGACATTTAGGGCCTGTTCCCCCATTACTTACTTGGACAAAGTTCCCTGAGAGGTTTCTGTAGGCAAAGTTCCTGCAGGATCTCAGACTGCTCAGATTTCTGACTTCTAAGAAAGAATAAGAGCCACACAGTTTGGATGAGAGATAGAGGCTGCTCAGAATACTCTCTCAGAAATTCAGACCATGCAGAAATTCATAAAGTTTTCAAATTTGGGGATGAATCTATAAAAATGCAGGAGAGAGGGCTGAAAAGTTGGTTTTTAAAATACATCTTCAATAATATTTCAGAAATATTAGGTCAACCAGATCTATTTATCAGGGTTCCTCTGGTAAACATTTGCGGGGGGGGGGGCACTAATTCTTGAGTGATCTTGCTTTTACTCAGAAAGCTGGTATTTTGGATCAAAAGCCTACAAATATTTCCATATGTTGTGTTTTTCTCTTTCAGTCCCACTCCGATCAATTTTCAGTGCCAATTTGAGACCTCCATTTCCTGGTTAGTGATGTTTCCTTTATCCATCACCACTCGGCCTCTGCAGCCTCCTAGCATAGAAGTTGAGCACTGTAGTTCATGGGAACTGTTCTAAAGGAGAGTGAACATTATGGGGAAGATTTTCATTTCTGCTCCAGCTGAAGTCATCAGAAGTTTTACCTCTGACTTCAGGGGGAGCAGAATTAGGTCTTTGCTGAGTGCTTTTGAAAACCTCTCCCTAAAATGCAGCTTGGGGAGAGTGAGGTGAATTCTACATACAGGTTCATGTAGGGCCAACAAAAATTGCCAGCCATGTTCCAACTGCAGAAACTCTCTGAGTGGAAAGGACATAGAAAGATCTTGTAGATTTAGCAGTTAGGAAAATCATCCTTTGAGCAAATCTGATCTAGAAGTCACTGAGGGGGAATGGAGCACCACAATGTTGATTTCTGCTGCCACTTTTCTTTCAACAGTTGCACTTCATGGTGCTTCATGTACAGGTGCCCCAAATGCAGTCACTAGGTAGGTCTGGATGTACTTGGCAAATCCTGATGTCCCATCATAGAAAACTGCTGCTAGAATACACACAAGTATAGTCAGACCCCAGGGAAGACATTAACTTATGGAGGGAAGTTACCGTTACAAAATAAAAATGTTACTTATGAAATGATACCCAAAAAAATCATTTGGAGAACTGGATTTAACATTTCAAAACATGTAAACATCTGGTAACAGCTATCACTGGGGACAGAGAGTAACCCATCCAGTGCTGACTGCTGCAGCTCTGTATGGCTAAGGGAAATGTTTATATCAACTCATGTGATGCTGAGAGGCAAAGCTGTCTGGAAATTGCAGAAGAGGGGACTGGAAATCAGGACTCAAATCCGATTCCAGGATCCGACACCAACTAGTTGTGAGCTTGTGTGAGCCCCGCTCTGACCATAGGGTGACCAGACGAGAGGAAGAAAATATCGGGACACATGGGGGGGGGAGGTTCGCCAGCAGAGGGGAAAAAAGAACCCATCAGAGTGCCATCGGTATAGCAAAAAAAAAAAAAAAAAGAAAAAAGAAAAGCAGAGTGCTGCGAAATATCAGGACAAACGCCTAAATATCGGGAAGGCTGGTCACCCTATCTGACCATGTCACAATCTTTTTGAGCTTCAGTTTCCCCATCTGTAAAATGAAGAGGAAAACACCCCCACCAACTTTTGAAAGCTTGAAATGAAAGCCATACTGTACGGGTGCACATTATGACACAACTGTAATCTAGAAAGTGAACTAAGTAGAGAAAAGCCAATGTTTACCTGTAACAATGATGTGTTACATCTCTTAATATCAAGGAATAGAGGATTTAAGAGATCTAAGTACAGGACCATCGAGTCCACTATTTGTCTGCAAGACTGACCAAACACTGATACTTCAGAGGAAAATAGTGCCCTTCCTCATCACTTCATAATGCCACCATACAGCACAGTATACAGGAAAAACACCTTCTTCCTGACCTAGCAACTATCCCGCTTATGCCCTGAGGCATGATATTTGATGACTCTAACCAGTATGCAAAGTGTTGGCTAGCTCCGGATGTTAATAGCCATCGTAACATCTAAAGCTGGTTGAAAAATCCACTTTTTCCCTGTGAAAAATTTCAAAGTTTTCATTTTCATTTTTTTGGTTTCAACTCTCAATTTTTGCATAGGAAAGTTTTGAAAGTAAATGAAAGAAAATTTCCATTTCTAATCCAATATACGGGCTTGGTATCCTTTAGATTTGAATCATAATTCTCATTGTCGTTCAGTTTTTGAAACATGGAACATTTTTGAGAATTGAAGCAAACCAAAACTTTTCATTCAAAGCTCAACAAAACATTTACTTTGTTTCATTTTGAAAAGTCCTACGAGGGAAAAAATCAAACACATTTTCCCGTGAAAATTTTTATTGTCGATGAACCCCACCACCACCACCATTTTTCAACCAAGAAATGTTTTTGCTCAAATAAAATGATTGAACACTTGTTTATGAAGCCAGCTGTGGTGCCTGCCTCTCTGTAATACCAGTGGGAGTGAACTGCCACCTGGTAACATTACATTACATAAACCACCATCCTTTAGCAAAGTGCTTGTGCCTTCTCATTCAGGCTATGAAATGGCAAAAAAAATAGAGCCACTTGCTTACACTTAGCTCACCCTGTGTAGGAAGTTCAGGAGAAAGACAGACTCTGCTGCCTTGTTGGATTAGATCCGTAAGTACAACAGCAACAAAAATAGTGAAAAGGTGGAAAAAATACACTATCTAACTCTCTGCTCTCTCCAAATAGGCCCTGCTGCATCAAGTGAATAAAATTACCTTCTAATCAAATGCATCATTAAAAGTACAGACATTAGAACCTGGCACTGACAGCTTTATGAGTGAGACATTTAAAGTTAATTAGGATATAGTGCCTCTGTAGCTGGTATAGCATCCAGGGTGCACTTTGACTAACGCTAACCACAGCAGTGTTCCAATTCTCCATTGCCAGCACTACCATCCTGGGTCAGTTTGCGGGGCTGTGTGTGGTCCCTCAGCAGGGCATCAGCACGTAGGGCTCCTACTGCCAAATCCAGCCTGGTTTCTCTGCTGTGCTCCCTCTAAGGGAACCAGCTGACAACTTCGGGGCTAGTGCATCTGCTGGGATTGTCTCAAGCAGGAGCTGTTCATGCCGCAGCTAGGAGAGAGAGATTGGAAAGAACATGGATATGTCAGCTGCCCTGGCTCTCATTTTTGGAGGAGCTGAGTGAATCAGAGGGAACAAAGAAGTATTAACAAGCAAGCTCCATTAGTTCGGCCCTCTCGACTATCCTTACAGCAACCCGTGGATTCATATCACCCACTGCTTCCACTCACAGCAGGCATTTAAGGCCATTTATACTGTCACAGAACTGAAAGGCTAAATCCATTAGTATTCAAGCAACTCCAAACCACCCAGCCTGGCTACAGGACAATTCAAACCAGTTAATTATACGAGAAGCCTTGCTGTGGCATGCGAAGCTCTGTGCATGTCCCGTTGGCTCCGGGTAACAGAGCCTCAGGTTTCCACTAAAAAAACCACGAGAGTCAGGTTCTCCAACTCCTCTAGCAGAAGAACAAATCCCATGAACAACCATGAAGATGAGTCATGCTCTGAGGGCCATCAATTTCTCCATGTACAGTAACCATGGGATGTCCCCAGGCACATCTGAGTACTCTGCACGAATATGTTCTCTCCAGACCCTCTAAGCTCACCCTCTCTACCCATACTCTGTACACCCGAGATTCAGGGACGTTAGATATCTTGATATAATCTGAACCCTCCCCATACTGTAGTCGTATACACCTGATCTGGACAAATCCGTCAGTCTATCTACACAGACCTGATCTCAACATCCATCCACACCTGATCTCAACACGTACACACCAAAAGCTCTAAAACATCACAGCTGTCCCACTACAGTGCTGACAACCTAGTCAACTTCACAGAAGAGCCCCTTCACCATAGCCTCAAACAAGCAGGTTAACATAAAATACAACTCCCTCACATTCTCAGCTTACTCAGGAGCCCCAGAGGGGTACAGAAAATGCCACTTAATTACAATCTGTAAGTGAAACAAGGACATTAGACAGCAAGATTTCAAAATATCAGAAAATCTTTCAAAATGATTATTACTGCTCTTACAAATAAGCAGGTGTGTGATCTCAAGAGGCTAGAAGGAGGACAACATTTTAAATGACTCCAACTACAAACACACCCTGGTGTCTTGAAACAACACAGGAAGGTCACAGTGGCAGCCAGAGACACATGATGCTGCAGCCAGTCATATTGGGAACAGCCCTTTGGAATAAGTTTGGTGGGCCTGATTTTCAGAGGTGCTAAGCGCTGGTTGCTTCCAGTGACTTTAGCTAAGTTTTGGGTTGCCAGAACTCCTAGAATCAGACCCACTGCCTTGCTTTAAGGCAGGGTAAGAAGGTTTTACATGGATTTATGCAATAAACCATCTCCCAGCTAGAGCTGTGTGAATAATGGATTTTCTAGTTCACTGGCAATTCCAAAAAGCACAAACAACAAAAACTGTTTTGGGTCAACAGAACATTTTATTTTTCAAAATTTTCAGCAAATCAAATAATAATAAATAATAATTTGGGGATATGTGGAATGTTTGGGGTCAATTTTGAGCATTTTAAAATGTTTGATTTTTAAAAAAAATAACATTCAAGGCAATTTTGAAATAAAGTTATTTTGAACCAAAACAATTTGAAAAGTTGCATCTGAAAAATGTTGCATCAAAATGAAACTGTTTGGGTTTTCAGATTTGTTCTTTTGTTTGTTTGTTTGTTTGTGTTTTTATTCCAAATAATTTGGCTAAACAGACAAATCCACAAAACATTACACACACACACAGATTTTGTATGAAAAATTTCACCTAGTTCTACGCTCAGTTCCCCCAAATCAGTAACTTTCCTAGAAAGAGCAGTGGAAATCAGCTACTATTCCCCTTCACATTCTGTAACTGTGGCTTTGACATTCCCCTCTTGAAACATGCCAGCAAGCTGACAATGGATCTATTTCCTGCTTCATTATTTCGTATTTTTATATTATATTATATTATATTATATTATATTATATTATATTATATTATATTATATTGGGCACATTTTAAAGAAATAATTGCTAGTGATTCAGCTGTATTGTACACCAGATAGAGTGACTTGAAAACTAGTTCATATTCCACCACGATTTTCTCTTAACTTGGCACGTAGTGACTAATCACACATTGCCACAGAAGATTGACCTGATGTCATGGAAGGCATTGGTTCCTTCTACCAGATTATCAATAGTACTGTATGATATATAGGAAGAGAGTTTCTGAGCTGGCTGGGTAAGTGGATGTGTGTCTGGGCATGCCCACACACAGAGGGATATGGCTCCTCCCAGCAGGGATGGACCCAGGCCTCAGCAAGTTCAGGTGTGTGTGAGTGTTATCCAGACTGCGTGCCATGCAGAACTGTCCATGTGGACCCTCCTCCTGCACATGAGAAGCTCTCTAGTGCACTTTTGAGCTACTCTGCTTTGAAATGGCAGGATGTCAACACACACCAGGGAACTTTTAGTGCATGGTAGTAGGGTCCACACAGATAGCGGTGCACCGCACATTATCATGCTCTACATTTACACCCCAGCTTGCCACACACTGACTCTCAATGGAGACAATCCCACGTATGCTTTGGGCAGAAAGCGACACTGTCATTGGTCAGCAGCTGCAGGAGGGGAGGCGCCTCTGCACCTTCTTCTAAACAGATGATATGCTGCTGTTAAACCAAGCTGATGCCAGTATTTTAGGGTTAGCAGGGCTGTGCGGAGCAAGCATGATGTCACACCACAATATAATTTGGCCATTCTAAAAACAGAAAAGGCCAGATGTGAACTCACAGTGGCCTTCACCTCTATAGCTCTGTAAGGCCCCCATGCCATGCATACGAACACAAACCACTAGCCCCAGCATTGTCTGCTATCTCAGGCCCACCTGACTTTGACACCCCCCATGGGCCATGGCAGAGGTGGAATTTCCTAACTATCCTCCCCGTGCTTGGAAAAATGTGCTTTGGCCTTACTCTCCGTGCTTTGGGCAAGGCAGACGAACAGTAATGGGGGTCCCCTCTGACATACTGATGTATAATCCAGACTAATGAGCAGCTGTATCACCCCTTCAAGGTTGGGTGCCCTACAGAAGCTCCTACCTGGGCCACTCACAAACAGCCTACCATCATGCAACCCACCCACCCCCCCATCCACCCACCCACCCACACACACACACACACACACACACACACACTGTGTAATTGCAGCCTGCCAGCCACACTTGGGTTACACTCTGGCTCTTATCAGCCTGGGTTATACTGCAGGATAACTTCAACACACTTACAGCTTTAGATTCCCCCGCACCCCAAAATGTATGTCCTGTATTACCTGGCCCTCTTCTGGACAGTCCAAGCTATATTAGGTCAGTTATTTCTTTACAAGAATAATATACACACAACTTGCCACCCCAAATGGAGTTTCCCAGACACTTCAGTTTAAACACACTGGATTAGATAAAACAATGAAACAAGTCGATTCACTACAAAGACGTAGATTTTAAGTGAGTACAAGTAATGAGGCTTAAGGGTGAGAAATGGTTACTAGCAAAGGAGAGCTAAAATGCTTACTGGTGCCTAACTCAACAAACTCTGCTAAACTCAAAGTAAAGTTTTCTCACCACATACTTTCAGCAGTCTTACTGACCAAGCTTCTTAGGTGAGGACCCCTCTCCAAGTCCAAAGGCTGCTACTTTTGTTGCTTCAGGTGCAGTAAACCGATGAGCCGAGAGAGAGGGAGCAAGGGGTGCCTTAGGGTGTCTGTCCCTTCTTTTTATATTCCTCTGAGAGGGAGCTGGGACCATAGCAACAAGCAGTCTGTGTGGATGGGAACTCTATGCTGTTTCTTTGCTAAGATGTTGATTTTTCCCACTCCCGCTTTCCTGCCACAGAATGGCCACTTGGAGATAATGGTCCATCAGCCTTGTTTACACCTGGCTGAGGCATCGGCTTGCCCTTGTCTGAGGAACTGGTTTGGCCGCTCCCCAGAGAAGTCATGAACCCAGTTTATGTTTACAACATCACATGTAATGCTGCTCCGTGCATTTTGCCATGATATTATTGATCACCAAGCAATGAGTTTCTAAATGATACCTCTCAGACAGAGATGAATTCTGTCACGCCCCCCGCATGGCAGTCAAAGCAGAAGAGAAGTTGTGGAGAAGAGCTGTCTTCCTAAGCCAGGGACCAAAGAACTCTCCCTTTGCTTTTAGCAAATGAAAGGCAGCATCCACTGCTGCGTTTTACTCCTGCCTCCTTGCTTCTCTTTCCACGGACAACACAAGGCCAAAGAGGTGAGCACATGGGATGTGATCTAGCCTAAAGAGGACAAGGCACTCACAGGGATGGAGTAGCTAGAAGGGTACGTGATATGGATAGTTGCCCAGGACAGGTCTCCGAACTGAGTGGGGAGGGAACTGACTGGCTCACATTTGTGTCACTTTGCAGAGTGCTGGCTGCATCAGTTCCTGGGTCAGCCAGGCCAGCTCTTGCCAAGCGGTTTGATGAGGTGTGGTGCACTGCGTGGTTGAAAGTGTTTCAGTTGTTGATGAAATGCTGAATTTTTGCAAAACAAATCAGAAAAATTGAAAAGCAAAGTGAATTCCTCCCCTGTCGCCCACATCTTAAAATTAAAAAAAAACCAAAAACCCAGCTCTACCACTGTCTGACATCGAATTTATCTAGATTTTCTTTAAAATCTCAGATTGTTACCTATGTGTTGTGACTAGACCTGGTAGATAAAAAAAATCAGACTTCATCATTTGCATGTTGTCAGTGCATTCCCTTTGACCCCATTAACTTAGCTTTTGTGTATGCCCTCTGCAAAAATTCCAGTGAATTAATTAGCCATTTGGAATTTTACTGAAATTGTGGAGAATATGCCAAGAAAACAAATTGCAGCTGTGAAGCCAGGAGTGTTCATGCCAGAAACATTGTTTCTAAAAGTTACATCCGTCCCATCAGGGAAAAGAACAATACCATGTGACCTAGTTGTCCAATCAGAACAAAACAGTGATGTGACTTATGCTTCCTATCTAAATGATTTGAATTTGGAATATCGAACACTCACAACCAACTGCTCACAAACAAGCTACAAACCAAGAATAAATTGCAGAAATTACCTGTGAATACAGGCAACACGATACAACTTTCAGGAAACTGATCTGCTCATATCAGGTGATACGTAGCAGATTATTACAGTCCATTCACTCATTCCTTGTCATGACGTACATTACTGATGTCCATGGAGAGCTAACATAAAGGCAAACAAAGGTAATTCGAACATACACTGAGTTGACGCTAAACATTCCTGTTCCTTAGACAATTCTGTTCAGCGTCACCGTGTCAGACTATCTGACAAGGTGAATCCCAATTTGTAGCTTTTTTTTTCAGATCTCTTAGGAGTAGAGAAAGTTCCACAAGAGAGACTACCTCCTGGGATCCCTTACTAAAGAATATTCTACAGTAACAGAAAATCTGAATTTACCACAAATGTATCTTCTCAGAACAGTGGAGTCCTGTGGCTTAGATGGCTGATGGGTTTCCATGTCTAGTGATGCACCCTCCAGCATCTCCTGGATAAGTCTGAGAAATGTGACACTTTGCTCGTCTGCTGCTTTTGTAGCCACAGCAAACAGCTCTTTCAGCAGCTCTGTTTTGACCATGGGAATTTGGATCATGAATGACCCAACAATCATATCGCCAGACGAGAGGATGCCTTCTCTGCATGAGCGTAGCCCAACACACTGTTATTTTTTACCATGGCTGCAGGAAGGGGTAACGGTGACAAAGGAAGATGAGAGAGCTTGGAAATGGGGTCTCTCATTATGTGCCAACACACAAGGTGACACGGTCTCAGAAGTGAACCCCCACTCTTTAATGCTAATAAAAGCTTCCGGAAAAGCAGTGGGTTACACGTCACAGCTGGTTTCCCTGCCACTTCAGTGGATCGATGGAGTTCCTCATACTCTGAGCAAGAAAGACAAATGTCCTTGCTTAATATGAATAAAATGTGTCACTCCTCATCTTGTCGGTATTAAATCATTGGCTACACATCTGCTGAATTATGCAACAGTAGGGAAAGGGGTAGGGAAGGTATTTTCCCCCTCAATACTTCAATTTGTTACATCAAGAAAATAATTCAAATATTAAATAACTAAGACATTCATTCGTAGTCCTATCGTATGATTAACGTATGGAAGTACTACTTAAATGCTGAGAAACTGATGCACTGGGAAAGAGAAACTCAGCCTAATCAAAGAAATGAATGCTCATGTTAGAGGGCTGGCCAGCTCACAGAAAAACACAGTTCAGGTTCTTGCCACCATGTTTGGCCAGCTGTAAGTTGTAATGCCATGCCCCTGTGCCTGCTCTGGGGGTGGGGTCCCAGAATACAGGGCAGCTCTTGGCCAAACAACGTGAACTTGATTTCAATAACTCGGTCCTGGGATAGGGGTTGTATAAAATTGGATGGGTGGGGTTCTGTGGCCTGCCTTGTGCAGGAGGTCAGACTAGATGATCAGATTGGTCCCTTCTGACCTATGAGTCTATGAGTCTATGAGTCTATGAGAACTTAACACATGAGTCTAGAACATCTGAAACAAATGAGTTTGCAGGTGCTAGATTGATGGGAGATGGATCTTTAACTCAGGCAGATGACCTCCTTAGCCTGTACGTTGCTTCACCAGCCAAATAGCCTGCAACAGGAGACAGCTGGACAATACGAGTTCTTTCTTATCACTTGTTTTTCCTCACTAGTGCCAAGAAGGTTTTAGTTCAAAGATCAAACACTGCCTACTTCCTGGAACTATAAGTCTTGGCTTTGAGCCTGGAGCTGTCAAACACACCTGGTGCAGGATGCAGAGAGAACTCAGGTAACCAAGTTAGGAATTTAGTGCATTCGTGTAACTAATAAAATATATTTGGTGCTTTAAAAGGGCCACTTTCCCAGAGCTGAAAACAATTGTGAGCAAAACTGATTGGGAGGAAAAAAGTTAAAACAATGTGAATAACTGGGAATGTGTCTAAGAAAACTTTACTAGATGCCCCAAAAATTCCATAATTCAGCAATTATGAAAGAAGATGTCTTCAGTTAAAGTATCCTACTTAAGACATATGAAAACAGCGATTAAATAAATAACTTAAAACACATATGGGAACTGGACACTGATAGAAATGACTATATATTAGCAGTTATAAAATGAAGACATTGGAAAGGGAAGCTAAAGGCATCAGTAAAAATATATCCAATCACCAATAAAGCTAAGGACAATAAAAAGGAATTTTTCAAATATCAGGAACAAAAGGACATTGTGCCAATATTTTAAAAGGATAAAAGGATAACCTGCATAACTGCAGGCCTATTAGCCTGATGTCGATTCCAGGCTAAATTATGAAAAGGCTGATATGGGATGCATTCAGTAAAGAAGACAGCTTTGTGGAAAATGTGTCTTGTCAGACAAACTTGATAGAATTTTTGAGATTATCAACCAAATTTATAAAGATAAATATTAACACAATATACTTAGACATCTGTAAGAGTCATGCTTTAGTACTACATGTGAGTCTGATTAAAACAGAATATATATTCAAAATCATGTAGTGCATATTAAATGGATTAAAAACTGGTTAACTGAAATATCTCAAAATAAACGGTAAATGAGGAAATGTCACCTAAAAGTGGTGTTTCTGGTGGGATCTCACAACTATCTCTTTTGGGCCAATACAACTGAATATCTTTACCAATGATATAGAATGAAATAAATAATCCTTGTTGGTCAAATCTGCAGATGAATCAGACTGATGACTCTAACGAGGATTGCTCTAGAACAGAGCAATGTGGCTTGCATGGTAAACAGGGCTCACTAGAAGAGAGAGAGAGAGAGAGTGTGTGTGTGTGTGTGTGTGTGTGTGTGTGTGTGTTTAAAATAGCAAGGTCATACATCTAGGAACCAGGAATGTAGGTCCCACTTCTAGGATCATTAATGTTGATTTTCAATAAATCTTGGAATAGTGAGGAAGTTCCAGAAGACTAGAAGAGTCTAATGTTGTGCCAATATTTTAAAAGAGTAAACGGATGACCCAAGTAATTATAAGGCCTGTCAGTCTGACATTGATCCCGGGCAAGATAATGGAGCAGCTGATATGGGACTCGATTTAATAAAGAATTAAAGGAGGATAATGTAATTTATGTCAATCAACATGGATTTGTGGAAAATATAGCCTGTGATTTTTTTTAACAGGATTATAAATTTGGTTAATAGTGTTGATGTAATATGTTGGTGTAATGTACTTGGACTTCTGTAAAGTGTTTCACTTGGTATCACACGACATTTTGATTCAAAAACTAAAAAACTGTAAAATTTACGTGGCACACGTTCCATGGATTAAAAGCTGGCTAACTGATAGGTCCCAACATGTAATTGTCAACAGGCAATCATCATCAAATGGGTATGTTTCTAGCACGGCCCTGCAGGGATCAGTTTTTAGCCCGATGCTATTTAACGTTTTTATTAATTACCTGGAAGAAACTATAAAATCATCACTGATAAACTTCACAGAAACTGGGGAAGCGATAAATAATGAAGAGGACAGGTAATTGATTCAGAGCAATCCAGATCACTTGGTAAACTGGGCGCAAGCAAACAATGGCCCAAGGTAAATATCTATCTAGGAACAAAGAATGTAGGCCATACTTACATGATGGGAAACTGTGACTCTGAAAATGATTTGGGATCTTGGTGGATAATCACCTGAACATGGACTCCCAGTGCAATGCTCTGGCCAAAAGAGCTTATGCAATCCTGGGATGCATAAAACAGGGGAATCTCGAGTAGGAATAAAGCGGTTATTTTATCTGTCTATTTGGCACCGGTGGGACTGCTGCTGGAATCTAGTGTCCAGTCCTGGTGCCCACAGTTCAAGAAGGATGCTGATAAATTAAAGAGGGTTCAGAGAAGAGCCATAAGGCTGATTAAAGGATTAGAAAACCTGCCTGACAGTGATAGACTTAGGAGCTCCATCCATTCAGCTCAACACAGAGAAGATGAAGGGGTGATTTGATCACAGTCTATAAGTTCTTAAATGGGGAACAAATATTTAATAATGGGTTCTTCAGTCTAGCAGAGAAAAGTGTAACATGATCTAATGGCTGGAAGCTGGAGCTAGACAAATTCAGACTGGAAATCAGGTGTACATTTTTAACAGTGAGAATAATTAACCAATCGAATGAGTCACCAAGGGTTGTGGTGGATTCTCCACCATTGACAATTGGATTTTTTTTTCTAAAAGCTCTGGCCTGTCTTATACTGGAGGTCAGACTAGATGATCACACTGATCTCTTCTGGCCTTGGAATCTATGTATCTACGAACACCATTTCTGCTTGCGAATCTGTGACACGATGTGTCATCACAAACTGCCCTGGACCACACTCCTGTGAGCCTATGCCTGTCAAATTTAATTTGTAACACTAAGGACTAAGCAGGTAGTTCGGGCTGGCTCTGGATTCAACCCAAACTGTCTAATTCCACGTCAGTACCCAGAACCAAATTTTCCAAAGGTCGGGAAAAAGGTTAACAGGTGTTTGAACGCCAACAAAACCCAGCCTCTGCCACACGTGGGGTAACTGTAGGTCAAACACACTGACTCTTCATTTCTGTATGAATACGCAAGTTTGCCTGTTCAAACACAGCATTTTGAGCATGCATCTACATTTTTGCAGGCGCACTTATAGTAACCTCATGTGAAAACCTGCCCTCAGTGCAAGCATATATTGGAACCTCCCGCCACACATACCTCCCTCTGTGCATGACTCTTAAGTTTACCTCATGCACACCCCATTCCACCAAGCCCTCCACAGATCTCCCCTCAAGTCCTCCAATGGAGGGCATTAATTCACCTCCTGGGGAAAAGGAACATGATCTTAGCTTGGCAAGCTGGCGGCTCCAGCCACTCAGGGCTGGGCAGCACCTTGACTTTAACCTTGTGTGAATTTATTTTTGCAGCAATAACCGGCTGCCAAATAATTTGATCCGAGAGACAAGAGGCGAGAACCCTTTATCCCTCCAGATGCAATCGAGCGATTTACAGTGTCTGCAAGAAACCTTATTGCAAACATGCTCTTGCTCAGCGTGAAGCGGGGAGAAAGCCAAGCTGAGTGGGCAGAGGACAACATCTCTGTAGTTCTTCTGAGACAGAGGGGGCAGATGCAGCAGTGATGGGAAAGCAATTACAAGCAATTATTGGCAGAGGCTGTCATGTGGAAACAGTCTCATTGTTTAAAATCTGACCCAGCGTGACTTCCTCTCTTTAAAGTGGTTATTGCCTTATACTTTAAATTTAAACAGCATTATTTACAATCTACCACTCCAAGGGAGACTGGATGACTTTGAGGATTGATAGCAGGATGCAGATCTTTTCACTCAGTCACCACCGAGTTTTGTAGCAAACTAAAGGATTGTTCTCATTATATCGTTCTCCTGTAGGGTAGGTGCAATGATTTTGGTTGATCCTCCCACATTGCTTAGCAGAGTCTTGTTACAAAATGCACAATTACTACAGATGGCAGTTTCAGGAAAAGACTAAGAAATGAATGTATCATGGCTACTTTCACCTCCATAGGTAATTCCAAGGGATAAGACACCTGGAGGAAGCTTGCATTTCTATTGTTCAAGCTGCAATGTTTTCAGCTGAAACAGTGCACCTCCCATGAACCTAGAAGATGCTATTTAGATCTGGTTTAAGTCTTGGATCACAGTTGAACAGGGGTAGGAGTTAAGGTCTGATGGTGCTGAAATCTTCCAATTTGCAGGTATTCTTGTGAAATGTCATATCACTTACATCCAAAGTGGATAATAGGCCCTTTCTGGGTTTGGATCTGACCTGGAACAAAACCATATTGAAGAATTCAAATCAGACCCATCTGCAAAATCCTGAAAGGTAGATTCAAAGTTCCGTTTTGTCCCATCTGTACCAGAAGGCCAACAAAACCATGATGCAGAGAGTTCTCGCCTCTGACACCACTGCTGCCTTAACAACACCCTTCCTAAAGTCCCATCAGTGTCACTCACAAGTGATGCCACTGGAGTGGAAGAAAGAAAGAAAGAAACAAAGAAAGAAAGAAAGAAAGAATTCGGTGCAATAAGAGGCTGTATTGAACTGAAATGGTCATTGAATAAAAGCAGCCATGTTAATTTCAGCTCTATTAAAAAAATAATAATGGATCAAAGTTTGCCAAATAGAAAAGGACAAAATCAGCAGAGAATTACTTTAATTATTACCTTCAAGCTTGCAAAAAAAAGATATTACAACTGAGCACGCACATGACCGAGAAATTATAAAGGAAGTACTTTACAGTGGCCCTTTAATTAAACTGCACTGAATATCATTAGCAATGGACCTTTGGAATTTAAACCAATTACATTCTAAATACAAGTTACTTGCTTGCTGAGCAGCTTATGCATCCTCTATCAGCACTGTGTAAAGAAAGGAAAAACCTACCCTTTGTCAGGCAAGCGTTTGTCTATCCATGGATTTTATGGAGCTCCTATGATCAGGCACCTAAGCAGACAGACCTCTGGGGAAGAGAGATAGTGCTTGGGGTGTGCTACAGACCGCCGGGATCGGATTGGGATATGGATAGAGACCTCTTTAATGTCTTTAATGAAGTAAACACAAAGGGGAAATGTGTGATTATGGGGGACTTCAACTTCCCGGATATAGACTGGAGGACGAGTTCTTGCAAGAATAATAGGGGTCAGATTTTTCTGGATGTGATAGCGGATGGATTTCTTCATCAAGTAGTTGAAGCACCTACCAGAGGGGATGCCATTTTAGATTTGGTGTTGGTGAGCAGTGAGGACCTCGTAGAAGAAATGGTGGTAGGGGACAACCTTGGTTCGAGTGATCATGAGCTGATTCAGTTCAAACTAGATGGAAGGATAAACAAATGTAGATCTGGGATTAGGGTTTTTGACTTCTCGAGGGCTAATTTTAAAGAGTTATGGAAATTAGTTAGGGAAGTGGATTGGATGGAGGAATTAGTGGATTTAAATGTGGAGGAGGCCTGGAATTACTTTAAGTCACAGCTGCGGAGACTGTCGGAAGCCTGCATCCCGAGAAAGGGGAAAAAAACCATGGGCAAGAGTTGTAGGCCAAACTGGATGAGCAAACAACTCAGAGAGGGGATTAGACAAAAGCAGAAAGCTTACAGGGAGTGGAAGGAAGGCAGGATCAGTAAGGAAAGCTACCTTGCTGAGGTCAGAACATGTAGGGATAAAGTGAGGAAGGCTAAAAGCCACATTGAACTGGAACTTGCAAAAGGAATCAAAACCAATAGTAAAAGGTTCTACAGCCACATAAATAAGAAGAAAACAAAGAAAGAAGAAGTGGGGCCGCTATACACTGAGGATGGAATGGAGGTTAAGGATAACCTAGGCATGGCCCAACATCTAAACAAGTACTTTGCCTCAGTTTTTAATAAGACTAGTGAGGAACCTTGCGACGATGGAGGGATGATAAACGGGAATGTGGATATGGAAGTGGATATTACGGCAACTGAGGTAGAGGCCGTACTTGAACAGCTCGATGGGACGAAGTCGGAGGGCCCGGACAATCTCCATCCGAGGATATTAAAGGAACTGGCGCGTGAAATTGCGAGCCCGTTAGCGATAATTTTTAAGCAATCGATAAACTCGGGGGTTGTGCCGTATGACTGGAGGATTGCTAATGTAGTTCCTATTTTTAAGAAAGGGAATAAGAGCGATCCGGGTAATTATAGGCCTGTTAGCTTGACGTCTGTAGTATGTAAGGTCTTGGAAAAAATTTTAAGGGAGAAAGTAGTTAAGGACATAGAGGTCAATGGTAATTGTGACGAATTGCAACACGGATTTACTAAAGGTAGATCGTGCCAAACCAATCTGATCTCCTTCTTTGAGAAGGTGACGGATTACTTAGATAAAGGAAATGCGGTAGATATAATTTACCTAGATTTCAGTAAGGCGTTCGACACGGTTCCGCACGGGGAGCTGTTAGTTAAATTGGAAAAGATGGGAGTGAATATGAAAGTTGTAAGGTGGATAAGGAACTGGTTAAAGGGGAGACTCCAGAGGGTCGTATTGAAAGGTGAACTGTCGGGCTGGAAGGAGGTCACCAGTGGAGTCCCTCAAGGATCGGTTTTGGGACCGATCTTATTTAACCTTTTTATTACTGACCTTGGCACAAAGAGCGGGAATGTGCTACTAAAGTTTGCGGATGACACGAAGCTGGGGGGTATTGCTAACACAGAGAAGGACAGGGATACTATTCAGGAAGATCTGAACCACCTTGTAAACTGGAGTAATAGAAATAGGATGAAATACAACAGTGAAAAGTGCAAGGTCATGCATTTAGGAATTAATAATAAGAATTTTGGATATACGTTGGGGGCGCATCAGTTGGAAGCGACGGAGGAGGAGAAGGACCTTGGGGTACTGGTTGATAGCAGGATGACTATGAGTCGCCAATGTGATACGGCTGTTAAAAAAGCAAATGCGATTTTGGGATGCATCAGGCGGGGTATTTCCTGCAAGGACAAGGAGGTGTTAGTACCGTTATATAAGGCGTTGGTGAGACCCCATCTGGAATACTGTGTGCAGTTCTGGTGTCCCATGTTCAAGAAGGATGAATTCAAACTGGAACAGGTTCAGAGACGGGCTACGAGGATGATCCGAGGAATGGAAAAACTGCCTTATGAAAGGAGACTCAAAGAGCTTGGCTTGTTTAGCCTGGCCAAAAGAAGGCTGAGGGGGGATATGCTCGCTCTATATAAATATATCAAGGGGGTTAACGTTAGGGAGGGAGAGGAATTATTTAAGTTTAGTACTAATGTAGGCACGAGGACGAATGGGTATAAACTGGATATTAGGAAGTTTAGACTTGAAATTAGACGAAGGTTTCTGACCATTAGGGGAGTGAAGTTCTGGAATAGCCTTCCGAGGGAAGTAGTAGGGGCAAAAGACTTTCCTGGCTTTAAGACAAAGCTTGATAAGTATATGGAGGGGATGTTATGATAGGATCGTTAATTTGGACAATTGATCTTGAATTACCACCAGACAGGTCTGCTCAATGGTCTGCGGGGAGATGTTGGATGCGATGGGTACTGAGTTGCTGCGGAGAATTCCTTCTTGGGTGCTGGCTGGTGACTCTTGCCCACATGCTCAGGGTTTAGCTGATCGCCATATTTGGGGTCGGGAAGGAATTTTCCTCCAGGGCGGATTGGCAGGTGCCCTGGAGGTTTTTCGCCTTCCCCTGCAGCGTGGGGCACGGGTCGCTTGCTGGTGGTTTCCCTGCAGCTTGAGGTCTTCAAACCATTTTTGAGGATTTCAATAACTCGGTCCTGGGATAGGGGTTGTTATAAAATTGGATGGGTGGGGTTCTGTGGCCTGCCTTGTGCAGGAGGTCAGACTAGATGATCAGATTGGTCCCTTCTGACCTATGAGTCTATGAGTCTATGATTTCCCATTGGGATGGAGCCAGAGGCCACGACTGACACACCTGGTGCTTTTTTGTCTCACCAGGGAACAATGGTAAGTCCATTTTGTAAGTTCTGCCTCAGTACGACAGGAGTGTAAAACACTAAAATAGGGAGAATGGCTAAACTTTGCAAAGTTTGCAACAAGCTTGATATCCACACAAAGCTCACCTGGGTTAGGGGATTTGTTACCCATCTAGACCTGATTCATTGAAAGGTTTGTGAAGCATGAGAGTCCAACTTGGGTCAATTTCTATGTTTGTGTGGAAATGATGTAAGTCTGCGATTTTGTGCTTGTAAAAATAGCTAATTGTTGCCTGTCAAACCCCAGCGCTTTGGTACTGTATTACCACCGGATAGTATAGCACCTTTTTTTGTTGTTTTTAAAGAGATCCTGGTTTCAACACAAATGCCCGTAAAACTCAGGCATCTAGGCCGAGTCTTACTTTATGATTTGGGGGAATTTCGAAACAGAATTCCCAAGCTGAACTTAGGTGGGAGATGAATCTACATACAAAGAAAAAGACAAAAGTACACAGAAACCCTCGCTAAGCCACCGTAAACTGCTGGGTTTCTTGCAGTTCTAGAGCTGAGGTTATATACACAATAGGAGATATGATGGCTCAAATGGTGAAGACAGGGTATAAGTGGGACCAGTGTGGTTGTCCTCCCCTCACTGAATGGATGCTCCAATACATCTGTTAGTCTATAAGGAGCCACAGGACTCTTTGCTGCTTTTACAGATCCAGACTAACACGGCTACTCCTCTGATACTTGGATGGATGGAGAGATTAAACCAAATTCTAGTACTTGGGAAGTGAAGAAAAGAGAAATCTCATGCTTCATATCTTTTGAAAGAGAGGGCAAAAGGGGGAGAGAGAGAACTCTATCATCTGGTGTCAAGAACAGTGATAAAAAGAGGGACCTCAGGTTGGCGTAACAAAGCTCAAATCTTGAGGCTACAGTTGTCTTGCCAGCTCTTGCAAAAATTCCAGGATAGTCCATGAGTGCCAAGGAGAAGCCAATGGAAAGAGCCCTATTGACTTCCGTGGGGTGTGGAACAGACCCTTACCACAATGCAGCATAAAGAACTCATTGCGATTTATATTCTAGACATATTACTGCAGAATAAGCAGTAGTATGATACAGCGTCTATTTATTTTGTAACTGCTCCTGCTGTACTTATTGAGCCAAATTCTGCTCAGTTAGGCTGGAGCAAGTCAGGAGAAGCCCTGTTGTTTTTAACATCTGCCCTGCATGTTAGTTGTCCCTGGTGCAGAGGACTGCGGAGCTGTTCAAGCAGTTACAGGGCTTTAGTGAATGCAGAGCACAAATGGCTCCTATTCACGTACCAGTTTGCAGGCTGTTGGCCAAAGTGCGGAAACTTGTGATAAATATACTGAAAGGTTTTGGAAGGGTGGGATGGGAGGGGATTCTGCAAAATGGAAGGAGTGCTGAATGGTTTACCAGAATAGTCAAAGATCAGAGGATTGCCAGAAATTGTACCTCAGATTATCTATGACATGGGAGCATGCTGTGGTCATGGCAGCTTGGGACGTGGATAAAGAACCCAAACTCTTATGGTAAGAGGTGAGAAGAGAAGTGGGGTGAAAACTTCATGCTCTGATGCCCAAGGCTTCTTTGCCGTTAAAGGTAAAAAAAAAAACAATTAAGGGTGGATAACATTTGTCACTTCTCCTGCTTCCTCCATCTCTTAGTGGAAGTCCTACAGAATTTTTATTATTATATCCCTGCCCTACAATTATATAGGATGGTCCAAAATAAACCCCTCTCTATATATTAAATCCTATGTGTATTTCAGAGTAATTTCTATGGAAGGAGACAGCATGGTCAAGATGTTTGAGCGCTGGGCTAGAAAGAGTTCTCCTCAATTCAAATGTTGGCTCTGGCTTTGCCTGAGTCACTTTGCCTGCCTGCCTCAGTCTTCCCAGCTGTAAAAAAAGGGACAATAATACTTCCATTTGCCTACTTCCTCAGATTATCTAACACCTAGAAGCACTTTCTGACCTTCAGGTGCTGTAGCATGGGTAGGTATAGAAGTTTATCGGTGTCTTCCCCACTAAATTCATTGGGGCATTCCCATAAGGAATGGAAGGGTCTCAATACACATGTCAAATGCTAATTAAGGACCAAACAACATCCTTTGTGAGGTAGGTCAGAACCATTATCTCCATTTTTGAAAATGGGGAAACTGAGGCACAAGGCGAAGTGCTGGGATTTGCACAGTGAGTCCGTTGCTGAAGTGGTAATGAAACCCAGCTCCCCTGACTCTTTGTCCTTCCCTCAGGCAGACGAGCAGCCCCTTTACGACCTCTGCAGGACTGTGGAACCTTCCACAAGTGCCAGCCGTTTGCAGTTCCCTGTGACAGGGGAAGCCGTGCGTCCTCTCCTGCAACTTAGCTCAAACGCTTAACTCAAGTGAAAAACTGTGATTAATATAAAAATTCCCAAGGGCTTTAGGAGTAGAGGCTGGTATGTTCCTCATGATATTATAATAGTAACCTTTTTCACTTAATTTGGGCATTACCTAATTACTGGCCTGCCGAACGCTTTGGGGGAGGGTGGGGGCTGCATGTAAGGGAGCTCAGGATTGCTATTCATTTCCTTCACATGGTACATTTTGGCTCTGCTCCATGCTCCAGTTGCTGAAGCTATTGCTACCAGACTCCACTGGGAGTTGTGACTTCCTATTCCTGCTCAGCGCGTAACCCCAGCTAAGCAAAGGACAATCTATTGATGGATACTACCGTGGCCCAGGCGGCTGTTCCACGAGGCTGAGATCCACGTAACCTGGATGCGCAGTGCTGCTTCCATTTGTTCGCTATAGCATCCAAGCAAGCCCTCCAGCTCCGCTCCATCTTAAAAGGCTGCCTGGAACATTTGCTAAGCATGCATCATTCCTTTAAGGAATTAGCTTCAGTGGAACAGAAGGCTCTGGCAGGCATCTGAAGGCTTTGGACTTTGCAATCTGGATAATCCATCAGAAACTCGGAAACCAACTCAGAGAAAGGGGAAAGAAAAGTCATGAATAAAATAACAGGAGTACAAATCTGTCTGCAATCCTTCCAAGCAACCATTTTATCGCTGGTCTTCAGAGCAGACCCGGGAGTTCCTGTGGTAGCCGCTAATGTGTTATCGGGGGCCAGGGGATAGTTAGACTATTTGGGTGATTGTATCCACATATACATGCTGCTTGCAGGCTGGTAGGTGATAGGCTAGAGGAAACCTGCCCAGGGTTTTAATTCCGGCTCTGCTATTTTTTCAGAGCAGAAAGATACACAGCCATGTAACACATGATTGATCAAACCTGCTAGTCCATGTTTTCCCCAGTAGCCTGCACATTCTCCGATATTGCAGCTGTTCCCCTGTAATGTTGCTGGGCTCAGCCATTTTATACGCAGGATAAACAGAGCAGCTGTTGTGTCACCCACGGCACGAGTCCTAACACAAGGAAAGGCATGGGAACTGGCCTAGTGTAGGAGGGCTTTGGCATGCAGGCACAGCTGATGGGAATGGGTACACATACCCCAGGGCAGAGCTGGGCTCTTCATTTGGGGAGCTCAAAGGCTTTACAAATCCAAGCTGCTGTGAAGGTTTGCAACCCTCAGGAAGTAACTTCTATATAATGCAATAATTAGCTAACAAATTGCCCTAGCTCACACAGTAAGTCTGTGGCAGAGTTGGGCACAGAATCCAGCAGATCTAGTTCCCTTCTCTCCTGCATTTACCGCTCCTGTAGCCCAGCCAGGAATGGAATCTGGGAACCCTGCCACCCAGCGCTCCCCTCTGACTTCTAGACCACAATGCTTCCCACAAGACTGGAAAGAGAATACTCAGCCTCCTCCTTATCTGGCCCCAGCTCTCTCTCCTTCTCCATTGTTTCTTCTCTGTTCAGCTGCACCAGTTGGGGTTCAGAGGCAACAGCTTATCTGGCCTCCTTATGATGCTGGCATTTGGAAAGGAAATCTGCAGTTTATTCAGGATTCCTTCTGCAGTCCCACAAACAGGAGGATGGGTGGTTGCTGCCACTGAATTCCCTTCATGACCCTAAGCTTGCTGCTTCCCATAACATTTTCAGCACATGTCATTTAATGTACTCCCAAGCCCTCTATTGGCACATCCCTCGCAAAGGCTAACAGTACTGCTAAGCTCCTTTTCTCCCAGGATCTCCCAGGTGTTGTACAAAAACCTTCCACCCCTCCCACGAAGGCAGCTCAGGCTGTTGATCTCCATTTTACAGATGTACAGACTGAGGTACTGAGAGATGGTGAGACTTACTCGAGGCAACCACTAGCTGGGATTAGGGGGTCAGTCTACATTGCATTTGTAGGTGTGACTGCAGCACGTGTAGACATTCCAGAGCTAGATTTAATCTAGCCAGCTCTGGTGCTGTAGTAGTGAAACTGTGGCACCAGAGGCTTCAGTGCAGGCTAGTACAGCCCGTGTTGCAGCCCGTGCCACTGCTATTGGTACCTAAGTTAGCTAGACTAAAGCTAGCTCAGTTATGTCTACACAAACTGCAATCACACCCTGTGATTGCAAGGGAGATGTACCCTAAGACTCACAACTGCTGACTAATAGCTAGGCTGGAGATTCTCTTTATAAACTGGTGCCCTCGATGGGTTGCGTCTATGGCCAATGCCTAGACTGGGAAAGCACAGGAGACTGGAGTGAGTTAAGCAATTGAGCAGGGGCACTGAGACAGCATCGCTGTCAGCACAGAAGAATTGCGAGGGGATGTGGTAGCAGACACAGCGCCAGACACATCTATTCCATTTTAAAAAAAGTTGAACCTGCCACTGCAACAATGGCAAGAGAAAAGAGAAAATGCATGTCAGGCTGAGAAATATACAGCAGACAGGACTGCGAATCTAGCAGTGGAGACATGGATAGGAGCTGTTAAATGGAGGTACAGCAAACCTGTGCTTTTGCTCTGCTCCCTGATACAAAGGAATCTAACAAATTTTAGATGTAGTGCTTTTCTAACCACCTTTTGTAGAAGTTAAACACATTTCAGGCTGACAGGGGTTCGGAGCAATTCCCATTGCATCCGCTGCTGTCAAGACTCCAAACAGCATGCTTAAAATGGACACCCTGGCTTCACTGGCTGTGGAATCTACTGGCTGCACAAGCACCAGAGTAATCTTTCTTCTTCTTCTTTTACTGCAGCAAGGAGGAGAAGAGGGAAAACAAAATGCAGAGCTAATAGGAAAGAAGCAGAATCACTGAAATGCCAGAAAGTGGGACCTCACTAACAGGAGGTGAATCAGGGCAAAAGGAGGCACTTAGAGTGGCTGCCATTTGGCTTCAAAATGTCACTGCATTGTCTGGCGAGCTTCATGGAATTGGAAACTTTTACAATGCCAGGAAAACTGTTTGGGCAACGAGTAGGGGGATAGCAGGGTTATTGAATTAATAGTTCATGAGTCACTTCTCCCTCTGATTTCTTTCAGGGGGGAGCAGGATAAAAATCATACGATTTTGCAGCTAAAGAGAAGGCTGAGTTGCGTGTTAGAGACAGAGGACTAGAGCTTAGCAGGACATGTTTTTTCCCATCCCGTGAAAATGGTCAAAACTTCAAAACTTTCCCCTCTTTGCACAGGGACGAGACCAAGACCCTTCAAAATATTTTTATGACAAATGAGAGACAGAGCCCCTCCTCTCCCAGAATAGCTAACAGCCAAGTGCTTTGGGCAATCCCTTGGAATGTGAGAAACTCAGGTTTAAATCCCTCTTCTGCCTGATTTGCAGCAGAGCTCCGATCCTGGGTCTTCCAAATCCCAGCCCACGGACCCAGCCACCAGACTGTTGGCTATTTTGGGATGGGGTTGTCACAATCTCTCTTGCTGGAGATGTTCCACTTTGCATAAATAATTCAATGTTCATTGGGCCCAGAGAGAGACTGACTCTAGCGCCCAGTGGTTAGGATACTCACTTGAGATGAGGAGGTCTGCTCTGTTTGATTTAGAACAGGACCCTGAACCCAAATCTTGCATTCATTGGGGATATGTGGCTTACCAAACTTGGCTATTCTGCCCTCATTCTGTTTTTGACTAGAAATTCTATTCTGGCCCTGAGAAACCTTTGAATGAAAGTTTTGCTGCAAGGAACCCTTTCCCGCAAAAAGTTTTGGTTTTCACAAACAGATGTTTTCCAGTGAAAAAATATGTTTTGTCAAACAAATCCCAAATGGTTCTATAGAGGTCTCCAAGAATTACGTTTACATTACAATTTGAGTTGGGATGTGCTAAAGTGTGGTAAAAAAAATGACTCACAAAGTTGTAGTTTGTAGCACAACTATGCTAAGTTGACACTGGCGTAGCACAGCTAACACTGGTCCCGTCCAATGGAATTACACCAATGTAAAATGGATGGAGTGGAGGAACAGATCATTAAGTCCCAGAACCCCACACTAACAGGGAAGTAAGTATTACGAAAAAGGAGGATGCACTGAACCAGAAATAGGTTAATCATCTGTCCAGGGTCACCGACAGAACTGGCAATAAAAACCAAGAGTCCTGTCTTCCAGTCCACTAAAGCTCACAAGCCATAGTACACCCTCTCCAGAATTTTAATACGGAGAGGTAAGAGAGACTTGAAAGCTGAAAGCCCTACAGTGTTTTTAAGTTCCATAGTTAATGAGCATCTTCTGAAGATGTCTGCAATGGGTGCACTTCCCAACACACCAAGGTTATACATCTATTAGGAGTGGTTTTGTTTTTAACACAAGATGGGTCTGTTAAGCTGTTAGTGTCTCCTCTACAGTAAAGATAACTGAGCTGTTCAGTATATTAAAGTTCACAATTAATTTAGATAACACCAGATGAGCTTTTTTTAAAAAAGAAAAAATCTAGAGATTAATGCTTAGAAATCTACAGGCATTAGGGAGAGTCGTATTCTCTCTTATATGATGTAAAATCAAGTCGTCTTTTTTATATGATTCAATTACAGATTGATGAGAAGGCTGCAAAACATGGATTACTGATCTTTTCTTAAAAAAAAGCTATACAGAATGAAAGACAGAGACACAACAGGAAGAATTACTGCTCCCTGAATCCTGATTAAGATTTAGTATGTTATATTCAAAATAGTGTAATAGGGAATTTGTGGATTCCCAGCTACATTAAGTGAGGATAAAGGAAACAGCACGATATAGTAAATTATCTTCCTGGAAACACTGCAAAGAGAGGGGAAAGGAAATCTCCAGATGCGCACTACCAATTTAAAGAAAACAGGTCAGATAAGATAATGAGTTTTATGTGTGGAAAAGGTAGATTGTTACGGGGCCCCAGAGCATTTAGAATGGTCTGAGTGAGTTTTACAAATCCAGGGCAAGATCTTCAGCTGGTGTTGGTGTGATTGCATTGGTGTCAATATAACTATGCTGATTTACACCACCTGACCCTTTTGGCCCCTCCCCAGCTCTTTTTCTAGGAGGAGCTAGTGGGTTGGTTCAGAGAGGGTTCCAACTGGATTCTCAAGACCAGCCGCCTCAGAGCCTATTTGCTCTTAGTGCAACTTGAACTTTCCCTCTGCTGTGATTTATAACAGCTCCATCTAGCAGAACAGGGCCCCCTATTTTAGCATGGAGAAGAGAAGACACAGCTTCAGAGTCCCCACGTTCTGACAGGTCAGCAAAGGGATTGTTCCGAAGAACCAGGTGACTTTTCCTAAGCCATCCAAAGGCTGAAAACCAGTCACCTAATCTTTAAGGCGAATACTTACGTATAATGGAGATAATCAGAGACATTAGGGTCATTTGGCAAAGGATCACACAAGCTGTCACATTCATGGGGCTTGATTTTGAATTTCGGCTCAGGTGTGGGGCAAAGGCCATTGGGTAAAACACACTACTCCTCGAACAGCCCCGGCAGGCATTGTGATTCAGACATACCCCCTCTGATTCACAATGCCTTCCCTGCTTCCTCTTCCTCCAGAGGGACTCTAATTTTCTGCTGGCCTATACAACCCCCGTGCCATCTAGCCCGTGCGAGCATGCACCCAGGCTCAGCTCACTGGAGTGCCAATGAGCAAGGGAGCTGAAACAAGGGTCCACTCATTTCTCTGCACACTTGCCCCGATGGTCAGAGTACCCCTGTAGAAAGTGAACTGGAGGGAGAGAGAGTGTTTTAAAATATAGTGGATTTTTTTTCAAAACAGAGTTTTTGGCTGAACAAATATTTCCAGGGAAGGTGGTTGCCTCACTCAAAAACTGTCATGTTTAGATGGGAAAACCAAAACCTCAACACCTGAACTTTTTGCCCAGAATAGGAGAACGCAGGTTTTTTTCCTTTGTGTTTTTGTTAAAAACAAAGTCAACATTTCCCACAAAACAAAACCAACATCCAGCCAGCTCTTGTCCCAAGGATGGCCCTGTGGAAGGGCACTATGCTGGCATGCGGGAGACCTGCTCTGACACAGAATTCCTACGTGAGCTTGGCCAAGTCACTTGGGGCTTGTCTGCATCCCAAAGTTGTACCGCTGTCATTCTACTGGTATAAAGCCCACAGCCCCCCTATTGTACACATTGTTACACTGCTTATGCCTGGACAGCTTCATCTCCCAGAACAGGAATAAGCTCTGGTGATGAATCCACTAATTAGGAAGCTACCAATGGCCCTCAAGCCCATCCTCACGGATCTGTGACCGTCCAAGGGTGGCCATGCAGGCACACCCCTTTCTCCTGGCTAGTTAGCAGGAGGGGGCAGAAACATTAGGGAATTTCTTGACCGTGGAAGTATCTACGCTCTAGGGAGGCAGCAGGTTCATGGAAAACTGGGAGCAGCAGGGACGCTGAATGCAGGGGAAACGAGGAATGCAGAGAGTTCAGACTGCACGCAAGCAGGCCATTACCAGTGGACATGGCAGCTGGATTCAGGCTGTGCAGAACCAGCAGGGAGCAAGTGCTAATGAGCCCCAAATGAGATAGGCCACTTAGTGAGGCTGGAAACATGCAGGCTCCTATTTGTCTCTTGCAAAGACCGGATTGGAGAAGACACCCCAAACATTAGGCTTGAAGCGGGCCCAAACAGGAACTGCTATTGTTTACCTTAAATGAAACCATAAGTCACAGGACCCAGGCTATTTGCAACCTTCCCCTTTCCTGCCCTAGTAAAATTTCCCTTCCCTTCGCCAAGCATCTGAGTCATTATTGGGCCCTACCAGGGCTAAAGTCTGCAGGGCCTAGCATCTGATGAGCCTTCAGCACTTGACTCTGAGATGTGATATACCTGGTGCCCTACTGGTACCAGAGAGATCTGGTGTACCATGTGCTGAGCAGCTGGAACAATGACACTAAACCAGTACAAGGTGTCTTTACACCGGCATAACTGCATCCACCCTAGGGGCTGTGCTGATATCACTATCTCGGTAAAACAGTCACACCCCTAACTTAGCTCATTATAGGGGTACAGGAGCCATATGTAGACCAGGCCTTAGTCTCTCTGTGCTTCAGTTCCCCCCAAGAGGATACTGGCACTGCCCTACTTCACAGGGTTGCTGTGAGAATTAATACAATCAAGATTATGAGGTGCTCCTATATTATAGCAGTGGGGGCCATGCTAATACCATAAATAAATAACCTAGCCCTACCATGAATATTGTTTCGTAACGCACGGTCCAACCAGTGCGACTCAATATGCAATAACAGCAGCAAAGCACATTGTTTGAGAGGGAATTGTTTACCTCTTTGTTTAGGAAGAAAGAGGTATCTAGGTCATTTATTACAGGGGAGAGGAGTATATGAGAATGCAGACACACATAGCTCAGGGGCCTCACAGGGAAGCTGGTTATGAAAATGAAGGGAATAAATAAGAGAAGAATAGCTTCCAAAGAGGTGAGATTTTTATGCAGTGCACCTCTTGGAGGATTACAGTGAGGGGTGGATATAGGGAGGGGGAATTGGAATAAAAGCTAATGTTCTAGGAGCTCCAGTATGTAGACACCAGAATCTAATTCACACATCTTAGTTGACTGTCCTTTCAGTTCAGAAGTGTGGAAAATGACATCCAGAGCAGAGAGAACTCGGGGGGTTATTTTTAAAACCTGCCTCAGACGGTACATGGACTCTGTCCTCAGCTTGGAAATGGGAACTAGCAAAGAAAATAAGGAGCATATGGCAGTTTTTCACACTCAACGTTTCATGTCCGGCTTGCTGTACTTAGTAATTAAAGAAAAAGTGGATTCTACTGGGGAGGGTGGGGGGGGGGAACTTCATCGTATTGCCTTTCTTTTAAAAAAAATGGTTTCTGATAAGAAGCAGTCTGTACTACATGCTGTACAGAACAGAGAAGGAGAAAGTAAATAAGGATGTGTTATATACTCCTCATTACACAAGAACTAGGGGTCACCAAATGAAATTAATAGGCAGCAGGTTTCAAAACAAACAAAATAAAGTATTTCTTCACATAACTCACAGTCAACCTGTGGACCTCTTTGCCAGAGGATGTTGTGAAGGCCAGGACCATAACAGGGTTCAAAAAAGAACTAGATAAGTTCATGGAGGATAGGTCCATCAATGGCTGTTAGCCGGGATGGGCAGGGATGGTGTCCCTAGCCTCTGTTTGCCAGAAGCTGGGAATGGGCAACAGGGGAGGGATAACTTGATGATTAAATGTTCTGTTCATTTCCTCTGGGTCACCTGGCATTGGCTACTGTCAGAAGACAGGATACTGGGCTAGATGGACCTTTGGTCTGACCCAGTATGGCCTTTCTTATGTTCTCATGAATTACAAGGCAATGAAGTATTTAGGCTTGTAATTAAGTTAAAATAGACAGGGAAGGATTCGTTCAGTTAGCATTTTGAATGGGTGTGGTGTCCTTAACTATTTAATACAACACAGAATTCACAGGGAGGGAGAGACTAGGACAGGGGTACTACTTGGTGCTGATGAACATGGGGTTAATTCTAGTGCCTTTCAAAAGTGCCCAGGGGAAAAGCTGTGCAGCCAATGTTGGGGTTCAACTTCCTATTCCTTTTCTGCCTGGGTTTATTATTATTTTCCTTTCTTGTTACACCCTTTGTCCCTTGAAGAAAACCCCTTGCTGACTGCCTTCTGGGTCACTCTTACACAGACACCAAAATACTGTGCGTTTGGGTCCAATCAGCACCCAGGTGCTTATCTATTGGGAATGACCAGGCTGTAAATCTCATGAGAACAATTTGTCCAGCAGGATTTCCAGTTCTTGCTGTTTTGACTGGAAATACCCTGGGGACAGATGCTCTCAGTTCCACTCCTAGTTCTGGATGATGACAACAATAAGAACCCAGAAGAATGATTCAGGCTTGGTTCTAGAAATTGGGATCTGTGTTTTTGGGGGGTTGTGTTCAGAGGGAGGGGTGGAAGATGAGGGGAGCCAGGTATCTATTTTCCAAATCCATTCCTAATCATTTTAATGCAGTGGGTTCCTTTGGGTAATTTAAAGATAAATACTACTTCACTCTTATGCCATTTATGGCATCAGTGCATCTCAAAGTGATTTACGTGTGTGGGGAAGGACCTTGATTTTACAGAGCGGGAACCTGAAGCACTGAGAAGCAGCAGCAATTTTACCATGGTCATGCAGCAAATCTAAGAACAGAACCCAGATCTCCAGATGCTCAACCCAATGACCTGTCCACTAGATTGCCCCACCTCCTTGTAGCAACCCAGTAGTTTATTTTTATGCTGCAGTATATTTTATTAATGTTACCTAGCACTGGATGAGGATGGGGGACTTATTTCACCCCAGGAAAAGGCAGCTTGTCTAGGTAAAGGGGTTCCACTCGTATAGGGGACCCCACAACTGAACCAACATGAAGACCATATGATGCACTCATCCCAAGAAAGGGTGGCCCACTCTAGATCAGGGCTCCGGTCCATTACCTCAAAAATGTCAAGATAAAAGAAACATATGGGAATTTGCTTTAGCACTTACCCTTTATCCCTCCAATGCCTAAATATGCAGATTTTTTCCCTACCCCTGGTTCTATTAATTGTTTTTTGTGAATCTTCCCAGCAGAGGAAGTTGCTAGAAAAGTCCATACACAGAAGGGCCAGAGCGAATTTTAGAAGCCAAAGTTTCTGTGAAATGCTAACAGCCAGTGGGAGACAGGAAATGTTATTGATTTGCCTCCTTGTTTGAAAATTAAGGGTCTTTGGTTAAATCAAAGTTTCTCTCTTCCTCTAATAAGATGACAGCCTAGACCACTCAACTGACTGCTGAGACACTGACTCCTCACTAGCTTTAGATTACTCAAGTGCTCAGAATTTAATCTCAAATGGCTGCTATTGGATTCTGCTAAAACTGGCTGGCTGATGGGCACAAGTAATAGAAACCAGCCCCAGTGGGCCAGTGCCATCTCCTAGCTCCTGGAGTTTCAAAAGCAGCCACCATGCGTGGTTATGCTGTATCTTTTACTCTAGCAGGATAATAAATAAATAAAATCACAGAGTCTACCTGATTCTCTGCATGAATAAGGGCATCTCAGAGAGAGCTGGTTTGTGAATGAGCAGAGAGGACAGCATGTGTGTCTGTGATGGAACATGATCATGCATGGACAGGAAGGGGCTGCCACATGTCTGAATGTGACTGTACAGGAATAGGGAGCAGCCAGTTTTGAGCCTGCGGTACGCAGGGGGTAGCTGTCAGTGACTAAACACACATACCTGTGTCCTAGGGAAGTTTACAGTCCAAAGCAACTGTCCCCAATGCCCTCGTGCACCACGCATGCACACACAACGGCAGTGCACACTCCAATCCCCAGGTATCCTCTTCCCCGTGCCCGGATATCCTACATACGTGGACTGAATGATGCTCACGTTTCCCAGCAGTTGTCTGGACACAGATTTCCTCTCAACTAGAAAGAAGGTGGCACTGCTCAGTTTGTTCTTAATGTTTCAAATGCAGTACAAAAAACAGCTTTCAACAGCACAGGTGGTATTCATTCCTCTTAATTTAGGGAAGCGTGGGGGGGCAGGGAGAGGATTTAGATGTTGTTTATTCCCTCCAGCTTTGGAAAGCATCTGCTTTAAAGGTATAACTATGTTTAGAGTACTCTCTTACCCCTACACACCCCCTTTTACACACACAGGTACTGATTGCAAGCACTAGGAAGCAATTGCATGAAAAATGATCCCTCGGGATGTGTGTAAACTCACGGCAACATGGTGTAATTTTCCAAAGTACACACACAGCTCGGATGAGTAAATGTTTTCCAGCCTCTATCGGAGGGTGCATGTCATTTACACAACACTGTCAATCATTGTTCTCTCAACCAGGGCAGCAGTGTAAATTCATGATAATGTCAGATTTACAGATGTCTATTTGTCGGTAAATGGGTACGTTACATATGTTGTATCAATTGGTTTTTATCATCTGGGTTTGCATACATTTGCACAGGAGCTGTGCTACCAAGTGGAGGAGATATGTATTGAAGCAGATCACTAGTTTACATCTACATCCTGCGTTCAGGGGCAAAATCTGTCCATTTTTGCTGGCACTAAAGATCTCCTGGCCACTCGTCTTCTCAGAGTTGCCCTCTGATCCCAGTGCATGAGTCAGCAGTTCAGACTCCTACCTTCCCCCTAGCATGGAGGGGGCACATTAGCATGGACAGGGCTCCAGCTAAAGCTGTGGGGAAATTTTCAGTTGAAATCTCACCCCCACACACACACCAAAAAAAAAAAATAGATTTGGTGACATCAAAATCTTGCACGTGGGTTTTACCAAATTGACCGAACTGGGGTGAAAAATCCTCTAAAGTATATAGTTTTGTCTTGAAATTTATAAAAGTAAATCCTTCAAAAATTGTTGGGTCAAAATGATTTTTTTGTTTCAAAATTTCCTTTGATTTAATTTTTAAAATGCAAATATATTTAAAAATCCAAACCTCAAATCTAAAAAACCAAATGTTTCCTTTTGGGCCAAACAAAACGTATCATTCAACTTGAAACTTTTTTTCTTTTTGACGTTTCAAGTTGCTGAAAATTCAGCAAACACATATATTCCCCATTCATCCTCGCGTATTTTTCAGAACTGCCAATGAATAAAAAATCCATTAATCGCACAGTCCTTGCAACAGCAGCAGTTGCCAAGTAGCTCCACATCCGGTAAGGGGAATGAAGGAGGAAACGACTCTTCCCACAATCTGTCTTCCCAGTACCCTGCCCTGCTGCTCAGTTTGGGTCCCAGCAAATGGGTTTGTTCCAAATTTCATATTTCCTTTATGGAAAAATCATGTAAAGAAGGTTGGACAAATTGAGCTGTTTGGTCCAAGGGCCTTTGAAGCCATTTGATTGTCATTCCTACACACAAAGCCATAGATTTACAGACAAACTGCCTCCCCATCCCTACTCATTTGCCTCAAATGCCCTAGCAGACCAATTTTTTGGAGCAGGGTGGCACTAGAGACATATCTGTGTGCTGTGGTGTCAACATCTGGTGCCTCTGCCACTGGCCTGCTAGATAAACTTGGACAAGTGACTTTAGTTCCCCGGGCCCAATTTTCCCTGTGTGTAAGAGGAGGATAATGATACCGATTTCCCTTGGACAGTCATTTGAGAGCTACTGATTACAAGTACTACGTAAGAGCTAGATGTTGTTATTCCCCATGGAGAGGGTAAAGAACTTACTGCAGCTGCCAGCTAAGGGAGATTTCCTTTAGATGAAGTAGCAGAGGCCTGTGCGGTAAAAGAGGTTGGCATAGGGAAGGAGGAAATAAGTACTGTGTCTAAAACTGGTGTGTGAATGTGTTTGTGGAGGGAGGGAGGGCAGAGAGCTTGCTAGTTAAACAGCAGAGTGGTATCCAGTGGTATCTTGCCAGGACAATAACAGGTAACAAATCCTGACTCCCCAGGTTCTCAAGTTGTTATAGAGGCAGCTTGTGTCCCAGCAATATGTGGCAATGCAACATGAACAACATTTCAGCCTGCTGCAGGTCGGGCAACATTGCCTGAATTAACACTGACTTCTTTGCTAACCACAATGCTCAGCAACCCTCCCCTGTAAACATTTTTTTTTTTTGTATTCTGGTAGCACTAAGGAACCCCAGTCATGGACCAAGACCCCATTGTGCTAGGAGCTGTGCAAAAAGGTGGTTCCTGCCTTCCAGAGCTTACAATCCAAGTAAGCACTTCAGACCATCCGTGCTAATGTTGCTTCTGCAGCTAGATGAAATTTTGTCTACATGAAAGTACCTGTTTTATCCCAAGGAAAAATGACTCAAAACCAGGTGTCTATTGGACTCTAGTTGGTTGGACTTTTCATGTCCCAGCTCTGGCTACTGACTATTTTAAAGCCTCAGAAGCAGCCGCCCTCCAGGAAACAATTACAAGATGCTCTATCACATTTTGCAACTGTTACTTCTAATGCTTCTATTTGCCATGCTCCACAAGGGATGAGTCAGCTGCTGTGATCTCTCTGAGCAGAGCCCTGGATTTCACAGGAGCCAATGTTCCATAATACCCAGGACAGTCCGTAAAAGCCAAACGCAGATGTGGAAGGATGCAGAGCCACTCCAAACAGACATGGACAGTTTGTCATAAATGGGTGTCCAATCCATTGTTAATTTGCCACATCCCGGGCTGAATACGTCCGATAAACAGCAGCATAGCCAAGGAGCCATGGGGGAAAGCTATAGTACATATCTTTTGTGTGTTGCATGCACAGTCACTCTCTCTCTCTCTGCTGGTGCTCTGCTACCTAGATTCGACTTCCTTGTATAAAAGCGTCTTCAGACAGATGCCCTTGACCAAATCCCCATCTGAATTTCCCTCCTTGCTACATTTTACAATGGCTTTCTTTCTCCTCCCTCTGGTCATTTTAAAATACGGACTGAACATCTTGCCATAGATTACACAACTATTGGAGATAAATATCCTCTCTGCTCACCAGCAAAAGAGCAACACCTTGACAGAACACTTTAGACTGGAAAAGTAAAATGAATAAAATCTTTCAACGAACAAAGTTCTGATAGAAAAGTCCTACAGCTTTTAATAGAAAATTATCAACTTCCTATATGTCTTTTGAACCATCTTACTGAATTTAGTAGAGATTTGTATTTCGCTACTGAAAACCTCAAGAAATGAGGACATTCTTTATTAAATTCTATAGGATTTTTGAATAATTCCCCTAAAATACTGCTTCAGAGCCCTAATAAAATTAATCCCTGTTGAGATTCTCAAGGACTTTTCTATAAGGACAAATGAGTGCTGACATCTGTTAGCAGCAAAATGCGCAATACTCAGAAAAGAAAGATCTTACACATCACTAATGTACTCAGAATGGTTGACAGATGTCTTGAACATGTAGCTTAATGGGAAAAATACATTAAAATTGGTGTCATATGGCTGCATTAGTGCAGTTGAGCTGCAACACGTCTTTCATACACAATGTCGTTAATACAGCCAGGGTTTTATAGACAGCATTTGTAACCCTCATAATCCTGTCCTGGGCCTCTCTAGTATCAGAAAGAAAAAACTAAGAATGATATAAGAAAGAAAGATTAAAGCATAGAGCTAAAGATGTGTCTGTTTGCCTTCCTTTGTCCTGATGTTGGTAATGTGACAACTGTTGTATTAATTTTAGGTGCCTTGCTTGTTGCACTGCAATTTGGAGAATGGAGCAGGGGCTGCACTTTTCTTTGAAACACACTGCTGGAGGAAAAGCACCAGCCTGATTGCCCTGGATACCTCAGGGCTCATCCACAGAACAACTATAGGATGGGCACGGACAGTGTAAGATTCCTCAGCTCATGCTGACCCCCCAATGTGCTTTAAGCTGATCTGGAGAGATCACAGGAGAGGCATTCAGTCTCTGTGGCCCATTTGGTACTTGGATCCAGTGCCAAGAAGGTACCCAATCAGTGTCAAATGTTGACAGTACTTTGTTGCAACACAGACACCCATGTTTTAGGAAGTGGTACTTCCACAACCCAACTCAGAAAGGCAACCAGCTGCCTTAGGCAATGGCTTTTAAAAGCAGGATCTATTGCATTATGATTATAGCAACGGAAGAAACAAGAAATTCCACATTTTCCCTTCCATGTGTTTTCCTTCCAAAATAACATTTTAGAGCTGAGCATAATGCAGCATTAACATTTTATCACCCGCCAAACGTGTGCATATATCTATCTCTATATAGAGAGGCAAATATATAAAGGACAAATCTTTTGCCAGTTAATGCACTGAGGACACCTGAAGCGAGCACACAGCATGCAGAGGGAAGCTGGAAATTGCTATAGTGATGCATTGCGGAGTTTCTACATAAACAGAAGTCCATAACGGACAGTTGCAAAAGGTAGGATGGAGAAATAGGTCAGACAGGCAAGCTGCACAAGGTGGAATGAAGAAGTCACACTAGAGAAGTTTCCTTAAAGGTCAAGACCCCTGCAGCATCCCTGGGCGACGGCATCACTCAAGTATTATTTTTGATTGTCTTGTGTTCTCATTAACCCAAAATTAGCATCACTAAAGCCACCAGATAATTAATGAGACATTCAAAATACAAGATACAGTTTGGGGCCTAATAAAGACGCACCATGTTCCTTTTATTACAGCATATACAACTGTATATGAGGAGAAAGCCTCATCGCTTCCTCAGTCCTAAGTACCATATGGTTAAAAAGTCAGAGAAATGAGTCTGGTTTGTAGTTCTAATACCTGTAAGGAAGCAACACGGCCCAGTCTTCGATCCAAGCAGGCAGCTGTAGGTTTACACACACACACACACACACACACTCTCTCTCTCTCTCTGAATGAACATTTCAATATGTATATATACAGGATGGAGTGAAAGACGTGGCAGTTGCCTGTAATATTCCCATGACTATTATATGACCCTCTGTGACAAACCAGGTCCAAACACCCAGAGGGGAGTAAAGGGGGTCTTAACCCCAAAGAATAAGCAATTGAATCAACTGGTTGCGTATTTATTGTGTCTAAAGATATGTCAAGTAAGGTCTTTTATGAAAGCGTGTCATGTTCTGAACTTGAGGGTCATTAGGAGGTACGTGTACAAGTTATGGTTACAAATGCACATGTGTACATGTGTAGAAAACTGTAATAGTAACCGTGATGCAAGTACAGCACCATCTCACAACAGTGTGGTGATTAACAACCAGGCAGTGAGGCGCATTTCCCAGCGTGGTTCTTTACACAAAACCAGCTTCAGGTAACCAACCATTATCCAGCTGGGAAGGGACAATGACAGACCATTAAAGTTCATGGGAAAAGGCTGAAACAACTTGAAACTGACAAAAACAAACAAACCCTAATCTTGGAAAACTGAAAAAGGAGGAAATTCACCCCACTCGGAATAACTGTCACCATGATGAGAAAAAAAAACATTAAAAAACAGGCTCGAGTCTGGGGGTGTTTTTATCCAGAAACCAAGAGCACATATAAGCAGGTGTTGTCCATGAGGACACAGTGGGGAACTGTTCAGAGGTCACTGATAACTTGTATCAGAAAAGGGAACGTAGTTAATACAGTAATGTAAAGACTGAGGTAGCATCTTTGTGTTTATTTTCTGGGTAAGTTGCCTGCGTTTCCTTTCCCTCTCCATTCCATCTTTGAATCCAGGATGTTTCTATTAAATAAACTGTGTGTTTTGTTTTACCCCAAGGAGATCTCTGTTGTGCAAATGGTTTGGCACACATGTGCCAAAGTGAACTGATAACTTGGGAGAGGGTTTCACTCCTTCGGGGGCGACAGACAAGAGGGGAAAAGTCTGAGTGTCTGGCAGTTAAGAACTCGGGGTAGATGGATTTGGGGAGACTAGGGGCTGTTGATGTTACTCTGCAAGGCTGGTGAGACCTTGTGCTTGTAGGCGGGCTACTGGTGTCAGGGCTCTGAACCATAGCAGCACAGCGTTAAGGCATCCCAAGTCAAAGGACAGGTGGTGACAGAACCTTATTAGTCTGGGTGATCTCCAAAATCTCACACCCTCTGATGGTTAGTGTGTTGCTTGCTAAAGGATAATCAGTCTTAGAAGGTTTGTTTTACGTCCACCATGCTCCTCTGATAAACAGGCTGGCTGTTAACTGGGGGTGGAGGTGTGAGGGCAAGGATTCAAGTGGGGAAAATGAAACAAAGACTTTGGGAGGGGGCTCCGAACCTCAGCTCCGAAGCTGAGAGAGACACATAAAAAGGTCATGAGTACTGGGGACCAGAATGGCCCACTATTCACAGGGTTGGATGGGGGGGTCTGAGATAAGTTAAGCCCTACCAAAGATTCAGGTACGACAAATGCCTGAAGGTGGTGTTTTGTTTTAGCCCTTTCCTCTCCTGGCTCTGTCCTTATGGATGTAACTACATAACATGTAGTGATGAAGAAGCTGTTCTGAGTCACTGGATCACCTGCTGGCCACAGCTCCTGCAGGAAATCTGGGCAGGAGGCTGAACAGAGCCAGGTTTGCTGAGTGATCATGGATGGCACACAAGAGTGCTGTTGATTGCAGAGCAGTCTGATAGCAAGATTCCAGAGAAATGAGGGCCTACGGACGGTCACTTGAAAGGGCGCCCACAGAGAGAGAGAGGACCAAGGTGCAGCGAGTCCTGAACTGTAATGGGTGGGATCTTTAAAAGTGTCAGCATGGGCCTAACTCTGCCCAGATTGAAACCACTGGTAAAAATCCCACTAACTTCAACAGGTCAGAGACAGGACAACGCTAAGCACTTATCCAAATCCCACCCCGCGTGGTAGAAATTCAAACAATAGATCGCAAAATCTGCACAAAAAGAGGCCTGCAGCTGTGCCCAAATAGCAGGACAGCTGTTCAAGCTAGACAGCAAGGGATGCACATAGGCTAGACAAAGAGTTTGCATGGGGTTGTGTTGCAGTGAATGATACGAACCTACTGCCATGCTGGATCAGAGCCATGGTCCATCCACTCTGGTCTCCAGCAGTGCCCAGTGCTAGATGCTTCAAAGGAAGGTTTAAGAACCATCTGCAGGCAGACGTGGGGGCAATCCGCCCCCTGAATGCTTTCTACTTAGCAAAGGAAATAAATGCTTGTCCCTGAAAGGTGAAGCATATCTAAGTGGACGTAAACTCTGAAAGTTAATAAAAATGCATGTGTGGTTTTTGTTTTTTTTTAAGACATGCTCATTCCCTCCTCCAGCAGAAAGCCAGGCTTAGCCTACTAATCTCCTTCTGGCTGGCTCTGGAGCTGCACTGAGTGTCTACGAAGAGCGGTGTGCTGGGTGGACAGTAGCTAACACTGAATTTTGCTCACCCTGAATGGTTAACATCCTCCCTTGCTACCCAGCCCACCTGCCGTGTACACCTAATCCCCTGAAGCGGATGCATCATTACACACAACAGAATCGCTAACACAGCAGGGTGCAGTTGGATGGAGAGATCTAGCGGCGTGTTAATAACAGGCCTGAGGAAAGAACAAAAAAAACCCATATATCTGATAGTAGTCAGAAGGAAAATTGCCTTCAGAAACGCAAACATTTTATATTCTTGCGCACCATGGTGCAGCTATCCAGTTACCACAGTGACAGATGTGTTCGAAATTGTACAAAGATATGCACAGGCAGGCAGATAGATGCACAGCTAACAGACAGATGGACTGGGGAGTGTTGCCTAATGGATGGAATACAGGACTGGAACTCAGGACGCCTGCGTTCAATTCCCGGTTCTTCCACTGGTTTGGTGGGTGGTCTTGGGCCAATCACTTCCCCTCCCTCTGCCTCGGTTTACTCATCTGCAAAATGAGCATAATGATGCTGTCTTCCTTTGGAAAGAACTTTGAGATCTATAGATGAAGAGTGGTATATAAGAACTAGGAATTATATTATAGATGTACAGCTGACTGCTAAATACATGCCAACATAGCTAGACAATTGGATGCATAACTAAATAGATGGATAGCTACAGATGTGATGGCTACTTACAGTTTCAGTTCTGGGTGCAGCTGGAATTGAGAAGCTCATAGTACATAAGGTCAAGAACAATTTCAAGGGCTGTGCTTTCTCTCTCCCGCCTTCTCTGACTTTTGCAATGGCAGTGCCCTCATGTAAATAGACACATCTGCCAGGCCAGCTGAACTCTTCCTGTTCTCGTGTTCTTACATTGCACAAAACCTGGTCAACACCAATCACACACCAGAGAGAGCTGAGGGGAGGGGTGGGGGAAACAAACCAAGTGCTCCTGGCCTTTCAAATGGCAAACTCATTACGACCCCAAGTCCTGACAGCTTTCGTGATGGCATGTCAAGTCAGTTGCTGGTATTAATGTTTCAGTATCACCTCACACAAGATGACACATCAGCAGCAAAGAAACAGGGTGGCACAGGAAAATAGGAACAGAAAGGGCTCTCAGACATATAGCGCAGATGTACTGCTGGTATTTTAACAGAGGATGCTCACAAAAACATCTCCTTTCCACCTTTTCCCTATGTGAAACCCCAGGTGCCAGAAGTGGGTCGGAAGCAGAGGGGATGGGGAAGAGGTAGGGTGACCATATTTCCCAAAGGGAAAATGGGACACTGCGTCGGGCTAGCCTGAGCCCCCCTCTCCGCACATGGCTGGTGTCGCTGCTTGCCTGAACCCTGCCTCCCATCCTGTACAGGGCTGGCATCACCAGTCACCCCCCGCATGTTCTTCTGCACCCCACTTTTTTGACAAGTGGGCATTTGTCCCATTTGCTCCATGTCCCAACTTATCAAGTTGGCAAGAGCAAATGGGACAAATGCCTATTTTTGGCAAAAAAATGTCAGGACGGCTGGGATAGGGCTTTAAAAAGGGACTGTCCCAGTCAAAATGGGATGGATGGTCACCCTAGGAAGAGGCAAAGGGAAATCTGTGCATTTCTCTTACCTGGTTAGACAAAAAGTACTGCACTTTTGAACAGGGAGGGAACTGACAGCACTGGGCAAGCAAACTCCAAGTGAGCTGTACTTTGCTGCCAAGATCCCTGAACAGTATGTGAAATACGGCCCTGATCCTGCAACTGGCTCTGCACAGACAGACTCAGGGACCCATGCCGGGGTCATTACAGGGTCAGAGCCTACAGCCATGACTAACATGCTCTAAGTTAACTCAGTTAGGGACGAAGACCGCGTAGGAAGGAGCTGTGGAGTTCCTAACCCAATCAATTTATTTTTAAACTCAGTGACAGGCCCTGCTGTTGTATGGGTCTGATTCGTAATATGTAAAAAAACAAAACAAAAATGGCTAAACTTCATAATCAGACAGCAACAGAGTGCAAATCCCAGCGATGACTGAACCTGGGGATACTTTGAACAAAAAGACCTCTCAGCCATGCTTCTAGCCATTTCCATTGCTTCACACCAGGGCTAGTCAAGGTCCAGATTTCTTGGGCAAGGTCTAGTCAAGGTCCAGATTCCAGAGAAAATAATAATAATAAAAATAACAATAATGATAATAAGAAGTAAATAAAAAGATTTCAGGGTCCATTCAAAATCATCTGGCAGTCCAGACTTGGCCCCCGGTCACTCCGTTGACTACCCCTGCTTCACACTGACTCACCAGATGTTCTAGGCTTCCGAGTGGTCCGCACACAGATTCTACCTGCCATTTGCTCCAATCTTGTCCATTCCCAAGGCAGAATTTTGGAATGGATAAAACCAAGCCTGGGCAAGGATGATTTAGCTGCAGCATGACGTGCAGGAGGAACAGGGAAATCATCCCAAACCTCCCTGCAATTTACTGGGAAAAGTTTACCACAGGGATCTCAGGGAGCACCCCTCAGTGGCTCACCGAGATAGCGATGGGGGCAGTTTCGGCACACTTTGAAATACAAGCTCTGTTGTCTCATTAGCAAAGTGCATGAGTGTTCAAACTGGGAAGGAGTGCCAGGGATACAGCCTGGATCAAAGGTGATTTTTTAAAAAGAGCACGATGATGTGAAACAGTTCTTGGAAGTCAGGCTTTCTATTAAAACAGGGCAGGTGAAGAGAGCGTGATCCCATTTTCATTTCAATCAGAGCCTCCTTGTCCTTAGGCATGAGCCTCCTTGACATCCGTGCCATTCCTGCACAGAGATCAAGGGACATTTAACAGCAGAACCTGCTTCTAAGGAACTCAGAGCAAAACTCTGTTGGCAGTGAAGTCATTCTATGAGGAGAAGAATTCGTTTCATTACAAGGGGATTCCACGGTACAGAACCCCCTACCTGTACCTATTTGAATAAGAAGGGGACTATGAAACAGGCTTTCCTTCATATTACAGCTCATGGAACTGAGGATGTGACTCAACACAGGTTCAAGAATTTCTTCTCTTTTTCTCACAATCACTCAATACAGCTCTTAACCAATGCTATACTTTCGGCGGCTCTCAATGCAGCAACTACTTACGGTCTATGATGCTGTCCTTGGTCCTTCAGAGAATGAAGCACTCTATGAACCAAGTGTGATGACCACCATCTTAGCCAACACATCAGGGACTAAAGCAGGGACTTCCAGCCATATGTGAGAGTTTCTACAATTTGAACTAAAGTTTCGGGCTCTGAAACTGAGAACTTTAAACAGACAAATCAAGCACAGAAGTATAGTCACTGACCCACGGGTTCTACAAGTCCTCGGTCATGAATGGTGGGACTGAGAGGACGGTTTATGGGAGGATGTAGATGAAAAAGTCAAATGGCCAAATTCTTTCCACATAGATCTGATTGTGGGATCAGTACCTTGAGCCCTGTCCAGACAAGGAGACTAGACGTGTTTTTAAAATCTGTCAGCTACCGTGTTTCAACATATTATACAACCCTTCTGAGAACTTAGTGTAGACAGGGCATAACCCCCTTAAAAGTATATGAGCTGGTTGGGATCAATCCTAGAGCAGCTTAGGGTTCACTGCAACCAGCCTTTCTCAGCACGGCATGCTTAGTGCCATTTGCATTAAATTACACTTCTTTGCTAACATGTTACAAAACCCACTCATTTGCACATTCCAGACAAGCTCCTTAGTCTAATCCAAGTGCTCACAGCAAGGCCATTTATAACCAGAGATAACCACTGGTGTCCATGGATCCAGCTAGGACTGGGACGGGATGTGCGTGTGTGTGTGTGTGTGTGTGTGTGTGTGTGTGTGTGTGTGTGTGTATGAAAGTTTTGTGGAAAACCTTAAGTGCTACAAAGGCCAAACTGCCTTGGACAGGTTTTAAAAGCAACCACCGTAAGCTCTAGCAATTCAGGCCGCATTAACGGCTGGGTGTAAGGTGAGGCTGCATTAATGAAACACTAAGCTCCATCATTTCATTCTCTGCTGCTCTTCTAAAATGATAGTTTAACGGGAAAGTTCAGTTCAAACTCAGGAAAGAGAGAGACTATCTATTGGTTTGGGGTTGTTTTTTATTAACACCCTCCCTCCATATTTGTACGAAGAGTCGCTGAATCTGTGATTTGCAGTCTATCTGAGCACCGCTGGAGATCACTTGGGAGAATGAACCTACAGTTTTATAAACTATTTATTAGCCCTGTCCTGTACAGCTACATCAATATGGTCATCGGTGAAGCAAGGCAGGAGCTATAAAAATGCCACCTATCCAAAACAAGCTTCATAAAATCAAACAGAGGCTGGTACTGCCAGGGATGGAATTGTGACTTGACACATAAAGGGCCTCTCAATCTTTAAGATAGACCATTAAAATCCTCAAGCCCTTTTGGTTCAGAGAGGTCTAAAACAAAAGGGAAGAAACAATGACACCTTTTCTTCTGGAGTAACAGCAACTGTGAGGAGTTAGCCATAGTAATATTTGTTTCTCCTGAGGCTAGATAACTCTGCTACTAAGTTTCCTTCCCTGCAACGCCTCCAATACATAATCCCTTTGCGAAGAAACCATTGCCCCTTTCTAACATTTCAAGGATACATTTTGATACATTTAGGGAGGGAGCCAGTGGGGGCGGGACCTCAGAATTAGAGTGATATCCTGTCCTATCTTCCTCTCCAATTCCCCAAGGCAGCGAGGTAAAGCAGAAGGCAGGTCAATACATTGTTGGTTATGATGATTAACATTTCCAGTCCGTGCCTCCTCGAACCAGCTCTAAAATGTGTCTTAATAAACTGCATCACAAATAGCCTTGTATTTCTACCTCGCTGCATCTGCTAGGGTGAGATAATGTGCAGACTTGAGAAAAAGTGACATCCTGTGAATGAGCTGAAGAGAGTTATATAACAAAGCTAAATCTTGCTCAGCAGCCACCTGGCAAACTGTTCCTTCTCATTCTCATCCCAGTAACTGACATCCAACTGAAAATAACCCATCAGAAATATTCTAGCCATGGGAGGGTCACATCTTGAGCAGCCAAATTACACCATCCAAAAGCAGGGCTTCTGTTAATACTTATTTATGAAGCAATCTAAGGGGCCACTAATGGATAGTTTTCTCCACCATCCTGCAGAGCCTGGGTGGTGCAGTTCTGGGGAATAGAAGCCAAGGGACCGTGTAGTATTCTCACAAGGTCACTGCACTGAGAGTCCTTGATTCAATGTGCTGCCAGGAATTATCTTCTTACAGAGAAGATCATCCCGGCATCCAGGATGGCTGCATAGGCTACCAAGAGCCACAGGGGCAGAACTCAACGTTCTTCGCCATTCACAACGGCAGTTGTCCTGGAGACACTGATTGCAGTTGAGGCCACCACTGATCCCAGTGACTTGGACTCCAGCCCTTCCTGAATGGTTACATCAGGACCCCTTCTCATCAGAGATTCTCTATCCCTGCTCTGTCCAGGAGGAATCTGCCACCCATCCTACAACACACAATAGTCAGACCAGTACTAAAACCATCACTCAGTGCAAAGGACCTTGCAAACTATTGCCTTCCCCCACTCAAGTCCCAGATATCATCTCTCATTAGTAAGCAAGGTAATTAAAAAACGGAGTCTCTGTGGCACACATCAGCTGTTGGGATCCCAGGTCCCCATTCGTCAGGCTTCAGAACAGGGCATAGTACAAGGATAGTGCTTTTACTCTGGTGGATGAGCTCCTGTTGGTAGATAAAGGAAGCGCATTCACACACATCCCACTCATCGTTTCTGCAGCATGATCACCAAATACACCTGCCTTTCCTCTGCGGGTGCGAATGTAAACACTTCCTATACAGAGTAGAGGAGCCGGCCAAGGTCATATCAACTTAAAGACACTCTTATCTATCTATAGTACATATAGGAAGTTTTTTACAATAGTATCGGATTCCTTCACAATCTTTTAATGTTGTTATCCTCACTCTTATGAGATAGGGACAAACCATCAGCCAAAGGCACATAGAGACTACGGAACTTGCCCAAAGTCACAAAAGAAGACTGTGGCAGAGCAGGAAATTGAACCTGGCTCTATCAAGTGGCATATTAGTGACCTAACCACTGGACCATCCTTCCTGTCAGAATGAGGCCCTCAGGGGTATTAAGGGCAACTTTTCCATCAACATCTAGGTGAGGCCACCGGGTGAGAAGACGCATGATGAAGTGTCAGCAGGAAATGCTGGTCAAAATGATTTTTAAAGAAAAAAATCTTGATTTTTCTGATCCAATTTTAAGAGGTGTGGGAGTGAAAAAAAATGTAGTTATTTAATGGAAAAAAATAGGGTAAATTTCCATTTACTAAAAGAACAGGAGTACTTGTGGCACCTTAGAGACTAATACATTTATTCTCTAAGGTGCCACAAGTACTCCTGTTCTTTTGGAGATACAGACTAACACGGTTGCTACTCTGAAACCTTTCCATTTAATGAAACCCAGGTTTTTGGTAACTGAAAAGTATTGATAACTTTCAATAGTGACTTTGAAAAAAATGATTAAAAATAATATGATGAAACAAAAGTGAAGTTTTCCACAAGTTTTTATTAAAAAAAAAAAGGGTCAGGGTTTCTGAGGTTTATTTTTTGTGGGTTGAAAGATTTAACTCCTCCATTCTATGGTTGCCCATCTGACAATGGCACCAAAAAAGTCCAAAATCCATCTGCAAATGACCGTAAGACTGTAAGCCATCCTAACAGACACAGAGCTAGCTGTGGGGATTCATACATTCACTGCAACTCATTCTTATATCTAGGATTGAAGCCAGGCAAGCCGAAAAAGGTACAGAACACAGCAGCCCTTCTGTTTCCCAACAAAGGGGGCTGTGAACACATCACCTTGCTGCTGAGACCTCCACCCTACCTCACCCTGCCCGCAGAGTCAAACTCATATCTCCATCCTGATGATCAAAGCCCTGCATGGGCTTGCCCCTAGCTCCCTGAGACATTGCCTCTCCTTTCACTGCCACAGCAGCTCTGTTGCACTGAGACAATGACACTGTTAACTAATCAGGGGAGTCTCATGGGTGCTGGAGACAGAACTTTCCAGGGAGCGAGACCCAGACCATGGCACTCACTCCTGCAGGAGTTAAAAATGACCACGGGACTTGTCATGTTCACAAATGTATCAATAACTCAATTCTCTGATTTAGTTGTCTTCCAATACATCCTTTGCACACCCCACTTTCACCAACAGCAACATAAATTAAAAATAATCATAATTAAGCTTTTTCTCTGCTATAGACTAGCAAGGAAGGAAGGGGTGGGAAGGAGGAATGGTTGAAAAACTTGTGAAAGCCATTTCTATTGATGCAAACACCGTGCTTTGGAAACCCCGAGGGATGTGAATATAAGTGAAATTTAGCATCATTTTGGAAGCAGCAAAAGTGAGAAGCTTTCCAAAGCTCTTACTCTGGACACCTGTCTCTTGGGAATCTGCATGAGCATCTGTAGAATCAGAACTCCTGGTCAGATTTATCATATTCAATGATTCTAAAAACCCCTGTTCTGTCTGCATGAAAGCAAAGGGCTTTGAGAAAGAGCACCCTGTACCTAAGAAGCTGTCTAAGCTGCATCCAGATGCTGAACTTCCAAGGTTCACATTTCCAGGGGTCCTGAACCCTTCACTTTCCCAAAGTGCAACATTCAACCCAAGCCACAAAGACAGACAGCAGGGCCAATCTCTCGGGCAACTCAACTCCTCAAAGCAGTGAACTGTAAATGAAGGTCACACACCTCCATATTTTCTCCTCTGCAATATCAGCCAACGTCAGTAACATCAAGAAGAAAACAAAACATCTTGAACTGGATAGGAAAAAAAAAAGGGGGGGGGGGGTTACCTGCCAAGGAATCTCCAACCAGGCGAGGATGTTTTACATCCCTAAAGCTGCACTTTCATGAAGCCAACACTATGCAAATGCCACTTACCTGTAAAAAGAAAAAATATAGAGAGTGAGATGAAAATGAAAGTTAAAGTTCACCAAGTTTTATTACACCAGGATGGAGCATTTTTTTAAAGCAATGGGATCTTTAATTCACTTCTAGATTGGAGAAAGCACAAAGAGAAACCCTAGTTTTAAATATGCCTCGGTAAAGGTCATCATGAATGGCACATTGTCGCAAAGGCCATCCCGCATGCTGTTTGTTTTCTTATTTATTCCTCACAGGCTCATTTAGATGGTTTTTTCCTGCCACTGCCATCACAGCTTGGAGGAATGGTCTTTCCTTTCAGAGGCAGCTCTTGCTACAGTTACATGTTCCTCTGTCACCCTGAGATTAGAAAATATGGCTAAACCTGCAGACCATCCTGAAATTTAAGCTGGTGCAGGATGTGACTTCCTGCATATTACTAAGCACCATTTCATATGGAAACTTTCACATGGTAATTGTTCCATATTCTATACTGGCTCCCAGGGGAAATTTAAGGTGTTGGTCTTGATCTGTGAAGACTTAATTTGGGTTATCAACTGTTTGTGAGACCATCTCTTGTCATGTACCATTATAACCCACTTGTCACTGTGTGTTACTGGTCCCCCTCTGAGCCCGGTTCACAGAACTGAGAGTTGGTTACAGCTCCAGCTAGACAATCTTTGTTCCTTATCTCAATCTGCAGCAGCTCATATTTTTAACTTTGGAGCACCCCGTGTTAAACCCGCTGTGTGTTTGGCCATGTTGGTGACCTTTAGACTACCACTACAGTTGTAACGACTGGTGACATTTAAGCTACTGGCCCTTCCATCTGACAGAGATGGGAGCTAGTAGCCGAGCATTCTCCAGAAAAGAGAGGAAGTACCACCCCATCAGGGGCCATATTCTGTGTCCTTCTGGGCAAGCTGAAAGCCGATCAATTTTTGCAGGCAATCGGGAATGGGATGAGGTCATGGCTGGATTGTTGCGTTGTAGGATGTTGCAGCAATACAGCGACGGCATGATGGGGCATGTTTTCTAATGCATGCCTGTGTATATTCTAACTTACATGAAAGGGTGCCTTGAGCTGTAGACAGATGCTGTTAAAATATACAATGGAATAAATAAATGAAAGATAGCAAGGAGGGAATGGAGAGGCCGCAATGGGAGAACGGATGGTGGAATTCTATGCCAAGGTGTTTACAAAAAAAAAACTCCACAGAGCTGCCTAAATCTCCTTTGAGACTCACAGCTACGTGGTTCAGCTGCTGAAAAGACTGAACCAATAAAAAAGAAATGAGAGAACTGTCATTGCAGATTACATGGTATTTATTGCAAAATCTGCTCATTATCGAAATTTGCAAGACAAATGAGTTTTTAGCAGGAAATGGCAGCTTTTCCTTATGTGACTATGAAAGAGCAAAAACTTGTGGGAAGTCCAATCTCTCCCTCTCTCTTCAGAGACTGCGGGCTCCAAGTCTGACCAAACACCCTGGAAATAGTTGTTAAGCTAAATAAATAAACACATAAAAATTCCCTGCCAGCTTCTTCATAATCCTATGAGAAACCACCATTAAGAAATATTTGAAGCAAGAAAAGATCATTTGGCCTAAAGAGCTTCTAGACTGTTAGAGCATCTCTTGCTTCTCAATGGCATACAACCATTATTGGTTGAAACTGCTACTAACTCCCTGGATTCTTTCTTCCTTCCAGGGAAAACTCTTCAAGAAGAAGAATATTTGCTGATCAGGTTTTAATCCACCTGCCTTGATAAATGATTAAGTATCTGCACAGAGACTAAGGTGCTTCACGTTCTACCATATCCAAGTGCTTCTAACGACATCTTGGCTTTTTTCCGAGTTAAATCCAAGAGCCTGAAACCTAACCCCCTCCATTGCCCCCTCCCTTTGCCTAATGTTTTGTGTGCATGTTCAGATAGTTGACTGATAATATACAAAGCCATAATATGCAGGTTTAAAAAGAGTCTCTCTTTAGCGGAGTCTCAAGGAGGAAGAACAAGGTGGCGGGAGGGGGGGAATGAATACACCTTGAAATATTATAGAGTAGGAGCTGTCAAGCTGAAAAAAGCTTCTACAAGGTTTTCAGTGCCATGACTGTATTATTTAGCTGGGAATGAGGATTTGCAGACACACATCAACAGGGGAAAGAAAGAGTTTCTGGAGGAAAAAAAGGAGACACCTGTCTTATTTGCAGTTCTCTTTTGTAGGAAAGCAATTACAGCCTTACTCAATTTATGACCCAGAACGCACCTTAATCTACTTGTAAATGCTTCTGATTCACAAGGCAGCACTTTCAGATACAGCTGGGGTAAATAAATGGGAGATTGGTCCTACCTAGGTTGTGGCACAACTGTTAATTGGGACGTCCCATGAAACTTAATTATGCAAAACCGAGCGGTGACACTGAAGCCACTAATGAGATGTTTGATTCAGGAATAATTTGCTGAATTGTTTGGCCTGTCCCTTCCATGATGCTGCACTAATTTTTAATCCCAGCTTTTTAATGAGGTGCCAGAAGAGCTCAAGACCTCACAGCAACAATAGTAACAGGAGACAGTAACCGCATTTAATGGGTGTATACCTAACTTCTGCTGTTTGGGGGTCTCGCCCTGCAACAGTCAAGAGTTAGAATCACTCTCTCAAGTGAAATGGTGGAAGGTCCAATGCTAGGGAGAGATGGACTTAGGTTGGGTGAAACACAAAGACGTGTGCTGGCTAGTAGTAGTTAGTAGGCCCAGCCATGATGGCAGAAAGGGCCTTTTCCACCTTCGCCATCCCTTGCACATGGGAGCAGACCAGCCACGATCCAGATACAAAAAGGAATAATCCCGCATGAATGTGGAGAGACAATAAAAAGAACTATTTTCCATCTCTGACTTGTCTGATTCCATGAACACATGCCCCATCCAAGCTAGGAAATGGCCTATATGTGTGGAATTCTGCTTCGTAGGTCTTGACGGTGGTGGGCTGCTCAAGCAATATGTATTTTCCAGTTAATGAGCACTCAAAAATTAAATAAAGCAAAGCAGGTTCAGGTTAGGGGGAGTGGGGTCTGGTGGACTGGCTGGCCCACAGGATTGGTAATGAGCTCTGGAGTCTCTTCCCTAGAAGTTGCAGGTTCAGAAAAGAGCTACAAGAAGTCTGGAAAACTTGCCACACCATGAGAGACTTAAGCAGCTCCATCATTTATTTAATCCAAGAGAAAATTGAAAGGAGATTTGGCATAGGTACCTCAGGAGAGATTTTGAACAGCAGAGGTCTCTAAGGTGGAATCAGATCCAATGGCTGGAAGATGAAGCTAGACAAATTCTGGTTAGAGAGTGAGGGTAATTCATCACTGGGACATCTTACCCAGGGACATGTTGGAGTCTCCATCACTTGAAAAGGAGACCATATAACTCTAAAATAAATCAAGACCATATAACTCTAAAAAAAAAAAAAGTGTCTAGCTCAGTCACAAGACACAGGCCTGATGCAGGAATCCTTGGGGGAGGTTCTATGGCCTATGTTACGTAGGAAGTCAGATTAGAAGATCATAATTGCCCCTCTTGGCCTTAAAATCTATGGTTCAAACCCAACCCAAGTCAGTGGCAAGTGTAAGTTAATGCCAGGTTTCTTGGTGGCCACTGTGCAATGACCTGTGTTGCTCGGTCCACTTTGTATTTGGACAGGTGTCTACATCACAAAAAAGACATCCTTACCACTGGCCTCCAGGGTGACAATCTCAGCCTGTATCTACACTTAAAACTTGACAGCGGCCCAGCCGCAGTGCTACAGATGAGCTGCTGTAGCGCTTTGGTGGAGACACTTACTACAGGACCAGGAAGGGTAATCCTGTCAGTGTATTCCCCTGAGAGGTGGTAGCTACGGCAATGAAAGAATTCTCCCATCGATCTAGCGCTGTCTACACCAGAGGTTATGTCATCTTATGTCTCTCAGAGGGGTGGATTTTCAACATCCCAGAGAGTTGTAGGTATGATGACATGACTTTTCAGTGTAAATCAGTCCTCAACAAAGGGTCTAAGGCTATAGCTTATGTCGGCAAAACTACGTCCCTCAGAGGAGTGAATATCCTCTCCTCCCAGAGCAACATAAGTTACACTGACATAAGCATTTGTGTGCACAGCGCTATGTCATTGGGACAGCTTCTCCTGCAGACATAGCTTATGCTGCCCGAGGAGCTTTTTATGCCAATGGGAGAGCTCTCTCCCGTCAGCATAGAGCGTCTTCACTACACGCTCTGCAGCTGTACCAGTGTACGTATAGACATGGCTAAGGGGACATCTACACTGCAGTTAGACACCAGTGACTGGCCTATACCAGCTGACTTGGGCTAAGGGGATGTTTAATTGTGGTGTAGATGTTTGAGCTCGGGCTGGGAAAAATATTCCATTAGAAATCAGGGACCAAAGTTCAGATCTGAACTTCTCAAAGTTCTGAGATGTTCACAGCTGGGGATTCAGAACAAGAGAGAAACATAGGCATCCACTGCAAAGTTTGGAATTAGATCCAGACCTCACTTCAGGGATAGTTCAGATGTGGGGCTTTTGCTTCAGATCCATCTTTGATATTAACATCTTTCAGCTGATTTCAAAATCCCTGTTGCACTAGTAAAAGCTGAAGTTTTGGAGCAAGAGTCAGACCAGTAAAGCCAGGAGTCTATAGGTGGGGCACAGATGCTTCACTAGCAGAAACAAAATTGGTTTATTAGCTCACTGGGAGTTCCCTTAAAACCCAAGTGACCTTCTGGGACATGCCTGTAAAAGGACTATATATTCACTCTCAAGAGAAGCTGGGGGGCGGGGGAATCAATGTATATTTTGTTTCATTTTTTGTGGAGGTTATTTTGGTTTGGATGCTAGGTTTTAGATTTGGGCTTTGTTAAATAGTTTTTGAAAGTTTCCTCAACAGCTAAATCTATGTTTAATAATATATTGCACATTACTCTGTCATCTCCCATCTGAAGATCTCAAAGCACATTGCATGCACTAATTCAATGGTTCTCAAATTTGGACCACCGCTTGTTCAGGGAAAGCCCTTGGCGGGCTGGGCCAGTTTGTTTACCTGCTGTGTCCACAGGTTTGGCCAATCACGGCTCCTAGTGGCCGCGGTTCGCCGCTCTAGGCTAATGGGGTCTGCAGAAAGGGTGGCCAACGTGTCCTTCAGCCCACGTCACTTCCCGCAGCCCCCATTGGCCTGGAGCGGCGAACTGCGGCCAGTGGGAGCTGCAATTGGCCGAACCTGCGGACACAGCAGGTAAACAAACCAGCTGGGCCCGGCCCACCAGGGGCTTTCCCTGGAGAAGCGGTGGCCCAAGTTTGAGAACCACTGCACTAATTCATTAAACCCCATCACTTCTGTGTGTGCTATGTCACAGCCATTTTTCAGATTCACTCAGTGTCCCAACTGAGGAGTTCACCCAGAGAACCAGTAACAATACCACATAAGACCATAACATAAGAATGGACATACTGGGTCAGACCAAAGGTCCATCTACCCAGCACCCTGTCTTCCGACAGTGGCCAATGCCAGGTGCCCCAAAAGGAATGAACAGAGCATGTAATCATCAAGTGATCCATCCCCAGTCATTCATTCCCAGTTTCTGGCAAACAGAGGCTAGGGACACCACCCCTGTTCATTCCGGCTAATAGCCATTGATGGACCTGTCTTCTATGAATGTATCTAGTTCTTTTTTAAACCCTGTTATGGTTTTGGCCTTCACAACATCCTCTGGCAAGGAGTTCCACAGGTTGACTGTGCTTTGTGTGAAAAATACTTCCTTTTATTTGTTTTTTTAAACCTGCTCCCTATTCATTTCAGTTTGTGGTCTCTAGTGCTTGTGTTATGAGACAACAGACAGATTTAGATTCAGAAAATACTAAGAGACTATAGCTTTTGATTTCATATGGAGACCAGAAAAGCCACAGAATTTGCATCCAGATTTCAGCATGACACAGTTTGGGTGCATTCAGGTACAGCAGCTGAATCCACTGTAACGATATGTGCTGTCTGCCTAATTCTGACCCATTATTCTTTATTATTTGTACTGCAATAGCGCATAAGATCCAAAGTCATGGACCAGAGATCTGTTGCACCAGGTGTTGTACAAACACAATAAAAAAGATGTCTCCCACATCAGTGAGCTTACAAGTTAAATAAGAGACAAACCAGTTTCAGATTTTTAACTCCCATCCCCTTTCTGGCTACTTCCTCTGCAATGTTTGGATTTGGGCTTTGTTTGGGGTTTGACTGAAAAAAAAATCACCTGCCTACAAGTAGCATTAAAAAAACCAGGAACTATAGTGTATAAGAAGAAACCTGTAGGATACCCTCCAATAAGTCGCATGATAGATTAGAGCTACAAGCTACCCAAAGCCATCAGAAAGATATAACGGGAACTGGGAGCGTACACTGCCCTAGACACTGATGGCAGCCAAGATAAAGAGCAACTTATGATCTAATATGTTGAATTCTGCCGACAGCTCTAATAAGATCAGGACAGATGACAAGCCACTCAATTGTGCCCCAGCAAGGTCATTACAGAGCGTTAATAAAGGAGTCTTATTATGAACATATCACTCAGAGAAATTGCATTTCCTACCTTCACCGTTAAGCAACAGTGGAAGAGACTCTCTCATGCCACAGAGAAGCTGGTTCATTTTGCTCCTTCCTGCAGCTGTTCAGAAGCAAATAAGGATTTGGCTATGTGGCTCAGCAAAGCGCATTAGAGTGATGTCACCTGTTGAATGCTCTAACCACCCTGTGTAGATCCTGCTGGTGCAAACTCAGTGATATCCAGTTCACATCAATGCCAGGACCACATTGACATGAACTAGTTACCTTTTAGTTCATGCCAGCAGGGTCAATATGGGGCAGTGAGAGTGCAGAATTTTAGAGTGCTCTACAAACACACCCCTCCACTGTGCTTTGCTGCACCATGTAGATAAGCTTGAAGGAAAGCTCAGCAGGGAATGAGACCGATCCAAAGGAAAGACTCAGACCTAAACCTCCTTGAATTTTAAGGGGATCCTTAATCTCAATGGGAATGTTGTGGTTCCATGCACCCTCTATGCGAAACCCAGCTAGAGCTCTGAGTATGGGAACCTTACATGTGTCTTTATTATCTCCCTTTCAACCCTTGCAGTCCCTACGGAGAAGGTGTGTCTACACTTGTGTTGGCTGACTCAGGCTCATGGTGCTTGGGCTAAGGGGCTGTTTAACTGCTGTGCAGCCGTCTGGGATCTGGCTGCAGCCCAGGTGCTAGGACCCCACACGGTGGGATGGTCCCAGAGCTCAGGCTGCTGTCCTTGCCCAAAACAGTCCCTTCGCCAGAGCGCCACAAGCCCAAGTCAGCCAGCACGGGCCAGGCACAGGTGTCCAACTGCAGTGCAGGCATACCCTGTGTGAGGTTCCACTGAAAGGGCAGAACAAGAGCTGAGACCTCAGGCACCAGGAGGGATGGTGCAAGAAGCATCTGCAGAGCTCCAGGCCTGCTCCCACAGAGGGTGGCAGCCATGGTGCTCCCACTGAAGCTAATGGGAGATGGAGGCAATCGGTATCTTGCAGGAGGAGGCCTTTAGCTCGCGCTCCTTCGGAAAGAGAAATGGAACCAGGACTCCACTGATCTCAAAACATTTTCTGCAGGAATAAAGGGAGACAAGTTGTGACAGGGTGCAGGTCCTCTGGTCAACAAAGAGGTTAAATCCAGCTCAGCCTCTCCTTACACAGGTGCTCAGAAAAAGTTCACGAGCGTTTGGTTAGAAGATAAAAGCAAGGGAATGCTGGCTCTGCACCCAGGAATGGGCTGGACTCCTTCAGAGACAGCTAGTTTTTCTCTTCTCCTTTATGTTAAAAACTCTTCCTACTTTCTTGTTATACATGCTCTCCGATGAGGTCAAGATCTTGCTGACTGCTTACAGGTGATCTGATTTGGCTTGTTTTCACAGGCTGCTGTCGGTTGGGGTTACTGATAGCACCCTCATCCCTGCACTCTGTGAGGGCCTGATGATGAGCATCAGGTCAAAGACTGTCAAGGTATTTCCCTGCCCTCCAATGTCTTTTATTTTTTCTTTCAAGAGAGGTTATTATTATGTATTTGTCCCACAGTAGCGTCTCTTAGTCCCATTCAGGTATCTGGGCTTCATTGCATTAGGTGCCTTATGGAGAGAACGAGATAATCCTTGCCCTCAAAAGTGAACCTCTCTGAAATCTGGGGAAATTCAAATCTCGATCCCAAATTTACAATCTGTTTCTCTCCATCATGGGCCAAATCAGACCCCTGCCCCAAACAAAACTCTAGCTCTGCTCATTCCCTGCCCCTCGGCTCTGGAGGCAAGAAATAAAGAGATGCTCAGTGCCTCTTTGCTCTATGCACCCATCTCCAAGGTCCACGTGGTTCATGCAGGGTTCAAAGAGGATTTCTGACTCTCCTGTGTAAGTCCTAGGAATAATTAAGTCCACAGCAAGCAATCTGCAGAGCTAGTGTATCCAAAACTTTCCTAAAGTCCAGCTACGCAACCATGCCAAAGTGAAATATGCTGCTCCCCAGTTCTTTTTCTCCAAGGATGACTTCCTTTGAAAACTGTCTCTGCAGAATGGTCCCTAGAGGTGGGGATATACAATATGATACTGTAGAACTTGGCCATAAATTTATAAAACAGGAAGGAACTCTTTACTGTATTGCCTTCAGAAATAGTGTTTTTTTTAAATATAACAATAAAAATTTTAATATAGTGAGTTTTGAACAAGATTGTTCGCCTGCTACTTTGTAAGTGAAGGTATGTCTGTGAAATTCCCAAGTCACCATTTCTTGTTACTTTCTAAAAACGTTGTTCTTTGGCGAGAGAGGGAGTTCTATAGTAGCTCGACGGGGAATGAGTCGAGACTCTAAGGTTTTACACACAGCTCTCCCATTATCAGTCTACCTGGGCCCTTACATGGAGTACCTTACTCAGCACTTCAGTGACTCTCGAACCACAATAGCAATAATAATATCTAACTCCTGCTGCTTTCCATCGGTAGATCTCAAAGAAAAGAAGAATTTTACAGCTGGGGACACTGAGGCACAGAGCAGGGAAGTGACTTGCCCAAGTCACACAGAAGGCCAGTGGGTGAGTTGGGAATAAGACCTTGGTCTCCTGAGTCCCAGTCCTGTGCTCTATCCACTAGTCCACACTGCCTCTCCAAATTCAGCACCTTAACCACAAGGCCATCTATTTGCTTTGTCACTGAGTCATCTCACTTTACCTCTCTGCCTTTGTTCCCCCAACTGTAAAATACACAGAATGCTTGGTACTTATCAGAGCTCCAGAGATGCTTAACAATTGCAAGATCCTTTAAAAGTCTTCGTATGAAAGGTGTTGTGTACCTCCAAGGCATTATTGTTAGGTATGAACAGTCCTCACTTAAAGCGCTGGAATCAAAGGCAACTATCCTCACCACAACTGTCAGTTATGCTCTGATTGCTAAATCTTTATGATTAGTGATGAGCGAAGAAGCAGGGTGAATACGGCTTGATTTTGCAGCTCTAGCAGTTAGGGGAAATAGTCTTTTAAACCTATAATTGGAGCAAATTTGCTGTCGAAATCATTGAGTAAGAATAAATATGGAATTCCACAATGTCATTTTTCAGGGTAAAACCTTGATTTAAAGTCTATTTTCTTTTTACTTCCCACATCTCTTCTAAAAAGCCCTCCCACAAAGAACACAAGTTTTATATTAACTTATCTTCTGTCCATTGGCATGTCCCTCTCTGCTCTGCTCTTGGACAGTTCATACCCATTTGCGATTTCCTATGCACTATGTAAACTTTAATGTGCTCTTAAGCAGTTTGACAGCTGTTCTTCTCTGATTATCATAAGCACAGCATCTTTGAATTACAACAGCAAGTGCCAAGATCAAATGACAGGTTGATTTAGTGTAGCTCTTACCAACAGCTTGGGGGAAATTAGAAGTAAATATGGGGTCAAACAGCTCATCAGTAATTTGACATTAGCAAATTTGGCTTATTTAGAGGTCTTCTGTAGTAAGAACGATCGCATCTTCAGTTTACCTGAGAAAGCCATTCTGTAAAAGAGGAAAGGCCATTTCCACCTGAAGACACGCTAAGAGAATAGAGCTCTAAACCCCAATCATTTTGAACAAGACTTTGTCTGTTTGCATAAATATTGCCAATGAAACAGAACTGGAAATGTCCTAAAGCGAGGGAATATGGCTCGGAATAACTTAGTCCTAACAAATGGAGGTGGCTGCCTTCACAACGCGATAGCTGTCGATGGTCCTGAATATAATCCCACTGATTGAAACTAGAGGTATCCATCTGCTGCTATTCCATAAGAAATTCAATAACAAAAAAAAATCGTTCTTGATTCCAAATACCAGTAGGAGAGACACATGAAATCCTAAGGTTAAAGAAAACACAAGGAGATAGACACAAAGAAAACCACAAGGAGATAAAAAGTTTTACTTATGCATTGTGATATGGTTAGAAACAACGTTCTTCCTACAATTGCCTCACTGGAGATTTAATTTGGATGTTGATCATTTCTTCAGTCCCCCAGATCAAAAATCCAAACCATGGTGGAGTAAGTTTATTCCTTTAAACGTCAGTCCTTAAAATATAGGAATATTGAGACGATGCAGAGGAATATTAACGTAAAACATTAATTACTGCCTACAGACCACATGAGATGACAGCAATGTTTGCTCATAAGCATCCCTAATATAATCTAACCAGATCCATTTTGTGTGACAGTTTGAGATATCCCCAAGACACCGCGCTAATACCATTGTGGAAGGTCCATCTTATGGTTAGGGATTATCAATAAATGTTATCCTAGCTACTCTTCATGCCAATTCATAGCTCTCCTTACAGGAGCTAGTCACTGAGAGTCTGGTTTTTGTTTCTTTTGTTTTCATCCCAGAAGAGCAAGGGACACATATGCATAACAAAAGGACCATGCAGGACATCTGAAGAGAGGAAGGATGCACCAGTGATTCAGGTACTAGCTTAGGACTTGGGAGACCTGGGTTCAGATCCCTGCTCTGCTACAGACAACCTGCAGGACCTTAGACAAATTATTTAGCCTCTCTTTGTGCCTCAGTTCCTCCTCTGTAAAATGGGGACAACAGCACCGATCCATCTCGCAGGGATGTAGTGAAGATAAATACCTTCGAGATTGTGAGATGCTTGGCTACTATGGTAACGGGAGGTATCCAGACACAAGCCTGGCCTGTTAAAATGATGGAATTACTCAGCAGCAGTGAAAACACAGCAGCAGTCAGGTGGGAGGAAATCTTTGTCGTCTTCATCGGGCTGGGACTCATCTCTACCACTAACCTGCTGTCTGAGCGTAGGCAAGTTGCAGTCCCTCTCTGAGCCTCTGTTTTCCCTCCTACCCATCATCTGTCTTGTTTATGGACGTTGTGAGCTGCACAGGGCAGGGACTGTTCCTCACTATGTGTATGTACAGCACCCAGCACAATGAGGCCATGGGTTAACTGGTAACTCTAGTCTTCAGATAATTAATAAATAACTCAAAGCAAGGTGACACACCACAACACACACACAAAAAAGTTCCCAGCCCACAAATCAAACCTGTACTCAATCCTGCCCACCTGCATCATCTCCCTTCCCAATCCCCACCAGCCCTCCTTCAGCTCTGCAAGGGCAGGGGGAAAGGAAGCTGGAGTGAACCCCTTGTATACCAGTAGGTAAGGATCCAGTGCACTTTGTCACACTTATTTGCAATAAGCCATGATCCCTGTATCATCCTAGCTGTTATGCCCCTCATCCCGATGGCTGACTTAAGAGCCATTTTTCTTAGTTAATAGCAATTGTGATAAAGTAAAAATATCGCCATTCACAGAGCGAGAAGGAATGGAATGAGAGGATCAACAACACTCTCCATTTACTTGCTGCCAGCTACAATTCCTACTATGTACCCTTGGGGAAGTTACATTTTAAATTAAGATACTGCTCTCCCAGTAAGGAACTCAGATGACCTGTTGGGTCATGCCAACTACTCTGCAGCCAAATGATGTCATCAATCAAAGACACCTTCTGTGCACAGACCAACAACTTTCAACTGGGCCTGGTATATATGGACCAGTTCAATAGGGGAAAAAAATGCAATGAAGGTAAATGGCAATGTTTAACAGTGTGGGTAATTAAGCACAGGAACAACTGGGGGAGTTGCATTCTTTATGTCAAGGACATATGCAAGTCTGGGTGTCTTTCTAGAAGATATGCTGGTAGGTCAACCAGAATTCCTGGGTGAGATTCTCAGGCCTGTGTTATGCAGGTGGTCAGACTAGATGACCATAAAAGGTCCCTTCTGGCTTTAAAATCTATGCTCATCTATGAACCATCCAGATAAGGATTTTTACTCTCAGAGCTTGAGGAGAGAGTTCATGCCGGTCTACAATCAAGATTCCTCCATGTTAGGCATCCTCCCACATTAAGACCCCAGCCCAAAGTACCTCCAGTCATATATGCCTAGGTGTTCCACTGTTTTGGAGGCACTTAGCAATGCTGTTGGCAAAAAGCAGCCCTAAAGCTAGCATAAATGTTCATAAGGCATAACCCTAGTATAGCTCCTGCGGTGGTACTGAAATGGTGTAGAAGCACCTATGCCTCACTCTGCCAACAGTGCAGGGGGTGTGGCCTGATGAAAAGGGGTGTGACCTGGCCACTGGAGTAAAGTAAAAATGCAGTGGGGGAACTAGCCCCGTGCAAAAGCAGGCAGGACTGAGGGAGCTCAAAGCCACATTGTGCTCCCCGCTTTCCCTCATTCTGAGCTGTCTTGTGAGTTTTTGGGCCACAGCAAAAAAATATCAGGGCCATGGAGAGAAATTCTGATCTGTCTTTATGAGACGGCCATCTCAGTTAAGTAACTGCTATTTGTCAGTCCCTGGAGTGTCTGCCTGAGACAGGATTTGCTGTATTTCAGACCTGACATTACTCGGCAGGCAGTGCAAACCGGATACTCATTAACTTCGCTGAGATGGGAACAGCCACTATAAAAGATACTGAAACAAATCTAACATTCGGTGCGTGTCATTTAGTGAGCTGCAGGGCTCTGATGTGTCCCTTTCACTGTTTGGCTGCTCCCCCTCCCCTTCAACTTTATTTTTCCATCCTGGCACTCGAAAGAGAAAGCCCTTGAAAGCCCTGTTTTGGGGCACTCAATTCATAATCCTCCTTCTGCCTTGCTTTCTCGCTGTCACTTAATAGAAAGCATTCAGAAGTCTAATATTTGATCTCAAGCCATCCTCTCTTTTCCCTTTGATCACCCTCTTCTCAGCCTTTCTGCTGTCGTTACAGTGAAGGCACTTAATAGAGATAGGTTGAGGACAGAGAGTTCGGATCTGGAGCAGGCTTATGGGGCTGGGATTTAGGTCTCAGGCAGGTGGGGTTTCCAAATCACCAGCTGTTCTGGAAAGATTTTTTGCCCCAGCTGGCAGTGAGACTGAGAGACTGCATGCAATTTTTGGTCATATTTTACAGTAAGGGAACATTTATAAATAGCTTACACAGGGTTAATACATTATTAGTAAGGATACGATTTAGTCACAGAGGTCATGGCAGTCACAGGTTCCATGACTTTACTGGACCCCCATGATTTTTTTGGCTTCAGCTCCCACTGGGACAGGAACTAGGGCCATATGCATCCCCTCCCCCCACACCTGCTGCCAGGGCTGTGTGCCCCTGCCCATGGCCTGCGATGGAGCTGCATCCCTCTCCCCGGGGCTGAATCTGGGAATGTGCACCCCGACTCCTCATGGCTGCGATTGGGGATGCAATAAGGGCTGTGTGCCCCTGATCCATGGCCTGGGCTGGAGCCAGGAGTGTGAACCCCCCTCCTCTGGCTTCTACTGGGGCTGGATCGATGACTATGTGCCCCCCCTGCACCCCGCCCCCGTAGCTGCGATGGGGCTGCAACTGAGGCTGCTCATCGCTGCCCCAGTGCTAGAGCTGGAGCCGGGAATGTGCAGCTTCTGCTGGAGCTGTGTGCCCGTCCCCACACCACTCCCCCACGGCTGCAGCAGGGGCTGTGCCCTCCCCCATGGCGGTGGGGTTCGGGCTGTCAGTCCCCTAATAGGGTGCCAGCTGTCATTCCTCCACTCCCCGCTACACTCCTGCCCCTGGGTTATTTTTAGTAAAGTCACAGACAGGTCACAAATTACTACGAATTTCTGTTTACTGCCCATGACCTGTCCAGGACTTGTACTAAAAATATCCATGACCAAAATATTCATTTTAATTATTAGTAGATGTAAATGACTAATTGCCTCTTACTGAGTCCAGAGACTCAGCAGTTTGATTATAACCACGGCTTAGAACCATCTGTAACACCTGAGGCGCTACTAACAAGTGTTACACATCTGTAATATGCTTATAACCTCTGTTAATCCTTTATAAGTCTCTCTGTTCTATTTATAAAAGTTACTTTAATATCAAGTGTGAGCAGATCACGAGCATCTTTAATGGCAAATATCTCATTGGCTCAACATTTTTTGCACAAGCAGTTTTGGGCTGAAATCTCCTACAAACGTCTGGCGAGATCACAATGGTGTCTGGAAGGCACGACCCTTCCAGTTTCAGGTTCCAAGGGGAACCCAGTCGGTAGAGGCAGGTGGAGTCTGAGCACATACAGCCCTTGAAATCCAAAGAGTTCAGGATTGAGATCCTGGTTTTCAGGCATCTCTATTTAGTACTAATTGGCCCTCATCCAAGGATCTCAAACTGCTTTACAAAGGTGGGTAAGTATTACTGCATTCATGGTACAGATAGGGAAACCGAGGCAAAGAGAGGTGAAGTGACTTGCTCAAGGTAACAGGGGGAGTCAGTGGCAGAATAAAAAGATCTTCTGATTCCCAGGCTTTCCTCTAGCTGTTAGGCAACACTGAGGCAAGGGGGAAATTGGTGGGTTTAACCTTCAGTGGCCTCTCCAGTCCAGTATGACGCTTCCATCCATTAACAAAAACCATTCATAATGAGATCAAATGCAGTGACTTTACTCTGCATGTGGCAGCACACATGTTCTAACAGCTCTTCCCCTCTGCTGACTTTTTTTTAAGGCTTTTAGAGGTGAAAAGTGTAGTGGGAGTGACTGTATTGCCGATGAACAGTGCTGGAGGGACAGCCCCAGAGTATGAATTTCTCTCTACCAGTTCAGCATGGGAGAACAGCAAAGTAACTTTTCCCTGCACCGCTGTCCCAGCCAACGTGCCTCCTCCCTGTCCTAGAGATCCTGGTAGGAGGAGATGGTAGCTCACTCCCATTCTGGCCTCAGCCTCTCTGCTGAGAATGCTTAGCTGGGTTCTCAGCTGGCATAAAGTGATGTAGCATCATTAACACCACTGTGTAATAACAGTAACATGATGCACAAACACTCACCCACACCTTTATAGCTCTATTTGTGTGCAGATCTTCAAGTGCTTTAAAATGGTCAAATACATAACATTATCCCCATTTTATAGATATGATAAACTGAGGTGAGATGGTCAAGCTAGTGGTTCTTAATATTTCCAACACTGGGATCCTCCTAGGGTTCCCCTTCCATCAACCCATGGTCCAATTAAGACTCTCCTCACACCTTGCAACAAGAGAAGCTAGTGCAAGCCAGTCAAAACCCCCTGACACCTGGGGTTCAAAAACCCTTGTGTTGTATGATTTGCCCATGATCAGCGACTGAGTGACAAAGCTGGGAACACAACTCGAATCCCAGTCCAGTGCTCTGTCCCCTGGACCACAGCCATGGCAGAAAGGTTCTACAGAAAGGCTAAGGACTATTATTATACAAAAAATGTTTCCCTTTTTATAATGGCCATCATCAGTGTCCTGCATTCGACAGACAGATTGTAGGACTCATGCTGCTTCTAAAGCCATGGGCATTCCCACTGGACAACAGGCAGATGGATCCTTGCATTGCTACAACTTCACATTTTTGTTTTAAAGCCGCTTGAGCTGTACTGCCATATTCTACAGCCATTCCTAGTAGAAGTGTCCTGATGCTACATAGTTCTGTCCAGCAAGCAATGGGATTTATTACCGCCACCACAGAACCATGAGGCCCGGCTGGCTGTAATGCTAACACACTGCAATTCCACAGCTTGGCGTAATGGACATTGCAGCTTGAAATTAATGTTGCATCTGCTCTTCCACTGCAGAGAGAGTGGGTTGTAATTTCATCTCCAATCCCCTGAATAATGTTTGTTGTCGTGCTGTAATCTTGGCAATCAGCGTAGCGGCTGAACAGATCGTTTCGTCTGAAATATTTGCTAAACATGCTAAGACCTTGAAACCACACCTCAGCGTGTGTGTATTGTGTACGGAATTACACACCAAACTAAACAAGGATGAGATGAGGAAAGAAATGGAGAGAGTTGCCAGCCAATTAAAGCAACCACAACAAAAAACCCACGGTGCTCATCTCCTGCACCTTTTACCAGGAACGTCTCACTGCTTCGAAACCAGGAAAATAGCAAAGCTGGAGACACTGATTGCTGCAAACACAGCAGCAGCACAGACAGAAATTATAAAAACAAACCAAAAAACCCTACATATGCATTTTAATTAAAGTGGAATTTAATGGCCACAGAAAATCAATTGGCCAAGTCAGTGCTAGACTTGTTAATCTCCAAATATCTCACTAACTGGAGTGCTGCTTTCACATGTCTAGATATAAATAGTCTGAACTACAATTTAAAAAAAAAAAAGGTTTGTTTGTTTCTTAAACCTGGTGCTAAACAAAAAGAAGCTTTGCTCTGGAAGTGGAGACAGTACTGTCGAGAGGGCTGGGCATTCAACAGCAAAGAAGGGACCTGGGTTCTCGGCCCACCTCTAGGGCATATTTTCTTTGCGACTTTAAGTCACTCTCCCTCTCTCTCTGTGCCTCTGTCTCCCCTCCTACTATTTACTTGTCTTGTCTGTGTAGATCAGTGGTTCTTAACCTGGGGTGCACGCACCCCCTGGGGGGGCCAAGATGCCCTTTCTGGGGGTGCGAGAATTGCCAGATTTTTTTAGAAGGTAAATCATCGGAAACACAAATTAAGCACAGGCACACAAGTACAACTACTTTGTTTAATCAAACATACGTATTTATTAACATTATACATGTTTTAACAATTACGGCATTAACTTTTAACTGCAAAATTAAAATAAATATATAATTCTCTCTCTTTCATTCTATAGTTATGCTATATCTAGGTTTACAGAACTGACCTACTTCAACGATTTTTGATAAGGGGTGCGAGAACATATTTTTGAGAACCAAAGGGGTGCAGGCAGCAGTAAAGGTTAAGAACCACTGATTTAGATGCTAAGCCAGGGGCTGGCAGGAGATGTTTCTTACTATTTGTATGTACAGCACCTAGCACAATGGGGTCTTGATCTCAACCGGCGCCTCCAAGCAATATTGTATTATAGAGCTCAAAGCCATGATGCACCCCAATACAAACCAATGGGACTGTCATCACATTGAAGACATGAGCATCAGTGAAACAACACAGACTCTCTGGGGCCAGAAGTGGGATGAGTAGCCAGACTTCTCCTTTCCCCCTTACCAGACCATACCAGGGAGAGGCTCCGATATTATGGTGAACCATGCTGCCATGATACAAGCACCAAACTATACAGCTTACAAAGGGGACATGATGTGTCCAAGTTGAAACCCAATAACTGCCCCAACATCTAGCCTAGTGCCAGGCTATTCATGAGCAGAGCTGGTCAAAAAAAGGGACAACTTTTTCCCAAACAACTATATCCTTTCTCCCGCCTATTCCCGAAACATGTGAAATATCAAATTCTGAATTTTATCAGCCAAGTGAATGCGTTAGTCAAGATGACACCATAGAGACTTGCAGCTGAGCAGGTCCAGAGTGCCATCCATTCCCAAAGCATGCTGGGAAATGAATCAAACTTTGGGCCTGTTAGTGCTGTCCAATAAACCGGCACGCCCTTCAGAAAACAGGAAGGGGTACAGGGAGAGAGGAAGAGTGGTCTGTTTGCAGAACTAGGGGAGAAGTCAGACTCATTAGTTCTGACCATGGCTTTGATGCTCAGCATGTTATTCAAATTCTGTGACCCATTTTCCCATAAGAGGTTGATGATACAGCTATGAACCAACCAGACTGTGCATATGTGAATGTCCATGTGTCCTCACTACTGCCATCTACTGGGTAGAATCAGAACTGCTACGCCATCAATGCCCCCAGACTTCTAACAGCTAATGGAGATTCTCCTTTAGTTTACATGGCAGGCATGCGTTCTTCTGGAGGAAGGGGATGTAAATTCTACCCCTGTCATTGCCGTGAAGTTGAGAGTGGTCATGCTGGGGAGAACAGTGGCCATTGTGAATTTCCTAAATGATTCTGGACAGGTTGCCCGACTTATCCGTCTTACAGAGGTATGGCGAGGAGCAGCTGACATTTGCCAAGCATTTTGAAGCACAAAGAATTATTTTTTCGGGATTTTTTCCCCCATGCCTGCCACTGCAGGGAAAGATTGGGGATTTCCTCCCTGATGGAATGTGGAAAACCTGCCTGCAGTCTAGTCTAGTACCAGTACCTGGCTATGTTTCTCTACCATTACAGGCCACTTGCACTTTCAGATCAGCCTTGGAAGGGCCTTCTCCTCACCTGTCTGATACACCCAAGTGGTAGCTCCACAGGCCACACAAACGTGGCTTGAAATGAACAAACAGGAAGGGCTTGTGCAACCCATTATGCGACCTAGGCGGTCGCCTAGGGTGCTAGCATTTAGGGGGCAGCATTTCGGGTCCTTCGGCGGTGACCGCGGCAGCCGGATCTTCGGTCACCCCAGTTGTCGTCGGCTTTTAGGTGGAGGGTTCTGGGGCAGGGGGATGCGGGAAGGGCTGCCTGCAGCAAGTAAGGGGGGGCGCGGCTGGGGAATCTCTCCCCACTCCAGCTCACCTCTGCTCCGCCTCCTCCCCTGAGAACGCTGCCCTGCTCTGCTTCTCTCACTCCCAGGCTTGTGGTGCCAAACAGCTGATTGGCACCGCAACCCCGGGAGGCAAGAGAAGTGGAACACTGATGGCGTGCTCAGGGAGGAGGCAGAGCAGAGGTGAGCTGAGGCGAGGAGCTGCCGCACGGCTCCCGGGGCCAGGGGGAGCTGCCACAGAGGGGAGCACCTTAGGGTGAAGTGGGGGGCAGAGAGCTGCCTAGGGCGCGAAATATCCTTGCACCCGACCTGCAAACAGGGACACCCAATCCTGTCTTAGGCATCTATGCAGCCACTGCTTTGAAGATCTGTGTATAACAGCAACTATGCTAACCATCCCTCCTGCTGTGATGGACTCCATAATGAAGGATGACTTAGGAGTTAAGACTCTTCATAAAATTGAAGGAGTCACTGATTCCCTGGCTACCCTAGATTCCTTTGCAAAGGTTCCCCCACCCCTCTGCTTCTTTCTCTTTCTCTTTCATTACTTATTCTCTCTCTTTTTTTCAATGTCATTTTGCCCAAGGTCTGGAACACATCGAGAGTTTTTCTCTTTTATTATTCTTCTGTTCATTTGTGATAAAGAATGCATGCACTTCAGGAGGCCAGAGCAAAGCGGCTAGGAAAAGTCAGCCTTGCAGCAGAGCTCCAGCAAGAAGGATCTTAGATTCTCACACTGATCAATGCTGCTTCATATGATGAAAACAACCTGTGTGGAGTGAATGCACCATGACCACGGTGTTGCCCGTTCATTGGGGTGGGGCTTGCACACTGAATTCACAATGGACTTTGACCAACTCATTTGGCTTAGATTGTGGGCTCCTGTTGTGCACAAAAGCCTCCCCCCTACCAGGGCATCTCCTTACCATGAAAAATCTTGCAAGCAGCAGCTAGGAATAATGCTCAGCACTTACGTGTTTTACCCCTTCAATTCATATTAACAAATGTTAATTCTCCTGACACAATTGAAAGACCCCACTCCAAAGTAAGAGAGGTTACATAGACTATGAGCTCTTTGGGGCAGGGACTGCTGCCTTGTTCTGTGTTTGTACAGCACCTTGTGCAGTAGGACCCGGGTTCACAACCAGGGACTCCTAGGCACTGTGCAGTAACACAAATAATAGTAATGATGATAGTTAATTAACCTGCCCAAAGCCACACAATGAGTCAGAGGTTTTGTCTCCTAAGCTCCATCTACTAGAGACCTTCATCCTCTTATCCGGTAATTCAAAGCATGTGGTCACTATCATTGGCATAACAGCACTATGGTGATGAGGGTGGTTCACACGTTTGGCCTGAGACTGCTCCACCACAGCCATCCTGCCAGATGTTGGGCAAGTCTCTGTGCTTCAGTTCCTCTATCTATAAAGTGTGGTTAGTAGCCATTCCTGAGCTCAGAGGGGTGCTGTGAGGACAGATCTATCAAAGGCCATGAGGTACTCAGTAATGGGGGCCATAAAAGTGATTAAGGGAGACAGTGATCCCAGCCACCTTCAATTTCCCACTGATACCCGAAGTTAATGTGGGGACTCAGAGTTCTAAACCCAACACTACAGAAACTAGATTTGGGGGAAAAAAGATATCCAGAGTCATTTAGTGCCTGCCCCTTGGTCTCTGGCAGGCTGAGTCCTTACACTCTATCATTCAGTCTCCTTTTAAACATCCCCTGCAATAGGGCTTCAACCATCTGCACTATTGCATCACTTCTTGGGATCCCACAGAGATCTTGTCTGCACTGGGGACTTACTCCAGTTACAGCCAGCAAAGCCAGGTATTGGAGCAAAGCCCTATTGCAGATAAGGGAAACCCTGCTTGAAACAAGCATAAACTGCACCACAGCAAATCACATCTTCGCTGGTCTGTATTAGGGGCTTGCATTTGTGCATCCATGGCCAAAATCCCAGCGTCCATAAGACTTGAGCATCACTCCCTAAGGAGCATGAAGGAAATCACTTTGCAGGTCTCTATCATGCAGCAGACTTCAGTCCCCCAGCAAAAGCCAACCTGGCCTGCTAGCAACCATCTTGGCTGGCTCAGACATGAAGATGCAGCCTGCCAACAGGCCGAGGAGCAAGCAGCTGCCAGCTTTCCCATCTTTGGCAGCACTCCCAAGGTGGAGGAACAGCAGGATTTCCCTAAAGGAACGATTCAGACAAAGGAAGCACCATGCATCTTGCTAGACTTGCATTGCTCTTGCCAATGGACACATGCCTCTTCAACAACCATCGCACTTGGTACGCAAGTCCCAGGGAACCTCTCAGATGTGAATCCCTGGTAGAAGGTGGGGAAGGGAGAGGAAAAACCTCTCACTGATGGACATTAAAAGGAAACTTATAAAAAAAAAACAACACCCAAACTTAATTTAATCATTGTCTCCACATTTGCTAATTACTCCTCAGTTTCTCTAATGAAAATGCTAAGCCAGGCATCAGGAGACCGAGTGGCCTTCTGCTAAAAATCAAACGTTCAGTAGAGTGCTGCATTTACCGAGGGAAAGCAGCTTCAAAGCCTTCCTTTCCACTTAGATTTTAAGGAACTCTACAAAAGAGCATTGATTTTGGGTTAAATCGGCTGATTTTATTCATAGCGGGTTCATACGGTGTATTCAAAAGACAAATTGTATGCGATTGTAAGCTATAGATCAGCTCTAATAATTCAGAGTCCTCCTCTTTCACCTTTTTTTTTTGTTCTAAATATTTTCTGTGCTCATAATTTGCTATTATTTAGCCCCTGCCTGGACGGAAAAGGCATATTCACAGTATGAGAGCTTCTTTTTGAAGGGAGGGTATATTTTAATGCCAACTACATCAGAAGTAAGAATCAAGCATCCCTGTAACTCTTCTGAGCTCCTGCTTAGTAAATAGTTCATTCTGGGGGGCGGTTTGCTTTTTGTCCACATATATTATATTTATGCGGCTTGTCTATTGGCTCCGATTTAATTGAAATGTATAATAATCAACATACATATCAAGTGCTAAGCACTTGTGATAAAGATCAACTTTAATAATCCCTAAGACGCATTGCAATGGCTGTTAGGAAAAGTGCTGTCTGAATGTTCTTTACATATATAACATGCCATGAATGAGGCTTTTGAACCAAATGCAAGCAGGAAAGCACTCGGAAGCTGGCTGTGATACAAGGTGCCTTAGCGCAGGAAAAGAGGGTGCTTCCGCCTCGGTTCAGTTTCTCTGCCTCACAAGTGTAAAGTGGATCTAGGTTCTAGTCTCAACTCCGCCGCTGACTTGCTGGGACTTTGAGCAGGTCCCGCTGCTTCTCTCTTCGTCGGTTTCCCCACGTGCAAAACGGGGATGATAATATACACCACAGAGGAGTATTTAGGGATTTTTTTTTTTTTTGCAGAGTGCTTTGAAGTCATTGGAGGAAAGCTGCTGAATTATTATCTCCATCTGACTGACGGTATTCATTTGTATTAACAAGTGGGATACAGTGTTTTGGTAGCACCAATGTGCTCAGTACACCTAATATAAAAGACAGGCTACACCCCAGCTTATGATGAGAGAGGAGAGGAACAAAACCAGGGCAAAATCACAGTGACATACTGACATTTGGTGCAATAAGCAGCCATGGCAGCTTGCCCACTAGCCTCATGAAAATACTAACAGCTCAGGAAGCATTAGGCGACCACTAGCCTCCTGTCGGGACCTATTAGTATCATTCCCCCAAACACGGAGTGTTTCAGAAGACGGGAAATGAGTAGAGAACCCACAGGTGGGAAATGTTCGTATCTTCGCCCTTGCTGGTATTTACCTTCTTTGGGCTTGACATTTTAAAAATAAATAAATAAGAGAAGGCCGGTGCGAAAGGTCTGAGTGCCCCAAGAATAATTAAATCGACAGTAAGCACTCAGCAGCATTCTGACTGTCAAGCACACAAATCAACTCCACCAGCCAACAGCCTTCAGTAAACAAACCTAGATGACAACTCACCTCAGCCAGCAGTACAATAAAAGTGAAAAGACAACCTGCCCCACCAACATACCCTCATTCTCTCCCCAGACTCTAGCCAACCAGACAATGGCTTTGAGATACACACTTGCCAGCCTGAAAACTTCTTCTCCATGGGCCTCTTTGGAGGAAGTGCATCCCCAGTTCTCCTTAGGCGAAGAAAGAGTGGGCGGAAGTGATGCAGGATGAAGTACCAGGCCCCTGTTGGTACCGACTGTGCATACATTAGAGGGGTAGTCATGTTAGTCTGTATCCACAAAAACAACGAGGAGTCTGGTGGCATTTTAAAGACTAACAGATTATTGGGAGTGGACTACATCCACCCTGACTGAATTGGCCTTCAACACTGGTTCTCCACTTGTAAGGTAACTCCCTTCTCTTCATGTGCCAATATATATCTTTGCCTGTATCTATAATTTTCACTCCATGCATCTGAAGAAGTGTGGTTTTTTACCCATGAAAGCTTATGCCCAAATTAATCTGCCACCAAACTCCGTGTTGTTTTTGCACATATATTGCACTAACTACACACGGAGGGCCAGATCCATCTCCTATGAAAATCAAAGGAAAGACTCCTTTGATTTAAATGGGATTTGGATCGGACCCGTAGAGCTGTCAGTGAGGATGGTCATGTCTTTATTTTCTTTTCAGGCCTCTTATCCCAACACTTTCTCTCATATTTCCAATGCAGGCAGAACACGAGCGATATACAGAGACATTTAAAGTGGACAGTGCCAGAAAAGCATTTTCTTGATCTTAGACCTGGTTTTCAATGGGGTTCGGCACCCGCCTCCCCCACCCCCGGCTCCAAGTGTCTGCACTAGGAGTTGAGCACATCTGAAAGACAGGTCCTTCCATAATCGTTTCAGAGGAGCCAAAGCTACAAATGGATACCCAGTAATAATCTCATGTACTCAGTGGCAGGCGAAAGCGTTGATAATTGATGAACTGAGTAGAACGTTTCATTTGATGATTTGCAAATTAAGGCCCTAATCCTGCAATAAACTGAGTGTTCTTCTAAAGTGCTGAGAGTTCTCAAGTCACACCGCAATCAGGGGAAAGCACTTAGCACCACACAGGCGCGGGCCATAATTTGACAGCCCCCATGACTGTGTATATCTATTTGTCTTAATGTGGATTTAATTGCATTTTTGCATTTCATTTGGAAATAATAAAATATAATTACAACAAAAAAAAATACTTTCGCTCCAGGAGGCTTCCCCTGATTCCATCCAGCCCCAAAGGAGTTTTGCCTTTTGGTTATGAAAGAGTGGAGAACAATGTTAAGAGCGCGCGTGCGCGCACATATACACAAACATAAACACACACACACACAAGACGAAAGGGACTGATGCAAAGCACCACAAAGTCAATAGGCATCTAAGCCATGTCTATTGCACAAACCTTCTCTTGTACCTCCCAGATGCCACATCTATCATTCCAGGAGTCCCTTTATTCTACTAATGATTCTTGAAGACGGATTTAGGGAATATGAAGCAAGAGGCAAACTTAAAACATTTTAAATTGCCCAGTCCCAGACTGTACCCTCATCGCTGGTCAGATGATGAGTTACAAAGACAGGGCACCACTGATTGCAGAACTGTCACTGAAGACAATGGGGCCAGGAGTCCACTCAACATTTGTTACAAATTTAGGTCCTGATTCTGCAAACACATATCCATGCGAGGAGTCGACTGAGTTGATGAGCATGTTGTTGCTCAAACACAGATGTGTTTGAAGGATCAGGGTGTTACTTGGTCTCATCTCTGGTTAGCGAACTGTTAGCAAACCAAGCCAAACTTATCTGTATTCTTAAGTACTTGCGTGTGGTTTGAGCCGACAATTTTTGGCCTATGGCCTGCTTGAGAAATTGTCCATTTGTTTACAGGGTGCCTAAGTCATGCCTGAGCCGGCAACAGAAACAGGAGAATAATGATGAGCAAACATCCCACTCTTCCAGTATCACTCATTTGTGCTGACGTTCATGACATTCAGTAACATTTTCACTAATGCCCAGCTTGGTCCAGATACCTGTGAATAACTCATTTCATAGCAAACCAAACAGAGCACTTTTATTTAAACAGATCAGTTTAAGCACCATTTGTCCAACTGCAGTTAAATCATGATGATCTCACCAAAAAAGAATGTTAGAAAAGAAATGGCCAAGTTATTTCTATATAGGTTTTTATATTAGCATCAATTATGGTAATCTGAGCCTCGTCTTCTGTGCATGGTGAGCAATGATGCCCAGTCCCAGTGCCTGCCAGGAATGCTGGCTGGGTGTACCCTTGTGAGTATCACTTAATTATCTCTTTCATTTCTAATGGGGAAAGGTCTGCGTACAGGTGCATGGCCCTTGCTCCCCTTTACTTCATTCAATATTGCGGTTCATGAAATATGCTTTGGTTTCATCCAAAAGATGAACGGAATGAAATAGCCTCTTGGAAGAAGACAAGAAGGGATGTAGGTGAAAACATAATTTGATAGACTTTGGAAAGTCAGACTCTGACTATGAAAGGTGCCCAAAGAATTAAAAATTAACATGCAGGAATGAACGCTATAGGAGACTATTAAGACAATTAACTCACTGCAGTGGGAGAAGAAACACTGCATGGGCTTTCTACAGGCATTCAGAGAGACACTTCTTTCGGGATGAAATTCACCGTGCACCACTGGACTTAAGTGATCCCACCTACCGGTCCCTTTGTACATGGGGGAGGTCCATCATCTGTGGGTCCTAGTCCTACTGTGGGTTTCCTATGAACTGTTACTAGACCAGGAGCAACTTTAGGGATGGACGCTGAAGGCAGTGTTCATATCTAAGGCTGTGTCCATGACACATTTTTATTGTCAGAACTGATGGCAACAACAACAGTGGACAATTAGTGTAGAGTAGCTACCGTAGTGTTACCTAACCTTGCTCAGGAAAGGTCAAGAGGACAGCGGGGTTAAACTAATGGTGGATAGCAGCAGTCTCTCTATGCTAGCACTTTCATGGGGAATCTTCAACTGTGGCTGCAATGGGTGGGAAATTTAAAGGAAACAGGATAGTGTAGACAAATAACTGGAACTGGCCTGACATCACTGAGATCTGTGTGCTGCATCTTCACCTATGCCCATGTCTGAAGCAGATGCCTTTCGGCCTCAGACATGCACTAGGATCATGCACATCGGCTATAGAACCACCTCCTTTGATGCAGTGTAGAAATGGTGGCAAAGGATTCTGAGAGGTGTTTGGAAATTAAAGGCACCTGCTGCATAAGACAGCAGAAAGAGGGGGATCCTTCTGGAGAAGGAAAGGACAGATGCTGAGCTGGATGGGTTGCTGGGCTGAAGGGCACAGTTAGTGACAATAATTGTTCTCATGGGAGAAGAGGATGGAGTGCTTCCTATCCTTTCCTGGTGCACCCAAGGCCATCTATATGAACCACTGACCTTTTGACAGCATCAGGTCCCTCAATGTCCACCTGAGACTGTCCTAAGGACACCAGGCCAAGACCTTGATTCAAGAGACTAGAACAGTGGTGGGCAACCTGTGGCCCACAGGCCGCATGCAACCCATCAGGGTAATCTGATTGCAAGGCACGAGACATTTTGCTGACTTTGACCATCCACAGGCGCGTCCCCCAGCAGCTCCCAGTGGCTGCGGTTCACCATTCCCAGCCACTAGGAGCTGTGAGAAGGGGCAGGCCACAGGGACGTGCTGTGGCCCATCAGTGTAATCTGATTGCAGGCCACAGGTTGTACACCACTTTTCTAGAAGAATCACCACTAAAAAGTCAACATTTACCAAACAGGTACCACTCAGTAGTATCCAAGATGCTGCCTTCCCATCCTGGGCCTGTAATAGGAAATAAACCACAGCTTCCCAGCTACCAGTGGGGCTGTCATTCTTGGCAAGCATTATTGTTTCAGTGGTGACTGCTTTAACAGTCTTCTGATTGTTATTTCAGGTTCTCTGCCACCCCAGCAGGAGCCAAAGAGAGAGCTTTTTCAAAAGTGCAGAATAAAGCTGCAGGTAATTAAATACAAGGGCCTCCTGTTGTCATCTTTGCAACTCTGTTTTGGAAGCTGGCTCCAGCAGAGCAGAAGAGGGAAGATTTGATTTTAATCACAGAGATTTTGGGTTTTATTTTGCTCATTAAAATTTCTGATAAGGATTTAGTTTGACGTTATGCAGATCCCTCTGCATTTGGGAGGGGCGGCCTGCTACTCTCTAGAGTGAGAAGATCTCTCTTCCTTCCCGAAATATGCACAAGGATACAGACAGCTGTCAATTCAAAAGGAAGAGGTTTTGGATGGGGCTGTCATGGGGGTGGGAACATAGTCGTGAAAATCTATGGCCAAAAAGCTAAGGGTTGAATTGAAATAAGGAAAGGCACTAAGTCCCAAAATTACTCCTCATTTTTATGATGATGATGGACACGGGGTGTTGTATGTAGGGTGACCAGACAGCAAGTGTGAAAAATTGTGATGGGTTTGGGGGGTAATTGGCACCTATGTAAGAAAAAGCCCCAAATATCGGGACTGTCCCTATAAAATCTGGACATCTGGTCACCCTAGTTGTATCCAAATCCCCAGCCTCATTCTGACCATACGGAGGGCACAACTCAAGACATGGGAGGACAAAGGTAGCGTAAGGCCACTCTGGCATCTCTCAGATTCTGCAGCTGCCATAACTCTTAAACCTGGATTGATATAGCCCCTAAGATTCTGCCCAACAGCAAAGAAAAGTCAAGTGTTCTCAGTGTGCTGGCCATGCGTCCCACCTCCAATTCACCCCTTCTTGCCCCTCTGTTAGGTGCAGTACGAGGTGCGGGAGTGGGGTCAGTCGGTGGAAGAATTCTCCTGTACAAGGGTTCTCCTCAGTGATGAGAGCTGGCTGCTTTGAAGCCCCTCTGTGTCACATGAGCAACATAACGGGCCCAGAACTCTGCTGAGAATTTTACCCATGACGTTTTAATAAACAGGATTTTTTTTCCAAAATTATTTCCATGGACAAGAGATGGCTGGAAAAAAATGTCAGTGGAATCATTTTCTACTGGAATAAGCAGCTCCACTGAAACATTTTGTGAAATTGTGTCAACTTCACTGAAATTTCCTTTCAGGAATAATAGGAGGTTTTTTTTAGGGGGTGGGGAGGGGGAACAAGGTTGAAATTGACAACGTTGAGCTTTTTCAGAAGGAAACATTTTGGGCTGTCTTCTTTAAGTGACTTTTCATTTCAAAATTTTAAAAAAGTATAGTAGTATAATATCAAATGTTAAAAAGTCAAATATGAAAAGTTTCAACTGACCTAAAACAATTTCATCTCCAATTTTTTTTCAAAGAAAATTTAGCATTTTTCAAAATGAAAACAAAGCAGAATACAAATGTGACGATCTCCAAATCCACCAGAACATGTAATTTGTCTTTTCTGCACAGCTCTTGAAATTATACATTCACCCTTTGTTTCTTGCCAATGATCCTCTCCCCCAGGAGGTTCTACTCCATGGTCACCCCTCGCTCTGCATCCTCCTTCCCTCAAGGTGTCACTTTCTCTCTGCTTTCAGGGATTCTACCATCAACACTCATCTATCCCTCATTCTGGCACCAGCTTCCCCCCTCCCATCGTCCCTCCTACCCACTCCCATCTGGCATACTCAGCATTTCCTGCTATGGAGTCGCCCACCAAAGAGCAGCAGCCTGGTGCATGAGGTTGCAGAGGCCTGTATAAACAGTGATAAATTTCGGATAACCCTGCTCTTCATGGATTGAGAAGTTTTGGCCGCATCTTTCAGTCTGACTATGTCTCGTACATTTGGGAGTCTGAAGGATTGAAGGCTAGAGTCCTGGAGCCTACCAATTCCACTATCCTTGAGGAAAGGAATATGGCATCTACAGGAACTCAGTGTTACTCAATGGAAATCTCCCTGCAGAACAGGAAATCCTCCAGACTGTTATATCTCCAGGTATAGGCCTCTATTCCATCGGTCTCTTCTTCTAAGCCCTTCATCTCTCTGCACCCTGGACAGGTACATTCCCCCACAGTATCCAAGCCCTCAGTTCTCTACTCTTGCACTGGCTCCCTTCTCCCTCTGCTAGTCCATCACTCCTTGCAGACATCAGCACTGCTTCCCCCTAACCTTAATGCTCTCCCACTTCACTCTCCCAGAAGGAATCATGCATGTGAGACAAGAGGGGGCTTTCTCTGGGCTTTGCCTGCTGTTTTCATCCTGCTCTTATCCAGCGTGCTGGTCTCAGCTCATCCTATCCATCTCTGACAATTTTAAAATCAAAACTGAAAGTTCTTTTTTTTCCTAAAAGAGATGCTCTGGGAATTCGTTTGGGGAAGTTCTCTGGCCTACATGACACAGGACTTGGTGATCACAATACCAGCAATCTGTGTTTGGAAATCCTGGGTTCTATATGTAAATGCAGGGATCAGAGACAGCAAAAGAGGCTGTCCACAACCCATCAGGAGCACACTTATACTAGCCTCCCAAGACAAGGTGGGATTTTTTCTTACCCCATATGGCATTGCTTGTGAAAGGTGCCAGAAGGAAAGCTTAGAAAGGAAATCTCATCCACAGCAGAAGCAGCAAGCTCCCCAAGCCCTCACTTTGCGTCAGCCCTGGCCATCCTCAGCTGGGCTGAAGCTGGAGACAAGTGAGTCCTGCAGGATCTGAGACCCACCACTAGGATGACCAGACAGCAAGTGTGAAAAATCGGGATGGGAGTGGGGGGCAATAGGAACCTATTATAAGAAAAAGACCCCAAAATCGGGACTATCCCTATAAAATCAGGACTTTGGTCACCCTACCCAACACAGATCTCATGCCACCCTCCATTGGTCAATCTGTCTTTGCCACTACAAATACAGAGCACAGCGAACAAACTATCTACCAGATTTCCTTAAGATCCGCAAACAGTCCCTAGGGAGGGAAAGAGAGAAAGACCCACACATGACAAATGCAAGCCAGGTCCTTCATGGGGCTCAGGGCAGTATAAGGATTCCCTCGCCACGACCAATTTATCTTATCTGTTGAGACTGAACAAGGGGGCCAATTTATCTCAAAAAGAATAGTGGCTTTTTGTGATGAAAATACGACCACAAGGAACTGGGCAGAGACCCATTAACTCATCTCATGTGTGCTAGTCTTTCCATGACAAGATTTTCCTTTGGTTACCAACGCAGGCTGAAGTTGAGCCAATAGCTTAGAGGGAAAAGACTTCATATGCTGTTATCAATCCCCTGAGCCAGCCAGTCTCCCTGAAATGAGAGAACCAAGCAGGTCTGGGGACATGGAGTTTGGATGCTTTCCAAAGAGGTATTCCTCTTGATTACATTTCAAACCCACCCAGGGTCAAAATGTAGTTCAACATAGTTTCCCATCCGGAAAAGCAGCACATGCTGGCAGCAGAATCCATCCTAGCATTACTTGTGTCACCACCCACCTCTCTGCTGCTCCCACAGTCTCTGCTTCATACCACCTGCTCGTACATTGCTCAAGACTCTGTTGTTTGCTTGTCGATTATGAACCAGCAAATGCAGGCCATTTGCCTCTTATTTCTCCAGCTCCAGCTAGCTTTGCATAAATACTATTTTAACACCTACTTAATGTTATTCATGAAGAACCAGAAGTCTCCAGCTTTGAAAATCACCACAACACGGTGTTAATTTAGTGTCCTGTGAACCTCATGTGGATTAGAATTTGGTCTGGAAAGACATCCAAAGAGTTAGAAACTCTATCTGAAGTTTGAGCCACTTTGGACATTTTTAAGTCGGGATGGGATGTTTTTCTACAATAGATGCTCAAACGGGAATTAATTCAGGGAAGCCCAGTGGCCTGGATAATGCAGAAGGTAAGACTAGACTTAAGTGCCAACTCTGTGGGTGCTTCAAGGCTGGAGGTGCTCAGCACCCACCAACAGCCAAGCTCCTCTCTCACCCCCCTACTGCCATTTGCTGGCAGCCCTGCCTATCAACTTCTCCCCCTCTTTCCTAGTGCCTCCCACCCACTGCAGATCAGCTGTTCCATGGCATGCAGGAGGCAGTGGGAGGGAAGAGGAGGAGCAGGGACAGGGCACATTCAGGGGAGGGGTCTGAAACAGGTGGGAAAGAGGCGGGTTGGGGGAAGAGAAGTGGGGGAGGGGCCGGGGTGGAGTGGGGGAGGGAAGAGGCGTGCAGGGGTGGGAGCTGAGGGGAAGGAGCGGAGTAGGGGAGTGGGGCAAGGGTTGGAGTGGAGGCGGGACCTGGGGCTGAGCACTCCAGGGGAAAATTAGAAGGGGTGTCTGTGAGACTAGATGAGCACAATGGCCCCTTCTAGACGAATAATCTATCAATCTATTATCAAAATGCCAGCAAGAAATCCTGTGAAAACAAGATGTTTGTGTGAGATACTCAGCACTTCCTTCTGAAATCCAAAGTCAAAGTCATAGAACAAAGCCAAAAACAGCAAAGCAGAGTGCAATTAACCAAATGCCTCCTATCATCTGTAAGGGTTTAACGTGGACAAAGGTTCACACTGATTCCTGATACATATACACTAGTGTGTAGAACAGTATAATACCACCACAAAGGAGTTTCCGAACAGTTCATAGTGCGGACCAAATCAATGATTCTTGTGAATAGTTCCCCTCCCGTCAGTGATTGCATCACCGACCTGAAGCAGCCACCACCATTGCTCACATAAGAAAGTAACATTCAGGAATTAATGAATGTATTTTTAGCTTCAAATTTAGCAACTGAGGTGAGGAGGAGCCAGCAACATGCAACCAGTTTTTCAGGGCCCATTAGAAAATGCACCATGGACCACCCTTTAGGAATCTTTGCTCTAATCATGGAAACGTATGGCTGGAAGAGACCTTGTAAGCCGGTCGTGTCGGGGCCCGTCCCTCTCAGGCGCGGCGGGGAGCCAGGGCGCCTCCTTACACACTGCAGTCCGGGTAGGCTTAGCCCCTCGGCAGGTGTTGAGCGGGGTACAGGGTCTGTAAACAAGGTAGAGCCCCGGCCCTCTAGCCGGGGTCGGGGCTCTCAAAGTAAATAAGCCCCAGCCCTTGGACAGGGCGGGCAGTAACAGTCAGGCTCAGGCCTCTAGCAGGGGCTGAGCAAACACAGTATCAGCCCAGGCCCTTGGCAGGGCGGGGCAGTAGCAGTTCAAGCTCAGACCTCTAGCAGGGGCTGAGCAAACACCGTATCAGCCCGGGCCCGTGGCTCGGGCGGGGCACCAAACACAAGTCTAGTTAGCTCTGGCCCTCTGGATCAGGACAGAGCAGTGGCAAAGTCAAAGGGGCCCAGCCCTTGGTTCGGGCGGGGCACCAAACAGAAGTCTAGTTAGCTCTGGCCCTTTGGGTCAGGGCAGAGCAGTGGCAAAGTCAAAAGGGGGCCGAGCCCTTGGTCTGGGCAGGGCACCAAACACAAGTCTAGTTAGCTCTGGCCCTCTGGATCAGGGCAGAGCAGTGGCAATAGGCGGGAAGAGGGGGAGTCTGCCACCCGGTTACGGGTGGCAGGGGGAACGCAGGCCCTCCCACTCCACTGCGTTCCAGCCCGGGGCCCTAGCAGCGGTCAAGACCCGCTGCGGTCAGTGGGGATCCTGGCCGCAACACACTGACATGGGTTCAGGCTCTTCAGGAGCCGAACCAGGGTCGGCTACCCCCGAGCCACTTCCAACCTCCCCCTCTCTGGGTACCTGGTCCTTGCCAGCGTCATCTGGGGGGTCCCAGACCATGGGCTCCTCCGGGTACCGGTCGTGGGGAAGCTCAGGCCACTCCTCGGCGTATCGGGCACACGGCAGGTCAGGCCGACGTTCCTCCGGGTACCGGGTCTGAGGCAAGTCCAGCCAGCGCTCCCCTGGGTAGTGGGCGCAGGGCAGGTCAGGCCAGCACTCCTCCAGGTAATGGGCGCGGGGCAGGCTGGGCCCGGTGGGAGCCCGGGCACCAGCGTCTGTCCTCTCCGGCAGCCTGCGCCCAACTGAGCGCTGGGGCCAGGCTTTTATACTTCCTGTCCCGCCCCTTGACTTCCGGGGGGCGGGGACAGGCAGTGCTGGCTCCGCCCACTGAGGCACCTGCTCTGGCTCGTCCCTCTCAGGCGCCCCCCCCCAAGGCTGGCTCCTGGGCAACGGGGCCAGGCTCGTCCATGCCCCCCAGGCGAGAAAGGAAGTCTGCGTTGGCGTGGTCCTTTCCCGCCCTGTGGCGGACGGTGAAGGCGTAGGGCTGCATGGCTAAGTACCACCATTGAAGCCGCATGTTGTGGTCCTTCATGCGGCATAGCCATTGGAGGGCAGAGTGGTCAGTGACCAAAGTGAACGGGGCCCCAAGGAGGTAGTAACGCAGGGCATCGCAGGCCCACTTCGCCGAGAGGGCCTCCTTTTCGACGATTGCGTAGTTTTGTTCTTTGGGGAACAGCTTCCGGCTAATGTAGAGAACCGGATGTTCCTCCCCATCCACCTCCTGTGAGAGGACAGCCCCGAGCCCGACTTCCGACGCATCTGTCTGTAGGACGAAGGGTCGCTGGAAGTCCGGGCTAAACAAGATTGGCTTGCTGCAGAGGCTCGCCTTAGGTGACTGGAAAGCCTCGTCACACTCGGGGGTCCAGCGTACATGTTGCGGGCTGTTCTTGGTGAGGATCCCGGTTAAGGGGGCGGCCATCGCTGCAAACTGGGGAATGAACCGCCGATAATAACCCGCCAGCCCCAAGAACTGGCGGACTTGGCACTTCGTGGTTGGCGGTGGACAGGCGGCAATGGCCTGAACCTTGTCCACAAGAGGTTTCACTTGTCCATTGCCAACGGTATACCCCAAGTAGGCGGTCTCACGCCAGCCGATGCGGCACTTCTTAGGGTTGGCTGTTAACCCGGACTCCCGCAAGGACCTTAGGACGGCGGTGACCTTGTCCAGGTGGGTTTCCCACTGCCGACTGTAGATGACCACGTCATCTAGATAGGCTGCGGCGTAGTCGTGATGCGGTTGGAGGAGGCGGTCCATTAAGCGCTGGAACATTGCGGGTGCCCCGTGAAGGCCGAAGGGCATCCGCGTGAAGTGGTACAGGCCGGTCGGAGTGGCGAACGCGGTTTTCTCCCGGGAGGCCGGATCCAGGGGAATCTGCCAATACCCCTTGCTTAAGTCCAGGGTCGTAATATAGCGGGCCTCTCCCAACCGGGCCAGCAGCTCGTCTATTCGGGGCATGGGGTAGGCGTCAAATTTGAAGACGGCGTTAACGCGCCTAAAGTCGATACAAAAGCGCTGGGAGCCATCGGGTTTAGGCACCAGGACGATGGGACTACGCCACTCACTTTGTGATGGCTCAATTACTCCTAGGTCTAGCATCGCCCGTACCTCGTCTTCAACGATTCGCCTTCGGTGGTATGGCAGGGGTCTAGCCGCGGCCCGGATCACCACCCCCGGCTCCGTCTGAATCTGATGATAGACCATGGAGGTGTACCCCTGCTGGGCTGTAAAAGTGCGAGGGAATGCTTGAAGGAGGCAGCAGGTTTGCTCAAGCTGCTCTTCTGTCAGCATTTCCCCAAGCTGGGGTCCCTCGGGGTCTTCCGTAGTGTGTACCTGGGGCCCGAGTTCGGGTTCTGGTGGACAGGGATTGATCAGCAACCCTTCTCGCTCCCGCCAGAGTTTAAGGAGGTTAACGTGATACCGTTGGAGCTCTTTCCGTCGGTCGGGCTGACGAATTTCATAGGTGACGGGGCCCACCTTTCGCACCACCTCGTACGGGCCCTGCCATCGAGCCAGGATCTTGGACTCGCTGGAGGGGAGGAGGAGTAAGACCCGGTCTCCAGATTGGAAGTCCCGGGTGCGCGCATCCCGGTTGTACGTCTGAGCCTGCACCTCCTGGGCGGCTTTTAAGTTTGCTTGTGCCAGGGTTCCAGCCTGTTTGAGACGCTCCTGGAGCTGGATCACGTATTGCAGGAGACCCTGGGCGGGTGAGGGGGTTTGCTCCCAGGTCTCCCTCATCAGGTCCAACAGGCCCCGCGGTTGGCGGCCATACAATAGTTCGAACGGCGAGAACTTGGTTGAGGCCTGGGGGACCTCTCGCACCGCCAAGAGCAAGGGTGGGAGTAGCTGGTCCCACCGGTGGAGGTCTTCTGGGGGGAATTTCCGCAACATATCCTTTAGGGTTCGATTGAACCTCTCTACCAACCTGTCGGTTTGGGGATGATACACCGAGGTTCGCAGTTGCTTGATCCCCAGGAGCCTGCACACATGCTCCAGCAGCCGCGAGGTGAAGTTGGTCCCCTGATCCGTGACGATCTCCCAGGGAAAGCCGACGCGGGCGAAGACCTTAAACAGCTCGCCTGCAATGGTGTGGGCGGTGATGTTACGGAGCGGGATCGCCTCTGGGAACCGAGTGGCGTAGTCCAGCATCACGAGTATGTACTGGAACCCCGCAACACTCTTAGGGAGGGGTCTCACCAGGTCCATGGCCACCCGCTCGAAAGGGGTCTCGATTAACGGCATCGGGACCAGTGGTGCCTTGGGCGTCCTCGCTGGCGCGGTCAGCTGGCACTCCGGGCACGAGGTACAATAGTCCTTCACCTCGCGGTATATCCCCGGCCAATAGAAGCGCCCCAGTATTCGGGTTAGGGTCTTTTCAGTACCCAGATGTCCGGCAGCCGAGACGTCATGGGCCAGTTTCATGACTGCCCGCCGATGACAGCGGGGTACAAGCAGTTGTGATCGGGGCTCCCTGGTGTGTGCGTCCCTCTAGACCCGATACAAGCGGTTCTGGCGCAACTCGAAGTGTGGCCACCGGGCAGCTCGCCCAGGATCGAGGATAGTTCCATCCACGGCGGCGAGCTGTTCATACGCCTCGCTGAGAGTGAGGTCAGCTCTTTGGTCCCGGCAGAAGTCCGTGGGGGCCGAGGGATCCCTGGCCTCGCCCGAGGAAGCATCGTCCCCATCCTCGGCGGCAGGGTCCCCTGGGGGGTCCAGCTCATCCTCTTCCATTTCTGGGGGCCCCCGCTCATCGTCCTTCCCTTCTGGGGCCTCTCCTTCCAAGGCTGGTACGGGACCCAGGCCGCCTCTGGCATGTCGGCGTAGGACGGCCGGAAACCCTGGCCAGTCCCGGCCCAGGATCACTGGATACGCCAGACTCAATGCGAGACCTACCACCATCCGTCGGGTCTCCCCGTCTATTGTCAGTTGGGCCCAGGTGCTGGGGTACGGCCGTACGTCGCCGTGGATACATTGTAAGCGAATTTCCCCCAGGCGTGCATCCGCCGGGGGACCTAAGTGATTGCAGATTAATGTCTGCCCGCAACCGGAGTCGAGGAGGGCCACAGTCTGGTACCCCTGAACCAGCACAGGCGCCGTAATCTTGGCGGGCTGTCGGCGCTGGGCCCGAGCCTCCCTGGAGCAGACTTGACCAAAGGTACACTCCGTTTGGGGGCAATCCCTCTGGAGATGTCCCGACTTGCCGCAGGAGAAACAAGGCCCCAGGTCGGGTCGTCCGACTCGGGGCCGGGTCCTGGGGAAGTCCCTTGCGGGGTTCCAGGGCACCTTCCGGGGAGCGGGAGTTGGGGCTTGGGCTGGCCGTGCTGGCGGGGCTGCAGCCCGGGGGAGTGTCGCCTTCTTCTCGGGGTTGGGGCGTTCTGGCCCCGGTGGGGTTGGTCGGCCTGTCGGGCCCACCAGGGCTTCTGCCGCCAGGAAGTCCTCCATCCGGGTGACAGTGGCAGCCAGTGTTGCCGGTCGATGACGGAGGACACAGGCCCTTCCTTGCGATGGCAGGATGTGGGTGAACTGTTCGAGGATCACCTGCTCTGCTAGCTCTTCTGACGTTCGACGGTCGGGCTGCAACCACCGCCGGCAGGTCTCCCGCAGTTCCTGGGCCACCAGACGAGGCCGGGCCCCCGTGGGGTATGTCAGGCCCCTGAACCGCTGTCGAAATGTCTCCGGGCTCACATCGAGGGCGTCCAGGATGGCGGATTTCACCTGACTATAGTCCTGGGCGGCCTCGGCAGACAGGCCTCGGTAGACTGCCTGAGCCACTCCTGTCAGGTACGGCGCCAGGATGGAGGCCCATTGGTCAGGATTCCACCCCGCGACGGTGGCCAACCGCTCAAAGGTGACCAGGAAGGCCTCCGGGTCATCACCCGGGCCCATCTTGGTCAGTCGGATCGGTGGACGGGGCCCCGAGCCGCCATCGGTGCCCCCCGACTGGACCCCCTCTCGGGGCCCCCACTCCGCTGCAAGGTGCTGAAGGCATTTCAGCTGGAACTCCTGCCAGACCATGGGCTCCTCCGGGTACCGGTCGTGGGAAAGCTCAGGCCACTCCTTGGGGTATCGGGTACACAGCAGGTCAGGCCGACGTTCCTCCGGGTACCGGATCTGAGGCAAGTCCAGCCAGCGCTCCTCTGGGTAGTGGGCGTGAGGCAGGTCCGGCCAGCGCTCCTCCGGGTAATGGGCGCGAGGCAGGTCCGGCCAGCGCTCCTCCGGGTAATGGGCGCGGGGCAGGTCAGGCCAGCGCTCCTCCGGGTAATGGGCGCGGGGCAGGTCAGGCCAGTGCTCCTCCGGGTAGTGGGCGCGGGGCAGGCTGGGCCCGGTGGGAGCCCGGGCACCAGCGTCTGTCCTCTCCAGCAGCCTGCGCCCAACTGAGCGCTGGGGCCGGGCTTTTATACTTCCTGTCCCGCCCCTTGACTTCCGGGGGGCTGGGACAGGCAGTGCTGGCTCCGCCCACTGAGGCACCTGCTCTGGCTCGTCCCTCTCAGGCGTGGCGGGGAGCCAGGGCGCCTCCTTACAGACCTCAAGAGATCATCCAGTTCATCCCTCTGTGCTGAGGCAGGATTAAGCATGCCTGTACCAGCCCCTAACAGATGTTTGTCTAACCTGTTCTTAAAAATCTTCAATCACAGCAATTCCATGGCCTTTCTAAGTAGCCTGTTCTAGTGCTTAACTATCTCTATAGTTAGAAGGTTTCTTTGTAATACCTAGTCTATATTTCCCTCGCTGCCAGCTAAGACGATTCCATCTTTTTCTACCCTCGGTGGACATGGAGAAAAATTACTCACCATCCTTGTTATAACAGCTAGCTAGCACACTATGTACTAACATATAATATACTAGCTAGTATGTGTGTGAACCAGTGCCCTGTACTGAATGGAATCAAAATGCTGAACTATGGGTCATAAGCCCCACAGTGATAACCGCCAGTACAGATTCTCCTTCCATGCAAGTGGTAAGAGCCTGGGTTTGGAATGAGAGTTCTACCCCTTCTGTCACCAGGAAGTTCTGATTTCCTGCAGCGAAATCAGTGAAATCCTAGATGACCTCAGATTTGGTACCATTCGTTGCACGTGCATTGTATCTTCTACTGGACAGCTCCAGAGTGCTTCAAATATCTCCCAGTTCTCATCAAGCACATAATCCAGCTTCAATTTAAATCCATGGGAAGACTTCAGGGGTGTCTGACTGGGCCTTAACTCTCCCTATACCCCTATGAGGTAGATGGTATCTATTTGATGGTGAAACTGCGACGCACACGACGGAAAGGAAACTGGTAGAAGGGTCATTTAAGAAAGTCTGTGTCTGGAGTCAAGGATCCAGCATAAGTTTCCTGACTCTTTGCCCTGGTCTTCTAAGCATTAGGCCTTTTCTCTTCTTCACACACTTTTAAAAAAAATTATTTATCAGATCTTTTCTTTCTTTCTTTCCTCCTTCATCTTCCACACTCTTTATTATCTGTCTTTCAACCTGAACAAAAAAAGGAAAAAAAAAATCTGCCCAACACAATAGCGTATGGGATCCTGTCATTTTCAAAACCATCTTCTCCCCTCTCTTTCAACTCTCCTTGCTTAGCCGAGAATTTTCCTTCATTAAAATTAAGCTTCATTTCAGGCTCATCTTCTTTTCTCTCTCTCCTTTTCACGGAATTGAATGGAATGTGATCTCCAACATCCCAGTCTTCAACTGCCTACCTTCCCATCGCCTCCTTCTCTTGTCGCTTTCATAACCAAATCTTCATTGCCTTGAAAAAGTATGCAACCGGCCGCCTCCTGTCCCCGCTTCCTTTCTCTCACCACTTTGCTGCTGTCAATTCAGCCCCACCTAGGCTGGTTCCCCTCCCTCGCCGGGTCACATTCACATCCCTTTAATTGGAACCTATTTCCTTCCGCATAATGGAATGAGACCTTCTTTCCCCCTTATTTTCTCTCCACCATTTCTACCCAGCGTAATACACCTTCTTTCACTCTTGGAAACCAACAGGAGTGAACATGGGGGAACAATTCCATTAACTTGGACGCAATGCAAGTTGCTAAGTGACTCAGAGCCACCTGCAAGACTTCAGGTCCCACAGTAAGGAAGGCAAGAAGAGATTATTAGCAAGGATCTTTCCAGATAATACATGGCAGCATTGGCTGTTTAACAACTGCTCAGAACTCTCTTTAAAGAGAACTCTCTCCCGTCCTTCTTGGTAGCCAGAGAAAGTGTGTGTAGTGGCTACAGAGCAGGACTGGGAGTAAGGACTCTTGGAATCTATTTCCAGAGAGGGTGGTCTAGTGGTTAGAGCACAGGCTCCCAAGCTAGGAGTCCTGGGCTCTGTTTGCAGCTATGCCAGTGCCTCGCTGTGTAAATCAAATTAGCTTTCTGCAAGTGACCTCCTGCCACCCCACGTGCGAAATAGGTAAAATATTCAACCTTCTGTAGCTCTCCGGGGTGCTCTGAGGGTTGAGTAAGGCTGGTAACATGCTGAGATCTCCTCGGAAGAGAGGACCAAAGTATTAAAGTGGAATTTTTCTCCATTTCCCCTAAGCATTTTCTCTAAGCCGGGTCCTCTCAGTGTAACCTGGTTGATTGCTCTTTGCAGTAGTGTTGTAACCATGTTGGTCCCAAGATAGGAGAGAGGCAAAGTGGGTGAGGTCATATCTTTTATAGGACCAGCTTTTATTGGACGAGCTTACACAGAGCTCTTCTTCAAGCCTGTGTAAGCTTGTCTCTCTCACCAGCAGAAGTTGGTCCAATAAAAGATATGACCTCACCCACCTTTTTTCTTTGATTTCTCTTGGCTTTTCTATCTCGGTTCCCCTCTCCTCCCCTCCTTTCACTCCTCCCAGTTACTCAAGGCTTCTCTCCACCAAAGCTGTTTTTAACATTCTCTGATGCGCAAGGCCAGTCAGCTCGTTAGCTCAGCTACACCTAGATCAAGATCTAGAGACAAATCGCTGCTTCATTAGGGAACTAAGGCTCTAATCCATTTTTTTCCCTGGCTGTTTAACTTGCAAGGACAACAGATGGATACAGAGCTGCATAATGCAGGGCACTCCTTAGGATCCATCACAGACTGGGAACGCAGAAAACACAAGGCTGAGGAATATTTAACTAGGAAGTGCCTTACAGCAATCAACTTAAATTAGGGATGCAGAGGAAAGATGTTCCTAGACTAGAACTGAGAAAAAAAATGCCAGTTAGTTTTACAGAAAAAAAAAATCCTTCAAAATTTCTCCAAGAAAATGCTTTGTTTTTTCAATTAAAAAAAATCCAGGTTTCAAAAACCATGATTAGTTGTTTTTTTTTTAAATAAAGGTTTTCTAAAAACTGAAATATTTCACTGAAAAAAAAACAGCTTGTGGTTTCCAGCTTTGCACTGAGAAAACAGAAAATTTTGATCAAAACAAAAACCCCAGGAAAATGTTCATTTTAGATGAAAAGCCGTTTTCTGGTGGCAAAACTCTTTGGCGGGAAACACTTCGACCAGCTCTAGTTCAGAAAAAGTAAAATCCAGCCCTTCCCTCAAGATAAGGCTCAGAATAGATCCAGACTTGCTATCATTGTAGGTTCCAAGAAGTTATGGGTAAGTGTCTCCCCAATTCTCATCTGTTATCTTCAGCCAACTCCTTCATTCACTTGCTAAAATCCATCTCTGCGTACCCAGGGAAAAGTGCACTGCACATCTGCTAACCTTACAGAACTGGCTGGTTCTCTTCAATTTTTATGAGCTCTCAGGCTGTTTCTCAACAATCAAAACAGCAAATACATTCCTGGTGCCATTTGGGGCATATGGGAGCTGACAATGCTTGAGCTTTGCTTTATCATAAGGGCATATAAATACCACTCCACAAATTAGGCACTGTAGTCTAGAGCTGTTCCTCTATAAGACAATCATCTGCAGGTGTTATATGAGGAGTTACTATCTGGGTCCATACACAGATAATGGATTCACAGATTAAAAAGCCAGAAGCGACAACTGTGATCAACTAGTCTGACCTCCTATAAACGGGGCGTGTCACTGCAGTATCTGAGCACCTGCAGTGAGCACTTAGCACTGTACTCTGTAGCAGTGGAGCGTGGCAATACTGGAGTTTGCACCAGTGTAAGTGCATCGACCACTACAAATTCCCTTTGTCTAGACAAGCTCTTAGCAACAATACTGGATCTTGCCCCCCCCTTTCTCTCCACCAGCAGACACTGTGAACACCAGGTGCCTGCTAGATTAGAAAAGGTGCCATGTGGGTGATTGAATTTCTGAATCATCTGCTGCTGGGAGGTGTTTTTGCTCCTCCATCAGTTTAACTGCTACCTACCAGCATCAAAAGCCAATTGCAGGTGACCTGAGCGAGTTTGTTTTCTCCCATTGAATGCAATTGTTTAGATGACAGCCTGTGAATGCTGCAATTTCTCAGGTCTTCAAACGCTTAATTCATCTCAGAGCTGATACTGAAAAGCAAGACTGGCATTTACACAGCTACAGCCATCTCCATCTGGAAGAGCTTTTGCACCTGCCCCCTGGTACCAGGGGGTGGCTGCCCTGACAGAGGGGTATGAAGAAGAAAGCTGAAGAGGAAATCCTGCCATGCCAGAAGAAACCCGCCTACCCCAGGTTGAAGGTTGTGTGGGTGGAGTCTACACCCTCAGATGAACTCTTTGACCTACTCGCCCCCATCCCTGCACCCCATGATTAGCAAGCTTTAAAGGTGCCTTTGGAAGGGGAAAAGGGGAACCAAAACAGACTTTGTGCCTGTGGCAAGAAGTACAAGCCCAAGAGAGTTGGCCCTCACTGCCTTTGGTTCCCCACTGCCACAATTTCTGTAACAAAGTGAGGTGACACCCATATGGGCCGGTAGCTTGGCCTCAAGGAGTCCCTTTCCAGAGCTGAAGGGAAGAGGCCAGGGCAGCTGCAGCTATTGCTGTGTTACCAACTCCTGTGATTTTTGTCACGATATTCGGGATTTCTCTTAAAGCTCCAACCCCTAGCATCATGTGTAGCCCATAGAGCTGTCTTGAATGTTTATTTTATTCAGCAGTAATGCAAAGAACCCAAAGGCCTGTCCCCCGTTAGACACTGGCTTCAGCAGTTAGCATAAGGCTTGAGGCCTATGAATTCTGGCACAGATAAATAGCCTAACAGTCATTTCTACATTTTGGGGAACTGGGAATAGAGTGTTTAAGGAGGAGGTTTCTCCCTAATGATGCCAGCCAACCACAGGAACATGAGCTAACACCAGCTTTTGGATATTTTAGGATAGGAACATCTGCAGATGCCATGGCAACAAATTGATGTATATGCTAAGTTGACATCATTAATATACTAACCTATTGGAGAAGGGCACCCTAACATTAGTAAGGTGAAGAAATACAAATATAGAAGAGGTTGGAAACTCCTAATGAATATGCATTAGGCATAGTGGCATCAGCGTAACGTATTAGAAAAGTTGTATCCCAGCCTGGGTTCAGGAGCAGCCAGGATCATGGCCACTGGTCATGATGAGGAAGGTGATGGCGATGAGGAAGATAATGGCTAACGTTTCAGGTTGTTCCACAAGGGGTGGTGTGAATATATGGATGTGCAGACATACATTCTGTATTATCTATATCTACCTTGCTGGTATATCGGGGTTCCCAGCTGAACAGTAATTTTAATACTACTGGGCCTAATCTGGGGAGAAGATTAGTCAAACCTCAGAGTGATAACTGGGAATTCTTAAGTATCAGTATAAATTCCTGCATAATCTATAGACTGGGCTGCACATATGATTAGGTGAGTATATCAGTTTTCATTTTTAAAGAAAGTTTCTAGTCCTCTTGGTTGCAGAGAAAAGTTTGAAGTGTGAACTACAGGCTCTAAGCCCTGAAGACAAAGAAAAGAACCCAAAAATTTGTTATGTAAAAAAACAACAACATTATTTTAAGCCAAACTCCTGGTTTTAGAGGGTCTGATTCATAGTTTTAGAACACTTAAGGTTGGTAATATATATTAAAAGGCCTGTCTGCTTGAAAGTTGTTGGTGGAAAAAATTTGCTGCTTCTTGCAGGGGCAACTTTTGAAACCTGTATGTACCTATTATCTATTGCTTATGAGAGCTTTTGAGAAGTGGCTCTACTCCATTACTGACTCTTAAAATAGCCAGTCTCTGACTAAGAGACATATCCCCACACCCTTTTGTACCAAATAATCCTCCTGTAGTTTTAGGACTGAGTGCCCCTAATTTGACATAGTGCCTTGCTGTGTTTCCTCCTGATTGATCAAAAAGGGATGAAATATTAAAACACAGACACACACATTCAGACAGTTCTCATAGTCTGCCTGGTACTGGTTTGGGGTTTTTTTGCATTAGAAATTCACATCTATCCCGTGTTTCCTGGAAGATTCTATAGCCAACTGGAGAACTGGTAAAATTACGGCAGCATAAAAACCCAAGTGAAATCTGAGCAACTCGGAGCAGAAGGGATTGGGAATTGAACTGTTTAAAATATGTGGGCTTTTGTTTCCAGTGGCCACCACCTGAAAGATTCTGCACCCTCTTTGCTTCCCTCTCCATAGCTCTTTGGACTCTTATGACCCAGGAGAATGTCCCAATCATTAGGCTACATATTGAGTCATGTCACTCTGGCTCATTGAATATTCAATTTTTTTATGCGCAGTGGAACAGCTCCAACAGGAGAGATTGAGAGGGCTGCTTCACAAAATAGCCCTGATCAGTAGGGCACTCACCTGGACCCAAGTTCATGTCCTTAGTCTCAGTCAGGAAGAGCAAGGACTTGAACCTGGGTAGGCCCACATCTCAAGTGAACGCCCCAACCATGGGGCTATTTTGAGGTGGAAATTTGCTGGCTTATTGGCTTCTCTGATTCTGTTTTTATGTCCCTCTTCCTTCCCCACCCCACCCGCAAAAAATACCCTTTGAAAGCTCTCAATTTCATCACAACACAATTTTTTTTTTGAAATCTTGAAAAGTTGCCTGGCATGGGAAAATCCTCTTCCAGCTGTGAATGGGAGGAAGATAAACCCTACTGAGCAAGGCGGGATGTCCAGAATGGTTTAGGTCTAAAAGTGAGGAAAGGCTCAAAGGTGCATTTTAGTTCTTTTCACTATTTCAGACTTTCCACCCCAACCCCTTCACACGGCTTAGCAGTGCTCTGTCAATACTGGTTTGAAACAACTTGGCCCTTCAGGGCAGGGCAATGAAAACAAATACAGCAAAAGAAAACAACAGACAACATCCGTCAGGGATGGGCTAGATTTACATGGCCCTGCCTTGGTGCAGGATGACGCATTAGGTGACCTCTTGAGGTCCCTTCCAGGCTGACATTTCAGAGTCTCTGTGAAAGGCCCATGGGTGGCCATATGGTCTCTGTGCACATGGCTGTGGAGGAAGGGGAAGAAAATGGAGCAGCTGGGAAGGAGAACCAGCCCAGTGGATAAATCAATGAAAAATGGCAGGATCTCTTTGAAACTGCCTTGCTCCATTGCTCCAGAGTCAGTAGGGGTACGTTTCCCCAGCTCACCTGCTCTGGGCTCACAGATTTGCAGGTTGCTGGGATCCATTCTTTGCCCACCCCAGGTGAATGGGCATCAGGCTCCCTGCTGATCTTCAGTGCGAAGCATAAAGTTTCTTATGACAGTGCAACTAGACAGGAGTAGGAGAAGCCGCGGCCCCCCACCCCCGGCAGCCTTTAGGCGTATGTGTGGCATTTTTTCCAACCAATAGGTATAATAGAAAGTGGCACCAACAATGTCCCATCACCCTCCAGCTCTGCCACTGCTCAAAATCTGGCTCCACTGCTGGCCGGCATCTACGTTCACTCAGCCTTGGTTCACATCCCTGCTTCTTGGACTCTCCCCTGATCCCTTTCGCAGCTTGCAGGCAATAACTTGCCTTCTTATCTGACCCAGAAGGATAGCCAACTGTCAGCACACAAACATGGCCTTTGTTTATCCTTAAATGAAAGCTCAGTTAATTAAAACCAGAAATCACTTTCTCTTATCTGCAGCCTCTGGCCGATATGCAGCAGGCACTGGGCTCCTTGGTACTGTGCTGAACTCTGAGGGGCCAGAGACAATAGCCCCCTTACAGAGGCTGTCCTGATAGCCCCACGTGCATGTTCCATTTTTCTCTTTAGGCACATCATGGGTGGAGAGATAGGAAGTGATGGGCATGCCAAGAGCACCTCTGGATTGCTGGGCTGGCGAATGCTGCTCTTCTCAGCACTTTGTCGTTTCCTGACTAGAGGCTCATATGCCTCTTTTCTGTATTTAACATGTCATGAGTTTGATGGCCTCAGTCCAGTTCCAGATAGCAGGTTTCTATTACACTGCACACACCGAGACTGCAGTGTCTCCTCCTGCTGGTAGGCTCGGCAAAGGCTAAAGAACAAATGGACCAGTAAGAATGAATGACCCCCTCACTCCTAAATGCAGTGCTCCTCTGCCAAGTCAGGGATGAGGGTGCTCTAGCCGGGGACAGTATGGAGGAGGCTTGGGGAAACAGATACAGAGAGAATAAGCAATTTCCCAAGCATCTTATAAGAAGACTGCAACAAAGCTGGGAATGGATCTCAAATCCTAGTTCAGTGCCATAATCACATGGCCAGCGTTCTTCTCAGGGAGCATGCTCAGATCCCCCTGTTTCAAAAGGAAAAGCTCCTGCCACTTAAGTTAATGGAGAAGCACCTCTATCCTTTACCCACATATCACCAATGGGTGAGTTAAGCACTTCTGATTCCATCCAGTGGACAGCAGAGGGTAGATAAACCCCAGTTAGCCACTACATTTTTCTTTGAATCCTCTGTACAATGATATGAGGACAAATATACTTTGTGTTTAAAGAGTGAACCTCCTCCTTCAAAAAGACCGCCTCTTCCAGATCTCAAACACTGCTCCAGCCCCAGGGTGAGAGCTAACAGCGATGATGCTGGGCAGCCAGGTTAACGGACTGCCGCCTGATGCGAAAAAGGATTGCAAACAACCTCCTCCGCCTCGCCATGGTGCCACCACTCTGTGCATGCAGGGCAGCAGTCATGGTTATGCAGCGCAACAACTTGCTAGAGAGCCTGCTCTGCACTCTGAATATTGAAAGAAATCGACTTCCACCCTGTGCAGGCGGCAGAGACAATCGCATTCAGCTCACCTGAGAGGTTTCAACAGCAGCAAGATTGATCTACTTGATGAGAAGAGGCTGTCACTCTCTTCTCTCAGCCTCCCCTGCCCCTCTCCCTGTTGATTTCAGACTCCACGCAAACAAGGCAGCCAAGGGGTGGGGAGGGAACCTCACCTCTCGCTAGCTGAGCATTTCCTGAGTTTGGAAAGCAACTGCCACCCCCTTTAGTGTTGGGGACCCCAAACGTTACCAAAGCAGGGCAGTGAGCTAGGGTTTAGCTGCTCACCAAAGGAAGGCAACGATTGCTTCTACATTGGTCTGATCAGCGATTGGCAGCATCCTGGTATCACTGCTGTCAGACTTCACTAGAAGATGGACCATCACAGGCGTGTGTAGTCCAGTGCTTGGAGCTCAAGACGGGGAGCCAGCAATTACCAGGTTCTACTTCCAACTCCCACTCTGGGGCTTTAGGCAAATCATTTGAACTGCCTCCCTCAGATCCCTAGTGTGTGGACAGTGTGACTCAGATATGTCAGGAGGAGCCTTCAGTGTCTGCACAGCACTTGGAAACAGTCAGGGACTCGGCCTAGAGTCCGATAATGAGCTTAGATCCCATGTAGATGCCTCCATGAGGCAAGGGGACACTGGCCAGGGTCTATGAACAATTTTGATGCTAGCATAAGTGTCAGTTAGGGGTGTGATTCTTTACCAAAACAGTGATCTCACTGCATCTCTTAATGAGGATGCAGTTACACTGATATACAGGTGCCTTATTTTGGTATAGCTTATTCCCCTTCCTGTACAGAATAGTTGCATTGGTATAAAGCACCTTTACATCAACATAACCGTGTCCATACTATGGGGGTTGTAACTAAGGGGCTTGTCTTCACATACAGCGGCTCCGCTGTAATGCTTTAGTGAAGATGCTACAACCTAGATGGGAGAGCTTCGCACATCAGCGTAGTTAATCCACCTCCCTGAGAGACAGTAGCTATGTGGGCTGGAAAAACTGTCTGGTCAACATCGTGCTGTCTACATCAGGGATTTCGGTTGATACAGCTACGCTGAGGGGGTGTGGATTTTTCACACCCCTGAGCGACGTAGTTCTACTGATATAAGTCTGTAGTGGAGACCTGGCTTCATTCTACCAGCAGGGTTGAAGTGTCCAACCTGTGTGTGTAGATAAGGATGGTAGCAGTACCCTAGGGGAAAAAAACGAAGAGTCCTTGTGGCACCTTAGAGACTAACAAATTTATTTGAGCATAAGTTTTTGTTAGTCTCTAAGGTGCCACAAGGACTCCTCGGTTTTTTTGCTGATATAGATTAAAACTTCTACCACTGAAACCGGTAGCCTAGGGTAACTCTGATCTGGGGCTGCCTTGAAAGAGATGAATTAGATAGCTCAGCATTTCAGAGACATGCTGGGATTGAAAGCATACTCGGGACATGGATTCTGACATGGTTCCAGGCTGTTCCATGTTAGAACAGTGACTGTGCTAAAAAACATTGGGTGACAGGAGGAGGAGGTAGCTCCATCCCCGTAGAGTCAGGACATTTCCTGGGTGTTCATCCCCAAGAGGTCAAGGGGCCGTCTTCCCCCCAACCTCCTCTCCATAGTCTCCTGTTTGCTCTCTGCATGTCGCTAGCTGCTGCCTCCATTCCCTTTCATCACAGATGGCGTTCGTCATTTTGCCATTTACATGTGTCACACTGAAATCTGTCTCATTAGGTGGAAATTGAATTTCGTTAATTAAAACAATGGAAATCAATTAACCTTATCAGTGCACAGGACCCATTTGAAACAGAATCTGGCACAAGGACCCATCCCTCCATGATCAGAGGCCTGCAGGGGCAATATTCTGGTCTGCACAGTGGACAGAAAATAACTTGCTGGGGGGAAGGGGAGATTGGGTGGGAGCGCAGGGTGTAACAAGAGGGAATTCAAAGCAATTAAGCACCCTGAGCTTTACCCTCAAATGACAAGCTCCAGAGTAACCATCCCCTCCTCATAGCTTTGCACCAGGCATTAGGTTATAATGTTTCTAGCAAAAGGAGAAGAGGAAGATTTTAAAGTCAAACTAAACAAGGTTGTTTTAAATAGTTACTGTGTGGTTTTTGCTTCCCCCCCCACTCCCCCTTTGGTGTATGCTTCATCAGAACAGCTTGGGAACTCATCTGCTTTATAAATAGCTTGGCACATTTTAAATTCACTCCTTCTCTTCTTTTAAAACATAAAATACCTGCAAAGCCTAATGCCAGAGCTAGAGTCTCCTCGGCAAAGCCCTGGCGGTTTTACGCCCTTCAGCCCACGCTAATTGCTGGAGCAGCCTATGACAGACTCAGTGCCAGCCTCAATAAAGGATCGAACTCTGGCCCAGCAACATGGCCAGGGCTTGCACAAGACAAAAAGGAGTGCCATAAGGGAGGCATGAAAAGGCTGCCCAATTCAGCAGCATGGTGCCATGTGCCACGTGCTGAGTGAAAAGCCGCACATTGCAGAGTCTTATGGGATGATTTTTCCTGATCTGGGTTCTAATACGTATAACAGCCCTCAGCTCATAGGTCTATACCTGGGACTTCATACACTACAATGTAGATCTCTGAACACCTGAGCTAAAGGTGTCTCCCAATATTGAGGTATCTATATTTAATAACTAAACCTAGCTCATATAGATCACTTATCTGTAGGAGCTAAGCATCATCATCCTTCAGGAGACAAGGCACAAGAAGGTGAAGTGACTTCCCCAAGGTCTCCCAGCAGCCCAGAACCCAGACCGCAGCCCCAGTCCAGTGCTGTGCCACACTGGGCCATACTGTTGCCAGGCTAACAGGGTGGTATCTCAGCACACATTTGCTGTGACATGGCCAGGCTGGGATGTGCTGGGCACTGGTTCAGGGGAAATGCCAGTAGCTTGAGTGAGGCCAGAGGCTGAGGGATGTAAAAGGGGAGAGTGTCAAGTAACAACACTAAATCCTCCCCTTCACCTGGTGTCCCAGCACTGTCAGGATTTTGTTGGCAGTTTGCCTTTAAGAAGAAGGCTCCATTGTATCAGGAGAAAACAAAATGAGGCTGACACCAAAACACCAGCTTCAGAGCCCAGAAGGGAGCACAGCATGACCCTCTCCACTGCCTCTCAGGAGCTTCGATCCAGACTCCAACCTGATTCCCTCCCAGCACAATCTCAGGGCAGGTATCGAGCGGATTCTTCGGTGTCACAGAGAGGCACCAGTAGCAGGAGAGGGGAGGTCTCCGGAGGATGCCTAGCTCAGAGGTAGTAGCTGAAACCTCTCAATTATTTACAGTTTGCCATACCCTTCCGTCGCTCAGCTCCCCGCTGCAGAGAATCCGCCTGCCTGGGACTCGTGTGCTCGAAATGAAACAAATGGATCACTCGAGGCTTTTCCACCAGCTATCATGCTGAGGGCTTGTCTTCGCAATCACACTAGGAGAGGCAGAAGCTATGTTGCAGACACCACTTTAAGTTGATGTGACTTACATTGCTCAAGGGGTGGCTTTTTCACACCCCTGAGTGACATAAGTTACATTGACTTAAGCGGTAATGTGGACAAGCCCTGAGGCAACTGACGCAGAAATGACTCTCACCTGCTAGAGTCCGTGGCTGAGAGTAAGGATGGGAGAACTGCAAAAGGTTCGGGGATCAGATTAGAGATTGACCTCCACCCACAACCCTGGAGCCAGATAGTCCCCAAACTGATGCTCACCTCCTGCTTCATCACACACAGTTCAGAGAAGCTTCCAGAATGTTCGACACTTCTCTGAACCTTCTCCATCAGCAGAACTGGACTGGACACCTCACAGCAGGCTCTTAGGAGAACTCTGTCCAGCGCCTCTACTCCTGGTTACAGCCACTCAAATAATAGTCATGAATAATATCTTCAGCAATTTTCTCAGTCAACTTATGAAGGCTTGGGGTCAGCTCCTCAGCTGGTGTCAATCAGCATAGCTTCACTGATACCCACGGAGCGGTGTGGTTTTCTCAGAAGAGGATCCGGCCCATCATTCACACAGAACACCCCTTTTTTTTTTTCATTATTTTCCACCTTTGCAGCTGGTCAAGTAATACCAGTCAAATAAAGCATTTGTGATCTTTGCCAGTCACTAGATAAAATCTTCACAAATAAACCCATGTTCCTCACCCATCCTCCTGTCCACTGTTCAGCCAATTCTCTTCCTGACTGTAAATGTCTAAAAGAACAGCCTCTCGCATGGTGTTCTTGGCACTTGTGACTGCAGTCCCAAGGTGAAAGTGAAGAAACATTAGTCAGAACATTTCAAGACTGCATGGAAGACAACTAGATTTGGGTCTATAAATAAATATGGGTGAAGATTCATCGAAGGCGAGGGGCTTAGAATAAGAACGAGGATTACTGTTTTCTCCATCTTTTCTGGTGTTGTATTTGATTGTATCTTTTTGGGGAGGGACCGTTTATTTGTTGTGTGCTTCTCCAGCACCTACCAGCTTTAGTCACAGACCAGGACCTCATGGTGCAAGGCGTAGTACAAACACAACAAAAACATTGTCACTGCTCCAGAAAGCTTACAGTCAAAGTATGAGTCAACCGGTGGCTACAGACAGACAAACACAAGGAAATCATGAGACAAATATCTGTCAGTACGATAGGCTGTGGTCTCGGTACAATGGGGCCATTGTCCACAACTGGTCCTCCTCAGCACGACCACAACGCATCATAATGTACTTCCAGCATAGAACCATGCCATGTGGTGCCCATTGAAACCCAAAGCCACAAGCCAGTAACCTGATGCAGAGAGATAATTTTTGAAAATTTCTCAGCGCCTGCCACCAGGGCCAGTTTTGCAGAGAGCCAAGCACCCAGCAGCTCTTATCCTGCTGAATGGTGGGTTGGGATCTCCACTGGACTCAATGCGAGTTGCTGGGGGCTGGGTTGAGGTGTCTGGGGGATGGCAATTCTACTTCAAAGCCATGAAATCAGTTTTCATTCCACATTGCGGGGGGAGCGGGGCTGACTCTCACATTCGATAGCCTGATGGTTAGGATGCTGACCTGGGATGGGAAACTCCCCAATGTGCAAGTCTGTGGTCTGTCTGATTCAGAGTGATCCAAAATGGGGGAAGACAAAAAATAAATAAATTTTAAAAAGGGCAAAAAAGCCTCTGAATCACTCAGAGCAGAGATTTGGCTTCAACCAATATTTCTCATCAAAACCATTCTGACCATCTCTAGTGCTGAGCTCTTTCAAAAAGCTGGCCCAGGTAGCAGCTGCTTAGACCTTCTGAAAATGCTGCCTTTGGAGCCTCTACTACCAGCCTCAACCTCAGCCCACAGATTCCACGGTGTTCTCTAAGATTTGTGACTTTCAGGTTGGACTGTGGCTGCTTGGAGGACACATCTGAAGCAATAATTGGAGGAGGAGAGAGGGGGGAAAGAGTCCAGTTAGAAAGCAAAAGCCAGTAACCAAGGCCACCTGGATTGGCTGAAGCTGGGTGAGCAACTTACTGTAGAGAACTCATCAGTCTGACATAGACAGCGTCAGATGCAGGCCCAAAATAATGTGTGTTTTGAGCAGCATAGAAAGAATTAGGGAAGAGGAGATACAAATATTTTAGGAATATGTTCAGCATTCTTTTTCATGAGTGCACTAAAATACAATACAAATGTGACTTTAAAAAAAACCAGCCATCCCCTGACAGAATAAATACAATACTTATTATAAGCCACAAACAGAGAGCAACTTAATAGCAACATATTAAAAGTAAATCGACACAAAGGTAGCCAGGAAGGATAGAGCTACACCAGCTGAGGGATTATAGCATAAAGCTGTAATATTTACTCACAGGATTAAGGCACTTATGGGAAATGAAATATTGTCCTTTAGTCATAAATCAGTCCCTTGCTTTTTTCCAGGCACACTGGACATACGAAGGTATTTCAAAGATGCAGACATATATACACACACGCCTATTGTTAGACAGTCAGGTATAGACTTCAAATCCTGCCTGTTCTGCGAAGAGATTCAATTTGGTTGTTGTTCTACAGGAACTCAGTGTAAAACAATGGAATTCACCCAGCGGGGTAGAAAATCCCGTGTTTGGCTGGAATTTAAAATCTCTAGGACTGCATGTAGGCACAGTCTAAAAGTACGTACAATGATCCCATGTGATACCACCATAGTTATGATCAGGGGCTTGAGCTAGCACTCCCCTGGTTCCAATGGAAAAGAGCTGGTGGTAAAGTTTTCCATCACGATCCCTTGACTCTAGAACTTGCTTCTATCCTCAGTTCCATATAGCCTTGCTGGGACATGGTAAAGCCCATCTCTTCTCAGGAGCAATTGGGTAGGGACTGTTTAAGGGGTAGAGAGATGAATGTGGGGTTGTTCTGGAGGAGGGTTTGCTGGTACCTTTAGACTAGCAGAACACGTCAAAGCATCCTGAGCCTCACTTGTTAGTTTCTGGGCGGGTTTGCTTTCACACCTATGCCGACAAACCTTTGTCACATAGACCTGACCTAACTCATTGGCAACATTCCCCTGGAGAGTCGACCAAGAGTGGGGTCCAGGTTTCACTGCAAAGCACAGCAAACCTAGTACATTAGGCAGCGCTGACATGGTTAACAGAATTTCAAGTGTGCAGAGAGGCTGACAGACATAGTCCCACTAGCTTCTTTATTTAATAATAATTATTTGGATAGTGAGCCCGACCCTGCTGTTTTGCTCACTTCACTTTTTTGTTTCCCTAGCCATGGCAGTGTCACTTTTCCAGAGGCAGCCTCCCCTTTTTTGCAGAGTTAAATTTCATTCCAATTCCATTAAACGGCACTAAATGTCTTCAGAATCAAAGAGCAAATATAATTTAAGTGCCATTTGGGTCTTCCCACAGGTTCTCAGCTGTTCACTCAGTAACCACTCTGCAGAAAGCTGCCTGGTGACAGGGCTATAGTTTAAAGGGAAGCACACAGTCACTATGCACAATACAATTCTATTCTGCAACACGTCCTTTATGCAACTCACAATGCACAGCGGTTACAGCTTAAAACAATGGGAATGCTATAAGAAGAATACAGGAGGAGGGGACAGCTACACAAGCAAACACAGCTAGGGCATGAAGGATTAGTTGGTAATGGTACTAAGCGTGTGTGAGAGAGAAATAAAGAGAGAGGGGGTGGTAGAAGCTGAGGGGAAAAAAAATTCAAATGAAAGGAGGAACCACATGAGCCTCACCTGGTTTCAGATTCCTGTACAAACCCCAAAGTCACTTCAGACTTTTCAAAAGAACCTTCCGATCAAATCTGGGCCCAGCTTACAAACAAAGCGTCAGAATAGTGCATAGGTTTCAGAACAAACCAGATGAGACAGATCACTAGATGATTACCTGTTCTGTTCATTCCCTCTGGGGCATCTGGCATTGGCCACTGTCAGAAGGCAGGATACTGGGCTAGATGGACCTTTGGTCTGACCCAGTATGGCCCTTATGTTCTTATAAGACTCCCACAATCACTAGCCACTTTGTGAAATCTTGGCCAATGAGCTCATTTCTGGTCTCGCTCCTGTTACGCACACGTCTTTCCACTGGACTCAGAGCTACTCCTGATTTACATCACTATAGGCAAGACTGTAACTAACTTTCTTGTACAGTGCATGTTGCACCCCCACACACACCTCTTGCAGCTTGTCCACATATCGTATCACAGTCTACTACTGCTGCCAGCTAATGGAGTTGCACCATCAATCAAACGATAGAGGTCTGTGCTTCAGTGCTTAAGGGCATGGGCTCATACCCCAGCGATGGCCCGGGAGGGGGAGGGGGTCGTACCAACGTTGCGGAATTAGATCTAGATGGAGGAAGGGGAGAGTGTGTTTGAACAGAAATCAGCTTAAACCTGGCCTTTCCCTAGTCTCATGACAAGCAAAGAAAATGACCCCATGCTGGACACCTAACCCATCCCCTCCCCTCAGGATGGCTATCACATCAAGAGTCATTGCAAAAGTGGAGGGATGAATCACTGCCAACACATGGTTCACCCAAGCAATGCATGACTATTGCCTCCACCAACATACATCCTGGGCTTTCCATGCAGAAGGATCATGAATATAACATATAGGCGAGAACTGCTTCATCCACTAGAGAAATGCAGCCGCATCTAGTGTGGGAAAAAGCAGCTGTTTAACAACAGTAAGCAAAATGTTCAGGCACTGAATGAAGAACATAGTTTCAGACTAAAACTGTAGGGAGACCACATACAGCAAACCAAGCCAGAGTTTGGCCAAGACACTGGGACTAACACAGCACCCATGGCATCAATTTTAGGCTTTGCCTAAAAGAAGCTGCGACTATGACTGGCTGGAAAGCAAGAACTCCAGTTTGTGAAAAATGTTGAGCTTTTAACATTTCTTCTCCTTCTGCATTGAAATGACACTGAGACCTTTAGAAATTTCTCATTGAAAAAAATCACAGAAAGGAAAAGACCCTAGAAGAGCCTTGGGGTTAGGGACCTAGGTCTCCCACACCCTAGGTGAGGGCCCAACCCACTATTGACTATTATTTCTTTTTCTTCCCCCTCTCCCCTCATTTTTGCCAGAATTTCCATCCGTGACCCTCAAAACTGGTATTTTTCCAAACACAAAAATTGCCGTTTCAATGAACTGGTATTTTCCAACAAAAAAGACTTAATCAAATAATTCCCAACTAGCTCTAGCTGCAGCCAGCACAGTCCATGCTAACTCCATGCTGGGGTGTTGCTTCAGAATGACTTGAGAAAGAAGAATGTCACTTATTGAAAAATCAGTAACACTTCCAGTAACAATGGGGCTTCCTATGACCATCTCCCTTTCAAGCACTGACCAGGCCTGACTCTGCATAGGCACGCAAGCGCTGGGAGGGTCAGAGTCCAACGTGATGCATCAACATGCCACAAGCATCTCCCCACACTCCTGAAACATAAGCATCCTCCAAAAAATCACTCCGGGCTGCAAATGCCGGTACATGTGTTTGCAGAAAGGAAAGTGCTTACAGCAAGAAAGAGCGTATACAAACACTTTAGCAACCCAGTGGCATTCTGTTCACACAGAAGAAGAAGGATAGCAGCTCTCCAAAACTCACTGTTATCGAAGAGGCAAAATGTACCATGACCTTGCATGAAGCTCTTCAGGATAGAAATGAAGCTTGGCTTTCCCAGTCATCTCTAACGAAACAATGCCGCTAGGTAAACTCTTCACTCATCTCTCCAAGAGCCTTTTTTTCCTGGTATCTTGGGAAAAACTTTCAGAAACTGAATTCTTTTACATAAAGCGAAAGGACCCTTCTACTGCCGTTCCATGGAATCTATATCCAGCAATATATCCAGAGGACAGGCAATATAGTATGCCTCTAGGCTGAAACATTACTATAAAGACTAGCTACATGTGTAATAATAATCATGCCAGCACCTAAGGAATTTCTTTCAGATCCTGATTTCACCCGCTTCCCCCATTACAAGAGACAGCTTTGTCCCCTGTTACATATGGAAACTTCACAATGAAACAAGTGCAAACATTCAGAATTTCATACCCTGAAACATTCCCCTACGTACAGGCATGGATTTTAAAAGTCTCAGTGGCTAGATGTGGCTGCATTGCAGAGCTACCAAGATCAAAAAGACCTTCAGCTCACAGAATTAAAAGGCTCAAGGGGGTCGGTAATACGAGACAGAGTTTTTCACTTCTAGGTCAGGCATGATCAAAACTATGTTTTGCCACAGTGAAATGAGCAGCTGGCCTCAGTTCAGTTCCCAACCATCAGGTGTCTTTATCTTGAAAAATGTTGTTGAAGTCAGCACCCCTTAGCCTAAGGCTTAAAAACACCACCGAGACCAGAGATTGACAAAACGATGACACATCCAGATGCAGGACTAGGGTTGGAACTTGAACATCCTCTGAAGTTCTAGGTTTGGGTAATAGTCCTGCTGTATGCGGCACTGGTGAGGCCTCAGCTGGAATACTGTGTCCAGTTCTGGAAGTCACACTTTACAAAAGACATGGACAAATTGGAGAGAGTCCAGAGGGGAGCAACAAAAATGATCAAAGGTTTAGAAAACGTGACCTATGAAGAAAGGTTAAAAGAACTGGGCATGTTTAATTGTGCGAAAAGACAACTCTGGGGGGACCTGATAACAGTCTTCAAATATGTTAAGAAGACTGTGATTAATAATTCTCGATGTCCACTGAAGTAATGGACTTTATCTATAGCAAGGGAGATTCTGGTTAGACATTGGGAAAAACTTTTTAAGTATCATGTTAGGTTATGGAATCCCCATCACTGGAGCTTTTTAAGAACAGGTTGAACAAACCCCTGTCAAGGACAGACTAGGTTTACTTGGTCCTGCCTCAGTATAGATCCCTTCCCACCTGACATTACTATGATTCTCTCACTGATGACAACTGAACTCCTCTCTCAGGCTCTGTCTTCTCTAAATAGTTAAGTCAGCCCAACAATCTCACTCAGAAGTATGGAAAATCCACATCTGGGAGATACAGTTAAGCCAATATAACCCCTGATGTAGACAGTGCTAGGTCGAGGGAAGAATTATTTTGTCAACCTACCTACCACCTTTTTGGGAGGTGGATTAACTACAACGATGGGAGAATCCCTCTCGTCACTGTAGTAAGTATCTACACTGAAGCATTACTGTAGCATTTCTAGAGGGTAGGGTGACCAGACAGCAAAGGTGAAAAAATTGGGATGGGGGATAATAGGAGCCTATATAAGAAAAAGACCCCAAAATTGGGACTGTCCCTATAAAATCGGGACATCTGGTCACCCGACTAGTGGGGGACAGCCTTAGCTTTGGAGTTGATCAGGAAAGAGGCACACTGGATGGGCAATGTGCACGAAGCTTTCTCTGTAGTTGATTGCACTATATTGGTAGTAGGAATAACTACAGACCTTCCATTACCAAGTTCCTGACTGGGCTGTCAATCCAGCACCTTCCACAAAAGCTAAATGAACATTTTAAAAAAAGCACTCCTCCTCAATTTCCTGCATCCTCACAGTCAAGATTCCCACACGCACAGTTTGAGATTGCCCCTGTTGCTCCCTCTCTACTGCTGAGTCAGTGGGGTCGCAATGCAGTTAATTGCTATATGCCATATCACATCGCTATTTCCAGAGGGGGCCCAGCTGACAGAAGGATCTCTCCAGTTCTGTCTCCACATTTAACCCCATAGCAAATTAGCTCGATGCTGTCGTTAAGAGAGAAGCCAGAGCTCTCAAGATATCTACTTCCAAATGATCTTTAATTAGCAGCACAGCCAGGGGGGATCAGACAGATTTTGTTTGTGGCCAGAATTTGTCTGTGTCACAAGTGGAGTTGGGCCAAATTTTTCATACAAGTAGTTTAATTGCCAAAAAACACGGTCTCGGTTCAACCAAAATTATCCATGAACTTCTGTCGAATTCAGCGAATAGTTAACAGCTGACAGAAAAATGAAACTAGATTTATTAGAAAAACGTAACAAAAAGCATTAAAATACCCAAAAACAAAATGAAAAAAAATTGTTTCCAGTTTTTCATTTTCCCCACCAAACCAAACCAAACCAAACAGGCAATGATTTGCTTGGCTCTACTCACAAGCTGATGGACTAAAGCCTGAGAGTTCAGTCGGAGACAATTTTTGAGTCCACACATTTGGGGGAATTTCTGGCTTTGAGATTTTTGGTTCAATGCAGTAAAAAGACAGGGACCATTGACAGAATATGAGTATAGATGTCAAACACCCTCCCACCCGAAAATCTTGGAGATATTTGGCTCAGTCCTATCTGTAATCAGGAGAAGAGGTATGAATGAAATTCATTAGGTTCTGTAACATGGCTACAGCAATCCTAGTGAGGTATGTGCACCACTCCCATACAGTAGTATTCCCAAAGGGTGGATAAAGTTCCAGGAAGGCTCAACGGACCAGCCTGGGATGGGGAAAGACCAGACAGACCTTGCAGTTGTTTTCCAGAGTCAGCTTTCATTTCAGTGGGAAACAAAACAAAAAAACTGAGTCTCTAGCTGTTATGGTTGCAAAGAAAACCTTCCTAAGGAGAAGTGAGCGTAACGGATGTAGAGGTGTTTGCCTTAGTGTAAAGAAGACTGAAGAAGCAGCTCTCAGGTGTGAAATGCCCCATTCATATCAACAGGTGCTAACTCAGATGCCTGTGACAGCACTTAAAATGCAACACTGCTCATCTATGCATGCAAGAAAGCAGAGAATGCCTTTGATTATAAAGATCTACGGCAATGTTTCTGAAAAAGTGTCTGTGTGCATGCGTGTGTAAGTGGAGTGCAGGGGCCAAGCACCAGGGAAAGATGGGAAAGATGTGTATTACTTATTGCCATTATTATTTGTATTATCACGCTGCGTAGGAGCCCCAGTTATGGACCAGGACCCCACTGTGCTAGGCGCTGGTCAAACACAGAACAAAAAGATAATCCCTCCCCCTGAGAACTGACAATCTAAGTATAAGACAAGAGGCAGCAGACAGTGGTGCTGGAACAGTTTTTGGAATGGGAGTTCTGAGTTGCACCCCTCTTACCCCTGTCAGTGCCCCTCACAACCCCCTAGAGCTGGGGCCAGGAGCAGGGCTATGGCCAGGGGTAAGGTGGCAAGGACCCATATGCGGGGCCAGCAGCGGAGCCCCCAGGCATGGGGCTGGAGGCCGGGCGGGACCCTGGGGCTGGCAGTAGAGCCTCCGGGGTCAGCATCTAAGCGGGACTCCGAGCCGGCTGCGGAGCTCCCAGGGACAGGGTTGGTGGCCGAGCGGGACCTGGGGCCAGCAGCGGAGCCCCATGGCAGCAGTGGGCCAGCGGCCAGGACCCTGGGTGGCAGGGGCGTGGGGCCGGTGGATGGGACTCTGGGCGCAAAACCTTTGGGGTTCTGCAGCACTCTCTGCACCCCTGCTTCCTGCGCCTATGGCAGCAGATGGATATAGATAGACCAATGAGGGAGCCCAAAGAAACAATGAGACTACATTGGTCAGTATGACCACCAGTGGTTTCTGCACACCAGGAGCCTAAATGTTGTCAAGGTTTTTTGAAGGCATCACAGCAAAGGGGAAAATCTGCATGGTTTTGAGGCAAACCCATAGATTCACTCAGCTTTGTTCTAAATGGGCCCAAGATTTGCCTGAAAAGTTTGGACAAAATTGGCGTGGAGATTTGAGCATTTAACATAAACCAGGCAAGTTTCATGTGGCTTTGGATTTCACTGGGCATGGTTCCCACAGCTCTAGTTGTAGAAGTGTGACAGAAGGGAATGGTTGGAACAGACTAGGAGGAGGCGATAACCTTTCATAACTGCACAGAGATTGAAGTCTCCTCCCTATCCACCCCTGCAAGGAGCCATCTGCCGCACAGAGCTGCTTAATTGAGTCTATTACATTTCCTAGCACCTCCTTCAGCAAAATGAAACCAACTGAACCTCTCCACCTCATAGATCATAAAACTGGAAGAGACTGTCTAGTCCAGTCCCCTGCGCTCATGGCAGGACTAATTATCTAGACCATCCCTGACAGGTGTTTGTCTAACCTGCTCTTAAAAGTCTCCAGTGATGGAGATTCCACCACCTCCCTGGGCAATTTATTCCAATGCTTAATCACCTGGACAGTTAGGAAGTTTTTCCAAATGTCCAACCGAAACCTCCCCATCCACTCACCATTACAGCGCTGCCAAGGCAATTTTGCCACCGAGACCACTTCTGCAAAGATCATTTCCCTGGCCTGTCGCTTTCACCACGTCGCTTGTCTCCTTTGCATCCCTTCCCTGGTTCCCCCTTTTCTATCGAATCAAAAGACCAACTGTCTCTCTTCACTTTCCAAGGCTTTCCGGACCGATCCCAACCCCTGCTTATTTTATTCAGTATTAAAAGGTCGACTCGCACCTCTGATCAGCCCATAACGTCAGCTTCCACAGCTCAATTATTATATTTTCCAAAATGAACTTTTGAACTTTCCCCCATGCTGCTGCTCCTCCTCCTTCAAATTTTCGTTTGCCATGATGTCTACAAAGAACATTGACAACGCCAGCCTGTTAGGGTGTAAAGATTGGATATATCTACACTGCAATTAAAAACCTGCAGCTGGCCCATGCCAGCTGACTCTGGCTTGTGGGCCTCAGGCTAAGGGGTTGCTTAATTGTGGTATAGACGTTCTGGCTCAGGCAGCAGACCGGGCCCTGGGAGCCTGCAAGGTGGGATGGTCCTGGGACAGCACTATGGTACTACAAATGGAAGTAACAATAAATACATTTGCACAGTTGCAACATAAAACCATGTGTAGCTCACAGGTTCCCACTGAGATCTGCTTGGAGATTTTGCATGTGTTGGAAATTCAAAGCCAAACCCAGAGCCGGCAAAACCAATGGAAATATTTGCACAAACCTCCATGAAGTGAAACCGCAAAGGTTCTCACAGCTTTAATTATCACTGGCATACTTCCACGGTATTAGTAATACTCATGTGTGTATGGCATCTTTCATCCCAGAAGTTCCCAAAGCCCTTCACAGACTTGACAGGAATACACACGCTGCATCACTACTAAAAAGTAACCACCTCTGGAGTGGAAGACACAAGAATTTAAGACTGGAAGTGAAGAATGTTAGGCCTGATTCTCTTATGGTACGTCTACATTGGAGCTGGGAGGTATGCTCCCAGCTCGCATAGACATACCAGCACTAGCTCCTCTTGACCTAGCACCTAAAAATAGGCCTGTGTCCGCAGTGGCTTGGGCAACCACTCAGGATAGCTGCCCCAAGTACAGGGTCACCGAGCCCCCTGGGCATGAACTCAGGCAGCTAGTCCACTTGGGACACAGCGCTAGTCTTAGGCACTAGCCAGGGACGGCAACTTGTATGGGACTGTGGTGCCCGGGCTCCAGCAATATTCAGGGCCTGGGGACCCAGCTTGACCAATGTTTGGGGCTGGGTCTCTCCCCCGGCCCCACCTGCCATCCCTGCACACGTCCCCTGGCCCTCACTTGCTCCCCTTGTGCACCTCCCCCAGCCCTGGAGCCTGACTCTGTTCTACCGGCTCCTGGCATCAATTGATGCCACAGAGTCCTTGTGCCCCTCATCTACTAGTGTCAGGGCAGGCTGCCCTTACCCTGCCCTTCTGCCTCGGACCCTTCCCTTTTCCGGTGCAACCCTCCACCAGCAGTCACCACTCCTGCCCCACGCTGGGCAAGGGGCAGCCCCATCCCCCACCCCCAGTGAGGCTACGGTGAGGGGCAGCAGCAGGGGAGAAGGCACACATGTGATGGAAACTCCCCTCCTGGCACCCACCACAGGGGAGGTGAGGAGGATTCCTGGACATGACAGGGGCCCTAGGAGCATGTGCAGTGACAGTGGTGCAGGGTGAGTGTGCTGCCACGGGAGGCAGGAGGGGGCCCCTCACCCAGAGCTCACTGCTGCTGGTAGGGAGAGGGTGGGGGGAGTCCTCCTCTCTGGCCCCAAACTCATCCCCAGCCCCACCCCGCCTCACCCTAGACCCTGCACCCCCAGCCAGAGCCTCACCCCTCGTCCCAGCCCTGAGCCCCCTCCTGCATCATGAACCCCTCATCCCCACCCCACAGCCCTCACCTCACACCCCAAACCTCTTCCCTTGCCCTGAGCTCCCTCCCACACCCCAAACCCCTCATCCCCAGCCCCATCCCACCGCCCTCACCCCTGCACTCTCTCCCCATTCCCATACACCGCCTCCCGCCCCAAACTCCCTCCCAGAGCCTGCTCCCCCTCCCTCCACACCTCGTCCCACCCGCTAACTCCCTCCCAGGGCCTGCACCCCTCACCATTTCTTATACCCCCACCCCTAGCCCAGAGCCTCCACTCAAACTCCATCACAAAGCCTGTACCACTCACCCCCTCCTGCACCCCCACCTCCTACCCCAGCCCAGAGCCTGCACCCAGCACCCAAACTCCATCCCAGAGCCTGCACCCCAGTCTCCCTCCCCCACCCAAACTCCCTCCCAAAGCCCAACCTCTCATCTCTTCTGCACCCAAACTCCCTCCCAGAGCCTGCACCCCTCCTGCATCCTAATCCCCAGCCCAAGGCCTGCACCCCAGTCCTCCTCCCCCCTCTCAAATTCCCTCCCAGAGCCTTAGGCAGGTGGGGAGAAGAGTTTGGGGTTGGGCAGGTTCTGGGCACCACCACCATGTCTACAAACCTGCCACCCCTATCACTAGCTCAAGCACAGCTAGAGGGGTACGTCTGCATGAGCTGGGAATCACAGCTCCCAGCTCAGATGGAAGCGTACGCTGACTTACATGAGTGTGAAAAGGGAATCACTTCACTAACGTCAACAATTAACAGTCAGAAGAGTGCTATAAATAAGTGCTGAGTCAGGCCTATTTTGCCCAGCCGAAACAGGAGGCGGAATTCAGTTGCTCAAATTAGAAATCTAACAGGACACTGGGATTCACATGCCAAAAATATCTCCTGTTGTGTATGGAACTAACCAACCCTCGTTCCTCATCCCAGTCCTTTCTCCCATTTCCTACCTAGTTCTTCCATTCCTTCTCCTGCTCCCCCTTCACTGCTTCATGTTCAGCTGTGCAACTGGTCTAAATAGAAGGAGGATCATATATGACTCCACATAGCTCAAATATTCAAAGCTCAACGATCCTTAGCAGCCTTGGGCTGAATCCCTGTAATTACAAAGGTTCCAAAATTACACCGGGGCCTAACTTATTCCAAAGAACTCTGAGATCTCTACACTTGATCACCATACTGATATTCTGGACACAGACACACCTTGCAGTGTTGTAAATGCCCTGTCTGCCAAGCAATCAAAGGAGATGCTGGCCTTGTGTTTATTTTATTTACAGGACCGGACTGTAGGTTTTGGAGTCATTAGAAGAGCCAAGCATTCCCATCTATTACACTCAACGCTATTTCCTTGAAATCTCTTCTGTCCCTCTTAGAGAGGGACCTTCAGCTTAGGTTGTCAGGAAGAGGGGGCTAGACCTTCAGCCAGTGTCAACTGAGTCCAACAAAATCATTCAAGTCATCAGGGCCGTCCTTAGGCATAGGCAACATAGGCAGCTGCGTAGGGCACCTGAAAATTTGGGGCACCACTGGGTCTTAGTGTCCACCCTCTTGTTTTCCTATCCCTGTTCTGACCCTTCCTGCAGGCTCCCACAGATGGCTGCTCTAGCCTGGTGAGTCTTCCTTGGGAGGGAATCTAGTAGTTAAAAGTGAAAAACCTCCAGCCTGCCAGACCTATTAGCACAACATTAAAACTGTTAAAGAGATATTCAAGGGGTAATAAAGCCATTTAACAGGCATTTGCCAACCCCAAGGTATATACTGACAGGTTTCAGAGTGGTAGTCCTGTTAGTCTGTATCAGCAAAAACAAGGACGAGTCCTTGTGTCACCTCAAAGACTAACAAATTATTTGGGCATAAGCTTTCGTGGACTAGAACCCTTTTCATCAGATGTCCACGAAAGCTTATGCCCAAATAAATTTTTATACTGTCAGTTTCTGACTTTACTGACAAAAACAGTTGTGCATTAATGTAATATTTACACAGAACATGTCAGTCTACAGGACCTTAGTTTAAAATTTGCTTTAAAAATATTTCATTAGTGAGCTGGTGAAGATTATAAAATCACATTTCTAAAAAATGCTTGCATAGAGTTTTAGATGCACAATCATCTTTAGCCTTAAATGTGTGGATCTTCAGACATACAGTTTTTTAAATAAATCCTTCAAAAGACCTCCCTTATCTAAAATACACATTTTAATTACTATAGTTAAAAAAAAAGTGCTTCCAAGTCTTCCTGTGTCCTTTCTGTCCATCCCTTCACCACCTCTCCCCCCACTCCCCACTGAAGAGAGCCCTTAAAGGGACAACAGTCCTTCCCTTCCAGATAGCTGGACAAAGAGTTTCCCTTTCTTTACTTCTGACTATCCGATGAACTAGTTTTAAAAGAACCCTCCAGCAAAATCAGTACCTTAGTAAGACAAAATCCTTGTTATACCTAAAATCTTTGGAAACATATTTTTTTTAAGTTGGTGAAATTTCATAACCATGTCTCTTGTTATGGAGATCACACAAAGTAAATTACTGTTCCCTTTTTCTAAAAGCAATGAACATTGTTATGAACACACTAAACCTCTCTGATTAATTTAAAAGAATGTCTTTGTTTCAGTGAGTTAAATATGTAGTAATCTGGAACGCTGGCTTAAGATTTGAGTACATTTAAAATATAAATTCAGTTTAGAAATACTGATTAAGAAAATGTAAAACAGAGAAGAGCTGCATCATGTATTCCATTACATGTAATGTTGTATTCAGCAGGACAGCTGACTCACCCTTACTATGAAGTTTTTGCAAATAAATCTCTGACAAACTTCCGGGCATATAAAAAAACCTGTGACTGACATTTTTTATTCCCAAATTTTAGTGCTTTTAATTAGGTACTTTCTTCATGTCCATTCTGCATGAGGGAGAGGGCATGGAAGTCTCTGCGGGGAACTGTGACTCTCCGCCACCATGAGGCAGGCCGGGCGTCTCATTATCCTTTGCTGTCAAGTCCCTCCTCCCCCTCCTCCACCAGGCTGTGAGCTTGGGCTGCCATCCGGCATAGGGGCACCGGTTTAATAATACTGCGTAGGGCCCCATAAATCCTCAGGACGGCCCTGCAAGTCATGCTGGTTTACAACAGTTGAGGACCTCGCCGTAGATAAGGCAACAATTGTTCATGCTGTACCCATTCCCAGCTTTGCCTTGCCAACCAGTGCAGAGTGATAAGAGAGGGGAAAAGGTGTCTATACACCATGGACTGTGGCCGCAGCTAGTACAGAAGGTGATCTTAGTCTTCAACTCTCTAAACCCTGACTGTCTCCCCATTAATGCAAATGCTCCAGAGAAGACCAAGGAAGGAAATATGGAAGACGCTGTCACCTTCTCAGAGTTGCCTGCTGTTATCTGACGTATTTTCCCTGTGAGCTCGCTGGCAGTTAGCACCTTGTTCAGAAGGCATTTCAGCCTTTCCAGGAAGGGAACAATTTCCTCGATGACACAAGAACAGAATTATCCATTTGGAAAAATGGAGCCTCATCAAACTGACACATGCAATGAAGGCAGGCTTCCCCCAAGACTGACGGCAGCACCGGAAGCAAGATCACTGGAATCCCACAAAATATCATTTGGAGGCATAAAATATTCACCATAAATTGCAACTCTGCTTGGCGCTTTGAATTCAAAGTGCAAAGATGAAAGCAAGAAATGAGGTCTGAGCAACCACATTCAGCTCCTGATCTGAACTTTCCTCCGTGTCTTGGGGTCTTCAGGCCACCAGATAGGGCACTGGACTAGACTGAACTAGGCTGTCTGTGGCTCAGTGGGGAATATCTATTAATTATTATGAATAATACCACCCTTGTTCTTTACATGGTTCTTTCCACCCATAGATCTCAAAGAACTTTACACAGGAGGTCAGTGTCATTATGCCCCTTTACAGATGGGGAAACTGATGCACAGACAGATGGAGTGATTTTCCAAGGTCACCCCGCCAGGCCAGTGGCACGATCAAGAACAAAACCTAGCTCTCCTATAACCCAGTGCTATGCTCTACCCATTAGGAAACACTGCCTTGCAATAAGGAGAAGACATTAGATTGGGAGTCACAAGACCTTGGTTCTAGTCCTAGCTCTACCACTAACCTGCTGTGTAACCTTGGGCAAGTCACTTCACTTCTCCATACCTCTATTGTTCCATCTGTAAAATGGAGGTAACAGCTCAGCTCCAACTCTGTTTTTGTAAAGTGCATCGAGATGGATGGAGAGAGCTATGGAAGAACACTGCTAGGACTTGGCCTCAGATAAGTTGGATGTGGATTTGAATCCAAACTCCTACCAAAGGCGAAGAGTGTATAGATGCAGGAGTTGGTTCAAAGGCCCCTCTAAAAGGAAGCTGACTTGACATCAGGCAAGGTTAGCAAAGATCTCAAGCAGTTTCAGCCATCAGTGCCAGTTAATGCCATTATAAAATCACAGAGGCACTACCAGGAAATCCAGTTACATTCTCCCTACCCTCAGCAATGGTCTGAGGGCACCCCAAACTAGTCTGACACATCCAGAAAGCAAGACTCTGATGAACGCCACCTTGAGGGATTATGGAGAGAGGAGATGGATTCCGAACGAGCTGAGACCATACCATTTGTGACATGAATGAGAGAAGAAACCGAGGCTTGTTACGGAGAGAGGGGTAACAAAGCAAGTTCTGGTAAAGTCAGCGTTGTGTAAAACAGTTACAACAAGATCAGAACCCATGCAGCTCTCACCTAAGTTCTGTGCTGTACTACAGATAGTCACAACTATGGCTCATAAAACTCAGGTCCTGGGTTGAACAACACTTGGAGGGTGAACATATGGGTCTGCAATGGAGTTATTGGATCTGATCGGCTACCAGGTGGAACTCCACAGAATTTTGCTCTGAGATTGAGCATTCCTGTGACTCTGAAATGCAAAGGAAAGCTCAGGGGATGAGGGAATGCTGGAGAGGGGTTTGAAATCTGATACAAACCAAAACCAACACAAATCCCTGCAAAGTGAAACCACAAAGCCTTAGCAAAAGCCTCTTTTTACACCAGCACTTAAAAAACAAAACAAAACACTATCTCATGGCCTTCCACACCATTCAACTCTAACTGCTCTTATTTGTGGGTCTGAGCACACTAACCTGTTCAGGAAGCCTGCTTGTCGAGGGTGATTGGACCCTGCCTCTCTGGGAGAAATGGCCACTTTTCCAGAAGCTTAAAGAGCCAGCTGGTGTCTGATTAGGGGGAGGTTCAGCCATTTGGCGGTATTGCAGGCCTAAACTAAAAGCACAATCATGAGACACTAGAACTCTGAAAGTGTCTGACACAAAGCCCTTTGGAGGCAATGAGAAAGCTGCCATTGAGTTCAGAACAAGAACTAAAGGAGGGATCCAAGATATGGCTTTCTGTTTGTCGGGAGAGGGAGATGAGAATTTGAGCTTTGTCTAACTAGATGAGGGAGCAATTGTCATTTTAGCGAAGAGCGGAGCTGCAATGTGTTTTATATTGTCGTCTTATTTCTAGGACTGGGCCACAACTGGAGTCATTTATCTTCATCCTCTGAGCTTATTTGTGTGACCAGGGAGGGGGTTAATAAAGGATGGTTGACGTAGGTTCTAAGCGCTTTGGGGGTAGGAAAGGTCTTTTCGTTGTGTTCGTACAGCGCCTAGCGCAGGTTTTCCCAAAAAAAACCCCTGAAAACCAGTTTTCAGCTGAACTTTTTCTTTTCTTGATGGAAAGTCACAGTTTTCTGGCCAAATCAGGTGCTTGCCATGAACATTTTACTTTTATGAAGAATCCAAATTTCCTTCTAAAAACCACTTTCCATAGAAAAATTCCAACCCACTCCAATAAGTAATTATTAAAGACACCTGGGTCTGAACCATCTTGGTTTAGCTTTGTTATCTGCAAACCTTGCTGGAGGTTTTGCCCACCTGGACTTATGTCGTCATTCTTTTGTTCCTAGCTGTCGAGCATCGGCTATTTTTGTTTTAATATTAGCACTGTATGTTTACGAATGTCTCTTTATTCACACGTGAAATGAGGGTCTTGTGCAATTGATCTTTCATAAATCCCTGATGGAATTTCACTCAAAGGTTCAAGGAAAATTAAAAGGAGAGACCAGCAAGGTCCTATTCTTCTTCTTTGTTGAAGGGTGGTGAGTAGAACATCCTATTCTCCTGCCTCTTTTATTATCGTTCTGGAGCAAACACTATGTAAAATTAGACAGAAAGAGAAGAAAAGGCTTTAAACAGCACAAATAGCAGTCTTCCTTTGGATCGGGGAGGGAGGGTAAACATTCAGAAATAAGTGAGCTGTACAGACACCCAGCAGCCTAAGAACATAAGAATGGTCGTACTGGGTCAGACCAAAGGTCCATCTAGCCCAGTATCCCGTCTTCCAACAGTGGCCAATGCCCAGTGCCCCAGAGGGAATGAACAGAACACGTAATCATCAAGTGATCCATCCCCTGTTGCCCATTCCCAGCTTCTGGCAAACAGAGGCTAGGGACACCATCCCTGTCTATCCTGGCTAATAGCCATTGATGGACCTATCCTCCATGAACTTATCTAATTCTTTTTTGAACCCTATTATAGTGTTGGCTTTCACAACCTCCTCTACCAAGGAGTTCCACAGGTTGACTGTGTGTTGTGTGAAAAAATACTTCCTTTTATTTGTTTTAAATCTACTGCCTATTAATTTCATTTGGTCTTACTTCTCTAAGGAGGAGACTTCTTTGTCTGAACAGATGCACTTCAAGCACATGATTTGCTGACTCCCATCTGGTCCTTTCAAAATGCTTGAAAGCAGCTCTTTTAATGTAACCTTAACAGCGTCCCTTAATAGAGCTCCTTACTTCGGCAAATGGGCTTACTTAGACTGGGAGATGCAGGCTCACAACTATTCCTCTCAAGGGGGAGTCCAACTTGCCTTGAGTGTGAGGAGGAAGAGGAGGATGGGGTCGGAGGAATACAAGCAGGTGCTGCCATGGTTCAGTGAAACCTGAGCTGCATTTTATAACAATACTGCACATAGGATCTTAATGCACTTCACCTGTATTTACTAAGCATTTGTGGCAGAATCATCATCATCCTCAACTGAGCTCTTTGGAAAATGTCTCCCCTCCCTGCCCAGTGGAAAATTTCAGCAACACAAAATGGTGGCTTTTCACTGAAGGAACCAAAAACCAAACTGAAAAGCAGAGCTGGCTGAAAGCAGCCAAACCAGAAAAACATTTTTTTTTGGTAGTTGTTGAGGAAAGCAGACGTTTTTTTCCAAAAAAGATCTCAATGGAAAAATTTCAACCACAGGGAGTGCAGGATCAGGACCAATGGAGGAGTAGAAAGCAGGCTGCATCCCTCTGTGAGGGCTGTCTCACTCCATCTCTCCTCCATGTGTGTTGACGTGAGCTGAGAAGGAGCTTGCAAGTGACTTCTAAAACAAAGTTGTCATTACAAAGGAGGAGCATGCTGTGCTGTGAGCTATGAGTCATCTCAATGGCTTCTGCTCTTGCCAGAGAGGCTTCAGAGGCAAGGCTGATGGGATTGTCAGCAGTGTTCTCCCTTTACTCTGAGCAGCCTTTTAATGAGCAAATGTATCATGTGTTTAATTAAACCATGCTTTTCATATTCATCGCTCCTAATTTTGAGTATATTTAGTGCTGGTGAAAAGTGGCAGATTGACAGTCCTGGAGACTGGAGTCCTCCGCTTACATCCTGACAACGGCTCCTGTATGAGACGAGCATCCCATACGCGTTGCTCACTCGCAAATGTGCCTCAATCCTCACATGCGACTTGAAAACCAAAAAGTAGTTGGCCCCAAACAGCTGAAAATGGGACAATTGAGGGTGGGAAGGAGGGTTGGTCGACAATTTTCTTTTTTTCAAGTTTTTTTATGACACATTTAAAAATGTGCTGGAAAGCAGAGTCATTCTGCCAACACTTTTGTTTCACTGAATATCCAGTTTTTGGTTGAAAAGAGTTGGATCAAAAATCTCAACCAGCCCTAGTTACAGAGCGCCACGGGGCCCAAACCCCACTCCCTGCCAGGGCTCTTTGCTACCTCCACAGCTCACAGAGGTGCTGTGGTTTGAGTTTGGGTGTTTAGTGTAATCAGATGTTGGAGAACTATAAGGATCTGCCCAGGCTGCAGCCATAATATATCTTGCAAGGCCCAAACTGCTGTTCAGTCACTTTGAAAGAAGTCACAGAGGAAGGGAAAAAAAGAGACTGAAAATTGGATCCATTTATTTTCCCTCTACCTTCACCAATAGCTGCTGGTTATTTACCATTATCTCTCCTTGCATGTTGGTGTTAGACTGAGTCCCTGCTGCAGGCTGCTAACAGCCTATGATTACCAAGCAGTGGAACACTAGTCGTAAAACCAGCCAGTGCGGCTGCAAACAGTGGACAGCCCAATAAAGATCCTTCATGCCAGAGATAAAACAAATAGCCTCCAGGAAAGGGAGGAGGCGGCAGGAGAGGAAGGAACAAGAGATCCATGCAACATGCAGAACAGGGAGGGCACACTAAAGATATAGAGAGCTGAATTCTGCTATCAGTGATTCCATTCCCCTCAGTAGACTCGCACCAGCGTAATGGAGTGCAGAGTTTTGGTCTACGCACTGGTATATTGACATTCCGGGCCTGTCCTCCCCCTATGTAAATCAGTGGCATATTGGCCCTATTCCAGCAAAGCCCAAGGCACATGCTTAACTTTAAGCCCACACGTAGTCCAAGTCAAGTCAATGTTTCTATTCACATGCTTAAAGTTATGCATGTGCCGTAGTGCTTTGCTGGCTTGGGACCAGAACGCTTAGTACCCTAATGGCATTGCTTTATGGGGTGCACATATTCACAGGGGTTGGGCTGTGTAAGACTGACTTCTGCCTGCTCTGTGACATTGCTGAGGTGAGAGACACAGTCTCATCATATCTCATAAGCACCCGGCAGAACAAGGCCTTTACTTCGACTGCTTTCTGCCCTGCTCCTGACTGTAACCCAAAGCTACCTCTTGCCCAGCTGCATTCTCAGAGGGTAACACTGGGATCTGCACATGAAGTCCATTTTGTTCAAGTATCTTAAGAGCCAGTTGGGAAGGCTCTCAACAGAAAAAAAAAAAAAGACTGTAACGCCTGGTGTCTATGAGAAAGGACATGCGAATATGAAATCGTACCCCAGAAGCATGACCACTGACAACTTCACCGCAACCGTGCTGCGTAGATTCTCCTCCTCCAAAAGGACAGGCCAGTTGAGCCAAAGTAGCATCTATTTCATTCAACGTAGCTCAGAAAGCAGCAGTGGAGGCATGGGAATACCAACCCATCTGAAACTGGTGGGTCTGTATTCAGCATAGCTCAGCTATGCCTCAGCGGCTGCTACTTGTCCTGCTGTTTATAACACGGCTAGCTCGGTCAGAGCATGTGTACACGAGCAGGGAATCACAGCATTAGGATAGTGTAGGCACAGACTTACATCCCTTGGGACAAAGGTGCTGAAGGCTCGGTTGGCATCTAACAATGAAATAATCATGTAGAATCAAATTGGGTGAGCTCTGACTTTTCAAACACTGGTCCGGAGCTTAAAGCACGGCAGAAACAGCATGGAAAAGCAACCAGCTTTGCTGCCTTTCAAAACGATTCTGGGATTTAAGTTCTGTTTTCCACAGCTGGGTTGTATACTTTGAAATAATCAATATATTTATTAGAGGTGGTTGGAGAATAAGGCAAGTAGGTTTCAAAAACAATGTGAAAGGAAGAGGAATAAATTCCCTTTTGTTTGAAAATTTTCCATTATTTTAATTTGTTGGAAAAAAAATCTAAATTAAATTTTGGACATTAAAAAAAAAACACTAGATCAGTTCACTGGGGAAAACATTGTCACTTTTATTTTGTTCAAAAAGAGAGAGTGGGAGTAGTTCTTAAAAAAAACAACAACATTCTCCATCTTTTTCCAGTGGGGAAAGGAAAAACCTGGGGGAAAATGTCCCTCCTACTCCCCATTTTCAAATTTTTACCTTTTATGACACTGGAAAAAGAGGTGGGGATGAAGTCAGAGGATGCACAATTATTATTGTTCATAGAAACAAGTGAAACATTTTGAACTCCCCCCCCAACTGAAAAATGTAAACTAAAATGAAAATGTCCAAGATTGTGAGCTCTTTGGGGCAGAGACTGTCTGATTGTTGGGTTTGTACAGCACCTAGTGCACTGGGGGTCCTGGCCCAGGACTGGGGCTCCTAAGTGCTACCACACTACAAAATAATTATTCATAATTCTGGTCAAAACATCATGGTTTGACAATACAATGGGGAAATGTCAATCAGTTCTAAGTGGTATCAACACAAGGCCTGGGACCCAAACACACTGAACTCTCACCATTCTAGGATGAGTCAACAGGAGCTGTCAGCTCTGAACCAACATTGAAAACTCAGATTTGTACACAAAACTGTGAACTAAAGAGTCACGAAAGAGAACAAAGCCAAAAAAGGCTAATGGGGGTGAGGAGGGAGATGCGGGGAGAGAAGTGTTATTCAGTTCTGTTTTGGCTTGGTTTTTTGTTTCTTCATTAAACACGCACACACACACACACATCACACTGTGTCCCCTGGGCCAGAATTAGCATAATGCTCATTAATCATGTCGTCTTCTGCTCCTAGCCAGCTGTGGAGGCACTGTACCTTTAACAGATATGGAATTAAATATGCTAATGGCTTCCACTGGGAGAGAGGAGAGGGAAACACCACTTTGCAAATATCGATCAGACGCATATTATCATCAGGATTTAGGTGGGAGAAGGCAGAGAACCCATCTCGTCCCTGCCCATTCTCTAACCCTGCCTATGATGGGGTTATACCAGAGCAGCACTGATGGCCGCTGGCAATCCAGATCACAATCCTTGCCAAGAGAGCGAGCCAGGAAGAAAGCATTGCTTTATCGCTCTTGGCAGAACTGTGGCTGGGCACATCTACAAACCCAGCCTCACGTCTGAGTAACAAAAAATATACTTGGACCCCCTCTTGCCCCCATCGCCCAGGCTCCCCCTACCCCAATAAATGCCTTGCAACTTTTAGTCCTGTTTGTTGCAGTCTTTAAGGGATGCATTCATTCACCCTGCATCTCCCTCGGACAACTCCATGCTCTGTCCCCCTTTTCCACGCAGCTCCACTAAGGAGAGGGCTCCGGAGGGAGCCGTGGGGATCCCTCCAGATGTGTTACACTTTTATTTAGTGATCCTGACCTCTGCAGCTCCAGCTTTTTCCATCCGTCACAACTGGAATGACAGTAGAAGTCACTGGATCTTAGTGCTACCCTAGAGAGTATACCCGGAGGGGTGGTAATAATAATAAATCGGTACTTCATGTAGAGCCTCTTCTACCCAAGGCTCCCGATGCCTTTTATAGACACTAGGATTAAAGTGAAATTCACTCTTGTGTAGAAGGCCAGCACTATGCTTATGCACTAGTTGCAGTTGTTTTTGCATTACAGTAGCACCTACAAGCCCTGACAGAGATTGAGAACACACTATGCTAGATTCATAGCTTTTCTGGCCAGAAGGAACCACCACCACCATCTTGTGCATGACACAAGCCAACGAGCCTCACCGAGTAATTTCTGCATCAGGCCCATAACTTCTGTGTGAGCTGCAGCACACATTTTTATGAAGACCTCCCAGTTGTGACTTAAAGACTGAAAGTGGTGGAGAATCCACCATGTCCCTCGGTGAGTTACTCCAATGGTTAGTCACCCTTCCTTACAATGTGCACCTTACTTCCCATCTGAGCGTGTCTAGCTTCAGCTTTCACTTGCTGGATCTTATTATGCCTTCATCTGCTGGATAGCAGAGCCGTCCACCAGGTAAGTAAATGTAGATGTTGATCAAGTCTCCTCTCAACTTTCTCTTTGATTGAGCTTCCTTAGTCTCTCACTATAAGACAAGCTTGATTCATTCCCATGGCTGTTCTGTGAACTCTTTCCAATTTTTCAGAGCCCTTTTCGAAGTGTGGACACTAGAACTGGACACAGCATTCCAGTAAGTCTCATTAATGCTATACACAAAGGTAATAGCTCCTTCCTCCCACAAGAATTCTTCATGTACATATAAGAAGAGACAATTCCTGGGTCAAACAGTTTACAATGTAAACAGACAAGCTAGATGCAAGATAAGAGAAAGGAAGGATTATTGTTCCCATCTTATAGATGCAGGAACTGAGGCACAGAGAGATGAATACAAATAATGATCATACCTAGATAATATATAGAACTTTTCACCTGTAAATCTCAAAGCACTTCATCATTATTCCATTTTACAGATGCAGAAACTGAGGCATAATGAGGCGATGCAATTTGGCTACCATCACAGTGCTACAGGAGAGCTCTGTATCTGTATATATGTAAATAGCATTAATAGAAATGGTGTCAGTAGGTGACACAAGAGAACAAGTATCACAGTTTCTGGGTTTTGGAGGGCCAATAAAACTTGCTGTGCCTTGCAAATTGATTCTCCTGGCAGATCTTTAGCGTCTGTAACTGAGACAAGAACTGAACCCAGATCTCCTGAGACCCAGACCCATGTCTTCACTGCAAAGTCATCATTCCTTTAATGCTCTGTCTAACTCCCAGTTAAGTCCTGAAAATAGCTCTTAATGTCACTCATTAATGCATTCCTCCTTACAACTTGCCTGAGTGGCACCTCATTGGGTAAATGAGGCTGGCAGAATGGACATGATGGACCACACAGAGACAACTGCAGAGCTGTGACTCCAGTTCTGAGCCCCTTAAATAATGAGGAAACTTCAATCCTGATATGAATGTTCTGGTTGGCCCGTCGCTTCCTGATCCAAACCAAACATATTCCGCACAGGTCCATAATCTTGAGACTGAGATGGGAATTTCACAATTGACTCACATACTTAAAACCTGCTAAACCAAAATCCTAGATTCAGTGATCCCTGAACTTTGGGGAAGTTCAGCTCCAAACTTTGCAGCTCTGGCCATCTCTGTGAGAATCCTGTCAAGCTGCATGGCCATTGGATGAGGTATTGTGTAGCCCCTGACTGAAGGGAGTCCCCTGTAAAACAGTAGCATTGAGTTTAATGCTCTTCACTTTCCCTCTGTGATAAAATGTGCACCTATATTTGCATGAGCAATTCAAGTTTAAGCACATGCAAACTATGACCATGCGTGCATCTATCTGGGTATTTGCATATACAAATACTTGACTTGTGCATGCCATATACCAGACAACGCACACAAAGTACATGTGCATTTGACACCTAACACTTTTGAAAATCAGACTGTTCTTTTCTATGTCTCACCTTTCCCATCTGTAAGACAGAAATGACACTACTTCCTTGCCTCACAGGTGGAGTGTGTGTAGCTAAACGCACTACTGCTTGTAAAGTGCTTTCTGATCTTTAACTGGAAAATGACACAGGACAATCATATTAATTCAATCTGGCCATCCAGCCTCCACCCAGGAATGCTTTTGTTTAATTTCACCTCCTTCCTCATAACCCAATGAACAGGACTCTACCAAATTCAAGGCCATGAAAAATGCATCACGGATCCTGAAATCTGGTCTTTTGTGTATTCTTACCCTATACTATACAGATTTCACGGAGATGACTGGTGTTTCTCAACCCAGGGGCCCTGACCCAAAAAGGGGCTGTGGGAGGAGTCATAAAGTTATTGTTGGGGTGTGGGGGGAGTCGTAGTATTCCCATCCTTACTTTTGCGCTATCTTCAGAGCTGGGTGGCCTGAGAGTGGTGGCTGCTGGCTGACAGCCCAGCTCTGAAGGAGGCAGTGTAGAAGTAAAGGGTGGCAATATTGTGACTGCCCTCCTACAATAACCTTGAAATGCCACCCCCCCGCTTTTTGGGTCAGGACTCCTACAGTTACAACATCATGACATTTCAGATTTAAATAGCTAAAATCATGAAATTCACAATTTTTAAAATCCTATAACCATTAAATTGACCAAAATGGACCATGAATTTGGTAGGATCCTACCAATGAAGTTCTGAAAGTCATTCTCCCCCACACCCACTTGCATCTGGCTCCTCCCCAGAACCTCCAGTGACAAAGACTGACAGAGCTGCTTGACAGCCAATGGAAATGCCAGGCTTCTCCAGCTGTGTGATTGAATTAGCAATAATGTATTCAATTTCCAGGAGGGCGTTTGACAGATTTTTTCCGACAGCCACAGAGATTAATGCCTGCGCCAAAAGCAATTTTGTTAGCAGAGCCAACTACCCAGAGTCAGTGTCGTTCTCTCCCCTCACCCAATTATTCCACAATACCCACTTCATTTTTCTGAGTAACAGATCAGGTAGTTAAGGGGCCAGTCAGAGAACAAGAAAAGTGGCAGGCTTGAGTCTTGCATTCTAGACTGCTGTTGACTGGCAAGCCGGTTTAGGATATCCAGTTATTAAATGGTTAAAAAGAGAAGAGATGATCAAACTAGATGAACAATGCAAATTAATTAACTTGGGGGGGGGGAGTTGAGGAATTTGTTGGTTGGTTTGTTTGTTTTTTGCTCGCACCAAATATCAAATTGAGATGCAGGTAAATTCATTTTCATAAACATTGATTTTCATTCCCATCAAATCTATCTAATCCAGCTCTCTCTATGAAATCCCTTAAGCAGAGGCTCACTGTCTCACACAGTGTTTTCCACAGCTGTGTAAGTCTCACAGAGTTGGTAGAAAATACCAAGCGTGGGTGGCATTGCAAGTTCCCAGCAAGTTCCGGACGTGAACAGTGCTGCACTTAGACTTTCTCTCTGTCTAGTTTCAAAACATATATGGCTTTAATGCATTGCAAGTCACCTCTGATCAAGATCAAGGTTCAGATCTATCTTGGGCCCAAGACCAGCAGGTGCTACTTGCAGGGCAGGACTGAAGGGCATTGGCAGAGTGATGTGTGTGTGGAGGGGCTTAGCCAGAGCAGAAGAGGAACAAGAGGGGGGCTTTGCCATTCAGGACTGAGGTGTATTGGCAGAGCCCAGGAAAGGAATGACAGGTCAAAATTGGGGTAAATTAAGAGAAATGTCTGTATTTGCAGAGACATGGTGGTCAGAGGCCTGAGAACCAGTGAGGTGCATTGGCACATCTCTGCATGTGTATTTAGGGAGAGAAGCCAAGTTTGGCAAAGCAGTGGGTATTATAACAGAGGGATTGTGTTGCTTGCCAAGGACTGGCTCAGCTGAGGATGCTGCCAGTCAGGATTGAGGCACATTGACAGAGCTGGGGTGATGGAGGTGAGGAATGAAGCGCTGCAGGCAGAGTTCAGGAGGAGTTGGTTTAACCTACTGGTTGCCTGCTTGTGTTCCGCCTGGCTCTCAATCCCATCCTTTCCTGGGACTCTCATGAGCAGAGTCACCAACATATAAATAAATAAAACCTCTCGAGTCTCCTCAAGGGGAAATGATGCTGCACTGTTGGCAGATAGGTCACGTCAGAAAGGAAAAGGTCATTCGGCACAGCCACGCTTTCAGGTGCCACTTAAAAATGTGACTTGCTTGTGACTTGTTCGATCAGTGCAATGGACTCTGTGGTCACTGCCAAATTGTTTTCTCTCTTTGTAGAAGTTCACAAATCACAAACTGTCTGGCTCAGAATTACAGGCTGAGAAGGTAGAGATGGGAAACAAGAAAGTACCATTATTCATTTATTGCCTTTCTACTGTGCTCTTCTGAGTGCCCCCCAGTCACTAAGAAATGTATCCCCAGCACATCTCTCTGAGGTTACACAGTGCTATTGTCACCCTCATTTGTAAAATGGGGAAACTGAGGCAGGGGCAGGGGGGAACGACTTGCCCAAGGCTACACAGCGAGTTAGTGGCAGAGATTGGAATAGAACCCAGGTGTCCTGATTTGGAGGCCAGTGTCTTCAAAATACGCACCCCCTTGTATTATGAAAATTGTGAGCTCTTTGGGGCAGGGACTGACTTTTTAATCTGTGCTTGTACAGCACCTAGTACAATGGGTCCTGGTCCATGACTAGAGCTCCTACTTGTTATGGTGATACAAACAATAAACAGACATAACAACATGGAGGAAGCTTAAGGTGAGGGTGCTGCCAACTCTTACAATATTTATTTTTTCTCTTAAAGACCCAGAACCTGGAGTCATGTGATTATATGAGAATCTCAACTTTAGTAATATAAAAAGCAAGTTTCTAGCCCTCATGGTTGTGTAAGAAAGCTTGAAAGCGTGACCCAGGAGACATCTAACAAAACGTACGGCAGTGAGCCTCTGAGCCTGGGTTGACAGACTCAGGCTCGCAGGGCATGTGCTACGGCACTAAAACTAGCGGTGTAGACGGTGCAGCTCAGGCTTTGAGGTCTAGGGAGGTGGGGTGGACCTCAGAACCTGAGCCAGAGCGTCTACACTGCTATTTTAGCACCCTCGCATGAGCCCCGTGAACCTGTCTGCCAAGCGGCGTTTGGAGGCTCACTGCCGCTGGCTATGTAGATCTACACCTGGAGGCTCAGAAAAACCAGAAGACAAAGAAAATGAACCCAGAATTTATTGTATTACATTTCATTGTTTTTAAGGCAATCTCTTGATTTTTTTTTGCCCTGATTCATGATTTTTTGATCACTTGCGGTTGGTGATCCTGGTGCTATGCTCCCCTCAAAACTGTTGTGAAGCAGAGGCTTTTCCAGGGTTGCTAAGACAGCTCCTTTCAGCCAGCTAAATTCACAATCCCAGCAGCAGGACTCGAACTCTCAGCCTCCAGAAAGCTAAAGCAGCTGCATTTCCACTAGGTAGCTCTGCAACAAATATCACTCTAACCTAACAAATCTAAACCCAACCACACTTTGGTCAGCGCAGACTAGACCATGGCAAATTACTCTCATGGTGCTGCCTGCTGCTGTGCTTCAGCATTTTTAAACACCCTTACTCAGAAAGAAACAAGGTAGATGGAGATAGGAGATGACAACAATCTCCCCTTTTTCTATTTCGCACCAGCCCTGTGCTTCTCTTAACCTTGGCCTTTCTCTGCACATCGTGTGCTGCATGGGAATACATATAGTCTGGGAACTGGAAGAAGGGACACAGGGGGAGTTGTGGTAGCTCAGTACCCACACAGGAGGATCTCAGCACTTTCCAGGATTGAGCCAGGGTGAAGAGGGGAAAGAGGCATTTCAATTATTAAAGTGTCACATGGAATTTATCTTCCCCGACCACAAACAAAAATTAGGAAATGCACTGCCTTGCAGATTTAATATGGTGCTGGTGACAGGGCTGCTGGGAGCTCAGGAATTTGGAGCTGAGGAACCAGGAGAGCTCATAACAGAATCTTAATGGGTTTCATTTTTAAATACAAATAAATAAATGACAAATTAAAACAAAAGCATAAACCTCAGCCTGGCGCCCCTGCAGTGAAATATCATTTGCAAAGGAACCAGCTACAGACAGGTCTTTTACACCCAGGCCAAAGATCAGATGCTTATTAGGGCAATCTTAGCGGGCAAAACGAACATCTCCTGTCGGGGTGAGATACAGGCCCCATTGGCAGGCCCCTGAGCAGATGATAAGAGAGGAGCAGGAGGTGGTGCACAGTTGATTGCTGCCCTCCTACATGTGGGGAGCTAAGGAGGAAGATGAAGCACTTAGGAGACAAGAATCTAGGGGAACGGGAGCAGGCGGAAGGACAGGGTGTGAGAGTCCAAGCAGGGTGGGTGAGCTCTGAGGAAGGAAGGAGCTCTCTGTGGGGACGTAAAATTTGAGTTGATCTAAGGCCCATTTAGCCTCAGTGCACTGATGTGTTCTTGGCATGTCCAGGCTTGCTCAGGCTATTCCTTCCCCTGTCGTCTCATTACTTCTCCGCCCACCACCACCGCCACATTTTTCTTTTGTACTGGTTTCCATTTGCAGTCTAATGCTGCTGTCCAACGAATGAACATCAGCCTCTGTCCATACACTGCCTCAGGCACTTCCTCAGCTCCAAGAGCATTTCCACTCTGAACACCTCATGGACAAAGCAGCACGGTAATTAGCGATGGATCAAGGAGACACTGTGTGGATACAGATTAGGGTTAGGGTTAGAGCCTGATTTAAAGCTTGGGTTTGGATTTCACAGCACTGAAGTTTCTCCGGCTGTTCTGAGGATATTTCAGCCCCAGATGAGGGAAGTTCTCAGAACAAAATGGATTCAAGATGGCAGACATCTCCCAAGTAACTGACATTCAGGCATTACTGTCAGGTGGAAGTGGGATACCTCATAAATTCAGCTCTCTCAACAAGGCTCCTGCTACCCCCAAAACAAACCCAGAAGACCAGCCCTTTCCAAAATTTGGATCCAACCTGGAGCCAAAAACTGTAGAAGCAAAGGAGCTTTTATCTATTTCCAGAAGTCCCAAGGTATTCAGATCCATGTGGGTGGTATTGGCCTGTCTCTGACAATACCCATCTGAATAGCATGCCCTTCTATTGCTCTTCTCAACCAAAACCAAAGAATTTTATCAACATGCATTAACTGATTGTCACATCTCCCTTGCAGCAAATATATTCCTCCTCATCTGGGAGACAATGGATCGGGTAGCTGAGTGGGACTAAGGCAGGGGTCGGCAACCTTTTAGAAGTGGTGTGCCGAGTCTTCATTTATTTACTCTAATTTAAGGTTTCGCGTACCAGTAATACATTTTAATGTTTTTAGAAGGTCTCTATATGTTTATAATATATAACTAAACTATTGTTGTATGTATAGTAAATAAGGTTTTTTAAAATGCTTAAGAAGCTTCATTTAAAATTAAATTAAAATGCAGAGCCCCCTGGACTTGTGGCCAGGACCCAGGCAGTGTGAGTGCCACTGAAAATCAGCACGCGTGCCATAGGTTGCCTACCCCTGGACTAAGGAGACCTCAACTCTTCCATTGGCTTACTAGCTCCTTGTCCCTCAGTTTCCCCATATGTTAAATGGAGATGATACTTTTCTTCTTCGTAAAGTCCTTGGAAACCTATGACTAAATATGATACTGCTACTAAATAAAATTATAATTGAAGTATTATTTTAGAGGTGGGGAAATTGAGATATGGAGGTGAAGAGAGATGCCCAAGGTCATAGAGTGAGTTAGCGGCTGAGCTGAGAACAGAATCCAGGAGTGCTAACTCGCAGCCTCCTCACATAACTCTAGATCTTTTGCCATCTTGTTTAAAAAAGCAAACCAAAAAAATAAGTTCTTATTTTTTTTGTCAAACTAATTATATTTTAATTAAACTGAGCAAAAATGTACCTCTCGGAATTGGTTTGGCCGCAAAACTCGGTTGTGAAGCTAACACTTAAAAGGGTTGCTTCAGGTTCGGGGGGAGGGGAAGGGGAGATAAAACAAGCTTAAAAACTCTGTGTGGCCCTTCTGAGAGAAACGGAAGGAGCACTTCAAGGCTCACACTCACAATTCATTTTAAACCATCACAAAACGATGCCTATTAGAGGAGAGAGAGCGCGTGTTAATGAGCTGAAGTGTGAGAACGGGGGAAATTAATAAAAGCAACAGCATGACTACAGCATGCGAGGCAAATGAAATAATTACTCTGCTCACCATTGTTATAACAACGCAATAAATTTAATGTAATTCCAAAAGGCCAACCAGTTCTTTCTTTCTTTCTTGCTGCTTCTTTCTCTCTCTCTCTTTTTTTTTAAATTCCTTTTTACAGTCTCAGAATTATGCTTTAATTAGCATAACATTTAAATTAGTGAATGGAATCTTAATTAGCTGAGGAAATAGACTTTTGTTGGAGTGGTTGCTAAAACAAATAAATCCTCTTCCTCTTTCAAGAGCCATTTGCTTATGGCACATTTAATAGTCTAGTGTACCATAAACCATTTGAGACAAGGATAAGTAATTAAATTAGAAAACATGCCGACAGAAGTACCCTGGCCTGGCCGTCTCGGAGCTATAAGGAGATAATGCAAGTGCTCTCCTTCCTCAAGGGAAACTGTCCACTCTGGTCTGTTCAGTTACCATTATGTGCATTGCTGTAATATGCAGAGGCCTCCACTTAGAGATTTGGGCCCCATTGTGCTAGGTGCTGTACAGATATATAACACAAAGACAGTCTCTGACTCAGAGAGATTACAGTTTAACAAGAAATTACAGTTTCATACAATGGGAAGAAGAAATAGGGTTGAAGACCCAATAAACGGAAAAAAGATTTATCAAAAAGAAGATCAAGATATAACTTGATTAGGGTGTGTAAGTATATTCACGGTGAGAAAATACCAGGTAAGAAAGGGCTCTTTAAATCTAGTGGAGTATGGCATATCAAGAACCAGTGGTTGAAATTTAAAGACAGACATTAAACTTAGACACAAGGCACCAAATATTAATAGCAAGAGTGAATAACCATCGGAACAAACTACCAAAGGAAGTGGTGTATTCTCCAGCTCAAATCAGGACTGGATGCCTTTCTTGGAGATAGACTTCAGTCACACACAAGGTTACTGGACTCAACAGAGGAATAACTGGATGACACTGAATGCCCTGTGATATACAGGAGGTCAGTCTAGATGATCTAAATGGTACCTTCTGGCCTTAAAACCTATTAAACTATGGGAAAATGTTATTTGGTTCTCCACTCATTTTCTAGCTTTTCCAGTCAATTATTTCAGCTTTCTGTGTTTCAAGGAAGCATTTCCTAGTGGTAAGAAGTAAGGTCCAGAAGTCCATCCAATGGTGAACTTTTTGCTTCTTTCAGTGCTTATGGAGTTTGCAAGAGATTGGCGCTATTCTATGTCCGGTTTCAAATGTCTCTATATAACAAGAGCTTCTCAGCACTCCACCCAGAAGCTTAGCCCTTAAAGGCACAGCCCCCAAAACCACATCTTCCCTTCTAAGCACAGCCCCTTTGCTCCAGTCCGGTTCTGCCACTAACTTGGCAGGTGACCTTGGGCAACTCACTTTATCTTGCTGTACCCGTACCTTGGTGTGCCCAGCACCAAAACAAATAATTTCTACCCAGAAGGAACAATAAGGGGCTTAATTGGTTAACATTTGGAAAGTGCTTAGAGATGTATGGACCCAGCATGCTATAGAGAGGCAATGCATTGTATTGTTAATTCAGGGTGGTTTGTGAAGTATTCTGAGAACCTCAAAAGTAGTTATGAAATATTTATACTCCAGTATTGCTTGAAGGTCCCATCCCAAGATCAGGGCCCCAGAGCACTATGCACTGTATAGACAGGTGAGTTGGTCCCTGTCACAAAGAATTTACGATTTACATAGAGGAAGTGAGGAGGGGAAACAGAGACATAGAGAAGCAATTTATGCCAGGTGACACAGCAGGTCAGCCACAGAGCCAGGAAGAGAAACCAGGTCTCTTGATTTCCCATCCAAAGACTTATTTACTAGCCAAAGTTACCATCCACGGCCAACTCCCATAGTCTTTGCTTAGGCAACATTCTCATTGACTTCAACGAGAGTTTAGCAAAGACCTTGTAAATTAGTCATTGGTAATTCCTTTGGTTAGTGCCCATAATATGTTTGTTTGCCCATCGGCATGGCTTCCCTTTCTTTGTTATACTCATCGGAAAGTGTTTTTTTTTTTTTACATGGGACCTATTCTCATATATACTAGGACCCCTTTCCCAGCAATTACAGACTTACAGGGTTATTCTTGAGGAAGCCCTTTGACATCATGTTACCAACTCACAGATCTCACAGCACTTCACTAAAGAAGATTATCTCCATTTCAGAGACAGAGAGACCAAAGCACAGAGATGGTAAGTGAATTGGGCGCAAAGTCACATAGTCAATCAGCAGCAGCGCTTCCCTTCTCCCAATTCACTGGGACACCCAACCTAGAGGGAAGCTTTTCTTGGATCTTTCCCTACTCATCCCGCACCAGCACAGCAAAACATGGAGACATACAGCACATTATGGAAGATGAGCAAAAAACCTAGCAGATCTGGAGTTGAAAACCTGCGTCTCTTTTGATCCTGCTATTGCACCCGGCCGCATACAACCATAAACCCTCCAAAGAGAAGACAAAGTATTTGCAGTTGCAGGCCTCTCTATTCCGCTCCAGCCAGGGAGCTGTAGAGAGCAATAAAACTTTAATGGCTCCCAGTGGGTCAATTCAGAAAAAATGAAAACGCCATCAATCCAGCACAGTGTTTATGCAGAGCTTAAAAACAAACTGCTCCAATCACACTTAGTGAAGCCATCCAGTTCTCACTCAGATGGGAGTGAAAAGGAAACATTTAACCTTAGCTTTGGCAGTGGCTACACTAAGATTTCAGGGATGGCAGGACTATAAAGGCAGGGACTGAACTGCTTGGAATGATTTTTACCTAGATGGTTTTATACACAAACACACTCTAATATGCATCATCACGGCTCACCAAACAGATCAGTTGTGTGAAACTGATGCGTATGACTACACTGGTGTAGGAGGTGTAATTTCCAGACTAGGGTAGACGTACACACAGTAGTTTTGGTCAAGTTATCATGCTTTGATCAAGCAGTGGTGTGGGGGGCGAGATAGGACTGCTGCCCTGTGTACGAACCTCTCTGTTTTTTGAACCCAGTTATACTTTTGGCCTTCACAATATCCCATGACAATGAGTTCCAAAGTCAGGCAGCTAACCCATCCCACTGCCTGCACCACCACAGCTACACTTCTGTTTCTAGTGTGCTGGCTCAACTCAACCAAAGCTAGTGCAGGTATGTCTATCTGAGCTGCAGTTTAGAGACAACCATAGACTACAACTGGAAACCACGCAAAGATACTTCATTGCAATTCTCAAACTTGGGCCCAGTTTCACCCCAGTCTGGATCCAGTTTCAATTGTAGGTGGCCCAACATTCAAGCAAGCCAGGCCCCAGACTGATGCAACCTAGACAAGGATTTTCATAAAACAATTCCATGAACAATTTCTGAAGGTCTTGGGTTTCTTTCCACCCCAGAATGGAAACAAACATCAAAGCCTCAATTTTTTCAGTAAATGGACATCTTGTTCTCCGGCCAGCCCTGCTTAGCAGTTTTAACTGCAGGCACCCACTTCTTTTGGAAATCTTGGCCTGGGGCCCAATTTTGCATAGAACTGGACTGAGTTTCACATGGAGTTACGGTTTGGGGTGAAAATGATGAAAAACTTGGTGCTTTGACATGATTCTGACCTGAAACCAGGCACAATTTTGCTATTTAGGCTAAGTTTTACTTTATTAGCATCCAGAGACTCTGATTATATTTAAATTCCAGATGCTAAACCAGAAGCAATACAGAAGCTGGTACTCCATAAATCTCAGTAGTTTCAGCCTTTACAATGGTATCTGTCTATAGCACTTTTAAGGTCCTTATGACTATAATATATGAACCACCTTTAATGTATTTATCCTCAAAACACCTCTGTAGATAAAGTTATATAGTAGTAGTATGCTTAATTTACAGCTGAGGACCTGAGGCACAAAGAGAGGTTTTCTTGGTCACACAGGAAATCTGTAGCAAAGCAGGGAACTGAAACTGGATCTTCCAAATATCCAGGCCAACACTCAATCACTGCACCCTTCTTCCTTTGGATGCCGTCATCAACATGAGGGATTTTCAGCAGGACTCCTCCTCTCTGAGGTATGATGCTCTGCTATGGTTTCCAGTCATTCCTATGCCCCTTCCTATCACTTCATGGCCCTCTCTGCTCCGCTTCCACATGCAGCTGCAGATAGCGTACTGCTAGTCAGCCAAGGAGCAAGGAAACCCTGCAGACAATAACCAGCCCTCACTGCAGAAACCCCTGCAGAGCTGTGTCTGACCCTGCAAGGTGAAAATGCAATGCAAACCCATCAATGGTGTGTCTTCTTGCTTGTCTGTGTTAATAAAGCAGAGGGGGGAGATGGTTACAGCTGACAATTAGCCTCTGCTCTTTTGTAAAAATAGTTGATCAGCAGAGGGAATAGCGGATGCTAAAAAAAAAAAAAAAAAAAAAAGCCTCTCATCCATTCTAGGTCCCAGTCCTGCTCCAGGCCAGTGCCTTTTCTGCATGGTAATATCACATCTAGCCTCCCAGGGCTCTATTCTCCCTTAGCTTTGATAGAGTTACTCATATCCTGTAGGGTGAAGAAAGGAGCCCTGGAACTACCCTCTCAAATCCTTTCAGTCAAACAGGTTCTGAGTGTGTTTGCACTCTTAGCAGATGAACAAATCCATATCTGTCTCATCACCACACTTTGAGAGCCAAGAAAACATTTCATAGGCAGCCAGATGGGACAAGCCAGCATGCACAAAAACAAAAGCTAAGATTTTCAAAGCATTCTAAGGGTATTTAGATGCATCTTCCACTGATTTCAATGGAAGGTGTGTGTCTAAATCCTCTAGACTGATTGAAAATCTCAGCCCTAGGTTCCATGACCTGTTTCCAATGCCCAGGATACAGAGGACACAATTACTCACTGAGAATAATTTACCCTGTGAATGTTGCTCCTTTTCCTGTTTTCAGATTGGTCAGGACCCCACTTTTATGTCTACCAGCACAGGCTTCATTCATAAGTCCCCACAAAGCACTGGTTTTCTGTGTGCAAAATCTTCCTAAATTTGTCTGCTATTTCCAGAGAGTGATTGGGCACCTAACCCCCTTGGCATTTGCTTCTGCTCCCTGATTGGATGATCGTTAGCAGTAATACACAGAGGATGCTCTTATGGTTGTGTTCAAATATCCTCCCACATTTCGGGTATTCACATGAAGGGCAGACATTCCTCAAACATCCCTGCAAACTCCAGCTTATCCAGGTTCACGCTGGAAAATGCAAAGGCGCGAATATGTTCTCCAGCTGAGCATCAGCTGGAAATCCCGACTCCCATTCACAATTCCTTAATGTGCAGACATATTCGAGCCAACCAGCGCCATGATAAAATCATAGAAGCATAGAATTGGAAAGGAACTCAATAGGTCATCTAGTCAAGTCCCCTGCACTCAAGGCAGGGCTAAGGAATAACTAGACAATTTTTGACAGCTCATATTATAATATAAAGCTAAAGACTCATCCTTGGCCCAAGTTATTAAAGGGGCCAAATTCATTCCTGGTTTAGTAGTCACACTAAGTTCACAAGACATTAAACTATCATGACATGTGATCCCACATCGTTCCGAGATGTCATGATGCACCAAGGAGTGATAAATTTGCCCTGGAAGGTGATTTTTTTTCCCAAGCTTGTGGCAGCTATCCATACCCAGATGAGTTTTCAGCTGGGCCACCATAGGCCTTGGAATCTATTGAGTCATTTGCCATTGGTAGAGTGGATCTTCTCTTGGACAGAGAAGCACGTTTCCAGCAAATTGCTGGTTGGGAAGTGGGTTTTTTTGTGCTTCCAAAAATTTCAAGGAAAGCAAAAGAGGTTTTGTCAACATTTGTCTTGACAAACTTTTGGGTTTACAAAACACAACAAAGCAAAACAAAACAAAACAAAACAAAACAAACAAACAAAAATCCCAACCCCCCAAATCTTTTGCTTTTTGGTCAACCAGAATGGAAAAAATTTCTGACAAAAACTGATATATATATATATATATTTTGTTTCTGCAAACCAAAACCTTTCCAGGTTTTGGCCAACACTGGTCAAGTTTCAATGATCAAAAACTGGAAAGAAAATAATTGCAGGTTTTTCAACAAAAGCAAGAAAAACCCCATTTCCAAAGGACATTTTCCATGCCATTTTTTTTCCAGGTGAGGGTGGTCAAATTTGGATGACAAAGTCGAGCAGATCAAGCTGGCTCACCCTTAACTTCCCTGGCTTTCACTGATAGCTGAGTACACAGCGTACCTTGCAGTAGGTGCTCAGAACTTGACAGGATTAGGCCCTATATAAGATTGCAGCACTGCAGATGGGGCAGCGAAGCTGGGGGTTGTAAGAGAGTTGGTTGGGGCAGCACTCCATAGTATCAACATTGGCAGAGTGACAATCAGCACTGACAGCAGACACCCCACGATAGTCAGCTGAAAAATTCTTCATGTGACACTGGACATAGCAGCGAGGGGGGAGAAGACATCAACCTCATCAGGCCCCTCTCAGCGAGCAATGGATGAAGCTATAGAGCAAGGGGAAATAGGAGTTGGAGTAGTAACCACAGCCATTAACTTTCCTATTGTGCAGTTTCCATTATTTTCCATTATGTCTGAGTCTCAGCTGACTTTTGTTCCGGACTAATAGCCTTGCGCAAAAGGGCTGGAGAGATGAGACTTCGCCAAGATACAAGACACGCAGAAAAAGAGAGGTGAAAATGTACAAGGGGAGAGGTGGTGTTAGCAGCTCATTGAAATCCCAGCTCACAAAGTGCCCGCGACAAGCAGAAAGCAATGCTTATTTCATGCACCTGTCTGATTCTTAGATTAGAAGGATGAGGAAGATGATGGTACAAGCATTCCCCACAAAAATTTTGCATCCGATGCCAAGCAGTGGAAGTCATTTCCTTCTTTAGACATAGCTTGAAACTTCACCAAACCCACCCACAAGCAATCCTCAGAGGTCTAATAAGACTGTTTAATTTTTTATTAAGATTGAGCCTACTGGTATCCAGACACAAACGTGTCCTGGCCATATCCTTTAGGCCGTCATTTATGAAATATTTACGGCATCGACACAGCTTCCAAGAAAAAAACAAACTCCATCACATTGAATTCTTTCTGTTAGTGGCCCTGCAGCGTCTGGATAGCTAACTTTGGGAAAATCACCTCTGTGAGAGGCAAATGAGGATGGATGGATGAGAAGGTGGGTAGGGGGAAGCACTCTGCAGAGAGAGAGAGAAATTTGCCAAGTTCAGTAGAGTCATACCTGCTTAGCCCAGTGACAAATTTGCTCCACTGGGACAATAAACCGTGCTGAGCTGTCCCTGCTCTGATGCACAATACAGACCACATGCAGTATTGGGCCCGGCAAGGTAAGTGTATGCAGACAAGATCACCCAATGCCAAGTCTTCTCAAAATGAACCTTTTTCCCCCAAAAGGATTTAAAACCCCACCCCTTTTCCCCTTCCATCAGTCATCCATGCATTGACGGACAAAGCCTGCATTCAGATCCTTTGCTTCCTGACACTGCAAGACTCCCTCACTATAAAACCCCCTCTGAAAAGCTTTAAAGACCGATGCAACTATTCATCAATATTCTCTGAAAACAAGGAGGGTTTAGAGGGTAGGAAACTAGACCAGGACTCAGGAGATCTGAGTTGAAGTCTCAATTCTTGCCCAGATTCCCAGTGTGACCATGGGCAGTGGTTCCCCCTCTATCAAATGTAGACAATAATACTCTCTTTCTCTGCCTTGTGTAGTATCATAGAATATCAGGGTTGGAAGGGACCCTAGGTCATCTAGTCCAATCCCCTGCTCAAAGCAGGACCAACACCAACTAAATCTATTTAGAATGTAAGCTTGTCCAGGCAGGGGCTACATTACGATGTCTATGTACTACACCTAGTGTAGTGGGCAGTGTTAGGTGCTAATGTAATACAATGCTTGTTTCCACAGAGTCTTCAAAATCATTACAGTGATCTAGAGGAGGAGCCCAAAGCACTGACACAACACTAGCCCAAGCTGTATTGTTATGTAAAAAAAAAAGTGGAGGGAGAGAGGTCTAGTGGTTACAGCGGGGGAGTCATGGGGCTGGGAATCCAGACTCCTGGGTTCTATTACCTGCTCTGCTATTGACTAGCTGTGTGTGTTTTCAGGCAAATGATTTCGCTTCTCCTTGCCTCAGTTTCTCCAGCTGTAGAATGAGGCTAATGCTCCTTCCCTCCTTCACAGGCGACTTGTGTGAATTACTGTGCTGTGAGAGCAGATGATGGAAGATGCTACAAGGACGGCAAACTATTTATTTGGGGACAAATTCTGAAGTCCTATCTTAATCCTTGGCTGCAATAGGAGGACTGCCTCAGGAGCCGGCCCTGTGTTATTACAGCACTTCTGATGGGTTTGGGGGAGGAAGGAACGTTCGTTCCAATACCCCAGACACACAGCTGCCATCTCAGTGACTGCTGGAACGTCACAGAGGAAATCAGTTCCCCACCAGAGTGTTTGTGCAGCCAGGAGCAACTCATGACTGAAGCAGAAAATCCCTCGTGACTGCTCCAGACTCACTGTGCAAGATTAGTTGGTGGCTGAAGAGCGATGCCTGAATTTCAAAAATGCCTGCTCCCATCCCCTGGCATCCCATGCTTCCTGTCTCCCCAGTGAGGAGAAATACCCAGAGAACTCTGCATCCGACTTGGCCCGCTTCTCTCTGTGTGCCTGGAGCAAATCAAATGCCAGCAAAACTGTCTGGCTCTGTCCTACCATCCTGCAGGTAAGTGAGATGAGCTCGCTCTGTCTTTCTTGATCATGTCTCCCTCCCACCACACCTTCTTGCTTCCCTTTCTCTCAACCTCCTGCTTCTGTCCTTATTCTCTTCCCGATCACCTCCCATGGGCTTTCAATTCCTCCCTCCACACCCTATCTGCCTGCTTTCCTTCTCCTCCCCACTTCCATATTCTCTCCCACTTATAGACTCATAGACTCCAGGGTCAGAAGGGACCAATGTGATCATCTAGTCTGACCCCCTGCACAAAGCAGGCCACAGAACCCTACCCATCCACTTCTATAACAAACCCCTTACCTATGTACGAGTTATTGAAGTCTTCAGATTGCGGTTTGAAGACCTCAAGCTGCAGAGAATCCACCAGCAAGTGACCCATGCCCCACGCTGCAGAGGAAGGTGAAAAAACCTCCAGGGCCTCTGCCAATCTGCCCCGGAGGAAAATTCCTTCCTGACCCCAAATATGGCAATCAGCTAAACCCTGAGCATGTGGGCAAGACTCACCAGCCAGCACTCAGAAAAGAATTCTCTGCAGTAACTCAGATCCCATCCCATCACCGACCACTGGGCATACTTATCTGGCGATAATCAAAGATCAATTGCCAAAATTAAACTATCCCATCATAACATCCCTTCCATAAACTTATCAAGCTTAATCTTAAAGTCAGATATGTCTTTTGCCCCCACTACTCCCCTTGGAAGGCTGTTCCAGAACTTCACTCCTCTAATGGTTAGAAACCTTCGTCTAATTTCAAGTCTAAACTTCCTAGTGTCCAGTTTATACCCATTTGTTCTTGTATCTACATTGGTACTAAGCTTAAATAATTCCTCTCCCTCCCTAATATTAATCCCTCTGATATATTTATAAAGAGCAAGCATATCCCCCCTCAGCCTTCTTTTGGCTAGACTAAACAAGCCAAGCTCTTTGAGTCTACTTTCATATGACAGGTTTTCCATTCCTCGGATCATCCTAGTAGCCCGTCTCTGAACCTGTTCCAGTTTGAATTCATCCTTCTTAAACATGGGAGACAAGAACTGCACACAATATTCCAGGTGGGGTCTCACCAGCGCCTTATATAATGGTACTAACACCTCCTTATCCTTGCTGGAAATACCTCGCCTGATGCATCCTAAAACCGCATTAGCTTTTTTAACGGCCATATCACATTGGCGGCTCATAGTCATCCTGTGATCAACCAATACCCCAAGGTCCTTCTCCTCCTTTGTTGCTTCCAACTGATGTGTCCCCAATGTATATCTAAAATTCTTATTAGTAATCCCTAAGTGCATGACCTTGCACTTTTCACTATTAAATTTCATCCTATTACTATTACTCCAGTTTACAAGGTCATCCAGATCTTCCTGCATGATATCTCGGTCCTTCTCTGTGTTAGCAATACCCCCCAGCTTCGTGTCATCTGCGAACTTTATTAGCACATTCCTGCTTTTTGTGCCAAGGTCAGTAATAAAAAGGTTAAATAAGATTGGTCCCAAAACCGTTGCTTGAGGAACTCCATTAGTAACCTCCTTCCAGCCTGACAGTTCACCCTTCAATACGACCCGTTGTAGTCTCCTCTTTAACCAGTTCCTTATCCACCTTTCAATTTTCATATTGATCCCCATCTTTTCCAATTTGACTAATAATTCTGCATGTGGAACCGTGTCGAATGCCTTACTGAAATCAAGGTAAATTAGATCTACTGCATTTCCTTTGTCTAAATAATCTGTCACCTTCTCAAAGGAGATCAGGTTGGTTTGGCACAATCTACCTTTAGTAAAACCATGTTGTAATTTGTCCCAATTACCATTGACCTCAATGTCCTTAACTACTTTCTCCTTCAAAATTTTTTCCAAGACCTTACATACTACAGATGTCAAACTAACAGGCCTATAGTTACTTGGATCACTCTTTCTCCCTTTCTTAAAGATAGGAACTATGTTAGCAATTCTCCAGTCGTACGGTACAATCCCTGAGTTTACTGATTCATTAAAAATTCTCGCTAACGGGCTTGCAATTTCATGCGCCAGTTCCTTTAATATTCTCGGATGAAGATTGTCTAGGCCCTCCGATTTTGTCCCATTAAGCTGTTCAAGTTTGGCTTCTACCTCAGATGTGGTAATATCCACCTCTATATCCTCATTCCCGTTTGTCATCCTTCCATTACCCCTAAGCTCCTCATTAGCCTTATTAAAGACTGAGGCAAAGTACTTATTTAGATATTGGGCCATGCCTAGGTTATCCTTAACCTCCAGTGTTTAGCGGTCCCACTTCTTCTTTCTTCGTTTTCTTCTTATTTATATGGCTATAGAACCTTTTACTATTGGTTTTAATTCCCTTTGCAAGGTCCAACTCTACTTGGCTTTTAGCCTTTCTCACTTTATCCCTACATGTTCTGACCTCACTAAGGTAGCTTTCCTTGCTAATCCTACCCTTCTTCCACTCCTTGTAGGCTTTCTGCTTTTTCTTAATCTCCTCTCTGAGATGCTTGCTCATCCAGCTTGGTCTAGAACTCCTGCCTATGGTTTTTTCCCCCTTTCTTGGGATGCAGGCTTCTGATAGTTTCTGCAGCTGCGACTTAAAGTAATTCCAGGCCTCCTCCACATTTAGATCCACAAGTTCTTCAGTCCAATCCACTTCCCTAACTAATTTCCTTAATTCTTTAAAGTTAGCCCTTTTGAAATAAAAAACCCTAGTCCCAGATCTATTTTTGTTTATCCTTCCATCTAGTTTGAACTGAATTAGCTCATGATCACTCGAACCAAGGTTGTCCCCTGCAACCATTTCTTCTATGAGGTCCTCACTACTCACCAAAACCAAATCTAAAATGGCATCCCCTCTTGTCGGTTCTTCAACTACTTGGTGAAGAAATCCATCTGCTATCACATCCAGAAAAATCTGAGCCCTATTATTCTTGCTAGCACTTGTCGTCCAGTCTATATCTGGGAAGTCTCCCATGATCACACATTTCCCATTAGTGTTTACTTCATTAAGAACATTAAAGAGGTCTCTATCCATATCCAAATCAGATCCCGGCGGTCTGTAGCACACCCCAAGCACTATCTCAGGGGAGGCTCTAGTAGCTTTCTTTCCCAGTGTGATTTTTGCCCAGACAGACTCTGTCTTGTCCATTCCATCACTTCTTATTTCTTTACAGTTAACCTCCTCATTGATGTACAATGCTACTCCACCACCTTTGCCTTTATTTCTGTCTTTCCTAAACAGCACATAGCCTTCAATACCTGTACTCCAGTCATGACTACTATTCCACCATGTTTCTGTTATCCCTATAATATCCAGTTTCACTTCCTGCACCAGTAGCTCTAGTTCCTCCATTTTGTTCCCTAGGCTCCTCACATTAGTGTACAGACATCTTAATTTTTGACGTTTGGCTTCACTGACATTCTTTACCCTGTTAGGCACAGACATTCTACCACCAGCACCACCTGTTAGTCTGCTATCTACACTACCCTTCCTCCTTATGCCAATTTTTCTGTCCACAGCTGTATCCCCTCTTACTTTGTTTACTTCCCTCTCAAGGTTAAATTCCGGCGTGGATATCTCCCAACCATCTCCCCCAAATTTCTAGTTTAAAGCTCTCTTAATCAGTTTGGCGAGCCTCCATCCTAGAAGTCTATTTCCCTCCTTACTCAGGTGAAGTCCATCCCAAGAGAACAGTCTTCTGTCCGTAAATACTTCCCAATGGCCGTACATCCCAAAGCCCTCCTTATAGCACCACTGCATGAGCCATCTGTTGATCGCCATAATCTTGTTACACCTTTGTTGCCCTTCTCTAGGAACAGGCAGAATCCCACTGAAGATCACCTGAGCCTCGATTTCCTTAAGCGTCTTCCCCAGTCTGGCATAGTCTCCCTTGATACATTCCAGAGAGTATCTAGCCGTATCATTCGTTTCCACATGAAGGACAATCAACGGATTCTTCCCTGCTCCTGCTTATGTTTCTCTCTCCTCCTTTTTGCATTCTCCTACATCTTCCCTCTTCTGTTCTCCTCCTCCTAATGCCCCTTCTTCAGGCCTTTTGAATCTCTCCCCCCTCTCCTCTTTATTCACAATTACTACCCCATCCCACTCCCTGCAGAAGATGCCCTTTGACTCATGAATGTTCCAAAGCTTGGTTATTTACAGGCATCGCTCACTCTGCAGTGTGCCGTTAGCAGTGCTGGTGAGCTGGAGAGAGATGACAGCTAAAATCCAATTGCTTTGGCCTAGCAAACTAAGCTGGATGTTTACGACAACAAGCCTGCATATTGGGCACAGGGGAAAGGAGAGGGTATGCTGTGAGCTGATAAAAGTGAAATCATAGTAATCTATGACACAATGGTGATATTCATCCCCTGGAGGGTGGTGAGCTGCAGGGCGCAGGATAAGCAAGGGGATTGGTAATATGTCAGACAGCCCTGCCTGGCTCAAATCTAGCCCAAGTGTCCAAAAACCAGAAGTAAACATCTGCAAGCTTCTCAGTGGCCTACATGAAATGAGCTGGTGGGTCCCAGGCCAGTTCCCAGCTGACACAGGTCTTTGCCATTGCATGCAGTCTAGTGAAGGATTCCTAGGCCACAAAAAGTGAGTTGGACACTCAGTCTCACGGCCATGCTCTCAGTCAATATTTGCATGACGGTGGCATCTAGATGCTCCAGCCAATAGCAGAGCACCATTGTGCTAGGCGCTGTACATGCACATAGTAAGAGTCCCTGCCCCCAAAAGCTTAGCATCTCAAGAGATTAAGGGCACACTATTACCCTTAGATGGGGAACTAAGCCAAAGAGAGACTATGTGACTTGCCCAAGGTCACCTGTGGCTGATTTGGGAACCAAATGCGGCATAGCTGAGGTCCAGATTGGTGCCTTCACCACCAGGCCAAAGGACTCCCAAAGGAGCAGAAACAGGCCTTTTCGCAAGCAGGGATGGGCCTCGTGCAAGCTGCAGCTGGCGGCATTCCAGGGGAGCTTTATTGTCGACTCCAGTGAGAGGTGGAGCAGGCCTCAGCGAGGAGAGCAGGGGGTGGGAGGCATGAACCGCCCCAGCAAAGAGAGGAACGTGCTGCCACGGCAGCATAACTTTCAATCCTTGCACAGAGACGGCGGTTGGCTATGAGCAAAGTCAAAGGAATCCCCACGGCCTTTTAAAGAGCAACATCCTCTCACTTTATTATCCTACAGAGCTGTGTGAGGAGCAGATCCGCACAGCGCGGGGCTTATTAAGGCTTTGGCTCCTTCAGAAAGCACCAGTCTGTGCTTTTAGAACCAGGCCGGAGGAGCCACCACCAGAATCACTGGTGCATCTTATTGGGGCTCAGCAGGCATGCTCTCGTCCCCTCACGGCGGGCCAGAGCAGCCAGATACTCGGACGGTTGGGCAATATTTTCCCAAAGGGAACTTTAAAGGGACAGATCATCAGCTGGTGTAAGTTGATGTAACGCTGTTGGTTTCAATGGAGCTCGGCTGATTTATGCCCGCTGAGGATCTGGCCCTGAATATATATATTGTCATCATTCCCATGGGTGCAAAGGGCTTGGTTTGGTTTCTCCAGTGGGATTCTCAGGATGGATTCCCTGGTTTGAATCAACCGGCCTGGAATCACCAGCACAGGGGCAGAAAAGAGCTCCGGGGGCAGGATGAATTGGCAGCCGCCATAACCTTCCTTCTGCTGGGAAACTGCAGGGGTTGCCATAGAGTCTGAAAAAAATCTGACAGGTGTTGGCTGCTCTAGTACATCCAAAAAAGGTGAGTGTGCACAAGATGGAGCGCACCTGCAGAATACAAGCAAACAGCCCGGGGAGCCATGGGGCATATGTGAAGAGCACACGGGGGAGCGAAGGGAGAAGCAGGAAGGGGCTGAAGCACATGAGTAAGGATGCACGAGAGCAGATGTTGAGCTGTTGAAACTCTGCAGCTCAAGGGCCTAAGTGCACACGAGCCTCAGATCAACACTGGGGCCATTTGGAAGAGAGACACCTCAGGGGATCCCCAGAAGCAGCGTTTCAGCACCAATGGCTCCAGCAAAGCTGCTAGGGGGAAAGGAAGAGGCGAATCTCACCAGAAAAGGCAGGCAGGGGTTGGGATTAGGGGGTGGGGAGCCTGGATTAAATAAGGACCTTCTCAAATCAGGGTCCAAAAAACTGAACCAAAAAACTTTTATGAGGTTTTTAAAGGTTCCAATAACTTCTCACTCAGCTGTGATTTTGCATTTCTGGTGCTGTAGGGACCAGCAGTGGAAGTGCTCTGGTGAAGTTATCCTCTGTGAGAAAGCCTTTCCACCGTAAAAATGACACTCACAACAAAGACAACCCATTTGAACTTCCCAAACCCCAGTACTAGCATCCTCTTCTGTCTCCAACCCTAGTAAGCCTCCTTCCCAAGAAAATAAAATCAGTAACATTTTGAACAAAAGCCCTGTCCCAAGCAGAGTGGTGCCCCCAAAAAGGGACATGTATCAGATACTCCATGAAATTCACGAGGGACTTCAGCAACGCTATTGATTTTACAGGGAAGATGATCAGACACTAGGATGACAGATGGTACAATAATCCCCACCAAGGCAGACAGAGAAGGTAGACAGGAGTGATTTCCATAGGGTATTATTGGCATGACCAGAAGCAGAGAACACCAAGGAAGCCACAAGAAATCCAGAGCAAGATTTCCAAAAGTGGCTAGTGATTTTTGGGCCCCCCACTGAAGGAATCTTCAAGGGGCTGATTTTCAGAAAATGCTGAGCACCTGTCATCAGACAGTCAGGCCCCATTAAGGTGTCACTCTGGGCACCCAGAATCACGTGCTACTTTTGCAAATCTGGCCCTTGGTCTTCAAGAGACTCTCAGCCCTGTTTTGAAAACTCAGGTGGTTCAGAAGGTTCACATGAGATTCTGAAACAGCAGCTGAGTTTTGTTATTTCTCTGGGGCAGAGATCACTCCCTTTGTCGGGTGTGAGTACAGTGCCTAGTACAACAGGGCCACAATCCCTGGCAGGGCCATCTGGGTGCAACTGCAGTACAAATAAGGAACAACAGCAACGCTGAGGGTCATCCACCACTGCATTACGTGAGAGGCTGGGAATGAAATACAAGCACAAGAAAAATCATTCCCTGGGTGGAGTTGACAGCAGGAAGATACAAGCAAACCACAGTTTGCTCTGTAACAGTAAAGTCCACACCAGGATTGACTCAGTGGCATGGAACTGCTCAAGTGGTGATAAGGAAAGTGCAAGGAAAATATAGTTCTGTTGGATTGTGGGAGACCAGCCCGCCCTGGACTCTCCATGGAAGAAACACAGTCAGCAATGTGCTGAGAGCTGTTCCAATGAGAGGTAATAATTGAATTTGTTTTCACTTAATTTGGAAGGCCTTTAATTAAAAGCCAGGCCTGTGTGTGCAGAGAGATAAAGCCAAGCACATGGAGACAAGGGGTAATTTGGGTGCAGAATGCAATAATTAATTGTAAATGCAGAGGTCAGGAGACTGGCTCTATCTCCCAGCAATCAGCACACCACGATGGCCATCTGAATGGAATGGGCTCCTGAACACTGGAAACGCTTAAGTGATTTTTGAAGCCTTAATGACAATTAGAAAGCAGCGTGGAGGTTAATTTGCAGAGTTCATTAATCAGGGTAATAACCACACCAGCGATCGGCAAGGAAAAGGGAACCTGAAACAGGGAGGGCAGGCTCCAGAGCTGGACGCGAAACGCAGATGATGCTAGGCAATCCATGACCCCACATCGCTTCTACTGAATTCCTAGCCACCTATCATGTGGCCGCTAACCCTATGCTGGTATTAGCCATCAATCCCAGGGCTAAATATATCCCAAATCTAGATGATGCTAACTGGATAGTCCTAACCTTCCATTTGATAATCCTGATTCCACTACTGCTAATTTGACAGTCCTACTCCTGCTCATAAGCAGAATAAATTTTAACCTAACTCCTACTAACCCCAAAATCCTGGCCCCATTGCTGGTAATCCATTAATCCTGACCCTACTTCTGCTAACCCAATAATTATCAACCTCTTTGCTGCTAACTTGATAATCCTCATCCCACTGCTGATAAACCAACAGTTTTAATCCTAATCCTATAGTAAGGGATTTCCCCCAAATATTAGTCTTGCACTGAAAAGCTAAAGATGAAGTTTTAAGATGTGATACCCCAGGGTACAGGACTATTGTTAACAGCGATTAGAAAAAGTGAAAGCAAATTGCTTGAATTCAGTGGTAATCCCTCGAGTTAATATGAAAGGGTTAACCATGACCATACCTCTGTGGAGGGGTCCTGCTTCCTGACCACGAAACGGAGCTAAGGCGTGAACCTGTTGCAGACCGAAATGACATTCCATGAGGTCATTTTAGTGGTCAGATTGATCTCAGCATGCATCAGGGTGGACAGGGATGCGGAGATGGGACAAAAGAAGGGCTCTCATCCTCACCAGCTCCTAAAAGACTGTGGGGGACAATGTTCCAGCGGTTACTCTCAGCTGACCTAGGGTGATTTATTTGCAGCGAATCCCAAGCCCAGTATGACTGGCCAATGTTTTGGTGGTTTCCTTACTGACTCCAAGTGGAGAGCAGCTTCCCTGTGAGAACTCTTGCCCTGGTGTGTTGTGACTACAGCTAGTCACAAGCTGGGCATCACAACATTTTTCTGACAAAAATCAACTTTTGGACAAAATGGAAATTTTGCGGGGTGGGAAGTTCTGGTCTGGGCAAAAACTGAACACTATTTGCTTTTCAGCAGCTAGAAATGGGAAGTTTTCACTTTTCAAGTTTTCATTTTTCTGACAAAACTCTCAAAATTTTAAATAAAAATCACTCCCAGCTCTAGTGGTCACTGCTTCTCATGCTGCTCACAATGTCGTGTGGTTCCTTGGTGCTTCCCTTTCTGTCTTAGCCTGTGTGTAAGACAGGTGGGTATGTCTACACTGCAGTCATGGGATGTGATTGCAGCTAGAGTAGACACACCTGAGCTACCTTTAATCTAGATGACTTGGGTATCAGATCAGTAAATCCACGGCAACATGGGCTCTCTACACAAATAATGAGCCAGGCCTTGTACAGCCCTCATTGAAGCACGTGTTGTGTGTGACTTCATTGCTCTAGTCACATCAAAGCTACACAAACAGCTATCCCACGCATGACTGCAGTATAGATATACCCCTAGACTGCAAACTCTTTGGGACAAAGACTGGTTGTTTTATTATTGTTATGTATTGTATGTTGTACGACACCTAACACAAGAGTCCCAATGCTTGACTGAGACCTCTGCGTGTTACTGGAATAATAACAGTAACCAAAACGTTGGCCAACCTCCTTTACAAATCATGGCCCAGGTTCCAGTTGAGTTGGACTGGCTGGTGGCTTGTGTGTCAGACTTACCATCTAAGCACTTGAACAGCACTCACAGCTTTGACAGCTAAGAAATTAAGACACTCCTTATACAACTAAGTGGTTCAAAGACACATTGAGATTTATTCTAATAATAACAATAGAGCCAAGCTTGGGCCCACTCCGAAATCAACGAGACGAGTGGTTCTCAGCGGCAAGGACACAAGCGGAAAGGACTGTAAGCAATCCCTCCAGCTGGAATCAGACCCTTCTCTATGGCGGGGGAGAATGGGAAATAGAGGAACATTTACCAGAGAGAGGTGAGAATTGAACACACCGTCCCTATCCAAATCCATGTTCCATGCACCCCCAAAATTCATGAGGGGCTCTCATAATAACTAGGCCTATGAATTTACCCTTATTGTGAGCTCCGCATTGAGAGAAGATTCACAGAATGTCAAAATAACATAAAATAAATGCAGATGGGGAAAGGCACAAGAGGGAGACAGAGAGAGAGAATTACCACAAACATGACGGCTTACTGATATAATTCAAGGACTGTTCTGATCATGCCTAGTAAACGATCACAGTGTGGGACTGGAAACCAGGGAGCCAATATTGATGCCACTGCCTTCTGGGACCCACTGTATCATGGGTGGGCTTTCCTCATCCCAATCCCGAGAGATGTCCAGAGCTGGCCAAAGAGAGGGGCTCAGGTGATAGTGCCATCTCCACCGGCTCTGGCTAATTCCCAGCCATGACCCGGGATATGTGAGATTCTGTTGTCTCCCAACCCTCCCCCAATGTGTCCTTTTCCTTCCCCACCTTATGTCTTCCCTTTCCTCCCACCTCTCCCTCTCACTTCTGTTTAATAAGTGCCTGGCTTAGACAGCCAAGACTGTTTATTTCTCAACACTGCTGTAAGCCTGTGGCCAAGAAGAGGCAGTTAAAAGCAATGCCCGAAACAGCCCGATGCTGAGATAAGTTTCCCAGGTTTCAGAGTGGCTAATAAGACTGTGTGCTGGGCCAGTGAGTGAGAGTCAACATCAGAGACAGAAGCTGCATTTTCTCTCTTTGCTGCTCTTCTCTTTCCCCCTTCGTGCAGTTGTCTTTCCTCTGCTAAGAAACATCAGGCTTTAACAGTAACAGCTCCAGCCCAGACCAACTAACCTCTTCCCCGCCCACCCCCCCCAAGGACAGTTATCATCTAAGACAGTCAGACAAGGGGGGGGAGGGTTTCCTTCTCAAAACTCTCTCCAGCTATAAACAAAGGGAACAAGGGATGACGTTAAAATGAAAACCTTAAATAATACTTTATGTTTCAACTGCTTTGCCTGTTTTCCCTTCTGCTCTGTCTCTTTTATAAATGGTTTAAAGGATTGTTAATGGTGTGTTTGCTGTGAAACTAAACAGGCTGAGGTCTTTGCAAACCCCGAACCTTGTTTTAAACTGACTTATTCTAGGCACTCACTGGGTCATGTTAGCACTTTGGTTCTATGAGACCACTTAGACCCTCAAAATTAATACAACCAGGACCAGGATTTACCTTCAGCTCATTATGAAGAGAGACCATTTGCAAGATTCAGATGTGGATTTTGGTCACTTCCAAAATTCATCGGGGTTTGGATCAGGCCCATCTCTAGATTTTACCCCTCCTCCCCCTGCCAGAAGAGGGGGAGGAATTAGGGGTGAGCTTCACCCCTCCTTAAGATGGTTTGAGACTGGAGTTACCCCTCTCTGCTGACATGCTCACTTTGGGGACGCTGTCCTTTAAGAAGCAGAGCAGCTCCTCTTGTGGCATGCATGCCGAGGGTCCATGGAACAGGTGGGAGGAGCTGGAATGGCAGAGGATCCATTTACACAGAAACACATTAGAAGAGTGGAGCGCTAACAGCTTTTTTCTGGCTGATAATTGCTCCCTGGAGAAGGGCTGCATTGCACAAAGTGCTGATTTTTCCTCTTTCCTCATAGTCTATTTCGAGAACTGGTTTAAGATTCTTTTTTTAAAGTCATGGAACGTACTCGCATGGAAGAACTGAGATTCCACGGCTCTCTGATGGGCTGGGAGACAAAGTGAGGAACACAAGCCTGGTTCCAGGCTAGGGAAATCAAGTGGTTAAAAAAACCCAAAATGAAAGAAAATAAAATAAACAGCCACCACCAAAATGCAGTTAGCCAGTTAATATTTTGGCTAGCCTACCACATTCTGCCAACATTTCTCTTGGGCTTACAAACACGAAATGAGTTTACCAGATCTTAGCCACACTCAGACCCCCAAATCGAGTAGCCATGTTCCTCAGCAAAGTGCATCTCCACTTACTGGGAAATAGGTACCTCCTACACCAGCTCAAACTGTCTCTCAGCATCTGCAGTGCTTTTAGCAAATCAACCCACGACACTTCTGATAGGCGCCTCAGCCCAATTCTGCACCTCGCTGCTCGGCCTTCCTGCTATATCTGATCAACATCTTGGGCTGACATCTGCCACTCTGAGACTTTCCTCTGCTGCCAGTGCTCCCAGCAGTCTAAACCTGCCACTGCCCATTGCTAACCCAGACTGACCCCTCTGCTCCCATAGAAGCACCAAACCAGTCTCATTGGTCCTTCAATCACCCACACCATTATTTGGCCTCCTTCCATCTCTTACCTCCCCCATCTCCTTCTACCTTGGAACCACACTAGCAAGCCCAAAATCCTAATGGGTATGTCTACACTGCAGTCAGGTGGTGAGACTGCAGCATGTGGGCCCAGGCTGCCATCCAGGTTTCCTTGGCACAGCTGCTATTTTTAATGAGCTAGCTTGAGCAATACATTCACCTGAAATCCAGGCGGGAAAGAGGAGAGATAAGGAAGCAGCCAGATTCCATGAGAAGATGGCCACAAAGTCCAAACATGGATTCACCTGCGAGTGTCTCAGGTGAAAAGCCTTAGCTGAGGGAGTTTGTGCTATCAGAGAGCTCCCTCAGCCTCCAAACCCAGAAGATGGACTGAAGCTGAGCTGGATTTCTGTATCCATATTGCCAGTATGTCACCCCTGCACGTCTACAGCACAATCTGAGGATCTCAGAGGGCTTTGCAAATAATTATAAGTTGCCTGGGTGCTGGTAGCTGAGCATGAGCACTGGAATGGGAAGGAATTGGAAATGGGACATTTCCACACTTCAGTTTCCCAAAACTGGTCCAGTTTCAGAACGGCCAGGAAGAAAACGGCAAGTCTTTTTGTCAAGTTGTACTCTTGGATTGTTTTGCATAGCCCCGGTCAGTGCTTTTATCTGGATGGAGAATTCAATACACAGAGAGAGGTTACTGGCCTCTGTGCTTCTGGAAATCAGCTTTTGGGTGACTTGGCCAACACCATCCCAGGATTATGTGCTAAAGACTGGATTCAAACTCAGATCTCCCGATTCCTCTGCATCAGCCACTCAAGTGTCTTACAGCACGGTATCAAGCCAAAGCTGCTTCTTACCCAGTCTCAGAGCAGTGGGTACACCTATTCTCCTGATATGTGCCGACATCAGAGATGGGAAGCCAGTGGCTCCTTCCTTTAGCAGTGTCTTACCATGTTGATTACACTTGGAAGAGTTGGTCACCTCCCCCAGCATGTGGTTAAGAGAGGGCATGTAGTGTCATTGATGCCCAGCCTAATGCATCACCTCCAGCCCAGCTAAGAGATTGGCTCTCTGCCCCAAGCGCCTTCCACTGGCATCCTTCAAGGAAGAAAAAACCTCTCTCTTTTCCCCGCACCTGCACTGAGTTGGCCAAGAGCAGTGTTAACTTTTCTGCCTTCCAGAACTGTGCTTAATTAAACATTTAAATTAAAACCTACAAGAGTGATTACTCCTGTTAGCCTGTGAAACGAAGGCTAATAAAGTATCTTTCATTCATCCAATGAGCGACCCAAGGACATGCCACTCGGAGGAGGCAAAGGATGGTGGTGACAGGGAGCTCATAAGGAAACTAGGCTGCTACCCATCACTGCAGCTGCTTCCCATTCTCCCCACATCCCTGAGGGAGGTGAGTGAACCAGCCCAATGGCTAATGCAGAGCTCATTGCAGGAGTAAGGCAATGCACACTGGTCGATGTGTGAGCATGCACAGATGCAAGTGTGTACTAACAGGCAGGCAGGAAGCATGCACAAAAGTCACAGTGGAATGGGCATGCAGAGGTGTGCAGGCACAGACAGCATACAGCCACAGAGAAGGGCGCGCACAGATAGATGGGCAGGGCACTCATACAAACAGGCATGGGCAGACACGTGCAAGGGCACATAGTGAGAAAGAGGGAGCAATTCCTTGACCGAATGATAACCCAGCTTTGACTTGCCTGTGCAGGACGGCTCAGGCAATGTTTTTTTCATGTTATTATAGTATGTTTCCATTACAGGCTTTGTTTCCACCTGCCCTGGCAAACCCAAACATTTTGGAGGGTTCACTTCACTGGTACATTTATTTATCTATGTTGTGGTAGCAAGTAGTGGTCCCATTGTGCGAGGCGCTGCACTGATCAATTGTCTCCTTGTTTCCTAGTGCTCTTCCATTGGTTTGTTTGTATCCATCTGTCATCACTTGTCTTATACCTCAATTGTAAACTCTTTGAGGCAGGGACTAGGCCCTGGAGGTTTTTCGCCTTTCTCAGCAGCATGGGGCACGGGTCACTTGCTGGAGGATTCTCTGCAGCTTGAGGTCTTCAAACCACAATTTGAGGACTTCAGTAGCTCAGACATAGGTTAGGGGTTTGTTATTGAAGTGGACGGGTGAGATTCTGTGGCCTGCATTGTGCAGGAGGTCAGACTAGATGATCATAATGGTCCCTTCTGACCTTAAAGTCTATGAGTTTCACGGGGGTTTGTTCCGTGATTGTACAGCTCCTGGCATGATGGAGTTCTGGTCCACAACTGGGGCTAGTAGATGCTACTGCATTACCAATAATAGATAATAATACATGTCGATAGATAAGACAGATATGAGAAACGATGTATTATGACCCCTATTTTGCAAATAGGGAACTAAGAGATGAAGTGATTTTCCCAAGGTCACAGAGCAATTCTGTGACAAAGACAGGAAACAAACCCACATCTCCTGACTCCCTGTCCAGTGCTTTAACCACAAGGCTAACCCCAACCCTCTTTTACAGTATCCCCCTCTTCCCCAGTCCCTTAGTGTGCTGTGTCGCTGGGAAGACAGCAGCTAGACAATGAAACCTTTTAACATTGACACTGACTGCCTGCGAAGCGTTAGAGCACATTATCAGAAGTTTTCTCCCTTGACACCGATCAAGAACAAACAAAGTATCCGTTGGTGGTGGAGTAAAAAATTCATCAAACCCAACATTTAAAACGCCCAGACGCACACAGCTGAGTTTGAGTAAGCCGAGAGACAACACTTAAAATCTTTGTGATCAGAGCACGGCGTCTCAAATCCTGACAGAGGAGATGTGTTTATAATTTATTCAAAAAATATTTTATAATTTATTTTAAAATTCACAAGATTTTTTTTCCTTCTGACAAACAAGCTTTTCTGAAGAGCAGTTAATAGAGTGGTATTGGTGCAGGTTGTCCCCTTTTATTGCAATGCTCGTGAACATGAGGAACCCAGAGTGAATCCAGTTGCCAGAGAAAATGTGGGCAAGCTCCCCTGCCCCAGGCCCTGACGCACAAGCTCCAGCTCCGCGCCCACATCTGTGAATGCATCTCAGTCCTTACCATGCCTACCTATTCCACACCCAACTCTACCAATGCACCTCACTCAAGAGCAGCACAATCACCCGATATTCCAGCCCAAGGCCTCCACAGAACATCCCATTTGTAACATGTGTATCACAGAACAAGGAGCAATGGTCTCAAGTTGCAGTGGGGGAGGTCTAGGTTGGATATTAGGAAAAACGTTTTCACTAGAAGGATGGTGAACCACTGGAATGGGTTACCTAGGGAGGTGGTGGAATCTCCTTCCTTAGAGGTTTTAAGGCCCAGCTTGACAAAGCCCTGGCTGGGATAATTTAGTTGGGGATGGGTCCTGCTTTGAGCAGGGGGTTGGACTAGATGACTTTCTGAGGTCCCTTCCAACCCTGATATTGTATGACTCTATAATAAATTCCTGGACAGGCTCATGTCTTTAGCTGGACTGTGGAACAGAGATTCATCGTTTTCAAGGCAACAAGGGATCACTGTGATCATCTAGTCTGACATCCCATGGAACAGGCAAGAACAGTGCCAGCTCCAGCTTTTTTGCTGCCCCAAGCCGCAAAGAGAAGGGGAAAAAAAGCCGCAATCGGTGGAACTTTGGTGGCTGCTCTCTCGAGCATTCCGTCCAAGAGGGACTGAGGGACCCGCCGCCAAATTGCTGCCGAAGACCTGGACGTGCCGCCCCCTTTCATGGGCCGTCCCAAGCACCAGCTTGCTGCGCTGGTGCCTGGAGCTGGCCCTGGGCAAGAAAACTCCCCAGAATAATACCTTTTGAACCAGAGCAAAATTTAAACAAAACACACTATCCAATCCTGATCTAAAAATTGCCAGTGATGGAGAACCCACCATAACCCTTGGTAAGCTGTTGCAATGGTCCATTACCCTCACTGCTAAAAATATATGCTTTATTTCCAGGCTGAGTTTGCCTAGCTTCAACTTCCAGCAAGCTAGAACATGAATTGCAATCACAGCGGAGCTGGGTCTTTGAATTTGGTCATATGTTTAATGTTCATTGGTCCATAGGTTCGAACTTCATCTGCATTGCACCCTGCGGTTCCTCTACTGGGCTCCTGCAACACAAAGACTTCATTTTGGCTGAATCCTGTGTGTTGAGGCGCTAATCTAATAGAACTAGATGCCCACAAAGGCAGATGTCCCAATTTTATAAGAACAGTCCCGATTTTGGGGTCTTTTTCTTATATAGGCTCCTATTACCCCGCATCCCAGTTCCGATTTTTCACACCTGCTGTCTGGTCACCCTATGCCCACAAAGCAGAGAACTGCAAACCACTTTTCCTACTGACCTAATCCAAATTTGAACCTGTCTCCTTTACAGTTAAAAAGCCAGGGCAGAAAGATGAATCTGTGATCCCTTCTACTGTACGTTTTACCAACAAGATTATGAGGTCTACTGCTGCTTCACCATTATCCTAAATAAAGCAGCCTTTCAAAATTGCTCCAGACATATTGGATGGTGTACTTTTTACACTTCCAGGGACAGTGGTTATAATATCTTTTTAACAACACTGGGAAGAATCTATTTTCTTCTTCCACTGAGCTGAAAAATACTGTTTTCTGAAAGGAGGAGGAAAGAAATAAGCTATTGATTTTGTTTAGGGTCAGAATAAAATATCATTGGAGTGGGTGTTGAAATCTCCAGCCACAAATTATTTCCAAAATGACGGCCTTGGGTAGTGAAGATTTTTCTTGTGAAATAAAACAAAACAAATGAAATTTAGTGTTCTTGCTTTTGTGTGTAGGGGAGGAAGGGGGGGTGGGGGGCACTGGATCTTCTAGCCAGATTTTAGTAGATGCTTCAGTCTCATCAGTGCTATTCCTCTATTCATTCTTCCTTTTCCCACACCCCCTTTTGCCAATATGGAAAAGTCATTAGCCAGGGCCAGATTCTACTGTCATTTACACCAACGTTCATCTGGAGTAACTCCAGGGACGTCAAAGGAGTTACTCCACAATAACTCAGGGCTCCACTCTGCAAGGTGAGATGCTGAGCACCATCAATATCTGCAGAGAGACCCAAAGGGAACTCTACTCACTCCTAACACTTGCATGGACCCCCCCGCCCCCCCGACACCATCATGCTGGGGAAGGGAGAAGGAAAGGGGAGAAGTCACCAACATACATGGTCTGGCCAGAGAGTCCAAAGTTTGGAATATCTATCCAGATTGTGTGTCAGGCCACTGCCTGACAACCACCTTCCCAGCTTTCTGCTGGCTGCTTCTCTCTAAGGCATACAGCTCTGTCTAGAATTGTGCTCAGCTCAGGGATTGAAGAGAACCAGGTGCATGCAGTGGAGAGAGGCAGCCAGCGAGGGAACTGAGCAACTTGGAGATGAACCAGCAACATCTATGTTAGCAAAAAGAGGTGAGTAACCAGGAAGAAATAGGGCAAACCATGTGAGGAAGCCATGTGTCAAGAAGAGGGAAGCTGAGAGGACGGGGAGGTAGACTGGGAACAACAATAATTTTCACGGAACAATATTTCAAATCAGCCAATGGCTTCACTCATCACCTTAAATTAGCAAGACCTGTAGTTACCTACAGGAAGATAGAACGGGTGCCTGATGCATTGCAAAACATAGTCACTCTGCCCCCGACATTTATAATGTAAATAGGCTCTGGAAGCTACTTCTCGAAGCTCCTAACCCTACACTGTTCAGCCAGTCATTACATCTCCAAAGAGTTAGCAAATTAACTCCCATTTATATGCAAAATCAGTTTTCCTCCAATCTATCCATCTATCTCTGGTCTTATGCTGGTGTACAAGAATAATATTTGCTTTAAATACAATAATTTCTTTATAAATAAGGAACAGGCAAGGGTCTTGAAAGCGAAAAACAGATGTCTCCCTTCCTCCTGAAGGCTTTTTACTCTATAGCATTGTGTGTGTGTGATAGAAATATGCCACGAGAGTAAGAGCCATTGTAGGCACCTTCCCTTTGCTTCCATTTTTATTTTACTTATACTTAGATTTAGGCAAATGCTAAAAACAGTCACCTCTCCATATACTCTGGGTGCCCTTGATGTAACTTCACAATGTATCATAAAAATGTCCTATGTGATTTAATACAACTCACTACCAGTAAGATAGGTAACAAACCCTTTGAATTCTCTTCCCTTGCTCACTATTACCCATCCTCCCCACCATTTCCAAATACCTGGGCTTCTGCACACGTATATGCATTTGAACTCCCCTTAAGATTTGCCCAGCACTATCTCACCATTCTCTATCCCCTTCTGTTCAGAGAAGTTGCATTTTTTCCCCACATCTGTTACTCCACTGAACATCTGTGTATGATCAATCACTCTGTCTCTTACCCTTCTGGAGCTTGGAGTTATGCAGAATTCTAAGGTTCGATGCTGGAGCCCTTACTCACATGAGTTCATCGCACACTGAAGCCAGTGGGATAGCTTGCATGAGGAAGGGCTACACAGCTGAGCGCCTAAGGAATTAATCAAAAATAAAGCAGGTCAGTTCCTTAAGTCCCTGCTCAGGCAAAACTCTAATTTTCTCAAAAATAGCTATGTCTGAGTGAAGAAGACCTCAGGATGAAACATGAGGAGGCTAGGAATGGGCCAACTAGCTTGAGTAAGACCATCACTCACCATCAATGACCGTCATTCATCATCAATACCAGCAATTACAGAACACTGGCCTCCCGAATCAAAGTTTGTTGATGTTCAGATAACTTCCCCCTCCTGCAACTCCTTCCATTGCAGAGAATTTTCACAGCAGGAGATTCTTAGCTTCTGGGCCAGGTAGAAGAAGTAGCAAAATACCACAAAAAGGCTGTTCTTGTTTTCCTACCCAACTGGAAGAGCGAGCTGATAGAAATGCCAGAAGCCCTGTTCTCATCAGATTGCCAAATCAATTCTGCAGTCCCAAGAGAGCTAGTTCACTTTGGTGCTTATCTGAGCCAATCCTCAGAACCTTCTGAGATACCCCAAACTTTGGGGAGCAGTAAGGTGGTCAGATCCAAGATGTTAGTTTGAACTATAATAGAGATGCTGGTCTGGGTTTTGGATGTCCCTGCAAGTTCAGGAGTATTTGGATCTGGCCAATATTAATGCTGTGATACCTCTCGCATAGGTTTGGACTAGGAGGTGACAAGAAACCCAGTGGCAGATGGTGGGTACTGAGGTCCTAGTTTTGACACACAGACACAACCAGCATGGCATACAGTACAAGTGACATAGAAGTCCAGGGGCCCATCATCATAACCAGATGGGCCCGTTCAACATCTCACATAGGAAGAAGCTGCTTACTGACAAGGGGACTTCCCAACGGCAAAACAATGGGAGACTTTAGCAGCAGATTTATGAAACCCCTAGAGTGGAGGATCCACTATCACCCAGAAGCAAAATTCCCATTGCCTGATTTTCAGAGTCCACAGGATTTCTTTGCAGCAATTCTTCATTATTACTGGTCACCACTCCCTTGGGACCAAGCACAAAGACTGAACTAATGAGTCTATTAAGACTTCATTGTACAAATTTTGAAACTATTAATCTAGGAAAGTCTCACAATGGCAAGAATCCAAATAGAAAAGCATACAGCTGCCTTGCAAAGTCACATGTGTAATTGGGGTTAATATACACAACCACGAGGCAACAGGGACGAACTGAACAGGAAAGTCGCATACCCTAGTAGTTAGAGTAAGGATTGGGCATCGGGACTGGCAACCAAAGCACCAGGGGTTCTATTCCCATCTCGTCTTCAAACTCATACTTCGTCCTGCTTGCAAGATGGTGAACACCAGAAATATTTAGGCCAAAGTTTCCAAACCCAGGTGCCAAAAGCCAACATTTGGCACCTAAGTATACATGATTTTCAGAAATGTTGAGTACCTGGGTGCAGAGCAGGGCCACTGCTGGAGGGATCCATTTTGCTTTCTGTCTTTGGTGGGGCATTGGCCACACTTATCATATGGTGGGAGAGGGAGGCAGAAATCTCTGAGAAAAAAAAATTGAGGGGAGGAAAAACCTGCATATTGGGGCAGAATCAAAGTTACAGGGACAGATCCACAGCTTGCGTAGATGGGCTGAGTTCCACCGAGGATCTGGCTTGCAGGGTCACATTCTGATCCCTGATACATATGAGTAACTGTGTAAATCAGCAACAACTCCACTGGTGTGAACTGCATCTAAGAGCCAGTCTAAGAGAGAGCAGAATCAGGCACACAAGATCTACACCAAAGCGGCTGGGTCTGTTTCTGAAGTCACTCGTATACCCTCTTTTCTGTCCCTAGCCCTCACTAAAAGAGGGGAATTCACAGGGACTCTTGAAACAGAAGTCTAAGGGACACGCACAGAATGGGGATTTCAGAGAGAAGAGGAAGCAATTTTACCCTTGGTCTCCAGTCAATTCACATATCTTTCTTTCTTGCTTTTTTTTCATATGTAAAAAAGCCCAGTGTCTGCTTTGAATTCTTAATGAGGCCAAGTTCTTTCTGCCACTTATTTTGTTTTGTCATGCACTACATACAATTACACAGCCCTAATCCCCAAATCCTCTCGCAACACCAGAACACGTGCCAAGCCTTTCCTTCCTGCTGCTGCATTAGAGTTCTTTGGGGGACGGCTCACATCCTATTACAAACAGCCTACTGCTATGGACTAAGAACAACTCACTAGCTCTTCAACCTCTGAGCTGTCACAGTTTGCCTCAGGCAAGGGCTATGCTGCTGGGTTCCACTACTTCTCCCATACGCTGACAAAACCTAGGGAACTGTCTCATTGGCTTTGGAGAAACACCCCATAGGAGAACAAGAGACCTGGAGGAGGTTTACATTAGCACCATAAGTGGCGGATGATGGTAAGGCAAAAATGGCAGCAATATCCTGACAGGTCCAACTTTGCACTAAATTGTACTCACAATCTCAGAGTCGCACATGCCAGTCGGGACATTGCACACACGCTGTTGTGAAATTATGTTGGCTCACTAGGATTTTGCACACGCAGATATGAGATGACGCTCCAATTTTGCAGCCTCATTGGAGGCATCAGAAATGAAAACGTGGCCCCCAAAACTGGGTCAGCAGCAGCACTGTTCTGAACACTGTACTGGATCTGCCAATTGTTGGCCAGCATTGGGGGGACTTGTCCAATTGACAGAATCCTGCATCTGCTGGCAGGACTCAAGTACAAGAGCAGGAAAGATTTACAGAAGACCTGAGCACCAGCAGCTCCCATTGGCTTCATCTGGAGCTATGGGCACTCAGCCATTCAGAAACTCACAACTGGGAGCCTGGTGGTTACAAGGTTCTCCCAGCTGAGTGGAAGGGGAAGTTTCCTCTATCAAAGTCGACAGGAGTGAAGATCAGCATCTCTCAGACAGAAATCACATTTGGCAAATCCCCCAGATAGAATAAACTCACCAGTCAGATATTAGCTCAGCAAAACCCGCCAGGCAAAAGATCTAATTAATAATCAGCAGCATCGGGAGTTTCCACGTTTCTCAAGAAGCCGAAGACTTGCAAAGCTTTGATAACACTCTATTTGTTGGAAGTGCTCCCTGCACACTTGCTACTTGAAGCATGGTATAATTATTGCCACCAGGTCGGATGCCACATGCCGTATGTCAGAGACCCTGGAGGTAGGACAACGGACAATTAACGCTTGACTCATCTTCTTAGTCATTCAGCAACTGGGGGCTGAGTGAACTTTCAGTGACTCTTCTGGAGCTCTGGAAGGCAATGACTCATGGGGTCAGTTCAGAGATGGCAGATGGGTCACTTGCAGGCCTGTTTTCCTTTTCAGAACAGTTTGTTTCTTCGGCAGATTACCTGACCATCAAACACAGTGAAACCTGGGTAAAAGCCTATCCTTGTTAAGCAGTCACCTGCCCTAAGCCACCGGTTCAAGGCATCCCTCAAGCATCTTACAACGTTACATTGTCCGCATTAAGCAAACTACCTCCTCACCATGGCCATGGACCTTCCAGACACAGCAGGGTCCCCTCCTGGGAGACCAGCTTTGCAGGGAAAAAAGGAGCTGGCTGCATCTGTGGACACGACACTTTAACCTTAGCTGCCATTACTTGCACAGTGCATGGGACAGTGCCATCTACCATGTCGATCCACACACGATGCTTCAGATGCCCTCCCCACACACACACATTTCATGCTTTCGTGTCATTGCTTGGCGCTTTCAGCCTGACTGGCTGATGTTTCCAGTTTGGATTAGCTCCAAGCACCCATGCTGCCTTGAACACAATGGATTCTGTTGCTGCCGCTGCCTATTCTTTAGGGCACTGTGCCACTCCTTAGTTCATTTCCAACTTGAACTCTGAGAACTACCTAGCTCCTGCCTTCCCTGCACAAGGCCATCCCGTAATGCCCCATAATCCTGTGCGACCGCTCTGATGGGGGATGCTGGTTGGTTTTCCCTTGGCCCACCATCATTACAGCAGGCAACAACCGTCAGATACCATCCGTCCTTCCTGGTGGTCTTCCCCTGGAGCCCGCCTTTAGTGGAGGTGGGTTTGACATCATGCCAGCCAGCTAGCACCAAGTGTTGCCTGACAGTGATTTGAACACTTCAACTCCCCGGGGTGACATGGTGGTCAGTGCACGAGAAGTGACCATTTCTCATAGCACAGGGCAGGCACAAAGAGGCAGAGATGGGAATGTTTGAAAACTTGTGGCAATCAGAGGAGGTCCCAGATGACTGGAAAAGGGCAAATCTAGTGCCCATCTTTTAAAATGGTAAGAAGGATACGGGGAACTACAGACTCAACTCGGTCCCTGGAAAAATCATGAAGCAAGTCCTCAAGGAATCCATTATGAAGCACTTGGAGGAGAGGAAGTTGATCAGGAACAGTCAACATGGATTCACCAAGGGCAAGTCAGGCCTGACCAACCTGGTTGCCTTCTATGATGAGATAACTGGCTCTGTGGATATGGGGAAAGTGGTGGATGTGATATATCTTGACTTTAGCAAAGCTTTTGATATGGTCTTCCACAATATCCTTGCCAGCCAGTTAAAGAAGTATGGATTGGATGAATGGACTACAAGGTGGATAGAAAGCTGGCTAGATCGTCGGGCTCAACGGGTAGTGATCAATGGCTCGATGTCTAGTTAGCAGCCGGTATCAAGCAGAGTGCCCCAGGGATCGGTCCTGGGACCGGTTTTGTTCAACATCTTCATTAATGACCTAGATGATGGGACGGATTGCTCCCTCAGCAAGTTTGCAGATGACACTAAGCTGGGGAGAGAGGAAGATACACTGGAGGGTAGGGATAGGATCCAGAGTGACTTAGATTTGGGGGAGGATTGGGCTAAAAGAAATCTGATGAGGTTCAACAAGAACAGTGCAGAGTTCTGCACTTAAGATAGAAGAATCCCATGCACTGCTACAGGCTGGGGACCGACTGGCTAAGCAGCAGTTCCGCAGAACAGGACCTGAGGGTTACAGTGGATGAGAAACTGGATATGAGTCAACAGTGTGCCCTTGTTGCCAAGAAGACTAATGGCATATTGTGCTGCATTAGTAGGAGCATTGCCAGCAGATTGAGAGAAGTGATTATACCTCTCTATTCAGCACTGGTGAGGCCACATCTGGAATAGTGTCCAGTTTTGGGCCCCTACTACAGAAAGGATGTGGACAAATTGGAGTCCAGCGGCGGGCAATGAAAATTATTAGGGGGCTGGGACACATGACTTATGAGGAGAAGCTGAGGGAAGTGGGCTTGTTTAGTCTGCAGAAGACAAGAGTGAGGAGGGATTTGATAGCAGCCTTCCAACTACCTGACGGGGGGTTCCAAAGAGGATGACAGAACAAGGAGTAATGGTTTCAAGTTGCACTGGGAGAGGTCTAGGTTAGATATTAGGAAAAACTATTTCACTAGGAGGGTGGTGAAGCAATGGGGGAGGTGGTGCAATCTCCATCCTTAGAGGTTTTTAAGACCTGGCTTGACAAAGCCCAGTCTGGGATGATTTAGTTGGAGTTGGTCCTGCTTTGAGCAGGGGATTGGACTAGATGACCTCCTGAGGTCTCTTCCAACCCTGATATTCTATGATTCTACGTTATGGCCAGCCAGGGGCAGGGGATGAAGGAGGACCTTTGGTGAAAGAAAGGTGGAGAGACCCTTTAGAGAAAGTTGTACTTGCTAAATTTGTCATGGACTAGATTCAACAGCAAAAATATAGAGAACCTCAGCTGGTGCAAGTCAGCATAATGTCACTGACTGCACTGGATGACATCTCCTGAGGATCTGATCTTAATGAATTTCCATATGTCTATACAGCAGGAATAGTGAAAGGGAGAGAGATACTGACAGAGAGGGAAAGGGAAGAGGCAAAGAGGAAGAATGGAGGTACTCTCAAAGATTGATCTAGTTTGCCAGAAAAACCATTCGGCATCTTTTGTTTTGGATGTTGTGACTGTAGGGGAAACACTATTTTCTCTTTCTTTTATCTGCCTCTCTCTCTCCTTTTCCACACATCTCTCTCCTCTTCCTGCTATATAAAATGATGCACACATCCACATCACAGCAGCCTGAACTGTCAGGAGGCTGCTAATGTCACTAATCACCAATTGGAGACAACGCTATCTCGACTCCGCAGCAGGGAAGGGGAAGAGATATGAACTGGGGCTTTTCACTGAGGCCGGAGCCCTCCTCTGAGAGTGGGGAGTGCTAGGTAGGCAAGCGGTAATGCTGATAGGACAACAGACCTCTCCGTCGCTGTTTGGTTAAGGAAATAAGAGAGACATCAATTTCCAGAGCTCAGTACCAAAAATCCAGCCCTCGCCTTTGAAAACATAATTTATTCAAGCCACTCTATTATTGCTAAGCCCGGTGTAGATGGGGGATTATGTAGAGGTCACCGCTGGAGCGACAGCAATAATAAAAACTAGTCAGATCAGAACAGTATCTTTCAGGAGTTCCTCCCTCATGAAGAAGCTTCTTTTCTACCCAAGGGGAATTAAAGAGGTGGAGAGAATGTGTGCGCTATGGAAAGGGGGCAGATGATGCTTCCTCAGGCCCCACTTCAGCAAAGCTTTTAAGCATATGCCATAATCAGTCCCTGCCCCCTTTCTCCATTCAGTAAAGCACTTTAAGCACACGCTTAAATCCCTCGGAAGATATAAACACTATTCTGAATAGGGAAGGCCTACAGAATCAGGGGCCCTACCAAACTTAAATTAGAACTGGATACTTCTGCAGTGGAAACCAGGAATCACGTAGACTTTCCCCTCCTCGGTTGAGGATTTTGTTGAGCACTTATTATTCAGATCATGTTCGTGCAAAAGTTCTGAGGTTTCTGAGCCTTTCAAGTGAACCTGAGCTGAACCTTGAGCAAATCTGGTGCCTGTTTCACAGTTCTGTGGCAAACCGGCATTAAATTTATGGTCTCAGAGTGCAGTCAATGGAAATTCATCAGAGGTGACTGCACTTTGCTTGGCTGGTTCCAACCTGAACCTCTGAAAGAAACCGCTGCGAGGTTCAAAGGGGAGGAGCAGCTTGCCCAAAGCCCTAGTTATGCTCCATGCTGTACAGCTGGATCTTAATTCCTACAGGGGAGATGAAAGTATCCAAGATCAGAATTGTCCAGCAACACCCTTGAAAGAGGATCCAGTGTTCTGAGGACTAATCTTGGACTTGGGAAACTCTGCACCAAGTCCCTGCTCCACCAAAGCTATCTTGTGTGACTTTGGACAAGTTACTTAGCCTCTCTGTGCCTCAGCTCCCCATCTGTAAAATGGGGATATGAACACACTAAGAATTGTGTTGTGCTCAGATACCACAACAACGAGGCCATCTAAGTACCTTAGGAAGATAACACCTCAAAAATCTAGGCAATCTACAGGTCATGTCTTGCATGGTGCTGGAACCCAATGAGATTCACTCCTTTTAGAGGGAGCTGAGAGAGCAGAAATGATATGTATGGCCACAATTTGCCAGCAATGAGATTCCTTTCACATAGCCCCACCTCCTTCCACAGATACAGACTCAGACCCACCAGCAACATTACTTGCTTTCTGGGAACAGGGCATGTTATCAACTCTTAGCAGCTAAGGTTGCCAGGAGTCCAGTCGAACGGGGACCTGTACAATGTCCGGTCAGATGTATTGACTGGTGTGACGAACTGGGAATGTTCTTAATGTTTGCTCTGAATACTGTGGTGGTGCCTCAGTGTCCCCATGGCAGTTCTTAAGTATCTGGCAGAGCAAAGGGCCAGTGCACCTAAATGCCTGACACTCTGTCTCCTAGCAACTGATGGCCTGGGCCCCTCCTCTGCAAAGGTGCCAGCTGAAGGTGTTGGAGACAAAGGGATCAGGTGACCTCCTGGCCCGGGAAAGGGGCTGAGCAGAGAGGAGAGGCTGGGAGGGGTTGTTAGTCTGGAGCTGGCTGGGGTCAAGGGTGGAGGGCAGACCTGGGGGTCTGGCTCACTGCCCCCCAGAATGGACCCAGCCGAGGGGTCCGGTTCGCTGTATCTACAAGCTCTGTTTTAGACCCTGTTCCTGGCATCGAATAAACCTCTGTTATACTGGCTGGCTGAGAGTCACGTCTGACTGCGAAGTGGGGGTGCAGGACCCGGTGGCTTCCCCAGGACCCCGCTGGGGTGGACTCGCTGTGGGAAGCGCACGGAGGGGCAGAGGATGCTGAATGCTCCAAGGAGAGACCCAGGAGGTGAAGCCGGGTGAGCTTCTTGCCCTGAACAAGTCTGCTCCAAGGGAGAGGAGGCTCCCCAAAGTCCTGACTGGCTTGGTGGGGAGCAGTTCCAGAGCATCGCCCGGGGACTCCGTGACAACTGGTGGCAGCGGCGGGATGTACTGCACCCTGTGAATGGCGCTGCTTGCAGTAAGTGACTGGGGAGCAGTAAAACAAAGGAGGGATAATGAGGACCAGGCGTGCTAAAGGCTCAGAGAGGGATGGTTTCCGGGGGCAGTTAACCTCTGGGAGTGTGTGACCAGCGAGAAGGACTGTTGGAGTAACGGGGTCCCCCTGAGGACTGCAGCGAGCGGTCTCAGGGGCGGAGGAGCTTGCCGCTCGACCCTGGGAGAGAGAAGGATTTTTGCAGTAGCAGGGTTCCCCTGGGGATTGCAGGAGCAGTCCCAGGGGCAGAGGAGTCTGCAGCTCGACCCTGGCAAAGAGGTGGTGATCACGAGAAGGGCTGGCACACCCGGGGTTCTTCCTGGAAACCATGGGGGAGCCAAGAGCACACAGGCCTGTGAGTCCAGAGCCACTTGGGAACGGTGAAGTGATGGCGTATCACCATCTCCTTGAGAAGGACATTGTGATCCTGTGCACAAAGAGAGGGTTACGCATGGGGAAATTCACCAAGGCACAGTTAATCGTGCAGTTGGAGGAGAAGCACCGCTCTGAGGAGCAGATTCCTGGCCCAGATGGGGCTACAAGAGGATCTGAGAGCAGCTGGAGCATCAGCCAGGCATCCCCGGGAGTCTGGTCCCCAATCAGAAGAGGGTCTTCACGATTGGGTTCCCCATCAGGAGATTGGAGACGGATGGGATGGGAGCAGAGCCCGAGAGAGCGAGAGGACCGTGAGAGAGAGCAAGAGGCTGAGGAAAAGCTGCATGAGAAGCAGCAGCAGCGTGGACTGGTGATGGTGGAGCAGAGAGACATAGGGGGCTGCCCAGGGGTCAGTGGGGAAACACGCCTGCGGGGGCGAGACCCTGGGACAGAGAGAACTGTGGTGGTGCAGCCCCAGATGCTGAGGGACTGTGGGACCTGGGTGAAGTTCCCTTGGGTGAAGCCCCTCGCCCTGCCTATGGCCCAGATCCCTGTGCAGACCCAGAAGGGGTCCGGCTGGCTGGTAGTTGGGGTTCTCCAGGATATCGGCTGGGAGGCCCTGTTGGGGGGTGACTGTCTCCCCATGGGACAGGATCCAGGCCCCGCTCCTGTAACGGCCGAGGGTTTGAATTCAAATCCAGGGAACCAATTGGCTAGGATGGAAATGGTCAGTGAAAATGCAAATGACCTGGCTGGCAGGGGGGGAGGGGCTGCAGGGCTCAGGATACCTGCCTACCTGTAACCAGCCCCCTGGGGCTGAGTGGGAGGGAGAGATGCTCCCCGCCCCCCTGCACACCGGAGAGGGGGCTCACGCTGGCTCTGATGCTGTGACCAGAGCAGAGAGCTCACTGCCTGCCCCCACTGGGACTGCAAGGGCAGTGCTGAGCATGGGGGGAGCTGAGACCCCAGCTGAGTGGGGGGACACCCAGGCAGGGCAGGTCATCTGCCAAACAGGTTTGCCTGGTCCAGACGTTCTGCTGGGAAGTGATTACACAGCAGGGAGGGAGCTACCAGGGACAGGGCTCAGGGGGGCTGTGACTCCAGGCCCAGCCAGCGAGAGGGAGCAGGTCCCACTCCCTGCCCCAGCTGCTGAATCCCAGACTGATCTGCAGAAGGATCCCTCCTTGGAGAAGCTGAGGGAACTTGCTGGCCACAGCGCTGCAAACCCCCTTGGGGAAGGCTGCAGGGACAGAGTCCTGCAGGAGAAGGGATTCCTGTACTGGGAATGGGCTCCCCAAGGGGAAGTAGAACTGGGGGGAATCGGGAGGCAGCTGGTGGTACCCCAGGAATCCACAGGGTTCTTCCCGTTCGAGCTGCTGGATGGGAGGAGAGTGAGGGGACCCCTGGACCTGAAGAGGGAGGATTGGATGGAAAAGGGGGAAGACCCCCAGGGGGATCTCTTCCCTGAGGTGGGAGCCAATCTCCCCATCAGGTGTTCCCCATTCAGAGTCACTGGGAAAGCAGCCCAGAACCTGGAGAGAGAGGTCAAGGACATCCTGGCTTTAGATGGGATCCAGCCGTTTTACAGCCCATGGGCCTCACCCATGGGGCTGATCCCCAAGGGAGACAGGAAGATCTGGTTTTATGGGGGCTATCAGAAGCTTAAAGCCATCACAGTGTCCGATGCCCACCTCATGCCTAGGCCTGGGGAGATTCTAGACAAGCAGAGGGAGATGGAGAACTTGGCCCTAGCAGACACTGATAACATGTGCATCTTTAGCCAGACCTGGGAGGAACAGGTGTCCCAGGTGAAGAGGGGGCTGGGCTGCCTCAAGGAGGTGGGACTGACCTTAAAAGCTGGAAAGTGTAAGGGGGGACGGCAGAGGTGTTGTGTCTGGCCACAAAGTGGGAAGCGGCTGCCCAAGCCCAGAGCTGGCCAAGGCCAAGATGGGGGCTCTTAAGTGCTGGGAGAAGACCCCGTCCCAGTTTGGACCCCAGAGGTATTGGGGGAGCAAAAGGGTTCAAGCCGCATAAACCTTCCCACATGCGGCCTGCAAGTGCCATCAAGCACACCCGACCTAAGGGAGGGCGTGAGACTGGACTGTCCTGGTGTAACTCACACCGAGGAATGGGAGAGATGCTGGGGCATCCATGGGAACCTTGGTGGGTTCGAACTTCCCCAGGTCATTGGCTGGAGTGACCTCGCTCAGTTCGGTCTCGAAGGGGGGAGAGATGTGACGAACTGGGAAAGTTCTTAATGTTTTCTCTGAATACGGTGGTGGTGCCTCAGTGTCCCCATGGCAGTTCTTAAGTATCTGGCAGAGCAAAGGGCCAGTGCACCTAAATGCCTGGCACTCTGTCTCCTAGCAACTGATGGCCTGGGCCCCTCCTCTGCAAAGGTGCCAGCTGAAGGTGTTGGAGACAAAGGGATCAGGTGACCTCCTGGCCCGGGAAAGGGGCTGAGCAGAGAGGAGAGGCTGGGAGGGGTTGTTAGTCTGGAGCTGGCTGGGGCCAAGGGTGGAGGGCAGACCTGGGGGTCTGGCTCACTGCCCCCCAGAATGGACCCAGCCGAGGGGTCCGGTTCGCTGTACCTACAAGCTCTGTTTTAGACCCTGTTCCTGGCATCGAATAAACCTCTGTTTTACTGGCTGGCTGAGAGTCACGTCTGACTGCGAAGTGGGGGTGCAGGACCCGGTGGCTTCCCCAGGACCCCGCTGGGGTGGACTCGCTGTGGGAAGCGCACGGAGGGGCAGAGGATGCTGAATGCTCCAAGGAGAGACCCAGGAGGTGAAGCCGGGTGAGCTTCTTGCCCTGAACAAGTCTGCTCCACGGGAGAGGAGGCTCCCCAAAGTCCTGACTGGCTTGGTGGGGAGCAGTTCCAGAGCATCGCCCGGGGACTCCGTGACAACTGGACACCAAAAGTCTGGTTACTCTGGGTTGGTGGGGGGAGGATCTTGGTCACCAACCTGTGCCAGCCCCTGCTCAGCCAAGACCACCTCCTACCTGTATCTCATGGGCAGGCAGACTCTGTGTCAGGAGCTCAAGCTCCTGCCCCAGTGCTGGGGCAGAGGGAACCCAGCTTGGGTGTGTGTGGGGTGGGGAGGATGAAGAGGATGGAGCAGTGAGAAAGGGGGAGGGGGAGAGCAGTGAGCAGGAGCAGGGCCTTGAGGGAAGAGGCGGGACAGGGAGTGAGAGCTCAAGGGACGAGGCAGAGCAGTGGGGAGATTCCAGGGCTTCTGCTGTAGCGTTCGGTTTCCAGACGTTAGAAAGTTGGCATCCCTATAGTAGCACAAGTCTGAAAAGCAGTGGGGATGGAAAACCTGCTCCCAGCTATGCTTCCCCAGTGGTACCACCGCACCTTGCAAGGCACCATCTGCAGTTCTCTTCACTACACAGGGTGGAACTCAACTTCAAGGCCACACAAATGAAACCAGGGATAGACCCTAACAAAACCCTGGCAACAAACACCCTCAGGTCCTAGCCTGATTCTTGCCTCTTCGTCCCAATTAAAATATTTCAGTTTTCCATGTTCTGTAGGTGGTGCAGAGCAGGGGAAAGAAACGGGACTATGGTGCTGCCCCTCCTTCTCCCATATAGATGCATATGAGAGTGATTTGAAGCCTGCAGACTAGCAGCTTAGCCAGATGCCAATGTGTGATTCCTTCACTTATCACAGCAACACACAACTAAAAAGGGAAATCTGAAGAACTTTGCAGAAGGTGACAGTAAAGGGGACTTTAGACTACCTGTCTTGTGAACCCAATTAGACATATTTTGAGGAAAGGGTGTATGTATATTAGATTTTAATTAAGTAGTGTTAATTATAAGCTATGAGATGTGCTTACTGCTTATCTGATAATTATGAGAAAGCCAATTTGGCTGCTGGCTTGAGACAAATTAAGTGGAATTAGTAATGATAATTATAGATTTAATTTTTGTTTGCCTTCATTGGCGAGGGGTGGTTAATCTACTTAACGGGTTGGGGCAGGAGGAAACAGGATAGGATGTGTGATCGGGGAACATTTTTTAGAGCACTGAAGTTCTAGTCCAATAAACTACAGATCATCGAAGGAGGAGCTAATAGGAGAGACATGTATCTTACAGAGTTGGAACTTCTCCTTCATTCCTGCTTCTCCTATTTGCTACCCATTGGGATGCAGAATACAGTTTTCGTATATTTCTTATATTTCACAGCTTAACAGAGTACACAAATGCCAAATATTGCAGAAGTGCCTGGCCCCCCATTACAATTCCTGTGAAAAAGACCCCCAAATCTTTCATATGCATTGAAATAAAATAAGATTGTGCTACATGCTATAATGGCTTTAAATAAGAAAACAGCCCAGCTGTCTACTAGCAGAGATGTATTAAATCAACATCAGCTTTGTTTCAGCAAAAGCATAAGGAAGGGAAGAGGAAGCTGGAGTTCTATTCCTGACTCCACCATTGACGCATTGTGTGATCTGGGATAAGCCACCTAGCCGTTCTATGCCTCAGTTTCCCCATCTGTAAAACGGTAGTAATCATAATTATTCTCAATAAACATATATATTATGGCAACATAATGATACTGACCCACCTTTCTAATGTGCTTGAAGATGTATGGATGAAAAAGCGCCAGTGAACATTATTATTATTATGCATTTGTACTAAACCACAGAACAAAGCTTCAAGGAGAAAAGCATGGCAATTGGATTTTAAAAAGAAGTGGATAATTTTACAGCTTCTGCTTCCATTTGTAGTTATGCAGGCTAAGTTAATGATCAGATTACTTCAATCTCATACTTCAGGGTTGAAGAGGAACTCCTCACCATTCCCCATGCCCAGTGTCTTCAGTGAAAGAGGCCGGACAGTGGACTGGGTGGAACACTTGTCAGATCTGATCTGTTCGATTTGTTGTTACAGCTCCTCTGTTCTATTTGTTCTTACTGTTGGCAGAAACCCAGTGAACACTGCAGTCATGGACACCTGCCTATCATCTTAAACACAAACTGTATTTCTAATTCCTTACCGAGTTAAATAATACATGGCAATATAGAGTATAAATTACAGATAACGACGGATCGAAGGCGTCACATGGTGAATGTATTAAAGCACCTGGCTACAACATCTCTATTACAGCGTGACTCATTTGCCGGATCTTACTGTAAAAGGCTTAGTTTCCTGTTGATGTACCCAGGGGTAGCTTTTATTAGCGGTAATGACAGTTGTGCAGGGATGGGTCTGTACGGTACCGAGCACAATGGGAGCCCAGTGTGATTGAGGTCGCCAGCTGCTACCGCAATATAAATGTTAAATAATCATCAGCAGCATAATACGTGCTTATGGAGGAATAGACTAACCTCTGACTGAGGACAGGCAAGGTGAACAGAGGGGTCAATTTCTGCTCTCAGATCTGGGCAGCTATGGTGACGCAGGGCAAATTTTGACCCCCAGAGTCCTCTCTCTGTCTCCTCAAGCTGGGCAAGTCCCTGAGCCAAGCAGAGTGAGAGGCATAGAGCCAAATTCATCCCCCTGGATTACGGTGGCACAACTCCTACAACACTGCCACTTACCCATTAACCACATGTCGTCTCTAGTGCTCCAGAACAATCAAAGTGGCACATGACCTGTGGCCACACTATTGTGTCAGGTCACAGAAGCTAAATAGGGACAGACTGAGCCAAAACTTGCCTGGGAGACCACGTAAGTGCCTCAGGCATGTGGCTCATGGCTCAGTGCCTCAACATGGTGTTAGGCGGGGCTGTGCTGCTGGAAGTATCATCCTTCACGTGAGATATGAAACTAACATCTTGGTCATTAAAGGTTATTTGCAGAAGCAGGAATGTTCGCCGTGATACCATGGCCAAGTTCCAGGCTGGCTCGTTATCAGAAGCTGATCGAGGTAGAATGATTTTTTGCATTTCGACACAAGGTTGAAAATGGGCCCTTCTATAGAGCAAACTTTTACTAAGCGTAACACATTTTTCCAAGCAAAAGATGACTAATTTCCAAGCCAAAATGCCTGGAAAATTTCACAGTTTTTAAGCAAAAATGGCTTTCCCCCAACAATTCACATTTTGCATATAAAGCAAAATCCAACAGGGTGCAAAGTTGGGCAAACCCCCTGCAAGGTTTTCACTGGAAATTCCAGGTAGCAAAAACTTGAATTTCTCACGGCCCCAACAGCTCTATCTGTTCCCCTACAAATTCCCCTTACAGTTTCCTTTTTAAATGGCATTCTAAGAGCACATTATAATCCATTATTTAAGAGTTTAGAGCATCAGAATTAAGAGCATTTGCTGAATCGTATATTCAGGATCCTGTACTTAATATCTTCATAATATACATTTAATCCATTCACTCCTGTCCTAAAGAGTCCTGGAAGCCTTTGGGATGAAAGCCCAAATGGGCCTGCCTGACATTATACTCAGTTGGCTTAGCTGGATTTGCTTCTGATTTGAACTGGGGGTAAAGGAGATCACCAGCTGGTCTGGGACTATAAATACAAGCTCGGAGATGGGTCACAGCTGCAATGTGACAGCCCAGATTTTTCCAAAGTTCAGAGAAGTTTGGATCTTGAGGCCCACTGTGTGATCATCTCTATGTTCGGCTATCCAGGGATGGCTGGCTAGGGGCAGAGGAGACTAGCAGGGCATCTAAAGTGAGGGGGAAATGGGGTTTTAAGAGAGTAACGTCTCACAACTTTAGGCAGTCTGTTGGATGAGAGGAAAGAAAAGCCAGAAGCCAGGGACTGATAAAAGCTACAGCCTGTAATTTCATTGCACCTTCTCTACTCAATAAAAGGCTTTCAAGTCAGAATGTCTCTCCCATCCAACCCAAAAAGGACCTGAAGGGTAAGCTGATTGCATCAATTGCACGCATGTTCTTCTGGCAAGGAAAGTGGCAGGGTCCCGCAGAGCTCCTGCACAAAGTACTCCACTTACTTATTATGGGAGTATCACCAGCCACTGCGGAGCCAGGAGCTGGGATAGCATGGGGAATTCACAGCTCACTGAGTGATGGGGACATTAAGAGAGAACAAGCAGTGGCGGTGGGAGAACAGCAGCAGCAGCTCTGTCTTTTCCCCTTCAGAATCACTGATGGGTTGTCACATATGTTATGAGTTTTGACAGCCCCTGGGGACCATTCTCACATGGCTGTCATTAACCCTTAGAAACTGATGAGTTAGAACACACCCTTGGGTAAATTGAGCTGATCTGCAGAGATACTCGTTCCAGACACAGACACCCCATCTGCCCTCCTCACACCTGTTAACCCTATCATGCTCTCAAGCACCCCAAAACCCTTCCAGCTCACGCTCTCCCATTAACACCTCCCTTGCCACAAGAAAACTCTAAATCTCACCCTAGCTGCCCAGCCCAGCACCCCCACAATAAACCCAACATTAAGACTTCCCCAAGCTGCAAACCCCACTTCATTTGCCATCCACTCCCACACACATGGCCCTCTCTCTAGAGAATCCACCTGGTACTCCCTACTAATTATCCCACTTGCTGGAATACTGCCCCTTCTCTTTGGGGAATTTATTCTTGTCCGCTTTGTGGGAGTGTCTAGAGACCTTGACTAAGTTGAAGCCCGGTGGTGCTAGGTGCTGTACACTTATAGGTTTAGAAATCTATGCAGAGAGCTTTGAAGACTTTCTGGATGTTATCATTTTGCATGGAAGACAGTGATTGGGGGCAGAGGGTTGGGTTCTTCATTTGAAAATAAAGACAATACACCATATGTAGGTGGGTGGTTTAGAAGGGAGAATATGGTCTAGGAACGACCTGGGAGATAGGACTTGAGTTCCATTTCCAGCACTGCAAATGACTTGTGTTATGGCTTTAGGTCACTAAGCGGCTCTGTGACTCAGTTTCCCCACTTGCAAACAGAGGATAAGTCCTGTCTGCTGCTACGGGCATATAAATTGACATTTATCTTGTTGCAAGAGATGTACTGTATCTCACCACAATCTTACATTGGAAAGTGTGGGAACATGGTGCAGTTTGTCACAGTAAAATCAATATTGCAGTAAGACAAGAGGAATCTCAGAGCTCAGTAACATCACTGTATTTATTCTGTCTAAAGATACACTATTGGGTGTTATGAGAGGTGGTAAAGAAAGGTCTAAACCAAAACTTCAGAGCAAAAGAAAAACACCCCAAAAGGCATGTGGGGGAAAGAATAGGAATCCGGACACAGATTTGGATCCGAATTTGATGTCTGACTCCTCTTGCTATGCACTAGATTCTGTGCCCATTGAAGTCAGTCACAAAGCTCCCACTGACTTCACCGGGGTAAGACCAGGGCCAGTAATGAGCCAAAATATAATCCCAACCCTACATGGCCCCAACCTTTGTGGAGTGGGGTAGAGATTCAAACCCACAGGTGAATTTCACAGTTGCTCCACTCTTGTCCTGGAGGCAACCTAAGCTCCAGGTTCAAACACCGCTAAGGTTTTTAGTATATGAAATCTGGATCAGGTTTTAATTATGATGTTTTGAGTTCAACTCGGATTCAGTATTTACAGTTAGTACTGGTAGTTGTACGTATGTGCATGTGGCTAGGGGTGTGCAGGTGAGGAACACTCCTATGTACATAGGAGTGTATATGTGCACACTTGTTTGTGGAGTATAGGCGTGTACATGAGTGTGCACGTGTAACCCACTGGTGAATATGTTATGGGTCCTGCTCTGTGCAAGAGTCTGCTACACTCCCAGCTAGAAAACTTTCGCACCAGCTGTAACAGCTCATGCATTTAGCTCTGGAGGTTTCTGGTTCAGTCCCCAGTCTGTTAGCCAAGATGGGAGCTGTCACATATGGATGGATGAATGCACAGATGTGTGCACAACACATACATGTATGGAGCATGTGTAGACACATGCTGGGGGAGCAGGGTATGTGCGTGTAGCATGTCCATGTCCCACTTAGCCAACTAACCAGCAAGAAGTTTTTCCTTTAAAAAGAAGCGTGCTCCATTAAGCGAGCTGCCAGAGCCATTCCCTTGAAGAGGCTGAGCTGGTGTCTGCTGTACTGTCTTGGAAGGAGAAGGCTATCAGCTCAAAACAGCCGAGACCTTTAGCTCAAATCCATTAATCCTCTTTATTAAACCCAGGTCACCTCTGAGTCCTAGCAAATTAACCAGTATCTCCCCACTGCAAGTACATCAAGAGGAAATGCACTGTACAGCGCCTGTAATTTTCATGGACCAGGGCTCCGGGGTCAGACAGCTTCCCAGACTCCATTCTCTGCCTTTGTCAATTTAAAAGGGAACATCAGCTTGTACTTGTATAAATTACGAGAGGCTGTGCGGGGACCTGGGGCGGCTGCAGCGTTTCCGAACCACACGGGAGGGCAGAGCGCTCTGCAGGCTGCAGCCGCGCTTGTGAATGCTGAACTCTGCTGAGCAGATGCTGTTTTGTGGAGGAGGAGGAAGAGGGCTGGACAGTGCCAGGTGGAGGTTCAGCGTGGACAGAACTCATGGGGGATAGAGCAAGTCCAGGCCACCCCGTTGAGCCTGGCTGTGGCACAAATTCACCGCTGTTGACCTGCACCCAACCAGCATGGAGGATGAATTCCCCTCTGCCTCCTCCCGTGAAACTGCTGCTGCTCAGAACTGACCCGCTGCTATATAGAGAGGGGTTCCAAACTCGGCGCCCTCAAAGGCTGCTTGCCTTGCAGATACAGCCTTCCTAATAAGTTGCAAATACACCATAGCAACCCTGGTGGGGTGGAAGAACTGTTTGTTGCTAGAGCTCAGCAGCTACCAGCCTCTGCATTTAACAGCCCAGGTCCTCACCCTGCAGTTACACGAAGGATGGATTTTAAAGACAACCTTCATGTCAAAGTTCTGCCTTGTGCCAGGACAGTCGACAGGGATTTTGGGTGCCACAAACCCAGGGCCCACAATGATCACCACACAACGATTAGAGGGAAATGTTCAAACAGTAAATTGAGCCAAATTCTGCTTTCATTTACCCAGTGGAAACAAACAACAGGCCGGATTCTGATCTCATTTAAACCACTGTAAACCAGGTGTCATACTACTGAAGTCAGTGGAGTTACCCCTGTGTAAAGCAAGTAGAAGATCAGCAACTGCAGATCCAATGGTTTTGCTGAAGTTATTCCGGATTTACACCAGCTTAACCCAGCAGGATCAGAACCAAGGAATTTAAATCCATAGACTGACATGCTTGTCCTCGATTTAGTCCAATAGCGCTTGGACTTTTCCCCATGCTGGCGCGAGTTAGGGGTGGGATTATCGTCCATCACTTTAAACCTCCAGCTCCCCATCAGCTTGTATCACAGCTTCAGTTTTATTAATAGCATCGTTTCCTTCTGTATTTAATCACTGCAAGGTCATTTCAGTGACAGTTGCAGGCATCCCAGCCAAGGGACCGGAGGGGCTGAGTACCACCCTGCTGACCAGATAAAAGGACCAGGCGCTGGGCTTCATTTCTTCATTTCCAATTGGAAGGTGCCCACCTCAGTGTGAAGATTAAGGTGTGGGTGAGCTGATGTCAGACCCCTGCGGGCTGCGTTGGGAAGCCACTGTCGTCTCTGCTCATCAGGAGCCCGGAGGAGAGAAATTGCATAGCTCTCTCAGCAGCCCTCTGCCTGCCTTAAACCAATTTCTAGTCCTTTTAATTCAATTCTGCTCCTCCTGACCTCGGCAGGCTGGAGTTACAGAGTTTCTCTCAACAGATAGCACCAATTACAGAGGTGCGAAAATGGAAGGTTTCCAATTCGGAGAACAAACCAAGTAACTGCAACTTCATTGAACTGAGAAACAGCAGGTGGGAAGGGAGACGGGAGGGAGACGTAGAAGAAACTTGCACTGATAACCAATGTTTTGCTCATATTCACTCTATAACCAAAGGTGAAGGCTGCACATCTGGAAGTCAGCAGAAGGGGGCTGATGTTTGTCCCTACTGCATCTGGAGACTGGGAGAGCCACTCCTGGCACCTCTGCCCTAATGCATGGATCCTGGTGCACTCAGAGAATGGGAGAGTAGATGTAAAATTATAAAACAGAGGAACTGTGTGGATCTGACTGTGCTTGGAGGCTGGGAATATGAAACCTTTCACTAGTCCACTGGAGTACATCCTTGTTTATTCAGAGGCCGCAAACTTGAACCTCTATACTCATTTCCCAAGTGACCAAATCGAGCTGGCATTTCAAATGTGCTTAGGAGAAGGGCTTGGCCAATGAATCTGAACTGAGACTGCAGAAAGGGAATTCATTTCTAATGGAGAATCCAAATCCTCACACTGGATCTGATTCAGATTGGAGTTAGCTCACACCATTCCTATAATGCTAGCTGAAAATAGCCCAGGACCATTGCCACATGCAGAAACTTCTCTATCATCTGAGCAAACTACAAGAGGCTGGTCCATAAAGGAATCTTCTCCCAGCCCTCCAATAGCTTTGTCCCTCAATCATAAGTGACTGTGTTTTCTATGTACCTACATATTAAGAACAGACCAAACATTGTAGGGCCAAGGCTATGTATACGGTAGTCCTTAAAGTTTCAGTGTGGTCCCGGTTAATTCCCTCTGTGGTTGCAAATTTAAAGGATTCCTTGCTTGGCTGTTTTGTTGTGGTATGAAAGACCACCTGTGCTAAAAGAAGTTTAGCACAAACAGATGAGTGTTTCATTGCAAAAAGGCAAGACATTAGCTCATCTCAATTTCCTGTGACAGAGAGTTCCATAGATGGACAGTCTTCATCATGAGTGTCTTCCCTCCAGCTCATCTCTGCTAGAGAGCACAAAGCTGTGATGGCAGAAGAGACCCAAGGGAAAATCCATCCTTCTAGCTTCTCAGTTAACTGGAATCACTCAGGCAAAAGACCTGCATGTCATCAGGGGACAGCTTGATGCAGTCCTCTGCTCAATGTGAGACAAAGAAAATACAGTGTTCAGCTGCATAAGGAATGGGATGGAAGGTATTACCCAAGTTATGACTGAAATCAATGGGATGCCCTCACCTTAAGTACTGTGTTCAGCACTGGTTACCTTGTCTGGTGTGGAGGGGGAGGGGGAAGAAATATCAGAAACAGATGAGATCCAGAGATAAACAATTAACATGATTGAAGGCATGGAAAGCACAAGATGATGCTGGAAAGATTAGGGCTGCTTACCTGAGAAAGGGGACATGAGAGAGATATTCAAGACAACAGATGGTACAGAGGAGATGAATCAGGCACTCATATACATCCTCTCATAATACAAGAACAAAGGGATGTCCAATGAGAAGGAAAGGTGACAAACTGAAAACTGACTAAAGGAAATATTGTTTTTAAGCCATGCATAATTTTATCCTGTGGAACCCACTGCCACAAGAGTCCAAGAGCTTAGCTGGATTAAAAAAAGCATGTAGATGAAAACATCCACAGCTATATTAGAAGGATTAAAAAAAGATAAGGGCTATAACAGCCCCATGCTTCACTAGTCTGGGGCTTGGAATGATCCCCTTTAAGAAACACTTTACCCACACTCGTCCTTTCTCTGAAGCAGCTGGTACCGGGTATAGTCAGAGACAGGATGCTGGCCTATGCAGTATCCTGGTCTGATCAGCAGGGCAGTTCCTCTGTTTCTATAATTCACACTATCACTTGTAGAAAGGGGAGGTGGAGTCTCAAAAGATTTGACGGACCAGATGAGTTCACAGAAGTCTGATCTGGACCATCTGCCTGTAACTCTCCCGAGAACAAGTTCTCCCATGCCATGTCTAGCCAGGTTTGCACACAAACCTATCAGTTCAGTACGTAGGCAGCAACAAAGCCCAGCGTCTTGCGTCTACTCCCGCTGGAGATCGCACCGGAACAGCCTCAGAGCATATCCTGCCTCCCACCTTTTCTAAACCTCAGTACGAAAATGGCTTGGATGTGCTTTGAGTTCTAGACAAGGGTTCACGCTGCTGGGCATTCCATCTGAGCAGACTCATCTGTCCCTATTGATTCCATATTCTGAGGCTTCTCCCCCGTCACATGCCCCACCTGAGACAGAGGAACTGCAAAAGGAACCAGCTGGCTGTTTCTGCCATCTGCTAAAGAGCCACTGTGTGTCCTCGGGAGCCCTGCAGCTTTGAAGCCAGTACACAGCATCTCCTCTATCTCCAGCCGATAGGCAGCCGCAGCTCCCTCCACCGACTGCCCATAAATCCTCTAACTCGGTAAACAGTCGAATTACGGCTCCCCTCCATTGCTTAGCTGCTTTTGACACTAATTGCTCTGTGGAGTGTGTGCGACTGGCAACACCTTATTAAAAGTGAAATATATTATACTGTCCACTTATTGCTACTTTATAAAGATAAAGTATCCCCACTACAAAGAAAGGCTGGCAAAGGAATTGACTAGCAGCCTCTAAGCAGCCAGTGGATAGTACAGCTTACAAAGAGGAAGCACAGCAGGCATTACCAGGACAAATGCTTCCTCTTAGTTTAATTTGAAAGAGTATTTCCATTTTGAGCTGAAGGGTTGAGCTGAAGAGCGCATTTAGAATTTCTGTTCCATCCGCCCCCCAGGTTTTGACTCAAGGAACTCAGCCCTGAATCTTCTGGGAATCTGGTACAAGTCCCAGCCAGAGAGAGCCACTAAGGGGTTGGCTTTCAGAGGTGCAGAGCACACAGGTCCACAGAGCCAAGCTCAAATGACTCACCAGGTTTAAGTTAAGACTTGGCCATGCTGTGGACATGGCAGCAGTTTGCTGCCTGGTGGAATTCTCTCGGCCACAGCAGGAGTCTGTGTTGTCTTTCAGGATGAGGTGGTGAGGCCACAGCAAAGAGACAGTTGAGCCCAGAGCAGGAAGCATCACCTTATTTTGATGTGCAGTCTCAGGCCCTTCCAATCACAATGAGAATAGCATTGGTGCCTGTGGGTTAACACAGCAACCGTGAGCCCAGTTGCCCATGGAGGCTCCACTTCTATTCCTGGAAAACTCAGGACTTGGGGTAAAACTTGAATAATTCTTTAGCCTTTCACAAAGCCTTTCCTCTGAGCATCTTTCTAGACAATGAACTCAACTCTCAGTTAACCAAATAAACCTTAATTTATCCATGTTGCTACTGTGCTTTGGAAGAGGCAATGCTAATCAGTAAGCAATCAGGCTAATAACTTGTCTGCTTATAAAGGGCTGGAGGTACCAGATACTTCCTCTCCTCATTTACAATGCAGTTAGATCCCACATGGTGCTGTGCTCATATCCAAAAGGGAACAGGATTCTCTGAACAACAGGTCTGAAATACCCAGATTCCCTGGCTCACCGGGTTCAGATCCAAGCAAGGTCAATCCAGCCCTTCTTGTCTCTCATGCATGAATAGATTACCTAGGTACCATGTAGTGATGTGCACGCTGTTTTGCTCAGAAGTTGAAAAGCTGAACCTTCACATTCATCCCTGGAGTTACAGATCAAATCAGCATGACTGGCTAATGGGGTTCAGCAGCTGAACTGAGCCCTCGCTCATATAAAGGGGGTTTCATCCTTTTCAGTGAGACCTTAAATAAAATGGCCCAATCTTCTAAGGCTCAGAGTCACTGGCAGCTGCAGGTGCTCTGCATCTCTCAATATCAGACTGCAACTTACTTTCTGCTCTGCATGGCCCATCACGATCCCATGGCATTGTCCTTAACAGTTTGGGATGCTTGGTTTCCCCTTCCCGTAACCTGTTCTGGGGTGCTGGCTCTATGACTGACTGTCACCTTTCCTTGCTGGAAATGACTGCGCAACCCACTAGCACTGTGTGTGCCACCTCCACGTAAGCCTACTACAGCTGCCTGATAATGCAGTTAGTTGTTCCTTCAACTCAAGTGGGACAGCCCCAGGTGTTTCTAGTGCTAAAGTTTCCTTAGTTCAGACTCAAACAATGAGCATACCAGGGGTTGTTCCAACTGCAATTCCGTGCCTAAGCAAGTCTTGTGTCACCATCAAGGATGACATCCTGTTCGCTTTTCCCTTATGTGATTTGCCCAGGTGCCACCCTCAAGTTAAGGTAAGTAGAATCCAGTCTGTGCTTTGTACAGGACTTAGGGGATGAAAAGTGCTATATCAAATGTAAATGATTGCCATTCTGCTGATAGAAAGGAGAGGGGCTAGGTGGATGGATGGGCAAAGACAGATATAAAATGCCACGAGGAGAAGAATGACCTATTTGACAGATTTCCCTGCCTATCAAAGCTAACTCTGCTTAGAGGTTCTGACATCTGACGAATTGTGTCATGCTCACACGTTCAAAAGGTTCCATTTCCGACAGCCCTCGCCTTTTATCCTTGCAATGTTTTACTGCCGAACCGGGTCCCCGCTCGCCTGGAGGGGGGATGCCACATGGCACAGCCCGGCCCTGCAAGCTGGAAGATAACAAGAGAGATGGAATGGGGGGAGAGAAGCCTATTGTCTGGCATCCTTTTTGTGATAGGCAGATACTAAATTGCTGGCTCATGTTGACATTTCAATGACCAAATTAAAATGCGCCACCATGGAGACTAAATGTCATTAGCCTCATTAGAAGTGATCACATTAAAATAAATACAAAAATAAAGTGGAAATTAGCCCAAGCCATTAAAATTAATTAAATAAATGGGAATAGTCAGTGGGACCAGGTGCGTCCGAGACAGGGATAAGAGCTACAGTCTGAGTCTACAGAGGTTGACAAGAGCAGAGAATAATAGCAGAGGTGATTTGAAACGCTATGTGGCTTGGTTTTAGAGTGTGGGGCTGGGAGTCCTGGGTTCTTGCCTTGGATTTGTGACCTTGGACCGGTCACTGGACCCAACATTTTCAGAAATAGCCACTGACTTGGGGTTCCTGACTTGAGACTTCTGGGGGACCAATCTGAGGTGCTGGGGACCCAGAGTTCCCATTGACTTCAACTAGAGTTGGGGGTGCATAGAGCCCCTAAAAGTCAGGATGAATGGATCTCAAAGGGTTCCATGAAGTCTCATGACATTTTAGTCAATTTACCAAAAATGATTATTTCACCAGCCACAGCAAAGCAGCTGCCTCTGGAGTGGAACACGGTGGTAGTCCACAGCAACATGGCCCAACAATTTAGCACAGAAAGTGAAGAATATTATACCCAACAGAAATGAAAGAGAGAAATTAAGGAGACTGGGGCACCTACGTAAACTGGAATTTCCCCAGGACATTGACATTAATGTTCCTAGACTTGACAAAATTACCATAGGAGCTTTAATGGTCGTGAGTGGATTAGTACTTTGGTCTTATAACCCAGAAGCAAAATCTTGGGCAGCACAGCATGCTCCTAAAATTATGCTGAACCATTGGAGATAGGCCCCACTCAAAATTTCAGATCCATGCACCCCTCCCTCCTACTTTAGAAAGTGTGCCTGTTTGAAACTATGCAGCTTGGTCTTATCTTTGAGTGATGATTCAGAGAAGAACGCCACCTACTGATGCACCACTACCACCTCCTGATTCCCTCTAAATGATTCTATTCCATTCAGTTCCCTGTGTCTCTTCTCTGTGTCTTCTGAGCAACATTAGAGAATCAGCACTTGCCAACAGGTGCCACACGGTGAGCAGAGGAAATAAGCATGTGCGCAGTTTTCTGGCAAGCAGGGACTTTTTAACAGCAACCACTCTAGTTGTCCCTGTGTGGTCTCCCAGCCAATTACTGACCCAGCTAGGCACTGCTTAGTTTATGTGATGTGACAGGATCGCAGAGCAACATGGAAGAAAGCACTATCTTTGTTCTCAGAAGGGAAGACTTTTTTTTCTCTTAACCCATTCTTGCTCTGCAAACACCTCTTTCTTTGGGGAGGGAGAAATCCACAGAAGGCCCTTGCAAGATCCTGTTTCTGACAGAGCAGATCTGAAAGCACAGCAACTTCCCACCACCCCATGCACACTTCCCGTCTGTCAAATATTATAATCGTCATTTTCCAGCTTGCTGAACAATCAAAGCGTGGCCTATATTCGCTGGAGCTCCTTCCACACGCGGCATGCATAGCAACAAGTACGGGAAACAAAAGCCAGAAGTAAACAGTCAGGAGAGAAGAGGGAATTGGCTGGCAGGCAGACAGCAGAAGAATGTTTTTCTCAAGGATTGTGTGTGTTTTGGGAAAGTGTCGGGGGGGAAGATACCCCATCATCCCTCCCAATCCCTATATCTACTTAGGTCTCCGACTCAGAAGCCCAAACCTCCCCTTATATACTTTGCAAGGAACACACACACAAACACAAAACGTGCTTGGGCAATATTCCCATTGGAAATGTCAGTGACTTTTCTCTTTGCTTGAGCTCTGCAGCGAGCAAGGCTGCAAGCTGAGCCAGCTCCTACTTTTTCACTGGGCTGAGTGGGGTTTTGCTGCTACGGCCGATTTGTTTCCAAAGAAACATTCAGGCTGCCTTCGATTGCTGGCCTGGTTTAACTAGAGTGAGGACAGGGCTGCGCAGGGGGAGGCAGAAGGGAAGTAAAGAAAAAATTTCAATGTGCTGTTGTGAATCCTTCACCAACTCAAAGGAGAGGACCAGGGAGTGGTACTGGTGCCAAATGGACTGCCTTGTGCTCAGAGGAATCACTTCATACCCCTCTTGTGACAGGGATAGCAGGTCACATGTGCTGAGTGCCTGGCTGTGAGCACTACACGAGGAGTACGCAGAAACTGAAGGCACGGACTGGATGTGCCAGGGAGGTCAAACTCCCTCCATCTCGCCTTTAGCGAGTGCCCCTCTGTTTCAGGACAGAGTGCGGGTGGGGCGCGTGCACTGTCACGGATGCAGCTGGAGCTGCTCTCTGGACACACAGATGGCTTCAGTCTCCCAGTCCGTCAGTCCAGCACTTTCCACTAGTAGAGAATTCACAGGAAAACAAAGCTAACGGTAACTCCTTCGATTTTTTTCCTCCCCACCAGCCCAGTTTCGTTACACACATGCTCCAGGTGAGTGGAATCAAGCAGGTTTCACAGAGAATGAGCCCAGGTTTCAAAGAAGGGCTGCTCTTGCCACTCACGGCCACTTTGGGGCTTGATTAGCCAGCCAAACACTGGGCAACAGTGTCCTCCTGAGGTGCTTGGCTTGAAACAGTGGCCCACATGGGTCACTTATTCCCCAGAGACACATCACACATTCAACCAGGTCTATGAGATGGGAACAGTCAGGCCCTGCCCTCAACGTGTGCCGGCAATGCCAACAGACTGCTTTGGGCTGCCTAGCTATCAGCAAACCTTGCAAGGGAGCACATATGAGCTCCCTCATCTCTCTCACCACACTGCCACACAGCTCTTTCAAACTTGATAAACTTGAGGAGCCAACCGCTCTCTGGACACGTCCTGACTCAACCTTACCAGTTGCTAAAGCTTCCCAGACCACAGGAGTGAAAACTTTCCACCGTGAACCCTAAACACGCACCACCAAGCCACCCTGCTGCCAGCCCTGTCCTACAACAGATGCTGTTATAAGGCCCCGCGTGGCTAGTTAGGGTCCTGCACATCTTATTTCGAGCTGCACCTCACAAAATGTAGGTAGCGGCACCCATCGCATAACTCCTGTCTTCTCAGTGGACGGGTTACATCACAAGCCGTGGCAGAGCACACCTCCCATGCCACATCAAGCTCTCTCTCTAACCCAGCTGCTTGGGGCACCTTGCTTGGTAGCACTCCCTCCCTCCCTCCCGGGGTGATAATCCAACCGGGGCTCTTTAAAGAAACAGGCAGGAAAAAAAACTTTTCTTCCCTGAGAAAGAGGAGTTCCCTGAAAAACCCGCCCACCGAGCAATAAGTGTCAAAGACCCTTTTGTATGTGCTGTTGCAGCACTAGTAATTATCGCTCCCATGCCTTCATTAGAGAGAGAGAGAGAGTGAGAGAGATGACTAGGAGGTAGGGAAGTTGCAGAAGAGCTGTTGTTATTTTTAAGTTTGGATTAAAAGGAAAAGCATGAGGGCTGAGTTCTTTCCCTCTCTGCACTCACTGATGGTAAAGAACAGCTAACATGAGAGCTCAGCCTGATGGGGTGAAAGGTAGGGGGGGAGGAATGGGGTGCAGGGAATGACCAGGCTGCTAAGAAGGGCTGACAAAGCAACAGGCTGCTCTCTGTATAGCTGGAGGACTTGGTGAAGAAAGCCAATGCACCCACAGGATGATCTCAAAGGGAGTTGCATGCGCACGGGAAACCTCCTTGATTTGTTTTCAGTCCCAAAGAGATTTCATTAGAGGAACTCTGGCTGCAGGTGCAGCTCTGACTGAGCAGAGAAGGACGACATACCAAGTAAAGGCCTCAAGTTCGAGTCAAAAGAAAGCGATGGGGCATTCACCGTCCTGCCAAACATAACGGGCACAGAGCAATATGCACAAACTAAACGTACGCGAAACTTAGCACTTCCTGTTTCCCTGGGTTCACACCGCACACACACATCCCTCCCAGTCACTCGGAACCAAATTTCCTAGTCAGTACGTTTGTTTAGCCTCCACTAACTAAGCCTATGTTACATCAGCACACAAGCTGACCCTTTCATCTGAGGAATTCACTAGCTTTGGGCGAACCATTCAGAAGGCATCGTTTAACTCAGCAAATCTTACCCTTCTCCTCAGTTTTGCATGAACTCCCACTGGCGCCATCGGGCGCATGTGTGTGCGTCTGGCCCTTCAGAGCAGTGTGTTTAAAATTATTCACAATTCTCAATCTGCAGGCTATTGCAAATGCACACCGGGTGAGTTGCAGCAGTCATGTAGCATCACTTCTGTGTCTTGACTGGAGGACTTGCGTCATAAACCAAGCAGGGCACAGATTTCAAATTGCATATCAGAGGGTAACAGCTTGAAATCTGCTGGAAGCAAGTAGGCAAACCCAGAGAAGTGAAGGTGCTCAGTTCCCATGGGAGCTGCCCTTCATGTCACTGAAAAATCTCTCCTTTTGAGTTGGTGAAGGATTCACACCAGCAAAATTTATCCACAAAGGCATTTGCACCTAGTGACCACACCAGGGACATGGAGTCTATGAGAAAATCTTTTAAAATGCAAAGGAGTCGTAACTTTTTCCTCCCAACTCTGATTCAAACTACCCTGAAAGCTTGAAGTGATGCTCAGATGGAGAATTTTGCCTGTGGTGGGTTTGAAACCACACAAAACCACTGGCTGACTTTTTTTTCCCTAAATAACTAGTGACTGTGGGTACTTGGCTTAGCACACCTTAAAGCAGCCTGATTTCCAGAAAGGGGAAGCCAGGGCTTTTGAAAGATATCTCAGGTTGGGGCCCCCAAAAATGGAGGCACTCAAAATTATTAGTCACTTCTGAAGATTTAGGCCACTGTGTTTCACATGATGCTGGCTCAGAACCTTTGCTTCCCCAAGGTCAACAGAAATGCAGCACAGGGCTGGCTCCAAAGATTTGAGATTTGCTTTTCAAAGGCAAACTCAAACTTCCCCCATACAGGAGATCTATCACATACTCAGCAGGGAGAAATCACCCAATGTTGGGGGAATTACAGCCTCTATCTATGCTTGGCGCCAACCCTCAGCCAAAGAGATAAAGCAGTTACATTATGCTGGTCTGAGCACTAGATCCCCTGCTGGGACCAGCCAAAACTTCTTCCCTACAGCTCCTGAGCGATGAAGGACTGGTGTCTGCAGTGCCTTATCCACTACTAGCCCCAGCCTTTAAGACAGCATAGAAAATCCCTTTAAGTCCCTCTGGCTCACACTGAAATGACACTAAAGCGGAACGAATGTGCTCCAGGTACTTATTCTCAGGCTCAGGGATCAGCAGCTCCCCATCAGTCCAGTGTCCCCCACTGGAGATGAGTGACAGGCCAAGTAACAGGAATCTGCTGCAGCAGGAAAACCACTCTCCAGAGGCAGTGTCTGAATGCCTGTCTCTGACACTGCTGGCTTAAAGCATCCCTGGGCCAGATCCTCAGCTGGTGTAGACAGAGACCAGCTGCAGCAGTGAGGGATTGATAGAGTGAGGGGAGCCCATTTCAGGGACCTGACATCACTCTGTTCCCTAGGCCACTCCATGCTCCATAGCACCAGCCTGAGAGAGAGTTTGCAGCTCGGTTCTGTGCTGTGGGGAATGTCTGTGTGTGGGAGAGAAAAGGGGGCATTCCTGGGAAAGAGAGAGGCATTGTTCACCTAGGCAATGCCAGCTTCCTATTTCTATGACACATTTCAAAGGCAGGCACCCCAAGTAAGGATGGACTCTCACTAGTTTGTGTCCCAGCTGTACGCAGGACCAGTGTTTCTCTGAGAGCATAGGGCAAGTGCTGGCAGTGGCCACACACCACCCTTGTTCCACATACATGTTCTCCAACACCGGGTGGGTTTGGTAATAATGATAAATAACCATGAAGGATAAAGGCCCCGTGGAATCCTGTTCAGTGATCCCAGGCAAGGCAGAGGTGCAACAAATGGAGTCATTTCTCAGAGAAAACCCCATTTACCTACCTCTGTACTTCCACAGCCCCCAATCACCATCACATCTGAGTGCCTGACACATAGTGATGAATGCATCCTCCCAGCACCCCCAGAAGTAGGGAAATGTGGTTAGCCCAGCTGTGCAGATGGGAAACGGAGGCACTGGCAGTGTAAATGACTTGCCTAAGCATATACAGGGCATAGGTGGCAGAGCTGAGAATAGAATCCGGCTCTCCTTAGTACCAATCCATTGCCATAAGCACAAGACCATCCTTCCTAAGCACCTTTGCCAGCTGGGTATGTTCTGAAAGGCCTCTTTGTTGTCGAGGACATTTGGCAGTGCTGGGTCTGGGGTAGGACAGTGCTGGGATCTGAGGGGTTAAAACTGTTATTCTCTAACAAGAGTCACTGACAATATTTCCAGCTTAAAATTTCAGTATCACGGGGGTAACTCAAGAAGAAGATTTCTCAGTACTCAAGACAAAGACACCAAAGCAAGCCATTCTAGACCACAACCTATCATACTGCTCATTATGGTCTCACTGTTTCCTCTTTGGTCTGGCTGTATCCCTCTGGTGTCTTCTCTTATACTTCAGCTGTAAGCTCTTTGGGGGCAGGGTCTGTCTTTTTGTTCTGTGTTCATACAGCACCTAGCACAATGGGGTCTGGATCCACGGCTGTGGCTTCTAAGCGCTATGATAATACACGTAAGAATAGCATGCACCCAAGCAGGAAATGTTTGCAGTCAGCTGCCCCTATTGAGCCGGGATGGACCAGCAGTATTGGAAAAGAAGCAGCACTGGGAGCATGCAGGTGAGTCTGTAACGGGCGTGTGGTGTCCATCAACATGTAGAAATAGAGGAGAAAGGCCTTCAAAGACAGCAGCTAGCACTGCAGAAGGGATTCCTGGCTGATGGGCATGGACCCCATTCTCCCGGCCCACTAGCTGTCTGAGGAACAGACCCTGTGCTACAGTGCACACCAAGCTATGGCCTTGGATTACACAAACACCCTAATAGAGGAGCAGGGGATGACTGCCGCTACCCTCCTCCCCATAGCAGCCTTTAGCCATATGTGTGGTGCATTTCAGATGGGGCTGGAGAACAAGCCCGCCCCACACTCACCTAGCAGCGGCAGCTCCTGTGCCATGGTGCTGGGCCCAGCTCCCCCCTGTGGGCTTAGCAACAGGGCACTGTGACCCCATGCACCACGTTGCAATGCCACTCACTCTACTCTGGCTTGGCTGCCCCCCATCACAACACAGGGGCAACCTCATGGTGTGGCGACCTCAGGTGTCAGGTCAAACATCCAGAGTGAGGAACCAAGCCCAGTCCTGCAGTCATGGGACAGGAGCCACCACTGCTGGGGGAGCATGGGGCGGGGTCACTTCTCCAGGCCCCCACCAATGAGCCATTGTCCCCCATCGCAAAACCTGGCTCCACCATTGGTTAGGGGCCTCTGTATGTGGGGTGTGCATACCCCAGTGAGGGAGGGAACAGGGTCTGTGAATGAGGACACATCTAGGTGGGTAAGGATGATGATGTCTCCGCATGGAGGCTGAGCATGAGGGGAAGAGTGGTGAGGACTGCATGCATAATTGTGTTTGGCAGTATGTGATCAGGGGATGTGTGAGAGCATAGGCCTCTGTGTAGAGGGCAGTATGTACACAGAGGTAATGTCCAGGGGCAGAGGGTATAGACTGTCTGTATGTGGGTCTCCTTTGAGCAAGAGGGAAGGGGTGTGTGTGTGTGTGTGCGCGCGCGCACATGTGCGTAAAAACAGCTCATACCCATCCCTTAAATTATTCCTGTGTGTCTGTGACTCTTTTCCTTTTCCTGGGCACTTTCCCACTGTTTTGTGCATCAGAATCAAATCCAAAATCCTCTCTCCAGAAACTGAAATTACAGAATGCGCTGGTGCCTGCACAAAGGACCCGCCCTCCCTTGAGGGGAACAATTGGCTCCTGGATACAGTGGGCTCCGAGCTAAATCTGGCTAACCTCCCTGATCCCTGTGAAAGGCAGATGGGAAGGAAAGCCTTCCTGGGCAGAGGTCTCTTGCTTTCAGATCCCTGGGCTCTGCTTACTTGCCCATAAGCGCAAACATAAGAGGTCTTCAGCGGGTCAGGCCCAGGAACTCTGGCTGGTGCTGTGCTGTGTGAACCAACCAGACATTCTCAGCCAGGCTGTGAATGCAACACAGACTGGCATTGGGAGGTGCTAACATCTATGTCTCATGATAGGCAGCTAGGAAGGCAGGCATGTGTGTCTGGTCTTCAGTCCCATGCTCAAGCCCATTTGACTGACTTGCTAACTCTTGTCAAGCGGCCTCAGCTCTGGGGCGGATGGGCTGAGTTGGCAGGAGCCTGGCCACAAGAAGGGCCTGTGGGCTGGCACGCTGGCACCGCGTGGAGGGGAACCATTGCAGATTCAATCACAGCCATGATGGCGCCTCGAGCGCAGAAACCAGCTCCTTGGCGGTGGAGGTGACAATGGGCCACCCAAGGGAATGCCCCATTCAGAAAAATGGAGAGACAAAATCAAAGCAAAATAATTGTCCTTAGCACTTTGCAGTTTCAAAGCATCGCACCAACAACTAATTAATCCCTGAGAGGAAGGGAAGTATTGTAACAAATCCATGGCCAGGGCTGTCAGTGCACTGCACATTACGGCACCTCACATCCCCACAGTGATAGCAGGACGAGAACTCTGATCCTCCAGCCCTCCTAGCACCTGCCCCAGCCACTTGAGCTAAAGCAAAACCTCCCTTTGCAGTCAGGTGATATGCAGCCCGTGACACACAGGAAAGCAGCTCTGATTCTACCCAGCAGACAGCGGTGAGTGGAATAGAAGGGTCTCTGTGGTCCTGTAGCACAATCTAACAAGGACACCACAGAGCGGGACGGGGGTAGCGAGACAGAAAAGGGGGATCGGTGTCAGGGGCACAGAGTTATTGGTGACTGTGGGCCACGATTAAAAGGAGCAAGGGCTGTTTTACAGGGACAGCATTAGGGACAGGAGAAGTAAAATAGGGCTGTCTGAATAATTCAATATTCTGTTCAGGGGCAGGTTGAAAAAATTGTTTCAGGCCAACATGCAAGGAAAACATTTTCAAATGTGCTGCAGACCAAAAAGTCAAAAAATGTTTTGATTCATGTCAATTGTGAGGATTTCGAAAAGCTGCTTTTTTTCCCCTTGTTTTTGGAAAAAAATTCGAGGGATATTCCAAAATGAAACATTTTTCCGTAATGAAAAGCCAAAATATTTTGTTCAGGAAATACTGAAATGAACCGGTTTGATATTTCCATTCTTTTTCTTTTGTTGACTGATACAATTCACTGAAGTTCACAAATCATTTTTTTTTTCAAACTGAACCTGCAATTTTCAGGTGGGAAAAGAAAGGTTTCCCATGAAAAATTTCATCAAACCTGAAGCAGGGGTCACCTCCCAGGGCGCTGGAATGCTACGGTTGCTACAGTCCCTCCTCAACAAGCCAATCTCAAAGCTATTTACTGGGGGTCTGGCCGAACAGTGCTTTACATTGGCAGTTTGGGGGCTTAGACGCACCCTACGATTCTCCTGATGGTGGCTACAGCGCCTCCTTTGAGGTACGGCCATAGCCACTCTAAGCGATTCTGTGTAGTATTTGGGAACTAAAGGGTTCCAACTGCAGATAACAGAGCAGGAACCACCAAGGAACCAGGTGGTCACTGACCTTGTTCAACTGGTGGCAGGAAGCGAATGGGAAGCCGGAGAGGATGAATGATCCCATCTTCACCTTAGGATGCCAATCCCCGGGAGCAAAAGGTGGAGTGGCTGGGGGACTAAGCCATTGCAGAGGCAGCAGGCTTCTACATGGATCCCTTGGGGTCTGCTGGGATGGATTTATGGATTGAGCCCCCCCACAACAGGACAGTGACAGCAGGAGACGGGGAATTCCCTGAGAGGACCCTCCCAGAGATTTCTTCGCCCAGAGATCATGCTAGTGGATGTCATCAAGGGAGGGGATGGTCTGGACCTCACTCATGTGCAAAAGGAGGTGGGAGAGGGAAGGGCTGTGAGGCAGAATGAACTGCCCAAGGAAGACTCTGGAGATTAAAAGCATTCCAGTGCCGAATATTTGCTAGGGAATTATGGGGCAGAGATGAGGAGCTGGCAGGCAGAGGGGGTAGCAAAACAGGGATACAAGCAATAAAAGAAAATTTATAGCCAGCCATGAGAGCTAAGTAACAGCTGCTCAATTCCAAGGCACTATGCTTTGGCAGCAGGAAATACAGGACCACAGAGGCCCTTCTATTCCACCCCCTGCCATTCATTAACCAAGGGAGCCAGTGCTCCGCTAATAGGTTTTCCTACAAGGATCAAACATTAGGGTTTCGGGGGGGATTTTGCAGAGGAGCTCGGGGGCCAGCAATCCAGTGACACCCCTGACAAAGTATCATCGCTCCACAGATGGAAGTGTTGGGGTTGGAGATGAAAGATAAGGAACCTAGTTTGAATAGGGCTGTTGTGTTGGGCTCCCTTGTTGGGCCGGGCCTTTGGGTGGTGGGAGCCCAGGCAAAGACCAGATTCTCAGCATCCCCCCGTCATTGCTCTGTTCACCCCACCCAGCTCAGCAGTCCTCCTGGACACAGAACTGTCTCCTCCTCTCAAAAAGCTGGTGCTGTTTCCCCACTTGGTCAAACTCAGGCACCTTTCGTTCCCAAATTGCCCCCAGAGAGAGAGAGAGAGAGAGAGAGAGAGAGAGAGAGTGTAGTAGAAGCACCGAGGCAGCCAACGTGAAAACATTCCAGGCCACAGCTGTGACAAAGGCCATGGGCACGAGGATGCAGAAATAGGGAACCTCTTACTAGAGGGGACCAGAATCTCCACAGCCAAAGCAGAGCAGCTCAGGGTGGCCTGGTGGGGAGTGACCACAGAATTCTCATGCTATTTCACCAACAACTCCTTATGCATAGCACTTCAGGTGGCTGCCTACTCAGCCTGTCCCTACAGAACCCCTGCTGGATTCTGGATCTTCTGCCTGGATTCTGTGTCAGGAAGGATGAGGCTCAACATGTCTCAGCTTGTCTCCTCATTCCCAGGACAGACCCAGTCTTCTCTGGTCCATCCCACACTCTAACAAGCTAATGGAGGGAAGTCCCACAGGTGTCTCGGCATCAGAGCAGCATCTCACTGGGATAACGCTGAATGGCATTGCCTTGCTATGCAATGACATTGCAGGCTAACCACTCCAAGGCATGAAACGGTCATGGCATGTGGCCCAATTTTATCAGTAGTGGGTAGCCATTGCCTCAGTCACCTCTAAGATCTCATGTCCCAGATTGGTTATTGGGATTGCACTCCGTGGAGCTATACAGATTTACACCAGATGAGGATCTGTCCCTGAATGTAGTCTTTACAAAAGGATTGACAATGAATGGCCTAACTCTGGTCTCACTCCAGGTTTACACTGGTGTAGCTCCATTGCCTTTTGTGGTGTCACTCCTGATTTACACCAGTGTACATGAAAAACCACTCACAGTTATACTAGTGGTTAAGTTCAGAATAATTCTACTACTTCAAGAGAGATACACGCCTGTCGCTCGGGGCACAGCTTGGCCCTGAACCTCTAAGAAGACCTCTGACCCTGAGGGTCAATATGTGACCATCTGAGGGACTCCTCTTCTGACCCCAGCCTGGAAAGAAGTGACTAACCCAGCTTCCATGAGAACAACTCAAACTGGAAGGGTGGGGAACACGTGTCCCTATGAATAAAGCAAATATCAATGCCAATGGAAACTGAAACACATACATAGAGTGTCTTGGTCACCTATGGAGCTCACACATCATGCTATGGGCCATGCAGAGTAACTCATGATACCTCGCCCCACCCGACCCCCAATTTCTTTATCTGACCCACAACATCTCCCACCAGTCCAAATCATAACTCAGTGCCCAGAGATGCCCCTGCAGTTTGAAGCACTTGCTGTTGGCTTCACAATTAAGCTTCCCACCCACCACCTCCCTGTCTTGCGGCTCCAGGCTCGTTAAAAACCTTCATTGTCCTTCCCATCAGAGAGATTCCGCCTCGGAAAGCAATTTATGGCCACCGAACCCCTTCCCTAAAGGCACCAGGAGACAACAGCATTAGCCTTAGAAATTATTCCGAGATAGAAACATGTCTTACCAAGAAATGAAAAGCTGCAGAGTAAGGCGCTATCTGTGACCGGAGGGGTCAGGGTTTCATTATTGCATTAACCTTTCGTGTCTTTAGACTCCACAAGAGTAAATTGGTAACGAGACAACATGAGCCCCTCTGGGAGAAACGCATCTTTCCAAACAGAAGATATAGAAAAGAACAGAGGGGAGAGAATGAGAGAGAGGAAAAAAAACCCTGCAAATAAGCCATTATGGCTAATAATAACTTTGCAATGCTATTTTCTGCAGGAGCCTTCAAGTTGCAATGTTTTCCTTCACTCTAATTACACCTTCTGAGCAAGTTCTCTTCTCACACCTCACATGAAGCACCCTGCAGGATTAGCATAAAGATCGAGAGAAAGCAGTTTAAGCTTGAGACCTGCTTCTGAGTATCCCGTGGGAGTTTCACATGCATAAAGCATGAGGGATCAGGCTCCCCAAATAATTGACACTCCTAAACAACACTGTGGAACAGGTGCCTGAGGTTGGAGGGCTGGATTCTAATCTCGACTACTCTGGGCTCTATCTAGAGGGACTGAACAGATGCTAACTGAGTTACTCCAGCATCACTGAAATCAGAGTGTGACCCAAATACTGTTGCTAGGTTTATAAAAGCTGGATAATATGGATAACAGTTGGAATTATGTAAATAAAGATATTCAAATGTCATGCTTCAGGACATAAACTGGTCACTGCAGGGGTCAGGAAGGAAATTCTTCCCCTGTGCACCGCATTGCATGGCTAGCCAGGGGTATTAAAGGAAGGGTATTTGACATCTTCCGAAGTATCAGGCATTGTTGATCAATGTAAGAGGCAGGTTTCTGGATGTGATGGACCAATGGTTGGTTCAGTATGGCAAATTCCTATAGTCTGGTTCAGACCACAGGAGAATCAGAGTTAGAGCAGACTGACATCTCATCAGAATGCAAAAGACAGGCTAGAGCTTCAAAGTTCCTCTCTGGAACCAGAACCAAGCTTCCCCCAAGTCTGAAGTGCTCAAACCCTGGCTTTTGTCTCTCCGCATTACTGATAGCGATGCCACAGCCTGAAAGTTGGATCAGTCCCATCCATCATTAGGATAGCAGGGGCCCAGGACCTGCAGAGCACCGCACAGCATCGGAGCTTCCCAAGTACAGCAGGGCAGAGCTCTGCCTGGCTTTGGTGGGCACCTTTGCCAGAGCCCTGCAACTCACCACTGAGAATTCGCAGAACCTCACACCAACATGTCACCCGCAGCAATTCCACACCTGCCAAATGTCAATTCATTTGCAATTAAATGGGGCACTTTTACATCTCCGCCAGTGGCACATAACAGTCTAGTCTCCTGTGGGTCTTGTTACCGTTGGGTTTAGCGTACAGGTGCCTGGCAGTGCTGGTGGCCTGCGATTCACAGGTCAGACTAGATCAGGGGTTCTCAAACTGTGGGTCGTGAACCCTCAGGGGTTCACAAGGTTATTACGTCGGGGGTTGCAAGCTGTCAGCCTCCACCTCCAAACCCTGCTTCGCCTCCAGCATTTATAATGGTGTTAAATATTTTAAAATGTGGTTTTAATTTATAAGGGAGGAGGTCACACTCATAGGCTTGCTGTGTGAAAGGGATCAACAGTATGAAAGTTTGAGAACCACTGGACTAAATGATCTGACGGCCCCTTATGACTTTCAACTCTGGGACTCTGAAAGCTGCCAATTCTTCAGTAGAGCTTTTTAGATGCAAGCCGCCCTCGTTCCTAAAAAGGGGCCTTATCTTTCCCTTGAAAAAGGGACATGACTTCAAGAAGTTTTCCAGGAAAAACACAACCCTTGAATGCAGAGGAGCTTTGCAGTTCACACACCCCCAGCACTACCCAAACACTGTTTTCTAAGCGCCTCTCTGTGCAAAGTTACCTTTGCACCTCTTTGGTTTAGAAAAGGGGTTCTCAAACTGGGGGTCGGGACCCCTCAGGGGTCACAAGTTGATTGCATGGGGGGTCACAAGCTGTCAGCCTCCACCCCAAAACCCGCTTTGCCTCCAGCATTTACAATGGTATTAAATATACAAACAAGTGTTTTCAATTTATAAAGGGGGGTCACACTCTGAGGCTTGCTGTGTGAAAGAGGTCACCAGTACAAACGTTTGAGAACCACTGGTCTCAGACACGGGCCTTGGGCAGAGATTTTAAAAACACTGTGGCAACTAATCCTCCATAACGGCTCTGAACTGGTCAAGCAAGGAACAGTGTGTGACTCTCACCTTTGAGCCGTGGGCCTCCCCAATGGCAGTACCCATTAAGAAGTGACCAACAAGTCCTCTGCTCAGGAGCAAATTTCACAGAGGATGCTGTAAACAGGTATCAGATGTTGGGGTCTCTCTTGAAGTTGGGATTGCTCTACTGATGGACCTGTGGTCAGTCCAGCAGTATGTGGATTAGCCCCACAGCTCATGCCCCACTGATTCTGCCCCACCAGGTTTTTTTTTTTTGGGTGTAGGAGATCTAACACTTCCCCAGCCTGCCTCCCTGCCCACCCACACAACCCCTGCGGAAAAAAATAAATTGCACACTGACAAGCTATTTAAACACAGAGCTCTACCCTGTATCTCCGCTTCCCCCTCACCCCCCATGCCAATGTAAATCACAGCCAGGATCAAGGAGAGACATTTGGATTACAGAACCAGGATGGGATTAGGACATCCAATTCCCATTCATTTTAACAGGAACTGGGTGTCCGAGTCTCGTAGGCAGCTGGGCAGATCTCAGCCTAAAAGCACAAACCATCATCAATTTCTGTCGCCTGTACCATTCCCCTGCCCCTCTTTGTCAGTGTTATGCCTCTCATATGGCCAGTGGGGTGGCATATGCTGGATTGTGTTTCGGTTCCCACGCTGAGACCTCATCTGTTGAGTTTCAGCCCGGAGTGACTCTCTAGAGGCAAATTACCATAAACCCCATTACAAGTGGCGTTTTCCAACACCCTGATGCTAAGCTCCCGGCGAGTGTCGTGAGGAGGACAGTCCAGCATTCTCAGCATTGCATTAAGTCTGTAGGGAAGTCTACACCTGCTCAGCTTGCTACGGTTGCAGCATCTGTGCCTCTTGCCGCAAGCTGATTGCCCGAACAGTGGCAGTGGGTGTCAGCATGGGGAAGCGAGTCCCAGAGAGGGAAGGAGAAAACAGGACGATTCAGGATAGAGGGCTGAGTCTCCCAAAATACAAGAGGGAAAGCAGGCGCTTTGGGAAAGAATTAGAGATGAAGGGCACTGAACTTCGAAGGGAAAGGTTCCCCCATTCACTGGGCATGTAATAATGGAGGGATGGGGAGGGGGGGAGAGTGTGTGTGTGTGTGTGTGTGTGTGTGTGTGTGTTACAGAGAGACTTCTCCAGAGCATCCCTGCATGCTTTGCCTGGAAATACCATTCAGCCAATTCCTGCACATGCAAGAGCCTCTTCTCCCCATGCTGTTCGGACAGCAGCTGGTCTCTGTACCAGCTCAGCACTCATTTGGGAAGCAGCAGCCTGGTCATAGATCTTTGAACCCCGCTCACAGTGGCTGCTAAAAGCACTCTGCTGCAGAGCAACTCCTGTGTGTGTGTGTGTGTGTGTGTGTGTGTGTCTGTGTGTGTGTGTGTGCGCGTGTGATGCACACACCATTTCGTTCTCCCTCCCTCTGCTCTAAGATCCGCACATCCCCTAGACAGACACAGAGAAAAAAAAACAATTCCCCGCTGTACCTGGGATGAAGAGCAGGGCGGTTGTGGCTGTGAAGACGATCCAGCAGGCAGGATGGTACATCTTGGAGCTGCAGGAGTCTAGAGGCTGCTTGGCTTGCTGCTTCCGCTGCTTTCCTCTATGCTGAATTCTGAGCAGGTTTAAATCCAATGTTTGCACAGGGAGGGAGAGTGAGTTAGTGAGCTGGAGAGAGAGAGAGAGAGAGAGAGAGAGAGAGAGAGAGATGGGAACAGGCAGGCAGTGTCTCTGATTTTTTCCTGCACATACACACAACTAGCAGAAGAAACACCCGCACTAGACTGTGCAGTGGGGAGAGCAGACCTCCTACCAGGCACTCATTGGTTCGAGCCTCCTGAGTGACACAGTCACTTGCCTTTTCTGAAGGTTCCACTCTATGGGGAGCTAACTGCTGCCAGCTGCCCACTGGGTGCACCTCCCACTTGTGCCCCTAGGTCCTGGAGAGGGCTTTGTGGGACTGGCACAATGGCAGGGCAGGGAACGCTGATCTGCTGCCAGCAGCACCGCACTAGGGCAAAGGAATGCACACAGTGTCACAGATGCTCCCTGGGCTAGTCCTCTGAGCTGTCCTTCATGCAAAAGGGCTGGGAAAAGCTTCATCAAATTAGATTGCTTGGGGATTATAACTTGTTGCAGCCATTCCAAAGCTGCTGAATGGGTTAGAGTCTGGAGCATGCCTGTTGCTTTCCATCCATCGCCCCTTCACTCTCCGTTTCAGCCACTAGCATTACAATTGTGGTAGGGTTTCCACTGCAAGGTGCACACACCCGGGAGCTTCTCAGGGTCAGGCACGGAATGCTTAGAGCTTTATAACCCAGCAGCTCTGCTTGCTCCCAAGGGAGGCGGATTGAGCAGTCATGTATCTTAGCACCTGGGTGTCTTTTAAAACAATTATAGAATCGTAGGACTGGAAGGGACCTCGAAAGGTCTTCTAGTCCAGTCCCCTGCACTCGGTATTATCTAGACCATCCCTGACAGGTGTTTGTCCAACCTGCTCTTAAAAATCTCCAATGATGGAAATTCCAGAACCTTCCTAGGCAATTTATTCCAGTATGTAATTGCCCTGACAGTTAGGAAATTTTTCCAACCTAAACCGCCCTTGCTGCAATTTAAGCCCATTGCTTCTTGTCTTATCCTCAGAGGTCAAGGAGAACAGTTTTTCTCCATCCTACTTGTAACAACCTTTTATGTACTTGAAAATTGTTATCATGTCCCCTTCTCAGTCTTCTCTTCTCTGGACTGAACAAACTCAATTTTTTCAATCTTCCTTCATAGGTCACGTTTTCTAGACATTTAATCATTTTTTGTTGCCTTTCTCTGGGCTTTCTCCAATTTGCCCACATCTTTCCTGAAATGTGGCGCCAAGAACTGGACACAATACACCAGGTAAGGCTTTATCAGTGCAGAGTGGAGCAGAAGAATGACTTCTCGTGTCTTGCTTACAATACTTCTGCTAATGCAGCCCGGAATGATGTTTGTTATTGTAATACAAACAATTAATCATGCACAGGGAGTATTTTGCATTACTGTTTCCATGGGCAAACAGAAGATTAAAGTCTCCAGGGCTGTCGATGCCTCAACCTTCACTTTAAAAAAAAAGCAACAATCCTTCCCTTTGAATATGACAGCTGAGACTCCTGCCCTGATGTATGCTTCCTCCAGATAGACTGCAAGGTACAAACTCACATATGCAGGTGCTTTAACAACATAGAGAAGACAGAAGATGGATGGATAAGTTGCCTGTGCAGTGGCTCCTATATAAGCCCAGCTCTCACATGGCTGCAATTGTTCTGTCCTGGTTGGATCCAGTTTAGGAAACATGCTGGCAAGGCTGGGATTGCAGCAGACAGAGCTAAGGAAGGAGATCAGGCTACCAGTGGAGAGGAGGAATATCTGTCTCCTCTCCATGCACTCCCTCTGGATGATTGAGGAATAGGGCAAGGAGAACCCACATGGAGCCCATAACACCACCGCTTTGCACTTATATAACACTTCATAGCAAAGCACCGTACTAACATGAAAACTAACCCTTACAATACTCGCCGTGAGGTGGGTAAGCATTAGGATTCCCATTATACAGATGGAGAAGTGAACCAAGGGGTTAAGAGAATTGCCCCAAGCCAGAGAATGAGTCTGTGGCAGGGCTGAGAATAGAACCCAGGAGACCTCACTCCCAGTCCACTGCTGTATAGAGCCTGTGCAGGGCTATTCTTGAATCCTGCTCCTGCTATTGTGGCAGCAGGTCCTGCAGGATGCAGGGGATCTCAGTTGCACTGCAGGTCTCTACTGTTCCAGACACTTGACAAGAGTCTCCCTTGGAACTAGACATAAGAATCTGCAACCCTGGCTTCTAAGTCCCTGCCCTGCCCTAATGGGTGGAGACTACCACCTATATTACACACAAAATTCCTCCACTAAATGAACATGATTTAGATTGGCAGGTCAAGCACTCCACAGTTAGAAAGTGCCAGAGTTAAGGTTGTTTGCGCAACAAAATTCAACAAGTGGGTATAAAACTGTTGGAGGGGAAAAAAATAGGAAAGATGAGGGGAAATGATTTGGCCACCTTGTGCATGTGCAAATTCAATACAATCTTGAATTACGTGATCACATAATATTTCTTCCAGTCCCTGTTGCAGTCCTGTCTCTTCCCTGCTAGTGGCTCCTTGTGCCTGTCCCATTCTCAGACCCAGTTTCCAAGCCCCAGGTTTCTCATTCCATTTCCAGTCTCCTTGCCCAGCCAGGCCTACTCTCCCCCTCACTGTCCGAAGCCCAATCCCCGCAACTCTCAGGCTGTCTACATTGCCCCACAGTTTGGATTGGGGTGTGGGGAGGTGGGTGAATAGCAGATGCATCGAAGTATTGTGCTGTAACTGTCACATGTGGATGCTCCCAGGCACAAACTTAAAAGGTCCCTACTTCATGTTACTGACATCCCATTTGAAGAGTACTATGGTAAGGCAAACTAGGAACCTTTGCGTTCGAGCCACACCATCCACACAGTGGAATCACAGCACAGCACTTTGGTGTGCACAGCTATTCATTCCCTTGTAGCCCAAACTGTGGGGCAGCCCTCAGTTTTTCCACCTCCCGACACCCAGGCCCAGTCTCCTTGTCCAACTTGCCCTAGTTCCCCCCCTTCCACCCTAACTCCTTGTCCACAGTCTGCTTGTCCAGCTAGTCCTGGTTCCTCATCCGATTTGTCTCACTCTCCACATGCCCCAGCTCCTTGTCCACCCAATCCAAGTCTCCCCTCGCCAGCCCCTCATCTGATCTCAGTGTCTCCCCCATTTCTCTCACTGGCTTCCAGTCTCAGTCCCCTGCTGAATCGATACCAACCTGCTCTCCCTTCTGGTTCACAGTCTGCTTGCCCAACCAGTCTCCCTGTATCCAACTGTCAGCCAGTCCTAGTCTCAGCAAGCTTTCTCTTCCCTTCCCATCCAACTGCTGCCCCCTCTGCATTCGAATCACATGGCTTCTTCTGCCACACTGCTTGAGTGCCAGCTGCGGGGGGTGGGGTCACTGAGAGCACCTCAGAGACAGGATCCCGGCTCTCCATTCTAGTGCCCTGCCCTGCCCTGCCCCTGCCAGAAGCAGCTGTTCCAGGGAAAGTCCTGCTGGGCCCTGGGCTGGAACGTGCTTAGTCTCTCAGTGACTAGTGTGTACACACTCTGGTCACCACAAGGGACTATGAGAGACTCGAGCACACTCAATGAAGGTGGGCTCTTCAACAGTTTTATCTGCTAAACACTAGCATGTGCAAACTGAAATTTTGCAAATTCAAAGGTTTATAATTTGGCCAGATTTGGGCAGATTTTCAAGGGAATGGTAAAGGCCACCCTACTCCAACCAAATTTCAAGATCCTGTTTTGAAGCGTGGGGATGCTAGAGCATTTCAAAGAGGAAGGTCTCAAGATTATTTTTTTTAAACATGGGCAAAACAACAGTTTTTCATAGTCTCATTCTCAGAAACAGTTGAACCATCTCAGCTGAAAATGTCCCCCAAAAATTCAGCCTGACACAAACACCCACCATGGAAAACTTCAGGCCAAGTATGGCAAAATGAAAAGCAGTTGAAAACAGGGTCTTGTAATGGGAAACGTCAGGCAACCTTAATCAAAAACAGTGCTACCAACCCTTCTTTGTTGGAACTAACAATGTCTTTCAGAAGGGAAGTAAAGGACAAAATTATATGATGGATTCCAAAAGACCCTATGCCCTCCCAACTACCCCCACCCCTGAAAAAAACCCTGGAGGTAGTAATCTAATAAAAATAATTTGCTCTTTTGTCAGTTAACAAAGTTTTAAAGGATTTTTAATACATTTTTATTGCACACAGCCATACACATCTCTGAACACTGCCTTAATCCACATGCAGAGGACAGAACTAGAATGTGCTTCAAAACGGTTACGGCACTAAACTAGAAATCTATTCCCGACTCCACAAAATACTTCCTGTGTGGCCTCAGGCAAGTCCCTTAAATCTCCCTGTGCCTCAGTTTCTAAATCGGTAAAATGGGAACAACAACTGTGATTTAGCTCTTGGGAAACTAAGAGGCTAAATCCGTTACAGTATGCAAGGTGCTCCAATTGTTGTTTTCAAAAAGGCAGAAAAAAGAAAAGATATAAATATTCATTTCACCAGCAGAGCTTTTCTTGGAGATGTGGGGAAGGGGTTGTTTGGGTTTTTTGACATTAAATAAAGAGTCTCCAAATGGCATATTTAAATCTGACATGCAGCACCAGCTCTGAAAAAAAACATTACGGTCTACTGGGCACATTTAAACATGATTTTTAGATGTACGTTTTGTGATTTTTTTTCAAGCTGCCTCAATGCAAATTTACTAGTGGGACCAGTCTAGTCACTTGGCTAAATAATACACTGTCTTAAGCTTTCAGAGAAAAAAGAAATTCCACCTCCCCATCCCTCTTTTAGAGCAAAGAATTGCAGGAAAAAAAGACACCCAAAAAGCATTAACATAGGCACAAGCTTACAGAAAACAGACACTTCAAGAGAGAAGAGACTTGGTGTTCTGGGTGTGGATTGTATGCAAAGCAGTAGGACTTTGCCCTGATCCTTTTGCTGGTTTGTGTCAATGCTTTAGCATCATATAATGCTTCTGTATTTGTACAGTACCTAGCACAATGGGGTCCTGGTCCATGACTGCAGGTCATAGCATGTGCATCGTGGGAGTGCCTAAGTAGTAGTAATAATGATGTGAAATCAGATGGTTAAGGAGGAACTAGGGGTCTAAAACGGGAACATGTAACATGCTGGCTAAGTATGCTTTCCCCCTGCAATGGACGCTCCACAGCCTACAACTGCTACCGAGTAATATGTTTAGGTTAAGTGGAAGAAGCCCATGCTTTAAGGCTGAAGGTCTGGTCCAACTGATGCCCTGTGCTGGGGAGTTGTTTCATGAGCATATCTAAGCAGGACCCCATCACAATACTAGCATAGTGTGAGTGGATCCAGCAGGAAGAGACTACCCCCAGCCACTTTGGCCAGGGCAAGATTAATGCAGGGGTTTTAGGAGCTGCAGTGCAGGGCCTTGGGCTAAGGGGAGCCCTGTAGGCTGGATGAGGCCCGCTGCTTCTTTTCATCCGGCTGTCACGGAGTGTGGGGGAGTCCGGCCCTGCACCCCTCTTCCTGGGACCCACAGTGACTCTCGGCCAGTCAGTAAAACAGAAGGTTTATTGGACAACAGGAACATAGGTTACAGCAGAGCTTGCAGGCACAGTCAGGACCCCTCCACCGAGTCCTTCTGGGCTTTCAGGGTGCTTGGATCCTAGCTAGGATACCCTGAATTCCACCCACACAGCCCCAAGCCCAAACTCCAACCCCTTCCCTCCTGCCACTCCCTTCCTTTGTCCCCTTCCCGGGCAAAGGTGTTGACCTTTCCCCTCCCTTACCTAGCTCAGGTTACAGGCTCTGGCATCGTCCATCTCCTAAAGTCCTCCCCTGCTCTCCCACTCCCCACACAGAGTCAGGACCCCTCCACCGAGTCCTTCTGGGCTTTCAGGGTGCTTGGATCCTAGCTAGGATACCCTGAATTCCACCCACACAGCCCCAAGCCCAAACTCCAACCCCTTCCCTCCTGCCACTCCCTTCCTTTGTCCCCTTCCCGGGCAAAGGTGTTGACCTTTCCCCTCCCTTACCTAGCTCAGGTTACAGGCTCTGGCATCGTCCATCTCCTAAAGTCCTCCCCTGCTCTCCCACTCCCCACACAGACAGTCCCTACTGCATCACATCTCTCCCCCCTTCGAGACTGAACTGAGCGGGGTCACTCTGCCCAGTGACCTGGGGAAGTTCAGGGTCCCCTCTCCGGGACAACGCATCCGCTGTCAGGTTGGCACTTCCCTTCACATGGACCACGTCCATGTCATAGTCCTGCAGGAGCAGGCTCCACCTCAGGAGCTTGGCGTTGGCTCCTTTCATCTGGTGCAGCCAGGTCAGGGGAGAGTGGTCGGTGTACACGGTGAAGTGTCGCCCAAAGAGATATGGCTCTAGCTTCTTAAGGGCCCACACCATGGCCAGGCATTCCTTCTCGATGGCCGCGTAGCTTTGTTCCCGGGGTAGCAGCTTCTTACTCAGGTACACGATGGGGTGTCCCTCCCCCTTTTCATCCTCCTGCATTAACACCGCCCCCAGTCCCGTGTCTGAGGCATCGGTGAACACCATAAAGGGTTTGTCAAAATCTGGGTTTGCCAGAACTGGGTCGCTAACCAGAGCCTCCTTCAGCGCCCGGAAAGCCTCCTGGCACTGCTCAGTCCAGATCACCTTGTCTGGCTTCCCCTTTTTGCACAGTTCAGTGATGGGGCCGGCTATGGCACTGAAGTGGGGCACGAACCTTCGATAGTACCCCGCCATCCCAATAAAGGCCTGGACCTGCTTTTTGGTTTGGGGAGCAGGCCAGTCTCTGATCACCTCCACCTTGGCTGGTTCCGGCTTCAGGCAGCCGCTCCCCACCCGATGGCCCAGGTAAGATACTTCAGCCATCCCCACCTTGCACTTCTCAGCCTTTACTGTTAACCCAGCCTTTCGGAGTCGGTCCAGGACTTGTTTAACCTGGGACACGTGGTCCTCCCAGGTCTGGCTGAAGACGCAGATGTCATCAATATACGCCACGGCAAAACTCTCCATCCCCCTCAGTAGCTGATCCACCAGGCGCTGGAAGGTGGCCGGCGCTCCCTTGAGGCCGAAGGGCAGGGTCAAAAACTCATAGAGCCCCAGAGGGGTGATAAAGGCCGATTTCAGCCTGGCATCTGCGTCCAGCGGCACTTGCCAGTAGCCTTTGGTAAGATCCATAGTGGTGAGGTACCGTGCACCTCCCAGCTTGTCTAGGAGCTCGTCAGGCCTGGGCATAGGGTAGGCATCAGATACGGTGATGGCACTGAGCTTTCGATAGTCCACACAGAACCGGATTGACCCATCCTTCTTGGGAACCAGCACTACTGGCGAGGCCCAAGGGCTGGAAGACGGCTGGATCACCCCCAAAGCCAGCATGTCCCTGACCTCTCTTTCAAGATCCTGGGCAGTTTTACCAGTGACCCGAAAAGGGGAGCATCTTATAGGGGGGTGTGACCCGGTCTCCACCCGGTGGACAGTCAAATTAGTGCGTCCAGGCTGGTTGGAAAACAGCTGTCTGTACAGATGCAGCACCCCTCTGATCTCAGCGTGCTGGCCCGGGGTCAGCTGATCAGAGAGGGGAATCGCCTCCAGGGGGGAACCAGTTTTTGTCCCAGGGAATAGATCCACTAAGGGGTCATCTCCCTGCCCCTCCCAATGTCCACACACGGCCAACACCACATTCCCCCTGTCATAGTATGGTTTCATCATGTTCACATGGTACACCCGACGGTGATGTGCCCGGTTTGACAGCTCCACCACATAGTTTACCTCATTCAGTTGCTTGATAACCTTGAAGGGCCCTTCCCAGGCGGCCTGGAGTTTGTTTCTCCTCACGGGGATGAGAACCATCACCTGATCCCCGGTGGTGAAGGCACGGGCTCGGGCTGTGCGGTCATACCAGACCTTCTGCCTCCTCTGGGCTCAGGCCAGATTCTCCCTGGCCAGGCCCATGAGCTCGGCCAGTCTTTCCCGGAAGGTCAGGACATACTCCACCACTGACTCTCCCTCGGGAGAGGCCTTCCCCTCCCATTCGTCCCTCATCAGGTCTAGGGGCCCCCTCACCCGCCTTCCATACAACAGTTCGAAAGGTGAAAACCCAGTAGATTCCTGGGGTACCTCCCTGTACGCAAACAGCAGGTGAGGTAAGTACTTGTCCCAATCTTGCGGATGCTGGTTCATAAATGTTTTTAGCATCATCTTCAGCGTCCCGTTGAACCTTTCTACCAGCCCGTTGGACTGGGGGTGATACGCTGAGGCCCAGTTGTGCTGGACCCCACATTTCTGCCATAAGGACCGGAGCAGGGCCGACATGAAGTTGGACCCCTGGTCCGTTAAGACCTCCTTGGGGAACCCCACCCGGCTGAAAATTGTCAGCAGCGCATCTGCCACTGTGTCTGCTTCGATAGAGGACAAGGCCACTGCCTCGGGGTAGCGAGTGGCAAAATCCACCACCACCAGGATGTATTTCTTCCCTGACCGGGTCGTCTTGCTGAGAGGTCCCACTATGTCCATGGCCACCTTCTGGAAAGGTTCTTCTATGATGGGTAAAGGCCTCAAAGCTGCTTTCCCCTTGTCCCGGGCCTTCCCCACCCTCTGGCAGGGGTCACAGGATTGGCAGTACTGTCGGACATGGGTAAAGACCCCAGGCCAGTAAAAGTTCTGTAGCAGCCTCTGCCTGGTGCGCCGGATTCCCTGGTGCCCTGCGAGAGGGATGTCATGGGCCAGGTACAACAGCTTGTGACGGAACTTCTGGGGAACCACCAGCTGCCTCCTGATCCCCCATGACTCTACTTCCCCTGGGGGAGCCCATTCTCGGTACAGGAACCCCTTCTCCCACAGGAACCTCTCCTTGTAACCTCTCCTCATGGTCTGTACCGCACTAAGGTCAGCCCGGTCCCGGTGCTTCCGCAAGGAGGGATCTTTCTGCAACTCGGCCTGGAACTCAGCAGCTGGGACAGGAATGGGGACCAGCTCTCTCTTGCTGGCTGGGTCTGAGGCCGCAGCCTCTCTGTACCGTGCCCCTGGGCGTTCCCCGCTCCCTGAGTTAGGGTCCTGCACCTCAGGTCGAGTACCTTCCCCGTTTTCGGGGTGCAGTGCCATTTGCCGACTCTGACTACGAGTCACGACCAGGGCACTCTGGGTGTTAGTAGGCCAGTCCTCAAGGTCCCCTCCCATTAACACGTCAGTGGGCAAATATTGGTGTACCCCCACATCCTTGGGGCCCTCCTTGGCCCCCCATTTCAGGTGTACCCTTGCCACGGGTACCTTGAATGGGGTCCCGCCCACGCCCATCAGGGTCAGGTAGGTGTCAGGCACCATCCGATCTGAGGCCACCACCTCGGGCCGGGCCAGCGTCACCTCTGCGCCCGTGTCCCAGTACCCAGTGACCTTCCTCCCATCCACTTCCAGGGAAACAATGCACTCTTTCCGGAGAGGCAGCCCCGCGCCCACCCGGTAAACCAAAACCCCGGAACCGGGAGCATCCATACGTGGTGTGTTGCCAACCCCCCTTTCCTGGGAATGTAGCCCCTCCTCCGATTGGGTTTTTACCCAGTCCACCCTCTGCGGGTTGGGTCTGCTTGGTCTGTCCCTGAGCTTGGGGCACTGGGCCCGTATGTGACCTCGTTGGCCACAGCGATAGCAGCCCATATCTCGTGGGTCCCCTTGAGTGGGTCGGAGGGACCTGCCGCTGGATGTTCCCCTTTTGGGGGGGTTCTCCATAGGCCCCCTTTGGGAGGTCCCATGTTGACTCTCTCTCTGCGTTGAGGCAGGCCTGCTCCTTCGAGACTCCTCCCTGCCATCCCCTGCCCGACTGTCCACAAATTGGTCGGCCAGCTGGCCTGCATGCTGCGGGTTCTCCGGCTTCTGGTCCATCAACCACAGCCTCAGGTCGGACGGGCACTGCTCGTACAGGTGCTCCAGTATGAATAGGTCAAGCAGGTCCTCTTTAGTTTGGGCCCCAGCTGTCCACTTGCGGGCATACCCCTGCGCCCGGTTGACCAGTTGTAGGTATGTGACCTCACGGGTTTTACGCTGGCTCCGGAACTTTTTCCGGTACATCTCAGGAGTCAGCCCAAACTCGCGGAGCAGGGCCTGTTTGAACAGTTCGTAGTCCCCTGCCTCCGCCCCTTTCAGTCGGCTGTACACCTCCACGGCTGTGGAGTCCAGTAAGGGGGTGAGAACTGCGATCCTGTCTGCAGGGTCAACCCTGTGCAGCTCGCAGGCATTCTCAAAGGCCGTCAGGAAGGTATCTATGTCCTCCCCCTCCTTACGCCGGGGCAGCAAGTGCTTATCAAAGCTCTTTGTAGGCTTGGGTCCCCCCTCACTCACCACAGCCGGGGCCTCACTGCTCCTCAGCCGGGCCAGGTCCAGCTCATGTTTACGCTGTTTCTCCTTCTCCTCCCGCTCATGTTTACGCTGGTTCTCCTTCTCCTCCTGCTCACGCTGGCGCTGGTTCTCCTCATGTTCACGCTGTTTCGCCTTCTCCTCCAGCTCTCGCCTCTTTAACTCGAGCTCCTCCCGTCTCAGCTCCCTTTCATATTCCAGCCGCATCCGCTCCACGGATGCCGAGCGTTGCCGGGTGGATCCCCTGCTGGGGGGTGGGCTTCGCCGGGCAGATCCCCTGCTGGCCGGGGGTGTCACGGTGCCCTCGGTATACACTGGGCTCCTCCCCGCCCTTCCTCTACGCCTAGGAAGGGGGGGTCTCGGGAAGCCCTCGTCCGCCGGCTGACCACTCCCAGCGGGGACAGACACTGGTGCCTGCGCTGCATCTGCTCGGCTGCTTCCCTCAGCGACAGGGCTCCGTTCATTCATGCGGTCTCCCTCCTCCAGCTGGGCAATCAGCTGGTCCTTGGTGCGTCTCCCTGGGTGCAGCCCCCTCTGCTTGCACAGCTCCAGCAGGTCACACTTGCGCCGCTTGGCATACATCTTCCTGCTGACCACTCACAGGCCGGGGTGCTCGCCGCTCCCCACGGTTTCCAGGGGGACCCCTAGTGCACCAGCCCTTCTTGAGGTCACCACCTCTCTGCCAGGGTCGAGCTGCAGACTCCTCCGCCCCTGGGACCGCTCGCTGCAATCCCCCGGGGGACCCTGTTACTGCAAAGTCCTTCTCACTGGCCACACACTCCCAGGGGTTAACCACCCCTTCGTTTTACTGCTCCCCAGTCACTTACTGCAGGAAGCGCCGTCCACGGGGTGCAGTATCTCCCGCCGCTGCCACCAGTTGTCACGGAGTGTGGGGGAGTCCGGCCCTGCACCCCTCTTCCTGGGACCCACAGTGACTCTCAGCCAGTCAGTAAAACAGAAGGTTTATTGGACAACAGGAACATAGGTTACAGCAGAGCTTGCAGGCACAGTCAGGACCCCTCCACCGAGTCCTTCTGGGCTTTCAGGGTGCTTGGATCCTAGCTAGGATACCCTGAATTCCACCCACACAGCCCCAAGCCCAAACTCCAACCCCTTCCCTCCTGCCACTCCCTTCCTTTGTCCCCTTCCCGGGCAAAGGTGTTGACCTTTCCCCTCCCTTACCTAGCTCAGGTTACAGGCTCTGGCATCGTCCATCTCCTAAAGTCCTCCCCTGCTCTCCCACTCCCCACACAGACAGTCCCTACTGCATCACACCGGCCCATGGCAAGTCTCCATGCCCTGGGCCATACACCTGTTCCTGAGCCTCAGTGCCCACCCTGGGCCTGGATCTGCAAGCACTGGCATGCCCCTGTGGCCCCTAGATGAGAGGAGTGTTCAGGGAATCTTTGTGTGGTGCCCCTGCTCCCAGTGCCAACTCCGCAGGTACCATTGGCCAGGTACTGTAGCCAATGGGATCTACAGGGGCAGCGCCTGCGGGCATGGGCAGCATGCACCATGCAGAGCAGCCTGGCCCCTCTGCCTAGGGGCAGACATGCCGGCCACCTCGGGGAGCAGAGCAACATGGAGCCAAGGCAGGCAGGGATCCTGTCTTAGCCCTGCTGCGCCACTGACCAGGAGGCATCCGAGGTAAGCGGAGCCTGCATCCCTCATCCAAATCCTCTGCCTCAGCCTTGAGCCCACTCCTCCACTCCAAACCCTCAGGGGGCCCCACAAAATCTAATTGCCCCAAACCCACAGGAGAGTTAATCCGGCCCTGGCTTTGCCCTGTGATGCCCTTCCTAACCCATGTTTGTTATGCTGTGGATTGTTAATGTTGATGTCTCAGTGCCCATCTATGGCTCTAACATAGGTATTCTCCAGTTCCCCATACTGCAGGCCACCTCCCCAATCCCATGTGCTAGCTAGGGAGGAGAACTTAAGGACATTCCCAGATCATCAGTGATATTCAGTCTCTCCTGATTGCCCACGTGTTCTGTAAAGCCTATGAGTCAAGTCATGAAATAACTACTACAGATCCCCATCATTCATCTAGGGAGCAAACTGCTCTGTAATTGGGGAGCGGAGGGAGGAGTGGCACAGCCACCAAGGCCTGCAGTGGGGGAAGACATGGGAGCTGAATGGTGGAGGAGGTCACAAGGAAGGGGAATTTAGCAAACCAACCCACTACCTAATGCATCATGATTAGGTAGTAATCAAAGTAAACCCTGTGCCGCTTGCCCCACCCTCGTTTCTCAGCTTCTCCATCCCCTCCAGACCAACCCTACCACTGGCTTTGGCTTTTGATTCTCCTCTGTCTGTCTCTGCATTTGGGCAGCACCTAGCACGGCTTAAGTCATAACAGCTCGCAGGGTCCAGCAGAGCTGTGATGAGCCTCTCTGCAGCCTGGAGACACACACTGCATATCTTACACTCCCTCCCCCTTACTTCCTGTGCTCCTCTCCATCTCTTACCCCCTCCCTTTTTTCTGTCCCCTCTTCCCTGTTTTTCTCTTCTCCCTGTGCGTGTTTGTGTCTCTGTCTCTCCCTGAATGAAAGGCTACCCTTTTCTCCTTGACATCTTGTTAGAATGTGAATACAACATCTATTGATTTGAATTTCATGCAAGCACACACACAAAGACCTCACTCTCTGAATTCACATTTACCAAAGGGATAAGCACAACACACAGGCAAAGGCGGCTTTAACTCCCTAGCTGTCTGCCATCAGAACCCTCCAGAGACCCATTGCATCAGATCCTGCAGCCAAGGCACAAGGACCACTTGTGAGAGGTGCTGACACTTGCCCTGGGAGGTGTCCCTCGCTCATGCACCTGGCTGCAGGTGGGGTTTAAAGTTCGTTCGGCTTGAAGAGAGCAGAAATTAATAATCAAGTGCAATCCCAGAACAAAAGGTCTTTACGAAATGAAAAGCCAGAATGTTCAGTTTCAGAAGTGCCGAAACAAACCAATTTTGACATTTCCACATTTTTATTTGACTGAAATAATTTGTCAAAATCTACTCAAATTCGAAAATTGTTTTGGTCGACCCAAACCTGCATTTTTTTGGTGAAAAAAAACAGTTTGTACAATTGCCCAAGCTCTTTGAGGATGAGTTAGAGGCAGAGTGGTTGAGCTGTCAGTGTTTCATTCTTCCTTCTTACTCCAGTAACTGAGCCAGGCTCAGATTTTGCATCTCTGCTCTAGGGATGCTGAGAAAGGCATCGAAATAGCCTATTCCAACTGGGTTTAGATGCTTATCTTACCTAGAGTGGGATCCTGTCCATGCCTGCATGGAAATAGAATCCCAATTCTTCTCTTCCACCCAGGGGCTGCAGTCTGTCCCAGATGTGTGTGCATATAAATGGAGACTTCAGGATCTTCTATCCAAGTATGATCCCTAGTGCCCGTTCCAACTGAATACAGATACTGAACTCAGATTCTTCTGCCCAAGGACCATACCCCTCAGCACCCATTCCAGTAAGGCAGAGATTTCTGGTTTAGATTCTTCCTAAGATAGTTCAGCGAGACCCGGTGTTGACCTGAACTTGAGCTTTGGACCTCCTGAGGTTATCTGTGCTGCCCACACAGACTGCACGCAGCAGGCTTTCCCATCATGTCCACTGGATGTCACCACGGATCCTGGCAAGCAGCAGCTAAAGGATCATTCGCCTGGCAGTAAGATAATAACTGAACTGTGAAAGGCTGGGACAGTGGGTCATCTCAGGGCTCCATATTGGAGGTAAACTGAGAACAATCAGGCTGAGCTGTATGAATGGATTAATAGCTGAGGAGAATAAGGATGAAGTGGGATGGAGTGAGGGAGGAGATACACCAAGGTGCATGGTTCATCCCTTGAAGTGGCAGCTTTCGAAAGCCTTTAAGAGCATTAGAGTCTCAGTTTTGTTCTTTATTTTTTCCCCTTCTTTTCATGTTACTCTGCATACAGTTGCCTCTCCACGTGGGACTCTGAAATCATGCAGCTGAGGTACAAACAATCCAGCTGACAGAGCACTGGAAATAAAGCAACCCCAACCCCTCCAGAACAGAAAGCAGCACCGCATGGATAGCAATCGGGGAGACCACCCCAAGGTCACAAAACAGGCACAAACCTTGGCAGGTATGTAAAATGGAAATAGCAGTCCTTGCTCACCTACCACAGCGGGGTTTCGGGAGGAATAATGAATATTTGTAAAGCACTTTGAAGATAAAGAAGGCTGCATAAGTACTAACAAGGAGGGGACAGGCAGGGAGATTGGGCTGAGGAACCCAGCTAAGCAAAGATTTCTTATCTCCTACTCGAGCTGCAGATTTGGCAGAGGGGATGCTGCCCAAGTCCAGATGAAAGGTAGAGTGGGAAAATTTCCTGGGAGAAAAAAAAATAAAGTGTGTGCTGCTGGCAGAAAAGGAGAGAGATGAAAAGAAAGGATCTAAAAACTAGAGACATCTGTTATTGATTTAGGGTTGGCAGGAGCTGGTGTCCTGCTAAGTGCACCTAGTTCCTCTTGTTCGATGTCAGAATGGGGTCAGATGGACAAGATACTAATTCCACTCGAGAGTCATTACTGTCTCAGTGTTAAAACCAGGGGCCTCTGAAGTCGCCCTGTGCACACCCAGAACCCATGGATTCAACAGCTGCTGGAAGAGGCCAGGACTGCAGAGAGGAAAGCACATTCCAGATACACTTGTTCATCTCTCCCAGCGCCTCATCTAAAATGCTGAGGATGGGAAATCCCTGAATGCATGCTAAGGAACTAACTTACAAGTTACAAGGCATGGGGAGATGTTGGATGATGAACAACTGGAAGCTCCGCGAGGTCCTCCCTTCCCCAGAGCCCACACAATAAAATTGTGCACTGCCAGCACTGCACAGTAACTGGTCAGCACTCCACGATATCACTTCGAAGCCATGGCCTTGGCAAAGCGCATTGGTTCCAGTCGAGGAGAATAATGGAGACAGTGTCCAGAAGGAAAGGGCAAAGGTAATGCAGGTATGACAAAAAGGATGTTGCTGGGTTTCCTTTTTGCTACACGATGGGCTCAGATGCATATGTGGTATGTTTGCAACTATACATCTATTGTGCGTGTGTGTTTTCACATGTAAATACACACACATATGATCAGTGTGTGCATATGCATGCTTTTGTGTGGGTGTTTACAAGCACATGATACACTAATTCCTATTCACTAACATACACACTTACATTCATATGAACTCAGGTTTGTAATCAGACATGCACGTGCACACACATCCCTGCCCTAGCTGCCCCTGATATTCCCCAGGTCGCACACCCACACATGCAGCTGGATTCAGACATGCCCTGGTAGGGAGGGGCTCATTCCTTTCCCACGTGTTACTTCTGCATTTCCATGTGTTCCTTCTGCTGTTATGGCAGACTGTTCCCATGGCTAATGAGAGTATCCCTTCCCACTCCAGTGTGTCTCGGTCAACTGGGCCCTGCCACTAAAGTCAGACTCCCACCTTTGGGGCCTATGGAAATGAATGGGATGCGCCACACACAGCAGCATACATTGAGATGCTCTGAGGGCACATCCTCATCACTACGGTGCCCACTTATGCCGGGACGGATGGATCGCTTGATGATTACCTGCTCTGTTCATTCCCTCTGGGGCATCTGGCACTGGCCACTGTTGGAAGACAGGATACCGGGCTAGATGGACCTTTGGTCTGACCCAGTAGGGCTGTCCTGTTCTTATGACCCAGAGTTGCAGGGGACTTCGCCACTTTCACTGTCCCAGCTGCTGGCTACTTTCTTGGCCCTTCACTGGCCAGTTCCAGCCGGTGTCTCCTCCCAACTTTCTGCCTCTTGTGGCCCAGCCCCCTAGCACAGTTCATTTCCCTTCCAAGGTACTCAAAGTCCCAGTAAATGCACCCAAAAGATCCTTCGCCCCCTTGGGCTTTTCAGTTTTCCGCACTCTGGTCGGAGCACTGGCTCCTCAGGCTTTTCTCCGCTAGGAATCCAAATACTATAGACGGGTCTTCCGTTCCCTTATCCTTGCTAGCCCTAGCCCAGGACTCCCTCACAGGAGACGGTTCTGCTCCCTGTGGGTGCCCTAGCCAGATTTCTTGAGGCTCTTCCCAGCGGGGAACTCCCCTGGTTTCTCCCTCCGGAATCTTCCCTCCTCTACTAAGCAGCCAGCTCTATTGAAGTAGCGCTCTCTCTGCCTCACCACCACAGGGCCAGCTTCTAATCATGCCCCATTATACCCAGCATAGGTCATTCATTAGCCCTTATGTCGCCAGCTCATCAGTGAGGCTGAGGGATAGTTGCTAAATCATAGGCCAGGCCAAGCCCAGCTTGCCTCAGAGGCCCAGTGAGCCCATGACAGGTGCATGAAGGAGTCCAGACAGATCAGCCTCTCTGCTTCAGGGAAGGGAGGGTTTGTCTCCTGCTCATGCTCAGATGGCAAGTAATGTTCATGCAGGAACACACATTTACAGTCTGGCTCAGATGCATATTCACACACACACACAAACATAAGAATGGCCAGACTGGGTCAGACCAAAGGTACATCTAGCCCAGTGTCCTGTCTTCCAACAGTGGCTAATGCCAGGTGCCCCAGAGGGAATGAACAGAACAGGTGATTATCAAGTGATCCATCCCATCGCCCATTCCCAGCTTCTGGCAAACAGAGGCTAGGGACATCATCCCTGCCCATCCCGGCTAATAGCCATTCATAGACCTATTCTCCATGAACTTATCTAGTTCTTTTTTGAATCCAGTTATGGACTTGGCCTTCACAACCTCCTCTGGCAAGGAGTTCCACAGTTTGACTGTGCATTGTGTGACCTCTCATGCTCATAGGCACTACACGTGCCTGGCATGTACGTGTACACACACACACACACACACACACACACACACACACACAAACTCCTGTCCAAGTTCTAGCTAAGGTTGTGTTTCCTAAATGTCCTAAATGTCCCAGGTGCCCTCATGTGCGGCTGAAGCCCCAGCCATCTCAATTTATGCAGCTAGTGCTGCTTCACACACCTGGCCGGGAGAGGGGCACCCTCACTCCCCATACTTCAGCAAACCCAAACTCTATCTCAGGTACTTACATGGCCTCCATGACCACAGTAGCTGAGCCCCTCACAATCCCTAGGGGCAGGCAGTGCTATTATCTCCCTTTACTGATGGGCAATTGATGCACAGAGAGGCTAAGTGACTTGCCCTCAAGCCACAAAAGAAATCAGTGGCAGAGCAGGACCTGGAACCTGCTAATCACTCCAGCACTCAGACAACTTACTGGTTCAGCTGTGCCTAACCCGCACAGGGACACTCAGATCCGCACTGGGAAGGGGTAGACCAAACTCAGGCACTGAAAGGAGCAGCTGGGGGAGAAAAAAAGAGAAGGGGGTGGGGGGAGGAAGTTGGCAGCAATTTTGTTCCCCTCCCCATCAGCTGACAGCGGGATCCTCCCACTCCAGCAGATGATGAAATGTTGGATACCCTCATGCAAATCTTTGATCAGAGTGACTATCCCTCACTGTTGCATACAAAACACTTTATCTCTGAGCAGAAATCAACCTCCCTTGGCATACGCTTCCCCACACAGACCCCTACAACTCTGTTCTCCCCCTATCTGAGCCACTGTACATGTTATCATTGTCACTGATGGCAGAATTTCCATTTTGCATCAACGCAGTGATGGAGTGAGAGAGAAGACTCTTGTTCCTCTAGCTTTGATCAAAATGTCTGAGTGTCAGAGAGAAGGGGGGAAAAAAAGAAGGGTAGAAATGATGCATCCTGATCCTTACATAGGAGACAGTTCAAGGATAATTCAGGCATTGTTTACTGGCCGCACATTTCTTTGAGAGAGAAAGAAAATATTTTTCTAGCTTTCCTCTTTTATTTTCCTCCTAGTCTGGAGGCTTTTGTCATCAGTTCTCTGTAGCTCAGGTAAGAACAGAGGGCTCTAGATTAAAGGGAAACACAAAAGTGGGTATTCACCCACGAAAGCTCATGCTCCAATACGTCTGTTAGTCTATAAGGTGCCACAGGACTCTTTGCTGCTTTTATAGATCCAGACTAACAAGTCTACCCCTCTGATACTTGACAGAAGTAGAGAGAACATTGTACAGCCAGCAAAGGGGACAGAGTCAGGGAAGAGAAAGGAAGTTTGCCGTGCTAAGATTCACACTTCAGCTCCAGCAGAGGTTGAGTTTAGACATGGACAGCAAGCTGCAAAATTCTGACCCAGATCTAAACTTTCCCACAGTTCAGGGTCCTTTTGGATGCAAGTGTTGTTGAACTGCCTTTAGGGATGTTAAAATAAAATGGGTGGCACTGACCCAACAAGCAAGGTATGATTTATCGGGGGGTGGGGGAGAGTGGGTGTCTTTCAAAGATATTTAAAATACACTTGATTCTAAAATATGTACCTGGGTAGATAGACAGCATGCTAGGCTTATAGCACAAAGCACATGCATCAGCAAGGCACACAGTGTCCTGCCAACATTGATCATTGTAACCTGTGGGAGAGACCACTTCCATGAGTGAGAGACGATTTCAGTCTCTCTGGTCCGTTCAAGCCCTGGCTTCTCTGCTAAGAGTGCCAATATGGTGTCAGTTTTGGAGGAGAGTTTTGTGCCAAGGTTTTCTTCACGTGGATCTGAACTGAGACCCACCAAGTCATTTCACATGAAACCACACCATGGTAACTATTGTCCCTCACTGCTGACACAGGCTGGAGTTGACCCAACAAGTTGGAGGCAGAAAGCACTGTACCTTTACCAACCTCTTGAGCCCCTGACTCTCCCAGTTTGAAGCAAGCAATCTTTAAAACAATTGTGTCTCCTGCTAACTCTTGGGGAGACCAAACCTTGAGATCCTTAGTTATTTCTTTGCTGTCGCAGAACATCACTGGAAGGTATGAGTGTTTGTTAAGAAGTTCACGTTTTGTCCCTTTAAATGTATATTTCCTGTGATGTGTCTACAAAGACGGAAATACAGAAAGAAGCCGGAACCTGTGGAGATTGAGTTTTGACTTCATGGAGTACAAAGACCTCGCTCTGAAGCAGTTGCTCATAACAGATCATATACCCCTTTAATCAAGTTTTCCTCCCAAAGCACAAAATGTTCCAGGCAAAAAATCTTTGAGATAACTATTGGCAACCAGAGTGATGGAGATTAGTTTGTTCTGAGTCTTCATCTAATCTAGAGACCTGTTGATTAGTGCTGTAGCAACATTTTTTGACCAACAATTTTTCAGCCACACCAAAACATTTTGCAAATTCATCAGGATTTCATCAAATTGCTTTCCAAGATTCTGAAAATATGGAGAGGTTTTGTTTTGACACTGTCAAAGAGAAACATTTCAATTTTTTCGGTTCAAAATGAGTTTGCTGTTCTGAACTACCTTTAATTTTATTAAAAACAATCCCCAGCTGACCTACAAGGGTATGAAAAAAGGGCTTGCCCAAATTTACGATCCAAGTCAGGGACAGTGCGAAGAAGCCTAGATTAGGGTAGATGGAGGAGGAAAGAAGGAAACAAGCTCACTAGATTGTTGTAGAACAGGGAGCAGCCCTTACAACCAAGAGTCCCTGCAAGGGAACAATGCAAAAGAGGAAGGTTAGCTCTGTGTTTAGGGTGCTAGGGCTCTGGCGTTCAATTCCCCGCTCAGTCACTGACTTATTGTGTGACCTTGAACAAGTCACCTAGCCTCTTTGTGCCTCTGTAAAATCAGAATAACAGCGCTGCCAACACACTAGAGATTGTGAGGAGCACAGCTGCTGTGGTGATGGGGATCATCTCGACATACCTGAGAGACACAAACAGGTGTCTAAAGAGAACATTCCCACCCCAGCTCAGCAAAGAAAGTATTTTCCATATGTTGCCTGATCAGTTACACGTTTCTTAAAATGCTATTGGATAGATATTTCAGATGCATCGTGTCGTACCATCTGTTATGTTCTATACTGCAACCAAGCCCAGCCAATTTGAGATGCTGCCTTTTCATCTCCTCCATTTTGTACACAGCGCAGGCATTTCGTGAGGCAAGTTGATGGCGAGGGGGAATTTGAAAGGGGATGAGCTGCTGAGAAGAAAGAAAAAACGGTCTGGGAAACAGATGAGTGCCCTGAAATGAGACCCCTTCTGAAGGAGGGAAGCTGTTGCAGCCATCGTCTCTTTGTCCTTCTGAAGAAAACGAGAAGCCTCTGATCCGTACGCAGAAATTAGCTGTATGATTACCTCCCTGATGACGCTCACATGGTACCCACATGCCTCTTTCCTTAATTCTGCCTCCATGCCCCTGTCTTTGATAGCTATCGCGCAGGGAGCAGAAAAAACTCCAGCGTCATCTGGATGCATCTCTAGCCACTAGTCTTCTCCTCACCCCCTTTGCCACTTCCACAGCAGTTGTGGTTCATGCTAGCTCCCTCCTCACCCATCCAGAAAACATGGCACAAGCCTCACCTGGTACCACGCTGAGTCAGAGGCACCCAGATCAGACACTAGCTCCCTTGAGTGAAGTTGTCAGATCTGGGCATATCTCTTAATGCACACAGGAAAGAAAACCATTCAGCAACAGCGTCTTTCAGAAGAGCAGCTCCAAGCTGAGGCTATCCTTTTCATTAGGAGACCTCCTGAGAGCACAGAGGTGGGGAGAAAGAGCTCTAAGGTGCTAGAGGAGCTCGTTATTTGAGCCATGCCTCTGCCCTGTTTGAGGGGCCCAGCTGTGAAACTGCCCTGATGGAACAAAAGACAAATCAGAAATAGGCCATGGCAAGTGGCATCAGGGTGAAACACCCAGGCTCATGTCTCTGTCTCAATGTATTGATGTCTGGAGTAATGGTTTGAATGACCGGTACAAATTGGGTGGGGGGGAACCAACTGAGTTTATTATGAGAGATTAACTTGTGAGGAATGCAATTGAAATGCCCATAGCAGATGGGAGAGGGGAAAACTCCGCCCACCACTATGTCACCAAAACAAAAACTTGCCTATTGGCTATTTGTAGGCTTATGCAAATTAACTATTTCATGAGTGAAACATACATCTGTAATGGCAATCTTAATGTCACGCAATTTTTTATTCTGATTTTATTCTAAATGTGTTTAAAAATTGAATCTTTAAGATGTACCATGATTTGTTGGCTCCCTCCTCTGGCACTTGGAAATATTTTTACTATGCAATAGTTTGAACCATCAAGTAATTTAAACAATGCTGGGATTTTCCTTTCTGTCATTCACAAAGTCCTGCTTCCATTCAGCATGTGCAACTGGGGAGCCTGATTTTAAAAATTAAATGTTTTATATCTCTTAGAGCAATTAAAATCACATTCATATTATATCCTTCTCCTCCATTGCCTAATGCATAAAGAACAAATGCTTGTTTAAAAAAAAAAGTCCCTCCCATACACTATAGGAATTATAAACAGGAACGGAGGAATAGCTGTACCTGATCAGTGGTTCACCTACAACAGTGATCAGCTTTAGATACTTCAGAAGAAGATGCAGGAATCCTAAAGTGAGGAATTATGAAATAACCTGCCCCCAGAGAAAGTTCCTTCCTGACCTCCCCATTAGCTAGATGTTAGTTTATGACTTGAAGCATGAGGTTTTATATCCCTTCCCATTTTTAATGTTATATATAATCACATCACATAACGTAACTGTGGAAGTTCTCATTATTAAGGCTATGATATAGTTATGGGTATTTTTAATAAAATCATAGACAGGTAGGGGCAATAACAAAAATTCATGGCCCTGTGACCTGTCCATGACTTTTATTAAAAATATCCATAACTAAATCTTAGCTGGGAGTGGGAGCACTGCTGAGGGGTCCACTGGGGGGCCACTGGTCTGGGGGGGGGGTCTGGGCCCATCAGGGGCTGCCAAGCAGTGGCAGCCTCAGCCGCCCCCAGGCCACATTCCCGCCATTCTTGGGACTGCTGCTCAGTCGGTCCCCAGCAGGGCAGGGTCCAGGGTTTTTGCCGCTCCAAGCAATGAAAAAAAATAAAAATAAAAAAGTTGTGATCGCGATCGGAGGCAATTTGGCAGCAGCTCCACCACGCCACTTTCTTCTTCAGTGGTAGCTCCAGGACCGAGGGACCTGCCGCCAAATTGCCGCCGAAGAGCTCGACATACCGCCCCTTCCCCTTGGCCGCCCCAAGCACCTGCTTGCTGAGCTGGTGCCTGGAGCCAGCCCTGGTCCGCGGGGCCAGCTGCCGGGGGCTGCCCAAAAAGCAGCCAGTGTGACTAGCCCCAGGGCAGCTCCAGCAGTGGCCAGTGTGACTGTCTCTGGGGCCACCTGAGCAGCTGGCACTGTAGTCTGCTGCTTGTGCAGCCCTGGGGTCAGCCACACTGGCCACTGCAGAAGTCACAAAGCCCATGGAAAGTCATGGAATCCGTGACTTCTGCCACCACCGTGATAGAGACAGAGCCCTATATATTCATTTTTTTAGAATCTTGCTAAGCCCTTTCAAGTCCAGAGGAGTCTTTACATTGACTTTAATGGATTTGGAATCAGCCCTCTTCCCCTTCTTGGTCTCTGTGGCAGATTTCTATGGGTTACTTACACACAGGGTAAAAAAAAGTGTCTCTTTTTATTACCCTTAAATCTGAAAAAAAAAGAAGTAAAAAACCCTAATTCCTTGGGAGCCCAGGTGACTTTTATGTCATTTTCTTTTTCATATTGTATCATTTTATATTGCACAGCTCCTGTCTATATTTTTGTGGGTAAGAGTCTGGATGCAGGCATCATTATTTTTGTAGACACTACGGTGTGAGTTAAGCACAAGGCAAACATTTATCTCAATCTCATCAGGTCATTAACACAAGTTAATATCTCTTTTGTGGTGTGTGTTTAATATTCTCCCTGGATCTTTGATTTTCCATTTAGAAAGGGATGTTTCAAGGTCTTTCTAAACATTTATTTATTCTTCACAGGACACGACGGATAGGAAGCAGCTTTTCCAGTCTATTGCAAAACTTGGAAACAACTTTCTCCCTGTAGGAGAAAGGAAGTCACTTAACTCAGTTATTGGGATTATTCAGGACCCGGTCCTATAGAAGTAACAAAAAGTAATGACATTCTCAAACTTCCCTCCCAAGTTTCAAGTATTTAAAAAGATTAACTCGTTAACAGCATTGCCAAATGAAAGCATTCCAGAAATCATCATCCAGGCTTCAAAATAGCCTGAGATTTTTAAAATCATAAATTGTGGGTTTTGTTTATTGGCTCTCTGGATTCTGAGCCCACAGGGCTCATGTTTTCCAGCTTTTCTCTGCAACTGTGTGGGCTAGAAACGACCTCTTTTTTTAAGAAAAAAGAGCTGAGATTGTCAGATAATCACCTGACTCCTAAAGGAGCTAGGGCATTAAGAAAAGCACCAAACATTGCAAGAGTGGGTGACCCTGTTTTATCTGAGACTGAGGGCACTGCCATTGTTAGTAGCACCTTACAGGGAAGCCTGAAGATCATCTCTTTTTCCCCCGTTGATCCAGGTCTACAGAAGTTTGACCTCATGGAAGCACTTGCCGGCCTTTTAACACTCCCAGAGCCAGGACCAAAACTGTGGCCGTGGATGCAGCTGAGAGAAACGGAGCTAAATATGTCCTTTGCTCTTATGCCATATTGGGGTCACTCTGCAGCGTAGAAGACCCCTGAGAAGCTGTTCTACCTTGTGCCAACAGCTCCAAGTGACCATTACAGTAGCTGGGGACATCCAGGGCACACAGGAGCCCCTATCACATTACAGTAACCTGTAAAGAGCCAGGCAGGAAGAACATGATTTCCAGAAGGGAAGAGTTTGGAGGAGGTAGCAGTCTGTATGCAGGTGGCTAGGAACAGCAAGCTGCAGTGGGTGCAGCTTTGTAATTAGTTGCTTTAACACAGAGCCAGATCAATGTAATAAGGATGGAACCCACTTGTGTTATTACCCAGCATGTGGTACACAAAACACATGCCCCCTTCTTGCTGGCCATGCCCCCTAAGTTTGCTCTAGTATCTAGCTTGTGTCTGATCAAAGCTACATGCAAAGAACTGCACAGAGGAAGCCATTTGCAGTGCCCAGGTCCTATTGGTCCTACAGTAATAACAACGCCACTTAGCAATGATATAGAACTTTTCATCCGCAGATCTCAAAACTCAGGAGCTACGCTCTACACAACTGCATGCCATTGACTGGCACCCTATCTATATATAATACCGACACACACACAGAGCACTCCTGGAACAACGCCAGGGAACTGCCCCTTCACAGTTACAGCACCAAAGGTCAGGGGAACTCAGGGTGGGCTTTACCCCATTTCTGCTCGTTCCTTCTCAGCTGAAGATCTGGCCCAAGGCTGTTGACGAGCATGGCAGGTGCTTGGAACGGTGACTACCATTGTAATGCTCAGCGCAAATGCTCAGCGCCTCTGGGATTCAGGCCACTGAGAACTGTCTCCTGATGATGACCCACTGCAGTGTAATATATGGAGATACACCTATCTCAAAGAACTGGAAGGGACCCCGAAAGGTCATCAAGTCCAGCCCTCTACCTTCACTAGCAGGACCACTAGCATGACCATCCCTATTCAGTATCCTTTAACTGGTTTCCCAGATGTCCCAGCTAAGTGCAAAGGCTGGGAGCAGGAAGTTTGGAAGAGATTCCAGACAGGGAGCACACCAAGCTGCCCTTGGTCAGAGCTGAGCAGTCCACTGCCCCTAACAGCACAGAGCCTTGGCCCCAGGGTGGATGATGGGAGTAAAGACCAAGCATATTGCAAAGGCTGTGAACTCCATCTCTTGGGGAGCCAGGGGGAACTGTCATACATTCCTACTGGAAGGAGCATAGCTAGCAGCTTCCTGAAGCAGTCACACAGGGACTTACCGAACCAGCGAACATACACGCACATACACACATACACAACACTGGTAAACTGGACATGGCAGCAAAACGCCACCTACCAACACTATGCGCACATACAGCACTCCCCGGGAGGAAGGACCTCTGAAAACTCTGCATCACCATAGCAACAGGGCTCCCTTAGTCAATATGTTCCCCTTTGGTTTCTAGTTCAGGGTTTATTGGGGTTTATTTTATTCCAAAAGGTGAAAGGAAACTTGCATTGCCAAGGGGACAAGGGTAACATCTGGCAGGGCTGGCCTTACCATGAGGTCAACTGAGGCAGCCACCTCAGGTGCCAGACTGTGTGGGGCGCCATTAGGATCCAGAGTGTAGAAAATTGTGTCTGCTGCTAGTGCATATGTATTCTCTCTGCTCTAGATGCACAGAGATGGTGGAGTGCTCTGCTGGAGGAAAGAGGGCACAAGAGACATAACAGGCAGGTAGGCGAAAAGGTGAGAGGGAATATCAGAAAGCAGCAGGAGCTGCAGGGAGAGAGAGGAAGAGGAGCCTCTTACATACCTCTCTAGCACCCCAAGGACCCTGGACTGATTAACACCCGCTTCTCAGGGAGCTTCCTGTTTCCTGCTGCTTCCCTGAACTCACTTGAGGAGAACAGGCTGTCAACTGACATAGTAGGAGCCAGTTAGGCCCTTAAGATGCTGATATCTTCCCTCACTCAGGTCCTGCTACCAGCCTGCTTATTTGTCCCCTTCAATTGAGTGTTGAGAGCCACTCTAGCTGGCACAGAACAGCAGTCATGGGTGAAAGAAGAAAACGCCTCTCTGGGGCAGCATTCAGAAAAAGAAAGAAAGCAAAGGAAGCTTTTCTATCTAAGCAGGAAGGAGATCTCCTGAGATACATAAACACAAATGTTCACGGTGAGTCTTCTGGCCCCAGTGAGGACGTGAGTGGTGAGGAGATGCCTCATCTTCCAGTTAGTCAGAGTGCAGGCGACCTGGCAACTAGGGCAGCATGCACATGCACCATGCACATTCCTGAAGAAAAGTGTAGATCAGACAAGAGTGAGTGAGTGGTGAGTACCGACTCAATTTCCTTTGAGCCTTAACAAGGGGAAAATCAATCAGGTCTTTTAAAAAGAAAACTTTTAATAAAAGAAAGAAAGAGTAAAGATCATCTCTGTAAATTCAAGATGGTATATTACAGGGTCTTTCAGCTTATAGACACTAGAGAGAGGCCTCCCCCCAGCAAAAATACAATTTAAAATACTTCCAGCAAAATACACATTTGCAAATACAGAAAACAATTAGAAGACTAAACTCGCCTTTTTCCTGGTACTTACTAAAATTAGAACAGAAGAGATTTTTTCAGAAAGATTGGAGGAATCTGCTTACATGTCTGGTCCCTCTCAGAACCCAGAGAGAACACACACAAAGAAAGAGCACACAAAGAAAGACTTCCCTCCACCGAGATTTGAAGTATCTTGTCTCCTGATTGGTCCTCTGGTCAGGTGTTCCAGGTTCACTGTTTGTTAACCCTTTACAGGTGAAAGAGACATTAACCCTTAACTATCTGTTTATGACACACCCTCTTTCCAAAAGCTTTTCTTGTTCCGCGCATACTTCTAACACTTCCTGTAACCGTTGCCAGTGGAGAACGCAGCTTCTGCAAGCTGAATTTAATAAAAACACCTTGACACTCCACAAAGACACAGGAGAGGCTGGTCGGCCGTGCAATCATCTCAACAGAGCATGAACTGGCCCAGACCATGTACCTTCAGGAAACAGTTCAAATCTTTGCAATCAAGAAGGCACAGAAAGCACCACTTTGATTATTCAAACAGATAAAAATGCCAGTATTTACTACGCAAACAAGAAAAGTTACATTTGCTGTTCAGGCATTTGAAAGTTAAATGCTACTTAAAATTTTGGAACAAGGCATTTTAAGTAGTTAATTCTCCTTTATTGGGGTAGGTAGCAGAGCAGTACCATGAGAAGAGTAGAACAGGAAGATGGCAGAATTGAGACCTTTCAAAGTTTTGGCCCAAGCGAGGGGGCTTGGGGGCATCATCTGAGCTCCCTACCTCAGGTGCCAAAATGTTGTGGGCTGACCCTGACATCTGGCCAGCTCTGTTGTGCGCGGGAAACTAGGAAAGAGGAGAATTCAAGCTGGACAGTTTGAAGAGTGCACAGCTGCTCAAATGCACCCCCGTTCTGTGAGTCTAAGTGAGGGGCTCAGCTATCTAGGCCAGGTCTTCTAGCCGCCAGGTTATTTACTGAGTAACTTGCCTTCCAATCACAATTTTTCATCATCTCCAGAGATAAATGGCCTCACTGGCATGGCTGTAGAGCCGGCGGTGAATAAGGTAGGTGGATCTGAATAGAAACTGGGCAACTATGAGCAATGATCAGCTGGTGGAAATCAAACCTCATCCTTCAGGGTGTGGGTGAATCACTGCAGGGGGCAGGAAGGAACCTCCCACATCCCTTCACTCCCTGAGTTCACAGCACTTTACAACTGGCTAGGTACTTCTGACACCGGTAGTCATTATCTGATACTACTATCAGGGATACTGAGCTTGTTAGGCACTATATAAATGTCAATAGAGAAAGATTATTAAATAGATATATCTGCTGTAGCATCAATTATTGACCCCAGCAAGGAAGCAAAATAAACTGTGAGCATATGTGGTCTGATCCAATAGCAAACTCTGCATTCCCCATATACAGTCTATAATCCAAATACTAATTATGCACCTAATAACTGATTTTTGCATAGCCCAGCACACTTTCAAGGTGACAGGGAAGAAATTAGCAGATTCCTCACTATTTCAGCATCATATGAAAAAGGAGGGAGATGCAAACTTGACCCATGCAAATGAAACCTTTACAAAATATTTGGTGTTTTGACACAGCTTCCATGTTGGTCAAGCAATTTGGAAACTCACAAGCAAGCAGGGGGGATCTGTTTCTTTCTGACATAGCCACTTGCAGAGGGAGTGCTGCTGATCACCTTCCTGGCCGCTACAACAACTTAATGGGATGGTTTGAAAAGATCCTGACAAGGATAAGGGCATATTCACTAGAATTGGCATGAGTCTCAGAGGATCTCCCTTTGCAGGTATTCTTGCAATTTTTTTCTTTGAGCTCCCGACCATCTGGAGTCTCGTTATGGAGTTCAATGGGGAAACAAACGCTCAGAGCGAAACTTCATTTAAGATCAGTGGGGTGTACCTGATTCTGCATCAAAACTGGGCAACATTGCAGAAGCTACAGCAAAATGATGCAACGTCCATAAGTCAGCAGCCCAGGCTCTGTAGAAAAGGTCCATGTCAATGAGTCTTGAGACTAAGCTGGTCTGAATGTAGAGTTTGCAATGAAATTGAAACCAGGTGAATTCTGTGTGGTTTGGGGTATCATGAGACCAATGTTTTCCATAGCTCTATTATTGATTCATAGAGAAGCAATAACTTTACATTTGGAACCTCCTAGACTAAACTAGTTTTACAAATCAACTAGTTTGGATCTCTATAGAACCAAAATACTTTAAATGACCTACAATGGCAGAAGTCTCTTGGATCGTAGTCTTAAGTAATAGGCTATCACGCATCAATTGAGATAATAATCCAAAAAGAATCACGCTTTCTAATTGTTTTTCAACTTCACATGCAGCTGGAGGAATAATGCCTGCACAATTCTCATAAAAACATGATCATAATCTATCAGTTCTATGAGCTATAGAACAAAACCTAAGAGATAATTGGTGTCGACACTGAAGAATAAACATGTCAAGATTATGATTTCTTTGCTTAAAAATGAAACAAAGATATGATTGGAAAGGCAGTGCATTGGGATACTGAGCAATATCCCTATACTCCATCACTTAAATTGGTTTATGATTTGCAAGCATTTGTATTTTTAGGAGCAGTTTAAAGACAGGTGAGCTGAAAAACATGAGGTGCCAAATATCATAACATTTGGCCCTTCTGGAGCATCTTTCATCCAAAGACCTCAACATGCATAGCAAATGCTCCGTCGGCCTCGCAAATGGAGCCATGTGATAATACTGAGGTGTTGGTTGGCAGGGGTTCCACTGAGACTTTCCTATACTTCCATTCTCCAGGGCTCATGACCCAGGAGATTTGCTTTGAGTTTGTGAGGTTTATACAACTCCAACTGCAAAGTCAAGCTCAAAGGGCAACCGGCTTGATGTGAAACCACAACTGCTCCCAGTTCCCTCAACCTGTGTTGAGTTCAGCGTTTGCAACAAAACCCAGGCAAACATCTCCTGCTGTCAAATTTTGCAAATTTTCTTTTCCTTTTTTTTTGCGGGGGGTGGGAGAATAAATGGAAGTTATCCCCTTTCAGAGACAAGGAATTTAAGAGGCAGCAATTTAAAGTGGTTTGCCCACTTGGTCAAACAGTGAGTCAGTGAAAGAGTTAAGAACAGAGTACCAGTCTTCCTGACACTTCCTAACATTCCCTGCTGCCAAACCGTGACTCAAACACCTTTACTGTATGAAAGGGACATGTGGGCATGGAAGTCTGAAGAACACTTGATGGATGTTTTTAATGATTTTTGTCTTTGTCAGCTGCTCCATAGTAAGTGGCAGGACAAGGTCAGCAATGAGGATGAAGCCAAACACAACAACCATCTTCCTCAGCACTGGTTCAGATTCAGCAGCTTTATTGGTACAGATACTATTAAGAAGGAAAACCCAACAGATTCCAAAATGCATTTACCATGGAATGCTCCTACACAGCCAGCGATCTCGTGGTCACCAAAAACTTTGGTGGTGTGATTAGATTATGCCCATCACTTGCAATCCTAACATCCAGCCAGATCACCTGGACACATTAGTGGTGAGATCGATCTGATGCCAATTGCTTTGCCAGGAGGCAAGATCTCTTTGGGATTTACCAGACGATGATAAAACACCTCTCATGCTCAGGCATATCTAATGCCACTTACCACTGTTGGTCGGCACCAAGACTGGAACCCACAACTTTCATCAGTAACCTCACCCACTTCAGCTAAAGGAATAACTCTATTAGCAGGAAGTAGCAGTAGGTTCCTATCTTCTATGAGGATTGACTCATGGTGGTCAATGCATATTGACAGCTGTTCAACTGTAACCGTGTGAAATAACGGTGTTACTTTGGTTTATGAAGGGCTTTATTTGGCCTTTAGAAAGGGAGATTAGTGATATTGTAATTACAAGCCCCACAGAAGTAAGATGAGACTAATGTCTGAGAGGCTGCATTATTCAAACTGCCTGTTACAGATTCTGGTGATTCCAGGATAGACTCAATTGGCAGAGAATGTTAGGTTGCTAGTACAATAGTGCCATGAATTTGCTCAAGCAGATATGCCAGTTTCCAAAACATCCTTCCGTAGTGGTTACATCATTACTCCTCCCCCGTTCTATCACAGCAGGAGAGAAACATGTCCACAGCTCTCTGGGTTTTCCAGAACAGCAGACCTCTCTTCCCAGGTTCCTTAAGGGATTCCAGGTGCCAAGAGAGTGAGTCAGTCCTCTGACAAGGCATGAAAGCAGCACCTGGACTCTGTTAGCAACTGGTTAGCTGACATTACCCATAATCTACCCAGACGACCCTGTCCTCCAGATCCAGTGACTGAAAGAGAGCTTGGGAACAGGGGTCTGCTTATTGCCCCACCAGAACGAGCTCCTCTTGGGGTAGTTATTCAACGACCATTCCTCTTATTCTGCACACCACCTTCACTCACTGCATCGCTAGCCTCAGCACTGCAGCCGCAGCTCCAGTATGATAGTGAACGTTTACCCTAGAGCTAACCTGGTGGAGAATCTCTTTCCCCCTCATATTAATGCAATTCAACCTTGACATAACTATTTCTTCTAGGCTCTGGTAGCTCCCCAACTGATCCCAGAGAAAAAAGGCGCCCGAGGGCAGTACAATGTCTGAGCTTTGTTCATTCCTTGACCTCTCTCTTAAGCCAAAGCAACTAAAGGGCTGAATTACTACCAAATGCAGAGGTGGCTTTTCAAGTGCGGACACCTGACTAACGCAACCCATTTCACACAGGCCCTGGGCCAAGCAGCAGATGGTAATGACTGTGTTACTACTGTTACGGGATGGCTGCTCTAGAGCTGATAGGTTTCACAGACATTTCCCAGGCCCTCTGGGCTGTCCGATCCCTCTTAATTGTTTCAGAGCAAAAATCATTGTGAAAAAAATAATTCAAAGTCAGATGCCTGCAACTAGATTACAGCAGGTTAAAAACAGTAAGTACCTCACAAGAAAACAAATCTAGTTCTTTAAAAAAGCTATGAAAAAATTATTACGTTCCCCAATTTTGATTAAAAGCCCATTTCTTTTTATTTTCATTTTTGGATTTATTAACCCCACCCCACCCCTGCCTTTTCAGCAGCAAAATAGAAAAAGGTGGGGGAGGGAGGAGACAAAGGTGGGGGCACAAAGTAACTCTCTCCAAAACCATACAAACACAAACATTCAGTGGTTTGGTTTTCAGCAGCGTGCTGTGTTTCTGATTTTTCGGGCCAGGGGAGGGGGAATCCACATTCTAAAAAAAAAAAAAGGAAGTTTTTGGTTAAAAAAGTAAAATGCATTGACCAGCTCCAAACTAGACACCCTGCTGTTAATTATCATTTGTATTGTGATAGTGCCTAGGAGCCTCTGCCATGGACCAGGAGACCATCGCCCTAGGCACTGCCCAGAACAAAAAGAGGCCTCCTCTCCCCAAAGAGCTGCCTGGTCTGGTTTTCAGATGGCTGAGCAGCCACAGTGCTCCCAGGGTAGCAGGGAGCACCAATTGGTTTGGTGTGGTGCCTGGAGATTTAGGGGCCTATCTGGAGATCCCCAAGTTTGCAAATGGTGGCCTCAGTTTACAGCCTTTGGGGAGCAAGACACCCTGAGAGCCCAATCTCTCCCTTGCAGCCACTGTCTCCCTGGACTGCAGCTGTAGAGAGGAGTTTGGCCAGAGGGGAAATCACAGTCTCAGTTTTGACCGCTCTCCCTGCAGATGTGGAAAGAGCCAGGCTGCAGCACAGGATCTAGCTGCCGCTGTCACCTGAAGCCATATGCACAGGATGTTCCCAGCACTGCTCCACACCTAACACCGCCTCCTCCATCCCCTGGCGTGCAGCCTGGAGGGATTCCCCCAGAGAGCTCCAGGTAGAAAGAGAGACTGATGAACCATGAAAGTGAAAATAACGAGCCCCTTTGTCCGTGACTGTTCCTGTCTCATCCCAGCGAAATCCCCAGGGGTTTTCCTTGGGGAGGGTGGGGGAGAGAGAAACAGCCAGCTGCGCTACTTACTCCATATGGCATCCATTAGCCCATCGTCAGGCCTTGCTGAGGACAGCATCCAGCTGAGCGTGCGGGGAGTTTGCAGCCAGTGAACATTCAGAGGAGTCTGGTGAAGAGCGGATGCTCCTCTCCACTCCGGAGTAGCATTCTCCCTATGGAAAGCCCAAACTATTCTTTTGGGGGGACAGAGTCCTAGCAGTAACTTTTGCTGTGAAAAGCTGACATGTTCCTAATGCTAACCACTTTGCCTAAAGGATCTCAAAGCACTCTGCCAAGAGTAATCAAGGGACAAGCCCACAGCCTAGACTGCAGGCTGGGGAGAGACACAGGGCCCTACATCCCATTAGTACCGATCTGCCTCAAACCTGTGCCCCTAATGCTTTGGGGGTGGGAGGCTAGATCTCGGGAGCAGCAGGTCACCCTGGCCTCCACAAGCAGAGCTCTGCGCTGCGCTGCTCAGGGAATGGGCACCCCCTTGTGTGGGCCCCCACTCTTGCATGGTAAATCATAGAGATCATTGCCAGGGAAGCCTCTGAGGCCTGGAATGCAGAATGTGCTCCTAAGTCCTCACCTATACCGGGATTTCAGCCAGAGGAAAAGCGGCCCCAGTGCAGATCTCCAGCACAGACATGGTGGGCACTAGGATGCAGCTGTTTAACCCAGTCACTGTGAAATGAGGGATTAGCCTTGGGGCAGCTACACTGAAGGATAACACCCTGGTGGCTTCAGAGACAGGCTCAAGCAGCGATATTCTAGCATTCAAAGACCCCGAAGCCCAGTGGTGTTGAGATCCAAGGTTTTGCCACCAGCCCCACCTGTGATCTCATGCATCTCGGGGAGGCAGGTGCATGGGATCCCATTGGACAAGGTGGGGAAAAGGTGAAAACTAAGGCTCAGGGTTGAAGCAACCTGCCCAGAAGAGCTAACGTATGTGCTTTGGTGAAGCTGCAGAGCAGCAGCGAGACCAGCCCGGGCCATCCCATGCTGTCATCAGAAGACACGCCACCACTCAGCCCAATCCACCTGGGCCGTGTGTGACTCAGAGCGTTGCAGAACATCCCCTGCTTATGCATTTATATACGTGCCTTTCAGCTGAGCTCCTGTAATATTCCCCTTGAGGCATGTGCCCATTCCAGCCTGGCATATCTGCTTCCCACCATCCACAACACCCCCAGTCCTGTTATTGCTGGAGAGAGCCTCTCCTCTGTGGGCTTTGCCTATTCAGAGAGCAAAGAGGCAGAGAGTGAGCGTGCGAGAGGGGCACGTGGGTGTTGCACACAGAGGAGATAGAGAGGGCTGAGAGATCTCATTCTGTCTGGGATTCCATGTCTCAGTCACTTCAGTTCCACTCACAGGCCTTTCTTTGTGCCGGAGCATTACAGCAGGGCATTATGCTGGCTGAAGCCAAAGTGTGGAAACAAAATCAACCATCTGCTCAGGGCACATGAAAAGAAAGGTTCCCCTAGGTCAGGGGGAGATGGAGAGAGGAAGAGACAGACAGAGGGCTGTGAGATCAGCTCATACCCTTAAATAACCCAGCTGACCCTGTCCTGCACATCTACCATCACCCCCCTGCTCCTTCTTGCTAGCTTGTTTTGCATCTCAAAACAGCAGGGAGGTTTTCTGCAGCAAGAGCCTCCTGCTTACAGAGCTGCAGTTGTGCCACCGCAGGGCAGCCATCTCTTCAGTGTAAGCAAACTTGACCCCTTCCCTTTCTCTGCCTGATCACCTGTCCCACCTCCCCCCATCTAGCAGGCACAACAGAGCATGCTTCTCAGAGCAGCAGAGGCACAGCAGAGGGCAGGGATGTTAGCCCCAATGTCCTTTCCAGATTCCAACTCCAAAAACTACATCCCATCTTCCCTAAATTCTCCCTACGGCTTCAGGTGTATCAGCAACTTCTCCTCCCCAAAACACCATGCAATACTGCCGACAGGCTGCCTGCTGCATTTCCACCCCAGAGGCAACCGCAGCTTCAGCAACAGGTGACGTGTTCCCCGTACACACGCCCACCGCATCCTGCACTGGGGCTGTTGGTTTTCCGAAGTCTTGCTGTGCCCCCCGCAGACCCAGGTACAAATGGATCCCCAGTGCTCTGCGTTGCCTGAGACGAATGGAATAACAACCTTGATAATGCCGCCTCTCCAGTCTCCAGGGGGTTGCGCTGTTTTGTTCAAACATCCCAGAGCTCGAGTTTAGATGTTGCAAGCATTAAAGGAGCAAAACGTGTAGAGAGGATGAAAAACAGATGCCAGGTGTTCGGCTCCAGAGTCCTGCTTTGGGGGCTGAAAGCAACAATAGGTAAGCTGGCAAAGGCTCAAAAAAAAGCATCATAAAATGGGCAGGTGCTGCTGGAGTGTTTCCAAACTTCCCTTCGGATAACGGAGACCTTGCCCATCTCATGCCGACAGATGAAAGCAGGGAAGAGCAGATGGGGAAGGGAATGGCCCTGAATGGATTTGGCCATCTCAGCTGCCCTCTCATTGCATCTCACTCATAGAGCAAGAGAAGAGATGCAGAACTGGCCTTTCAGTGAGTTCTGGTTTTCTTTAAAAGCAGCAAAGAATCCTGTGGCACCTTATAGACTAACAGACGTTTTGGAGCATGAGCTTTCGTGGGTGAATACCCACTTCTTCAGATGCATGTGGTGGAAATTTCCAGGGGCAGTATATATATGCTAGCAAGCAAGCTAGAGATAACGAGGTCAGTTCAATCAGGGAGGATGAGGCCCTGTTCTGGTTTTCTTTGTGCCTCTTGCTGCACTGTTAGCTTTGTTAATTGGCAGTGGCTCTGGATCTGTGTGAAGCAGAAAGGTGTCTGGGCCTGAATCAAACCCTAGAGTCCAAGTATCCCCCAAAGTGCGTGGAGAGTTTGGATCTGGAACTGAGCCACAGCCCAGCCAGCTGGTGGAATGAGATCCAGGGTTGTGGCACCAGCCCCATCTGTTCACAGAAACAAACCCAGGCACAGTCAGTGAGGTCTTTCCCTTAAGAAACAACAAGGCCCATGTCATAAGCCAAGGGGCTGGCGGTTAGCTTTGCCAAAGGCATTCTGCAAAAGTGAAAATGAGGCTGAGCCAGAGTCAACCTCTTGTTCGCCAAAGACCATTACAGGCCCCCTGTCGAGTATGAAGGATGCAAGGCAACTGCTCCTCTTAGCTATTCTCTGCAATTCTTATTTCCCTCCCTTTCAGCTCCTGGAGTTCCCAAGTGGGATGGTGGCTAATGGATACCCTCCAGCATCCCCAGCCTGACAGCCAGCACCCTTCCCAATGTATTCCCAAGGGCGTGGGTCACTAACACGGCACTAAGACCAACGCAAGAGCTTTGGATGAGGGCAGAAGAACCGTAAGAGAATTCCCACTCCCCACCTCCACCCCGCCATGGTATCGCCTTCTCCTCAGGCACCGAAGCTGCAGCACTGGTTAAAAAACTGTGCAGACAGGAGGCTGACAGGCTATCTGCAGAGGGGCGCGATTGCTCCTGACAGGTTTATCAGCAGCCGGCTTTGCCTGCAATGAGATGTAAAACATGGGTTTCATTTCCAGAGCAGACGCTGCTGCTAAGAAGCCGTTAGACACTTCATCAGACAGGCTCAGAGCTGGGCCCTCTGTTGGGAAGTGATAGCACCTCACACGCTACACCATGCTCCAGGTATTCCTCTCCTGCCCCCAAACTTTTGCTTCAAAGCCTTCAAATTCTACCTGTTCTACAGGAAAAGGGACTGTTATTTTTAAGCAGGAGCTCAGGGTTGCTCAAAGGAATCCAGCTTGCTGAGAAAGGAAGCCCCTTCAGAACAGAGGGCAGGGCTCTGAGAAGCACGGAATAGAAGTGGTCAGTCTCCACAGGGTTTATACTCCAGGCAAAAGCCAACAAGAAAAGGGAAGAGTACAGGGGATGTGCTTAGAGTGGCAGACTCAGTACAGGGCTTGTGTGCATGTCAGGGCCGGGGGAGATAATTTTGTTCTTTCAGTGACTCAGCAGAGAATGGCAAAGAGGGGCTGAGATTTGTAAAAGGAGGGAAGGGGAACAAGATAGGAAGGGGAACAGAGGACAGGAATAAAGAGGATGGAGAACAGATGCGGGAAAGACGGATGGAGAGGAGTTTGGAGCTCAGTGATGTCCAGTAACACATGGAGACCGGCGGACAGGTGTTAAACGTAAAGGGAAGCAGGAGGCAGAAATGCCATGATAGTAATGACACTCTAAATGAAAACAGCAAGTCCTATAAGGAAGTCTCCCAAATGAAGCCCAATTTCACGAGATTCCTAGCCCCGCAACACACACACAGGACAAAGACTTTGAGGCCCTGCTCAGAATTAGAATCAAAGCTTCTGGACACTGATCTGAACAAGAGATGAAGCTTTCAAGGTTTGCTTTGCACATTTTAAGAGAAGTGCCTACACAAAGGATCTCATAGGTTTTGCTGGTCCAAATTCCTGCATCCTGAAGCCAGCCCCATTGAACCAAACCCACCTCAATCGCTGGTATTCACACCTGTGGATGGTGTGAGGGGAATTGAATTGCTGGTTGCTTCTTATTTTGTTCTTCCCTTGACATATTTTTTTTGTTTGTTTGTTTTTAAGCCCATCATGCTTTGCATTGCCTAACCTTACTTCCAACCTAGGCATTTTCCCCCTGCAGCATAGTCATGCAGCTGGTAGCTTGAGAACCCTGCAGGACATCTCCCTCCCAGCCGAACAATCCAGGTCCCTTTGCATTAGCAATCGACTGCTGTATCCCAATGAAGCAATCTAAAGCAAGGTGGCTCCAGAAGATTTAATGGCATGTGCCTGCACACCCACACTTAGTATGCCAATAAATCCACCTTTTAAATAAAAGTTAATTAAAATGTGATTAGAACGGGGACTATAAACAGATGCCCCTCGGCTTAACTTGCCTGCTCCTTTCCCCCTCCCCGCTCCCTTTTATGAGATTCAAACAGCTACTGGTGTCATTTTTATGGGAACCAGAAGACATGGGCAATTTGGTCAGCCTCCCGCATGCACACAGCAGAGATTTGCACACAGTAGGCTGCAGACGGCTCGGAGGGAGCTGAGCGGATTAGTAATGCTCTAAGCTGCAGCTGCAGAGGAGCTGAGTGTCTTCGGTATTGAAATGGGGAGATGTGAGAGGAAGCAGGGCGACTGTCATATTCAGTGACCAGTACCTGGACAGAGTGGGCCTGGTTCAGTGCTCACTCAGGAGCTATGAGGTACGATTCTGTTGGTTTCAAGGCAGTTACTCCTGAGTCACACGGGGGTAAAATGAAAGGACAATCAGACCCTGTGTGCATTCTGCATGGGGGAACACCTCAGCTGAGCCTCCCTCCAGTAAAAACCCAAAGGGTCACTAGCTCATACCTGGGATGCGGAATTAAAGGGACAACATCAGGGCAATTTAGGCCAAACACTGATTTTTTTTTAAAATCCTCCGAACCCCTGAGATCAACAGTAAAGGTGCCACAATTTTTACTGCATTCCAATGAAGACTGTCCCCTGCAGTGTTTGCAACCCAGACATCACACAGTTTTGTGCAAGTGCACTGGAATTGGGAAGTGAAACTGACTAGTAACCAAAGCAAATTGCATTACTTGGTGCAAATAATTTATTCAAGGAGGGTTGGCAATTTTTGTCCAATTAATCATGATATTTATTTTGCTGTTTTTCCCCTAACACCGTAGATCATCAGATAACGTTCAGTGAATGATTTGATGATTGTTTTTCCCCCACCATCAAATAAAATTATTTGCGAATGTGTCTGCAGGAAACCAAAATGAAAAGGACAAGTCTATTTTCATTTCCTGAAATGAGCGAAATGCACAGCTGCCAAATTCGGTGCAGCTCCATGTGTGACATTTTATGCTAATTATTTAATGAGTGTATTTGTGTATTTACAAACAAATTACATATACCATAAACTTCATCTTCGGGGGAAAACCCATGTGGATCTAGTTCCGGTTAAAGGCATCAGCATGACTTTAATATTCATTATTATAGTGCCAAGAGGCCCCAGCTAGATTAGGGTCCGATGAAAAAATGTTGGGACCTTGTGCACTATGACAATAGCTTTCCCCACTCTGCCCCACCCTGCTTAAACTAGACAGCATGAGAAAGCCATAGTGGAGGCTTACAAAACCCTCTAAAACTATTTGGCGGGCCATATTTTGGTTTGGTTTTTTTTAAGAGGCTCCATACCAACAACAAGCAGCACCAACTCTCAGGGCATTTCAGCAGCACAGCACCAATAGCCCAAGCATGCTTTGCTTCCAAAAAAACAGCTCCCTGGGCCACTAGGCAGTGCCACCCACTACCAGAGTAACAGAGCTCTCTCTCTCTCTCTCTCTCTCTCGCAGCATGCCCTGGGTGGCCAGGCCCAGCAGTAGGTCACAGCAATGTGGTGAGATCAGGACGCGGGGAGAATTCCCCCTTCTAGCATGTGGAGTAATGGGGTGGAGCGTGAAACAAAATGATCTGGCCGGCCCGATGTGATCCCCAAGCCATTAGGTGCCCAACCTGTTTATTCCACCCTCTGGGGTTCACCCTGAGACGGGGGCCCTATGCAAGTTCACATAGTTGAATCCAGGCCTGGCAAACAGTTCCTGCCATCCTCATTTTACAGATGGATAACTGAGAGACTAAATAAGTACCTACGATTACAGAGGGAGTCTGTATCCGAGCCAGGAGCTGAATTCACATCTCCCGAGTCACAGGCTAGTTCCTGACCTGGAACAATACTCTTGCTATCATACAAACTACTAGAAACCTCACCAATGGTTCCCTGGGGTCAGTTCTAGTTTTGCCTAAAGGCTCATGCAAAACTGCGATTTCGATTTTGTGAGATTTCCAGACCCAGAAGGTTCAGATAAGAACCCAGATGTTGGCTGCTCAGCAACATCAAAACCAGACACTCTGAAGATGCCAGTTCTTCATTAAACCCAATACCTGGGGTAGCATCTCTGAAACCTAATGTAGCGTTCTCTAACTACTGGAAAGCAGATCTGCTACTGGAAGGATAACACATCATTTCCCACTAATGAGGGGAAAAACCCATCACTCATGGGGAAAAGGAGATGGTTTTGGTAAGATACGGACTTTTCAGTAGTTATATTATCCCAGTGCAACCTATTACAGAGTCATTAGCAGAGAAGTAATATTCTTGCTGTTAATAATTTGACTAATAAGCCTGTTTGGCAAAATGAAAAATCTCTCCATGGATCTGATTAAAGACATTGCATGAACTGGTAGTTTGTTTGGATAACAAGCACCTGAACAGGAGGCAAACCGAAGTATATTTCTATGTGGAACATCACTCCTCTCAGATGGGAATTTACCTCTGTCCCTAATGGAGCTGGAGCTGTATTGCACTTATTGATGTTGATTATTTACATCAGTTTCATAATCTCTTGCTCCTGTAATCATAATAGAAAGAACTCCTAGTTATACTGTGGTAGAGGAGTTATCATGCGCTGTTCCCTATTATTTTTCATTTGCATGGTATGCCTTATGCCTGGAATGGCCGCTCCAAATCATTCTCTAATCCCCTACTTCTCCCGATGCAAATTTGAAAGAGGTAAAGTAAGTAACCATTGGCACAGCTTACCTAGGGTAATGATGGATAGAGCAGTGTCAATACCAGATTTTTTTTGGTTTGGTGGCAATTTAAAAAAAAATTTGCTGTCAAATCAAACCTGAAATTTTTGACAAACTGAAAAGTCACAAAAAAATTATACGGGATCAAATGAAATGTTTTATTCACTGTTGAGCACTTTTGAATGTTTTAATTCTTAATATAAAATTAAGGGAAATGTTGAAAAAAAATAATTAATTTCAAACCAAAACATTGAAACCTTTCATTTTGAAAATCTCAAAATGAAACACTATTTCTACTGAAATTTTTAGAGTTTTTTTTCCCTCCACGTACTGAAATAACTTGGCAAAACTGATGCCAGTTCATGAAATGTTCCGGTATCACCGAATCAACATTTTTCACTGAAAATGGGTTTGTATGAAAAATGTCACACCTCTTTAGTGTTGGATTCTCCATGTCTTGGAGTCTTTAAATCAAAGCTAGATATCTTTCTAAAAGATTAGCTCTAATTTAGCCACAAGTTATTGTCCTCAATGCAAAGTCACAGGGATGATCATCTTTGCCTGTGTTGTACAGGAAATCAC